>NW_023416287.1:65918762-67176887 GCF_014176215.1 Rousettus aegyptiacus
AGGATTTCAACATATAAATTTGGGACACAAACACTCAGATCATAGCAAACTTCTAATTTTACATTCGAGGAAGTTGAGAGGTTAAGTACTACCCCAATAATTAGCAACAAAGCCACAACTAAGAACTATCTGAGACTCCTACCACCTAGTCACTTTCTACCATACAACAAATGAGCCAATATTCTTATATTCTTGATCTTTTTCCCCCCAACAGAAGTTTTGTGTCTGAAGGAGAAAAGACTGAGAAAATAAGATTGATTTTGGTTTTTATTTATAACACATAGAATTATATTTACTATTCATCAAGTACTTATTGAGAGTTAAGCGAATGTCTGGAGCTTTGCTAGGTGTTAGACATATTGCTGAAGAAAACCAGAAATGTCTTCCTGGCCCTCGTCCTGCTTACTCTCTTGTGTGCATGACTGTGAGTGAGTGAGTGAGTGAGTGAGTGAGTGAGTGAGTGAGTGTGTGTGTGTGTGTGTGTGTGACAGAGAGAGAGAGAGAGAGAGAGAGAGAGAGAGAGAGAGAGAGAGAGAGAGAGAGAGAGAGAGAACCGAGCACGAAAGTCCTAAACTGCCTTTTAATGGGAATACTATAATAGTCCAGGTGATGACAGGCATAATGTGATGCTAAAAACAGCAACTAAAAGTGATTATGACATATGAATTCACTTCTTTGAAAAAATATAAAACAGCGTGTTCCATAATTTTGATGTATTAAACCAAAAAGATACCTTTCTATGTCTTTGGTCTACTACTGTCTTAAGGATAACTTGTTAACATTCCAGAAGTGAAAAAGAATTTTTAAAAATATGAGTAGCCTATATACACTGTTATGTCTATCTTTGAGTAAGATAAGTATATGTCTTAGAAAAAATAAGAATTCCATTCACATTCCCAGGTTATGTCCCTGCCTTGTTGAGTTGTCTTTGGTTAGTCAATTGCCCCTTTATTTCCCCAGAAGAATTTGCATCATGCTACTTATCTTTACATAAGTATGGTTTTTAAAGCTGTGATCATCACAAGAATGGATGGAGCAATATTTTTCTATCAGAACTCGACAATTTATTGTTTTAGCTTGTATTTTAACCGTCAATTGATTTTTGTAACTTCTAAAACCTGATTTTTAGCAAAATCTTAAACTTTCAATCTCATAGTTTCAAATTATCAAAGCAGGTGAATAATGTAGCTCTCTGTTCTTTTAATTCCTAACAATTCTGTAACAGTGGACTAGAAATTTTACTGTGGTTATTTGTGTTTATAAAATGCTTTCAGACTCAGATAAATACATGTATTTTTTCTTCTCATTCTAGTTGCGTGGATAAGTAAGGTAGCTGTCTTTTTCTAAGAACAGGTCTTTATTATTATACTATTCCTTCCTAACATATATAAGCAACTCAAGTGTCGCGTGGTTTTCCTTCTGAAGTTGAATCTCTTCCCAGGGCAGTAGCATCTACAAAAGGCACACTTGGAGAGAAAAACATCCTCACTACATTCCTGATAAGGCTACATTCTTCCCATTTAGCCAAAGCAAATGAGCCTCTCATAACCTCAGCTCACCAGACCCCCATTTTATACTACCACAGATTTAGTTCCCTTCAGTTCATATACCGTCTCCACCACCAAGGATGCCACCACAACTGAGAGAGCATGCCATACTTCAATCCCTGGCACATTCCCACAGTACCTTGAATTCTCCTTTGGCAAGAAACATTTACAGATATTAAGCATAGAGGTGAAATTACTCTAGTGTAAAAACCTTCTCATTCTCTCTTGCATGAGCCCCCACCCTGCCCCCAGGGCACAGAGCAGTTCTGACCTGTCCATTGCCCATTAGGAACCTGGCCGCACAGCAGGAGATGAATGGCAGGCCAGCGAACGAAGCTTCATCTGTATTTGTAACCACTCCCCAGTACTAGCATCGCCACCTCAGCTCCACCTCAAATCATCGGACATTAGATTCTCATAGGAGCGCCAGTCCCTGGTGCCAAAAGGTTGGGGACCACTGCTCTCTTGGATTCTCCCTTCCTACAACACAAGGAGTGGAAGGGCCTGAGAAGCAGAGCCGGTAGTTCTGTGTTCTAAACTCAGTTCTTAACAAAAATTCCTCTATCTAATAAAAAGGACGCTGAGATTTTCCATATCATCCAGCTCTGAGGCTGTTGTCACCTGTTAGCACAAAGGCTTTTCAGTAAGATATTATTAATCCCCTTTCTGAAAGATGCTTAAGGCCCTCATGTTTTGCCTCACCTAATAACAAAGACAATAGCCTAGGTCAGCTCTTGATTGCCTTCTCATTAAAATATTCAGATTCCTTTTATACACATAGAATTCATGCTTAATGTGTACTAGCCGTTGTAAACTGTGGTTGCCTAGTAACCAGTGTAGGCGTGTCTAAAAGTCTGAAGAACGTAAATGAATAACTGAAACACTGACATTAGTTTCAGCTGGGTGACCCAAGCCTTAATTCTGCCCTAGCCATCCCAGACGTTTCTAATGGCCTGGTTAAACAGTAGCTTTCTCAGAACTAGCTCATTAAATCAGAAAAATAAGAATTAGCATTTAACGTAATGTCCTTCTCTATGGTCCGATAGGGGTCCAGAGCATGACTGGAGAAGCAAAGGGGCTGGATCCTAGTATCTTTGATACAATATTTACAGAATATAGAACAAAACATCTAGGACTCACACGCCCAAACAGCTTTTTCCAGATGTTTGTGATTGTGATTTTTCAGTACTTTTAAAAAAATATTTTAGTGTTTACTTCATTGTTTGATAGTGTAATCTTTTTCAAATTTAGTTTTTATGGATTCCAAACATTTCTCTCTGTTTTGAAAGGCCATTGTTTTAAAAAGCAGTATAGAAGCAAAGGAAGCATGGATAGGAAAAGGACTTTTAGCTAGATGGCGAAATTAACCCATAAAATAAAAAATACCTTACACTTTGGGAAGAAAACACCAACAACTCAAAGTGCATCCTTATAATGCTGTTCTGTTCTACTTGGGCCACTGGGTTGTATGCCTGGGCTTTTGACATCCCAGAAGGAAATCTCGTTCCTTGTTAAAATGTTTTACTCAAGTAAAGGGGAAGAGGGACATTACATTTTTATAAAAATGGTAATGAATATACTATTCAGTTGAAAGCAAAATTTTTAAGGGGAAAAATAGAACATTAAAGAAATGTCAGCACTGGGAAGAAATTCTGAGGTCAGACCCCATCCTCGTGTACTGCCAATACTTCACCTTCCCATGTCCATCAAAAGGGAAATTTAAAGTAACCCAGACAAGATATACATTTCGGTGCTTGGAAAAAGTATGGTTTCTTATTTAAATGAGAAAAATGTCACTACTCATCAGAAAATAATTTATGTGGTCTCTGCCCTGCATATATATAAGCAAGAGAGAAAATCCACCAGCTTTTTGGTTTCTCTCTGTCTCTCACTTGAATGAAGAGACCTTCCCATAAACCCTATATAATAGTTTCCCAGGGCTGCTGTAACAAATGACCATAAACTTGTTGACTAAAAAGAATAGAAACATGTTCCCTCGTAGTTCTGGAGGAGAGAAGTCAGAAATCAATGTATTGGCAGGTCCGTGCTCCCTCTGAAAACCTTAGGGAAGAATCCTTCCTTGCCTCTTCTTAACTTCTGGTGGCTCCGGCAATCTTTGGCTTCCTTGGCCTGTAGCTGCATCACTCCAACCTTCGCCTCCATCTTTACATAGCCTTCTCCCTGTGTGTGTGCCTCTGTCCAGGCCCTCTCCTCTTCTTACAAGGGTACCAGTCATTGGATTTAGGGCCCACCCTGATTCAGTATGATCTCATCTCAATCCTTAGGTAATTACATCCACAAAGACTCTATTTCCAAATAAGGCCACATTCTGAGTTTCTTGATGAACATGAATTTTTGAGGGGCACTGCTTGTGTTAGTCAGACTTCTCCAGAGAAACTGAACCAATAGGATGTATAAAGAAAGAGATTTATTATGAGGAATTGATGCACACAGTTACTGAGGCTGAGAAGCCCCTAGATCTGTAGTCCAAAGGCCCGAAAATCAGAGGAGCTGAAGAGGTAAGTTTCAGTCTGAATATGAAGGCAAGAGAGGACCAACGTCCCAGCTCAAAGACCACCAGGAATTGAGAGCAAATAATGTCTTGCTCAGTGTTTTGTTCCATCCAGGCATTCAACAGATTGGATTAGACTCACCCACATTGGGGTAAGCAATCTGCTTTACTAAATCTCCCATTCAAACGTTAATCTAATCCAGAAGCATCCTCACAGACATACTCAGAATAATGTATAATGAAATTTCTGGGCACTTCCTAGCGGAGTCAAGTTGACACATAAAATTAACTATCACACTACTTAATCTACTACATTTCCCTTGACAGATTTTCCTTCATATTTTATTGGCATCACTGGCAAAAGGATGGCAACAACAGTGATTGATTTAGACCCTTCCTTGAGACCTGTGGTGGGGGCATGGACAACAGTTCTGCCAGCAAAGAAAAGTGGAGGGAATGGAAATTGAATAGATAACAAATCTGTTACATTTCCATATTTTTCTTTATTGTGAAACAGACACATCCATATTAGTTTATGCTTTGTGTTTGCGAGTGACTAAAAAAAAAATCACTCAAATTAGGTTAACTTGGAAACTGTCAGGATTTAGATAAAGAGTAGATTCAGGGATTCCAAAGTTAGGCTCAGGACCTTGGCTCTTTCTCCTTTCTTAGCCCTATTTTCCTCTGGCTTTGGATTATTAAGGAAGGAAGCTCTATCAATGCAACGATTAAAATTAAAAAAAAAAAAATAGCCACCAGCACCTCTAAGCATACATAACCTACTCGGCCATATATCACAGAAAAAAAAGAGCTTGACTCTGTCTCCCAAAAGACATTGATTGGCTCTGCATAGGTCACATACCCATCCCAACTCCAACCTGTATTTCCATTCTTGATTATTTCATTATACCTATGGGTTGATCTAATTGATACCTTCCTTATATCCAGAAAAAAAAGAACCCTTCATTTGACATCAGCTATTTACTTCTTTGACCACTGAAGCTAGTAATCTCCAGAAACTGAACTACTTCCGCAATCAGAAAGTAAAATGCCCATTCTCTGAGCACCACATACCCTTCCAATTCTTCTGCTCTGATCTCTACATTTGCAATTCTTTGTGTTCATTACAGGATCTTTTGGTCCTAGTTCCATGGCCCATCTCTAATGTAAATTTCCTTTTTAGGTACCATCAACTCCCTTGCATGTCTTTCCTCCCATCACATTCACCAGGTAATAGCTAAGCCCTGGATGAACCCACTCACCTGGCTTACCTATACTTGTACCTGTTTGGTTGAGTTTTGTTAAAGAAAACCACACAACTGAGTATTCTGGTATTATGCTAGGCTCCTGATCGCTACTTCAGATGTGCTTTCATCACTCCATGGCTATCCTACTATTTCTATAGTCTGCTCACTCTCCTTCTCTCCAATGACTAGTTTGTTATTTCTCCACTTGCATCAAACCTCTTCTCTCCATTCCTCATTCTGAGCTGGCAGTCTTGCTTCTTACTTCGCTGAGATGAAAGAAGCCATTTGATAGGAACTTTCCATCCCCAAATGTACAAATATACCTATATCTGCACCCTTCGACTCCTCCCTCCCTCATTTCAGGGGAGGTAATTTCTCTCTCGGGGACTGAGCACATTCAATCAGCCGTTTCCTTTCCCACATCTCCAGCTTCTCTGCCTTTAGTGGACCACTCTCAGCATGTATTTTCTAGTCTCTTATATGGGAAATATTCCCTTGATTTCATGTTTCCTTTGAGTTACTACCCCACTTCTCTCCCCTACAAATCCAACTTTCTCAAGAAAAGAAAATTTGTCCACAAAGACTGACTCTAATTCCTCACCTCCCATTCTTTTCCTGTCCCTGACCTTTCCAGAAAAAAAAAAAAAAAATGTTTCTTATGAAGGTCATCATTATCTTCATATTCCAAAGCCAATGAATCCTATCTCCATTTTCATATTACTCAAACTCTCCATAGCTTTCAATTCAAAGACCACCCCTTCCTTCCTGAAAAACTCCTCTGTCTTAGCTTCTATAGAAGCACACTCACAACGTTTTCTTGGCATTCTGTCTTGGAGCTTAAGCATGCTTCTCTATCTATGTCCTTTTATTTCTAAGGCTTTAAAAAATCCCTTTGTACCTGCAACTCCCACATGTATATTTCCATCCAAGCCCTATCCTCAGGGCTTTGGGTATATATAGACACAGCCTAAGTGACATTGATACTTAAAGTCTCACAGACATCTCAAGTTCAACACTTTCCCTCACACACACCTCACTCCTCATCGCGTTCCCTCAACAAGCTCCCGCATCCAGCTTCTGTGTGGTAATAAACGGCAGCTCCAATTGTTTCAGAATGCTGGGGTTTTCCCTTATACTCTATTCTCACTCATCCTGCCACATTCAGTCTATGACTGATTTCTATCAACACTACCTCCAAAATAAATGTCAAATGTGTCCACTTCTCACTGTTTCTTTTGTCAGCATTTTAGTTCATCATCATCAGTCAGCCTCCATTCTGGTTTTACTTTATCGGCTCTTGATCTTCTCCCATCATTCTCCACACCATAGCCAGGGTGTTATTTTAAAAATAAAAGGTAGATTATGTTACTATTATGTTTTCAATCCTTCCAAAGCTTTCCAACTGCACTTAGAATATGTTTCAGAATCTCCAACATGGCTGACGAAGCCCTGGTCCCTGCCAGTGTTTTAATGCCATGACCCCTGCCCTTCACCCACAGCACTCCAAACACCGGTCTTCACGCATTCCTGGAACACATCAGGTGCTCCCCGCCATCAGAGACCCCAGATGTGCTTTTCCCCTTGCCGGAAAGGCCTCCTCCCCATCCATCACAGGTGTCATCTCAAATGTCACTTCCTTAGAGAGTTCTGAGGTACCACCAAATCACCTCCAAGAGGGTGTTTTTTCCTGATACCCCATTCCAAGCGTGGACAGAGACTGAATTATTCACTGTGAAGTTAAGAACAGTTCTCAAGGCTTTTCTAAAATCTTGACAACAGACAGATAATACAAGTCATAATATTGAAAATTAGTCATCAGCATTATTATTTCTTACTCATATCCTTCAGAAGGGGTCCCATATTGGTTCTTTCCTCCTGGGCCACCATGTTTTAGAGCCTGCCTCCCTTACAGCGTTCCCTTTGACCTGGATCTTGCTCCCCATGTTCAGAACTTTAATGCCCATTCTCTCCAGATCTAGTTCCTGGACCCGTCCCCATTCCAGTTAATAACTCATAATCTTCCAGCTATTCAACCCGTAATCAGCACAGCATTTTTGAGTGGCTTAGTTTCTCTTCTCTCCACCACTGTGTTCCAGGCTAGGCATTATATAATCAGTAGGCCCATTAAGGTTTACTCAAAAAAGAAAAAAAAAAAAAAAGCAATCTCAAAGATAGTCATAAAGCCTGTAGCCTCCCTTAGAATATGGAAAAGGCTGCAGTTTAAAAAGTAACAAATCGTTTTAAAGTCAAGCTACATATTTACATAGAAACAGCTATGTATAGGTAAATACACACAAAAAAATGTTAACTATGTTTGGTGGGATTACAGTGAACATAAAATATTTTTGCTTACTTTTATTCTTTAATTGATCTACAATGTTTATACTAAAGATATCCCGAAGCCTAAAATAGATCAAACAAATAGTGTTTGTGTTTAATACTTTGGATATTATTGCTACAAGTATGACAATATGAGTGGGCAGTCCAAACCACAGGAATTAATGTGTAACTTAGGGTTTCTGCTCAGTGTGTGTGGATAGGAGCATATAAACACATAAGTTTCTCCATTTCACATGTCACTACGAGGCTGTAAACAGAATACATAATGAATACGAGTGGCTAGTATCCTCTGAAGACACTTTTGATCTCTGATAAGCACCCTAGAATGTGAATCCTTCTCTGCCCCGTATTAATTGTAAGCCATAATCCTGATAGGATAGCAGGAGGTCTGTCCTAATGTCTCACCTGGAAAAGGAATACTGTGGTGCCTTCAGTAAAAAAAAAAAAAAAAAAAAGAATACCTGCTCATCATTATTTAAGTGCAGCTATCCTTTCAAATGTTTAAGTGTCTCCTTCACAGGCTTCCTATGCCACTTCCCTTCCTGTGTATTACTCACCATCGTATAATGGTTTTTTCCAATTTCTCCATTTGAAATGTCACTGTGGGGCTATAAACAGAATGCAGTGGCCTGATGAAGAATTGACCAGTGGGAAGTGTGGAGCTCAGATAATATTGCCGAGGTTGACTCCAGTGAACTACCCAGTTCACTGTGACCCTCTCTAATGCGGATGATCCCTGCCAAGGGAGTATTTGCCACCACAGACATCTAGAAAGGTCCAAAGTGCCCAATATCTTTATATTATAGATCAGTTTATATAAAATGTGTTTACCACATGAACCTTTCTTACTCATGCTAATAGTGGAATTCATTTAAGTATATAGAATAAAATTTTAAATATTAGTTTGTTATTTGTCTCAGTTTATTCAAACAGTTTTCTCAATAGTATGTATTTCTTCAGGATTCTTTTTTTATTACCCTTTTTGGATAATTTTCCTATGTGTTCTCTTGAACCATATATGCTTCTATTTTTATCTTTCACCCTAAATCACCTTCTATTTTATCATTTAATTGGTGTTTTTCCATAATAATTTATTCTTCTACAGTCCTGCCTTAATTTTTCTAACTTGTTTCATTTTCTGATACAATAGTTTTATCATAATTGTCATCAATAATTATCTTTCACCGAGTGCCTACTGGGTGCATGACATTGCATTTGCTTTCTGGTCTCTTTATCTCATTACCTGTGATATATACACATATTGCTTCATAGGCAGTTACTGCCCACCCTCCCCCCATCAACTTGCCACTGCCTACTTAATTACTTGTCTTTACCCAGGGATACATTACAAAGGAAGGGAGAAATTCAGTAGCTTCTATCAGTCCTACATCTACTCTTAGTCACTGAATATGTTCTTACAGTACATAGCATCCCTCCATAGGCCTTTAGAATGTTTGCTGTACTGATATATTCCAAGTCCCTGAACACAAAGTAAAAATCTTGGGGAACACACCTAATATCCCAACAGCAAATGCTTTCCAAGCTTAGAGCACAATGAATTCGTGCTTTTTCCCCCTTAGTGTTCTGCCTAATTCACTGTGTACTGTCAAGTCAATTAATTATATATATTTTTCATATAGCTACAGCTATATTTTTGTTATCCATACTCTTATCTCCCCATCTAGGATATAAGCCATTTATATTTCTCGCCTACATCTTATACAATATGTGCTTTTAGAAGGCACTTAATTAAAAGTTATTGAATTAATATAAGCCACACAGAACAGACAAAAAAAAAATCTCTAAATACTGTGCATTCAGACTAAAAAAATGAATTCTTTCAAGAGTGAGGTCCCAGGAATCTGCTGTTCCCTTGACTTCACAGGTAGACTTGATTTTCAGAGATGTCCTTCTCTTTTCCCTTTAGACAAGAAAAAAATATATCCTTTCAAATGAAGATATCATTTGGCTATGCAAAGACACCTGGGTTTACAGGATATGAGATTGTCACAGAGGAATACTAGGCACATTCTTGTTCTCTCATGACTTACCTAACAGTCTGACACTGAAATCACACAGATCTTCCATTTTCCTGACAGAATACAAGGCCATGAAAGAACTCAGAGCCCATCACAAAGCTCTGCCTAATTTGATAGCAGTTTAAACTCTAACTTTATGAGCATCCTGACCTCCCAACTCTCTTGGAATCTTTTTCTCTTCAGGACGGATTTTGGCCCAGGAATGTATTTGCTGCTTCTCAGTATCCACTCTGTTTTGCTATTGGTGGAAGGTAGCTTTAGAAATCGTACCATGTGGATTGTCCCTGACAGGAGAGCTAGCATTGCCCACCTCCAAGGAACTCTCATTCCTGCCTTGGACTCTAGAGCACATTAGTGGAGTTTCACAGATAACACCACAATGGATCAGGGAAGGAGGCTCTCAGAGATGAACTGCCATTTAGAGTCAGCATGGTGAAATTACAGGAAGCAAAGAGAACTCTCAAAAAACCCCAGTTTCTGGTCTAGCGCTAGAAGAAATCATGGCAGAATTTTGAGCCAGTTATTTCACCTCATTGAGCCTCAGTCTCCTCATCAGTAAGATAAATAAAGTATTATACTAAATTATGGGTATGGATCCTGCCAATTCTAAAATTCTGTGCTTAGATTTTCTAACTTAAACTCAACAACCTCCCTCCCCCACAGGAATCTATTCAAAGGAAATAACCCAGGATATTACCAAAACTTTATAAAGAAAGGTATATTGCTTATAAAAAAGAAACCTAGAAAAGCCTAAATATATTTTTAATAATAAGAGATGGTTAAATAAATTATGATATATTCAAATAGTAAAATCTTATGCAACCATTAAAAGATATTTCCAAAGAATATATAATACCATACTGTATTTATATATATCTTTCATTAAAAGAAAGCAATATTCAAAGTTACTCAAGGGTTTTAATATATACATTGAAAAAATACATCAAAATGTAAATATTAGTTTTCTCTGATAGTCGAATCATGTGTGCTTTTAATGTTATTTCATAATTTTTCAACTGGACATGTGATATTAACTTTTAGTGAGAAAAGGGGCGAGAAGTGTAACTTTATATTGTTAAGTTTGAAAACCAAGTATGCTTTTCACTAAGAAAAAATCTAGAATAACTGTATAATAATGAATTTTAAAGAGGTAAAAAGTGCAGAAACAGACATTTGGGAATAAATTTCCTTAAGTGAGTGGGGCAAAATGATTCAGGGTTCACAATAAGTTATCTATAGGATATGTAGCCATTGATTTCTCAGTTCTATTTAAAAATAGCTATTTTCTGTGATGTGTCAACAGTAGAAAAACACAAAGAAACCCTTATTATTTAAAGCATCATTAATACAATTGAAAAGAGGAGTACATTTTTTAAAAAACATCTTAAGGATAAAATAGACTGTCTTGATACTGAGTTATATAAATTGAGGTAGATTATAACAGCCTTGTTCTTTCATAAGAAATTATCCTGAATCGAAGATACTAACGCGATTAACATTTTTTTAGGTCAGCTGCTAAAAGCAGCTCAAGAAATCACATTCTTAAAAGAATCGTTCAGTAAATCAGTCTTTTTTGTTGTTGCTGCTGTTAAGTTTTCTTGTTTGATTTAAACCAGTGCCCTAAAAATAAAACACTTTGTGCTATTGTAAAAGAAGTAATAATTTTTGAAAGTAACTCCGAAAATTGCATTTATAGAGGTTCTAAATGTCTTTTTTGAATTGTATTAACATTAGCAGCCTGTTAGGTTTGAGGGAGGGGTTGTTTGTTTTTTGTTTTGTTTTGTTTTGTCTTGGGGTTTGTTTGTTTATTTGTTTTGTAGCCATCCTGCTTAATTCAAGCTCCTGACCTCTCAGCCCATATTACCTTGAGTTTGTAGGAAATTAGGTGCCCTCACTCCTGAGGAGAGAGCAGAGAAGCAAATAACCTTGTAGATTTTCTCCCCTCCCTATGGGTCCAGGGATAGGCAAATTGACTTCCTGGGGTACTTTCTGAAGCATTATGTCTCAAAAACTGTTTCTCCCTCGGTGATTGGATTCTTCGTATGAAATTAAGTGGGTCACACCAGCACAGATTATGTTACAAAGTTTGTTCACACTGAGCAAGAAACTAATCTTAACATTTGCAAAAGGGGATTTAAAACTTTGGGAAACCAAACACACTGACATCATATTCCCTGATGCTTAAAAGAATCAAACGAGTTACTTTAAAATCTGACAAAAGATGTTTGCTAACCATGTTAAACTCTCTAATAGCAGTCTACATTAACAATTAGACGCGTAATCAATCTGTAGGAGAAAAAAGGCACAAGGTAAAGACTCCTAAAGAAATTAAAGGAAGCGGTAAGAGTTGCTATTCAACCAGCCACACATGAGAATAGTTATGAATTATTCAAATTGTGGTTTTATTAGTCTTTCTTTCATCAGCTGTCCTGAAGAGAGATTGGAGGTGCTGATTTTCCAGCGCATGTGCTTCTTGCCTTTTGCCCTTTCTGCCTTACTTACACCCTTTATGGGACTGTCATCATGAGTCACAACACAAGGGTTTTTCAGAGTTATAGCAGCGCCAAAGCTATTTTAATAATCTCGACTGATTTGTTGTAGGGCTTTTTTTATTTTAATGATAGAGAAATCTTGCAAAGCTCGGCATTCATGTTTTTCTGGCAACATCTTGCAATGAAAATTTTTTCTCTGCCACAGTTTTTTTTTTTTTAACCCCTGGCTGCTGCTTCCCGCTCTAAGTCTTCAAAGGGATTTTAATGCTAATTTTCCTATGCAATTGGCTTTGGTGGCAGGTAATTTCCTGAGTTAGATAACTGTGGAGAAAAGCACCTAAAAGTATTAGTGAGCAGTTTACAGCTCTTGTTACAGATCGAGGTGACCTTTTAAAGGTTACTGTTAGCACAACGTCAGTAAATTGTCAAAAATGCGAACTGGAGAAACAATTTTTATTCTGAAGCTCTTTATAATTAAAATGCTATCTACTCCATTTTAATTTGAAAAAAAAATCAGTAAATAACCTATAGACCATTTCTTGAGAATCCATTATAAATATTAAAATGAACTGCTTTACTTAGTGTAATTTTCTCTTAGCTTTAAATTTTTCTTTAAATCAACTACCAACTTTAACACTCTTCCCACAGTTCCTTTTGCTCTGGGAATATGTGTAACCTTTTGACTCGTTTCTAGGTAGGAGCAAACAACCCTTGCTCTTTATCTGAAATGGTCATTGTATTTATGTGGTGTCATTACCAAACTCATGTTATAAATGAGCAATGTGTATCTCATTGAAAAAGATAGTTTTATCAGCAAAGGAAAGTTAAGTGTCAGTGAGGTTATTCATTGTCCCTCTTGTTCAAAAATCATAAACATTTTTACTAAATAATACTAGCAATAACTTATTGAGCACTTAGTATGTTTCCAGCTCAGTCCCTGGTATTTTCTCATTTAATACTTTTTCACAACTCTAAAGTAGGAATTTTACAGAAAAACAACTGAGCTTAAATAATCTATCCAAGACCACATTAGGATGAGAGTCTGGTTTCAAACCCACGACTGTGTAACTTCACAGTTGCCCGGAAGGGCTCCTTGCCTCCCTTTGTGGTGTGGAATACTAAGAAAACACCTGTGCAGATCCCTTAAGAGTTTAACCACAGCAGGTAAAGGTGCAAACGCAGGAGAGGTTCCCTCCACTGCACTGAGGCAAAACATTCATTCCCTGCTTTATCCACTTAAGAAATAACCACTGAGCCCTATGTTATACCAAATCCTTTGCTAGTTCCTTGGTAGAGAAAGACATGTAAGAAAGTGTTCCCTTTCCTAGGGGAGTTCGTTCATGTCTAAAGAGAAACGATAGCTATGTAAACAAATTATAATGAAATATGAGCTAAATCGGAGCATTAAGCAAGGCTGTGGAAGCAGCAAGGTGACAATGCAAGGCCTGAGGGACAAAGCAGTCTCTGGCTGAGGACAGGGTCCACCAGCTGTGAAAGATGTCCAAGGTGAGAGAGAGGGACAGTGGCTAACATGAGAGGAAGCCCCAGTCACCTAGGACGCCCATCAGCCTTCCTTAGAGTACTAGGAATAAACTAAAGGTGATTCTTTAAATCTTAATTATGTAGTCCTTGGTTTGGGAGGTCCAAGGATTGTTCAGAGTTGATATTGTCCCAACTGCAAGACCCCTACTCTTAACGTAGAAGCCCAAATATAGTTCGGTTGATTCTAGCAGGCTGTATCTACACAAATCCAAATCTCTGATCATTTTAAAGAGAACTGAGACCTAATCTGTTTAACCAATAGTTAAACACAGGCTTTTGATGGTAAAAAAAATAAAAAAATTTTACCTCCCATCTTAGAAGTTTGCTCTAGAAAAACACTCTGAGACTAGCCTTTTATATACTGACGTAGTAGTGTCTTTGGTATCTGTGTTTACTGAATTATTTAGTGTATTTTTATATTTTTAAAGGAGCTATGAGATTATTGCTGCATTTCCTATAGAGTTGGTAACTGGCATTTAAAAATACTTGGTTGACAAAAATAGTACAAAATGATCAGTATTTCAAGGGATTAGAGGCCACTTAAATATGCATATAGTTGTTTCATTAGTTGGTTTCAAAGTTTTAGAGATCTTTTATACTTATACCTCTATTCATTTTTCTTTTTTTGTTTTCTTATTCGCAAAGTTGAGTCAGCAACAGAAACATATTCAAATTAGCCTTGTCATACAGAAAAAAAAAAATCTGACTTTGTCAGGGTGGGTGGAGGGGAAAAAAGCAACTTTTTGTCAGTCTTTTGTATTTCAGCAGCTGGATTCATTGCTGCCATGGTAACGGACCACATGATGAGGTGTATTAGATTGCTCTGTGTTGAGTACAAGGGGAAGAATGAACACAGCATTTTATTGAAGTTAAAGGTTACTTTGGAGTTTCTCCTGTGGAAATGTGTAAGGTCAAATACTGTAGCTTTCAGCATATGTAGTACTTCAGAGGAAGAATTAGGGGCATGTTGGTGCATTTAACTACAAAACCAGGTAAGGTACAATTGAATCTATGAAACTGAACTCCTCTTACTTCTTCTGTTGCAGTGGCATAACTTGCTGGGTGGAATTTCACTGTCGCCCCCTCCTCCACCCCCACCCCCACCCCCACCCCAACCCCACATAGGCACAGGACAGATTTCTCTCGTTCCTCCCCCACCCAACTCCCCCACCTTCAATTTCATCTGTTTTTCATTTAAAAGGATAAACGTTGTGGATTTTTATAGTTCTACAGTAATGTGTGTGAGAGTGTTTGTGCAAGTAAAAGAAAACTGGAAAGGAAGCAAGAAGAATGCGATGATTAGTGTCGTCAGACCAATGTAAAACTGAGCAGCGTTTCCTTGTTTTGTTCTTTGAAAACGGTCCACTTTTCTTAGAGGACATCTTATTAGTGGCACTGGTCCAGAGTTGCTTGGCTCTTATACTAAATTAAGTGGTAGGACAAAGTTCTCCAGCATGTTATTTAGTATATTTATTGTATCTGGGCTTTTTTTTTTCTGCTTTCATCATATTACTGCTAGCCTCATCCAACATGAATAGTTCACTTTTATCTATCATTTTTACAACATATTTTATTTCCATTAGTGTTCTGTTCTTTCAGGCATTGTGGTCGTATGTGTCTTAGGAGATTTAAAAATAGAAGTAAATAAAACATGGGTTCGTGTAAAATGAAATCTTTTGCTTACACACCAGTAAGAGCTGAATGTAAACAATTCAGTGTGGCTTCTAAAAGCATCAATTCCCAGAGCGCAGAAGCCTCCTCCTGCCTTGTTTACAGATCACCCGAGCAGCTTGCTTCCGAGGGGGAAGCTTTGATAGGCACAGAGCAAGTTAAAGAAGAACATTTCTTTATTAATCGCTTAATCTAGTTTCTTGTTCATGGTTTCTACTGATGTTTGATGTCTGGCTTTCTCATAAGATGTGATGATTTACTTTAATTTTTTTAGCTAAGATCTAATCTATGCAACTTCTCTCCCCTTAGAACAAAGTTGACTTGGCAGCTTTAGAGACAAAACTTAACCAAACAGTAGCAGAGCCTCACTGTCATTCAAGTATATTCAATGTTCAGTATTCACTGGAGTGTTTTTATTTAGGAAAGCCTTTGAAAATTATTTTTTAGACTAAAATCAGTTATTTGCCAATAATTGGCACTGATTGGGATAAAAGTCAATAAATTATTACAAGTTTGGTGTTATACCACTCTTTCTTCAAAAGGATACTTACTTAGATTTTGTTAAATCCACTTATGCTCTGTAATTTCCATTGCTATTTATTTAGTCTCTAGTTTTTATATGTCCAGGACATCTTCTAAATTTGAGCAAGAAGTTAGAGTCATTATTCAAACATTTTTTGCCATAATTGCAAATAAAGGAAACTATTTCCATGATAACAAATATCAAAAGCATAATAGCACTGAGCGTTTGTAAAATGCCCATGTTTGTATGTTTTCCTTTTCTCCTTTGTTGCTTTGAATGCAGAGCAAGCAAGCTATAAGCATGTCCTTCAAAACATAAAACATTTCCACAAGCATAAGTTATTTCTTAAGAATAGGAAATTCCCGAGAATTAATGAAAGATGGTACCTGGTAAAATACTTTAAAGGGTGAAATTCTCAATACTGACAATATCTGAGGTAGGAAGTGGTCAGTTTTTATTAAAGGAAAAATGAACGAGAGAGGGAGGGAAAGAAGAAGCTAGAGACAGACACAGAAGACACAAGAAAGGAAAGAGAAAAAGGTAAAGATAAAAGTGTAAGTGATCTCTTAACCAAGCTCTCTTCTTTCCCATCACTGGAATGGATTAAATATAAATAAAAGAAGAGGAGTAGAATAGTGTGGATGAGATGAAATTAGTAAAAAGTACTATTGTTCCCCTACTCCATGTTTTAAGTGCATGCTAAGTCACAGATAGTTCCTTTCTATTGATTGAAATAAAAACAAATTGCTGTAGTTGAATTTGTTTCAGTCCTTGATATTGTGGGCTAAGATATCAGACAGATTAGAAATTAGAGCTAGAAATGTGTAAAATTCAGTATATACCCAAATTTCTGTGGTCTTCTTCACCTGACATTAGGCCATATGTACATGTCGTTTCTGAGGTCACCATAACTGAGGGGTCCATAAGATGGAATTTTATTTTTAAACTTTTATTCTTTACATTTTTTTTAAAGAATTGTGTATTTTAAGGAGTACAACATAATGATTTGATATACAGATATAGTGAAGTGATTATAATAATCAAGATAATTTATACATCTTCTGAAATAGTTACCATTTTATGTGTGTGTGATGAGAGCACCTGAAATCTACTCTCTTAGCAAATTTCCAGTATATCATATACAGTATCATTAACTGTAGTCACCAGGCTGTACAGTAGGTCTATAGATTTGTTCATCCTACATTACTGCAATTTGGTACCCTTGACCAACATCTATTCCTCTGTTTCCCCCAACCCACCCTACCAGCCCCTGGTAACCACCATTCTACTCTGTTTCTTTGTATTTGACTTTTTTAGATTCCATATATAATTGCAAACATGCAGTATTTTTCTTTCTGGCTTATTTCACTTAGTAGAATGACATCCAGCGTCATCCATTTTGTTGCCAGTGGCAGGATGATTTTTTTTTAAGGCTGAATAATATTCCATTGTATGTACATACCACAGTTTCTTTACCTATTCATGTGTTGGTGGACACTTAGGTTGTTTCCATATTTTGGTTATTGTAAATAATGCTGCAATAAATATGGGAGTGCAGATATCTCCTCCAGGTTCTCTAGCCACTCAGATAAATATCTAATTATCTGCAAACATTTACCGTGTTCAACAGAATCTTGATAAAGAAAAATTATGTTAATTATTGTAGCCTCTTCTGTAAAACCAATAATAATCTTTGAGCATGAAAACAATATTTCTAAATAGATGAAGACCAATCAAATGAATGGTGATTCAATATCAGATAGATATTCTATTTTTAGGAATTACTATTTTTAAACATATGACTTCATTAAAGTGAATTTTATTAATAATCACATAATTTTTTGTATGAAAAGAACTGGACTCTTTTTTTAATATTCTTAAATGGTCTTGTATGTAATATAAGGCCAGTGTTTTTAGAAAGTGGAAATTTCTAATGAGTGGTATGATATTTACTCCACAATTTAATTCCATTAATAACATTTAGAGATCACTAACAATAGATCTGCTTGTTATGGTTCTTATCACAGCAATAAAGTATGTCGACTTTGTTCAATAAGCAGTAGGGGGGGTTATCAATAATGATTAGAGCTATCAAGAATAAACTTATTGCTAAGAATGAACAATTTGTTACATTTCTAATAAAAAATCAATTGATTTCACTTTCATGGTATTAGCTTGATACATTTTAGAGCAATATTATAATAATTTCCCATTACCTGGCTTGCATGTTTTATATGTTAACTATTGACAGTATTTCAATATTTTGATTATCTTTCTAAATTGTAAATTATTTGTTTTAAACAAACAATAATTCATATATAACACCTATCAATTTGGGTTTATATAAGTAATAATTATACTCAGAAAAATCATTTGCCTCTACCTATCTCTCACTTAAAATAAAATACCAGATGGATTAG
This sequence comes from Rousettus aegyptiacus, assembly GCF_014176215.1. Taxonomy (NCBI): domain Eukaryota; kingdom Metazoa; phylum Chordata; class Mammalia; order Chiroptera; family Pteropodidae; genus Rousettus; species Rousettus aegyptiacus. The sequence continues at coordinate 65,937,096 of NW_023416287.1, forward strand.
ATTGGCAATTCCAGTATAAAATGTGGATCCATCAAAGTAATAGAAGAAAATAAAGAACTTAAGATAGAAAAACACACCTTTAAAGGCAGAAAACATCTTGGAAGCTAAGCAGGGTCGGGCCTGGTTAGTACTTGGATGCAAGAACACCTAGGAAGACCAGGTTCTGTAGGCATAAAAAATTAAATAATAAGAGATTGTAAGCTGACAAGGTCCTTGCAATCTGTGAGGTCGACCAAGGGTTGCCCGCCTAAAAATAAACAAACAAACAAACGAACAAACAAATAAATAAATGGCAGAAACCATTCCTTTAGAAATGGTTAGATAAAAAGTTATTACTTTGGCAGGGAGTAGGGGGAATGCTTTAAACAAAAATTTAAAATAGCAAACTAGAATCAATTTTTGCAACATAAATAAAAGGGAAAAAGTGAGTATTCATCATCTATAAGGCCTCATAAATCAATAAAAAAGAATAGCTCTAATTATTTTTAAGACTTTTTATAGAAATTTTAGGTTTGCAACAAAATTGAGGAGGAAGTACTGAGATTTCCCTTGTATTCCTTGCCCCAACACCTGCAAAGTATTCCCCATTATCACCATCACTCACCAGAATGGCACTTTTTTTTTTTTTTTACCAAGGATGAACATACATAGCACATTATAATCATTCAAAGTTCATGGTTTACCTTAGGGTTCACTCTTGGCATTATACATTTTATGGGTTTGAATAAATATATAGTGATACATAGTCATCATTATAATGTCATATACAGTATTTTCACTACCCTAAAAATCCTCTGTACTCTGCATATTTCTCTCTTCCTCCCCAGTCCCTTCCTGGAAACCACTGATCTTTTTATTATCTTCATAGTGTTTCCTTTTCCAGAATATCATATAGTTAGAATCATACAGTATGTACCCTTTTCATATTGATTGCTTAGTACTTTGCCTTTAAGGTCCTCCATGTCTTTTAATTGCTTTGTAGTTTTATTTCTTTTGAGCCCTGGATCATAGTCTATTGTCTGGATATACCAGTTTATTTATCCATTCACCTACTGAAGGACATCTTGGTTGCTTCCAAGTTTTGGCAATTATAGATAAAGCTGCTATAAATACCCATGTACCATGTACAGGTTGTTGCATGGACATAAGTTTTCAACTCATTTGTGTAAATATCAAGGAATACAATTGCTGGATCATATGGGGAGAGTATGTTTAGTTTTGTAAGAGACCATTAAACTGTCCTACAAAGAGGCTGTACCATTTTGCATTCCCACCAGTAATGAATGAGAGTTCCTGTTGCTCTACATCCCCACCAGCGTTTGATGTTTTCAGTATTATGAATTTTGGACATCTAATAGGTGTATAGTGGTGCCCTATTGCTGTTTTAATTTTCATTTCCCTGATGACATTGATGTGGACATCTTTGTCTCTGCTTATTTGCCATCTGTGTATTTTTTTAGTTAGGTATTTGTTTAGGTCATTACCCATATTTTAATCAGGTTATTTTTTGCCTTATTGTTGAATTTTAAGAGTTCTTTGTATATTTTGAAGAACACTCCTTTATCAAATGTGTCTTTTGTAAATATTTTCTCTGAGTCTGTGGCTCGTCCTCTCATTCTCTTGATACTGCCTTTCACAGAGCAGAAGTTTTTAATTTTAATGACGTCCAGCTTATCAGTTATTTCTTTCATGGATCATGTCTCTGGTATTGTATTCACTAAATATTTTTAAAACATCTACAAATTAAGCAAAAAAAATATCATTTTAATCTTTAGCAAATATTTTTAAAAGAGAAAAATGAAGAGAGGAATATAATATTTGTTGTTAGGGAGGATGTGGAAAATGTGAACTCCTGTACACTGCTATTGAGAGTACGAATTAATAATTTAGAGGGGGGAGTTCAACCTGGCAATGTGAAGCAAAGGCTTTAAAAATTACATCCCCTTGGGCCCAACAATCGTACTGCTAAGAAAATATCCTAACGAAATAGTTAACTGTATATGCAGGGTTTTTCATCATTATAGTGTTTATGAGTGTAAATAATAGAAATCATTCAGGAAAAAAAATCTTCTTCTGAGAAATGTAACAAACACACCAGCTCATATTTCCAATCTGATATCTATAAAGTGGTAAGAAGTCATAGGCATGGCTATATGCTTTCCTAACTGTTCTACTATTTTAGTCTTTAGATAGAACATGTATAGGCAGCACAGTATAGAGATAAGAGTCTTGGATTAAGTTTTAGAATGCCTGAACACTACTATGGACAAGCTGAGTTAATGTAAACATACAAATATAAGGCATTATTAAAATCCTAATGTTAGAGAGTAGGAAAAAAGTCTGAATCTTTTTATTCATCTATATTCATTTGTCTTCACAACTAATGTTGCAAATAAAAAGTCCCAAATCAAATGGCGGACAGAGGGTACAATTTTAAAATTTCACTGAAACGTAGTGCCCAGTGGTAAAATCCAGATGTCTTGATTTTGATAGAAAAATAGTAAAATATTTGGAATAATATATACTTTCCAATTATTATTGTTCAAAACTTATTCAGAATAAATTTCTGCTCATATAAGGATGTCCAGCAGATCATTTGTCTTGCATAGAACCTAGCACTTAGGCATCATGGAAAAGCTGGCAATTTCGAGCAGTGTTGATCTATAAAACCTTCTGTGGTGCTAGAAATGGTCTGTGTCTGCAGCATCCAGTATGGTAACTACCTAACCACATGCGGCTGTCGAGCACTCAAAATGTAACCAGTGTGACTGAGGATCCAGATTCCTAATTTTATTTAATGCTAAGTTATTCGAAGAGCCACATGTGACTAGCGTCATCTTGTTGGACAGTGCACCCCTAGAATTAAGGACAATAAATAGTCTTTTTTTTTTTTAATGCGGGGATTCATTTCAAGCATCTCTGATGAATTAGGGTGACCCAAGAAGGTGAATATAATTTGTGAAATTTCTCTTCGATTCAAAGAAGTTCTGATCAGGGAGATCCTTTGATTTTGGTGACTCATAAGTCCAAGATTTTCAAGAGAAGTCTTGGTCTTAAATAGTCTATAGCCTTGCTCACTTAAGAATTCTAATATTCATTCATTTTCTCACTTACTAGGGGAAAAAAAACTTAATTTGAATTTATATGTGTCAGTGTGCAAGAAAAAATACACTATTCTCCTTTATTCTCACACTACTACCATACTTACAATATTTCTGACACCAAATGACATCAAATGTGTGAATTTTCCACACCAAGCAATTCCGAATAACTGCCTGGTGTGAGTGTCAGATCCCACAAGTGAGGGCAGTCTTGAGAGACTGAGCCCTCGACTTGTGGGATCTGACACTCACACCAGGCAGTTATTCGGAATTGCTTGGTGTGAGTGTCAGATCCCACAAGTCGAGGGCTCAGTCTCTCAAGACTGCCCTCACTCCCACTTCAAATGCCAGTAGCAAGTCCAAGTTGTCACCTGCGCTTCTGACTGGCTGTGAATCAGAGGTTCCCACAACCCCCTCTTCATTTGATCATTTGCTATAACAGCTCACAGAACATAGAGGAACACTTATTATATAACAAAGAATATGATAAAGGATGCAGATGAACAGCTAGATGAAGAGATACATAGGGCAGGCTTTGGAAGGGTCCTGAGCTCAGACGCTTCTACCTCTGTGGATTTGGAGTGCACCATCCTCCCAGAACATGGATGTGCTCACAACTCAGCAGCTCTCTGAACCCCATGCTTCGGGAATTTTTATGGAGTTTTCACCACGTAGACATGATTGATGATTGACTTAATCTCCAGCTCTTCTCTACTTCTTTGGAGGATGGGGATGAGGTTGAAAACTTCAAGCTTCAAATCATGGCTTGATCCTTCTGGTGAACAGCCCCCATGTTGAAGCTATACAGATGCTCACCAAGAGCTACATCATTGGAACAGAAGACACTTCTAATACCTGGACTGTTCCAAAAGATTAAGGAGTTCTGTGTTAGGAACCAGGAACAAAGATCAAATATCAGAACAAAAGATGTCGTTAGTGTCCTTAGCACTTAGGAAATTGCAAGGGTCTTAGGAGCTCTGTACTAGGGACCAAACACAGAAATCGGTATATATTTTTCTATTATTTTACAGTCAGGCACTGTACTTGACCTTTAAAAGATAATGACTGTCTAGAGTCCCTAGATTCAGAGTTTCCTTGGAATATGCTTAGGAGTCATGTGATACAGCACAGCTACTATAGAGGAAGGGTGAGAAAATGCTGCTGTAAAAGGAAGCTCTGGGACAAACTTTAAAAAGAGTGAGCATTAGAAATGTGGTGGCATGAGAGACGTTCCCAGATCTCTCCCCTTGAAGCAATAAGATGAACACTTAACACTCAACAAAAAACACTCAAACTGCACACCAGCACGTCTGAGCGTGGGATCTGCGCATAGGAGCTACCATTTGTCAGAATCCCAGGTGTCAGGTGGTGCACTGGGAGAAACAAAGAAACTGCCTCTTGCAGCCGGAGCTCCCTGTAGGAGGAGGGGGAGGGGAAAAGGAACGGCGATGTCCATGAACAGCCCTGCCTGAGAGTGCTGTGAGCTCCACGTGGCCAGCAGTAGTGCCCAATCATCAGGGCAGAAGGCAAAGAAACAGGGACGGCAGAAAAGTGGGGACAGAAGAGAAACAACAGTTGGTTTTGACCAGCCGCAGTTGCAAAACTGAGGCTGAGCCACAGCCCCTAACCCCCAACCCAGAGGGCCCCTCCCCCCCATGCCCTCCATAACTGAACACCACAGAGCCCCAGGGGAATCTGAGCAAATGCTACTGAAACTGTCACTAACACTGACAGGAACTGAGACTGAGGGTAGCGTGCATGATTAAACATCTATAAGGGGATAAAAAACATTATTAACACTTTATATAAAGCAAGGATCCAAGAGGCTTAGATGCCACCTACTGGAAACCAAAAGAAAAACATCTATTTGCAACAGGCTAGGAATCATTATATAATAAATCTTTCTGCGGGGGGTGGGGAGGGGAGGAGTAGAACACACTTTCTTTAATGCTCAGGCAGAGAAATAGTCCATTAAACACCAAGAACAACCAGGATGACAAGGCATTTCAGAAAGAAAGAGAAAAATCTCCAGAAAATAAGCTTACAGACATAGAAATATGTGACTTAAATGACAGAGAATTCAGGATGCTACTTCTGAAAAAACTCAGTGATATCCGAAATGAATCATAAAAATAGTGGACATTAAATAGAAGGCTGGGGAAAGGAGGACCTATACAGAGAAAACAGTATGAAAATATCAGGAATGGATGAGAATCAGAAATCCCTGGAAATGTAGGTTAGTCATGAAATATAAGTTAGCCATGTAAGTTAGAGCTCAAAAAACATCCAAGGACTAGATCATCGTCATCATACATACCATCATTGTCATGATGACTACCATCATCATCACCATCATCATCATCATCATCATCATCATCATCACATCATTATCACAATCACAAATGACCATGTATAGGTCATTTAGTGTTAGGACAAATAATTTTCATGTATTACTTTATTTAATTCTTGCCACAACCGATGATACAAATATCGTCCTCATTTATTGATGATAAAACTGAACTGCCAGTAATTGCTAAGTGGAGTGTCAGACCAAAGGCAGCCCTGTTAAACCATGCTGAGTCTCCATTCCTCTGAGTGTTCTTGTCTCTCGTCTTTGAAATTTAAACCGCTTTATCCTGAATACTCTCGGAAGCCACATGAGGAAATTCATACTGACAGCAGCAAAGAAAATAGATTAGGGGAAGTCCGTATTAGATGGATGGAGATAAGTAAAGAAGTTAATGCTATAATTCAGAGCAAGCATGAGGGAGGTTTGAGCTAAGAGAGTGAAAGTAGAATTTGAGAAGGAGTCAGTTTGAGGGGCATTTTGTCAGTTGTCTGTCTTTAGGGTAAGTCAGGTAGAGAACATCTGACTTATTTTTTTAAACCTCCCTGAAAATTGCCAATTACTGCATAAAGCACTAGAGCACAATTGTTGTGACCAAGAAAAGAACATATCTTATAATATACAAGTTTTCCTAACAAGACCAACATGCATTAATCATCCAGTTAGAAGACACTACATCATCTACGTTCTTGAAATGTGTGCGACATCACAATATTGTTTGGGGATATGATATAACTGAGGTGGGAAATTTATGAAATTTTTCCTTTCATTAAAATCTTAATATTCTTTGATATTGACAAATAGTGATATTTTTCTTTTCAACATACGAATTTTTAAAAAATATATCATTAGAGCTCATTTAGAAAGGTCAAAAAACAGTTGCCTTTATCATGCGGAAGCAGTCTTCAAATTGAATTTTTAACTTGAATACATTATTGCCCTGCCTTTGCCCCATTTAGGTAATTTTTTTTTTCTCTTGGCAGTTTATCCAGGTTCATTTACAGGTTGGAAGATAATAGAAGCTATTCTTTTCAGTATCAGAACCTCCACTGTTTTATGAGAAATTACTTTTGATTTCTTCCAAAGTCTTATGATTACTGTGGTTAGAGAAGAGTGTTGGGAAAAATGTGGAGAACAAAGTAGAAGAGATGGGTTGTCATCTTGACGATCAAGAGCTGAAAGGAGGCTGTCGGAGGAGATGCGCAGCAGCCTGGCTGTAAGAAGGACTTTGGTAGTAATTGCCAGCAAAGGGAGTGAGGAGAAAATAGCAGCCGCTTGGGAAGATGCTGGTCATATCATTCTTTCCAGTATGTTGGGTGACAGTAGATATGAGAATTCTTCTCAGATATAATAAATAGAACACTTTCTAAGTGCCAGATACTATTCTAAATACTTTTCATTTAATTCATTTAATTTAGAGTTGACAGATTCTTATTTAGAGAAAAATACCTAGCACATAGGAATCACTGAATATACGTAAGCAGTGATCTCTTTGTTAATCCTCACAATAACCTCATGAGCCAGGTACTTTGATTATTTATCACCTTTATTTTACGAATGAAGAAATTAAAGCCAGAGAGGTTAAGTAATCTCTCCAAAAGCTTACACCTGATAAGAGAGAGCTCTAGTTAATGGCTCAACCACTTAATAGCTCAACTACTAAGCCATCCTGCCTACTCTTAATCTATATAAAGTCTCTTATAGGTGGAGATAATACTTGTAATTTGCTTACAAAGTACCTGACATATAGTAAATCCTTAAAGATATTAGCAATTATTACTATGTAATGCGATTTAGAAGATTGTTCTGGTATTTATGTCCTACACCACACTGCTCAGAAATAATAAGATTTTAGGGCAGCTTTGGATTTTTCTTATGTAAATTTGAGTAAAGCTTTGTTTAGGAGTATGCCTATTATAAATTGGGGAGTTACTTTTTCTACCCAATCCTATCCATTGTTTGATTGGCACCTTCAAAGAATGTGCCTCATAGGAATGTTTCATATACACATCTACATACTTCCGACCTTTTCACAGAGAGTGACTGCTGCTAACGGTACTGATATTGAGAGCAAGTGGATCCCCCATCCACACTGGGTATTCGAGAGTATATCAATTTGTTCATTATGATCTTGCTAGGAATTAAATGCTCTGACATTTGCATAAACTAAGGGAGCAAGTAAGAGGTTGGCAGCCAGGAAAGGGAATTGGGCCAGAGGCTGATTCCACATAAGGGGAATCATCTAAGGGGATGGACTGGCTATAGAGTTCTCAAGGTCACATGGGTGGTTGCAGGAAGAACCCAACCAGACCCTGTAACAAAGCCAGGTATGAACTTAGGTTCTATTCTCTTTTCCCTATAATATGAGTTAGTTGGGGGTAGGTGAATTATCATCCTCTGTATAGAATTTTATGAGCAATTAGGTGACTTGTAATCTTAGTGAAGTTAGAATGTCAACAGATGCAGAATTAAAGATGCTTAAACTTTATAGATACAGGCAGTGCAAGAACAACAGTTCTGTTGTGCTGGAATTCCTGGAGAAAATGATACAGCTCTGGGTTGTGCGTGAGAAATGAGCAACAGACCAAACTAAGGAGGTTGGAGGACACCATGGCTGAGGACAGCAGATACGTGAGGACTCTAGAGAGAATCAGGAGACTGCAAAAGAGAGAGGGCAAGGTGAAGCCTCAAGTCTGGGCGACAAGCAGATACCTTGTCTTCTATATCTGTCACTCTTACCGCTCCCTTGTCTTTATCTGTGACTTCAAAGGGTTTAGCTAATGATGTCATTGGGTAAATATGCCAGGCAACTATCTCAATTTGAGGACAAGGAAAGAGGCCAACAGACCTCCCACCGCTCTGCTACCAGGGAAGGGCGGGCTGGGGTTGTGGGGTGGGAAAATCTCTCTCTAGATGTTTGTCCTCTGTTATATCACCCACATCTCAGATGGCTGCTTCTCCATGAACTTAAATGAGATAGTTTCTTTCAACTGTTAGGGAGTGTGTCGATAATGTCAGTAAATCACAGGGTCTCCAGATTCATCTCTGCAGATGTTATGTGTTATTATCTGGAGAAGTAACAAGCTTTTATTAATCATAATAACTAACATTTGTATTGTGATTTACTGTTTGCAAAGTATTTCAATTGCATTATATTTGAATCTCCTAACAATCCTGCAAGGAAGATGACATTATCATCATTCTTTTTAAGGAAGAAGAAAATCAAGCTCAGTGAATTTCTTGACACTGAGTTAGTAAGCAAAGCATAGATTTTAATTTACTGATCTACTAATGGATGCTGTTTCACTCAAAGCCCCTCTCACCTCTGAAAGTAAAACTGTCCTCAGAGATAGCTATTTGGCTTTAGAAAAATACTATTACAGATAAAGAGAACTTGCATTTATTCACATTATTCAGATTATACTTTCAATGTAATTTATATATACAGTATATATTTAATAAGTGTTAACTGCCTGATTATAGTCTCTTCATACTCCTCAAAAGTAATCATTCTGATTCTCGCATATATGATGAAAAGATTATTTTGAACTAGAAGAAAATAGTCAACAATTATAATTCCCAGTGTGAGAAACTAATGTGGGTGAAAAATGTGAAGCAATTCATTTTTCTAACCTCTAACATCTAAATGAGCAGATTTAAAATAACTCAGAAGGCCAAAACGAAAAGACAGAAAGGCAGCCACTATATGCCTATGTAAAACTCATAAGAGGGAATTATTATGAGCCCCACACTACTTTCTCTCGTATTCACACAACCACCAAACAATATATACAGCTTTATCTTATTGATACGATCCCGTTATATTCCTAGGCGTGTGTTTCGCCTTCATATTACACACCATCTATCTTCTTTACAACCTTTTTTTTTTTTACCCAATATTGCCCTTGAGTTTAGTTATCTTTCTTGTCTATCAGAGATATCAAAAATGCCCCCACCCACAGGCTAACTCTCTGTGAGAACCAAAGATTAAAGTCTGGACAGGAGAAACAAAACCAGAACAACAAACATCAGCAACAGGTTTTTCCATTTGGCTAAACTGAAGTTCTTTACTTCGCAAGCACTGCTACTATTTGCGCTTCCTTTTGCTAATACTTTTCCTTATTGTGTAAAAAAGCCATTCTGAATTACAACATATATTACCTCTGGTATTTAAAATGTATTAAAATAATTCTTTGGATTTAAATGTTCTCTTCTGACAGTAATGCCAAGATCTGAGACTCTCGTTTAGGATTAGGGTTAGGCAAGAAAAGAATATTAAAATAAAGGAGAGCTTTTCTTACCAGCTATAAAATATATTATAAAGCTATAATTATAATTAAGTTGAACTATAATTAAAGAGCGTGTGGTGTAGACAAAACCCTGGAGTATGAACAAATACTAGCATATGTGTTAATGTATGCTAGAGGAGGCAATATATTTCTATCGGGGAGATGATTATTATGCAACAAATTAAATCATATTTGGAAGGAAAAGGTCTTCATGCTACAAAAGAAATTCCAACTAGATTAGACATAATAATATTTAACACTTATAATAATACATTAATACTTATAATAAATCTAACTATAAGAATTCAAATAAACTATCGAGGAATTTTAAAAACAGCTTTAGGAGATATAATTGACAACAAACTACATTGTTTGAAGTGTACAAATTAATAAGTTTTGGCATAATGCGTATACACTTTAACCATCTCTAGAATCAAGATAGTGAGCATTTCCATCATCCCCGAAAGTTTCCTCATGCTCCTTGGCAATACTTCCACCCACCCCTCCCCCACCCACAGGCAACCACAAATTTACTTGGGGTCACTTAGATTATTTTGCATTTTCTAGAGTTCATATCAATGCAATAATACACTATATACCCTTTTTGTCTAGTTCCATTTATTCGACATAATTATTTTCAAGTTCATTCATGTTATTGCAGGTATCAATAATATGTTCATTTTTATTGCTTTGTTTATTTTTTATTTGTTCATCTGTTGATGGACGTGGGGGTTGTTTCTAGTTTTTGATGATTACAAATAAAGCCATTATGAACATTCATGTGAAAATCTTTAAGTGGATATATATTTTCCTTTCTTTCGAGTAAACATCTAGAAGAATGTTAAATGATGTGTGAAAGGAAAGAGTTTTATAAGTATAAAAATGAAGGTTCAGAGTGAAAAAAGTTATATTTGACACCATTAACATTTTAAATTTCTGCATATCTGTTGGGGAAAACATGTAAGTGGCAAGACTTGCTATAGACAAGTCAGCAAGGATTGTACATCTGTTGTATCAATTAATCCTCACTGCAGTCCTAAACGGTAGGCACTGCTATCCCTATTAAAGGCAGCCTCAGAAAATATTCCATATTCTAACATAGAAAAGTAAAAGGATATGTAAAACAAAAATAATTCATAAAATGTTCATGTCTGATACACAGATGTGAAATAATAAGTCAATAACCTTAATATATAAAGAATTTATGCGAAATTTGTAAGAAAATACTTAAGACAGTGGTAAAGTGGAAACAAGACATAAATAGGTAGTTTGCAACCAAGTGGAAGTAAAAATATATGAAAAATATTAAATTTCACTTTTAATCAAAGAAATTAAATGTAAAACAACCCTATAACACCTTTGAAATTAGCAAATATTTTTAGATATTTTGGTGTTGAGTTGTTTTGCTTTGTTTTAATAATGGTAACATGTAACGTTAGTGAGGTTGGAAGCCATTCTCATACTTTATTGGTGGAAGTATAAATTAATATGCTAATTCTGGAAAGCAATTTGACAGTATCAGTAAATTTTATTGACTTTGGAAATAATTGCACCTCTGATCGAAATTTCAATTTGGATTCACCTGGAGAAATAATATGAAATGGACATAAAGATATATATTCAGAGATTTTTTTTAGCATTATTTATAGCAGTTAAAAACTGAAAACGACCAAATGTCTCATAATAGGAAAATTAATAGCTAGTCATTCCATAACTAAGAAATCTTATGCAGCTACCAAAAGGGTGTTTATCAAGCTGTATCAAAGTATTTGTAAGCGTGAGAAGTGCTACAAGTTTTCTGGAGAGCAGTTTGAGAATCTTTTAATTGACTTACAATGATTATGAGCATTGACCTTGTAATTCTACTCTTGGAATATCTAAAATGGAAATACTTTTGCACAAAAATTAATGAACGAGGTTATTCATCACAGTGTTTAAATTAATAATAATTTTAAAGCAACCAAATGCCCAACAATGGACAAATTAAATAATTTAGCAAATTATTTAATACATTAAATTATGATACATTCATCTGATAAAAACCATTTTAAATGTTTTATAAAAATGTTTAGTGAGAGAGAATATGTTTTTATAAAACATCATCCACCATCAACTCCTAATATTAGAAATTAAAAAGTAGAAAAAGTTAGAAGAAAGTAAAATGTTAGTAATGATTAATCTATGGGTAATAGGTTAATTTTTCTCTTTACTTTCCTGTGTTTTCTAAATTTTTTTCCTGTGGTTATATAGTACTTTTGAAGTGCCGTGATATAAATTAGGTTGTAGAGACAGAATTTAAAATTACATACTCAGTGTGAATGAAGCTGTGTATGGAAAAAGAGGCAAAACATTATGTTGGTAAACAAAAAAATTTAACTTCCACCGCTGAAAATCTGCTTAAAAGAAAAGGTTTTTTGAGCCATATGCTAGCTGAAAAGGACCAGGTACTAGGGCATGAAGTCTAAACCACCAGCAGCAGCACTAGGTGGGGAAAGCAACTTGTCTTCTGTCCTGGAGTTGACAAGCACTTTTATAAGTTATGTTTTGGGGAAGAAAGATGTAAATTGTTTTGAAAAAATTTTTCATTGGCTACAAATAAGGGGAGAGGGAAAAGATGAAGCGGGGACAGTTCTATGATAGGAGCACGGTCTGTAAGGAAGAAATATTTACTTCTTTTGTATGGTTACAGCAACAGTCCAGAAAGCTCATGCATATTCAGGATGCAGTGGCATCTAGTGGTCAGCTAACAGATGCCTAGAGGTTGACTCAAAGCTCCAACATACATTCAGGAATGTGAGCAGTCTTGTTAACTGGCCCACAGCCATTAACTGGTTAACTAGTCCTGTCCCTTTCTCTCTTTGTCCAGCCACTGTAATTTAATTTAGAGCACCTCAGAATTTTTCTAAATTGTAAGGAATCAGGGCAAAAATCATTCTGAGAAAGAAAGGGGAAAAAACAAGTCTCTCTTTAATCTGTGAAAAGTAATGCCTGAGAACAAAAGAGAATTATAATGGGCTCTTCCTGCTGCAAGAGCAAGAAATACCACTCTAACCAGTTTAAAAGGAGGAATTACCTTTTGTAAATAAACAGAGCCCATGTACACTTGGCTTCAGACTTGTTCAAATCCAGAGACCCCGAGGATACCCCAGAGCTCTGTCTTTCCCTGTTTCTAGGCTCTGCTTGTTTCTGCTTAGCTTTATTCCCAGGAAGTCCTACCCAACCAGCATAACCAGATCTTGTGACTCTCACTCCTTGAAGTGGCCCCCAAATCACATACCAGCCCCTTCGAATCACCAGCAGGAAATTTTTCATCGTAACTCAGACAATATCCCAGCAAGTAAGTGGCAAAAGCTGGCTTGAGATGTACGCACAACTTGGAACAGTCACCATGACCAGGGTGGTTTGACCCCAGGCCTCATTCAGTTGTCCACTTCTGCATCTGAAGGGGGAAAAAAACAACTCAGTCTCTCAACAATCACATGAAACAGATTATAAGAGAGAGGAGGAAAGGGAATGCTAGAAGTACAGTATGACAGATGCCAGTAACAGAAACTAATAGGTACAACGCCAGACATTTTATTACAAAATTGCCTCATTAATCCTCTTGGAATTACATAAGGTAAATTTCCCTCTTGAAATTTCAAAGAAGGAAATTGAGGGCAAGAAAAACTTATTTGCCCAAGAACATGCAGGCAACACATGGCAGTGAGGAGATTCGAACTAACGTATGTCTAACGCCATAGCCTATCCTTCCCTCCAAAATGTTTGCTTGTCTTAAGCTCCTATGACTGCTTCATCTGCAGTCAAGGGACAAAGAGAGATGTTCTGTGTTTCTGAGTATGAGAAATGACAAAGGTGCAAACAGAAGCTGTAATGCCTTCCGAATGACACATCTGGGTGGCTGTTTGCTTCTATTTCCCCTGAGAACACTGCTTAAGAAAGCTAACGAAGAGAATAATATAGCAGAATGTGTGCCTTAGGTACAGTGTTGGATATTTTCCACATATTAAAATCAGGTCTAGGATTCAAATATATTAAAAGAATTTCTTGCTCAAAATTTTAAACTTTTTGAAAAAGCTTGGGTATGTTCCTTATTAACATCCAAAGAGTGTTTTCAACAACGTGCTAGGTGCTCTCAAAGATATAAAAGTAAGCATAGTCTAAATTAGGACACGGAGAAAAGACAGGAGATAGGAAATTCAAGGTGGAGAGACATAAATGGCAAAGTGAAATAATAGTCTCTGAAGATCTGGCAGTTTCCCAACCAAAGCAGACAATCTAAAAGGAACCTAAGATTATTTATACCTGCTGAGGTTTTACTCTACCTAGTGATTAAATCTCCAGGACACACTAGATAAGTTTAGCAGAGCTCTAAGACCTTGAGGTTTGTGTTCCCTTAACCTTCTTATTTCCTGTGCTCAGTTCTGCATGAAAAACTCATCCCCCCACATCTAAGAAATGATTCCAAAAATAAATATAGGCATTTGCTTGAACCAGGACATTATGTCCCCAGTTTTCTTTTCAGAGCCTACAGGAGGTACAAGTTGCTCTTGAAGTCTGTCCACAAGCACAGCAAATGCAAGTTTCACATTTGCTCTCCAGCTGAGCGTCTGTTCTTGGCAAAGCTGCACATCAGTAGATAATGCCCATGAAGGAACTGCTGGATGAGTAATTTGTAGTAAAAAGTACTAAAAAACCCTTGAGATTTGTTTAGCACAATTTGTTTAATTCTTCATTCAGAAATAAAATTCTATACATTAAGTAATATATGTCAAAGCGCTTTGAACTTTAAGCTTTAAAGCAGTACCCAAATTGCAGGACTCTGACATGAGAATGGCCAGCCTATACCCTGGTCTATCTGGAGCTAATTCCTTCTGGAGCCAGAGAAGGTGAGAAATAAATCTTTGTGGCCCCTGGTGCCCTTCTTGACAAAACTGGGAAAACATGCCAAAGTAAGAAGAGTACAGACCTTGGAGTCAGATTTAGATTCATATATAATTTTCATGTAATAACTAGCTCTGGGGCCTCTCTGAGTCCACAGGTTCTCATTTGGATAATTCACTTGTCAGCTGAGACTTCCTAGCCCCTTGGGGAGTCAGATAAAGTTGGTGTGAATGCATGGGAAAGTCTAAACCCTTCCCACATCCTTTGGGAATTCTTGGGGATTACTGGCCCTTACCCTATTATTCCTCTGGCGCAAATATTATGCAAGCTGTATTCCCATTTCCTCCTTTATCATATTGCAAGTGAAACTCTTTCCCCTCTCCAATGTCCACCAAAGAATCCATTCACACTGGCACGTCTAGTAACTTCACTGAAGGTTTAGTGTTGGCAAGGACTGATAGGACTGAGAGGGTGGGGTATGGGGGCACACAGCTTTTTTCGTCTTTTCAGAAACCTCTGTCTTTTTTTTCACTCTTCTCACATGCTTCCAGATTGTTTCTTGGAAACTACAAATATTTTCCCTCTCGCTATGCAGAAAAATTAGCTCTTCTGTTCTCGTTCCAAACTTTCATACTCAGATATATCAAGATGCTAGCAGAACAAAGAGCATCCCGATGGCCTCCTTGGAAGACAAAGTTATAAATAGAAAAAAGGAAATTTTCCATTATCTTTTTTAAAATAGTAATAATAATACCGACCTTGCTCCTTTCTAAGATTTGTTTGAATTTTAGATGTAAGGGATGTAAAATAGTTTGCACATAGCAAATGCGTAATAAACAATTATGATGATAATGACGATGATAATTCTCTACTAGGTAGCCAGTGTTTACACTAGCTATACCTCTGTGGGTATCACTTCTCATAATTATCATTAATTATTTTTGCAATCATATTTTAATGTCTGTCTCCCCTATACGACTGTAAGTTTCCTGAGGGCAGAGACTATTTCTGTCTTGTTAACCACTGTGTCACCAATGCCTCATGCAGTGCCTGGCCCACATATTTCACTCTTTGTTGCATTAATGAATGGATGAAGGAATAAATAGATAGATGTGGAGGATTTTTCTCTCTCTTTAAGGTTAGTGACTTTATAGGAAGGAGGAGTGACAGGGCAGGTGAGTGAGGGTGAAAGCAGGTGTAAGATATTCTCAGAATGTGGTGAGCTAAGAGTGAGAATGAATGATTAGCGGATCCTCAATTTTTTCATTCACTCCTTGTTTCTGTGAGTTTTCTGCTCTCCACCATATTAGTCTCTTACCTATTCCTATTGAGTTTATTGGTCTCTCTGAAGCTAAAAAAAAAAAAAAAAAAAAAAGGAACCGAAGTATTTGTTTGCCTACCTCCGCATTGCCTCACTAACACAACCCATGATCATTACATTTACAGACTAGTCCAGAAAAACCTATGTTATCCATAATTTCTTTGAAATAGTTCTGGTTTTTTGCCCTAGTATTTTCCCATGACAGATACTTTGCTTTTTAGCTACCTGTTGGAACCTAAAAATCTAACTTTAATATTATAGTATTTTCTGAACAGGAAAGTGTGCTCTGTGCTATAATGAAGCTTATAAATTAACCTTAGAGGATATAAGTCATTCCTGTACTACAAAGTGGCCTACATATGCAGTGACAGCATATTGCAAAGACCTTGGATGTATAGTCCCCCACCTCTGTGGGCCTCCTTTTCTCATCGAAAATGAGGAGACTGAGCCAAAGAAATGGATTTCAAATAGTAACAAGGGATGAGAGGCTGAGTGAGCTGGGATCAGCCCTTCTACCCCTGCCAGAGCAACTCCTCGATTGTCCGTTTTAGATGCTTGGCTCCAGTTAAGGAATTAATTTGAAGAAAACATTCCATGGCAAAAATAAACATCATAAAGCTGGGGAAGAGACTCTTCTATAATTCAAAGTAAAGAAAATTAAGTCACCCAAGAAATATTTTCTGCATCTAAAGTGCTATATTAGTAGGATTGTTAAATAAAATAAAGGATATGCAGTTAAATTTCAATTTCAGATAAATAATAACTTTTAGTATTTAAGTAAGTCCTCCGCAATATTTGAGACATACTAAAAATATATTTTTATTTGCTAACTCTGACAACTTTATATACAAGGCACTTTGAGAATGGGAGGTGATGATTATATACCAAGAAGAGCAAAAAGACATTACAAATTAAATTGAACTTTTTTGCAGGTGATTTTCTCAGTAGTAGTAGTAGTAGTAGTAGTAGTAGTAGTAGTAGTAGTAGTAGTAGTAGTAGTAGTAGTAAGTATGGCTTTTGAAAATTCATTGCATTATTTCATTGTCTTGTCTCATTTCAACACTGTCATTCCACTTACCAGCCAGAAGAGGCAGCTCTACCTGGACATAGCTTTTAAGGTGTACTGTCCACACGAGGCCACTAAAACTGTGCATGAGAAACTAGCCACTTCCTCACCTTCCTCTCTGCCTTCTTTTATTATATCGTACAGGATTTTCATGCCGCCCACCCCCAAAGACTACTTCCTATGACTTTACTACTTCTGGGATTTATTTCTCAATTGAAAATTGAAATCAATAGGAAAATAAGGTTCAATATACAGAATTTAACTTTACAGCAAATATACCTAGCAAACGTTTAGACCATGGAGTTTGAAATTCTGGTTCAATGCCCTGCATGTAGAAAGTACTAAAAAATACCGATGATGGAGTACTGTACTTGGTACCTTCAAATTTGCCATTAGCACTGATAAAGTTATAATCACAAGGGAGCAAAACCACACTAAATTCTAAAATGTTACTTCCCCTAATTAGTATTTGCACACTGCATGTACACGTGCATATAGTATTTATTGTTTATCTCCATGCATTAGAGGTTTTATTTCTAAAATCTGTAGCAGATAGATATTTTTCAAACAAATTATATATGAGCCATAACAAAAATGAATACATCCAGCCAGGCAAAACGTTTTAAGATGTACATATCCCATTGGTTTTATAGTAAACAGTTGTCGCCAAATGAGGAATTGAATTGCTTTCCATAGCCATCGTGTCATAAACCTTAAGTCATAGTTAAGGGGAGAAGAATGAATGATTGTACACATAGAATTAAATTCCAGGTTCTAAAACCACTAGGCTGGACTGAGAGAAGGGGAGTCAGCTTTATAAAGGCAGAAATCTCAGTATTCTGTCATTTTTGGCTTTATATTCCTTGAACTTCTTAGGATTAAAAGACATTTTTACACATGCTTTTGGGCTGCTCAAAATTGTGTTTTTAAAATAAGAGAGAGATTATAGACTTCTGAAAATTTTTCATAGTACAATTTAACCCAAAAAATAATGGATCAACTAAGTTGTTTGAATGTAAGTCCTGTTTGAAGATAATGATGGAAAATTTAGTAGCGAATTTTAAAAAGTTAAAAATAGCCTATTTGAGTCTAAAAAGTACAAAATACAAGGAATAATTCTCTACTTGTTCCTCATCTAATGTAATCTTCCAGGTTCGCCATACATCCTCAGTTTCATCAAGAAGAGCATAAGGCTCTTCAAAGCAATACATCTCATCTTCTTTGACTCGGGAAAGTGTCTCCATTCAAAACTGGAGAGTAGTGAAAATTAATTTGTATTCATTTTTAACCAGCTATATTGAGAAAGTGTTAGTATTTGAAGGTATTTGGCTTTGAAAATATTCAGAGTTATCCAAAATTGAATATTTGAGGCGTAACTGAAATAGAACTATAGATTTTCGATGTATATAAAAACTGCCTTAATCATCAAAGAAAGAGTGAGGTAACATTTATTAGAGACATTTAGTCTAATTATATAGTGTAAAATTTTGAACAATATATGTATGCAAAAATTTTGTAAATTGATCAAGAAACGCAACTTATTTAAGTCAAATCTTAATTATTTCTTCTAAGATGGTCTGTTTTTCTTCACCACATCTCCCCAGCTCTTAAATATATATTTGAAGCTACAAAAGTGAATGATTTATCTCATTTTATTTCTAAGTAATTTCTCTTAGCAGCAGCTAAGTCATCTCCGTCATGGTCCTCCCTCTTACAGTATATATGACCAAAGGCTGACTCAGCAAGAGGAAGCCCTCCAGTTCTTGGGAACAGCTCTCCCTATGTGAGTTCCACTGCTAGCCCTTTCAGGTCTAATTTTCCAAAGCTGCTAGTCTCTCTTCATCTTTAGTTTATCCTATATATTTACTGACAGGTTAATATTCTGTAATTACTACTTGCATTATTTAACTCCTGTGCATGGAAATCTTCCAATGAATATTGCTGAGGTGGTACATGCCATCGATGAAACTGACAGTCTTGTGAGTGATGCAGACTCCAAAAAACTATTTCATAGATTATTTTATGACTCTAACTGTGATAACTGTTATAAAAGTAAGTTATGAGGGCATAATGAAAACAGATAAATAGAATGTATGAGAGAAATTAGGGAAGGCCACTCTGGGGTAGTGATGATAACAGAGCTGGCCAGATTTGTGGCTGACAGGGTTGGGATATATGTGAGGAAGGAAAAAGAGAATGTTCCAGGCAAAGGAATCAGCAGAAAGGAAGCTTTGAGACATGCATAACTACAATGCAGTGAGGGAACCAGAGTCATGGGCCTGGACGAAACTAGGGGCCAGATTGCTCAGAACCTACGAAGCCATTTTAAGGATTTTGGACTTTAAAAGTCTGTAGGAAGTCCATCATGCTTTTACTTGCTATTCTACAAAATGCATCTTAGTTTACTACAGAGGCCATTAGACACAGCATGCATGGCTGCTAAGTTAGCTCATGTAATCACAAGCTGCTGTTACAGAAGTGCAAGGAACAAGGAAGGCATACATATTAAAGGCTTAGCTGGTGAGAACAATATCCGAGGTCCTCATAAATTAAACAATGAAATGTGCCAACTTCTTTCAAAACAGAGAGGTCTGTATTGGTTACTTGCCATTCAAAATACACAGTTTATTAAAACCCAAATTACCAAGTAAACCAGGCTAAATCTGGACACGTTCTTGAGGTTGAGTCATCATCCTCCTGCACCTCCATTCTCTCTTGTTCTCACTTATTGCACCTTAGCCTCTTTATTTTGTCCTTCTGTCTATTCTTTTTTTTTTTTTTGACTAATCATCTAATCATTCATTCATTCATTCATTATGGCGACTGCTGTTCTGCTATGACGAACCCCTTCTCTCCACTATCAGGAGTCTACTATGTCTGTAAGAGGAGAGCATTTGACAGTAAGTAATGCTGCTGATCTAATAGTAATTCCCCTTTCAATACCCCTTATGTCTAGAGTTTTGGCCAGAGTTAACAGTCCTGGAAGAGTTCTGGTTCTGAGAGCCCAGAGCCACGAGCAGCACATTAATGGAGGATTAATACCGCAAAATGCTGTTCTAGAGAAAGTTTCCCAGATCAGTGTTACAAATTACTCTTGACAAGTTTTACAGAGAAAAGCTAGGTAATTAGCTTGAACTTTTTAAACTAAAAAACACCTGATTTTGATTCCACATGATTAAGATATAAGCAGGCTCTATATTAAAAATAAACACATTTGTCATATGTGACATTTTAAAACTAAAAATGACCATGACTTTTTTCTTTTGTTTGGAGGTGAGAAGTCCAGTTCTCTTTCTGTTTTCTCACTATCACAAATAAAATAATGATGGAATCCTAAAGTTTGGATGAACAAAGGCACGCCAAACTTTTAAAAGCTCTGTCATTTCAAGGTCTCATTAGCTTGGCTACTTTGCAGACAATTAATGGACCTTAGAGAACAATAACTCATCTTTAAAGCATTTCCAGGCTGATGGTGCCACAGGGCAGTGACTTGCTTGCCTGAAAGGACTTCTGTGGACCCTTGTGGTTGTGACCATAGTTTGTGAACTCCAAGGTTCTCATTCTTCATTCCTCCTCCTATCCGTATCACCTTGTATTTATTTCTTGAAAGGAGATCTCCAGAGAGTCTTTACATTCTCAAAGAAATACATTTGTAAATCAAAACGGACAAAGAGTGGCATGGACTTGAAAAGGCAATATGATAGTTGAAAAACATCTCTAGCTTGGGTTCAGGAAATTTACATTCTAATCTTGGCTTTTCTATGTCACTATGCAGCCTTGGACCTCTTGCTCGACTTATGAGCTTCATTGTTCTCACAAAGTGAAACCATAAAGTTGGGGAACGCCAATACAGACATATATTACAAATAAAACAGTAATGATGAGAAACTTTGTGATCTGACTCCTTTATGCACCATTTTTGTTTGCTCCTGAAATGTTATGTAGGCTCTGACTTTTATTTGAAGTAACTTGGCTTTATGTAACAGGACTGACTCCTATTTCAAGCCTGATAATGTAATAGCTCACAGCTTGAAGAGACTGATGGCTTTCTATACTGTGTGAGCTCAAAGGATACTGTTGGTCACATATAGTAAACTTCCTAAGTCCCAGAATCCCTTTCAACAGCCTTGTGGAGCTTTTAAAAAACAGTTTTTTCGTAGTTATTTCTATCAGTGCCTAATCGTTTTTAGGGAGTAGTTTAGGCTCGTTTAGTCTCTGAAGTCACTGAGGGGCATCAATGCTCTGGTGCATTGAAAGAGAATGAAATGACTGGCGCTAGTCTGTGTGCCCAGCACCATCAGGAAATGGCTTGAGTACCCCTCAGAAAAAAAGCCTTTGTTAAAAGAGAACTGATTATTCTGTCTGGGACACTGAAGCTGCTGCTATTACTCTTTGCTATATTCTCATGACGTCTTTGGACAGTCGTTTCCATAAATGCAGATACTGAAGCATGAATCTGGAACGCTGGCTTTCAGTGTTCACAGATTCAAAGAGTGAACACATATGAAACCATCACAAGAGTGATTTTTACAATCTCAAAAGTATGTACACAGTGGTGTTAGTGCTATTTGGCTGAAAATGTTTTGTTCAGATGCTACAGTTCTTATTTTGTATCACCGTGACTGTTTCTAGTAGTATGTCTGTGAAATGGGGGTAGTTTGAGGTATGGGCATGAGTCAGAAAAGCACTGTGTGTGTGCGTGTGTGTGTGTGTGTTTTATTTGTCTCATTTACAAACACTAACTTGAAGGAATTATAATTCAAAAATTAGCTTTGTTTTCTGGTTTTCTAGGCAGGTCTGTTTTCTACACAATTGTATTGTATATCACTTTGTCTTTAATATTAGCATATGAATAATATAACCTAATAAAAGTATGTGATCCTTTAATCAGGTTAATGTAATTCATTGTGGTACTGGCTTTTGGGATCATAAATTTCCCAGTAGTAGGCAACTCATTTCCACACCTCTTGGTTAGCTAGCTACTCTTATGTTTCAGAATATTCTATTTATTATAAGCAGGGTGTTCTCCCATCCAGATGATTTTAGATATGTGGTAGACTAGAGTTCCAATGATTTTTGTATTGTGATAGTCAGATGTGTTAGCTCATATTTTAATAATCTGAACATATTCTTTACTATATTTACCTCTATTAAGTTTGACCATACTAATTAAGCAATGAGAACTAATTAAATGTATTGATAGAGATGGGATCAGTGTGCAAGCCTGGTTAATTTTAACCAGGAAGCCCCAATTGAAAGCGTTGTGTCAATGGTAACTTTTTGTACAAGGATTCCAGCACTAAACCTCTGGAGTAGAATATTTCTAGAGTGTAGTTGATATCGTGACTCCTGTATGAGCTGTCCAGGTGTGTTCAAGAATTACTGAGAGAGAAAGTACTTGAATTTAAGTTTGTTTTATGATAACATTTAGCTATCCATAAATGCCGGTCAAACATATATAGCAGTAGGATGAAGAGGCTAAAAGCTTGGAGTGAGAGTCTGTCAGACAAACCTAGGTTTAAATTTCATCTCTTTAAAATCTCTACGTCTTACTTTATTCGTCTGTAAAATGAGGATACTAACACCACTAGATCTGAGGATTAAATAAGATCACGAAAATTAGTAATTAACATAGTAGGTCTAAATAAATGAATAAATTATACTTAGGAACTAATAGAGTCTCAGGAGGAATAGGTTGGTAGTGCAACATGAGAGCTAAGTATATAGCCTCTGAGAGACTTCGGAAGTGCAAATCCTGGTTTCGTGGATACTAGAAATGTGATCTCGTGAAAATTTCTTTAACTTTCTCAGCTATACTAGTTTCCTGTTGCCGCAATAACAAATTATCACAAATACAATGGCTTAAAACAATACAAACATATTGTCTTACAATTGTGAAGGTCCAGATATCCAAAATGGTTCTGGCTATGCTAAAATCAAGATGTTGGCAGGGTTGCTTTGCTTCCAGAAATTCTAGAGAAGAATCTATTTCCTTGCCTTTTCCAGCTTCTAGAGGCCTCCTACATTCCTCGATTTGTGGGCCTTCCTTCCATCTTCAAAGCTTTCTCTCTTTCCCTTATAAGGACTGTTATAATTAAATTATACCCAGTTAATTCAAGATAATCTCCTTATCTCAAGATTCTTGATTTAATCACATCAACAAATTCCCTTTTGCCATGTAAGGTACCATATTCATAAATTCTGGGCATTAGGATATGGGCATCCTTGGGGATGGGGTCATTATTCTTTTTACCTCATTAGCCTTGTTTTTTTTCATCTATAAAACAAGATAGTATTATATGACCTACCTCAGAGTTAAGACAGAAATAAATGAGATATTTTATGTAAAATGCTTAGTTCTGAGCCTACTCACACATGGTAAGCACTTAATTAATGTTGACTGTTCTTGTTATCATTACCAGTGAATGAATCTCACTGTCCCTTCCTGCTACATTACCCAGGCATTCATGCCCCTGCCTCAACAGGGTGATTCAGAAGGCCTGAGTTATTCAAGAGTGAAAAAGAAGGCGCGTTCCCACCAGCTATTCTTTCCCACTCAAATTCTTGGCAGCAACCAACTTAGAGCCATGGCTCTCTCAAGAAACAGAGATTTCTTCCAGGGGTTCCTTAATTTCAGACAAAATCCTCTGCGATGGAAGGAACATAACTAAGAGCCTTATAATTCATAGAACCAGATCCGGAAGCAAGAAATCAGGACTGCTTCTGTTTCTTCTCTTTCCATTCTGTACTCCTGTCATGCCAGTCAACACTTGTCTCAGAGAAAGGACCATGGTGTGCAAAATGCCATTGTTTATTGCTGGGGATCTTGCAGCCATAAGTTTTGGCTACTCATACACTCTGCCTGTTTCTTTTCCATGTGGCCTACTTAATTTTGGCATGTGCATTCATTAACCCCATACACTTGGCTATGCCTTTATTAGATAGCAGTCATCAGAGTTCCTGCAATATCCTTGCTATTTTCTAAGTTGTTTTTATATTTTATCAGCCTGAGATATTCTTCACAGATAGAATGTGAGCAGGGAAAGGGAAAAAATATCATGATGTTAATTAATATTTAGCTATGGGTTGGTCTTTATTCCACTTTTTACTGAGACATACAACTAGATTGAAAAGTGGTTAAATATAGGTTCCCTCAAGTCCTCATTTTAAATGAGAACAAAATAACTCTTTCTGCAATCTAGAATTTTTGATATTTACCCTATAAAAATATTTGTTCTGGCATAAATGAATTTTCAGAGACTATAGAAGAATTAGTAGGAAAAAAAGGGATTTTTTAATTCGGTAAATATACCCTATGATCTTTTTATACCCTTAATGAATTGCATTTACACCTCTCTTTTCTTATACTTTGTTACTGGTCCTGAATGCATAAATACATGGTAATGGTCATATTGACATCTTTCCACCTACCTACCATAGCCCTCTTCTACCATTTACCCTCCCATCTCCCTTATCTCAAAAGACAGTTTCCTCATGTGGCCTCTGGTGTATGTCATACAAATCTGACCTCCCTAGGAAGCACGTGAGAGCCATGATTATTTCCTTGTCCCAGTCAAGCAAAATTGCCATGTCCTCAGCCAGGTATTAAAAAGAAAGCAACTAAATTAATTATGTTAAGGTGAAGTCTCAGACTCTCTGAAGGAAATTTGTACATTTACAGGAATAAAATTAATTTTTTCTAGCTTTATTTGGGTATAATTACAAATAAAATTGTAATATATTTAAAGTGTAAAACATAACGGCTTCATATACCTATACACTGTGAAATGATTTCCACATTCAAGTTAGTTAACACATCCATCACCTCGCAATTACCTTTTCTAAATTTTTAACTTTCAATGAGAACGCTTAAGATAGCTATTAGCAAATTTCAAGTTTAAAATACAGTATTATTAACTACAGTCACCGTTAATTAGAGCCTCAGAACTTATTCATCATTTCATCGTACAACACTTTTTTTTTTTTTTTTTTTACTGAACTTGCTGGGTCTTTCCTTCTCAAGCTAAGAACTGTTTCATTGGTTTGAATGATATTCCCTAATACACAGAAATGAGTATATTAAATAAAGGAGCTAAGTTAAGGGAATAAAACAAAGGGCAAAAAGGAATGACTGAATTAGAGAAAAAATAAGATGTGAAGAGGAGAGGTGGAAGAAAATGAAGGGGGAGGGAATGCAGAGGATATAGACATCTTATGACATGCAAGTCTCTTCCCTTAGTGAAATTGTGGCATTGCATAGCTCATTAACTCCGTCCTACCCAGCTCCCCTTGACATCCACTAACGCGTATCTTAAATTTTGCTTTAGCCCATTTTGGTGTGTGTATATGTGGGCAATGACCTACCACCACTACCCTTAGGAAAAAAAGAGCAGTTCCCTTGAGTTCTATTTCATACGATGCCACTTTGGTCTTTCTTAAGAGGCCCAGTGGGCACTGTATTCAGACATGTCTGGATTTAAACCCTAAATTGGTCATCTGGCCAATTACTTAATCTTTCTAAAGCTCGGTTTTCACATTGGTAAAATGGGAATGATAATACCAACGTTATGGTGTTCTTATAAAAACAAATGAGAAAATTTCTGCATAGTACTTGGAACATAATAAACTTTTAGTAATAGTAATTGTAGTGTCATGACCATTTTTCTTAATTTTATTCTCATCATTCCTATTTCTTCTCCCAGAAAAAGTCAGGTTTTCTTGTACTATTGCAGAAAATTTGTCCTGTTGTAGAAAATAGTATACTTAACTGCCTTACCTTTTTCTACCTCTCCAAACTCAACACTCTCCGAACCTAAAAAAATGTTTTTAAAGGAAATGTTAAAGCACATAGGCCTCTCTGGCCAACGTCTTGATGCTCAGTGTTCTATAGCGCACTTTACTTCTCACTCTCCTTTTCCCAATTCCATGGAAATCACACTCATGGAAGTTGAGATAACAGGTACCCCAGGTCAGTAGCAACCCCAGTTGTTTTTCTCAGCACATGGGAGTTAGACCAGAGAGGTCCTCTTTCTTTTTACTACTCTTTTTAAGATCAACCAAAGCAAGAGATGAATTAGAATCCTTTCAAGCACTAGGAGTCTTGCTGGTAGTGTCCTAAAGCACTTCGAATTTCCCAGATGGGAGTCATTGCCTAAAACCTGAACATCGAGTTTGTATACCCAGCCACTCTGGTTTCTGCCACGTGAGGAGCCCATCCCTGCCTTCTCCCATCATCTCTGCTCCGCTTTGACATCTCCCCTCTTTTCCTGGCCTTATAAAGCCAGCGCCAGCCTTTTTGCCCTCTCCCTTGGATAGTTGCTCTGTAAATGCTTCCATTGAGACTGGCTGCTCCCTTTCACTGAGAGTTGGTTCTGCCTGTAAAATAAGGCTATCTTTGTTTTCTTATCGAATCCTGGCCTTCTTCCCCTAAACCAGCCCATGCAAGGAACTATAATTCTTTATTTGTGCACCCACAGACATGAACATTTTGGTGGGGTGAAAGTCCATATCTTTTATCAAATCATTAAAAGGGTCTAAACTTTAAAAGAAATTACAGATTAGACAGCTTTACAGTGCTTAATTAGCTAATACAGTCTGTCTTGTCATGGCCTTTTATTGAGAAGCTAAATTTAACTCAGTCACTTGAAAAAATTGGAATTACAATCTTTAGTTTTCCAAAATATTTTATAAATGTGCATGTGTATATATATGTATGTGTGTGTATATATACATATATATAGTATAATCCCACTATAATGAGATGTGGGGCTCAAAAATTCAATTACAAAATTCAAGGTTGTCTTATTTGCAAGATTAATTAAAAATAATTAGTCTAATTATAGAGGGAAAACAATTTTCATTAATTTGTTTTCACATATTAGATATTTAGGAAAAAGAAACAGACATACATTTATAAAGAGTGCCATCTTGGGCTGAACTGAGAATGTTCCAAATGCTGAGAAGGTAGTCATTTCCTAACATCCACCCCACAGAAGTTAAGCCCGCGGCAATCCCAGCAAGAAGGCAGAGAAGACTCTCAGACAGTATCAGAGTCAGCCATCATTTTACCATGACCCAGTGGGCCTATACATATAGCATTACTACTCTTAAGAAATATAAATGTGCACAGAGGGGGGGGGGAGAAGGAGAGAGGGATACAGCCATATTGTCCCAAAGACACATCATATTGAATAAAACATCATTCCCTAAAAAAATCTTAGGTCCCAGTACAGTGCAGCAAACAGATGATACCCTCCTTATGGTCGTCTCCCCTAGGGACCCTTGAGCAACTTAATCAAAAGTGCTTAGGCAGGGCTCCCAAGTATTTTAACGACGTTCTTATAACTTTGAACCTCACATGACAGAGCCCAAATTTTGATCATTTTCCTTCCAAAAAGTTCCTTTTTACCTATGCCAAGTTGCTCCCAGCCTCACTCTGCAAGCTTTAAGCCCTAACTAATAGTAAGAAGGAGGTTACAGTGATACCAGCTGCTATTGAGCAGGAGTCCTAGCTTCATACCAAGTCAAATGAAATAAAATGAAACCAAATAAAACCAAATATCCTTAAACGTCATATATACTCTTACCCCAGACTAGCAGGTTCCTGCCTGACTTAAAAGTACGACTGACAGTAGTTTTGTTTTCCCAGAAAAAAAAAAAAAAAAAAAGAAAGGTTTTCTCATTTTTAATCACATTTTCTATTTTTAGAAGTTTGACTCATTACATGCCCGTATCAATGGATGTGTATGTATATGTATATGTACATTCCCCAAAGAATTAATTATCTTCTCCTTTGGCGCAAAGTATATTTTATAGTGTGTCTTACAAGTTAGAGAAATATATTACAAAGCAACATAAGAATTCCAACCTAATGTTGTACAAATAAGTTCATGGTCAAACTCAACTAGCATCATTTTTCTAGCTCAAACCTGGCTGTATATCAGGAGCACCTGTGGTGCTTTTTAAAAGCACAAATGCTCAGCTCCAAACCCAGATTCAGTAAATCCAGGTATTTGATTTTTTTAAATTTATTTATTTAAATTAGTTTCAAGTATACAGTGCATTGGTTAGACATCTATTTGCATTTTTTTGACACAGTCTCCAGGCTGGTGTGATGGGAACCACATTTGAGAACTACTATGCCAGATACTTTCCAGGGAAATCAAATGCGTGATAACACATCCAGGAAGTCATTACGCTAAAATAGTGAGCTCATGTCCCTTGCCCCCCACAACAAAATGCAGGTTCCAAGACCAGAAGATGACATTCGAAGTAAAAGACACACTTGGAAACCCATTTAGCCATTTATTTTAGTAACAGCATTTTCCTGCTTTCAGGGGCTCATCTTAATAAAGGACTAGGAAATAAAAGCAAATGCAATTATACTTTGCCTCGGGAAAGAGCTCTGAATACTTCTTTTTATTATATTGCCAAAGATTAGGGCTAGAATGTAAATCTGAGAAAGTCATATCAGAGGCCTCTTTTATTAACAGAAATGGAAACAGGCATTTATACACCACCAATAAATCAATTAAAGGAGGAAAGGAGCTTGAAATGGCCTTCATTGCAGCTATTAACTTCAGAGAGTACAGCAGCTGGTGATTGCTGAACCCAGCATCTTCTTGTCATCCACCTGGAGCAAAACGGACAAGAATAAAGTATGGGAACGGTCTCATCGTACTAAACACAAAGTCTGCAAATCTTAAGTGTTTGATAAAGTGAAGCAGAAGCAAAGTAGAGCCAGACGTTTCCAAAAGCATTGTTGGCTTTTGTGGATTGAAACTGTGAGAGTGCGACTCGTTGGTGTGTTTATGCGTTGTCTGGGTTTACACAAACCTAGATGCTGGAAATTGTTTGAATCACCATGATTATTTCCAGTATAACAGTTTTAAAATAGGAGGATTCTACTAAAAAGTGTCACACAGGAATTTCTCAGTGAAATTGGAGAAAGCTGTGGACCCGTTCCTTCTCCATCCTCCTTTTGACCTGTTAATCATCAACTTCTATCAACTTCTTTTCAGTTTACCAGTTTCCAAAAATCTTAAACTGTGTTGAACAGTGGCAGCTGGAGTAAGATTACTGGTTATTAGAATTCATACTAGCCTGAGAATTTAAAAATTAAAAGCAAAAAATAAATGGATTCAATTTCCTGTTCTACCAGAAAATACCATGTATGTTTTTTGGGCATCTACTTTACCTACCAGATCCTTAGGTTCAACTATAATTTGGGAATACCCCCCCCCAAAAAAAAAACACCTCCTCAAGGGGTTATAGGGAAAAGCATTTTATAATCTTCAGAAATTTATACAAATATAAGACACCATTAGGTTAAGCTTCTACCTTTAAAAAGTCTTCTATGTCATGTGTAATAGAAATATATGTTTATTATGGATGACGTTGGATTAAAGATGTGAAGGAAGTAACTCGAGGATGTGATATTTCAATGTGAATTTATTCTCAGTGTGCCAAAATACAATTCATGTTTCTTCTAACACTCTATGCCCTACATTAAACTTATTCTTTATATCTTGCTGTCTCCCACATAGTTCTACTCTGCTATTTTATTCGTTCCGCATCTACAGGGGAAAAGAGTTTGAACTCTCCCTGTTCAATTTTCAGCCCTCTTTTAATGACTAGAGTGGAACAAGGGTGACTTAGTGAACTCACCTCCTACAAACTCATTATTGCCATGAGGGCTGCAGATTGTTTCCTAATATGTGTGAAGCGCTGTGGGAGAGCAAAAGCTGAGGTCCTCACCTCTGTGCTTCCCCATGAGGCCTACCAATCACCGGGCCCAAATGAATGTGTCCTAAATCTCTCTCAAATCAATCCTTTAGCACAAAACAGAATATTCTCACTCCTGAATCACAGAAATATCCTCCTAACTGGACTCTTCCCTTAGTCATGTGCTCCCATCCCCTCCCCTCCTGCCTACCCAGTTTCTCCTCCACTCCTATAAGAAAGCCCTGTACTGTCTAGATGTGACAAATGAGACTCTGTAGATCTGATGCCTGTTCACCTCTCCAGCATCTCCACGCACACTTGCACTCAGCAATACTGAGCTATTTCCAATTCCCAAAGGTGCTGTGTACCCTTTTAAAAGCACAAAGCTCTTGCATGATTCTTCTAACTCTAATTGTCCTTCCTTCACTCTTTTCTATCTGGAAAATTCCTGTTCATCCTTTAAAACTCTATTCCAGAGTCACCCTTTTTGTGATGCCTCTTTTAGATCTTTCCAGAAATAAACTACTGTGTCTAGCAGTATGCACTTTCATTATTGTACATATTATACCAAATTGTAATTATTTGTTAGAATAACTTGTTTACCTTTCTAGACTGTGAGTTTTTAAGGGCAGGGGTAGTATCTTATGATCTTTGGATCTCGAGAAACTAGCAGAGTGTCTGTCTGACAAATTATAGCTATGTTATAAATATTTTTTAAGAAAATAATAGATAGATTCTTATAAGTGAAAACATACACCCTGTATAATTCGTGAGACTGATCTGATCTCTAGTAAAAAAAAAAAAAATCTGATGGGGCTCATCACTTCTTTAATACCATTAGTTCTTTTCTACTCTTTTGACATTTATGTAATCTTCTGGTAAATTCTAAGGTTGTAAGCATTGCATCTACATGAAAGGGCAACGCCAACCAACCAAATTAGGCCTGTTGGTGAGCCACGTACTTTGTGACATTGTATCAGAAGTAGATTATTTTTTCCTCATCTCCTCCATATGACTTTGGGTGGCTATACTTATACTGAAATTCATGAAAAGCCAAGCTTGACAACTTCAGAGTAAAATTGCTCTGTACAAGCACTGCCTCCTTCTCCTACTGAAAGGGTTGCTCTTCTCTCTTTCTAAAGCCATGAGAATGTGGTCAGGCATTATGTGTCTCAAGTCTTACTGGTCAGAGTTAAATTGGAAACTAAGGCGCCCAAAGTGAATCCTATTGGATTCATGAGCTTGCTTTGTCCACGAGTCCCACTATTGAATCAGTGTAGGCTGTAAACTAGCATGCGTTTTTCACTATTATGACTGTGATCAATGGGTAATAAATGAGTATTCTCAATTTTATCTAACAATGTTGCTTCTCAGGAACTCTGGGGTAAAATGAAATGTGTAATTTTTCCTTTTATATTTATAATTATATTTCATGCTTTCTGTTATTTCAAACCAATGAGTTTTTTCTTCTTTTCCTCATAAGGTACATGTTTTACTTAGAAGTGAGATTTAATACCTATTGTGTAACTAATGATGGTTCTTTTATGAGTTAATTAACCAAAAAAAATGGTGATGAATAGACCAAAAGGTGACATCAGTGTAGTTCGCATCTATTTCAACTCCTGTTTCATAAGACAAGATTTTGCTTTAAAATATATTATCTTAGATTATAATAGATATAAATTAGTTTCTCTCATTTCAAATAATCATTTCTAAAACTAGTTCAATTTGAATTTCACTCTTCTATGAGTCAGTTTTTGGAAATATAATTGAAAGTCCATTTCGTAGAAAGCAGACTTGGCTCTACTTTTCTGTTTCTTTGTTTTTATTTTTTTTGTACAATAAATATACATTTATTGATTGGATTTTGCTAGGCACTGTGAAGAATTTAAAATTTTTGACATTGCCCTCAAAAACCTTAGAGAGACACACAAAAAGTTAACTTGAAAAAGAAATGTCACAAATAGTACAAAAAGCAACATAAGCAGCAAGCGCCAGGAGTTCAGAAGCCAGTCTTTACCTCCCTGACATTTTCAGTCAGAATTTCCAACCTGCCATCCCTTGTGATTTATTTTTAATGTTTTTTTTTTCATCTCATTCCAACATATAGGTAGACGCAGAAACACATCACTGGTTCTGTCCCCTATTTCTCTTTTGACTCAGCTCTCATTCTGATCTTTTGAAATAAAGATTGGGAGCTATATCCATACTATTTTTGAATGTCAGATTCTTATGTCCCCATTTCCTCTGGGGTAAAGGAGATGGAGTTAAGTGAATCAGGAAATGTGTGTTTTTCTTCATATCTCTGTATATCAACCATACCTACATATTTAAAATCTTATAAAAAGGATTCAGTCATTTTCAGTGGTGAATTGTTATCAAAGCTTCATTAATAACTCTTTCCAATTATTAACAACCCTTTCCAATTAATATTTAACCTGACCCTGGTTATATTATTATCCATTGCAAATGGGTAAATACTTTCCTTGACTACGTAAACCAAGGCTGATTCATGCCCTTCTTTTCCTTCCAGGCAATAGGCAAATAATCCTTGACTCATAAAAGCAACTTGTGAGGCTGTTTGAGCAGTTAAACTGATATCACAATGGTTTCACCATCTTTTTTTTTTTACCCTCGAGTGAGTCACTTTATACACATCGTTATTACCTTTTGAGCAGTCTTTTCTAAGTAGTACTGTAAAGTTACCTCAGGTAATCAGCCTCTCTCACATTCGCATACCTTTCTTTCCAGTTCTACAGCTGTAGTTACCTCATTGTGTTTTCATTGCTCTTATGCTTTCGTATCTCCCCCACTAGAGTGTAAGCACCTCGAGGGCAGGAGCTGTGACTTGATCACAGTTTATACCCAGAACTTTGTTGTTTGGAGTATAGAAGGTACTCAATAAAGGTTCGTTAAGTTTAGCATTAAGAAAAAGGCGTGGCAGGGTATGGAGGCTCAGAGGAAAGTTAATCATAGAGAGTTATGGGGAATTTCAGAGGAAGATACACCTAAATTGATACCTGAAAGGTAACTGCAGGTTAGCTAGGCCTAGGGAGAGGACAATCCAGACCAAAAAAAAAATAGCATGGACAAAAACCCATATGTGAGAAAGAGCAGGTAAAAAGGTCAGCTATGTCTTACATTTACCATGCTTGAGAATCAAAACAAAGTGGTATACATACTTTGTGTGTGTGTATGAGAGAGGGAACTTTATTTTTTTTAAGTTTAATTAGATATAATAAAAAATCAATTCCCATTAACCTATAAAACCCTTCATATTTAGCCCAAAACCCTTGGTCTGACTAAACAACATTTCCATTAACTTTCTTATTATTTTCTCTTTCCTCAAGTCAAATTTTAATTTTTTGTATCTTTTTATATATATTCTGTTCTGATTCTTGGTATTTTTTAAAATAGATCCATTGTGGACAACAGTATTTTCATTTAAGTAGAGAAATGTGAACCTAACCACCTTGCATGAAATTATGTATAGAAAAACTATTGCAGGTTTCACACACTCAACTTAGAAATTAACATTTAAAAATCACCTGCTTCTTTTTTTTTTCTGGAGATATATCTCTCTCTATATATACATATATAGATACACACTATTTTTGTGTGTGTGTGGTGACGTTGGTTAACGAAAGCCAGTAAGTTTCAGCTGTACACTTTAACAGTAAGGCATATTTATATTTACACTGTGTGTTCACCTCCCATAGTTATATTCCTTTCTGTCACCACATATTTGACCCCTTATTCCGTATACCACCCCATTCCGCCCTTCTCCCTACCCCCTGGTAACCACTAGTCTATTGTCCATGTCCATGAGTCTCTGTTTGTTTGTCTTGTTCATTTGTTGTTTTTAGGTTTATATCCCACATATAAGTGATATCATGTGATTTTCAACTATTTATGTCTGGCTTATTTCACTTAGCATGATTATCTCGAGGTCCATCCATGTTGTCGCAAATGGCAGTATTTCATCTCTTCTTATGGCTGAGTAATATTCCATTGTATATATATGTACCACAGCTTCTTTAGCCAATCATCTATCATAGGACACTTTGGTTGCTTCCATATCCTGGCCACTGAATAATGCAGCTATGAACATCGGGGTGCAAATATCTTTTCTGATATGGGTTTTCAAGTCTTTGAAGTAAATACCCAGTAGAGGGCTTGGTAGATCATATGGTAGGTAGATCAATTCTTAGTTTTCTGAGGAACTTCCATACTCTTTTCCATAGTGGCTATACGAATTTGCAGTGTATGAGGGTTTCTTTTTCTCCATATCCTCTCCAACATTTGTTATTACTTGTCCTGTTGATGATAGCTATTTTAACAGGTGTAAGATGGTATCTCATTGTGGTTTTGATTTGCATTTCCTGACTAGCTAGTGATGTTGAGCATCTTTTTATATATTTATCGACCATTTATATGTCCTCTACGGAGAAGTACCTGTTCAGGTCCTCTGCCCATTTTTTGATTGGATCATTTGTTTTTTTGTTGTTATTGAGTCATATTAATTCTTTGTATATTTTGAATATGAAGCCCTTATTGGAGGTGTTGTTTGCAAATATATTTTCCCATTCAGATGGTCGTCTCTTTATCTTATTGATGATGTCTTTTGCTATGCAGAAGCTTTTCAGTTCGATGTAGTCCCATTCATTTATTTTTGCTTTTACTTCCCTTTCCTTTGGGGTCAAATGGATAAAATCCTCTTTAAGTCCAAGGTCCTTGAGTTTAGCTCCTATGTTTTTTTCTATACATTTTACTGTTTCAAGTCCTTATAGTCAGGTCCTTAATCCATGGTAGACAACAGTCTAGTTTCATTCTTTGCAGGGAAAATCACCTCTTTCTAAATTAAGATTTTGGAGTATACAAAGAACAACTTGCAGCAGAACGTGGTGGAAGACATACTGGTCTTGGAGTCCAAACGTCTGTGCCATTCACTTCACTAGGTTAATATGATGCATCAATCTCATCATTTGTTGAAAGGGATCCTTAATATCTGCTATATTATTCATAGGTATTCTCAAGATTGAAAGAGAGGCTATATGTGAAATGAATCGCCTAACCAATTGTAGACTGTTATATTCAGGGTTGTATTAAGTTATAGCACAAGGCATCTACCATTGTAGTTATTGTTTGTTAGAAAATAAAAATTGTATAATCCCTCTAACAACAACAACAGCATTATATGTGGAAAAATATGTACAGCAATTTAAGTTAATGAAAGTAAAACTATCCTTTTGAAATACACAATTTTAAATAGTTTGTCTCTATGTTTTTGGCATAACTACAGCAAGTGTGTTTACATAGAAATGGCTTTTTGCCTCATTAGCATGAGGATAATACACATTG
Organism: Rousettus aegyptiacus; assembly: GCF_014176215.1. Taxonomy (NCBI): domain Eukaryota; kingdom Metazoa; phylum Chordata; class Mammalia; order Chiroptera; family Pteropodidae; genus Rousettus; species Rousettus aegyptiacus. Next base: position 65,972,188 of record NW_023416287.1, read on the forward strand.
TAACTATTTTGTCTTGTAGAATGATTGAAGATAGTGGGAAAAGAGGAAATACCATGGCAGAAAGAAGACAGCTGTTTGCAGAGATGAGTAAGTATGGAACTTTTAAGGAAGACTTTACAGTTAACAATGAATACTCATGGGAAAGCTAGAAATAACCACTTAATCTTTATGACACGTGTACTTTTCCTTAAAATCCTAAATTTCTTGCATAAAATGTACATTTGGGTATTTTTCCCTCCTATTAGGTAAAAATTAGTTCGTGAATCATCATAATCCCTTACTACACTGTATATTTTATATGAAAGAAAAAGTGTCATGGACACAAATGTATACATACATACACATACGAACAGTTGATAAACTCTATTTAGTGTTGGCACTAAAAGAGTCCACTAAACTTTAAAGTCTGTGTACATTTCTCTGCACTATTATAGGCACTAGATAACATTTGTGAAATGAATCACTAAATGTCTTACCTACAAAATTATATCTTATGTTCATATTGGAAACAAGAGTCAGGCATGATTACCAGAACAAACTATAAGCTGTCATTTGTACTTCATGCAGGGGGGAGAATCTGTCCTACAATCCAATTTCTAAAAAATGAAAAGGAAAACAGAAGTTACGAAGAGCTTAGGAATGACCTGCTGTACAAGGGAAGCCAAACCAAGACTGTATTTACTGACTCCAAGGGAGAACCCACTAAATAAAAGCTACTGGCTTATGTAAATGCATAGTGCCATATGAGTCATTGGTTGGTAGTGTCTCCCTTATAGACCATGTTTCTTTTTCATAAAGAAGAACTTGACATGGGGGGGGGGACATATATCTAAATTAAATAATATAGAGAAAAAAAGTGCAATTCTCTCCTTCCCTGCATAAAGAATGAGGATGAGCAGAAGTGAGTTGTAAGCCATTTTCCCTGAGAGGGCGGTAGATGAAATTAGGTTTCTGCTGAAGATTGGAACTGATTGGCAACAATGAGGGTCAGAGGAGATAAAGGAAAGTCTCAGATAATAAAATTTATATTTACCTTTATCATTTCCTAATAATCTGGTGGCACCATGACAGTGTTAAAACTAACAAAGAGAAAAGAAAATTAAAATTGATGTGGAGAATCTCAATCATGCTCCTTGCTTTTTCTACTTTTAGAAACATGTCTAGAGTGCCTATGAGTGTTTCAGCCATGACCTTCCAATTTCTTAGGCCATGTTTGGTACTATATGTCAACTTCTAGCATGGCTGGTCACCTGGAATTATGACCTTGTTGATACAACTCTAACAGAGCAAGGAACCTGGTTATTCCCTGGCCATCTGAACAAAATCTTAAACAGCACAGGTATCCTTTCATATCATAGATTCTTAGACTGAAAAGGCAAAAGTTATGTACATCATGAGCCAGTTTTGACAGAAAAAGAAAAAATATGTTAATATATAATATTAAAAAAAACAGTCATGTCTTGGGGGAAATCTTTGAATTTGTCATTGTTACATTAGATCATATAGGCAAACACACTGTAAGAATTATAAAAGTGTGCTTCTTTAACGATTTTAACGATTTTAAACTCATCTGAGTTTAAGTACATTATCTCAATTCCTTCTGTGCCTGGTGAAGTGCCTGGCACAGAAAAATACATATGTCATACATGTCTTTTGAATTAAAACTGTACAACTCAAAGATCAACATAAATTTTATAGCCATAGAAAGAGAAAAGCTTTAAATGTTTCAAGCAAGAGAGACTTAGGAAAATTGTGCATTAACGTCCCAGATTGTGACTTTACCTTTTATAGAAACTTCTCAGGGTTATCATGTGCTTTATTAAATCATTTCACAAGTTCTCTTGATTAGTGATCAGAATAGCGAAGCAAGCCACACAAATATGTTATCTTTTTTCCTTGGGTATGCTAAATAATAGACTCAGATGTTGGTCAAAAACACATCTGACCTTAACAATTCATTAGTGAGCATCATGTTTAGATTAACACTAAGTAGGACAGGTCCACAGTAAGTGAGATTCTGCCACATAAAACAATTGACTAATTTCAAAGCGAAGAATTGATTTTGGTAGATAGACTGTCATACAAAAGAAAAAAGTAATCTCAATGAGAACATGTTAAATAGTTGAAAAAATATATGGGTTATACCCCAGGTCTACCAACCATAGGACACCAAAGAAAGACAAGGAAGCTACTACCACAGAACACTTATATAGAGACTTGTAAAGTAACTTCTTCTAAGAATCTATGATGTCTAGACAAGGAGCTAAAAAAAAAAAAAAAAAAAAAAAAAGAAGGAGGAAGTTGTAAATCTGGTCAGCTAAGTATTATCTAGAAATGATTTTTTTAACAGCAAAAGAAAGTGCCAAAAATTAGGTGTGAAAGAGTTAAGAGGGCAAGGAAGACTTTATTCAAGAGTATTTCGAGAGGTGAGAGATTGAATTCAACTCCACAAGAACAAAAGGCAAAAGGGTTTTTAAGCACTAGGGTGAGCTAGTGTAAAAGTATTGAGGTTGTTAGTGGGAAGCTGGTCAATTGTGTTTGCTAATTGTCACAATTAGAAAGTTAGGTTTCTATGCCCCCACAGAGACTGGAAGATCTCCTATTATTACATCTCAAAGGGATGGCTCCCAGGTGCTTGAGAAAGATATTCTTGCATTGTAAAACTGACAAGAAGCTGGGAGATTTATATCTCAATTGGGCAGACAAAGAATTTATAATGTAAAGATTTCTAAAGTAAATACTCTAAGAAAAAGGAGGTCAGAGGTTAGATAGAGTCAGGAAGAAGCCAACTAAAGTTTAATCAAGCTGAGGGGGACATTAAGGCGTCTTGGCCTTACAAAGACCAAGAACAGAGTACAAACAATAACAATTAATAAAAAGAACAATTGATGAGAAATTTGGGTAAATTCAGGTGATTGCAACATATATGCTTTAATTATCTACACTAAACTCATAATCACAAAGCAGAAAGCAGAAATGGCAAAGAAAATTACAAATAAGCAAAAAGTACTATCTTTATATATGAAACAACAATAATAGCAAGTCTATAGCCACCTACTTTGATTCAAGAAATTCTGGCCAAGTTGCCTTTAACCAAAATGTCCCTTCAGTATAATGTCCTAATTATGAGTTTGTCTAGTACCTTAGATTAAAGCTGAAAAGACTAGTTAAATGTAAATATCATCTTCACCTTGACCTTTTCAACCATGAAATAGTTTAACAACTCAAACAATTTTATCACACTGCCTTTTAGCAGAATAAATAGTTTGTCCTTGGCATTAAACTCACCTTCTTTTCTGTTTTCCTACATTTGGAGCACATTTACTCTGCCTGGTGAATGCTTACCTGAGACCATATCCCTGTCACTCACTATCATGACTTCCTACTTAGGGACGGACCCTAGACATTTTCCTTCAAATCTATTCACTTTAGATGCCGAATCAATGTTAGTTTAAAAGCCTTCATGGCACCAGATAGGTAGGTTTTAATGAGGGGAAAGTGATTGGCAAATACTCATTCAGAACTCGGAAGGCTGCCTCACAAGAGGAGCAGAGTCTTGGGGAGAAAGCAGAGTGGCCTCTAAGTGAAGAAGGGACTGGAAATCAAAGGGAGACACATGTAGGTATTTGACAAATACTGTTGCGTTGTTGAAAGGCAGACAGCCCTTCAGAATGCTGACTGCAGTTAGCAGATACACAGTTGGAATTGACTCCAGAACGTGATTTTGCAATGCACACTATGAGTTTTAGGAAAAACTTAAAAACTTAAAAAATTCAGGAGGACATGAATGATCCACCCTGGTGGATACAGTGATCATTTTCACTTGCCGCTGCTTCTCTCAGGCTTTTTAGCCACTTTAAAATGTTACCACCATGGGTGATTAGTCTGCAAATTCTGTCTTACATCACCATCCTAGTCTGGGCCCCTGCTTTTTCTATCTCTCTTTTTCTGTCTCTTAGTACCTCTCAGAACCCCTGAAGTCAGATTTTACCAAAGTTTTGTTCTTGAGAAGTTCTTTCCACATACAATTTGACTTTCTCTCAAGACCTCACCATTATTGTTATAGCTTCCAAGGATTCCTTCAAAATAACCTCCCATATTCTCATGAACCAGCTTATCTGGAATTAGCAGCATATATACTCAATGTCCCTTCCAGCGTTGCCTCCTCCTGATCAAAGCTTCTGCTGATGAAGCAGTTTGAAACGAGCTCACCATTAACTGCAGTAACAGTACCCATCTCCAAAAAAGGAATGTCCCTACCAAGGCTTCTGCCATCCAGGATTTCCAAAGCCATGCAGTTCTTGAACAACTACCAAACAGCCTGGCATTGTTGAGAAGTGGGAAGGAAGTTCTTGTTCCCAATTGTGTGCCTCACAATTTCATCACCTAGAATGTGGAATGGACTTACTTGTGCACACAGACTCCTATTGGGAAAATAGTTACAATCTTGGCCCAGTCAAGACACGTTGTTACATTTTATATGTTTGTGTATAATAATTCCTGAAATGTATTTCATAGTCAGGACTTCAGATGCATGTATCCAACTGCCAATGGATAGCTTCGTTTGGACATCCCACAAGCAACTCAAACTCTAACTAAACTCTTCATCTTCACCCACCTACCAACCCGTTCCCCACTGTTTGTACCTTTGTGTAGTGAGAGGCATCCCACCCCATTAAGTTGTCTAAGAAATTTGAGCATTGCCTCTGATCCTCAAACTTCTTTACCTCTCATTCTACTTCTCTCTCTCTCTTTCTGTCTCTCTGTCTCTGTCTGTCTCTCTCTGTGCCTCTGTCTCTGTCTCTCTGTCTCTCTCTGTCTCTCCGTCTCTCTCTCTGTCTCTCTCTCTCTCTCTGACACACACACACACACACACACACACACACACACACACACACACATCCAGTCAATCACCAAATCGCCAAGTATAGAAAAGAGTTTAGACACAGGGTTCATAGGCTTCATCTGTATTCTGTAAATATTTGTTGAGTTGAAAAATGAATGAGATATTTCAGAATCTGAATGACTATATAAAAGAGTTTATAATGAGCTGTCAAAACATAGAAGGCAAACATCCATAAATTGTATTAAACTGTTCAGAGTGTAATGAAGCTACAGTAAGACTCGTTGGTTGGTAGGTTTGGATGGATGGATGGATGGATGGATAGATGGATGGATGGATGAATGGATGGATGAATAGAAGAAAAGAAAGAAGGAAGAAGGAAGAAAGGGAAAAGGGAGGGAAAGGGTAAGGAAAGAAGGAGCAGAGGAAGAAAAGAAAGAGAAAAAATCTTGAAAAGGAGAGCTAAATAGAGGAAAAACAGGATTTGCAGGAGATAACAGTGTGATCAATTAGAATTTCTTAATTGTATCTTTGCTTTAATTTTTATCACTTTCTACTGTGATGTGGGTATGAAAGGTTTGAGGAGATGGTGTAAGAGCATCAAGTTGCCTTAAATAAATTAACCGTAATTTTTTATTATGAAAACTTTCAAATACATATAAAAGCTGAAAAGTAGTATTCAGCTCTACCCTTATTTACCCCATCCCACGCTGCATTACTATGAAGCAAATCTCAAACCTTATTTAAATGAATTGAATATCTATGTTTTAATTATATCCCAATGATATAATAATAATGGAGAAAAAATGCTATCCATGATTTTGAGAAATAACGAAGAAGAAGGACATTATCAAAAAAAAAAAAAAAACAGGGAAAGACTGTACTCATTTTTTATTAAAAAGGGATAATATTGATTCTTGAGAGTCTAGGGTATGAACTTGATTTAGGTTTCATGATAAGTGGATTTTTTTTTCTTTTTGATCATGACCAAAAGATAATTGTAATCCTAGATATTTCAGTATGTTAAGAACAAGGATTCTCTATTGACTTCGTCGTCTTATTCATATATTCAAAGTCCATCTTTTTTTATAAAGGAATTAAGTCAGCTAATTTTTCTTTTTAATAAGACTACTAGACTATTAGCTCAGGAAAATACCATAGGATAAATTGAACTTTAATTTCAGCAAGATACTGACAAAATCTCTTAGGTTGTACATGTGTTAGAGGAACATGGGCTGGATCACCATGTGATTTGGTAGATTTATAGTGTTGTAGCCACGTCAGTAAGATAAGTAATGCGTCAACCAACTTGGAGGGTGGCTCTAGTACTATACCGGAAGACTCTGTTTACAACCCTGTTCAGATCCTTGGTTTTTTTTGGTTTGAGTTTTTTTTGGGGGGGAGGGGCAGATTAATTATTTTTTAAATTTTTCTATTATAGTTGGCATATGATGTTATATTAGTTTCAGGTGTACAACATAAGGATTAGATATTTATATAACTTACAAAGTGGTCACCCTGATATATCTAGTACACATCTGACACCATACATAGTTATTACAATATTATTGAGTATATTCCTCATGCTATACCCTACATCCCTATGACTGTTTTGTAACTACCAATTTGTATTTCTTAATCTCTTCCTCTTTTTCACTTAACCCCCAAACCCCCTTCCATCTGGCACCCCTCAAAATGTTCTCTGTATCTTTGAGTTTCTTTATATTTTTTTTGTTTATTTTGCTCTTTAGATTCCACATGTGAGATCATATGGCATTTGAATTTTTCTGTCTGACTTACTCCTTTCAGCACAGTACCCTCTAGGTCCATCCATGTTGTTGCAGATAGCAAGATTTCATTCTTTTTTTAAAATTTTTTATGGCTGAGTAATATTTCATTGTATATATGTATCCACCTCTTCTTTATCCATTCATCCATTGATAGACACCCAGGTTGCCTCCATATCTTGGGTACACATGTCCCTTCAAAGTAGTATTTTGGGTTTCTTTGGATAAATAACCAGAAGTGGGATTACTGGATTTGTCTGTCTCTTGTTATAGTCTTTGTTTTAAAGTCTATTTTGTCTGATATAAGAATTGCTACTGCTGATTTTTTTTTCATTTCCATTTTCTTAAAAGACCTTTTCCATCCCTTTACTTTCAGACTGTGTGTATCTTTTGACCTGAAGTCTCTTGTACACAGCATACGTAAGGGTCTTGTTTTCTTATCCATTCAGCCACCCTATGTTTTGACTGGAGCATTTACTCCTTTTTCATTTGAAGTAATTATTGATAGATATGTAGTTATTGCCATGTTATCATATTTTACTCTCTTGTCTTCTTAAAGAAGACCCTCTAATATTCTTGTAATAGTGGTTTGATGTCGATGAACTCCTTTAGCTTTTTCTTGTTGGGAAGCTCTTTATCTGTCCTTTGCTTCTCAATGATAGCTTCACTGGGTAGAGTAATCTTGGTTGTAGGTCCTTACTTTTCATCACTTTGAATACTTCGTACCGATCCCTTCTGGCCTGCAAAATTTGTTGTAAAATCTACTGACAATCTTATGGGGCATCCTTGCAGGTAACGAACTGCTTTTCCTTTGCTGCTTTTAAGATTCTCTTTTTGTCTTTAAACTTTGGCATTTGAATTATGATGTGTCTTGTGGACCTCTTTAGAGTCATCTTGTTTGGAACTCTCTGTGCTTCCTGGGCTTATATGCATATTTCCTTTACCAGTTTAGGGAAGTTTTCTGTCATTATTTCTTTAAATAGATTTCAATTCCTTATTCTCTCTTGTCTCCTTCTGGTACCCCTATGATGCAAATGTTGGTATGCTTGTTGTTGTCTCAGAAGCCCCTTAAACTATCCTCATTTTTTAAATTCTTTTCCCTTTTTCCTGTTCTGATTGGGTGTTTTCTGCTACCTTATCATCCAAATTGCTGATTCAGTTCTCTGCTTCATCTAATCTTCTGTTGAGTCCCTCTAATGTATTATTTCAGTTATTACATCCTTCATTTCTGACTGGTTCTTTTTTATGTTTTTTTAATCTCCATTTTTGTGTGTTCTTCTTCTTTGTTGAAGTTTTCACTGAGATCATCAAGCAGCTTTGTCATCAGTGTTTTGAATTCTGCATCTGATGGATTGCTTGTCTCCATTTTCTTTAGTTCTTTTTCAAGAGCATTGTTCAGTTCTTTCACTTGGGTCATGTTTCTTTGTCTCCTCATGTATCTATGTATTAGGTAGAGCTGCTATGCCTCTTACTCTTAGTAGAGTAGTCGTATGTAGTAGGCGTCTGTGGGACCCAGTGGCACAGTCTCCCTAGTCACCGGCACTGGGTTCTCCAGGTGTGTCCCTTGTGTGGGTTGTGTATGCCCTCCTGCCATAGTAGAACCATGGTTGCTGTTTGCAGATCAGTGGGAGGGATTGACCCTCAAGCTGATTGGTTGTGAGGACTGGCTATAACTACAGCGGAAGAGCTGTGTGCAGGGCCTAACCCTGTGGAGCAGGATTTGCTTTAGCAGGCCTCTGGTGCCTGCCCAGTCTGCCCTTTGAGTATGTCTTTTGTGGGAGTGGTTGGATGGTGCCATTGTGGTCTGAAGCTGGCCACCAGGTGTGTTGGTTCTGAGGCCTTTGGGGAGGGGCTCTATTGCAGGCTACGGTTAGCCATTGCCTATCCCCTGCCAGAGCCACTTGGTAAAAGCTAAAAAGTGATCTGCAGATGGTTCCACTTGGTGCTTGGGAGAGGGTAAGCTGTGAACCAAGGCTAGCTGCCGTTAGTGCCAGGCTTGGGTCTGCTTTGCAAGAGGTACAGGGCAAGCCAAGGCCAGATACTGCTTGCTGGGAATTTGTGAACCATTGAGAGATTTTAGAAAAGTGTACAGCATGAGCCAAGATACACTGTTTGTATGGGAAAGCTACTGCAAGTGATTTGGGTGGGCTCAATTGTTGGATGGGACGCAGTTCCACAGAATCACCTGGGCAAGGCAACCTGTGCTAGCCAGATTGATGGAGACTCAGATATGGTGGCCTCCTACATCTGCATGCTGAGAGGTGGGAGGGCTCAATACAGGAATAATGGCTTCCGCCAGCACTTCTGTCTAAAAGAAAGCTGCCCCTCCAGCCCTCACCCTGACGCCAGACAATTCATTTCCTCCCCATGTGTCCCTCATGCTTTTTGAGCAGCCGACCCATTGCTGGAGCTCAGAGCAAGTGGTATGTCAGTGAGTAAGTTCACGCCTTTGAGGAATGTCTCCAGCTCCCACAACCTTCTGTCTTGCTCAGCCACAAGCTCTACTGGTTTTCATGGCCAGAGTTTGTGCCCCCTTTTCCAGGGGGACCTCTGCAGCCAAGATATCCCTCTTGATTCTCAACCATCACATGCAGTTGTGAGACCAGTCCATTTAGCGTCTCTATTCCTCCTACCAGTATCGAAGTCATCTCTTATATATGTCCCCAGTTGTAGGACTTCTTTTCAGCCAGACCTCCGGTGACTCCCAATGATGATTATTCTGTAGTTTAGTTCTAATACTGATGTTGTAGGGAGAGGAAGCGAGCACAGCATCTACCTGCTATGCCATCTTGACCTGTCAAGTCCTTGGTTTTAAGCAATAACTTGGACATAGAAGACATGCAGCTATACCCAGGGAGGCTATGAATTTATAGACTTTTAAGAAGAGACCTCTCATATAAAACTGAATTAACTTCCTGGTTTATTGGGGCAGACACAAAGAAATTTATTTTAACAAGGTTCATAGATAGACAGAGCAAGACCCTGCACACCATGTTTCAGGTCAGTCGTTCATTTATTTGTTTGTTTGTTTGTCTGTTAGTCCCAGAACCCATTATAAATCTTGTTGCCACTTACATTGTCTGTGCAATGTAGTGTACTATTATATCTAAAAAGCTAAATTTCATTCTTCACCACATCCCTTTTAACAATCAGAGCTTATATCCCCAGCCAGGAAAAACTTAAAAACTTACACAAATAGGAAACATTGACAGACCTCCAGACCCCTTCTTGATTTTTAAATAAAGTAGTGGGTCAGTTAAGTCTCTATCATAATAGGACAGGTGAGCAGTCAGTGCACTTCTGTTTCTAAGCATCGTCTCTACTCCCCTCTTATTGCATCCTGAAGAGGTGCACCTTTTCCATATTGCCTCTAGACATCTATGAGAGAGAGGTGCAAAGGAGCCAGGGTTTCTGTTCTTAGAGGATAAGATCTTTCTGTAACTAAGAAATTTAATTGTCTGCTGCTTCACAGTCCTTTGCCCTGGAGCTTAAATCATTTTTGAAGAACTTAACACAAATAATCTATGCCCCTAATGTCTTCTTTTAAAGGATTATTTACAGATAGTGAAATTCTCCTGATTGTTGAACCAAACACAGCATCAGTAAAATGACATCCTCATCCAGGGGAAAAGGCAGATTTAGCATTCAGGTATTTCTGATAGCTGTTCTGTCTGGTTATCCAGCATCCTAGAGTGTTCATTTACCCCATGAGCATCTCAGATTTACAGAGGACATGAAACTGGGAAGCCCCTTTGAAATGCTAATGACAAAATCAAAATTTTTTAAAATATCAGAAACATATGAAATCTTACCTTTAGCCCCCAAATAAGCATTTAAATAGAAAACAGAAAAGATCTGACTTAATATAAGCACATGTGATTTTTTTAAAACTTGCTTTTTAAAGAACCACAGGCTTAATAGGAGCCCAAAGAATGAGTCATCTATAAAAAAAATTATTAGTAATTGTCCTCATCAAACGTGGTAGTAATTGCTTTCTATATATTCTATACAGGTGAGCCATTGGCTGTGGCATTTGGGTTAATTCTGTATAAATCATTTCAAAGAGATATTAGCCAGCTATGGAATAGGATGATGAGAATGGTTAAGGGTCTCAATACCTTGCCTGATAATAACGAGAATAATAATAGTTGCATTTATGTATTAAAGTCCTATTGTGTGCCATGCTCGGTGGTAGACATTGTACTTGAAATGATTGTGCAGTTGAACATCTTTAATCTAAAATGTCAAGAAGAAGCTACTTCCCCAGCTAAACTCTAAACTCCACAATGACAGGACTTTTGTACATTTCAGATGGTAATGAAGATGTTAATAATGATAATGATAGTGGCTTCCCAGTGTTTGAGAAATAAATTATCAAGTACAGGGAGAAAAGATTATGTGGCTCCAGAATGAAAGCTAGATCAAATAGATTGAGCTTGCAGAGAGGCAAATTAAAGCTCAAATTAAAAAAAAAAAAATCTGACACTTATTATTGCTCAGAAATGGCACAGGAAGCCTTTAAAGAGGCTCGTCTGCTGTTAAGCACTCGTTAAGTACCAGCTACTGAGATTACCAACCAGTAAAGTTGGTGTTGTTATCTCCATTTTATACATGAAAAAATTGGACACTAAGTAAAAAAAACCTGTCGAAGTTCACACAACTAAGAAGTGACAGATAAGGCTTTACTGACTTTAAAGTACATTCATTTTCACTAAGTTATAATCATCCCTATCATTAAAAATAATCTTCCATGATCATTAGCTAAATATCTACCTCTTGAGAACATGTTTTAGGGGAATTCTTGATTGGGTGAGGGTAAGTCCTTACCTCCTTTATCCTTCAAGTGTTCAGTATCAGTGAGTCTGCTTGTCAAGTGATAAACATTCATAAGAATGGATGTTTAATTACCTGCAATATAAAACCACAAAGTAATAGGAATTTGATAGTATTTTTAAATGAATCAGAAGAGATCAGTTTGAGTTGAGGGAATGCTAAATGCTCTCAGTGAGGGTCACTTGCTAATTCATCCCGAGTTTCACTAGAAAAGCACTTAATTAGCCTCCTAATATACTAACTTTCAGGCCAGTTCATTTACTTGCTACCCTATTATATTCTGAAGCATTTATATAGCACTTTTACTGGTAAAAAGAAAGAGTTCAATACATGCCAGAATATACCTATGTGCCTTTATATCTATTATGAACTGTAAACATGGCTTGAGGAAAGCCAGGTATTTAGAAGCAGAGAAGAACAGATGTTTGCTTAAAGTACTATGTTCTAGACATCTTCTAGAGATTAGCTCACTCAGAGGAGGGTGGGAGGGTTACCAGAAATTCAAGTATCATGTAACAAGCAGCACATCTGCAGGGGATTATGAGGAAAACAGACCAAACCTAACAGAGGTTCAGACTGGAGAGTAGTGGGAACTGTCGTTGGGTAGACAGGATGGAAAGAGCCTGGAGAGGGGCTTGCATTCTGAGCAGAACATTCAGACTCACTGCTGTAGGCATCGCGAGCCACGCTGGATTCCTGAGTGGAAAACTGGAATAGGAAAAGTAGTTCAAGAATATAGGGAACATGCGCCTCTATATTAGGAAGGAACTGGAAGCCACAGTGTAAGATTAGTGATTGTTTTTAGAAAGGAGTCTTGTCTAAGATAGACATAAAAGCTTATGGGAAAGATACCGGTGATAACAATGAATATTTACATAGCATCCACTGCAGTCAGGCAGTGTTCTCCATGCTTTAGGTATATTCACTCATTTATCCTTGTGACAAACTATGGATTAATAGTAGTATGATCATCATCCCCATCTTCCAGATTAGAAAACTGAGACTTCTAAAAACACCTGGCCTAAGGTCAGGCAGAAAAGATGCCCAACATTCAGTGTGTGCTCCTCTCACAGCCTGTTCTAACACTCAATCACAGTGCACTTAAAATGATTATTTGATGATAGTGCTATCTGATATCATCTAGCTGTTTCAGTCACAGCTTGAGCAAGTTGTTCTCTGAAGTGGCAGACTCTACAGGGCTGAGGTTGTGTTCCGTGGGCGGTGAACACAGTTGACAGCCTGCCCTCCAGCGCTGATTATGTGTGCCCTCCTTCACTAGATCCTGAGGGATGCAGATCAGACCTTTTCAAGTCTTAAAGTTATATTTATGTTCTGATAAAAACAAAATTAAGTGTATAGGTTATATATTTAGTTGTTTTATTTATAAACATTATAAAATACTTCCCACAGAGATGGCCTACCCTGTGTATACATTTTTTCCCTGCAGGGGCTCAAGATCTGGATCGTATCCGACTCTCCACCTACAGAACAGCATGCAAGCTTAGGTTTGTTCAGAAGAAATGCAATCGTAAGTACTCCTGTTGTTTGGACTAATTATATTCATAAACCCTATAGTTTACATTTGTTACTTAGTATACTAAAACTAGGTTTTCTTGCAATATTGATAAAACTATGTTTATACAATAAAAAAGTATTGTGATACACAAACAGTAGAGAGACTATTCCTAAGTAATTCGGAAGGCTTAATTACTCTAAACTGCTAATGTATTCCATCCTGCCATTGTAATGGGTTAAATCTGGATGGATGTTTTTCTTCTTTTCTTTAGTCTCGATACTGAAAATGCCAAACCATCAAAATGTTTTCCAAGAACTTCTTAAAATACCAAACATTAAGTCCTCCTTATATTTGTATTTCCTTTACAAGTATAAGAAAATGTTCATAAGCTCCTGGAAAACAATCAAGTTTCTTTCTGAAACTAGAAAATTCACCCTTTGTATCAGAGTATTTACATTATTTGCCAACATCAGACAATAGCAAGAGAAGAGACAACAATACTTAAAGAAACAAGGAAACTCGTTTCAGCTTTTTCCCAAAATTTAAAATGTAAGCAGCAAGCTAGATCACTAATCACAGTGAGCAGATCTACATTCCCTGCTGGTTCAGTGCTTCCATCATATCACTACATTTATTATCTCTTGGAAAAAAATATTACTTTGTTTTGAAAACTGTTCTCTGTTCTAATTAGTAGTGGATGAATTAAAAAATGAAAACCATCACGTTCTCCCGAGTACATACACATAGTTCTTGAATAACTGCCATGGGGACTAGGCACTTCATGAATGTAGAAACGAGCCATGTCCACATCTCTACCCACCCCCCACCCCACCCCCCCGAGAGTTTCCAGCAGATGTTTCTGGTGGAACTGTGCAGGCCACCCCCAGACCCAGGCTTCTAGGCTTTCAGTGAATTGTGACTCTGGGATGGGCCATGTGCCTATTTTCCTCAAGTTACTCATCTGCAGCTTATTCTCCAGCACCAGTAGCTAGATATGGGGCTGAAGTTTGGGGCAAGAGAATAATGGAGGAAAAAAACATAGGTTGGTCAAACATCAAAGATGTTTTGACTCCTCACAGGAAGCTAAACTAATGCCCCACCACTGCCACCACCACCAACAACTACAACAACAAAAACCAGCGAGAAGAGCACGACAGATATGGAAAGGAATCAGTGGTTGTGCCTGCAGGCCTGTGTATTGATGGGTCAATAAAATCTCTTTCTAGCACTAGTGTTAAGGGACAAGGAAAATGCTCCCAAAGAAGAAAAGCTTTCCCTTCCCATTCAGCCCCATCCATATGTAAACCAAAGGAAGAATCTCTGTTTTCAGCAATGAGAAAGTAATGAGATCCTCCCATTTTCTTACATCATTACCAGTGGCCCTCAGAATAGAGGGAGGGGAGAAAAAGTAGGGGTAGGAATTCTTTCTCTTTAAAGTATTGCCAAGCAGAGCCTTCCTTTGGCTACTTTTACTAAAAATAGGATATTTCAAAAAGACTACAAAAAGGTAAGGATGAATGAATAAACAAATAAATAACGGAAAAAAGGAGGGAGGGAAGGAAAGGAGAAAAGGAAGGAGGGAGGATGGAAGGAAGGGAAAAAGAAAGAAAAGGGCTCACAGTGAGACTAGTTTGTCAACCTTGTGCCAACATTACAGAGAGCACACACCATGTTGGCCCTAACTGACTCCAGCCACACGTAGGCCGTATTTCATTCCACCTGCTCTCTGATAAAGGCTCTTTCTCCTTCTTGGACGTCTATTTTTCCTTTTCCTATTCTTTGCTGGCACTCATTCTTATCCTATATCCAGAATCGTGGCATAGTCAACACTGTCCTTCTTAGGAAACAGTAAGGAAAATAGTATTCATACATCTTGGAAAACAGTAATAGTCCATTCCTGGGTGAAAGAAAACCTTCATATACCTGTCCTGTTGCCTTCAGTGCATCCATTCATTTACCTCTTAATTTAGTAATCTTATGATGAACCACTACATGTTTAACACTGTGCTAGGTACCAGAGATAGAAAAATGGCGAATAGGATGCAATTCCTACTTTGAAGCTGACCAAAGTCTAAGTGGGTAGATGGACTTTTAAACAGACTCATAAACCAGTGTAGAAGTGTAACGACAGGAATATGTGCATGGTGTTATGAGAGGACCAAGGAGGCAGCACCCTGACCTGGGCCTGGGGGCCTCTGAGAGCACAGAGACATCTGGGCTGAGTCTTAAAGAATTAGTAGACATCAGACAGAGAAGTATTATTTGCTTTACAAACTTCATACATCTTAGAATGAGAAAAGATACTACATTCTTTGCAAACTAGACACAACTAAGGCCCAAGGAAGAAAAACAAGAGTGTGTTGAATGCTCTGCTAAAATTGAGTTTCTTTTTCAAATAACTTCTACTTTGATCAGAAGTGTTAAAGGCAAGTACTATATGTTTGCTGAGTTTTCCTTTCTGACAATAAATACAAGAGTTGTGATGTTGAGATGCTTGCAAAATGCTAACACAATTGAGACTGGCTTACTTTAATCAAAGTTAAAGCCTTCCTTTGAGGAAGATGACCAGAAGCACTGGTGTTTATATGACATAATATTCATCAATATTGAATATCTACCCCCATATTAGAGGAAGATAATTTTTGTTTGCAATAAATCCTAGCCCATGGTAAATTATGGTACCTTATAATGTAATTTTACTCTACAATAAAAGAAATAAGAAAATAACTCAGGTACTGTGTCTATAAGTGCATTGCCTTATTTGAAACTCTTCCATAGTATTTATAGAAATCAATGGACCTTAACTGAGAACAGGTTGTTTATTTTTAGGTTCAGGCCTTACATATAGGTAAAATTTATTTTGTATTTTACCAGAACTAAAAAACTATGTAATGGAGGAAAAAAACATAAAAACTAACACATGTAAAGTCATTACCTAGAAAAAATATTGTTTGGATACAGCATGGAGCATTATAGATTTTTAGGAGATTTCTTTTTTATCTAAATTTAACGATTAGAAATGTTATATTTCCCATATTTTCTTCCCCAAAGCTCTTGCTGACTCTGTTTATGGTTTCCCATATAGGGCATTGATTCCTAACACTGACATGTTCATTTCCTGTAATGCACTTCCTGATGGATGCTGAGAATAACAGGTTCCCAGTGTTTTAAAAAGAGGCCAGAAAACTATGGCCCATGGACTAAATGGACCCAGAATATATTTTTGTATGGACTGTGAACT
This sequence comes from Rousettus aegyptiacus, assembly GCF_014176215.1. Taxonomy (NCBI): domain Eukaryota; kingdom Metazoa; phylum Chordata; class Mammalia; order Chiroptera; family Pteropodidae; genus Rousettus; species Rousettus aegyptiacus. Next base: position 65,988,408 of record NW_023416287.1, read on the forward strand.
AAGAATAGTTTTACAGATGAATATTTACAACTGATTTGAAAATTAGAAACACTAACTTGTAACCTCAGTTAAGCAAAATGTTATTCTCACAAAGAAAGAATTCCAGTTTTCTCATTGGTAAATGAGCATTAAAAAAAAATAAATTTGTACTCAATTATTATATTTGAATTTCATTGCCAAAATGTTATGGAAATGCATTTTCTCTCTTGTTATATATATGCTAACATAATATCTACATATTGCCTCTCAGTCAACATAAACATTTACCAATCTCTGCTATAAAAGAAGACTTGTAAGAAGCCCATTTTTAAGGCAAAAAATACATAAATAATTGAAGGCAACTTTTCTCCATAGGGTTTATTTTCCAAATTAGCTTCTTCCCCTTGCCATTCACTTTTGCACCCTGTTATACTCCTTCTCCATGCCATAATTAGTACATTAGCTAATAGAATAAAAGAGTGAATGTCTCTAAAAATTAAGGGACAGCAGTTAGCTATTTCATTTTCTAGGAGGAATGGAACAGAATGGAGGACACAAATAATATTTCTAATACTCCTTTCTAATCAACAGCCTTCTCTTGGGCTACCAGATTTCCTGGTAACTTTCCACAAAAATAAATATACTGTATACTATTTATAAGCATGTATGCAAATAGCAGCATTTCAATCTTTATGTTTAACAAATAACTGTTTTCTGCTGGAACATTATTTCTTCGGTCAGCATCGACATGGTTAATGATCCAGATACCCTGTAATGTCAGCAGATCTTTTTTCAGAAATTACTTTGAAGTCAATGAAACGCAGCCTTCAGTTCATGAACAATAAAAGGCAACAAGAGCAATAAATCAGGAATCTCAAACCCCTCCTGTTTAATAGTGGAATAAAAGTAAGGAGACAAGGGGGTGCTCTCCCGCATACCCACAGCTGACATTGCACCACACTGTAGTTCTTCTGATCACAATCTGAATTTTCTTTCTATCGCTTATATCAACTAAAATGTAATTAAAATTTGGTTTAAAAGAAAAGGGGCGCAAAGGGATATATTTGCATTTGAATTTTCGGTTTCTCCAAATATCTCTTCTAATAAATAAGCATTTTTAAAAGTATCATTCATCTAGATATAATTTAAGGTTAGAACACATACTTTTGTCTTTAAAAGACCCAAACTGCTTTCAGGATATCTCATGAACCAAAAACTACAGATACTCTTTACCTACATGTTTCTTTATCGCTGCAAAATTAACCCAAGAGAGTGCTGTACATGTAGTAGGTCCTGAATAAATGTTTTTCTATTAATGAAGGAACATGCTCTACTAGATTCGTTTTTCAACAGCCAGGTGACTCATCTTATGCTGCAGAAGTAGCCGTGAGGTATTTTTTTAGTAATAAATACTAACATCCCATTCCTTTTTCATCAAGCTAATGTTCCAGCATATTCCTTCCTTCTGCTTCATTTTTAAATATGTGGACTTTTGGCTGCCTGTATCAGTTTTCTATCATTGCATAACAAATTACCACACACTTAGCAGCTTAAAACAACACACATTTATTATCTCACAGTTTCTGTAGGTCAGAAAACCAACACAGCATGACTGGATTCTCAGCTCAAGGACTTCACAGGACTGAAATCTGAATGCCGGCTGTGTGGTGGTTTTCATCCAGGGCTCAGAGTCCTCTTCCAAGAGAATGGCTGTTGGCAGAATTCATTTCTTTGTAGCTGAAGGATTGAGGCCTCCATTCCTTGCTAACAATCAGGGGATACTCTCAGTTTCTACAGGCCACCTGCATTTCTGGCCACATGGCCCCCATGGGCCATTAAGAGTAAATATTTGCTTCTTATTCCAGGTCATCTACAGGGTGTTTCTCTTCCTCCTCTGTGACCAGCCAGAGAAAACTCTCTACTTTTAAAGAACTGGTGTGATTAGGTCAGGCCCACTCAGATGATCTCCCTATCTTAATGTCACCTGATTCAGGACCTTAATTACATCTGCAAAATCGCTTCGCATCAGTACCTAAATTCATGTTTGATTGAATAACTTAGAGAAGGTGTGTAAACACAACAGGAGAGGGTGTGGGGAAGGGGCACCTTAGGATTCCGCCTGTCACACTGCCCAAGAATGTAGACTTTCCCGTTTTCCAGATAATGACATATAGAACATTGGATAAAAAAATAAAGTGTAGAATAAAAGCTGTCAGAGAACTAGATCCCCAAATAGAGATGTATTTAAAAGAGAAAGTTAGAAGTACTCTCTCCAGTCAAGAAGTCAGATGGAAGAGCAGGAATGTTCAGTTAGGGAAATAAGGTGGCAGATGACAAATCCTTGGAGTATAATTATCTTTGTTTGTATTGCTCCAACTGTTTTTGACACACATTTTCATTCCCGATGTTGAATCATTCTAGACACTTGTTTAGAATAATGAAAAGTTCATTGCTTTAATACAAGGTTCCCAAAAATTCCCTGCGGGGAAGTTGGTAGTGGCAGCAGAACGTAAACAAACCCATAAAGATGCCTGTGTCATAAGGCAGTAACAAACCTGCCCCTCTCTGGGCACCCTGGACCTAAAGCAAAATTGTTTCCCCTTAATCAGAGCAAACTTCTGATAGAGAAAAACTATAATTTCAAAGTCCTAGTGCTTGTGATATGGGTTTAACTAAAGTTGTTCTGCCCTTCAGTTACTTTCATTTTTTATATCTTAAAGATTCAGGGTTTCGTTTTCTTGTTAGTATTTTTGTTTTTAGAGAATGCCAGAAGTTTGTCTGCTCAAACTGCTCCCACTACCCAACCTGTGAACTAAGCCGACACCTTTAGTCTTGTTTCCAGGCTTCTGGATGTAACATCCATCAGCGTTCATCCCTTTCTCCCGTTTCTGCATTGTGCCAGGAAGCTGTGCCAACCAAGCACTTTTACTCTCACAATTTAGGAAAGTGCATTATCTTTAAAGGCCCCAGGCAGTTGGGAAAGAGTGATGCACACAGAGAAATGCCTCTCAAGCTTTCCCAACCCAACCCTGCCGGATGAGTGCCAAAGCAAGATTCAGTGTGTAGGAGCTGCCGATCAGCCCAGAGCCAGTCAGCAGAGCAATGAAGGGAAACCCAGAAGGTGCTGTTCCACAGCCTGACTCCTGGGACCCCGGGGCTCTGGTGAACACTGAGAGAAGAGAAGACGGGCAGGGGGACAGGGATGGGAGAATGGCCTCCTCCACATAACCACACCTGATACTGCAGGAAAGTCATTCCTAATGCCACCTTGATTTACTCCTCACTGAGGTGTTATTCACATTTTGTTATTATTAGCAGTCACTCATTTAGTTATCGTTCAGCAAATATGGACTGCATTTTGCTAGACCATGGGGGAAAAAGTGCAGCGATATCCCTTAGTGGTCAAAGTTAGTATTAGAATAACTTCAAGTTTAGAATCTAATAAATGTGTTCTACTTATTATAAAGCTTTGATTTTGTAATAGCAAATGGTAGACATACCCTAAAACTTTGCTATATAAACATATCTACCTTTCATCCCCAAAGCAAACTGTCTTCTGAAGAAAAATAATTACTTATAAGTATGGTGTTTAAAAGAAATCAAGCGTATCTGTAACTTTGAAATATGTTAAGTTTGTAGCTATTTTTACTCATTCATAGTGTTGGGCTAGGAATTCTGCTTTACGTCCTTTACAGTCAGCAATTGAAAAGTTCTGTTGGTTTCAGGTGAGGAGAGCATAGCACTAGAGATATTAAGTAGCTTCCCTTGGATAAACACCGGAAAAAATTATACACTTGAGAACTCAACTTTTAACTTCCAAGTGTTAGCTAATTGCTATAGTAAACAGAGTCACTTCCTACAATACCTTTCAAGCCTTGTCATCAAAAGACAAGTATGTGGACCAGTGAGCCTGCTGCAAAGCTAATAATAATGGTACCAACTTTAAGTAGCTTGGTATCTCAAAAAAAATAAGAACTTAGATGTAATATCAAATGCAATGCATTTTATTTTTCAAAATCGGCACTGCTGAATAGACAGTGATATTGTGAAGAAGGAAAAGTTGAGGAAAATTTATATAATCAAATAGAATCAGAATCTACTCTGAACATGGTCAAAATCATCATTTTCTTCTCATTTATTATTTTGGGAGTGTTCTTCAATCACTAAAAGACAGGGATTTTATTAGAATCAGTGCTTTAGCCTACGTTTTCCCAAAGGCCAACTCCACGACAAGGCTTATGGAAGTCTCTCATTTAGATACTGAGCCCAGAGCAGAACTGGAACAAGAAAGGAAAATCAGTAGATAGTGCAGGAACTTTTAAAAATCCTTATGAAAAGCACCCCAAGACTGTCCACCCAGGGGACAAAAGGAAGAGGTACTAATCCAGTTGCTCTGACCTGCATTGGTCAAAGGTCATCTCCATGAGTTAACAGCCCTGCACTTCTGGGTTGCACATGCGTGTTAGGTAAGTTCCAGGTGTTCATGCTCAGGCATCAAAGGTATGCAGCAAGAGCCTGAGGCCAAGTGCTGTCTGGTTGTAACTGCCCAGAGCTGATTTGTGTTGTGATAGTCACTTCTGCAAGGGCTGGAGAAAGAGGTGGAGCCAAGATTTTGAAAAGGTATAGATGTTTGAAACATTACCTATTGTGTACCTTGGTTTTCTGCATTGGAGGTTTTCTCATCAGTGTTTTCTACTAACTTTTAAAGATTTTTTTTTTACCAAAGATACACTTCCCATATTCTTGACCTCAGGAAAGATCATCTGTACTGCAAATTAGCCATCCAGAGATCTCTTCATCTCAAATGCTAGCCCAACTCGCAAAAATTTTCCATGCACTAGGAAACTGGGCCATGGCTATTTTCTGAGTGGATGAATGAAGTGCATTTTCTATTTTCTATTATTTACTCTCATTGCACAAAGACAATTAATTATATATTTAAACAGAACGGGGTGAGTGCAGACAAAAATAATACTGCCAAGGTGATTGCTGCTTACCAACTCTTCAGTGTCCCTGCATACTTTATTTAAATTAGTGTTCATGTTAGCCAGATGAGGGCACATGATGCAGGGTCACTGAGATCAGTGGCTACAGAGGAAAAGTAGAAGACAGTCCTCATGGTTGCCAGCCCTTGTGGATGCTCTTTCTCTTGAAATGTGGCCTCTGGCACCTAAGATTCTGGCCATCTGTTCAAGTCACGATATGCAAGAAATAATAAAGGTACTGTGGGAAACCATACTCAATACATCCCTTGAGCTCTCTTAGAATAAAGAGGCAAAAGGAAAGCTTCTAGAGATTTCATGTAGTATCCGGCAAAAAATAGGCACTGTATTTCATTCCCCATGCATTACTGAGCACTCAGTTTGAATAAGACATTATGCGAGTAGCTGTGAGGAATATAAAGATAAACAAGACATAGTCCCTGTCTTCAACTTGCTCTTAATTTAGTGCTGTGGATCTTAAGCTTCTCTCCCCATGAAGCTTTTGGAGATTCTGATGAAAATCACTGACCTTCTTCCCTGAAAACACACATGACCTTCAGCATAAAATTTAGCTCATCATTTCAGAGATCTTCCTCTGCCCTGAAGTCCAATCAAAGGTTTAATCTAAAAAATGGAAGGGACAACTTATTGATTAATAACCATGGGAAATGCAGAGTGTTATAATTGGCCTAAGAGATATGTGAAGGTATCAGGCAGCAACAAAAGGGAAAGTAATTCCACCTGAGGGCATCAGAATGGGCCTCCTTGGGGCCATGCGTGTGTGCAATACCTTGAGAGATAGCGGACTGAAATCCGATGAAGAGAGCAGGCTGAGTAAGGAACATATAAAACAGCCAATGGCATATTTTGAAATTGTAAGAAGTCCAGTGTGGCTGGAGCATGGGACTCGGGAGAAGCTGGAGAGTAATGGAAGATGAGGCTAGACATTAGGAGACTCAAGTCCAACATTGGTTTTTCCTGCTTCTTGTGTTTTACTCAATAGGCAGTGGACAATGGCGTCACCAGAGCTGAGCCTTATAATATGTCTTAGGATAGATGGAAAAGGGCAGAAACTGGAGATGAGTGAGGAGGCTGGCTGTACAAATCCCGAAGACAGTAAAATACCAAACCTTGGGGCTGAAGTGTAGAGAATAATAAGAGTACAGTAAAAGAACCTATACAGAGTTATCCAGTGAAGTCTGAAATTACTAGCCAGAGGGGAGATAAGATATTAGATGTCCTTGGTTCTAAAGTTATTAAATATATTCTGGACAAAGTTAAATGCTAGCAATGATAAATTAGTTATTGTTTTAAGCATTCTTTTCACTTATCTTCTCTTACTAACTCTTACTATTTTTATAATCCTTGGTACAATACTTTAAAAAATAGGCTTAATAAATGCTTGTTCAATTGAACAGCTATTGAGCAAACAATTATTAGATCTCATTTCGAATAATGATGATGGTCTACAAACAATTTAAGCCACTGAATACGTCTTCCTGGTAGATGTGGATGTACTGCCAGGGCCTCTAAGAACTGGTGTGATATTCAGTTTGATTTTATACCAAAAATATGTTACAGACCTTTTCCTGAAGCTCTATTACATCATCTAGATTAACCAAGAAATTAATGTAAAACTTTAACTTGTTATCTTTGTAGGATATGAGGCTTTTCTTAGCAAAGAGAACTATCTTGGTGATGAAGGCATACTTTGGGAGCAAAGAAGATGTTAAGTTTGGAAGAATAAGATAATTTGGTGAACTACTCAGATGTTGTTTAGATTCATATTTTAGAAAAGTTTGGCTCACTAGTGGAAATCAAATCTGAAAACTGTGCTTCTATTAATATTTTTTCCCAAAATAGGCTTAATAAATGCTTCGTTAATGTGAGTGATAGCTAATATTGTCAATGTAATTACATCAAAATATATTTGTTGATTCAGTTAACCATATCACTTAACTGAGTTCTCCCTCCCAAAAGCTTTTTCAATGTTATTCTGTCATGATGAAAGGCCTAAATAACTGTAAAAAAAAAAAAATGTATTTAAGGACATCTTAACTGGCTAATTTGCACATGGATTTCTTGACCATCATGTTTCTGAGATTTTCATGATACCTTTTAAATATATTCCTCTGAATCAAATGAACATCAGTTTCCTGCTTTTCCTGTCTCTTGTCTAACTCGATCCTTAAAGTCATATTCCATAGCAGTGGTTCTCAAACTTTATATCTAGGGATACCCTGGCCATACCCCAGACCTATGGAATCAGAGACACAATGTGAGACCTGCTCACTGCTCAATAGATCACCTCTGGTTTTCACCACTGGACTAGTTAACTCTAAATGGGAATGGGAATTATCTGACATGGTGCTTTGAAAAAGAAACTAAGCATTAAACTTTATAGGTTACAAATTCCCAGTCTTTCTATTTGCTTACTGAAAAATTAGAGAAAGGTAAAATAATGAGCAATAGAAAAGTTACTTAGTTACAGACCCTGCTTTCCAATAACACCTCTCCCCCCGCCCCCATTACCCCCTGTACAAACTCCTAGGACCAGTTAGGACAATATAAGATCTGAGTGCACTATCTCCATTTGCTACACTATGCCACTGATCGCTCTGTTTTCTTCTTCCTGGAGTACCTCCCCTCCTCCTCAACATGCATTCATATCCTGCTGTGATTCAGGAACCAACTTGAGCCCTACCTCCTCCTCCTCCTCCTCCTCCTCCTCCAAACCTTTACAGTGCTCCCAGCCCACAATAGTGTCCCTGTATTTTAAGCTGCAGTGGCTTTTTTATTTTTTTAAATCTGCACTATGAATGTGAGCTTTTAATAACTTAGTGTCTTGTCCTCATCTTTGGTTCAGCCATCTGAGTGTCTCTTTCCATGAGAATTACAACCTTTTTTATGGCCAGGCTCCTATATCTTGTTAAATCACCTGTAACATTAAGAATAATGTATTGTAGAATCTTTAAAACTACTGGTTGGATTTCATTTCTTTTGAAAATATTTTAGAATCTCATTTCTTACTTCCTTTTCCAAATTCGTGCCTAGAGGCATATGGCAGTCTTTCTCCATATGTTAATGTCTATATGTGCAATAGATGTGTGGTAAGTTAATGATACATTGAAATATTCTTTTTTTCTCATGAGCTGAGGCTCTTTGAATTTCAAGATAAGTATTTGATCTGAAGTGAACTAAAATAGTCATCACTGTGATATAATCTCTCATAGATTTATGATATGTCACATCCATTAAGAGGAAAACAAACCTCAAATTATAGTTGAAAACTTGTCTACTTATAACTGACACAGTGAAACAAAAAATTGAGAGAATTTGAGGGGAGAAAGTTTTATAATTCTATCCAAACATGACAGTAAATTTTAATTCCTGTTTTCTCTCAAAAATAATATCTAAAATGTATATAGTACTTTACAGTTTCCTGTTTTTCATGTAAATGTTTACTATTCCCTAGAACATGTGTAAGATAAAAAGGGCGAATATTATTCCATTGTGTGAATGAAGAAACACCCAAATCTAAGTCTACTATCTCTAAGCCAATTTTTTCTCTGTAAGAGGAAAATAAAGTATTGTGCACATTTAATGCACTTGTTTGCTAAATATCTCTATTCCTCACCACCTATAAGTTCTATGTGGTCAGAAACCTGCCTATACCTTTCACACTAATTCTAGAACCCAGAACAGTGCTGCCACATAATAAGGTAAGGGCTGCATTAGTGCTAATTGTATGAGTGAAGTTTTAGCCTCTACAGTAGGAAAATAAAAATAAAAAAAGAAGGCTACTTGATAGCTTAGGGTAATGAGTTTGAAGAGAAACCTAGAGTCATTTCTTCCACTCACAACAGGATAGTTTCCTCCCCCTACCTCCTCACACCCTGTCCCTGCGGCTGCCTAACCCAGGTGTGCTGCCCCTTAAGAGTGTTTTTACTTAAAATCGAGTTGGCATTTAGAATACCAAATGGAATTTCCATTTGAGAGTTATCAAAGGAAAAAGACAATGCTTATTTGTGTGTTCATCTTTTAGTTCTAAGGACATCAGGACTTTATTGGATAATAAAAGAATGAGTCCCCATAATTAACTTTTCTATAAGCCAACAAACATATTTTAAGAATCTGCTATGTGAATGAACACAATTTGGCACTTCAAACTTACAGCATAAACTAATCAGAAATACCACCAGAACTGGGGTGTCATGCTCTGAAGCGTTTACAATGGAAAAGCATGCTGGGGATATTGCACTGAAGGTCAGGAAACTTCGGTCTAAGGAAGGGAAAATTAGATGAGCTTTCAGGAGAGAAAACCTGTTTCCTTTGCTATGGGATTTGATGTGTAAATCAATAGCAGAACTAACTCTCTCTCTCTCTCTCTCTCTCTCTCTCTCTCTCTCTCTCTCTCTGCATTTAGTTAAATGTAGATGTAAACCTCTAAACCCTCTAAAAATATATGTATACACATAATTATATAAATCATTCTTAAACTGCATAAATTAATTGGTAATTACCATCTTCTTGCAACACACCTCACAACCTAATAGGACACAGAAGGCAATCTTGGTGCGAAAAGACTGACTTCGAGCAGTGCTTCTCATACTTTAATGTAAATACAAACTGGGGATATTGTTAAAATGCAGATTCTGATTCTCTAGGTATGGGGGTTGGGAATGACTGAGAGTCTGTGTTTCTAACAAGTCCGATGATGCCTTGAAAGTCCAAGTAGGGTCTAGACCGGCCACGGCGGCATCACCAGGGAGCCATTTTCCAACCTCATAGGTGATTCCAGTGTGCCAGCATGGTTGAGAACCACTCCTCCAAAATGATAGAAGTGAAACCACTATGAGATGGTTGTTTATTGACCTTCCGTAACTAGGCCCCCTGAGAGCCTTCTAAAGGTATGTAAATGAGTAAGATTGTCAGAATCACCTGGAGAGCTTTGTCAAAACCTGTTCCCACCTTCCTAAACTTTGGAATTTTGAGATCTCCAAGTGCTTTAGAAAAAGGACATCGTGCTTAGATTCACTGACCTGGACCCAGTCTCTCTGATGTGGTCCAGGGAAGGCTAGTCCTGGACTAAATCATGAGATAGACTAAATTCTGAATTTGTCTTTTGATATCCCCTTTTATATTTTACCCTATTTACATGATTCTACTCTCTCTAATAAAGTTTATGATGCCAGTCATTCCTATTAATTTTAAATGTGTTTGGCTTTTTTACACTTTTCCCAGGAATACTTGGATTTAAGTCCTCTCTAACTATGAAGAGTCCATCTCCTACTACCTACTAAAGTAGTATAAGATCAGCAAAAGATAAGAAACATTGCTTGAGATCCACGCTCTTCTCTAATAGTGTGGAAACACTCCCAACTCCTTCTGACCCAGTCCTTTCAACCTGAGATTTCTTGGATTTAAGGCAAACTGTTGAAACTTTGTCTATTTCTATTTATTTACAAAGGCAAACCACTGTGAGGCATTAATAATTACTTTCTAAAATTAGCACTAATATTTTTAAGATTCTATGAAATACTAAATTGTACTTTTAAGAATACATTTTATTCTTGATATGGTTAATGTGAACTAAATAATTTTACTGTGCAAACCGATGCCTTCTCTAGTATATTAGTATGAGATGTATACAGTTAGGTAAATGAGGAAACTCCACTTCCTATCACCTGTACCTAAGAGCAGGTGCTCTGTGATAGAGTTACAGCTTAGAAACTATTTAGTAAAATGTGCGCACTGCCATCTAGTGGTATGTCATCATTATTACAAACCTAAACATCTTTTTCTAAAATGATTTAATAGCTCGTCAAGCAATGTATTTATACAACTGTCAGACTTTTGAAACAGACCTCTTAATAGCTTCCCAATGACTCTCAAATTAGCACATTTTTCAGTGTTCCTATTTGACTAAGCAAAATAATTGCGATACTTATCTTCCTCAATAGTAATTAATAGGTAGTGAACAGTTATTATGCACTAAGCACTGTATGAAGTACTTTACATGGATTATCTCATCTGATTTCCAAAATTCCCATAACTCTATAATGAAAGAACTATTGTCTCTACTTTACAGATGAGGAAACTGAAACTTATAGAAATTAAGTGATTTGCCCAAGGTCATAACTAGTAGGGGAAGCCAGTCGAAACCCAACTGAATGCCTGGGAATCTGCACTGTTCTGCACAGTGATCTGCACCTTCCAAAGTAATTACCAATGAAATAAAGTTTCTAAAAAACTTTTATGAAAAAGGCCTTTTTCACTAGGTCTCTAAGTATCAAGGCAGTAAAATCAATTCAAACTCCACTAACTTGGGATTTATGACAACTAAACTGAATAAGTATCTATCTGCTTTAGTGGCTAGGATCTGATTTGTGCTTCTTTTATAGTACTCACATAATAAATGCTCAAAATTATATGTTGATTAGTTTACTGAATTTGAAGGACTGGGCTAAAACTTAGGTTTGGATTCATAGATCTGGTAAATTAATAGTAGCATAGCATGGCTGTGGATCAGAGGCTGTTCAATTATTTTAACACTAATAGCTGTCATTTGTTGAGCACCTATTATGTGCCAAGCCCGGTGGTCAGCACTTGTATATACCTTTTCTTTTTTATCCTCACTATAACTCCCTCTGGGTGGTATTAGTTTCCTCATATCTAAAGAAAGAATAATAAAATTTATAAGATGAAATAATTTTCCCACTGTTTTACAGTTACTAGTAGAGCCAGGAGTGAAACCTCAGTCTTAGTGATTATAAAATCTGTATTCTTTCCACTTTGCTACTCCTAGAAAATAAGTTCATAAAATATGCATGATTATAGTTTCTCTGTGTACTACCACCCCCTGTGCAAGAATGCCTCCATCTCTTACTTGGACTAAAGCAATCAGCTGCAGCTACTTCCTTATGTATGCCTGTCCATCTCCATTCCTTTCTTCCCTTATACTCAGAAAGGATATTTTTAAGCTTCACTTCTGTTTGTATCACTCTCTCTCTTGTTTAAAATCTATGTCTTCACACTCTCAACACAAAGATCAAAATCCTTATCATGGCTACAGTGCTCCTCTAGCCTTATCTAGTGCTTCTGGCCCCTTCATGACCATAACATAATCCAGTTTTGTATCTAGCACTGTGTATATCAGAGTAGGTCATAATTCCAATTATCTGTTTGTGTGACTGTGAGTCATGTCTGCATCCTCTTCAGACTGTCAGCTCCCTGAGGCAGGAGCCTTATCTGCATTGTTTGCCATCGAGTCCTCAGGCCCTACCACAGTGCCATATATATAGTTATGAAAACTAGTTTTATTTAAGTCATTTATAATTACCTAGTCAGAATTAGTATTTTATTTTTCCTTATATTGAGACCGTAAATGTGTGGAAACACAAATATAGATCAGTTATTTTTAGTAGCTTTCATATGGTTTCTGGACATTTTATTTGTCCATATTATTATTTCCTATGTTACATGCCCTATTCCAAGCATTTCACAGGCACTACCCCCATTTAATCTTCCTAGTAGTCATCTGAAGGTAGATGCTATTATCAGCTCACTTTTCTAAGATGAAGACTCAAAGAAGTCAAGTAACATGACAGATGATTGGACTCAAACTAAGGCTTTTGTGATTCTTCATGACTGCTTTATTGCTCTTTAGTGATCAAACACATTTTCAGAAGACCTTATTTCACTGTTGAGTCATTTTCGTGTCATGTGCTAACTTAGTCAACAGATATTCATTAAGCTCCTATGATGTACAGGGCTGGGAGTGTGAACAGTTTTCACAACAGAGTCTTCTTGTGGCACACATGATACAGAGGGGGAAACAGACAACCAGCTGGTCTGCACAGAGAGTCCAGTAAATGATGGGTACGAACAGCATTCTGAGGTAGCATGTGGCAGGGATACAAAACCTAGAGGCAGAAGATCCAGAAAGACATCCTTAAAGAAGTGGTACTGACATTAAGGTATGATGATGGATGAGGTGTAGAGGAGAAGTCAGTTGAGCCAGATCAAAAAGAATTTTGCAAGCTATGTTGAAGAGTTGGATTTCAACTTAATCGGAAGTTATTAAAGGACTTTACACATTATACAAATGACATATCAGATTTGCAGTTCAGAAATATCATCCTGGCTGCAGTGTTTATTTAGAAGGAATAGAGTTGGAGAAAGAATGAGATGAAAGAACTGACTTAGTCAACCAGTATGAGATAATGGTGATAACACTGGGTGGTGGAATTTGGTGGTGGGAATAAGGGTCCACGAGATTAAGGAATTAAAGTGATATTTAGGAGATAAGAGTCCATGGGATTCAGTCATCAATAGCATGTGCGATGCGAGGACCCAGGGGTGAAATCTGGATTCTAGCTGAGGAAGAGGGAGGGATAAGAGAGTTGGGGCCACTCAGTGGGAGGGGAACCCCAGAAAAAGTCGGTTTGACAGAGAGGAGATGAGTATAGGCTGGGCGAGCAGAGGCTGAAGTGCCTGAGGGAACCCCATACCCATGGGCATATTGGCCACTTCCATGGACTTGTATGATTTCACCTCTGGGAGTCTTGAAAACCTCCCCATGCCCTGCAAAGGCTCAACCTGGAGAGACCTAGGCATCCAGATTCCTTTCATCTGCCAGTAGCCATTTCTCTTTCATGGCTTGTAGCCATTTCCTTCCTGTGCCTCTTCTCCGGTACCTATTTCACATGATCCATAGCCAGAAGCCAGATGAGAATAGGTCAGTAGCCTGCTTTTTATAGTGACCCGACCACAGATACCAATCAGGAATGACAGGCCAGATCTTATCATTACTGCTCCTTTTGTATCCCGGACCCAGACATATCCCCAAGGACTAGATCCAAAAGACCTATAGATCAAATATGTAGGGAATAATGATAGAAATCCCAGATATTTCCCTCAAAAAATTAAATAAATAAATTCATTTTGTCGATACCATCACTATGGGAGTGCTTTTGTTGCTAAATTGAAAAATTAGACAAATAATATTTTTAAAATACAAATAATTTCCTTACATGATACACAGAGAAGTTTACAAATTTGGAACCCTATTAATCGGAATTCATCCAGATTTAACATTGAAGTAATTCAGTTGGAAAAGTGATTTGTATTCCTTTGCCCCTAAACCAGAGCTATGTCAAAATTTTTTCTTTTGACGTGGCTCACATTGTTTTTTGTTTCGTGTATTGTGTCTGTATACCAGGCACTACTGCTTTTGACTTCATGTATTTCCCATTTAAGGAACACCATCCCCACTTCCTAGGTGAAGAAAGGAGGGTCTAAGTCTTGAGGCTACGAAGGTATGCACTTGTAGTAAAAGAGGCATATTTGGACCTAGGTCTTTTAAATATAGTTTCAGAAATGAGCAAAGATGTAGGAGACTAAAACTTGGGAGTTGGCAGTGGAAAAGCATTGTGGAGTGCACGTTTCTCAGGGACTGAAACATAAGTCTGTACTTCAGTAGGAAAGCCTTGTACTTTCAAATCCAAGAACGGTAAACCTGAACTTGACGAAGTTGTAGAGAAACTGGAACTCTCATAAACTGTTGATGGTAATGTAAAATAGTACAACTACTTTGGAGAACACTTGGGAAGTTTCTCAAAAATTACATCGTTTCTAAGTACTTACCAAGAGAAATAGAAGCATGTATCTATACAAAGATTTGTACATGATTATTCATAGTAACTTTATTCATGATCACTAATACAAATGTCCATCGAAAGGTGAGTTGACATATAAGAGAATACTATTCAGCAACAAACAGGAACAAACTATTAATATGTGCAACAACATGGATGGCTTTCAAAATAGTTACACTAAGTAAAAGAATTCAGACCAAAAAAAAAAAAAACCCCTACACGCTGGATGATCCCAGCTCTACAGACTTCTAGAAAATCAAATCATGACAGAAAGCAGATCTGTGGGGTTTCCTGGAATGGGAAGTGGGTGGATTACAAAGGAGCATGAGGAAACTTTTAGGGATGATGGATGTATTCATTACCTTATTCGCGATGTGATTTCTGGGATGTCATAACAAGATCTCAGGGCAAACAGAAATAGAAATGGATTTCTTAACTATCCTAGTGAAAGTAACCATGACTTAAGATAAATGAGCTGGTCAATAATGTAGCCAAGAAACTGTTTGTTTTTGACCAGCATAGTGAAGTGATCTGTGACTTCATTCTGCTCCTGCATATATAGATAACTTGTCCTTTCCTCCATCTTCCTTTCTACCTTAACTTTCCCTTTTCTACTTCTTTCAAACCTTATACTACTAAAAATATGTAAACGAAAATATTTTAAATTCTCAAATACAGTTTTGATATCCTTCCAAATAATAGAATTTACGGATTTAAGTGTTTTTCTCTCTTATTTTTAGGGGTTAGGATGTACAATGGGAAAATGCTTTTAAGCAAAATAGACTTGTTAATTATAGACACTAGTATCTGCTTCAAAGTTGCTGAGAAACTAAATCTTAAATGCTCTCACCACAAAAAGGAAATGATAATTATGGAATATGATGGATATAAGATATAGTGTTTGCTAATGCTATGGTGTAATCACATTGCAATATAGGAATGTATCAAATCAACACATTATACAAGTTACACAATGTTATATGACAATTATATGTCAATGTTTTTAAAGAAGCCAGATAGACTGAGGCTTGAATGATTGTTTTGTCATTGACTTGGACCTTTGCATTTTGTCAGTTAACTTTCCTGATCTTGCTTCCTCACGTTAATGTTGGGATTATAGCTGTATCTCAAGAGTCATTATGAAGATTAGAAGTAACCATCCACTGTGGTGTTCAGTAAATCATTTGCTTGCTATTATACATTGTACTCCAAGTCTTTGAGATCGTGCACTATGTACACTTACTTATGTCAGCCCTTATAGTAGTTGAACACATGTGGAAGCCTGAGGCACCTTGACAAAACAGGACAGGTGGTACATGTAAAATAATGAGATAGCCTTTCCGTGCACTTTGGGGTGATGTGTTCACTCTGTTTTAATTTTATGTAGTGCACCTGGTGGACATTTGGAACGTTATAGAAGCGTTGCGGGAAAATGCTCTGAACAACCTGGACCCAAACATAGAACTCAATGTGGCCCGCTTGGAGGCTGTGCTCTCCACCATTTTTTACCAGCTTAACAAACGGATGCCAACCACTCACCAAATCCACGTGGAGCAGTCCATCAGCCTCCTGCTTAACTTCCTGCTGGCAGCCTTTGATCCGTGAGTGCCTTCCGAATATCTATTACTTTCTGCACGTCCTCTTGTCCTTCTGGGTCTTTATTCCAAATAATTTTCTAGAGCAACCTACTGCCTCTATTTTTCTTGATCAGATACTTATCTCAATAAAGTTTCTATGTGTTTAACATAAATTTTAAATGCTGTGGAAAAGACTAGAGAGTAAAATAGTGCCAGGAAATGGAATACAATTTTATGTGCTGACCTTTATGTAACTCATCCCACACTTTCTAGAAACTGTGGACACTTGAAAGTGTTGTGTGATGGCATGCCTGTGAAGCAATTTAATGAAGCATGAAGCAGGAGGATGTTTTTTAACTCTCTTCTTTGCAAATTGCCTAACACAGTGTTTCTGAGGTGTCATAACAAGACCCTAGAGCAAACAGTGAGAGATTAAAAAGGATTTCTTGACCAGCCTAGTGAAAGTAGCCATGACTTGCGTTAAATGGACTGGTCAACAGTCTGCCACATAAAACAGCACGATGCCATCCATGCACCACAAGTGAAACTCGGCCTCATTATCTTATAATTTCCCCTCATAGAATCAGAGGATTTTAGAGTTGGCTGAGATTTTAAGGACTGTTCTTCCAAACCTTTCATTTTACGGATGAAGGAACTAAAGAACAAAGAGATTGTCACTTGTCCAGTGCCTCTCAGCATGTTAGTGGCAGAGTGGGGACTTAGGTATTCAGCTAAGGTTTCTTTTCCAATGCATATGTGGCAGCCTTGTGAAATGTAAAAACTCCCCTGAATTATACTGTCAGCCTAAAATTTCAAAGGGGCTCTTGCTAATAGCCCCTGGTCTGGATATCATATCAACACCTCTACTTTCACTACTGGTTTTGAATATTAAAAAGGAAAATTTACTAACTTGACCTTTCAGCAATCACATTTTAAGACTCTCGGAAGACTTTTCTCAGTCTCAATGTCTGGCCAATGCTTGGGAATATTTAAGCCCAGCACTGGAGATGTTCCAGCCAGGCTAATGTTATTATGCCACTTAAGTACAAAAGTCACCAGCTGTCACTTTGTGACCTAGAGTGGTAGCAGAATTGTTTGTGCTCAGTTCAAACAGTATATATTATTGTCTCTGTGATGTTTATGTTTTGAGAAAGTCTCTAGTTAAAATAAACTACCTTGAAACAAGCAGTCCGGTGTGATAGATTCTGTTCTCCACCTGTGCAGAGTTCAGAACCAACGTACTGCTTTGGGCTCATCGCTGTGGCAAACGCGGGGCAGGTAGCTGGGCTGTGGTTCCACATGGCAGGGAGCAGAATGGAACCAGGCTATGGAATTGCTATAACAGCGTTTCCGCCCTGGCCCCTTAGCAAGACCATGGCAGCTTTCAAACTTTCCATTCAAGTCTTCAGAGGATCGATTGGTTATAAGCGTAACAACAAAAAATGTAAAAAGAGAAATACAATGTTCTGCTAAACCTTGGAGTGTTGCTAGAGGATTCATAACGAATCAAAGCTAAAGAATAATTTTGCCCCACTCTATAAATACAGTAAAAGGGTCAGATTAACAATGAGTAAGGGGGATTTTGTAAAATATATGGGAGTTAAACTCATAGGGTTAGATTTTTCACTTTTGTTGAGAAATATTGAGAAGATCATTTCAAAAACGTAGAACTGTAAATGTTCTCTAAATAACTATGATAATATGGCAGAATTATTTCAAGATCGATGAATGCTAAGCTTAAGGACCATACCAAGGTAAGGAACAGTTCACACAAATGTTCAGAAGAAATATCTGTTTGGTCCCTAGTCTTCGTACAGATAGGAAGACCCATAATGTGTACTTTCAGCAGTCTCATTGTAGATTTACAAACATATCCACATAAAGAAATCTCACTGAAGAGATGTTTAGACACATCCACATAGAGATCCCAGTCTGCAGGTACTTCTGCCTTCTGTCCTTTGACATAGCAAATGAGTCTAAGCAGTTCTTCTGATACTCAAATTTTCCATCTGATAGCTTTTTAAATTTTAGATAATAGGAAATGTAAGCCATCAGTAAGTACTGATATCTGAAAATACAACTTAGAAGTGAATATAAGAAGAGAAACAAGAATAAAATGAAAGTTTAATTCTACTTCTTACAATAGTAAATTTCCATTTATCCGAATGAGATCCAGCATGGAAATTTGAAGTCACTTCCTACCACCTATCCCATGACAGAATGACAGAACCCAGGTGTTTAAGGGAGCCTTCTACATTTTGGTAGACATGAATGAGCCTGATACTGGTAGATCAAGGATATGCTCCTTCTATTATAGAATCACTGAAATATTTTTAAAATTTTTTAAAAATTTTTATTATGGTTACATTGGTTAACAAAATTTCAATGCAATGAATCGCTGAAACATTTAAGAAATTTTCCCTTATTTACTGTATTTTAAATGAAGATTTTTTAAAAAACAGGAAAAAATTCTAAATAAAAGTTAGAGATACCTTAAGAACCTGAACTCTAAAAGAAATGTAAAGAAAAAAAAAGAGGGATGGGGGAGACAGTATAGCAATTTAAACTCAAGAAGTATATGAACTTGCTTTCAGAGAATCATTGCAATTCAAGAGAATCTTTCTTCTTAAGACAGTTCCTCATAAAATAGATTATGGCCTTGTTTTTAGCAAATATTATTTTCACATATATTCAGCCATTCAAAACTTATAGTAGACAATGACAAATATTAAAAGGAACAGTGATTTTTCCTACTTTTGGGTTCAAGCTATATTCTTAATGCCAATTCTCTAATAATAATAATATAATAATTGTAACAATAGCTAAAATGTACTCATTTACTGCATGCCAGCAATCTCACTGGTTTGGAACTATTATAGTTTTCTAAGTTGAGGAAATGATGAAGCTGAGACAGAGAGGTTAAATAATTCACAAGTCATATAGCTTCATACCAGTTGAGGTGAGTGGAGAAAAAAAAATCATTTTGTTTCAGGAATCAGTTTAAGTTTAGATTTATTCATGTTTTGTGTTTCATTTTTTTTTTAATGAAAATGAATGTACTTCTTTTCCTAGGCTTACCCTACTTATTACAAGATATTGTTATTACACTCACATTTCTCACCTTTTCAGTGTGTGGTATTTAGACATAATTTGACAGACTGTATATGAAAGAAATATTTAGACTTAACAAGTTTTGCATCGTAGATTTAGTCAGTTTTATGACAGCCACCCAGAACTCCAAATTCATGGTATAATCGTCTTTTACAGAGAATACAGAATGCTGGTATTTTTTTCTCTATGTTTGACGTATCGTACCTCGCTGAGCCATTTGAACATCTATTCCCTCTGCTGAGCCCCCACCCCACCCCCAGCACTAGGAAAGGTACCACAGCACTATTTTAGATGGATAGATATGAAATAATCCTATAACTCTGCCAAAATCCTTCTGCCTATTAAGTTTTAAAAATGATTCTGATGTTTAACGTGAGATGTACTTACAAAGTACACAGCCATTTCTCCGTGTGACAACAAAACATATTGTTCAATTCTGAGGCTATGTAGATGTGTGAGAGCAAAGAAAAAAAAGATGAGTCATAGGAAGCTAAATGTTCTTCTCTTTTTTTATATCTATATGGCTAAAACTAAATATTTTAAATAGTGCTTATGTGGTTTGGTGATTTTTTAATTTACACATCAAAATTCTGGATATCCACAGAACGTTCTCCTCTAGTCACTAAATTTTGAGGTAGAAAATATTTTTTTCCAAGATTCCTACATGTTGCTAAAATAAAATCTCTTCTGAAGAATTTTCACAATTGTAGATGAATTGAACATCTTAAATGTCACTCATCTTTCTACCGGACTTATACTTCAGATGAGAGGCAGTGAGATTTCGTAGCGGTAAGAGAGACATGTCAACAGTACTGGTCCCTTTCGTTCTGGAGAAACTCCTGGCAAACTCACCTGGCCCGGTGCTATGAGAAATTTTTTTCCCTGACCTTTTGCTAACATTATGGACAGCTCAGAGAGATGCCAGGGCTGAAAAGGGGTTTCTGTACGTTCATATGTTAATTTCACTATATCAAAAGCAAGAGTAATTACGTATGTGATCACGTCTAAATTCAAGGTATCACATGACTGTACAATCTAATATTAAGGGCCATTAAAGTCAATCTTTGAAATTTTACTCAAACACTTAGTATTTCTCAATATAAAACTTAAGTGGTAAATCAGAAAGTTTGTTTTCCCTTCTGTATTCATTAATTTAACTAAGATATACATTACGAGTTTGCTATATGTGCCAGTAGGTGCTATGATAGGCTGGGGATGAAAGTTGAATAAGATGAGGTCCCTGCCCTTTGTAAAAATGTGCTGTATTAAAATTAACTGGTTTTTTTGTTTGTTTGTTTGTTTTACTTTTCTCCATAATAGACCATGAGTAAATATCCCCAGCCTCTTAAGCATTGCCAGTAAATATCTGAGTTACTGAATGAGTGATACTTATGAACAAAATAATCCCCAGATAAAGAAGCCAGAGGAAAAAACAATTCTCTGTTAATTAAACCACTAGAATGTATGAGAAAGAGCAGTTTGACTGCCATGCCTTTGCTTATCAAAAATACTTACCAAATGTTTTTGTAAAATATGTTGGTAAAATAAGAGCTTCTGATTTTAGTATTCTTAAAAAGAGAAATAATCCCTCCAGCCTGTTCAAAAAAGAATCAGTCAGAATTCAAATCTCACTTTCAAGAGCTTGAAATTTCATGAGAGGATCCTTTAACTTCAAACAGGAAACACTCTTGGCAATTTGGAGAAAATTTACATTCTATTCCAAATTTAGCCTGGCATTTCAGACCTATCTGTATCTATTTGTTGTTTTTCCTTCCTGTCTAAAGCAGATTTTCCCTCCCCAACAACTTTTCCCTGAATGTAATATCTTATTAGTTTTAAAAAATCTGTTTGTCTTTTTGAAAGTCATGGAAAATTCAGCCTAGGATAATGCAGTTATTCACTTTTTATTATGATGAATCAAACTTTGAAGTAATCCGTGTTTTTAAGATAGACACTTTAAAAATCTATGTATTTTAACCAAAAGGTAAGTGCTTCCTTGTTTCCATTTCAATCAGTTAGCCCTCAGAAAAATTTGAAAATTTTTAGAGTGAGAAAACAAAGTATAAAAGGGAAATAAAAGATTTAAAGAAACATTGAATGGAGCAATTTCAATTTGTACCTTTGATAATCTGTGTGTTCTCTTAAAAACCCTTTTAGGTATTACTTAAATACCAATATAACAATTTAATTGGGTATTTTTTTGACATCAAGCTAGAATGGGAAATAAAGTTTGCACAGGCAAAACCTTCAGGGTAATTGGCTTACAAATGGACTATATTCCATTATGCCAAAAAACAAATAGTGGGAAAAAAGAGCGAAGTATGCATGACACATTGTGTTCTTGCTCTCCAATGAAAGGGAAAATACCAAAACAAGTAAAATCTTTACATTAGAAATAAAATTATTCTTTAATAAAAAAATGATAAGCTATTAGCAAATATCTTTTTAACCCATTTCC
This sequence comes from Rousettus aegyptiacus, assembly GCF_014176215.1. Classification (NCBI taxonomy): domain Eukaryota; kingdom Metazoa; phylum Chordata; class Mammalia; order Chiroptera; family Pteropodidae; genus Rousettus; species Rousettus aegyptiacus. The sequence goes on from NW_023416287.1 coordinate 66,010,174, forward strand.
CATTTGCCCTGAGAATACTCACCGGAGGTGCTTGTGGCTGTAGCGTTTACCCCGAGATAATTCACAGATTACAGTCCTAACCTTACCTCCAAAGTTCACCATAATATCTCACTTTTGATATTATTTTCATATCGCTCCACTATAACGATAGTCTTTGGAAACCAGTGACATCATTCTGTTTATAGCATTCTGTTTTTAGTAGAGGTATTTCCATTTACAAAATTTAGTAATTCTCAATCACTGAAAATGTCAAATCCTAGAAAACATAGCATTCTTATGTGTGATGTTAAATTTACACTGGCAGCAACTGCACTTTCTTTTTCTAAACAGGAATTAAAGCTTTTGCTGTTACCTTTTATGCTACTGAAAAATCAGCAGCACTAGCAGCTTTTATTCACAAAAAAAATCTTATATGGTCATGTCACTGATTACTGGTTCTAAGGCCACCCCAAAAGTCAGTGCTTCTAAATGGATACACGGTGTACTATACACAGTACTCTCAACCACATCTGGCTCTGTTACATGCCAGTAGAACTGCACATGAAATTGAAGATCTGCTGCCATAGTTTTTTATATAAGCCGGAAAATAACATAGACTTTTTCTAATGCTCTCCCTAGTATTACCCATTCGGCTGAGGCCATTTGGCCTGCAGCATTAGGGCCAATCTACGTTTTTCATCCTCAATACACTCTGGCAGGTCTGCTTCCTGAGTTGTGGCCAACAGCCAATATTCCATATATTTAGTTTTACTACTTTATTCCTAGAGGCATTGCATGAACATACTTACTTTGTAACAAGATGCCGCTTTCCTGCCAGTTTGCATAAGACTCCTGGGAGCTTCCTGTTATCCATCCTCATAAGCTTAACTTTCTAATTCCTAGACACTTAAGGGATTTCACTGACTGTTAGTGAATCAAACTACCCTAAGGATGGTTTGTAATGAAAGTAGCTCCATTTGGGATGTCCCAACTTCTCCCTACTGCTTGCTTCTTTTGTTAATGAAAGGGGCCAAGGTGACCTTGTTTAAGTAATAGCCTCTGTTAGGGAATCTTGTCAAAGGCCATTAGAAGATCTGTCCCCCCTCCCCGCCCCCCCCCCCGCTCCCCATCACCCCCTCCCTTTTCTTCATCCTGTTTTATCTACTGAAAATGTTCTTTAAAAAGAACCATTTGTATTTAAGTCTTTGATCCCCCCATTTTCCGTTGTGGAGTAGCTGTCTCCACTCATTTTTTAAACTCCTTAAAGGTTTATCGATGCCAGGGCTGAGCAAGGTCTGAGCTCACCCAGTGTTGGTGTGCTTACCAAGACCTACATTCATGCATGTCCCCTGAATCTTTCTTCCTGACAGGGGTCACATTGGCAGTCTAGCACAGTAGCTTGCATAACAGTACATTTCGGTGGCCTAATTTCACCCTTGAGTTCCTGCAAACCTCTCATTGAGCTGCCTTCCACTTGGTGATTTATCTAGATTTATTATGTCAATTTGGCAGAATAGCTCTGTTACAACAGCTGTTGGATTTAATAGCATTAATCTTGCATTTCCAAAAATACAAAATATACATATATATACATGTATATATACATATATATACATATATATTGCATTTCAAGGAACAATACGGGATGGACAGTATCCCTATGATCATTAAAAGCTAAAGTTTAAGAATTCACTCGTGAGCTATCATTTTATCCTTTGAAGATTGCTCTATTCCAACATCATCTGTGGTCCATTCTCTTCCTTGAATTAAATTGTTCTCTCTTATTCATTGAAAGAAACTTTCATTGTTCTTGAAGTCTCATAAATAATGCTCTTCAATTTCTTTGTATTTCAAAGACACATTATAGCTATATTACTCCTATTCTTTCACACCTCATAGACTTTCCTGTTATTATTTGAATCATGTTTCGGCTGAGGAAGAGAAGCTAACTCTTTCCTAAAATGCAATTTTTGATAATTCCAGGTATTCATGCAATGAGAATGCTGGGGTCTTGGAATAATTTTGAACAAGGTGGTTTTTATGAAAATTATTACATTTTTATTATAGCTGCTTGCTCTAAAATTAATAAACAACTTAATGAATGGTCGTTCAGAATTCTAAGGGCACCTATTATGATTAATGGTCGTTAAGTAATATAATAAATTTATTTTTCACTAATTCTGTGTGAGACAAAGTGCAAGACACTAACTCTGTGTGAGACAAAGTACAAGTAACTCAGAAGATGGATCTCTGCCCCCCAAAATTTCTCAGTGTGGATTCATATGCATACATGTAAATAAGCCAGTCATGGTCATATAGTGTGATAGGTGCCACATAATAGGTAAAGATGAAGGAGAGAGCGATTGCCTCCACATCAAGGGGGTGGGAACTGTTTTCAGAACAGAGTGAATGATGCTGTTGAGCTGTGTCCTGATGACTGGGAGAGAGAGTCCTGGGCAGATCATGCTGGGAAAGGGCAAGGCCATTAAACAGTGTGACTGTGGCATGGAATGCACCAGAAATGGTAGCAGATGAGAATGGAGAAGGCATATAAAGCTAGAACTATATCCTGTAGGCTAACAGCAGCAGTAAGGATTTAAAATAATGAAATAATATGGCCAAATTTGTGATATGAGTGTACCAGCAGAGAAATCATTCGAGATATTATTACACTGTTAAAGCAAGAACTGATGGAAGAAATGGCAGTGGGAATGGAAAGATGGGAATGGGTTCAATATATGGTGAAGAGGTGTATTTGAGTTCCTCAGACATTTGATCAGGGCAATAGTGAATTGAGGAAGAGCAGGATTCATTTTTGGGTAACTAGGTACATGATGATCCTAACAGCCTGTACCTAACTGTAAGACGAAGAGCAGGTCAGTAATAAGATTGACCTGGCTATTAGAGGAGAGCTCTGTAAAGATGATAAATTCTATTTTGAGTACACTTGGTTTGACCTGGGGTATCCAATTGAAGATTTCCAATAAATAAGTCTTGTGGGCAGGCTTAGAAATATAAATGAAAGAGCCACTAGCATAGGAACAGTCAGTTTTACATCCTACCTAGATCTTTTTCAGGTACTATGCTAACAATGACAGTGGCAAAGATGAATAGCAAATGATCTCTCTCTGAAGTCTAGTAAGGAAGAAAAACACAACTGTTTATTCTATCTTACTCTTCTAATACATCAGCTCTATGAATCTTATTCATATAAATGATTTATTCTATATACTAAACCCTTACCAATACAGATTTTACTTACCTTTCAGCCACATTATTATTTTAAATAACTCTTTTGATCATTCTAAAGGGTAGCAACTACCAAAACAGTGAATTACTAATATGATACACTTTCTGATTCCAAGGATATAAGAATAAACAGTTTATTCCAGCTGGAAAATCATTAAGCTTAAATATTATACTTCTTACAGTATGCCCTTTACATCACATTTTGTGAAGGGCAAGTTAGTTATACCTAGTATATCAATGAAGATTTGGCAGCTCTAGTGTCATTTCGGTGAAAGGAGAATGATTCAGAGCTCTTATTTTTGCCCCCTTTAAAGTACTAGGACAAACAGACTCATGGACATGGATAATAGACCAGTGGTTACCAGAGGGTAGGGGTAGGGGGAGTAGGAGGTAGATGGGGTAAAAGGGGTCAAATATGTGGTGACAGGAAGAAATCTAACTATGGGAGGTGAACACACAATGCAACATATAGATGTACACACACACACATATGTGTGTGTGTATATATATATGTATATATATATATACATAGATAGATAGGTAGGTAGGTAGGAAGGTAGGTAGGTAGGTAGGTAGATAGATAGATAGATAGATAGATAGATAGATAGATAGATAGATAGATAGATAGATACGCCTTACTGTTAAATCGTACACCTGAAACACTGGATTTCGTTAACCAATGTCACCATAAAAAGTAAATTTAAAAAACATTTTTTAATAAAATATAATAAAGCACCAACTCCATTTGAAAAGTAAATGTATGACATAGTGTAGTTGACTTGTGGGAAAAAAATGATGGGTGAAAAAAATGTATGGGGAAAAAGTCTCCATAGTTACCCTAACAAAATTTGGTTCCCTGACCCAAAAAAAAATGTATATTCTGAAGTCTTGTTTAAATACATTAATAGAAACATGAAATCATCATTTGTGAAAGTATTTTATGGAATCCAAAATGAAAAGCATGCTTTGTAATTTTAATCCATAGTTAAATGGCACATATCCCTCTGGCTTCCAGTCCATGCTTTGAGAAGTTTGATATATATAAAGAATAACTTGAAGATGCCACTATCTCTTGAAAAAAGGAAACATTGATTAGACAGTTTTTTTGAAATGTTTGAATTGTATTCACAGCCTTTTTTAAAGTGGATGTGGTCACATAATGCATGCAGCTACAACATCTTATGAATTTTACAGAATAGAAAATGTCAAACCTTGTTACTGGAAGTTCTCTAAATAGCATCTTTTTTTTTTTTCTATTATCATTAAACAGGGAAGGCCATGGCAAAATTTCAGTATTTGCTGTCAAAATGGCTTTAGCTACATTGTGTGGAGGGAAGATCATGGACAAATTAAGATGTAAGTTACTCTCTGTGTCTCTCTTTGCTTATTCTTTTCCTACATACCACATTTCCTTCCCCACCATTCCTGCCCCATCCCCCTGCCTGTCTGTGACTTTCCGCATCCTATGAGAGCTGTTAGAAATATGATCTTCATTGATCTTTGGATTTTGTCATAGAAATGTTTTCATAGTAGATAAATGTTAATGAAATGAATGTTATCCTTCTACTTACAGGTTCTTTATTATTTATAACTTGTTCAACATCACCAACTAGACTCTGATATTAAAGTAAGATACACATTCTTTCAAGTTCCTTGTACTGTACTGCCCTACAGGCATAAATCCATCATCATAGGGACATGAAGGCTTTGTTCAACCACCTTTCTTTTTAAAGTAATCTAAAAACCAAAGCTCCCAGCACGTTTCTTCATTCTTCTCAGTGAGAGCTGATCAAATCACTAGAACTCCAGCCATTTTTAAGTAAGCTTTGCCAGGGCAGAAGCATAGTAACTGCATAGAGACACTATGGACTGAGAACTAACTAGGTACCAATAAACACAGGATAACCACAGTACATCGAGTGACTATGAGCCCTTTAAGTACCTTTTGTCACTAAATGTGGTAGAGTTTTTAACCAACAAAATAGTGGGAGTTTTTTGGTTGGTTCACTGGTTGGTTGGTTGGTTCATTCGTTTTAGGTAAAGATGCTGACTCAGAAAGTTAAAGTAAATCACATAGCTAAAATGGTACCAGGATTTGAACCTTGACTTTTTCCCCCTGTACCAGAGGTTCTCAAGTTTTAGTATGTATAGAATCACATAGTATGTATGTATGTATGTGATTCTATACATACTAAAGGGACTTTTTAAAACATCAATTTCTGGGTCCTGCTCCCAGAATTTTAGATTCAGTAGGCCTACTGTGGGGATAGGGAGCAAGAAGTTTCATTTCTAACTAGTTTAAAATGATGTACGTGCTGCTGTTTAAAATAAAAATTTCCATTTAACCCTTTCCCTTACCCAAATAGTATGAGTTTTGTTTATAAGGCTGTGTGAGAAAGAACACTGTTGTGAGAAATGGGAGTCCAAAATTGAAAGCCTGGCTATGTGACTAATTTTAAACATAGAAGTCTAAAGAAACATTTCCAAATACTCATTCAATGTTATATCAATAAGTACATGGGGAAAAGGTCCCATTAAAATAAGTTTGAGGAAAACTGAGAGAATCAATGTTCTGCACTTCAGAACTCAGAGCCTTTCATGAACCAGGTTAATTCTGTGCTATCAAGAACCCAAGAGCTTTCCATCTTTCTTCTCAGCTTTCCTCAGTGTCAGATTTTATCATTCTCTTGGGGAGAGTGGGTATAGCTGTTTCAGGAGTCACATCTCACTCCAAAGTCTCTTTGCTCAGGGAGGCATCATAGGCCAATTGCTACAGCAGTTACTGATAATAGGAAAGGGATAACCTTGACAGTCATAGAGTAGTCCACTCTCACCTTCTAGCCTAAGAAGGGCCACTGCTTTCCCTTAGCTTAGGAAGAAATTTGAGGCCAACAAAAATGAAGGGAATGGTTGTTGGGTAAGCAAGGAACAATGTCTGCACAATTACAAAGCTCAAGATATAACTGACGAGATCTTTAGTTCTCTTGCAAGTCCATGAATTCAGAGCAAACAATGTAACTGCTATAGTGCTTTTTCCTCACACCATCCTCATTACCCACCAAAAAACCCACAAATGGTGAGCAAAGAATGCTATCTTGTTGCCAATTCCTCTTCAGTATGGTAGAAGAAGTAACAAATGCATGAGTCCCATTGGAAGTAAACTGTGTTCTCCAGTCTGCAGAAATTAGCTTCATGGTATCACAAATTCTGTAGAAACACAGATAATGTGATCACAATACGTTATCTTGCCATCTCCCAGAACTGTGGACCTGAATAACAGGCTAATGTGTCCCCAGTTCTCTGGCTAAGGAGTCACTCTTCATAGAATTAATCCCAGGAAGGTAATTTTAATAGTTCCAGGTAAGTTGGTTGAAAGCGATTTGACCACAGACTATTTAAATGAAAGTAGTTTGGCTAGAAGAACCTCTCCAAAATGTTAATTAGTCAAAAATGAACATTCTTAGTCACCAGTGATAATTATTGACCAAATGAGCAAACACGAGCAAATCCACCCACAGAGAGCAATGGCTGACTCTTGGTGAGTGGGCTTGTGGGTGTTTTCTCTAGTCTTCTTTTGCCAGCTTGCATTTAATAATAGAACAGGCAAAGTAATGATTTTCTGCATTGCTTTTGTAATAAGAAAAAATAAAATAAAAGGTTATGGAATTTCTCAGGGTTTGAGGGGTTTGTGTTCCCTTCTTTTAATTCTGATTCATCATAAGCCTATATGCCAGCTGTGCTTGTTTGGCAATTTTTTTTGTTTTGATTTTGTGCACAGAAATGAAGGATGTTTTGTTTGTTCCAACCAGCCTTTTAATGCTGGAGAGCACAGGGCAAGAGTAATTGGCTGGCAATAAATCAGAGGTTTTAAAAAGCGAAAATGGCTCTTTCTCGGCACTGCCTAAGGAGGTGGTGTCCATCTCCTATTCAGCATCATGGCTGCCTGCCCTCAGACCCCACGTGAAACCCAAGATCGTGAAAAAGAGTACCGAGAAGTTTATCTGGCACCAGTTAGACTGATTTCTCAAAATTAAGCGTAACTAGCGGAAACCAGAGGCATTGACAATAGAGCGCACAGAAGATTCAAGGGCTAGATCCCGACACCTAGCATTGGTTATGGGAGTAACAAGGAAACAAAGCACATGCTGCCCAGTGACTTTTGGAAGTTGCTGGTCCATGATGTCAAGGAGCTTGAAGTGCTGCCGATGTGCAACAAATCTTACTGTGCTGAGATTGCTCACAATGTCTCCTCAAAGAACCGCAGAGCCACTGTGGAAAGAGCAGCCCGACTGGCTATCAGAGTCACCAGTCCCAAAGCCAGGCTGCTCAGTGAGGAAAATGAGTAGACAGCTTGTGTGCACATTGTATTTGTGTTAATAAAACCATAAAATTCTAAAAATATATGTAATAAAATTAATAAAAAATGAAAATGTAGAAAACAATAGAAAATTTAAAACTTTTTAAAAATCTGCTTTAAAATGCATTAAATGGGACAGCAACCACTATTTCCAATACTCAGAGCCGCAAGGAACCAATATACAGGGTGTTCATCACGCACCTCCTGGCAGCCTAGGATATGAGGGCATGCCCTGAGGTCATAGGACTTGGCAACCTAAACATAAACTGACCTAATACACTCTGTCAAATTATTCTTGGTCCCAATATAGCCTGTTGTTTTAATGAAATGAAACGCTTGTTTATATTTCTGCCTTGGGACCCCTGGGTAGTCTTAAAGATCTTATGAAATTCTGAATCCAGTGCTATACGCCTGGCATGCCAGGCACTGTTCTAAAGCTTCTGGGAAGGGCTTGTTTTGTTTTTGCTTAAAAGACTACGTTATGGCGAACACAGTGTATTTGTTGAGTTTCTATTACTGAACCGATTGTTCAGCCTCCATGCCTACCCCCAGGGTAATAATTCTAACTCACTGGTCTACCTTAAATTCTTCAGTATCTCCCCCAACATCTTCTGGACACAATCTAAACTCCTTAGTAGAGCTTTCAAAGCAATTCATCTCCCACCATGCCCTTATGTGTACGCAAGCCCCTGGCACAGTGAACCGCTTCAAGATTTTTTAATGCGTCATGCGTGAGCATACCAATGCACATCCTGACCCAGTTTCCTAACGCCTGACTAGCCCCTCATTGTCATTTATTCTTGGCTCGGATATCACCTTTGTAAGAATATCTTCCCCAACTCACTACTCCCTCTGAGAATCCGCTCTCCGAGCTCCTGCTGCATCCTGTACACCCTCCTATTTCCATATTCACACTACCATGTTACAGTATGATGATGTCATATGATGCATGATGTGAGCATGTCTCTGTCATCCTCAGTAGACCAGGACCTCCCAGAGGGCAAGACTGGGACTTCCTGATTTTTCTGTATATTTCTTGCTTAGCACAATTTCACACAATTTTGTATGTGCTAAGTTAATTTTATTTGAACGAATTAATGAATGTAAAATCTTCTGCAGTATCTACCATTCCATGGTACTGTGGGAAGTACAATGGTGGTTTAGAGGATAATTTGGAACATTAAAGAATAATTCCAGTGGGGAGGCAAAGCCTAAAGTAAACGACAGAAAAATGTGATTTAAATTTAATAATAAAAATAGCTAACATTTCCTGTGGACTAGATGTCAGGTACTATTCTGCGTGCTTTAAATCGCTGTGTTTTTCACCTATTAACTAATATAATCCTGGAAATAGCCCTCTATTTGATATACGTACATGTATATTACATATTAGAAGCATATTATGTATGTATGTGTATATATGTAATATATGTAAAACAGAGGGCCAAGAACTAAGGTACAAACACATATTTTGTTAGCGTCCTCAGAGTCCTTTCATTTCTTTTGAAAATCCTGAATGGCATTACCAGTCACTTCCCTTTAATCCCAGTGACCTAGCCCTAGTTTACCTATTGCTTTACAAAACTTCATTAACATAACTTAGTCTAATATTAGCTTCAAATTTATGAAAGATCATTATTGGTACTTCTGCTTTTGCTCTACTTAGAGATGTTGTCTAAATTCTTTCAGTGTGAGATTTGAAAGTCCTTATTTACTTTTGAAAATGTGTTCTGACCTAGAAAATCCAAGCCTAGAAGATCATGAGGATGATCCAATTTTAGTTAATCAACCTGCTTGAAAACAAACAAAATGGCAGCTCTAATAAGAAAGTCTATTATTTTTCCTATTATTGAGTTCCTATAAAGAATTTTTTGCTGTAGTAGTATGAGTTTTTCCCCCTTTGGCACTTCCTTTTTTTTTTTTTTTTTTGACTAGTTCTAATGAAACATAAGAGATAAAATTCACTAAGTAAACAATATTGTGAAGGTGGATGATAACCACATTAATTTTTGTTGCTCAGGTAGATTTCTGTAGCCTCATAATTGATAAACTATTTGAAGCACAGTGGAAATCCTTTATAACTGGAGTATTTAAAGAAAATGAGAACCAATTCACACCCTGAAACATAATTGAATAAAAGCCTGTAACATACCGAGCATCTGACTATAGTGTAAAAACAGTATCTCCGGACTATATTTTGACCTTGAAAACTTAAGCCCAAAAGGAATAGAGGTAGCACATTGAATTTACAACAGTTTATTCCAGCAGCCGTGCTAGCCTAGTTACAATCTAGCATGGTGACAAAATATACATTAGCAAACCCTTTTATTTCAATCGTGTTTTCCACAGAGGAATTATAAAATACCTTGGGAAATTATGCCATTAATATTCATTAAGTGCACATAGTGGTGGAAACTAAAGAACAGAGGTTCAGTGAAGCCACAGTCTCTGCTGAGAATCATCTCAGACCCTGACTTTACCTCATTGATCATCCACAAGGCCAGGCTTTCTCTTTACTTATATGAGTCAAAAGACCCTTCGCTGTAAATCAGATGCCTTCCACCCAGAACACTGTGATTTGTAGAAAGTTTTCTGCTTCTGTGGGGAGTTAATCAAGTGTTTTCATTACATCCTTATTCCCATTGTGTCTTTCATTTTTCAGTATCTTAAACTAAAACTCAAAACTTTTAATGATATCATAGATGAGTAAAGAGCTAACTAGCTACACACACACCAATGCTATAGTAAAATTTTCATTGTGCATTTCAAATGAGGTTAGCATATTTCTCATGTACACAAAATCTTCTCCCATTGAGTTATATATGAGTGGATAATTGACCCCAAAATAACAATATGATGTTCTCTTATCAAAACATGCTGATTTTACCCAAATTACTAGTTAATACAATGGGCCAGACTCATCTACAAAGACACAACAAAGAAAACACCATACCAAGAATAGGTCAGCATAAAAATTACTTTTTATATTATTCTTTCATAAGTATTATTTATTCTGCCACATTTTTTGTTATTTGCAGCAGATATGTCGAACTGAAACAGTAGGGAATTTTTATGTGATGAATATATAAATATCTTTCCTTTTCCTTCCATCAGATATTTTCTCAATGATTTCTGACTCTAGTGGGGTGATGGTTTATGGACGATACGATCAGTTTCTGCGAGAAGTTCTCAAACTACCCACAGCAGTTTTTGAAGGTCCTTCCTTTGGTTATACAGAACAATCAGCTAGATCCTGTTTCTCTCAACAGGTAGGAAAGAATGCGTTTAAAGAACTATCTTTCAAACAATGGTTGATCTTCTTCTCATCTCACTGCAAGTCACAACTTAGACAGTTCTTTTTCATGACCTGTAATGTACCTTCCAGCCTCTGACAAATGACCTGTGAGTCAGTAACAAAACCCAATACACCTGGATGATAATAATAGGCAATATTTACTTACTGTGAGCCAGATACCATGCTAAGTTCTTTACTTGCGTTGTCTAATTTAATCATTATAACAACCTTTAGCCTCAGTATCATTATTATCACTACACTCTCGAAAGGACTGAACTGTGTCACTCAGCCTCACATGAAACACAGGTCTGACCCAGCATCAGGTTTCACTAATGTTTAGCAAAAGAGACAAAAAAGGATGTGGCACATGTCACATCTCACTCTAGGAGACCCAAAATATGATAGACATGGCTACCTAAATCTCCTACAACATGATACATTTGGGACTCAGAGTGACATGTTTTAACTAGGGCTTTCACTGGGTAAAAGCCCAGGGGAAGCTGCTTAGCTTCGGGCACACTCCATGTTTATATCTTCCTAGTCATGTAGGAAATCTTCGTGTCTAGCACCATTGTCCAGCACAACACGGTGGTAGTTTACCAATCCACAAATTGCAGGATTATTTCAAATTTTTTTTAAAATCCAAACTAACCAAGGATGTCCTCTGAAAAGATCCCTTTAATAAGAAATCAGTGCATAGCAGCCAGTACAAAACTGCATTTACCATCCAGCTAATAAACTTAATCAGTCTGTTCATTTGGTGATCTAGGAGGTCAAAAGTATATCAGGTATCTCAATAGTCATGGATTTATGTAGAATCATAAATATATCCATACATTCAATAAGAGAGGGACGGTTTGATACAATAAGTGCTAACTCTTCTTCTGTGGCATCTCCCCCAGGAAGTCTTTCTGACCCTTCCCATGCCCCCACACCAAGATTGGCTTAAGGTGCCCTATCTCTGCCCCCAGTTCTGAGAAAGTCTAGGCGATGAAGTTGGAAAGAAGGAGGCCTAGGCGAATGGATTTGTGGTCCTCTTTTTATTTCCCTTTTGAGTTGGTGATATCAGAATGGATTTATTCACCAAGTCCTGCTGATTTTACCTTCTAGAAGTTTCTCAATTCTCTTCCTTCATCATTATCTATCATCTGGCCTATTGTATTAAGCCCCAAACTAATCTCTCTGCCTCTGAATTTATTTGTTATTTGTACATTTGTTGATCTTAGGTAGTCGTGTATTGTAGAACACTTAGTAAATATACTAATGCTTTAGAATTTTTCACATTAAAAACTAGGTATAATAGGACTTTATTTAATTTATTAGGACATATATTCAAAAAGAATTATATAAGATGTTGACATTGCTCAAAATTCCTTTTGAAATATCCTATAGACTGTCACATGATATAATTTTGTATATATCCTCAATGATGAGAAATTTATATATGTTAAACTCGTAATAACATTTTTTTGACTTCCAGGAGTGAGTTTTATGATGAATGGTCAAAATGCATAAGATTATTTGAAGTGCAAAAAAAGTCACACATATAAAAATAATGAGACCCATTTATTTTTTGGGCTTTATAAACTAGCTATAACAGTAGTATGAATGATGAAATTTTTTAATTTTTTAATTGCTTCATTGGAAAAAGAACAAGCAACTCCAAGTGATTGTTTTGAAAAATAACATTATTTTAGATACATAAATTGTGGTCACTTTTTAACAGATACTGCCTCATGACATACTTTACATAATTTATCTTTAATAATAATGTTGCTATCAATCCTACAAAAAGCTTAAAGTATTTAGTATTATGAGGAAAGGCTAAAATCATGAATAGCTGCTAATAAAAAAAAGAAGATTAATTAAAAGGTACCAAAAGGGTTGTTTTGTGAATTACAAGGACAAGTATAAGGGGTAGCCCTTGAAAAGGCACTCCAGCTCTTCAGGACTGATTTCTTATCTTTAAAAGAAAAAAAAAAACTGTCTCATTAACTTCATATTATAATTCATAATCCCAAAATAAAATGATTTTTTGCATATAAACATGTAATTTTTATCATTCATACTATTACAATATCATGTATTAATATAACTTTATTTTTGTCATCTTGAAGGAAAATTATAGATATAATACATTCATTTTCTACATCAGAAGAGACTAGAATAATGAGACAGAAGCAGACCGAATTGAGAGGAAAGGTTTATAAGGAAAGGAGAGAAAAAAAATTTTTTTAATGTAGATTGTTCTCTCCTAAGAAGGAGAGATCACTTCCTCTTAACAGGATTCCCTCCTAATCTTGTATAGTGGAACCATTCACGTTAACCATGAAATATTTAGTACTTATGGAGGTTGTGGAAGTTTGAAAGGATAGTTACTCTACAAATTTAGAAGACCGCTATAGGAGTAACAGAGTGCACCAGGACACACTAGTAGGTAAAACTTTATAGAGAATGTCTATTCATATTTCCTCATCATTTTCATACTGTCCCTCATATATGAAAGTGACGCTCTGAAAATGGCTTTTCTCCTTATGATAATATTGACTCCACCTCAGTGGAGGTAATTCAGTTCTGTGTATAAATATAAACTGCAATTAATGTTTAAATTCAAGTTCTATTTCTTATCTGTCAAAGGTTAACGGAATGTCTTGCTTCTTCAATCTCAAATGATACCTACATATCAGATAAATTAAGATTATTCTCTGTTCTAAATTTTTGTGGGTTTTTTGACGCAGAAAAAAGTCACTTTAAACAGCTTCTTGGACACCCTCATGTCAGATCCTCCCCCGCAGTGTCTGGTCTGGCTGCCCCTTCTGCATCGACTGGCAAATGTAGAAAATGGTGAGTAGTTACCTTTGGAGCTAAGACAATTTTTTAAATCATTGAAATTAGGCCATCAAGTCTATAGATATTAAGCCAAGGTCATTTTGAGCTTTGTTTGTAATGGAACTAACCAGTCTTCCTGATCAGTAAGGCCCTATAGGTGCAATGTAAAACGAGGACTGTCAGTTCTAAAAGCTGATTAAATCTCACTGGTACATCTCAGTTACAAGTCACGTGTGGCTTAAAGACTTGATACAACAGAAGAATCTCAATAGGAATGTGACATTTTCTAATATTTGTTTTAGGTATGAATTTCCAATATTGATATACATGACATTGATTATTTTTCTTCCTAGGCATTCAACCAGGAATAAGGAAAAAAATTGGATGATAGAGCCTTACTAATCTTCTGTCATATGCTACAAATTATAAACTTTCAATGGTTGTATTTATGTAAAAGATTAAAGTAATGTAAACTTTTGTAACATGCTTTTATAATAAAAGTATTTCTAGGATGAAAGTAATTAGTATTGGTATATCCAAATTTAAATATGAACTACAGTTCAGAACAAGATTTAAAGAAATTTAAACATGCAACAATTCAGTGCCTTCATCTAATCTTTAGATGCTCTTATTTATTATTTAACTCTGAGGTTTCTCTGGACTTAAATAGAAAATAATTTATTCTGTATTTCTTACTAGAATCTTAATTTCTGTACATTTCTTTAATATACATTTGGGGTAAAGTTAGCTTTTAGCATCTGCCTTTAGCTCTCTTAGTTAAGTTATAAATTTATCCTGTTTAGCTCACGGAGATTAAATGAACTCACTAGGTTCTCTATAATCACTACCAAACATAGATATATTTTTTATGCTTCTTACTCATCTGCAGAAGCAAAAAGCAATCAAGGTCCAGATCGTGCAGGATGAGTTAATATTACTGTTTATAATTCCAGAACTAGTCATCTTCCAATCATAAAGTCGTAATTTCATTCCTCTGCTCACTGTTTCCTGTTGCAGGAAATTAATGTCTTAGGTCATGTCCCAGAGTAGTTGTCTCTAAATTCAGGTCTCATTCAGCCTTTCCTAAGAGCCAGAGAAGGGAGGATAAGATGCTTATTCAGAAGATGATAGATCCAGAACTCATTATGTCTTTGCTTTAACAACTCACATTTCATCTTCATTTATTCTTATTTACATTATTTTCCCTAGCTGGATACTCAGAAAATAACTTTACCAATTATATTATTTTCCTTAGCTTGTTACCCAGAAATTAACTTTATCAATTACATTATTTTCCCTAACTGGTTACCCAGAAAATAATTTTACCAAAGGCAAGAACTCTTGTTCTTGTTTAATATCTTTAGCTCACCGCATGTAAACAATTACTTGGATTTGATCATTTGTTAGCTTCAAATTTTAGCTATTTTACCTGGCCTGCTTAAAAATTAAAATTTTCTGCCAAAGAAAGTTAAGTGTCTCTCGAACTATCTGAATTAGAACTGTATTCAGATGATGAACACACCTCCTTGGGCCCTATCCATCTGCCTCTTAGGAAAGAAAAAATCTACTTATTAAATGGAGGTAATGTCACTCATTAAATAAGCCCTTTAGCTACTCCATTTTAAAAAATAATAACTCAGCTAGGGGAAAAAAGGTGAAGGAAGTAAGAAGTATGAATTGGTAGGTACAAAATAGTCACAGGGATGTGAAGTACAACGTAAGAGAATATAGTCAATAATATTGTAGTAACTATGTATAGTGCCAAGTACATACTAGATTAATCGAGAAATCGCTTTATAAATCATATAAATGTCTAACTACTATGCTGTACACTTGAAACTAATATAAAATAGTATTGAATGCCAACTCTAATTGAAAAATGAATTTAAAAGATTAAAAAATAATTCAATTTTCTCACCCAGTTTATCTACTCTCCCTCCATTTCCCTTTCTTTTTTCTTCCTCTGGTTTTCCATTTCTCTAATATTTGTTCTCTACCCACTGGATAGTCAGCTATGTTCAGCCATTGTGCTTCTGAGTCTTCAGTGTGCTGTTCTGGTCTCCTGGAGACATAGCAGTTTGGGGGAAAAGCAAGTCAGTTTGGGTAATTTATATTCTTGTAGTGTAAGAGATGGGAGAAGAAAGAGCAAATGGCATTACAGAGATTTGTTGTTAAAAGAACACCAATCTTCCATCCTATTTCATTTATTCTACCTCCACACATATACTTGAAAAGGGTGGTAAGACTCCAGGAAAAAACATAATGCTTCTCTCAGCCAAAATTGACTATCATCTGAAATCATGGCAAACAGCAGAAAAATGCAATTCTCATTAGGCTGCATTTTTCCTTATTCTGGCTCATACTTTGTTTTTCTTGTTTTTTCTTCATTTACTGCCTGCTTAGTCTTCCATCCAGTTGAATGTTCCTACTGCCACAGTGAGAGTATGATGGGATTTCGATACCGATGCCAGCAGTGTCACAATTACCAGCTCTGTCAGGACTGCTTCTGGAGGGGACATGCCGGTGGTTCCCATAGCAACCAGCACCAAATGAAAGAGTATACATCATGGGTAAGGCAAGGTCCAGGCAATATTTAAAGTTGCATGTATGAGTGCTATCGCTCAGAATGTCAAGGATGGTGACAGATTCAGGGGGCAAACTCACCTTGTAGTCTAACATTCCTTCCCCCTTTCCTCCCACTCCCCATCTTACTAGGATGTCTAAGTTATTATATCTGAACCCAGTGTAGTTTCCCAAGACTTAAAATATAGGAAGATTCAAACTATGTTACATCTTGAAATACAGGCAATTCAGTATCAATCTAGGTAACAACTGAACAGCAAGTACCTTCTGGAGCATAATCTCATTTGCACAGTAAGTTAAGGTTCTTTTCAAGTTTTTTTTTTTTTTTTTTTGGTGGGGTGGGGGGAATTACTTTAAAATGATTGTTAGTTTACTTTCTCTTAGATTCTTGGAGCTCTCTTAAGTGCATGACTAGAAGATAATGAAAAGATGTGTGAGCATGTGGGCTTAGTGATGCTGTTCCAGTTTACTTTTTTGGAGGAAAAGGAGTTTACAGTTATAGTAATAAATCAATAAATAGTGCAAGTGAGCAACTCGCTAAAGGTGACCTCTGAGAGTATGTCCCTGTGATAGATGTATTCTCAGGAGCACATGGTTCTAGGCCTATGGGAAGGATTTGACTTCATAAGCTTGCTGTTCAAATGGTTTACAGTTTGCTGACCTGTGTCTCAATTAAACTCAAAATCAGTTTCCGTGATGTTGATGTGAAAGTATTGCTCTATGTACAGATTGCTTTTTGTGGGATATACCATAATCCCTGCCAACCCCTCTTAAAATAGTTCTTCCACAAGAAAATACAAACTTTTATGAGTTTTTTTCTATGTTTCAATGTATTTCAATTCAATATATAGTCTTTACTTAAAAAGTAACTTTAAAAAAAAAACAGATCTTCAGAATATCCATTAAAATCAAAATGTTCTTTCTAAGAATTATTGGGAACCAATATTCAGCATAGATATATTAATTGTTTAGCACATGTCAGATTCTGAGTTCAAGTAACAGTTCCTCGCTAAGGCCTTGTACACTGAGTGCTTCGTGCCAATTTAAATTCCACTTTTTACTGTTGATTATGTCATATGCTAAGGATAGATATACTAAGAAAGATCATGAAATACAATTTTGTATAGAAGATGAGAGAAAACATTTTCTATTTTCTTATTATCAATGTATTTTCTTACTTCTTCTGTCTCAAATCCTGGATTGTTGGTGTTTGAAAACTAGTCATTTTTAATCATTATTGTATGTAAATGCTAGTGTCAGATAAAGAGCCTCTTTCTTAGGGGTTGTGGATGCAAAAATTATATGGCAAAGCAATGTATTTACAAAGTAGGATTAGACTCCTCAAGAGGATAAAGGGGCCCTGATGTTTTAAGTGTTCTGAGAATTACCTCTCCTAGCAAAAGCCAAAGAGGGACTTCTGGAACAATGCTCCTACTACTTAGCTTTTTAATAATGTGGACAAAATCAATTCATTATCTTTCCAATTATAGGCTCCATACACAAAAGAAAAAGACAAAACTGTAAATGGCTTCTCATGGAAAGGGAAAATTTAGGTTAAGATTTATTACATGTAATATCAAAAATAATAGACCACATATATATGGTCTATTATTTTTGATAATTTTGGCTGGGAAATATTAAGATAAACATTCCAACAGTCTAAATGAAAAAGAGATAGCATGATGCTCTGAAAAGAAAATGAATTTTAAATTCTCAAGATTCGGACTGAATTTCCCCTTTTACTGTTAATTGGATATATTCTGACACCCCTGAACTATCTTGCACCTGGATTTCTGCAAAATGTCCTGCTCATTTCCGTCCTTCTTTCCTTCTTAAGTGGGAGCAGTCCTTCTAGAATCAGATCTGATCCTGTCACCCCCGTAATTTAAACTCTGCATTCAAGATAATGACCGTAGTCCTTGATGTTACATATAAGGATTTTGATTATCTGCCTCCTGCTTTCCTCTCCAGAACGGGATCTCTACTTCCTCCAGGAATTACCTTCCCAGTTTCCTGAATTTTTATCAGAAGGACTCCTGTTAGTCCATTAAGTTCCAGCCCAGGTGTCCCGTGAACAATGAGAACTTTCATTTATCAGTGTTTGCTGACACTAAGCAGCAGGAGGCAGGTACCCTAGTGGCTTGTTGAGCACTGAGCAAACTCCCTAAATTTGATACTCAAAGAGGATTTCTTGAATGAATGAATGACTACTGTGAAGCAAATCATCTGATAAAATGTTACATAAACATCAGTTGTTATCACTTCTATACTGTCCTCTTCTTTCCAGAAATCACCTGCTAAGAAGCTAACTAATGCGTTAAGCAAGTCTCTGAGCTGTGCTTCCAGCCGTGAACCATTGCACCCCATGTTCCCTGACCAGCCAGAGAAGCCACTCAACTTGGCCCACATCGTGTAAGTATCTCTGCCATCCGGAATTAGAGAAATCTTTCTTCATTGACACATGTTTGGAACTATACAAAGGCAATTTCATTACAGTCATCAGGGATCAGGTTTGAAAATTTAATTTAAAAAAAAAAGAGTGAACATAATATCATTATAATTTTTTTTATTGTAAAGGTATACAGTACTTCAGCCTACCTGCACAAATGTGCAACACTAATGTAATTCACCTAGAGATGAAAAATATTCAAAAAGCGTAGTTATAAAATATGGATGTTAATGGAGTTTACACAATTGGAAGTTAACAATCAGTGTAATTACTGTAGTAAGAAAATTTTAAAGCACACTATACCTTAATATCATATGTGCTTTGAGTTTCCAATATAAAATCCCTTTGTTTCATTTCTCTGAAGAGCCAGTCCTCTTAAAGATGGCAGCAAACCTGAAATTTGTTGTTGTTTTAACCCAAGCTCACTTTAGGAGATTCATGACCTGCGCAAAGGAAGGTTGAAGAGAGGGGTTGGTGGGAAAATTCATCAAAACATCCAAAATCAGACTTTTAAAAAATGTTTCTCCAAAGTATATGTGAGTTTGGCGGACAGAAGGAGTAGAGCCAGAGAAAAGTTCTATCTCCCATCCCTTCCTCCTCCCAAACCCTAGAGCCTCTCTCAGGACTAGGTGGTCAAGAAAACAGGAAAGGCTTAGGTAGAAGAAAGTATTTTTTCTTTGGTGTTATCTTAGGTTCAGAAGAAGAATGAAGCTCATTGTCTGCTTCTATGCAGAATTAGGAGTTATTACACACAGGTGCCTCAGAAAACCTCTAGAAGAGGTGGATCCCTCTCCTTATGAACTGACTTTTCTTTTGCCCAGTTTAGCGGGACCTGCCACACTGCAAGGTTAATATTTACATTTTGATGTCAAGAGGTGGGCCCATTAGACCTACTGGCCTTAGAAATTCACCAATGCAAAGTTCATGCTTCAGACAGTTCAGAACACAACCCATAGGCAGCACTGGGGTGGATATGAGACCCTTATGAAAGCAATAACTCTTTCTTCTGATGGAACTAAGCAAACACCGTCAAATGATTTGTGCTGTTGCATGTCCATGAGCTTTGTATAAATACTCCGGAGCTTTGTTTGGTTTGTTCCCAAGTGGCTTTGAGGGTTCACTGTCCTCAGCAATACGCAGTCTGGAGGCTCGTTGCTGACATGGGCTAAACATCCAAAAAACTAATGTAAACCAATTATGTAGAATGCGGTTAACTTATTTTTGGAAATTTTGCCCCTAAAAATAAGCCTTAAAATAAACCAGGGTAAATGAACATGAGGAGTGTTTCAAAGGGCCAGCCACTTTAAGAAAGTGATCTCATACGAGCTATTCTTATTATTGTCTCGACTTTCCTTCCCACAGCCAGAGACAGTCACTAATTCTTTAATGAATGAACAAAACGAAGTGAGGGCAAGTCTGTGCTCTCTGTGCTCTGCCTGAAAGTCACTCTCTACCAGACCTGCCTGGAATTTCACTCCCAGAGGACAGCGTTCAATAAGAGCTGTTGGGTGTGAGGAAGAGGGAGAGAGTGGACGTGAATGGCCTGGCTCTTAAGAGCTTTGCAGTAGAACAAAATTAGAATGCCACCCCCCACTTAAAGAATTACAAAATGAGGCAGTGTGAAATAAAAGTTGGTTGCACAGGCAGTCACACTGCAGTATCACCTAGCACAGGCCTTGTACCCAGCTGGTTCAGGGTTGGTGTGTGTGTATGTGTGTGTGTATGGGTGTGGGTGTGGGTGTGTGTGTGCGCACACACGCCCACACACATTAATTAGCTGAGTAAAAATTTTTTAGCTTAGTTTATAGTGGCAATATGATCTGTGTTATTCACTGAACTGAGGACAAAATCTACACAATTTGGATTCCACATAGAGTTTCAGAATTCCCTTAAAATTCTACACAAAATGTACCTTTTTTCTGAGAAAGGTTCCATATATTTAACCAGATTCTCAAAAGAGCCTTCGAATCAAAATACTGATCTATACTTACTGTTAATATATTTTTTCAGGCATAAGATCTTAATTTAAAAATGCAAGTTGTGAAAAATATTTAATTGTTGAAATAACATGAGAAATCCTGGATGCAGAAGGTCCCATTTATATTAGAACAGAATAATTTTTCTGTTTTTGACTTTAAACATTTTTCTTTTCATTTGTTTTTCAGTTGTTAGTGCCCTGAACAGACATCTATGTCTTCTTCTTTTTTTTTTTTTTTCTACATGGGGATACCTAAGAAATATGCTGTTCATTTATCTATTTTACATTATTGTAGACACAATCATAACCACTTAAGTGGTGACATTTTGGTATTTTGACATTTATTCTTGGCTATTGTATTGCTTGTAAATGTTACCATGATTAACAGTCTCTGTTCTATTTAATTTTTTGCTGCCCAAAGTGATACTTGGTAAGTAATTCAGTAGTCCCCAGGGTATTTCTAAAGACTAGTAATCATAAGTGGTTATGAGACATAAAACAAATGAGTGATCAGAGGCTAGTTTAAAACGAATTCTGCCTTGAGCTGAACACTTTCAGTTTACAAGAAGAATACCAGTTTTATAAAAATGTTCCCTGCAAAGGTTGTGTCCAGAAAGGAGATTTTGCACTACATACCTGTGGCTTTATCTTGTGGAGCTATTTCTTTTTCATAAGAATAACTATGTTTAAAATGTCCAAAGTGACTTATTTATTACATAAGGTAACTCGTCATTTGATTATAAAGGAAATAGGCACTTCTGTCCCTTTGAAAGCCACAATTTGGTCGCAAGTTCAACATTCTTATGATGAACCTTAAACGTGAAGCCTTTCACTAAGAAACTGCAATTTCAGCTTTGCAGTGACCAAGTTTAATAGAGTAAGTTTACCAGGCTAGTTAAAAAGCATTCAAAATCTACTTGTTTTCTCTATGTCTAGCGTTCAAGAAAAATGGGAAAAGTTTTTTTTAAGAGAAAAAAGAATACCAGAAATATTAGTCTAGTTGATTATTTTTAACTTTTTATAAAGCTACTGTGTAAGATAATTCATTCTGTTTATTGTTTTAAAATCTGATATACCTTTCAAAATTCATAGAGGACATTTCTATAAAATCAGCATCCTTCTTGTAAAGAGAAAAAGTTCTATTCAAGGCAGAATTAGTTTTAAGCTAGCCTCATGTATCAAAGATGCATTCCAGATAAGTAATATAAAACACTAAGATCATTTTCAGAACTTGGGTACATGTTTAGACTAGATCAAATAGTGAACCTGCTGTTTTGACTTCATCCAAAAACAATATGTCTTTAAAAATCTCAGACCACAGTTTAACACCAGGAACCAAAGTGTCAATGAATTTTTGCATATAGTGCTGACATTTTAAAAACTGCATAACATCATGTTCATTCCCATAAATACATTGAGATAAACGAGTCTACTTTTTTCCTAGAATCTCTTCATTGGAGAATCCAAACTCTGATTCTCTAAGATAAAAATTAAACCATTATAAATTTGGGTCTTGATCAGGCCAACACAGGTAGATTCTATAGGCTACTCTAATTAATGTTTCATCTTCAAAAAATTCTACCTTGTCAAGCTCAAATAAAAAATATAGTGAAATAAAAATTTCTTCTGATTTAAAATGATGCTCTGCCTCATCCTCCATCTTCTGAACTATAAATCCCATTCCATTTTACCATGGGTTATTTTACAGTAAACCTAAAATCAAACTGAAACTGCTTGGTGTTGAGATAAGGATTTTTGCTCTGTCATTTTACCTGAACTAAAACATTAGTGATAAGGAAAGAATGACAGGATGAAATGAAAAATTGGGGCACTGAGAGACTGGGGCAAAGGGTTAAAGAAGTACAAATTAGTACTTGATATCTGGTCATGGGGATGGGGAGCATGGCAGAGGGAATGCAGTTAGCATGAATATGATGGCTAAGTGGCGGGCCAGGGGAGAGGAAGAGCAATTATGGGGATCATTTTATGAACTATATAAATGTCTAACCAATGTACCGTATACTTGACACTAATTTAAATAAATAAAATTTTTAAAAAAGAAAAGAAAGAAATTGAAAAAATGAAAAAAGAAAAGAAAAAAAACAGGATTACAAACCAGATTCAGTTGATATTTAGAGTCATGGACAATTCTGAAGAATACTGAACCCTATTTTCTCTCTCAGCATACAAAAAAAGGTGAAGTTTAAGGGATGCCTTGTACTGTGTGCCCTGTCATATGAATCATCCTGATAACAGAAAGTTACTAAATACTTGTGGTGCTTAATTGCATCTTCACTTTGAACAAAGAGCAAATAAAGCACAATATGATTTTGCAGTTTGATCTTTACAAATGGCATATTGAGAGAGGGCCACTGTCATGAAAAACATAGGAGAAAGTTTCCAAAGGTTCAGAAATCCTCCTCTTTCCAAGGGGATGTAGATTCTGATTATCACCAAGTTTTCAGAGCTTCTCCCTTTAGAAAGCAGGAGATGTAAGGCTGCCTCAGAATCCTCGCTTCATTCGAGAATATGACTCAGTGCAACGCCAAGGCTCGAAGCTCATGGATAAACATTCCTATGGTGTCCAGAGATCTTCCTCACAATATTTAACTGAGATTCTATATTCTCAAGAACTGTAACTTTAAAACACTTAAAGAATTTAATTGGAAAATGTAAAATTTTATGTTGATCCTGGGTAACACAGAACTCTCTGGTCTTTCTAGCCCCTCTCCTTGAAGGATGATGGATAGTTTTTAACTTGTGACTTTTACTTGTTCTTACTTTGCATCATACTGTACTTTATTTTAGGCCGCCCAGACCTGTAACCAGCATGAATGACACCCTGTTCTCCCACTCTGTCCCCTCCTCAGGAAGTCCTTTTATTACCAGGAGGTAAGTTCCAATCCTATCATATAATAAGCCCTCTCTGGTAATGAGCCTTGATTCTGTAGCAAGAAAAATATTCTAATGTAAGCCAAGAGCAGAAATTATTGTTAGAAACTAGTTATGTAAATATCTGTCACACATTTTCCATTTCATTCATTTGGATACATTTAAAGAGGAATGGGTATAGCTTTCGATATTAAAGTCCCTTCTGGAAACTTGCATTTACAACGCATCTATAGTAAGAATGTGGGGTATGTTTACCTTTTAGTACTGACATGCATGCATTCTCTTTCATTGAGAAAGTCACTTTCATAGCACTTAGAATGGTCCAGTTAAGGCAGGAAATTGGAATTTCAAGGTACAGTTGGGGAAATTACTATATACATTATGAAATATCTCTTAATTTAAAGCTCCAGATATAAAAGAATTGTCTTCTTCTTAAACTCTGGAGTTCCTGAGGCTAGACGCTGAAGATAAAACTTGGAAATATAGTTCCCACATAAATAATTTCATGGGTAATAACAAGAACTTTAAATAATGGTGAATATCTTTGTGAACAAGATCCGCTCCCATTATGAGCAAAGAACAGGTGAAGCTGATAACTTCTTTTTGAGCTAGCATTACAAATATGCAGGGCCCAAGAGGTATTCCAGGTCATTTGATCAAATATCATGAATAAAGCACCAGAGAATTATTTTACAAATACATGGAGAAGGCTCACAGGAAAGCAGAAACAAAGGTAGGGAAATTTGGAGTGAGTAAATGAACATAAAATTTCAAATGACTTCCAGTAGGAAAAATGATATACAGACTCATATTTCACAAAACAAACATAGTCAGTTTTTTCCCCGAAGAGTTTTCTGAGATACCAATTTCACTGTAATATCCTGGTACATTCTAGTGAGGATTCGAAGACAGTGAGACTTGGAACACTGGCGATTTTTACCCTGAGTTCCTGTACGTGCCCATGAACAGGAACCTGAGTTTGAAGGTGTTCCCCATAATCGTAATTAGTAGAAGAAATGGAATGTGGCAGTTTATGGTATTTCCTTCCTATAAATTAAGCAAATCTGTAACAGATGGAAATGAAGACCTACTAGAATGACAGAACCTCCCAGTGAAATAATATGGTTTAGGCCCTAGCATTTTAGCATTCCTTTTCAGAACCAGCTAATTCAACCATCTTTTCTAAAACAAAGTCACAAATTATAAAGTCTATAAGAGACATAGGCTGTGCATCTATATAGAGATCTTGCATGATGTTTAGAAAGATGTTGTGCGTTTACTAGGAAGCTCTTCATTCTGCAAGTGTCAAGCAGAGATAGACCCCATCCTTACTGAAGGTCATTTTATATCATTTCAGCTCGGACGGTGCTTATGGTGGATGCGTCTAGATGGATAACATGGCTTCCTCCACTCTAAAATATTCCTATAATACTTTGAGCTGTTCTGGTTCCTCCAGGGTGCATGGTACCTATTAACTCAAAATATGATCACTTCCCTTTTTCTCATCTTTATTCTTTTCGGAATGTTCCCTATGAATCACAGACATGTTGTTTAAAGTTTGCAGTTTTTCTAATCACCATGGAGATTGGCCTCTGGTTTCTCTTTTAAGGGTGCTGTTCAATAAAGCTATATACGCTGAAGTCCTTCCTCTCTGAATGGGCCTTGTTCTGTCCATGGGAGGTTTTAATGAGGTCTCATTGTTTGAATCCCTCAGGTTACCTGAGGGGTTAAGTGTATCCAGCCCTGTGGCTGAGGAGCATTCCCTCATAAAGCTCTATGTAAATCAGTTTGACCACAGCACACGGTCAGTATTTGAGCCCTAAATCACTAATCGTAGTAGTAGTTCCATAGCTAGACTACTAGTTGTTCTACTCCATCACTAAAATCATCTTGTAGTGTCTTAGTGGAGATAGAGATCTTCTGGGTTTTCATGAGATTCCATTGAAAATTCCCTACTTGAGCTGGACTTCTTAGCTCTTTCTTCTCTTTTCCACTTATTTTATTGATTTAGTAGCCTTATACCAGTATACATGACATGTGTGTTTTTAAAGAGTACCAAGCTGGCTCTCTTTCTTTGGATGAGTTTCTGCTTTTATACAGCTTGCAAGACCCAAGATGGTGATTTCTTAGATTCTTGAATGAAAGAGCATCTTGGAATGACCTTTATCACTAATTGGGTCAGGCCAGGACAATGCCACATGGCTGGACCATATTGCAGTAAAAGACTTGACGACTTAAATTATTCTGTCCCACTGGGCCTGGCCATTTTTTCTCAAATGTAGGGCAGTCTGATTCCTATTAAGGTAGCAATTTCAAAACCAAGTTCATTAATGCTTAATTTCTATCACTTGATAATGCTGGTGATAATCTACTATTTATTTCTTAACCTGTCTATACACTAAAATTGATGGAAACCTATCATGCCAAATATAGGCATAAGCTAAAGGAGCTATTCTTGCTATGATTGGAGTGGAACTAAATAAATATGACCTAGAGTTCTGCCCTCATTCCTGATCCACCTCAACTGCCCCTTTTAAAATCAGATAAAACCTAAAAGCTCAACAAGCCATGAATGGTGCTGATCAGTCTTAAGGCAGCATTAAGAAAGCAGGGAAGTTTGCCATGCAGATATTTTATTTAGCCTGAGTTTTTAGTCTTTTGTGACACATCTTAGAAAGATAAAGTGAAATGAGGAAGAATTGAAATCACTCCAGAATCCTCCCTATCAACTTCTGGCATTCTCACCTAGAGTCCTTTGCAAGCACACCATTTTGATCTTCAGAGGACACTAGGGTATATCTTTGAAGTCTTGACATCCTTGTGATCTGCCTCACATAGATTTATGAGTGTATAACTTTGGTTTCCACCACCATCTGTCGCATCCCCTTTTCTCATATCCATTTCTAGCTACATACTTGATTTACTTTTTCCTTACTTAGAAGAAAAAAAGAGAATTCTCAAAGGCATTCTCCCTTAACCCTTTTAAGTCTTTGTGTATGTGTGTGTGTATTCAATGCTCATTAGCAATTAGGTAGAATGTGGGTCAAATAACACAATTCGTGGACTAATTCACCTCATTCATTTTCTTGATCATAACTGTATTCTAAACCAAGATTGTTTTCTTATAAATGTATGAATTTATTTTTAAAAATGGCTGTATCAATGGAAATTTATTATCGCCATTAGAAAAGAGCTTTTAGGGCTGTGGATGGTGAGGCAGCAACATTATCTAAGCTTATGAAATGTAGTCTATCACTATTGTAAATATTATTGCGAGCACTGACACAAAGTCAGGCCCAAAAGGCCCTACCTCCCTGTCACTGCCTACAGCAGTGTGTCTCTGAGTGTCTGCTATTTTCGTTAGTATCTCGCCAAAATCCTTGTCTAGTTTATATGAGAAACTTAACCAGTCTTTTCCTATGTAAAATAAGTTTTTTAATTATAGCCATCTTCATTAGCCACATCAGGTACACTCTGAAAGTTTAAATGGCTAGATTCTTTCACCTCCAGTATTAGAAATATCTTTTTTTTAAGGTTTCACAGATATTTCTATAGATGCAACCTCTATAATAGTAACCACTCAGAAAAAGAATCACATTAGCTATGATATATAATGTCTAGCCAGATCCTTCTCCCAAATATTAAAGAGTTGCTTGAGTCATAGAGTTTGTTAAACACAATCTAATATGCTGTTTTCTGGTTTGTCACAATAGCATTTGGTTAATTACTTAATACTACATTAGGTTCAGTAGTGCACGGCACCCCCCCCCCCCCAACACTTTCCAAATCCTGATTGTTCCCGGTGGAGCAGACTTCGTGAGTTATTTTTGTTGGTTGACTAGTTGGTCAGTTGGTTAATTGGTTTGGGTTTTCAACCACAGAAAGGTTCATTTTCTGTATCTTTAATTTTCAAGGGCTTTTTTTTTTTTTCAAACACTTTGCTTAACCAAAGATTCCGTACCTAACATCCAAGATTTTTAATCTGACTTAAAATGTTCAAACTAAATTTTAAACATTTATGCTTTGGTAATCATAATTGAATAGAAATAAAATTGAGGCACTAAATTCAGCCTTTGATCAGGAAATTGAAGTTTTCTCCATGGTTAATATTTTCTAAGAAAAATAGATAAATTTACAAATCAACATCATAAAACAGATGAACTTATAAATCAACCACCATGAAGATTTCTTTACTCTTTTTTACACTTTCTGGGCACATTATCTGAAATTTCATGAAATTTGAAATAATTGCTCTCTGCAGATATTTCTTTATTCTGTGTAGCTCCAGAGCTCCACTAATATACTAGATTTTTTTCAAACTTGAAATAAACCAGTCTTCACACTCAAGTCTGTTTCCTATACTAAAATGTTAGTGCAAAATTAAAACTGTAGTCACCTCTCTTTTCACCTCAGTAACCTTTATTCTCTATTAGAGTTGCTTTCGTTGTCTGGGCATGCTCTGTACCCAGCCAACTTTTCTAGAGGCTCTCTTGACAAAAATACAATTGATATGGCTTGATGATATCTGGGGAACAACATAGCAAATGTAATGAATCAAATAGGAGCTAAGAATTCTTATTATTTCTTCCATGGTACCTATTTAAGATGGTTTGATTTTCATGCCAGCCTGAATTGACGGCAACTAATTTTCCCACTGAGACACTTTGCTATTTTTTATGCTCATTTGCTGATTTGCATGTGGCAGATATTTTATGTTTCAGATCAAACATTTTGAAAGCTAGAACAGGAAAGGGAAATACAATTTTTCAAGAAATTATCTCCTGAAAAAACTGACTCGTGGGCTCTTTTTAAATATACGTCAGCTACACTAATTATAGTGAGAAGTAAAGTTTTATTCACACCGACTGTTACTTTAGGAGGGAGCCAACTTTACAACTGATTCTTTACAAGTCCAAACACTGCACAAGTTTACCAATTATTTAAAATCAATAAAAATGAAAATATTCCTTCTTAATTTGTGATAGTTCAAATATCATTTTCCTATCAACCATTATGATAATGAGTATTGCACATTATATAATTTATATAATAGTGTTGCTCTATGAGACTGCATCCAGGACTTTTATTTAAACCCTTTCATTTTCATATTTTATAAAAGAAAAAAAGTCTATGACCAGAGCTAATAAGTAGCCCAGCATAAGCAAAGGTGGTTTTTAAAAATATATTTCAGGTTTAAGCAAAAATACAGGGAGTTTTTGTGTGTGATTTTGTTATCTTAGAATACCCCCAAAATGTTTGCACTTAAGCAAAACTACTGCAATAAGTTGTCACCCTTCAAAACTAAAGGATGGATTTAAATTAAAAAATATGAAATATTTTAAAATTGTTCTAGCCTTCCAGAACCGTGTGTGTGTGTGTGTGTGTGTGTGTGTGTGTGTGTGTAAATTTGGAAGAAGAGTACTTATCTTTACATATGCTATTTTGCAGAGGAAAGAGAGAATTTTTTTGAAAAACAATAGTCTACAGGAAAATTTCTGCCTCTTTTCTTTCAGCAGAACACATAAACTTCAAAATCTACCTTGTCATACCCTCCAGGGTATAATTTTCAGCACACTCATCAATGGTAATATGAATGCAAAGGAACATGCTTATACATTGGCCAGGGCCTAGTGAAAAGAAGATGATAATAAGAGAAAAGATATGTATACATAAAATTTTAGGGATGGCAGACTTGCTCCTTCTTGAAACTCAGATTAAAAATGCTTTATTACTCACAATCAAGGGGAGTTCCAAGTAGTTTCCAGTTTTGAAAGTTAAAAGGAAGGATGCATTTTGATTTGAAGACAGAGAATTTACAAGATATAGAAACTTCTAGAGCTAGATTTATGCAAAAGCTACTGTTGCATTCTGATGCACTGACATACCAGAAGCACACATTTCTTGGTGAGAACATAGGTTCCAGTGTGCCTGATCCCAAAGCCAATGAATTGGACATATCACCTACCTTCTCCAAACAAACTGCTGAGCTACAAAATGAAAGTTTAAACATCTAAATTATTCTGTAAAATATCATGAGAGTGTATTCCTTTGAATAGATTGTAATAAACTACATGTTGTTCCTATCTTCACAAGAATGCAGGACAACATATTTTCACTTTGCATCCTTTCTTCAAGCTCCTTGGGAGCTGCAGAAGAAATTCTGATAAAAATATTTCATGCAAAAAGGCTTTATAGACCCAAGTTTTAGGTGCGACCTGCCTCCTCATCAACTCTCTAAGTTCTAGATTCATTTCATTTTGAAAGAATGGCCTTTTTTTTCTTGTTTTTGTCATATATTTGACTTCGCCTATACATAGTCATATTTTTGGCTTCCCAGAAATAATTGATGAGGAGAAAAATTTGAGGCTAGTTCTAGGAAGTATGGAAACTATGTAGACAGTGAGTACCAAAACTCAAAAGTACTTCTGGCACTGGATATTACCAACTGTAGCAAAACAAAATAAATGGTTGAATTCCACAGATTCATAAATGTACATAGTATCATCCCCATATTTTCCAAGAATTGGTTTTCCCAAGATTTCATGTGAGAAGGAAAAGGAACATGAAAGGACTTAAAACTGACAGGGACCCATGCAAAGATGATGACAACAAAAGGAAAAGAGATGTGTGTACGTAGAACATCTACTCATCCCTTTGAGGGTGGAAGAGACTTGGGAAGAAGGAAGAAAAAGGGAAGAGGGTAAACCGACTAATGGGATAGAGTAAGCAGAGAGAAACCCAAAGAGCTTGAAAGAAAGAATAAGACCACCAAAGGCAAATCTGGACACCTGCTCCCTTCCTGCCACCAGCCCCAGCACCATACTGAGTAGGGCTCTTGCAGTGGTAGTGCTTGTCATTGGCCAGGTGGTGGGATGGCACTTCTGGGGCTTTATTGACACATCATCTTCTTCTCATAAGACTTCACCAGATGTAATTTTTAGCAAACACATTCTCTAATAGGTCCTCCTGTGTTTCTTTACTGGTCCTTTCTTCCTGTGAATTCAGTATCAGAGGTTGTATCTTTGCAATTATGATTAGGCTTTTGATTTAGGAAATATCGCCACAATTTCTGGGAGTCAGGGGGCATAAAAACATAACAAGGAAAGGAAATAGTTTAATTTGGAGGAAAGAATCATCAATTTATCACACAGCATTTGGAGTGGTTTTGCAGGAATCTGAAATCATGTAGTAGGTACATCAATCTTGAGTTGTAAAAAAAAAAGTTGGGAGGTAATTAGGCAGCAGGGAGACTGTACTTACTAGATAATGAACATAGAGGAATATACTTCAAGAAACAAGATTTGGAGTGCTGTTTTGGTGGGATGATGGGAAAACACCAACTATGACGGCTTAAAGTGGCTATTTGGCCTTGAAGGCCATAGTCTTAGAAGGTGGAGACCAGTATGCTGGAAAAAAAATATTTAAGTTCATCAGGATAATAAATTCTTCTAGAACATTAATCATTTCATTTTTTAACATCAGTTTTGTTTGTGCGCAGTTGTACTTGTTAAATACAGCAATACTTTGTGTCATAGCAGATTCTTGAAAAGCTGAATGAAGTCATACATTTAACAAATATGACTGCCTACTCTCTACTAGACATTTTCTCTACAAATAAAGTTTGATTTTAAATTTACCAGAAACTTTGCTATTTAAGGAATCTTGTAGTATATGCTATTATAAAACAAGGATTTCAATTATAATGTGCAGAATTCTAATATGTGCATTTATAAATTTCTATTTTTTCAATACTTCATGGTTTGAAAGAGTGGTATTTGTAGTGAAACCTTAAAGCATATCATTCAATTTTTTAAAGTTTTAACTACTTTATAAGCCATACATATATAAGATTCAGAACTTCTTGAAAAGTTGTAAAAATCTGTGGTAAACCTCATAATTTCAATCCCAGTAATTAAAAACTTGGTATTTCAACAAAGTCATATAGTTAATTTTGTATTCTCCATGAAGGAGGTAGGATAGTTTTAGGTACGCCAGAGTTGTAGAGCTTAACC
The DNA here is from genome assembly GCF_014176215.1 of Rousettus aegyptiacus. NCBI lineage: Eukaryota > Metazoa > Chordata > Mammalia > Chiroptera > Pteropodidae > Rousettus > Rousettus aegyptiacus. The sequence continues at coordinate 66,041,797 of NW_023416287.1, forward strand.
TACAAAGGAGCAAATTCTTTAAGCATGTTTCAAGTACATTTGTAATACTACAAATCAATACTCTATTTCTCAATGAAGCGTGCATATTCATTATAGTGTATCTTAGGTGACTGGTTTGACCACACTCTATTAATATTTATATTTATATTTGTCCTTGAATAAAACTACATTTTAAACTTTTTAAAATGTCACTTAAATTACTAAATAAAATGAGCGTACCTCATAATGAATCTGAAATGTTAAGAATTTTCTATATTGATAGAAGTCCATTCACCTGGTATAGACACAGGAATTATGAATATATATTTATAAGTCTCATAGGTTTATTTTTCACTTTCTCTGAAAGTTTTCTTTGCAGCTTCACAGCCAAGTTTAGGTGATTTGTGCTTGAAGTATTGAAGCACTTCTAATACGACAGTAATGTATTAACTAGGTAATTCTCAAGTCTCTTTTCAACCCAGAAAGTTGAATAGAGAAACTTCTTGAATGAGATCTAAATATTGGCAGGACTTAGAGAACTATTGTACTGTTTACATTATCGTCTGTAATGAATGTTGAATGAATTTTCATATGTCTAGGCATGTGCAGTCTATTTGTTAAGCAAGTAGCAGAAGTCAAATCTGGGACCGTGGTGGCTTGTGTAATTCTAATTGTGGTTCTCAGGCCAGGCTTCTACTCCTAGTTCGACTCTGGAAATCTGAAAACATCCCGAACGTTTCAAAATAATAAGAGAGCCGTCCAAATGGAGCTTGGATCTAGACTTTGGCGTTTCTGTTGCCAGTTTTATCCTTGAATGCATTGCCGTGTTTACGCTCTTCTTGGCTTTCCCATCTTATTAACCAGCTCTCCTCCCAAGGACAGTGAAGTAGAGCAGAACAAACTGCTGGCTAGGGCTGCTCCGGCTTTTCTGAAGGGTAAAGGGTAAGTTGAAGCCAGAGTGTACTGGAACCCTGAATTAACTAAACTAAAAATGGAGATTTCTTTTGTCAACATGCTTTGTGTTCGAAAGACCATTTCTGATTTAGTAAAAGCAGCTTCATTATAACTCCATTAACAGCACCAAGTAGTTATTTTGAGTAGACACATCTGTGTTGTTATTGACTTTCCCTGATTTCCTTTCTTTTTTTAAATACTAAGTTTCAGATTTGATTTTTCCAAAGCCTACTTAATCTTTGCTTGCAACCCACTTCAATGTGTTTACTGTACAGATGAATTTCTTGGCCTAAGTGGTTTAAAGAATGCCAATCTGTTTTCTTAAAAGCTTCTTTACCTAAATGTAAGTCTTTGTTTTTAAAGTTAGTGAAATGCAATTGTGAATTTCATTGCTTGGACTTCGTGTTTTTCATAGAACATCACTTATTTTCCCTTCACTCGCTTGGTTTTCTAAATGTCTTTTCTACCACAAACTCACTCCTACCTGTTCTGCTTATTTCTGTCCGCATCTCCTAACAATACCCTTTCTTTCCTCCTGCCTTGTTTCAGGATACAGTACAGCCTGAATGTGGCAGACAGGCTAGCTGATGAACATGTTCTCATCGGGTTGTATGTCAACATGCTCCGGAACAACCCATCATGGTTAGTGCAGGTTTGGCTGCTTGACTGTCCTTAGAGCAGCAGTCTCATCTCTTGACAAGCAGTCTCAGCAAGGGGTGAAGGCACTGGATGCCAGAGGTGTCCCTAAGGCAATTTTTAACTGATTCAATTAAAACGTCATTGGTAATGTTAATTTAGATATTTCTGATTAATGTCTCATAGAGTTGATATCTTCGTTTATCTTAGCTGAAGGGACAACTTGTATACAATGCTTGCCGTTCAGGCGGATGCAGAACTCTGGGTCACACCAGTCAGTTCTGTGTTACAAGTGCCATATCAAAATACCGCACAATGGTGATGCAAGATTGTGTCTTATTCCAAAGATCTGTGTGTCTCTGCTGATTTGGAAAACAATGCTCCATTCACCTAAGATAAAAGTGAAAAAGAGGAAAAGCAATGAGATGGGATCATAGCATGAAAATTATTTCCTTAACAGTGATTTCAGTGAGAAAATTACCTTTCAACTTTTTTCTTACTTACAAATATCTCTGGGAGGCCATTCCATAGAGCCTCCTTCTAAGTCCCAGAATATGCAAAGCTTTCTTTCAAATGTGTTAAATGCGTGGATTCAGATAGCCCTATGTATTAGGATAAAGGTATTCATAAAGTTTTTCTCAATTTTAATAGTGACCAAGGAGATTTCCCCCATTGGTTAGTTACTTTATTTTAATAATAAATGTACATTTCCAATTTGAATGAAAATAAATGGACAGACTATTTATATACATACACACACACACATACATATATATGTGTATATATATATCATATATTTCAGCCTTGTTTATACAACTGTTTTACAAACGTGTTTAACAAACTAGTTCCTTAGAAATATTTTAATTTTTCTTAATAACTAATTTTCTCTGAACTAAGGGCCCATGGATTTTTTGCAGTTATAACTATTAAGTGAGCCATTAGAGAAAATTGCCTTTAAAATAGCTGGTCCCCCTTTCCTCTGTTATATTATAGAAAGCACCACCAAACACTTAATGCTCATCACCTACATCACTTGGTATTGTTAGCTACTTATTTTTTCTAGAACATTCCTCCCTTGACTATTTCCAAAGTTCCTTCCTATTTCTGCTTCTGATAACTTAGAACTATTTTTTGCATGATTAGTACATAAGATGATTTTAGGTGACTCATCGATGAAATTTATTTAATAGTTACATATTTATCTTAATTTGTATTTTTAAAGTATATATAACCAGAATGCTAGTTTAATTTTATACTTTATTCCTACTCTTTCAAGAGATAAAAATGGATTCTTCAGCTAAGCCCATCTCTTCGTTCAAATTTTTCCATGCTTGTAATTCCAAGTTCCTCTTCTTCACAAAACTACAGATGGAAAGAGTGATTGCTTTAATCTTATTCCCAATGAGTTTGGTTCCACAATGTTATATGGTGGCTGAAACAATAGAACTAAAAATACTGAATTACAAAAAAAAAAAAAAGTTGTATGAGTAATCATCAAAGAAGAATATGGTCGATATAGATTTAATTATGTCTGAAGGCAATGATATGATCTCAAAAAGTGTCCTCTCCCCCATAATTCTAAGCACACTCTGATTATTTCTATCACTTTTCTCTGACCTTTTGTTAATTAAAGTTGTAGCAAAGAAATTTCCAAAGAGGAAACCTTAGATTTTCTTACTACCAGCCCTCTTCCCTACTGAAGTGATTAATCATATTGACTTGATGGTCACTTAAGACCATAAAACTGTCTCATCTGAGACACCTTACATCTACGTGATGAAAGCTAGGTGTGATTTGTATTTTGAAAACAAAGCAGAATTTAAGACGATCAATGAAGCAGACTTCGTTTTAATAGCTGCTGCCCTCTATATTCTCAGAGCTTTTTTTAGTCCTTAAAACATTCCAACTTCTCTTTCAAATTTATCATTTTTCTTTCTCTTTCCTTTCTGTTTAATTAGATCCTAACAATTCTCCACACCTGCCATGCTTATATAAGTAATGAGGTGATCTCTCACCTTCTTTATCATCGTTATAGCTATAACCTTTACCATCATTCAAATGTGGTGAGATTTGTAATGGTAATAATCATAAGAGCTACTTTTTTAAAAAGCACCCGCCTCATGCTAAGCACTGTGTTAAAAGCTTCATTTACATAATATTATATAAATTGCGTATTGCATAATAACACACAAATTACATAACACATAAATTATTTACATAATTTATAATTACAGAGTTATTTACATAATTTCCCCTAGTCCTTAGAGTAAGCCTGTAAAATAATACTATATATCATCCCCATTGTATAGATAAGTAAAGATATTAGTTAAGAGAGTTACATCCCACAGTCACACGGCTACTAAATAGTGGAGCAGAGATTTTTATCTTTCTTCACCCTATCACAAGCTCATAACCACCAGGCAACATTGCCACTTATAAAACCTACATAAACACATGCCCTCCAGAAAGCTTTTCTGGACACTCCTCCACATTGCAGCCACCACATATCTGTTTCCTGACATTACATATTCTACTATGGTATTTTATTGCCTTTTAACAAACATTTGGAGCACATCCTAGTAATAAGAATGGTGATAATGAGTTACTATTTTTGTATTTTTTTCTATGCCTTGTGATGTCTCATTTTGATTATAAGCTTCAGAGGGGCAGGAATTTTGTCTTCAGACTTTTGTATCTCATCACAGCAACCAGAATATGAGTAAATTTTACATTTATGAAGCACTTCAAAAATTCAGAGTCCAGAGTGCTAACCATTACACTATGGAACCAGAAGCGCTTCAAAAATTACAATGCCCTTTCCCACACATTAATTAGTTTGCTTGTCAAAGCCTTATCCATTTGGATAAGTCACTCTGAGACATTAAGTGACTTATCCAAGGTCATGTGCTAGCAAGGGCTTGTACACAGGTCTTCTGACACCAGGTCCCATCTGTTTTCCATGTCATTCCTCAGCCTTCCTATCTGTGCTACAAATAGGAACCATATAGGTGTTCTTGGTTAAAAGGTTTGTTTTTGTAATTATTCATATATGCTTCTTCTAATTAATTCTATGTGAGGACCTTCTACCCCACCTCAACTGCTTAACACAGTGGAAAATTGACTCATTGGTAGATAGTCTGCTGCTAAATTAAAAAAACTCTTAGGTATCATTGTTGGTTCTGATGTCAGAGAAGCCAAATAAATAAGCTGTAGCTCAAGGGAGAATTTCTGCTTTATTCCTAATTCAGTGAAGTTTTAAAATCCTTAATGATTTTCAAGCACCTTCTCCAGTGAGAGAGGAATGGGTCTCAAGATGCTATACCATGAGGGTTTTTTCTGCCTTTCCCTAAAGCTTATCAAGTGCCTGTGTTTGCTAGTGGTTTATGAGGACTGACTGTGGCAGACAGATCAAAGGATCAGAAATCAGCCCAGAACTTCCAGCTCTTACCTTAATTATAGCCTTCATAGTTACCATTCAGAAGTTTCTGGCACATTTCTCTCAACTCTGAAAAGCCCCCTTGAGTAAGGGAGAGAGGGGTACAATAAAAGACTACAGTCTACGTCACGATCAATTGCAGTCATTTAGACTCCTGAACTCACATAACCAGGTTAAAATTTGTTCTGCTTAGAAGTTATTCTCAAGGACAAGAAATTATACATTCGATGCCTATTTTTAGGTTTCATATACGAGGTCTAAATTTTTATTGGCTTCACTGCTTGGCCCCTTTAAGTAGATTCCTCTTGCATTTAGTTTATAACCCAGAGCGTTCTCCCCACGACCTCAAACCCTGTGTGTGGTCTAGCCCCTGCTTGCCCATCTCTCAGCCTTAGCTGTCAGGGGTTCTCCCACTCAGTCACAATACTAGTCACATCAGCTTTTGATCAGTTTCTAAAAACAATTCCTAAAACTGCCTCAAAACCATGATGCTAGTTCTACCCTATGCCTAGGACATTCTTCTTGATTTTACCCCTTTCTTCTCCTTCCACACATGAGTGCACTGGCTCCTTCCCTGGCTTCCAATCTCAGGTGGAAGGCATCTCCTTGGGTCAGTCTCCTATGTTAGTCTCTATCATGGCAACTATTTCTTTCATTCTTACCATAACTGTAACCATTGGTTGATTGGTTGGGTGGGTTGGTTGGTTGGTTGACAAGCAGGCAGGGACCTTCTCTGACTTGCTTACCAGCATTTCTCTGGCATCTTGCACAGTGTCTGGTGCACTAGAGGTTCCCAGAAAACATCTGTAGATGTTGTAGAATATTGACAGTGTTTTAGGTAAAAATTCCTTTTCACTCTAAGTAAAAGTTTTAGGAATCCTCAGAAAGTCTTTCTTACTAGTAAAAAATTAATATTTTTACAATTGAAAAATCATCTATTATAAATCAGCCCTTAAACCGAACATTTAGTGTAAAAGTATAAAGTAGATGAAAAAGTAAAGTATTAAGCTTGGCATAGAGAGGTGGTAAACTTGGATGAAGACAAGCACTAGCAATTCATTGATGTGGGAAAAGCAACTGACGGGGGCAAAATAAAAAAAACTAAAAGTGATATTGGGCAAGAATTAAAAACACTTTTCACGTGCTCTCTTGTCTCTTCCATTTTGTATTATTAGTTCACTAGGGTTACTATGACAAAATACTACCAACTGTGTGGCTTGAACAACAGGAATTTATTTTCTCACAATTCTGGAGACTAGAAGTCCAAGACCAAGGTGTTGGCAGGGTTGATGTCTCCTGGGGTCTCTTCCTTGACCTGCAAATGGCCGCTTTACTGTGTCCTAACATGATTTTTTTATCTGCACAAGTACAACCCTAGTTCTCTTCCTCTTCTATAAAGACACCCGTCATATTCAGCTAGGGCTCCACTCTTAGGACCTCATTTAACTTTAATCACCTCTTTAAAAGCCATATCTCCAAACACAGCCACATTCTAAGGTACCGGGGGTTAGAGCTTTAACACATGAATTTCAGGGGAGATAATTCAGTCTATAACACATTTCAACACTGTATTCACTGCATTTTATGCCTTTAATATTTTTAATATCTAGGCTAAGATTCGATCAACTCTTTTCGGTAAATGCTAATTTTGAAAAATGTAGGTTTATTACAACCTACATTTGGAAGAGAAAGGAAATTATCTACACTTACTGACAGTTTTTTTTTTTTTTTACGTGAGTTTTCATTTCCTTGTTAACAGTGCTCCTTTTCTCCAGTAAAATGTTTAGGAGCTTTAGTTATAGGACTAGACTTTTGAGAAAGGCATTTCCTTAGAAACCTAGAAATATAAATCTAAAGAACGTCACACTGCCAATGTGCATATCTGCATTAATTATGTTGTACTCACAGAGGTTTTCTTAGCATAACCGGATGATAAATTGATTTTAAGATGAGTTCACTTCTCTGTTATAGAGTCTAATACATTTTAAGTTTCCATGGAAAATGAGAATGACAGTACCAATCTGATGAGGTTATAGATGTAAATTAGCTAGCATAGTGCTGGGACACATGGGAATAACTCAGTGTTAGTTCCTCCCTTAATTTTGAATAGGTCTGAAGGCATATAAAAAGTTAGATTTTAAATTTTTATTTTGTAAAACCTGTCCATTATAATAGGGTAGAAATAAGCAGATAGCTCATGTATGTTTATCAATATTGTTGAATGGATAAACTTCAGATTATGCTTTCTCCAAATGTACTAAAATAAAGAGTTCAGAATGGGATATGGTCTCCTATGTTGTTCGATAAATTGTACAAAAAGGACATTTTGATTACAAGTTCATGGCGATGTGCAGCTTTGCACACAGGAGCAAGGAGAAAGAAATGGAAGCCATCACTGTTAAACTAACTCCTCCCTTTGTCTAGGAAATGAGAGAGATAAAGACTACCTATTGTTTATGTAAAGTCGTTCATTGATTCAACTAAACTGTCTTCTTTTTGGTATAACTTAATATACTGCCTAATAACCAATCATATTTCTTTGAACAAAAAGCTAATTTATAGATAACAAAATGATGGTGCAAAGATGGTCATATCAAGACAGTGTTACCTACTTTTTAGAGGTAAGAGTAGAAAGAAGTCTCACAGTCTTACCATGTGCCCTGTGCTAAGCACTTTACATGGTACTCCTCTTAAAAAGCCATGAGATAAGTTACCATTGTATCCCTGTTTTATAGATGAGATAACTGAGGCACAGAGTGGTTAAGTGACCTGCCTAGAATCACACAGCTAGTAAGTGAGAGGGCTGGGATTTGAATCCAGAAACAATCTAAACCAACTTCCCACTCATTCTTTTATAATATCCCTACCAGTGGTTCACCCCTTCTAAGAATAAGCATTTCTTTTGAGTGGGATCTTATTTACCCCTTTCAGATGCCATCTGCTTTCCTAATCTTTAAAACAACAACAACATGTGAACCAAAAGAGAATTTGCCATAATGGGGGGTAGGGAAGATCTAATGTTTGTAAATACAAATGTATGTAATGACATTTCTATAAACTTTAGCATCCCTATAGAGAAGCCATTATTATGCTAACGTTTATTATTATTATCCATGAAGATTGCCACTTCTTGATTTCCTGTCTTTTCCTTTCAAACCAGTCATTAAACATTTGATGCTTTGAGAATTAGTTCATTTCCCTCCCCATTCTTCAGTCCCATAAAATTATTTCTTGGCACATGATATCACTTATAGGTGGGATATAAGCCTAAAAGCAACAAATGAACAGACAAACAGAGACTCATGAACATGGACTGTATGCTAGTGGTTACCAGAGAGTGGGGAGTGGGGGGAGGGAGGAAGTAGAAAGGGTAAAGGGGGTCAAATATGTGGTGACAGAAAGAAATCTAACTATGGTAGATGAACACACAGTGTAAATATATATATGCCATATATATACGCCTTACTGTTAAAGTGTTAAAAAAAAAAAAAATGACTTCTTGGGGCCCAGTATCACTTCATTCTTTTCTACCTTGACCCTTCTGCTCAGACTCCTAAAGACCTGAACAGGGCTCTAACCCAAAGCATTTTGCTCTCAACCAACTGCAAAAATAGGATATAGCCTCATAAAGTAATCCTCCATTTGGTGTTAACTAGTAATGCCTTCTCAGGAAGCAATCCTCTTATTAGCTATTTGCATTTTAATAGAAGAGTAGTACCTGAAGCCTAATGACCTTAAAAATTAATCTGTAGTAATAAAATTCCTATTACCATTTAGACAAATGGAAAAAATATTAGGGGAAAACATAGAAGTAGTTCTGGTGGCCTTTGGGTAACATTATTATTTGATTGACTTTCCCCCTCTAGAAGTCAGAACATGCCTGCAAAGAAAAAGAAAATGTAACTAAACCCTGAGTTCCCAGAAATCTTTGTTAAATCATAATTTAGTAAGCCCTAGCTTAGCTGGGCCACTCGAGTCTTCTAGAATGCCATTTTGAAATCACTGGCAACAGCCACTAGCCATGTATTTAAGGTAGAAAGTGAAGAGCTTTCAAAATAATAGATCTTTCCACTCCAAATGCAGTCTACGCAGCAGCCAGGTTTTAATCCATCATAGCCTTGTAGCAAGATTACTGATTATAAAGTCTTGAAATGAATATCCAGGGATGGAGAAAGTATTGGAATCAGTATTTCTTTAATGATTTAGGGATTATTGGCCATTTATTTTCAATATTTGTAATTGAAGTCTTGAAATAATGGAATTTATCAGAGAAATGGCTCATTCACTCTTGTATAATTTGAACATACTGAAATAGCACATGTGGACTCATAAATCGTTTGTGTGCACAAAGAGGTAATATATCACTCCACCCCTTGTTCTGTCAGTGCTAGGGGAGAGGAAAGCCGTGGAAGTATGAGTTATAGCTTACTAGACAGAATCCCATAACTTCACATCTTACATTTCCAGAAGGCTTTTTTTATGTAACCTTCATATTATTTAAACTTGCTGGTCATTCATGATAAAAGACACTTTTATCATGAGGTTTTATTAGCAAGATTTTTTTATTATTTATGTATCAAACACTCACAAGTGTTTTTGACAAAGTCACTTTCAGACAGTCAAACAAATCACTGTCGTGGGCTTGGAGCAATGGGCCCTGTTATCTACATAATGTCGAATTAGGCTTATAGTCACTCATATACCAGCCAGAAATGATAAACATGTTAAAATCAAATTAAATTGTTTATTTGTGTTCTAGGCATCATATTAGATTGATGCTTTTTACATGCATTTTGGGGGGGCAAAAGGAAAGAGAAGACTCTTTCTGAAGATGAAGAAGTGACTTGTTAAATGGAGAAATTCAGGAATATTCTAGGTACTTATCACAGCCCGAAGAAAAGGGCTAAACCTAGAGCAGAAGTCTTTAGGATAAGAACAGGTATTATTTACACATATGAAGAGTATAGAGTAGTACAGAGATAATGGATACAGGAATGTCTTCCAAATGATGAGAAACAAAATGCTACAATAATGGATTCAGCCAACCAAGGAAGAGATAACTAATATGTCACTGGAAGCACATAATGATTTTCACTCATGTTCTCGCTTTAGAACAAAGGTTTAAAGACTGTGTTCCATATTTACTTATATGTAAATGTACATACAAACAATATAAATGTATGTTACTTTATATGGATCCAAAACTTTGCACTGGGTATTCCTTACAACCTTCGTAGTGGCATAGAAGTGTGTCATTGTTAATGTATAACAAGTACTCATTTTTTCTTTAAGAAACAGACATAAGAATAAGAGTAAATGGAGAAACTAATTTCTAATCTTGATTCTGACCTGTTACTCACAGTAATAACTGATGAACCAAACTCTGACCAACTCATCTGTTAACAGGATTAATGTTACTGGTGTGTTGCACAGAATTTTTTTAATGGCACCCAAAACTTAGTCTTGAGTGTAGGGCCTTCTGAAATATGGAAAAGTTGATATTTGTATTAGTGGGTTTTTATTGCTTTTGCTTCTATTTGCATTAATTTTTTAGAGACTCGGTTCATTTTTATTCTAGTACAATTTCTATAAATTTATAGGAGGCATTAAACAATTCTCATTAGTGTCATTAGAAGCCACTATTATAATTTCACTTCTCTGGAAGTAAATATAAAATAGCAAGTTACCTAGGTAGTAGTATTATTCATGAGAATTACATTAGTTACCTATTGCTGCATAACAAATTGTCCCCAAAACTTAGCAGCTTAAAACAACAAACAGTTGTTATCTCACAGTTGGTCAGAAATCTGGGTTTGGCTTAGCTAGGTGCCTGGGGCTCAAGGACTTTCACAAGGTTGCCATCAAGCTGTTGGCTGGGGCTGCAATCCCATCTGCAGGCTCTGCCCATGTGGACTCATTCACAAGGAAGCTATGACTGGCTTCATTTCCTTATCACATGGGTCTTTCCACAGGCCACTTTATGACATGACAGCTAGCTTCCCACAGAGTAAGCAATCAAAAAGAGCTCAAGAGAGAGAAAACATGCCCAAGATGGAAACCATGGTCTTTTAATAACCTAACCTTGGAAGTGACATTCCATTACTTCTGCCATAGTCTGTTCATTAGAAGCAAGTCCATAAATCTCCTAAAGGGAGAGGATTAATGCAAGTGTGAATACCAGAAAGTGGGCATCACACCAGGCTAACCACAGTTCGTGGTGGTGGTTGTCATTTTTAATCTAGCTTCCATATTTTCTAACACATCTGTTTTGCACATATATTACCTATGTAATAAGGAAATAAAAACATTAAAGGCAATAAAATTAAAGAGAAAATATTATTTTGTAAGAAATATTGATCAGAAAAGTAACTCTTCTTCAGAGCTTTCTTAGTAAGACAATTAAATTGAATATAGTCAAGATTCATTAATGACTTTCCTGGCCACATATTAAATCATGTTGTGAATCGAAATCTGAGATTATTAACCTAACAGGTTTTGTATAGCTTTCAGAATTTTAATGCCAAAGAATTGAAATAGCAAATCCCCCTAGTGGTAATATAAATACATGTATCTTTCTCATTATCTAACAGTCTCCTTGCTCTGTGTTCAATAGTATGCTTGAGAGTTCAAACCGGCTTGATGAAGAACACAGGCTGATTGCCAGGTACGCAGCAAGACTGGCAGCAGAGTCCACTTCATCTGTAAGTAGTTTGAGTGAGAGGATGTCATGTTCATTGTCATCCTTATAGTTGGTGCTATAACAGCAGAGCTCAAGAGTTGCTACTGTGCAGTCTGCAAGAACTAAAAATGGTCTGGCTTTCCACTGCTTCCATTTTTTTCCCTTTTCAGCTCTCATGCTGATATGGCATAAATCATAGTTTGAAATATTTCATTACAGCGTTGCGGAACCAGCCTAACATCTAATTTATCTGGGTAATTCCCGATCAGTTAATATAAAGAGCAAAGCTGTGACTCAATTCACAACTGGCTCAGTTAAGTTCCTACTTTTATTGCCATGTAAAATACATACAAGAAAAATTATGTCATGAAATCAGAAGAAAAACCTGGGTCACAGGTTTTTACCATACTTATGTTTCCTCCAGTCATTTTTCCATACAGTAAAAAGCAGGCTGAGTTTCTCCATGTCTTGGGTTTAGGCAACAGGTGCCATTTTTAAAATTTGGTATTCTTTGGTAGAAAGATAAGTCGTGAATTTTATAATTTGTTTTAAAAACAATAAATATTGACAGAAATTTCTACAGTGTACTGTAAAGCAAAGCAAGCAAGGCGCAGTAAAGTACACATAATCAACCTTGGTATTGTAGAACAATGACAAATTAACCCATGACTAAATACACATGTACATGTACATATGTACATATATATAAATATGACATATTATTACTTATATATACATGTATAGATGTACATATGGACATGTAATCCCACACCATGTATATGTTTACATGTGTATTTAATCAAGGACTAATTTATGTATTACACATATAATTTGTGTGTGTGTATATATATATACATATGTGTACACTTATATATATAATTTTATAAGAATAGAGAAAGCTATGACTGCATATACACCAGTTGTTAAAGCTAGTTACATGATCAGAATGATGAGGTATAAATGTAAAAGAAATATATATATATATCTCATCAAAATTAAATTGTATATATGAAGAAATGCTAAAAGTATGTTGACCAAAAGAAAAGAAAGATGTATTAAATATGACTTTAAAACTGTGACATTTTTAATTGTACATTACAGTGGTTGAACAGTAATTCTAGAGAAAGTGTTATCTCAACAGTGAAATGTTTTTTTTATACCCACCTACAGTGAGAGGACAGGTGCAATGTGGAGAGCTTGGCAAGAATGGAATAGCTCCCCAAAGACTTCAAATCAGAAAGTTAAAAGAGCAGTTTTTTCTATGTTTTCTGTATGTATTTGCCTGCCAAAGGTTCTGTTCTGCTTTCCATTGCATAGATGTGCTCCAGATCCACAGAAAAGTTAGTCCTTAGGAGAGGAATAGCAATCTGATTTTATGTATTTGCTTTTTTGTTGTTGTGTTTTGAGAGAAATAGTTTCTTCTTTCTTGTCTGCATATCTCATAATTCCTGTCTTCTCTGTTACATGTGGGTTCCCATTTCCAATATTAAGTAGTATAAACCACATGTTTTACAGCAACCAACTCAGCAGAGAAGTGCTCCTGACATTTCCTTCACCATCGATGCAAATAAGCAACAAAGGCAGCTGATTGCAGAACTAGAAAATAAGAACAGGTACGGCTTCTTAGATGTGTTGGCTTTTTTGATCAAAATGTGCGTTCATTGATAACCTATAGTCATGCTTTAAAATATCCAGGTTTTTGCCCCGTATGCATGTTTAAGGGAAGATATCTTGAGCCAGCGATGTTGGCTCAGTAGAAGCTAGTCTTTAGACTTTAGATCTTCAGAAGCTTCATGAGAAAACATATATAATTCTGAGATGTCAAAAAAATTAATTTTTTCTCTCTAGACAGTCTCATTTCTCTTTTTTGGACACACTTATTTTTGTTAAGGAGCCATCTAATGCAGAAGGGCCTACTTGAGTAATAGACGAAATTATCTTTACCATCCAGAGACAAATAGAAGGCTCTTCAAGGAGGGACCCTGTAAGGACCCCAGACTAAAAGAGGCATTTGAACTGACCACCATCACCCTGGTGTTCAAGCTAAACATCTTCATGTCCAGTCCATTAGCAGGTCCTTTCTTTATTCAACACAGATTGATTCACAGTCTACTCCCACAGCTTGTCCCCAAAACTATCCACTCTATCTCCGCCATGACCGTTCAATCCAAGCAGCCATTTTACAAAACATAGATCATATCATGTGATTTCCTGTCCAAAACTCACTGATGAGTTTTCATCACACTTCAGCTAAAACTCATTTCTCTTACTGTGGTCTTCAAGGTCCTGCCTACCTTTCTAGCCTCAGCCCACTTTGCTCATTACACTCCTGCTTCTTTCTGTCTTTACAGCCTTTGCACTGTTTTCTCAGCTTAGAAATCTCATTCTCAGGACCACTGCATGGATGATTCTTTCTCATTATTCAGATCTTAGCTCAAAGACCACCTATCTAATCTTGTCCACTACCTCCTACCCCAGGAACCACTCTTTATTACAGCCCTGTGAGGGAGGGGGAGCAAGGGGGCCAGGGAGGAGGCATATGACTTATATGAAATAATTGCATTTATTTGTTTGTTTTTTTGTTTATTGTCTGTCTTCCCTGACTGAAATGGGAGTTTCTTAAGAACAGAGGCCATGCCAAATGGCCGCTGGGTTCCAGAACCATGCCTGGTACATTGTAGAAGCATGGTAAAAATATAGAGTGAAAAAAATAATACATAGCTGAGTAAGATCTCAAACTCAATGCTGAGAAAGCCCAACAAAGGAACAGCTTGTACATTCTACATTTCTTAGATGAGCACCAAAATGTCTTAATGTTTAATTCCATTCTTAAACATTGATGTCACTTCTGAGATCAAACTGGTAAAGGAGAAGGTTGTGATCATTGTTTCATACCTATATAGTTTGACCTGAAAATTTTAGAGTAAATGGTCATAGTATTCTTTAAAGTTCTACAGAAAAAAAAATTTAAAGGAAGGTACAAATTTGGTTGTCACGTTTTTATATTCTTAGAAAGAGAAAAGACTAAAATGAAAACTCACTAGCCCACACATATTTTATCTTGGTTGCAGTATTAACCTACTCCCCCGCCTGTCCAAAGCACTTTGTTTTCCCTTCCCATCCTCTTCTTTCACCCAGCCTGGGGATAACATACTTGAGGAGAAATCATGACTTCCTTTAAGGAAATACCTGGGGATATCTGCCTGTTGGTGGGATTCCAGAATCAGGAATCACCACGGATATTCTAATGGCCTTGGCTGTGCGGTGATACCACTCTTCCTGCTTGTTTCTAAGATGTTTTTGGATTGTACTGTCTGAATGCATGTTTTTCAGGACCAGAGAGAGAATAAAGAAATGGGAATGAGATGGCAGAAAAAGAGCCCCATCCCATGCCCGAGTTCTTTCATGGCCTCTAGATTTCCCCACCTTAGGCTGATGAGCCTCCAATCCATTCCAAACTAAGCCAGTGGCCTCATTTCTTTTGAAGACCCCAGAAACCCATCCCAGAAGCTTATCCAGGTCACACTTCTGCACCATAGAAATTTACCCCATGAGTCTCATGTTCTCCAAGGTGGTAATTAACTCAGTAATCAGATCTCTGAGCTGCAGTAGAGGGCATTTCATCAACAATTTTAGAAGATAGTGCTTCCTTACAGCACCCTGGGAGAAGCCAGTTGGTTTTAGTATTAGCAATAGCAGAACTCTTCAAATCACAGCCTGCCTAGCCTACGCCTGTCAGAGCAAGTACCAAAGCCTGAGGGAGTCCAATATATGTGGCCCTTGAGGCTAACAAGCCTGAGTTCAAATCACCTCTATCACTTATGTATTATCGAACTTTGGCAAGTCTTTTAACTGATCTGTGCTTTGATTTCCTCATTCATGAAACAAATATAATAGTAGCGCCTATAGATAAAAGAATTATTATGAGGATTAAATAAGATTCAAGAAGACAGCACTGTTCCTGGATATAGACTAAGCACTTAATGTTCATTATATATCTTACTATTATTTTTTCTTTTCAGAGATGCTGCTTCTTTGGGCTACACGGTTCTGTCATGGTTCTGTCCTTAAAACCAACAAGAACTACTGGGAGTCATAGACTATCCAGGGTGTCAGCCCTGGAAAAGATCTCAGTACAGTGATTTTCAGACTGAGCCTTCTGGGACCCTGAGGGCTCTGTGGAGTGGGGAGAAAGGATTAGGAGCACAGGGCCCATCCTATATTTAACCAGAGTATCTCTCTCCTGTTTGACACATGGTGTTTCCATGGGAGATTTCTTTTAAAGAATGGTTTTCACAAAGGAGAAGGACAAAAGGAGGTTGAAACCCACTGAATTATAGTCCAGCCTCTTCACCATAGTCATGAGATGTGTAGTCACTGGTAATTAGCTTACTGCTGCTGATGTGTTTGTGAAGCACAAGCAGTTGTAAATTAGCCTTTCAAATGGAAAGCCCTCCCTCTTGCTCGCCAAGTTCACCTTCCATTCTTGGTGCTTTGTTCCATCTTCTTGGTTCTTGTGCATTTTGTTGGCTGGGAGACTGACCCCTCTTCCAAGAATACATGACCTATAACCTTGCTTAATGGCTTTTAACTCACTTAGGGATAATTTGCCCTACACAGGTCACCCATCTGTTATGGCCAGCCTAACGTTCACCTCGGTGCAGGGCAGTCCAGGCCCCAACACCAGTAACTGACACATCTCACCCCAGAGAGAGGTCACACCAAGAGCACTCTTAGGTCACAGACTCAATTATAGTGAATCCTTTTAAAAGCACTTTACTTCTAAGACTGCCCTCGTTGAGATCCATTGTTAAGGCTGAAAATGTTAAGAAAAAGAGAGAACATTTTGCATAACCACGGTCTTCTCAGATAAATTCAGTGAGAGGAATTTCATTCCTGGTGAGAGAATGAGGTTATTAAGTTTTATGAAATGAGCACCATTTATCCTTATTTTCCCTCCAAGCACCTCTTACTTAGCTGCAGTTACTTTATGGTGTCAGACTGTGATCATAAATAATAGGAAGACACATTTTTTCTCTCAAGCAGTGTGCTTTTCAAGCTGCACACATTACTATGGCATTATATTATTACTAGAGAGATCATAGGTCCTGGTGAGAACACTCAGCTTGAAGACTCCAATGACACACTGCAGAATCTTCATGGGTCGTGTGTACTAGAAATAAAGTCAGAATCCTCTCACCCATAGCACCCAACTAGCTACAGCCAATGCCTTGTAAACACAGTTGGTTTTGTGAGGGTCAGTACTTCTCAGAAACATAGGATGACCCTTCTTTTCTCTGGTGGCTCTGAGATGCTCAGATGTTAGATCCCGGATAACCTAGAAGTTAACTGACCCTGGTTCCTTATCACTCTCCTCTCTCCTAAGAGAAATCTTACAGGAGATCCAGAGGCTGCGGCTGGAACATGAACAAGCTTCTCAGCCCACTCCAGAGAAGGCGCAGCAAAACCCCACTCTGCTGGCAGAACTCCGGCTCCTCAGGTAAGAGAGGGAGCCAGAGGCGTCTCAGGGGATCCAAGCACTCAAGATCTTCAGTAATGTCTACCAATGTCCAGCCAGCTTCTGACCTTTATTGGCTTTTTTTTTTTTCAATAGCACACACCTAATTGATGAGATTTGAGGGTTTGAAGGAGAAGATGTTTATATTTTATTCTTTCATTTGATACAGAGAAAAAGGAATAGTTCTTTAGGTCAAAAACAAAATCTCTCACTAGAAAAAATTCAACTCAACCCTTTTTATAGTTATTTGCCCTATCAACAATGTGTTTATGATACAAGTGATCGATAAAACAAATACATAAACAGCTAAGTAAACATCACAGGTTTTTACATTTAAAAATTTACCTGTAACCTATAAAAGGGAGTCTGATGTTTCTTTGCCCCTGATGACTTTACTTACAGGTCTTTAAAAATAGACTTCATACCTTCTTGTTCTGAAAATGGGTTAAAAGACATGGTGTTACCTACTCTGTCATCATAAAATATTTGAGTTGGAAAGGATCTCAGGTCATCTGGTTCAACCCCTGAATTTCAGTGTACTTTTCGAAGTTGGAAAGGTAGAAAGTAGCAGGACAAGGATGAGGACTGTTGTGGCTTCCCCTACACCCATGTGTAAAAGGAAAGACGTGCTGTGGGCTCCAGGTCAAACTGGCTTCCTCCTCATGCCTTGGACGTGGCACATACTCAGCCCTTTCTGAAACAAACAAAACAAACATAAATTCAAAGATTTTCCCGCGTAGAAATGTTATATTTCACGAGGCACTTTCAGTTGGCAAGTATAGCATTCTCCCCATCTTTTGGTTTGGTTGCCACATACATTTTAGGTATATCTAACTCTGAGGCATGCTTTTTAGGTATAGTCATGTGCCCAACAACGTGTCAATCAAGGATGGACTGCGTATATGACAGTGGTTCCATAGATAACGGAGCTGAAAAACTCCTATTGCTTAGTGATGTCATACCCACTGGGATGTCGCACACAGCGCAACGCATTACTCACACGTTTGTGGTGATGCTGCTGTAAACCAACCTATGCTCTGCCAGTCGTATGAAAGTATAGCACGTACGATTATGTACAGTACATGATTCTTGATGAGAATAAATGACTATGTTAATGGTTTATGCATTTTCTATACTATACTGTCATTATTTTAGAGTGTACCCTTTCTACTTATAAATAAGGTTTGCTGTAAAACAGTATGCCGTGTTATGACAGTAGCAGCCTCACACATCTCATTTTTGCTGTCTCTCTCGATTATATGATTGTCTTGTGCTTGATTTAATCTCGTTTTGTATAGTGACGTGCTGTACATGTTCATAGCTTAGGAGCAGTAGTCTTTACCATTTAGTCTAGGTGTGATTAGGCTGTACCATCTAGATTTGTCTGTGGTGTTCACGTAATGATAAAATCGCCTAATGACATATTTTTGAGAACACATCTGCATTGTTAACTGGGGCATGGCTGTACAGAACCTCTTCTCAGAAACCCTTGTCAGAACTGGAGTGCCATGTGCTTTCTCCATACAGGGAGACTAAATTAAGCAGATTCTATGTGGCTGTGCTTGGAGTGTACCAAGTCCTTACTGATTGTAGCCGCGGGTGTTTCCAGGGGTTCCACTCTAGCCCTCCCCTTTGGACAGGTTCACATCGGGGCACCGCAGCACACCTGACCCCAATGCAAGCCATGCCTGCTCTTAGGGGTGGCCCAGCCCCTCCAGGCTCATGCACTTGGCTGTAGGGGCCTACCCTGCAAAGGCCTGAGGTACACAAAGGAAACACACAGAACCTGCAGCTTGGTGGGGGCTGCTTGAGGTGAAGAGATGACATCATACTTTAAAATAACAAAGTAATTTAATGGAAGAAACAGAAACTCTTCCTTTTTGACCTGTATGATTTCTGGTCCTACCTTCAGAGAGATGTGTTAGAAATCCTTGTATATTCTACTACACCATTACCCCAAAAGGGCTGAAAATGAAAAGAAGGGAAAAGTGATGTTTCTTGTCATGCTCCTTCTCAAAGGTATATAAAAGTAAATCACTGCTTGAAAATATCTCTCACAAAATAGGATTATGTAGGCCCTTCAAGCTCACAAGTTGAAAGTTAAGCCTAATATATACAGAAATATAACTGAATAAACCAACTTGGAAACAGAGTAAGTAGTCCGTCATGTACACATCAGAGTACCTGTCTCTGCCTGAAATATCCTTTGTGCCTCTGCCATTGGTTGCCCCATTCTCTAGCACAGGGATGATGACTGGAAATTTTTCATAAGCATTCTTATCAGTTCCCACCAGTTAGCATTTGCTTTCCAAAATATCTAGCTCTATTTGGATAATGCAGTCTGGGAAGGCATCTTGATGTTTCTGGGTCACTGATATTTCCAGCTGATATTTCTTCCCTCCTTGATGTCGCTCTCTAATAAGACTGATAATCATCTGGCCCTGACTTGTGGGCATTCCCATGGCCCTAGCAAAGGCCAAAGCTATATTAAGAAGTCTGGCTCTATAGGAACTTATGTAATTTTGGCCCTCAGTGTGGGCTTGTGGCCCACACCTGAGGCTTGAGGCCTAAGGCCTGAGACACCTAAATCCCAGCTGATTTGCTTGCCTACCTGTTTATTCTATACCTCTCTTTTGCTTGGAAGAAGGAAAAATACCCTTCTTTTAAGGGTAGTCCTCTAGATATTTATAAACCATTTATTCTGTGATAAGTACTTTCACAATTTGTAGATTTCACAGATACCCTGACATTCCAGCTTAATAATCCCACTCTGGGTGTCTAAATTTTATTCTTTAGTCATTTTATACATCGAAAGCTCTCCAGAACAATGGCCTCTTGCACAGTAACTTTGGCCTTAGTTCACACTGACGGGTGGCCATGTAAAGGCACAGGAACACCTTGCTATAGCTTTGATAGCAATATTCTTGCATTACATCCTTCCCAGGGCCTCTGTGGAGACTCCAACAGGAGAAATTTCTTTCACCTCAAGGACAGGGTTGGGGAGAAAGGAGCAGAGCTTTGCTTTTCATGAACACATCATTTATTTTTGTCTTAAGAGCACTATGACCTTTTTAAACAATCATATTTTCCTTATCATTTTAGCCACAAGAAAGCTGAAAGCCAAGCTTGCAATCCAGATCTGGCAGCTGACTAGGATTATATAGTAGGCATGTCTGTGTGTAAATGTGACACTTCCTATGCACTAAGCCCTGCATACACTGTCCCCTACAAGTGCCATAATGAACATGGGAGATGGACACTATTATACTCTTTTCATAAATATGGAAACTAATAGTCACAAAAGTTAAATAATTTTCTCAAGAGCCTGACGACGAGTAGCACAGGTGGATTCCATACCTTTGCTTAGGTGTTAATTATGTTATCTCCTGCCTGAACGATTATAATGAGCACTTAATTGATTCCCAGCCTCTAGTTCATCTGCACTGCTATCAGAATTATCTTTCTTCACTTTATTATTCATTTTACTCACTCAACAAATATTTCTGAAATGCAGAATGCCCAGAACTTTTCTGGGAACCTTATACCATAATGCATTAGAAGAAATACTGTCCCTAGTCTCACGATATTTGTAGTCTAGTAAAAAAATGATATAAATCAAAAACTCACACAAATAGGAATATAATTATAAATCTGAGATAAGTGCTATAAGGACTCTTCCTTTAAAGAAAAAAAAAAAAACATAATTTTCAAACCTGCCCTTCACTAGAGTCAGAAGGGGCTACCATGGGGAAGGCTTGTTTGAGTTGAAATATGAAGGATGGAACTTAAGGAATGAAGATTGAGGATGGGGAAAGGGGCTGGGACAACTGAAGAAAGGGTCTTCCTGGAAGGTAGAGACTATCTGTACAAAGACCAAATGGCAGGAGCGAATCCGGCGCTCTTTTATGAACTAAACAGTCCTAAAGTGCAGTGAATGAAGTGGTTCATGGTAAAAAAAAAAAAAAAAAAAAAAAAAAAAGATGTAGGTAGGGATAGACCATGATTCTGTAGTCTTTCAGACCATGAAGATATTACTATTAATTCTGTAACAGGAAGCCATTGAAAAGTGAGAGTTACATTTTGAGCTAACATACTGGATTAGTTTGCCAAGTCAGACTCCCATGAACCAGAGCTTTTATTCCAGTATTGAGCTTTACTAATGATTTCAAGAATATCAGGCAATCAGGAGGCACAGATGAAGCAGAGAAGGGTCTGAAACATTCCATATGGTTTCCCATGGCCTTTGCTTTCCAAATGAGATGTAGCTTCTGAGACAAATTTTGAAAGATGATCTGGTGAGCCTTCTCCGACCTTCCCCAACCATATAAAACTTGCTGTCTTCTTCTTAGTGTTACTACGTGTAGCATGTTGTTCTCATTTTTATGATACACTCACCATTGTTGTTTTGAACTTTTTCATTTCTGCTTCCTTCTCACCCAAGTACACAAACTGTATCCTATTCATTATTTTATTTACAGTATCTTAAAAGTGCTGAATAGATGGAATGGATAAACTGTACAACCATTAAGAGACAGCTAAGAACTGTGTGAAGACAATACCATCTTCTGTCCTGAAGAAAACATTTCTTTAAAACTATGAAGCAACTAACTTCACCCTACACATCTCAAAAAAAGAAATATCTATCCCTTGCCTAAAATATAAGTATCTTATTCTATGCCCCCCAAATCGCACTTTTTTCAACATATATAAAATTATTCTTGGCGACAACTTGTTAATATAAAGTAACTTTTTTTTGTTTTACCAATTAAAATGGAATTGTAATCTCTGATTCAAGTCTGTGGCTTCCAGACTTGAATACCATAGACCAGATTAGTTTCTTAATTATTTGGGAGAAACAGCATAAAGTTGAGTGCTTTTTGTGTTACCATATAATGACATTTTTTAAAACCTACCATCATCTGTTGTCACAACAGTTTCATGAAGGATATTATATGTTTTAAATTTTTAGTTTGAACAAGCCTACAGAGGAGTCATAAGAATATCACAATGAATTTCCTTCTACACTTCACCTAGAAATTCAAACATTTTGCCACACCTTCTCTAGCTCTCTATAGATGTTTATATAGATATATATCACATATATATTTTTGATGAGCCATTTGAGAGTAAGTCACAGGCATCATAATCCTTTACCCCTAAGTACGTATGTATATATTTCCTAAGAAAAAATATATTCTTTTATATAACCATGCTATCATCATCAAATTCAGGAAAGTTAATATGATATTTATTATTATCCAATATATAATTTATATTAAAATTTTTTCTATTGTTCCAACACTGTCCTAAAAGGGTTTTAACACATATAAAACTAGAGATACAATGACAAAATATCAGAGTAAAAGATCCTCCTTTAGAGATTAATATATTTAGCTCTATGAAAATAAAATCACTATTTAACCTTGTTTTCTCATTTCTGCTTTGAACAATAGAGGCTACACTGCAGATTTCATATCAGACTCACATATGATAACCACTGGTGTAAGCACACAAAATAAATAATAAAGACATGTCAAATTAGTGTTTTTTAAAATATATATATATATTTCAATCAAATGCGTGAAAAAGTAAATGTCATGTTTTGAAAGATTACAACTATAAGGTAAATGTACAAATCAGTTTTTTAATGTTGATTAATTCTAAACTAATAATAGTTAATTTCTGATAGTTTTTAGATGCCTCTCTTAGTGTTTTCTTACCTACAATATTAGAATTTTGCCTCAACTTTCTTCTCAAAGTGTTCCCGCGGCCAAAAGGCCAAAAATTACAGAGCAGTATCTAGAAGAGAACTGAAAACAAATCAGAAAGATTGTTTACTCTTCTACCAAACTCTACTGTTGGATGTATTCAAAACACCATATACAGAGAAAATCAAAGAAAAAACAACTAATGATTTTGTCATTGAAGAATATTTTTTAATGCAGCAAGACTTTCTAAATTAGAATACTGCAGCCCAGTAAGATAAAGATTAAAATAAGATATTATTAAAGTCTATAAAATTATGATGTTTCTTGTCCACAGGATTCAGAAAAGAGGCAGTTGTTAAAGAAATCAAAGGAAGGATTGCTCTGGTAGTAAGCTTTAAGTGGCCATAAAAGCTTAAAATATAAGTATCTAAAAATTAGTTGAGATATGTTTATAAATTTTAAATTCATAATTTATTATTAAATAAGCTGGTATGAAAGCAAAGAAGAAATGTCTCATTTTTATCTATAACCTGTTCTCCCACCAAATATCTTTCAATTGGATGAGCCATTGACCTAACTCACTGTGACATTTTTATACTGTCGGTTTTTCATCATAGTCTCTGCTACAGCTTCACTTAATGCTGTGTCTATGCCATTGAGATTGGCATATTCGTTCGCACTTTAATGTATATATAGTTAACATATCCACACATTTTTGAAATATAAGTTTCAATATTTTGAACTCAGAAGCCTTTGGGGCAAGAAAAAATGTATATATTACTTATACTAATGGTCATAAATAATAGACTTTAAATTGATTTGAAAATATACATCTATGTTTGTTAGAAATGTGGAGCATTAATGTTCTCCAAACTGTTTTACTTCTTTTCCCCTTTAAAAGATATTTTTAATGCTTCTTAGTATCAACGTCAGCGATAGAGTATAGATTGTCCTTTGTGGTTTCCATTCTACCGACAGTTTAATAGAAGTTCTACGAAACAAAATGAAATTGAACAGACACGACCCTTGTAGATTATTTTCAATTAGAACAATTATGTAGGAACTCTTTTATTCTGGTTTCACTTTATGAAGCAAAACCCAAAACAGAAAATCTATATTGACTGTAATAACTGTGTTCCATTAATATTTCACTTCTGAAAGGCACCACATTGTACATTAAGATTGAAAACTATGAAAAATTTACTTTTCTAAATCCAGTTTTTAAATACTAAGATAATCAGCACTTTCTGTGAGATTTACAAGAATCCTTGGGTTTGGAGGGTCTGTGGGATTGGCCTTTTTCAGTGATAGTTTAGTTTTCGTTTGTCGTCCCAAGGAAACCCAAAGCACCACACAGGGCCATGACATAGGAAGCATTCAGAAAAGATTTCATTAAATGGCTAATTCACGGTAGAATGGGAGGTGTCTAAAAGAATTTCTGTTTTAGTATGACTTCTAATAAATTAATGTACACCTCAAGCTATAATTGTTCACTCATTTGACATTTCCCTGCCTAGTAACCATGTCAAAGACCCAGAGATGCCTTCTTTCTGGTGGTTCGCTAGTCCGAAAAGATTGGAACATGTGATTCAGTCAGTGAGTTGACTGCTGTTTCTGATGACAGCTGCTTCTTTCTTAGACAGCGCAAGGATGAGCTGGAACAGAGAATGTCTGCTCTCCAGGAGAGCCGGAGAGAGCTAATGGTCCAGTTGGAAGGTCTCATGAAGCTACTAAAGGTAAGATGTTTCAAATAAATAGACATTTTCTGGACCTAGGACTATGACATTCGTAAAATTTTTGCACATAATGTGCAGCAGCTTCTACAATTATTTGATTTCCCCCAACATGTGGTTTTAAACTCAAATAAAGGATTTGTTCACAAATGCATCAAATGATAGCAATCCATTATAGGGCTCATTCTTACTCTTTTTCTGGAACCAGACCACTGAGGACCTTCATGGGAAATTTCTTAGCTTATTTCCAGTTTCTTATGTCCTTGAAAGTAATAAAACTGGATTTATTTAGAAATATTTTACATTTAGTAGCTTTTATCAGTTGTGACTAAATTTAAAAAAAAAAAAGCTAATCTCTAATTTATAAAATGAAGATAGCCATTAAATAACTTTGGTGGTTATAGTTTAAGAGGAGTAACTTTAATTTCAGTAAAATACTTTATCTCTGTGGCTTTAGCAGCAAGTCACATAACTTCTATGAGTCTCAAATGCAACATGTAAATGGAAATCTTACTATTCTTCAGATAAAGTGTTTAATATGATGATCTGTAGAATTCCTCTGCAGAATGCTGTAATCTGTTGTTTTCATTGGAAAGTGGCATTCTTCCTTTCATAAATCCTTATTCTCTTCTTCAATGTGCACTAAATTACATTTTAAGTCAAAAGTAGACTAATTATGGCCACATGTCCACAGTCAGCCCCATAGAAGTGTCAGTGCTGTGTGGTCATCCTGCCTGATGTAAATAAGCATGAACCAGTATGGACTGAAACTGTGACATGCCAAAGGTGTCCTGACTGAGTTCACGGCTCCCCCACATCCCTGACACACCATTATTTATTGTTTCTGTATTTCTCTCCTCTCTCTCTCTCTATCAACACCCTCTTTCTCTCCTTTTTTCTCTCTCCCTTCTTTCCTTCCTTCATTTCTTTTATTTAACAAATATTTGTTGAAACCTACTGTGTCCCAGGCACTGCTGTTAGTGTAACACTTCTTTCTTTTGTTTTCTTTACTTTTTTATTCCTTAGTCAACCTTGCTTGCCATCAGTGTTGGGAATACTTTGTCTTTATTTACCAAGCAAAACTTACTTTTCAGTGTATTCAAAATGCGAAGTGTAGAATTCAATTTTTGTTGTACTATATATGTTAGGACAGGACTAGATAATTAATAACCTGTTGCTATTTCTGGCCCGTAAGTTCATTTGATGATCCAGAAAAGCTCTTTCTGCTTTCCTTTTCAAATATACTAAATGAATAAAGTTGATCCTATCTTTCCCTTCACTGAATGACAGGAAGCTTTGAAAACATCCCCCTGCTTATATTGCTATAGATTCTATCACCATAGCATTGGGATACGAGTCTGTTTACCACCA
Organism: Rousettus aegyptiacus; assembly: GCF_014176215.1. NCBI lineage: Eukaryota > Metazoa > Chordata > Mammalia > Chiroptera > Pteropodidae > Rousettus > Rousettus aegyptiacus. Next base: position 66,067,811 of record NW_023416287.1, read on the forward strand.
GCCATCTTGGCATCAACCTGGCCTAACTGAGCAGTTCGTTGTATCAGGATGTACAAACACCAGGGCAGAGAGATGGTGTCGAAAGAAGGTTGGACACAGGAAGAAAGGAGATGGGTCTCTAGTTTCAAATACCTAAAAAGACTTAGAACTAAAGTCACTGAGGTAGAAGAGACTTGACCTGCCATCAAAGCTGTATTGATGTTTCCCTACCTTGCATTCCTTTACACTGTATTGGAACATGCTCTTATTGGAACCCTGGGTAATCTAACTATTATTGGTTCAATCTTTCTGTAGGAAGAAGAACTGAAGCAGGGAGTAAGTTATGTTCCCTACTGCAGGTCTTAACTAACTGTGGAGGGGCCTGCCGTCCTGCTGTTTTTGTCATTGCTTTTGCCTCTAATGTATGTTCATGCTTCAGTTTGGAAAGAGAAAAAAAAAATCATACTAATTTGCTTCCTTTTCAATGTAGTGCTTGAATTGAGATATATAAAATTAGCATTTTTTATAACTATTACTACTGTCGGCATCAAAAGAAGAGCTATTACATCTTTGAGAAGAGGGAACAAATTGTAATTTGTTGGACACTTTTTAGATCTCCAGGCGTCTAAATTTCAGACCAGTCTTGTGCTTTTCTGGGTTGTTGACCAAACCCTTCTCTTAATAGAAGGATACCCACTGCAGTCCCTAAAGTTACACTAGGTAAAACCCACAGCACTCAAAAGCGAACTTCCTCATCCCCTAACACTGTGAGTATCCAGTTCAGTTTCCATTTAACTGAAAAGATGTAGAATCTCTTTTATAAAAATTGGCCAATTACATCTCTTTTTATTATATAATTATTAAGCCCCAATTCCCCCACTGCTCACCCAAATGTACTCAGTCTTAAGAGAGAAAGACTACTCAGTAATTGTTCACTTTCCACTGTTTAGTTCTTCCCAAGCAGAATTCCTACCGTTGGTTGAAAAAATCTCAAAAGAATAGGTAACTTTCAGCCTTTCTCTTATCACCAAGAACCGTTCTGCTCTGGGATTTCACAAGGTCCTCAAATATAGCTCCAGAAATCGGGCCATTGTGACTGTAGCCTAAACTGAAGCCCTGTACCTAACTCTGTGGTCAGGTTCAGAAGCCAGCAGAGGGAGCAGCATACTCAAAAAATAATAATAATAAAATGAAAAAAAAAATAAAAGCTGCTGTAATTTCAAGTGCATGTACCAAGCTGTGTATGACAATAGACCCCACCTGCTAGTATTATCAAACATTTTCACATTATTTCCATGGATCAATTAGAACTGTAGCCTGTCCAATTTCAACCTACTTTTTAATTCTTCTGTATTCTCTTTCCTATTATTCATTGTGTGTGTTTGTGTGTAACAAAGAATGTTTGCAAAATGCTGGACACATTTTTACCCTTTATTCCCATGGTCTGTAAAAAAGGAAAGTGTAAAACTAACTTGTAATGTCAGACAATAAAGACAATGTATTACATTATTTTGTATTTTGTGAAAAAAAAATTACTAAAACTATAAAGTCCAGTTTTAATGAGACAGTGCCCCTTGGTGAGGGACACACATTGACAGCTGTATAATTGCCCATAAATGCATACATGGGGTATTTCTATGTTCTTCCAACACTTAGATCATGGTAGAGAAAAATGCCTTGCTGTGGCACTTCTTTTTGCAAACAGCCTCTTTTCTTTTCTGTCTCTTACTTAGCATGTGCATCAAAAAAGGAGATAAGACTCCAATATAACCTTCCTCCTCCTAGTGGAGAGAGAGGGCAATCATCCTGTAATCGGTCAGCCTTGCTTTATCCATTTCCCACGGGGATTCCTCTACCATTTCCGGGGCAACGCATTCTTGAAAGACTCAGAGGACCAGGAAGTTCATAAACCGTTGGATGCATAGAGCCAGGAAGTTCATAAGCAGATGGATGCACAGAGGCTGGAAGTTCATAAACAGATGGATGCAGAGAGCCAAACCATGGCAGCACCCATAAGAGCATTACTGCCCCCTTTCCTTCCAGCTCCTCCCTCTGAGCCCGAAACAGCTGCTGCATCTCTAAAGTCAGCCTGCAGTGAGTACTGCTGCATAGCTACTTAAGGGCCCTTATTGGTAACACCCAGATGTCAGCAGTGCATTGTCTGGAAGGGGGTCGAGTTTGCCTGTTTTAGTCATTCATTTGCTTTTATACACAAACCTCTTTTCAAAAAGGACCCGAGGCAGCTAACAACAAAAGACATAAACAATGACTTCATAAAATAAAAATAGAAAAATCAAAAATTATAAGGGACAGGTGTGTTGCTCTGAGATTTCTGGCAATGAGGCAAAAAAGGAAAGCATATTGGTGGTTTTATTAGAACAGAAAGTCTAGTTCTTAGGGGACCAAATTTCTGTTGGCATAAAATATGAAAAGAAAGTCTCTCTCGGAGCTTTACAGGAGGAGTACTGAAAAAAAAAAAAAAAACAGACAAATGCAATAGTAACTTTCACATGGCTGGTACTTATACTGACCTTCAGTCAGAATTAAAGACAGCCTCCCATGTTCCAGTCCCGTAAAGGCAGTTCTACGAGGAAATAAACAAATGCCATCCAAATATACAGACTTCTCATGGTATAACATGATCTAAGGAGAGAATTTAGAGGTTTTAGTCTGGCATCTGCTTCTAAATTCTGTTTTCATTTATAAGCTTTTCCCCTTTGGGGACATTCTCTTTGTAAAATCAGATTTAAAACACTGCACACAACAAGTCGTGCTTGATTTAATAGCCTCTACTTGCTTTATCCTAAGTCTGTGTGGTTCAATGTATTTTATTATATTGGTATATATAATTCCTAACTATACTGTTTCTTGTTAGAGGTAATGCATGAATTTATTCCCCTTGAGGAGAGAACATGAATTTTTTTAAAAATAGTGCCTGTAATATAAAACGATGATTATGATATCATAAGCAATAAATTTTTTTTACAAAACTTGAATTGAAATTATCCTACCCTCTTTCTTCTTTGTGTACTTTTAAGATTTATTGAAGGAACCATAAAAAGAACACTCATAAAAAGTTTAATAATGAAGGCGGCTGGGGTATAATTGCAGTGACAGCATGTTCCAGAGTTTCTGGTATACTTCTAGTTTCAAATATTATGTTCTGGTCTAAAACCAAGCATCCTGACTTTGAGTTCAGAAAATAAGATCTCAATAATAACTTCTTAGGAAGAATTATACCCGTCCCAGCTCTTCTGTCACAGCGTAAGATGAGTAAGTCAGTTCACATCCTGGTAATTTATTTCACACATACAGGCGATACATGATTTAGCAGATTGTTGTATGGATTTCAAAAGATTATGGATGTGCAAGCACTTTGGAAAATACCATACATTTCATATATAAATATGAATGTACGGGCGTATATACATATATATGGGTACATGTAAATTTTCTAATTTGACCCATATTTTGACACACACACACACAAACACTCATGCATTCACTCCTCTTCCTTACAGTTAACCAACAGAGTTTCAGTCAGGAGGAGAAAGTTAACCATCATTCCAAATGTCATCTCCTGCCTTCGTTCTGTTCTCTATTTACAACTGGATGATCCAGTTAATTCAGGAAGTCATAGTCACTCAGGTTACTACTTCTTTCACACAAAGCTATAAAAAATATGAGCAGACCCGAAATGACAATTTTACCAGTTTAAGTTTCACCTTTCTCTATTCCCCTTGCTCATTGTCTCTGGTGGGTATTCAATAGAGTAGTGAAGCAATCAAAAGTGAGGGTGGGGACGTGGATAATACACATCATAAATAATCAATTGCTGTATAAAGACTCACATCTAGCGTTCAAAAACATACCCTCCCAGTCTCTCTCTCTCTCTCTTTCTCTTTCTCTCATCTCATCCTTCGTGCATGCATGCACACACACCACACACACACACACATCTTTTTAAAAATTAGAGATTGGTTAATTCATTCTAGAAAACTATTAAATATTATTTCTCTGCTTTAAAACATTGAAAGATGGCCCTCAAATTCAAGATAAAGTCTACCTCCTTTTATGACATTGGAGGCCCCCTAACCCAGTTCTACCCCTTCCTAGCATCATTATCCTCCACTCCCCATAGTGAACCCGGCGCTTCAACAATACTGCCCTCCCAACCCTATCTGCAATATCCTTCACACTTCCCATGCCTTGCTCATGATACTCCAAGGCCTGGGATGTTCTTCTCTTCGCCCAGTACTTTCTCTTCTCTGCCTAAAAATCTCAGCCATTAAGACCCAAGTCCAATGAGGCCTCCTACCAGAAGTCACCTCATCTGTGTCCCCATAACACTTTGTACACAACAATCCCTATGATGATACTCAGTGAATGTGTATTGGGGGAAAGGATGAAAAGAGGGTTGGATGTAGCTAACCACTGGTTTGCTCTACCTTCCCAAGCTGATAAGCAAACCAGACCTGACTAGGCTGTATTCTCAGCCAAACATGAGAGGCAGATTTTTCAGGTTGGGAGGAGGACGTACATAACATCACCCACTCCTGTCTCATGGTCATCCCCTCTGCCGTTTCTCCAGGCAGTGCTGGTTCAGCAGTTAAACATTTGGACCTTTCCTTAAAGCATCCCTCCTTTCTGGTGCTAAGTGGAAACCAAAATACTTCCTGGAAAAAAAAATCAGAAAATTTATGGATCTTGTCAGACTTTTTAAAAATTGATAAAACAGCATGTTGAGTGAACTCAGAGGATGGAGTGTAGAAATGAATTTTTTATTTATTCTCTAGGAAGAGAGCTATTTTAAATTTGCCAAGTATGATGTATGTTTTCCTTCTTCCATAAATCAACTCCCTTCTCAGGAATTTTAGATCTATATATTGATCTGCATGGACCATCATCCCTTAAGTCTTTGCTCCATTAATCATCGAGTAATTTCCAGAAAAGGATGTTCACAGAGATTATTCACCCTAAATGTTCTAAAGTAGTTAGCAGAAACATGTTTTATAACCTGGCCAGAGGCCATCATTCTATAGAAGCCACTCCCTGTGAAAGTGAAATTCAGTGATATCTACCCCACTGATCTACTCCAGTGCCAAGAGGCAACTGCCCTCTTCTGAGTGGCCCTACAAGAACAGCAGAAAGGGAGTCCAGAGCTGGCAGTAGGTCCTAGGAAGGTACTGTTCATCAAACTGGATGGCGTCCTCACAAAGAGCTATGGGGCCATGATGGCCCAGAGAGACAGGGTCCTCCCCACAAAAATCTGGGTAAAGACCAGACATGATTTGGGAGTTGCAAGTTGCAAGTAAGATACCGCTGAATCTTTTCTTCAGCACAGAATCTTCCACTAAAATTCTTCACATAATCAGAATTGATTGAAATTGCACCAGTTGGATATTCATTTAGGAGACGGTGGTTATTAGTCATTCACACATTGATGTAATTTAGATTCAGTCAATTGTTTTTCCTTCACACATACTACAAGTCTATTATTTTTCTCTTAACACAGAACCATTAAAGAGTTTTGAAGAAAGGAAGCAGGCAGAAAGGAGTAAGGAAAGTTGGGTCTGGAGACCAGGCATTAAGCAGGGAGAGGTAAGGCTGAGAATGCCTCAAACATAGTTAGCAGGAGAGCTGAGTACAGGGGCAGAAGAGGAAAGCATTACCAGAGGTAACGTACTCACAGACTCACAGACGGGAAGGTTAGAAAGACTGGGCATAGAGCCCAGAAAGGAGGTGGAACAAGCCCTCAGGGCACCTGACCAACGTCTGTCTTCTCTGAGAGACCCTCCATCTACCATAGGTCATCCAGGTCCCTACAGCCCAGGGCACTCAGAGCACCTGGGCTCAGATACCAGCACAGACATTCTTGATTCATCTCCTGGGCAATTCTTTTCACCTCTCTAAGCACTGGGATCTACAACCATGCATTTAGAGTAGTGATACCTACTTCAGTGGTGGTGGAGAGAAATCGAAGAGAAATCATGAACATCAAAACCCTTCGTCCATGGCAAAGCACAAATCAAATAAGTCGTTTATTATTGGCGTGGGACGCAGTGGGAGGCCATGGTAGCTCAGAAGCAAAGGTTTCATGGTAATGAGACTGAGCTGCCAAAGTTTGCTGGGGAAAACCAGACCCGTCATCCCTGTCCCCGAGCGGGCTGGGGCAAGCAGGCTGCAAGGCATCGCACGCGGGCAAACTTCTCTTCCTTGGGCCCGGACAGACCATTCCAAGGTATTGTTGAGAGTGAAAGAGTGTAAACCTGTGCCCATTGGGCAACACATGAGTCTGTGTTCTGTTTTGCTTCATTTTTTAATTCTGGACTTTTCTCAATTTTTAGATTTGACTTTTATGTGTGATGCTGAGCCCTAGAAAGCTAACAGCATGGCATTGTACAGGATTGATGTTGTGTGTTTTAACTGCAAGCAGCTGAACCCACAGCAAAGATCTAAATCGAATATTTAAGAGCACTGCTCTCCTGGTGCACATCGCAGGGGTGTTGAATGGGTTGATGAACCTCTGGGCCTTGCCGTGGCAGAGTCTTCACTCCTTGGCCAGACCCAACAGATCGAAATGGAACTTAAACAAATACCTAATCTGTTGTGTATGCACTTGAGGGTCTCAGTTGCATTTTCTTATTCGTTAGTGACTGACTTCCTTTGCAAACTAATTATTAAAAAGAGAAAATATTTCTAAGAGACCTCACTGTAGAGACAAAGCTGTGAAATTCAAGGTGTGACAGTCTCAGAACGGTTTCGTGCTGAAAACTGTAGTGCAAAGATAAACGGCTTTTAGTTGTTTTCTCCTTTTTCTTTACTCACTTTTAACTCTCACTATTCTTTCTGCTAGAATACTGCTTTTTCATAGGCCATGAGAAGGGCATTTCCTACAGGGAAACAGTAGCCCAAAATTAGAAACCAAGGTTTCTTCTTTCTCTTCTCCATTGGAATCCCCAAATCATAGAGCAATTTGACAAAGTCAACTTTGTAAAATAGAGATTAAACAGTTTATACCTTGTTTGATTCTTAATTTGAGACTTAGTACGCACAATATTGCATGGCATGATTTGAAATATAAATTATCCTCTACAGATGATGCCAGGACAGATGGGTTGAAAATTTAGGAAGCCTGTAAACCATATCCATCCTAAGAGAGTCTCCTAGTTTATACTTAAAACTTTCTCCTTCAATGACTTTTCATTCTACATAGAACTTCCCTTCAAGGAGAAAATAGACACACCTTGTAATTATCACTGCGTAACAGTAGCTCATCACCTGGGGACACATCTTATATATTATTGAACAATGCTGTACTAATATCCTTAGCTTTCAAGACGTAACCCAGACTTTAAATAATGTATAATAAAGTCCTAAATTACCTACACTTGCAACTCAAGTTTAGAATGACCATCTCAATTACTGAGGATTTCCTCCTGCTTTGAAATTTCATTGTTATGGTTTTTAACATTTGAGGACTTGGGGGATGGTATTTTCTTGGAAAAACAAATTAATGGCTTGCATTGTCTCTTCAGACCCAGGGGGCAGGTTCTCCTCGCTCCTCCCCCAGCCACACCATCAGCAGGCCCATCCCCATGCCGCTCCGGTCGTCGGCCTGCTCCACCCCAACTCACACGCCTCAGGACTCTCTCACGGGAGTAGGGGGAGATGTACAGGAGGCATTTGCACAAAGTAAGTGGCTTTGGTTTTGGTGTGTTCTGCTTTTATGTGACAAATAAGTCATCACAGTCTGTTGCGTGGTGTGGGGTCATCAGAGCCACACCGAGGACGTTCTAGAGTATTCCATGACTTGGCGGGCAGTTCTGAGAAACTCTGTTTCTCGCCTCACCACCTTACCTTCCTTTGGCTTCTGTTGCCGTCCACTGTTTTTATGAGTCTTTGTTCATTAAGGGAACGGAAATTCTTCCACTATCTCAGGAAAGTACAAATACAATCCATTTTAAAATTCTAAAAGATCTTATTTCCGGCTTTCTTCTCTTTACATTGAAGCAAACTCAAGATCGAGATTAAATAATCTGGCTCTTTAGCGCTGAGGTGATGAAGAAGGACATTTAGTCATTTTACAGGTACCCTAAAGAGTTGAAACACTGCCTCCATTATGGGGCTACATGGTTAGGACCCCACAGCTAATAGAGGATTGTGAAGAGTGAATCGAGATGACGAACGACATTCACCCTCAAGCTGCCTCTTCCATTTACACACGGGGGATTGGGGAGACAAGTGGTTTTTTTCATTGGGAAATATTTTAACACTTTTTAGAACTTTTTCTTGCCATCACTTTTTAAATTTACAGAAAACTAGGGGAAAAAATTCTCCTGCAGATTCTCACATTGCCAATCTCATTCCTAGAAGTAACCACTATTAACAGTTTGGTCCATCTCAACTTTTCCCTTATATATAAACATATGTGTTTATGTGTGTTTTTATAGACACATACTCTTTATTTTTCACACAAATAAGATCATGCATCATATTTTGGTCCACAATTTGCATTTTCTTAAATTAGCAGTATATCATAAACATTCTTCCCGGTCTTTACGTATAGATTTAAGGAAGAGAGACATATTTGGTTACTAGCTTTAAGACAAAAAGAAACAAGGTAAAAAGTTTTTTAAAAAACAGATTTGAGGAAATCATTTCTGGCATATATGACAATCAAGTTCATAATTTCAGTTAGATATAAAACATATAGATATCAGTAAGAAAAAGACATCCCCAAAACAAAAATAGGTTAAGAATATGAACAGAAAGAAGAAGAAATATAAATTGCCAATAAATATATGAAAATAACTGTAGAAATAAAAATTTTACTTAGCAGTTACAAAAAAATATTTAACTTCAGTGATATCCTCCAATAGCAAGAGTGTGAGGAAACAGACCCTCTCATCCATCATGTATAGGGGACAAAATCTAACATTTTAAAGTAAAAGAATGATATATTCTCTATTATGAAGGAAAGAGGCGACCCATAAAGCGTGTTTTCTTCTGAAAAAGAAAATAATTTAAGTTATACAAATGTGTGTTGTTATACAAAATAACTGTATTTAATTTTTAGAAGGAAAAATGTCTTTTCCCTAAATACTGTTGTAAAGAAATTTATACAGTATTTTAAATCAATTTGAGCTTTCTGTTACAATTAATGTTTTCTCAAACTACTTTGATTTTAATTTACATGTATTTATTATTCTGCTTATTTAGTTCTACTTTCTGACACATGGCAGAATGACATGTGGCCTAGCTCACAAAGAGCTTATGCGGCATCAGTTCATCTGTAAGTCAGGTCTTTGGAATCTTGAGTCCTTTTTCCAAAGATATTATGATGATTAACCTTCTGTTTCATTTTCACCTTGACCAGGCCCTAGGCCAGCCCACAGATATCCATTTAACTCTTAGTGTGCCTGAAACTTCATAATCTTTCTCTACCATAAAGAAACATGGTCTAAGTTCCAGTTCAGAGGACCAGATTTATCTTCTGCCCACCTCCTGGTAGCAAGAGCAAGAATCTTTGCCCCTTTTTCACACTCTGGGGGCATTTGTTGCACAGGGTTCCCATTTCCAAGAGGTACCCGTAAAAATAGGAGGAGCTCTGGGAGTCCTGGTGGGAGACAGAGGCTGTAGTGAAGAAGATCAGAATCCAAAGGGCCCAGCCACCAGGTAACAGCTGAAATAATAGCAGCAGCTAGGAAGGCACAGCGGTGTTTTTATGTGTGGGTTATTCTTAAGAGAGGTGACCACAAATACCGATTTACCTGGGACCATCCCAGTTTGTGCCGGGTCACCCAGTCTTATTATTAATACCACTCCCCTTCACGTGCAGAATTGCCCCAATTTAGACAATAAATTATATGAACCCTCGTCAGTTGCCATGTCTTCCCACATCAGAGTCCACTGCCTAAGCACAACATTCTTTTTTTCAGGAAGTGAACCAAAGCACATCTGAAAAGGAGAAGTCTTGGAAGTGTTTTTGCTTTAGAATGTCAGTGGAAATGATAAACCATATAAAATCTTAGAAAAGAAAAAAAAGCTTTTCTTTTTTTTTTAATTGTCATTTCTTCCTCACTTAAGGTACAAGAAGAAATTTAAGGAACGACTTACTAGTGGCAGCGGATTCCATCACTAACACCATGTCCTCTCTCGTGAAAGAGCTGAATTCTGGTGCGTCCCTTCCCTGGTCCCCTCCTATTTGTCTGTTCATTGCAGGGCAACGCGAAAGTGTTAGGGGCTTCTGTTAGAGATCTGCTCATTGTTGAAATATGAAAAGATTTTTTAAAGATCTATGTGATATGTTGTTGATATATTCAGATTTTTAAATTAATATTTATATTTTGCTGATGAGAAGTCTTAATAAATGCTTAATACAGAAGCTTAGAAATGCTTAAAAATTAATGCTTAAAAAAGCTTAAAAATTAATGCTTCTTAATACAGAAGCTTAAAGAATAGAGAAAAATGTTAAAAATGACATTTCTAGAAGCCGAAGATAGACTTTGTTAACATCTATCATGATCTAAAGTGACATGATGCTGAAGTTATTTTATAAGGTCAAATATTTTAATTACTAACTTAGACTCTCTTCATTTGGAATGCATGGCTAATTGAATGAGGCTAACCTGAAGTTTACCTTTGTAGTAGCTCTAAAGAAAGGTTTACCCAGAAAACAAATAGCACAAAACTGTGAGAATCTCTATATCCTAATAATAATACACAGAGTTTGGTAAACTTTAACAGTATGATTATTCAAATAACTATCTTACCACTTACTAATACATATCATCTATTTCTTAAAGACCATCTAGCAAGATATTCACCTGGCAGGAGTATGGTCATATAGTTGATAATATAATCATAAGAAATTAAACTTCAATATTAAAAAAAAATGGATTTAAATTTCATAAAACCTCTATAATTAGAATTAATGAAAATTGTTGCTTCTATTTTAGATTTAGATTACTAAATAGGATAAAAATGACATTATTTAATATATCATGATCAATGGTATGTACCCAGTGCCCTAGCAAGTGATGACTAAAAATGTTATCCTTTTTGTGGAAGTTTCAAGTTTATACTCTTATAAAATACTTTGAAATACTAAGTGAATGTGATACATTAGGTTTGTATTTTCTAAATTAATATTAAGCAAAAGTAACAGTTTTAATGATGACTAAAGGGAGAAAAACAGAAGTTTTAATGAGTTAAGTCAGTTATTAAGACAAAAAAAATTCCTCATATCATTACTGAGATAAAAAAAAGACAACACTGTATACCAAATGACTTTATAGTAATTCCTATCAAGTGTCAATTATCATTTAGAAAAAAATAAACACCTGACCTACATACAGTAACTCGTTAATGTTTTATATAGCACCCGTGTGTTTAAGTTAAGCTTAGCCCTTTATTTGCTGATCATAAAAATATCTAACGAGTCATTCTTTATTCTCTTTAATTGTGCCTAACAGAAGTGGGGAGTGAAACAGAGAGTAACGTGGATTCTGAATTCGCACGGACTCAATTTGAGGATCTGGTTCCATCGCCAACCTCTGAGAAGGCTTTTCTAGCACAAATTCATGCCCGGAAACCGGGGTACATTCACAGTGGAGCTACCCCAAGCACTATGCGCAGTGATGTGTGAGTATCTTCTGCTTGGGGTTATTTCTCAGGAGCAGAGCCCCGCAGGGAGCATGAGAAAGTGAAAACACTGTTGCTTCATTCTTTATTCTGGAAAGGGATGATGCAGTTTCTTTTTCTGCGAGAAGAGATAAAGGGTACTGCATTTAAATTCGTCATTGTGACTATCTCCCTACCCCATCACAATTTCTAGAGCGTATCAATAATCAAAACCAAGCAGTATTTATTGAGAACTTGGTTCACCCAAGGCACTGTGCTAATTTTGTATAAAATAGTATAAAAAAATCGCTCCTAGCCTTCCAGGATTCACAGACTAGGTTGGGAGATAAGTCATCCTATCTTCTGAAGTTACTCTAGCTGTATTTGGAGGATCCCGTGATGCTGGAGAGGCCTCTGTTCAGAATGGGTGTGGACAGCATCATAAAAGCACTAGGAACCCAAATAAGTATACTGTTGTGCCACTTAACAATGGGTACGAGCTCTGAAAAATGCATTGTTGTACAAACATCATAGATGCACTTACACAAACCTAGACGGTATAGCCTACTACACACCTAGCAATTGCAGCCTATTGCTCCTAGGCTACAAGCTTCTACAGCAGGTTAATGCACAAAACAACACAAGATTAAATCAAGCACAAGAGAAAATGATGCAATCAAGAAACACAGTGAATATGGGATGTATGAGGCTACTGCCAAAGTTACTGGTTTACAGCAAACTTTTTATAAGTAGAACGAGTACACTTTAAAATAATGATAAAAAGTATAATATAGTAAATACACAAACCAGTAACAGTTGTTTATTATCAAGTATTATGTATGGTGCATAATTGTATGTGCTATACTTTTATATGACTAGCAGTCATAATAGGTTTGTTTACGCCAGCATCACCACAAACACGTGAGCAATGCATTGTGCTATGATGTTATAACACCTACAATGCCACTAAGCAATAGGAATTTTTTAGCTCTACTATAATTTTATGGGATCACTGGCATATATGTGGTCCGTCCTTGACCGAAACATCGTTATGTGGTGCGTGACAGTAAATTTATCAAACCTCATTATAAAGAAATCCAATTTAGTTGACATGTTGAATGTATATAAATCTGACCCTCGAAAGACATTTTGCAAAGGTTTTTACCTAATTAGGCTTCTGTAGCTTGACAGAAGCCTGCAGAATTAGTGACATACTCACTCGACTTTCTGTGATGCTGGATCAGCTCAAAGTAGTCAGGCAGAGGAAACCAAAGCTGAGAAATAAAGATGAAGCTGAGACAGCTTCAGAGCTGAGCTTAGGAGGGCACTTCAGGAGCATGAGGCTCATGGACTGTGAGAAATGTGGGCAGAGGCTCGCTGAAAAGCTGGGAAAGGGAATTGCTAACCGTTTAAAAAACTACAGAAGGGTGACGGTGCTTAATGTTAAAAGTACTGCAGACTGGTCTACAAAAATAAACTGGCTGTTTTAAAGACCCAAAGAAGAAAATAACCAGAGGCCTTTATAGGCCTTTCTGGTGTTTTAGCTCTCAATCCAAGTAGTGAGTAAAAGACCAGTAATAATGGGGAATTATAAATAGACATGGTTTGAAAGCCAGCTGTGGAAAGGCAGAGCATAAGATCAAAACAAAATCGTTTTAATGTAATTTAAAATGGCAGTAGGCTGCTGCTTTTAATTTTAGTTTGCTCTCTTGTTCTTTCCTCTATAATTTAGAATTACTCGATTTGTTTGTTATTCAAATCGGTGCAGTAATTGTCATCAGTTTAGTCTGGTTAACACATATCTGTTTGACTTTCGATAATTAAGCATTTACATGGTGATTACTCAAAATTTCCTAGTGCTAATCCTAGTTCCAAGACTGCAGTTAAAGCCACCTCACTCACTGTCCCCATGATGCTGGTGGCAGTTCCACCTACCAATATGGGTACGGGAGTTGGGGAAAGAGAGTTCACAGGGGCCTCAGACCTATTTAGGCTGACCCCAAACCTCTAAAAATAACAAGAACATGTTGTACAGATATAAATAAACATGTGCATTGACATTTAAGTTCCAATCCAGAAACTTCTCCTTGACCACTTTTTTCATTTTAGGGGCTATTTTAAAATCTGTACTATCTAAACATGTATCGTATTTTACCCTGAGAATATTTTAGTAATACAATTCAGGTAGTTCCAGCAAGAGCTTTATATATCCCAGGACGAATAGATGGAGATAGAGTCACACATTAGTGAATAAGGTCATAATTATCTATTTATTTCATAGTGGAATTAGAAAATTAAGTGGATTTCTTAGATTTAGAGCTAGTATAAATTTTTCAAATCAAGAGCTATGTGTTAGAGTATTAGCCTTCCTGAGTTTGGTTAGCCGATATTCTGAGATTTGATTCTACTATAAGAATAAAGCACATGGGTTCCCATGCTAACACACATGCTTCCCACAAAGAAGGTTAAATTATGAACAAATGTCCTTAATCATTATTTCACTAGAGGGCTCACTTTCCTTATAGAAAATGTTCTTGGATTCTATTTAAAAAAAGAAAAAGAAAAAAAAAAGGCCCCAGATTGGGAAAACTATATCCACTCAAAAGACAAGCTTGACCTTTTAAAGACTAACAAACATCTAAAAGACAACTCATTTCTGTGCACCCTACAAAAACACAGATAACCAATGATCGCCGTAATGCCATAAAAAAATTATATATGAGAATACCTTGATTATATATTTTCTTAAACTTCCAAAGATTTTTTAAAGTTTTCTGTTAGGTAACAGAAGACGCGGAATTGAAGTGAATCGAAGGGAAGAAGTGGAAGACAAAGTAAATGTGCCCCCAGAATTACAGCTGACACATGGAGTTCACTTAGACTTTTATTTTAAGATTTGCTCCAAAACTCCGTCTGTGGTTTATTCCCAGAGCTACAGAAGACGGGGACCCCTACGTGCGGCCCGAGGATGAGAACTATGAAAATGACTCGGTCCAGCAGCTGGAGAATGAGCTCAAGATGGAGGAGTACCTGAAACAGAAGCTGCAGGATGAAGCGTATCAGGTACGGGGAGCCAGGCCCACACCGCCCGTGACTTCCGCCCCAGCCCCTCCGTGGCCGGGTCTTTCGCATTACCGGTCTTTCAAATCGGTGCCTTCTCCTTCTTTCTACCCTCCCTTTCTAGAATATTCTGACTATATTCCCTAGTCTGTGTATTCTAGACACTAAAAATTTTAAATACTTCTTATATCTGTCACTCACCATGTATTCTTATAAATGCCGATCTAGAAAGTGAAAAGGGGCCTTGTCACGTCAGTGGAGACTTGGTGACTAACAGTCCATATTCCTCCAAGATCATTAGGAAAGATGCTTTTTCTTATTGAAGGGGAAAATAAGATACAGAGAACAAAGCACAAGGAAACTGAATAAATATGAATATATCTGTTCCCTTGAATCATTTGTCCTCAGCCGCTTTCACTGCCTACCTTGTGTCAAATGTAAATAAGCAGGCGAGTGACAAACACCACTAAGAAATGTTGGGGGGACTACAGGCCCCGTGTTCAGCAGCGTATGGATGGACAGATTGTCATAAATAGTGCAGTACGTTAATCCCTCTGAAAATTTACTGAACATAACACCTGCAACTGGGAATAAATATAATTAGCAACATCTGAAAGGGGATGCATTTTCCCCAAGGAAATTGTTCTACTGCTATGTTTGTCTTTCTTGTATGCTTCCTTTCCCTGTAATTTTCCAGTGTTTCCTTGGGGTTCCAGGAGTTCAGAGATGTTTACATGGTTGAGACCTGCTGCTCCCCAGCCCCCAGTGGGTTATTTTACTCTCAGGCTTTCAGTCCAGTGGCCAGAGAAGCTTTTTCATGTTCAAGTCAGCAGTGGCCCTCTCTTATTCTAGTAATGAAGGAAGGAGAAGCAAAGAGAATAAATTATCTTCTACTGTTCATATGTTTATAGATTAAGCTTTGAAATATTTTCCCAAGAAGAATGTAGCAAGAGAGAAATTGAAGCCCACCAACCCCACCCTGACAATATGAAACTAAAGTTTTGCCTCTTTGGAATGTTCCATTCACCTTTTTGGTGTAACAGCCACATTTCAGAAGCAAGTTAAATGGTGGCCCAGTCATACAAAAAAATAACCAAACAGTCACTATATATAATGCCATGCTTCAGCCCTGCAGAAACAGTCAAAGTCTCCAGAAGTACAGACCCATGGAGAAGGCTCTCTCTTTGTGACTTCTCTGGCCCATCTACAGAAGGAAATTAGCCTGGATGAAGCTGCCAGGGTGTCTCTGGGAGGTCTGAGGGATGGCAATCCTACACGTACCTCATTTGGCTTTGTGACCTAGAGAGAAGAGAGATGCGGTTAAATAATCAATATTCCGGTTCATGCTGTTAGAGGTGCCTCTTAGGCCTTCCTCTTTGACTTCATGTAAGTTTCTGGATTTTGATACAACAGTAACTAAAATTCTAGGGATTTTTTTTTTTTAAGAGAGGCAGCCATTTTATATAAAATGTTATATTTTGATTTATTTTAATGAATTAGGAATTTCACCTTACATGAGTAAAATGAAGAGAAATTCTATGATTAGCTTAAGATCCATTCGGAGTTTTTGCCATCTCTGGTAAATCTTAAGCTTCTTCTCTCTCTCTTTTCCTTACCATACCCAGTGACTTCAGGGAAAGGCAAAGGGCTGGGAGGATACGTCCCCACTCAAGACGTATGCCCTGGAGAACGCTAAAGTGGTTTTCTTTGCCTGCTCTGTGAGAATACAATTGTTTGATGGATCAGAATGCTACTGTCAGTCAATGGACTCTGTCTCTCTCTGTCTTTGTGCATGGCTTCCAACCAAATAATTCACCGGCTTGACTGCATCACGGACTTGACATGTCACCTTTCTTGTTTGTGTCCTTTGTCACCCACAGGTCAGCTTGCAAGGTTGAATACAATATCCTTTTATCACTCTCCTCTCAAGTAAGTACCCTCTTATTTAGAAGGAAATGTGGCCACTGTACACCGAATTCTGATAACTTGTAACCTAAATTCACAATCACTCTCTCTTAGGTGTTTCTATGTGATAACATATCCTCCTTCCTTGCTTTTGTCAAAGAATCTTCTCAGGCTATGGAGCATTTCATTATGATCTAGTGGAGATTTGGCAAACAACCTTGGGAACTAACTTTTTAACTCTATTAATTAGAAAAAATGGCACAGAAATGTCTATAACACCAGAGATGCCCTAGAAATATTCCGTGGCTATGAAGCTGCATCACCAATCCATAACAGCACCCAAGTTAAAGCCTATCATTTGAGAAGGAAAAGTCCAGGCTTGCGCAGCACTTCCAGAGATGGGTCAGCTCCTTAGTCAAGCTGTCCTCAGGGCCCAAAAGTCAAAAGTGTGTCCCTTAACAAGTGAAAGCAAAACAAAAACAAAAACAAAAAAAACATAGAGGAAAACCCCAATAGCCTTATATCTTTTGGACTAGCTGATTCAAATGCATTGTGGAATTCAACAAGATATAACAATTTAGAATATCATTTATGTGGCATTTGCTCAATAGAGAAAGAATATCACTTGACTGACAGGATCACTTGAGTGTAGTGATCTGAAATTTAGGCTCTGAACTCTATTAAACCCGATTTCAAATATGAGTTTTACCAAATCCTAGCAGTATAGCCTTGGACATATTATTAAACTTCTATGAGCTGTCATTTTTTCTATACAACATACATCATAATACCTACCTCATAGAGGAGTTGTCCTCACTGGGATATAGTTTTTAAAGAACTAAACATAGTGGCAGGCACACTATAATTTTAATGAGCACGTGCAAACAAGCAAGTCAGTTCCTGCGAGCCGCTATAGTTATGATGTATGGGAACCCCTGGGACTCAGAACTAGCTTGCTCCCTCTATTTTTATAAACAAGGCTAAGACTCAGCTACGTGCAATGATTCGATACACCTTCAGCTACACTGCTCCAAAAGTCTAGATGGTTTCTCTGGCTCCAGCTAATGGCCAGTTAGATATCCTTCGTTATAGTTCACAGCCAATATACCTCTCACAGTTATCTGGCTGCACTGGCCCAAGGACTTGTATGTATCTACTGTAGTTATATGGTCTTTCCCAACCATGGAATCCCAATAAGCCTATAGAGCAGTTGATAGTAGACTTGACTCTGGCTGCTAAATTAGAAAAGGAATATATATGTTCTAAATGACATATTGATTAGTAAAGATTACATTCTAGCTCAAATACTACTGACCTCCCATCTTGGTCTTCAGGTTAAGATTAAGTAAAAACCATAGCATAATTGCTATTATGAAATACACTTTTTGAGCTGTGAAGCCCTTTTTGTGTGAAAGGAAGGATCTTAACTGACTGCATTTTATTCTGCCTCCTTTGGGTTGGAGAATGCTATACCACATGCTCTCCTGATACGTTATGTCTACAGTGAAAAAATTCCCAGGGGCTGTTTCTGAAATTATTCACTCCGATTATAACAAATCTAGCCCCAGAGGAGCAAGCCTTTTCTTTTAATAGCATTTTCTCTCTTAGCTCCAGCGATTTGATTATTTTTATTCTGCACATTATTTAAAGAGTAGTAGCTAGTTCTTAGAAAAATATATTTTTTTAAAAAAGCCTAATAATTTGTCCTTGACATAAACCCAGATAAAAAGTAGCTTTTGGTTCTTATACCTAAAAGCCAAAAATTTCAGTACTTTGAAACTTCTTAGGCCATTTTAAATCTTTGGTATAAATTTAGCAGTGAAAATTTTACATAACTATGGCATCTGCCATTTAATGTATCTTGTACCTACCTAGCTGACATTCCACAGGACTCTTAACATGAACCAGCCTGTCACTCAATCAACCACTTAGGCAAAATTAATTTAAAGCCTGATAGAACCTGGCAGAAGCTAATGGCTTTTCTTCTTTGCAGATAGTTCTACTGTAATTTTTCTTGATGTAGCTAAGAAATACAGCTGGAATTTTAGAGCAGTTTATGGTATTAAAAATCTGTTTGTTTGACTTTCTGACTGTGCTGCAAGACCAGATATCATCCAAAATATATGCCTCTCTTATCCAAGGGTCCTGAAGCTGATTTCATTGGTTTCAATTACATATCTACCGACAAAACCCTACACGGGCAAGGGGCAGAAAGGGATACATCGGAGACATGGAAGACCCATCTCATCCTCTGCTCAAAGAGAGCTTTAGGCTTATTTGAAGATAAATATAGACTTGTTAACACACTAATAAGAGTGAATAGAGTAAAACCTGGTTTATTGCTTTTTCATCTAGCCACTTTGGAAGGAACAGTATACATAAAGATTAGCTCTCGACTTAGAGTCCACCAAAACTCCATCTTGGCCCACTTAAATCTTGGATTTGTCCCTTGTCCATTTCTCTGGCCATATGGTGTTCCGCTCCTTGGCCAGCCACTTCCTAGAAATTGGAGGATCGCAAGACTGAAAGTGAACTTAAAAAAATATTTTTAATTAGCATGGCATTCTCATGGTGAGTCAGTGCTCTCCTCTCCTTGTCCAAAGGACAGCACAAATATCTCTGTTTACGTTGCTTTAGCCCCCCATATGTCACAGATATCCACTAAGGAAGAGATTCAACATGGAGGATTCTTGTCCTTTCTTTCAGAAAGTGCAATAGCATACAGTGTCCCAGGACATTCATTCCCAATTGTCAGAGGAAGGGAGTAGAGCATGTGTGTGTGTGTGTGTGTGTGTGTGTGTGTGTGTGTGTGTCAGGGGAAGGGGGAATCTTAAGCTTCATAACCCTGATGTAGAGAACAGTTTTCATTTTTAAAAAGAAATTACACATTCCTTATTCCCAGGCAAGCTATAGTCAGACAGATGATGACAGTAACACGAAAGCTGGTGATGAAGGGGAGCGCTGCACCCACCCACACAGAGGAGAAGACAGCAGCCTGACAGCATCCTCACCGAAGAGAGGAGCCACCACACGCAGCAGCTCCTGACAGACCTCCCCCCACACTCCTAAAGACGTATTCTGCTGACTATAGTGCAGCTAACTTTTTGTTCTAAGATTTGTAGTTTATAAGTGTGTGTTTTAAGAAGGAAAAAAAAAATACTTCTGTTCAAAGCTAACTTATCAGCTACATCCTCTGTAACATAGCTCATCCCTGGTTAAAAACAAACAAAAAAAACCACAGGCTGAAAACCCATGCTGCTGTTACTCATGATGGCAGTGTTAAAAAGCATTTAAAAACTTTGCACATGATATTGATCCTGTTCAGTTTACAATGACAATATTAATACTGTTTATAGCTAGAAGTTTGATTTCTGGATTCTTTGAGATTTTAGCAAAACAGTTTATTATACAATGTACATTTTTTTTTTCACAGCAATTGGGAAAAAACAACCACTTGCAATTATTCCCTGGCCCTGAAGGATTTGGTTCCTGAGTGTACAAACTCAGAGCCCAAAAGCCAAGAAGGGCGCTTGGCCTGCATGGTCTGCAGTTGTCTTCAAGTCTCTGTGAGCAGTGACTTGAACCAAACATCAGGATAATCCAGTCTCTGGGGCTTCTTTCCAACTTGAGGTTGTTTTCTTTCAAGATACTCTAATGAATCAGCCATAGAATTTAGTGTAAATATTTTTTCCAAATAGATATCATATTCAAAAAAGGCAACATTCAAATTATATAGAATCTAGTTTTTAAAATCAGCACAGATCTTCTTTAAAAAAACTGTGAACTATGTTTTGAAATACTCGTTACTAAAGCTGTTTATAAACCACAGGTGCCATAAAACCCCCAAACGGACTAAAGTGATATCTGCTCTTCCATGGTCTTGTTCCTCTTGTCTTAGGTTTAGGGAGCATGTCTCTAACAGCACCGCTCATCCACAAGTTCCCCGATCAGGTTGTTTGGAGGCCTTCAGCTTTAAATGTACAGGCTTAAAGTGCGCTTGCAAAAATGTTCACTCTCCTTTTATTTCTGAATGTTTATTGCCTTAGCTGGCTATTTGGTGTTCTGCATGCAGCCTTCTGTGGTCAAGGGAAAGGAAACAGACTCTTCTAAGTTGAGTTGGGATTTTGCACTCAGGGAAAAGCTGATGTGCAAAAGAACTGTCAAAGAAGGGAGAATGAAATGCTCTGTTGATGGTCCTTTATTAGGTAGGGCCTTCTTTGGGGAGTGCTAAAGACTTCCCTTAGGGATTCTTGGGAAATGAAAAAATAACCTATTTTTTCAAGGTTTGAGGAAATAAAAATCTAGCAACATATTGGATACATTATACTTAAATTGGTAGCCTCTCTGGAATTCCTGCTTTTCCTTTAAAAGAGAAAACAGTGGTTCTCAAAGTGTGTTCCCTGGACCAGATGCATCAGCATCACCTGGGAATTTATTTAGAAATGCAAATTCTTAGGCCCCAATCCAGGCATATGAAATTAGAAACTCTGGGGGATGGGCCCAGCAATCTGTGTTTTAATAAACCCTCCAGGTGATTCTGATACACACTAACGGTTGAGAAGCACTGCTTTAGAATAAAATTGTATAATAAAATCTCTGAAAAGGCCTATTCTGAATAAGAAAGGTTCTGAGTCAACCTCAAAGCTTCAGCGATTCGAATTTGCTTCCAGGGCTGGCAGAAACCTCCCACCCACACAGTCAGTAGTTGGTAGGTGCCCAGCCTGAGAAAACTGACGTCCTGTCATCTTCCAGCTCCCTCTTCAGAGGCCTCTGAGATGTTCCTGTCTCTGCATTTGGTCAGAAATCATCTCCTTGGCTGCCCTTTGGAACGAAATCACTTGCCTTTGGGACAGTAAAGCTCTTGGTTGGCCTTAGCAAGGAGACCATTCTGTCCATTGATGTACTTAATCATACTTCCTTCGAAAGAATGTCCCTGAGAACAGGCTGACACCAAAGTGGCACAACTGTACAGTTCTCAGATTTCTTTGCACAGATGGATTTTATTGCGGGTTTTGTTGGTATTTCTTAATGTTCATCTCCTTTCCACTGCCCATCGTCTGTGAAACCATACCTCTCTAGATGGAGCAGGTGGTCCGTGGTGCCTCATACTCAGTACTTAAAACCACTACATCCCAGTTAGCTACATTGCTGTCAGCTCTAAATCCTAGCCAGGTAGTTCTTGAACTCAGAATCTCTGGCCCTGCAAGTGACATTTAGTCATTGACTGGACCGAGCTGACATCTGTTGTCACTTTATGTTTCTACATTAAAACGTTTGTCTAAGGTTTGAACTGTTTTGCTGATAATCTTCTCCCTTGTCATAGCTTTGATTGCCAGCTCCATCACACGGTTGTTGATACCATCATACAGAGCCATTGCAAGGACTCTGGAAACTGCTGCCAATGACCAATTCCTGACTAACCAGCCACCTTTTCTTTCTCTTAGCTCCACGTCAGCAATGAGACCAGACTCAAGCACCCTTGTCCTGTAATCGAGACAAAATGGCGTGTATTGTTTTGGGTTTTTGTGTTTTTTGGTGGGTTTCTTTCCTTGGCTCTCCAAATTTACTTTTGGGGCCTGTTCTAAGTGCAAACCCAGCAGGTCTTACCTGTCCTGTCCATTGGATACAATTATATCTTTTGAGGGATGTTTCTTTCTTATTCCACAATGAATTTGCACATCTGTCTCCATCAGAGATGATAACCTATTAATGAGCACTGGTCTAACACAGCCAACCCTCCTCCACAGCATCTTGTTAATGGAGGTAGAAAAGAGGGTGAAATCTACTGTATGGATTCAGGAATCAGTTGTGGTTGGTCAGGACGGAAGTCGGGGTAAGTTTGGTTGGTCAGAGGGAGATGTGCTGGAGATTGTGAAAAATGGACTCTCGGATGATAAGGCAGGGAAGGTTCATTTGTAAGTAGTAATGTGAACTGAAATGCATAAGAGTGTGGCCTTTGTTGTGATATAGTATGTATTTTCTTATATGCATGAGCCAAACTGTTGCATCATAATTTAGCACTGATGTCTGCTTTTATTTTGATCATCTTTGTCTACTCTTATTAGTTCTTGGCTGTTAACTGTAGATAAACCTTGTAAATAACGGCAACTTTGGTTGCTGCAATCGTCACCTTGGTTTGATTCCATACAAGGAGCCACAAACAAGAACTCCACTGTGTCCTCAGAAGAAAGGGCATTTTTACTTTTGAACCAAAAAGAAAAAAAGTCAGAAGCATTACATGTTGAGGCTAATTAACTATAAGACATTTTTGATTATGACTACTGTAATTTGACACCATTTGAAATAACCAATTCAGAGACCCTAAAGATTTCACAATATTCATTGGTATTGTAACACAACTACAATCATATGAGTTTTTGTATTGCTGTTAAGTATTGTTTTGTGTGTGTGTGAGTGTGTGTGTGTGTGCGTGTGTGTGTTGGAACCTCCTGGGGACATGTTATATTTTGAAGTGATTAAACTATTTAATTGTGTGTCTATATTTTGGAATGGAATTATTTCTTCATTAAAAAATGTTTTTAAGAACACTATATCTTGTATATTGTATTCCTTTGTTTCAGTGAATCTTTTCTAAAGTAACATGGAGTCAGTCTGTTCAAAGGAGAAATCAGTACCTGCAACAAGAGTATCAAGCAACTGAGGCAAAATATCTCATCTTTGGGAACACAATTTTTTTAATAGAAAGCCTTGGAATCAATATGGGATTGAGTCTGAGAATACTAACAGCTAACATATTTAGTGCTTACTTTATATCAGACACTGTTGTAAGTTACTTCACTTCCTCCTTTAAATCCAGAGCATCTAGCCAGGTACTTGGCAAATATTACATGCTCAACAATTACTCGTTGAGTGAATGAACAAATGAATTGCTGGCTTTTTTTTATTTGTGCTAGGTCTACTGAGAAAGGAGAATCGGCGTTTCAAATAAGTTCTCAGGTGATATTGATGCTTGTCTAAGGACCACACTTTGAAGTGCAAGGTTAAAGAGGTCTTTTAAATAAGTCAAATTATGGGGAGATTGTTACCGGTAAACAAGGCACAATAATCTACCCCTAACTTTGGGGATTCCTGTACATAGCAAATAAAGATACTCAAGTCTAAGGACATGAACATAATGGAGCTCTGTTGTCTTGGGCCAATCAGGTAACATTGCAGCAGTGAAACCACACCAGGAGCACTGGAAGCAGCTGTATTTAAGAATTCTGCCGAAGAAGAAGCTTTTG
The DNA here is from genome assembly GCF_014176215.1 of Rousettus aegyptiacus. Classification (NCBI taxonomy): domain Eukaryota; kingdom Metazoa; phylum Chordata; class Mammalia; order Chiroptera; family Pteropodidae; genus Rousettus; species Rousettus aegyptiacus. The sequence goes on from NW_023416287.1 coordinate 66,091,624, forward strand.
TTCCAAGAGTTGAGGCCTCTGTCTCCATGGTACAAGAACTCACCCAGGAGTATACTCCATGAGCCTAGTAGTCCCTAAAGGGCAGATTGGCAAAGTTGGGATGGGGTCAAGCTGGGTGAGGAGAAGTTGGCAACATTTCAGAGTCATCATTCCAGCGGAGTACACAAACTACTGAGATACCCAGGGAGAGGTTCTCTGGGTACCTTGGGAATCTGGGATCCTGCCCTCTGAGACTATGATGCTACAGACTATGCTAGGACAACTATGCTATGATGTGGCGCGTGCACACACACATACACACACACACACACACACACACACACACACACACACTCTTGAAACCCCAAAGATACAGATGAAATTAGAACTGACCTAAATGGACAATAACGTAGGAGCGCTTAGATTATTTATGGCATGATATGGTAGGCTGGACAAGCCATAAAAATGATGATACAGAGATATATTTATCAACATGGAAGACATAAGTCAAGCAAAAAAATTAAAGAATGTGAGAATTACCCAATTATTAAAATATTTGAGTGGCTATGTAGAGAAAAATACTCAGAAAAATATATACCAAAAGATTGATGATCTAAATCATGAGATTATGGATGATATTTTTATTTTCTTCATCATGTTATTCTATCTTTTTCAGGTTCCCTACCATAAATAGAGTAGATTGGGTGGATGTGTGAATGGATAAGAAACACTTGAGTTGAACAGTTTTTTGATTTGGTAACAAGGCTGCTTGAGTTGGCCAACATCTTGGAAAGTATGTCTTTAACAATGAGAATTTTCTATACCTTCAGTAAACAAAGGATTCTCTTTTTGCCTATAGAGATCCTTGATAGCATTATTATGCTATAGAACATTGGAAGATATGTTTGTTTTACTTTAAAGAAAATCTAATAAAAATATTGGAGGCTTGAGTCAAGTTAAATAATGTCAATATTTGGTCCAGCTCCCAACCCTAATTGGTACAGTACAAAAAAATTGAGTAGATACAAAGCAAGCAAGCCAGTAATGCAGGCCATGCAGATATTCTCTATCTCTGGTTCTGTCTCATGTGTCAAATGGGGCTAAATCATACCTATGCCTGGCTGCTCGGCTTTCAAGTCTCCTGATTGTGCCCCACAGGAAGAGTGCTACTATGGGTAAGTCTCAAGCAGAAACAATTATTTGAACACAAATGGTACTAGGTAAGTGCTTTCTTTGACATTCATTTTTCTGGAAGTCTCTTTGTGACTGTTCTTGCTTGACAACAGCTGTACCCTGAGAATATCTAGAAAGGGCCCAATAAACAAGCTATCTGCTCTAGACTTCAAAGTGAAACTTACTTTTGCTTCCTTTGAATTTTTTCCCTTGGCAAACACCTTTCCTAGAGAGAAAGTAGGCCAAGAGGATAAGGAAAAAGGTACATGCTCAGGTGTCCCTGCTTTGGGCCTCTAGGCAGAGAGAGACCTCCATACATACTAGTTTCGCTTATATGCTGTGTGGGGCAAACATCTTATGGTAATGAAGAGTATTCATTTGGCTAAATCTGTCCTCATCTTTATCCATGCTCTGCCAAATAACTTTGATTTATAATTAATTTTATGCATCTATCTTTTACATCATGTAGGAAATAAAAAGTGGTATTACAAGCAAAAATATAATTATGTTTCATTTTCACCCAAGTGATTATATTGCGATTCAATGCTGACACTAACTACCCAGAATTAACACAGACCCCACAGGTTAAGGTCAGGGTCCTCCACAAGATTCCCCCCACTTCAAGTGCCAGTCACAAGTCTCAGGTGTGACGCACATTTCTGACTGGCTATAAATTCAGGAATTCCCACTACACCTTCAGGTTTTGTTAGAACAACTCACAGAATTCACTGAAAGCATTACACTTGCTATAACAGCTTTATTATAAAGGATGCAGATCAGAAACAGCAAAATGAAGATATATACAGGGCAAGGTCTGGGGAAGTAGGGGTAGAACACAGAGCTTTCATACCCACTCTTTGTTGAATCTGGGCAAGCCACCATCTGCACATCACTGTGTTTACGAACCAGAAAGCCTGTGTCCAGAGATTTTATTGGGATTGCATTATGTAGGCATAATTGATTAAATCAATTGAAGTCAATCTGCAGACCCCCCTCTCCTTCTCGGAGGTCAGGCTGGCCCAAATTTCCAACCATCTAATCACTGGGTTCTTATTTCTGTTGACCAGCCCCCATCCTGAAGCAGTCTAGAGACCCGCAATGAGTTACTTTATTAGTGATAGGCATAAAAAACCACTCCTATCACTTAGGAAATTCCAAGGATTTTTAAAGCTCTATTCCAGGAGCCAGAGACAAAAGCCAGATATTTTCTCCATTATACTACATGATAATACTCAATTTTATATTTGCCCGAGTACTTTTAATGGCGACCTTTATTTCTTCATACAGTATTGTTACTGTCTAGTGTCCTTTCATCTCAACTTAAGAACTTCTTTTAGCATTTCTTGCAGGGCAAGTCTATTGGTAATAAATGCCTCAAGATTTTATCTGGGAATGTCTTAATTTTCTCTCATTTTCGAAGGACACTTTTACCAGATGTAGAATTCTTGGTTGATAGGTTTTTTTCTTTCAGCTCTTTAAATAGGTCATCCCACTGCTTCTGGCTTCCATGGTTTCTAAGGAAGAAAATGACTGTTAATCTTACTGAAGCTTCCCTATACATCATAGTCCCTTCTCTCTTGCTTCTGTCAAGATTTTCTCTTAAGTCTTTATCTTTCGACAGTTAGATTACAATGTGTCTCAATATGCATCTCACTGAGTTTATCCTACTTGAAGTTTGTTGAGCTTCATGAACGTGTAGAAACAAACTCCACAGATGATTTTGCAAAATCAGAATATCACTGCAATACTCCAGACAAGAGAAATAATGATAGTTTAGCCTAAGGGAAGAAAGTGGTCAAATTCTCAAATCTTGAGAGTAGAACCACAAGATTTTGTTTATGGATTGGATGTGTGTTAGAGAAAGAGAAGAAATAAAAAGGATACCACAATTTGGGAGCCCAAATAACTGGGAGAAAGGAGTTACATTACTGAGCTATAAAAGACAGGAGAGTAAGTTTTGGATGGGAAGAATTTCAGAAGCTCAGAGCTGGACATAATATATTTGAGATGACTTTAGACATCCAAGTGGAAAGAGGGAATAGGTGTTAGAAATCTAGGCCTACAATTCAGGAGGGAAGTCTAGACAGAGCTTTAAATCTCGGCATCATCAGCATAGAGATGATAAAGGGGACCCAAAAGGAGTGGTCAGAAACTTAGGAAGAATATCAGGAGCTGCGGTGTCCTGGATGCCAAATGATGAAAGTGCTTCAAGGTGGACCAACTGTGCTCAATGCAGCTGATAGGTAAGGAAAGCCAAGAACAAGGAATTGACACATTACATGTATAAATTAACTCAAACACATTTGAAGACTCTCTTTGCTATTCATAATTTCTGTTTTTAATAAAATTTGAAGGAACACTGAGTAGAAATTCATTTCCTATTCCTCTCAGGGCCTTGGGGGAATTGTTGTGCAGCATAATAACCCACAGGGTTGACTCTGAATCCCATCTCCATACTCCCTGAGGCCAGCTCCCTTCCTTCATTCCCACTTAGGGACATCAACCCACAAAGATGACACTGACAACTTATGTATTGTGATTGGCACAATAACTTGATAATGACCCTATTGACTCTTCAAAATGGCACTTTTTAATGAATATGGTATACTAATTGTTATTTTTGGAAAAGGAGCCTTTCTTTTATTGATGTTAGAATGTCATTTGCCTCAGTTATATTTCAGAGGAAGAAAGAGAAAAATAAAACTCTCCCCAGCTCTCTGGATATGTGAAAATAAAGTTTAAAAAACATCTCTCCCATCATATGGCAACGTGTGTTTGTTTGCCATTATCTATTGGTTGCTTTGAAAGCTAAATTTAAGGAAACAATACATGTAAAGCACCTAGCAACGTTCCTGAACATGAAGGAAGCTCACCTTATGTCAGTTCCTTTTCTTTTCTCCCCTGTGAAGTTTACGATCCTCATTCATAAAATGGGAGCACTAGTTTCGTTTTCAGAAAACTCACGCAAAAATAAATTTAACTTAAAAACAAATATAAGGAAATCTATTCAACCCCATTAACAATGAAAGACTAGAAATTAAAATATGGTTATACAGGGAGATTTAGTGATCCTATAACCACTAAAATCTGAGACCCTCCAGCCAGCTTTCCCCACTAGCACACAGAACTGGGGCAGCTGAGCATTTACTATTGAGATAAAAGATGAAAAAGTACTCTTCGGGGAATCTGACTAACACCTGCCTCCCCACACCCCACACACCACATCCCTAACTCCTACCCCCCCCCCCAAAAAAAAGCCCTAAAAATATTGGCATGGGGCCAAACAGAGCACCCTACAGAAAAGCTCAGATGTTAAGACTACCAATCAACTATTTATACCCCTACTCTTACATATGAGCAGATGACCAAAGATAACCACACATTTGAGAAAAGCTTTTAACATGAGTGATAGAGACCAAATCAAAGAGAAAAAATAGCACCTTAGAGGAACTATGCCCAGGATATGGTAACACTGGCCGCTAAAACAAATCAAACCCATATAGAATAATGGCTGTGTAGAGCATAAAGTCCAAAAGAGAAATTCCTGATAAGTAGGCTCTTCTCTAAACAATGATTTAGAGATCCGGGCTCCTTCCACCTTTTGAAAATTTGTAATTTGTATTGTTTCACAGTGGGTTCCCAAAATTGTATAATGTTTATGCCAACAAAACCTGGACCTATTCCTGCTTGTACCTAGAAAGAATTAAAAGGAAAAACAAGAAAATCATTAATAACCAAGTTAAGAAAAGAAAAAGTGATCATAGTACACCATATAGCTCAGCTTTGAGTCTCACCTCCAAATAGCATACATAAAACAATAATATAAGTACAGAGTACTATTCAACCAAAACCACACATATATCTATATTGGAAGCTAGGCAATGGGTTGTCAACATATACAGGGTAGAGGAGGAGCGCTAACTTCTCATCTTCCAAAATGAGGAATCCATAGATTATTGCCTAAAACTTTTTTTAAAAGACATGGATGTGGTGACGTCTTGCTCTCCCCTGCGGGGCCTATGCCACGCCAAAGGAGGAACAGATATTCATGGTAAATGGGACCGCTCTTCTGCTCTGCCCCTGGTCCCCTCGCCTCTCCTCCCCATTGGGTGGCAGTAGGTGGAAGGCAGGGGCGCAGAATCCCGCACACCTGGATCTCCGGCCTGGTCCTCACGGAGTCGGCGGGTGAGAGTCTTCTGACCGTGGAAACTCTCGCCCGCCTGTTTGTGTCTCGCGAGAGGCGCTCCCAGCGCGGGGGCTGCCGTCCCAGTGCACGCGCCCCAGCCCTGGGTGCACGAGCTTTGTCGGTATGCCGTCTGCGGTGCCCTTGGAGCGCTCCCGGCGCTCCCCCGAGGTGCCCGAAGGCCAGCGGCGACGTCGTTTCCCAGTCCCAGCGACTCCGTGGTGGTGTGTCCGAGGGGCAGAAGTGCAGTCGGTAAGAGAGGCGCCCCGGTTGAGGGAGAGGGTGCCTCGGCGTCCTTCTGGGGGCCCGGTAGGGGGACTGACGACTGACTGCAGGCGCAGGCCCTACGTTGCCCTTGACGGAATGTGTTTGCGGTTTGCGTTATGTCGGATGAGCCCAGTGAGGCAATCGGAGGAGCCTGAGGCCGCACAGGCCTTTATGGCCCCGACCGCCAACGCTCAGTTCTCTCCGTGCTCACCCCAGTCCTGGCCACTCAAAACTCCTTTGCAGGCCCATGGAGGAGTGGTGGGAACCTCGTGCCCTCGGTGAGAAAGCCTGCTCTAGCGAACCTAGAGGGTTCCAGCCACTGCACCATCTACCTGGGTAGTAGCCACCGATGCGACAACCATTCCATGTCGGCAGATCCCCTCTCTGCGTTGAGGGGTCTGCAGGAGGTAGGGCTGAGCACCAGCCTTTGCAAAATAATAAAAATTATAATAATAATAAGTAAAATAAAAACAAGATATGCAAAGATGTTATTTACTGGTAAATACTAAATGAATAAACTAAAACAGTAGTTGTTTCCGAGAAAGGGAATTTAGGGAAAGTAATTTATTTTAGATTGTGTGAGCATTCTGATTTTTAAAAAGAAAAATGGTAGAACATGTGTTACTAGGAATTGTCTTTGGATGATGGGTTTGGGGATATATTTTTAAAATATTCTTTCTTCCATTTGTATTTTATACATAATCTAAAATTAATATGAATTATTTGTATGATTGAAATATTAGATAAAGTTTTGGAATTTTATGTTTTTTCTGCCTCAAAAGTTATAAGAAGTGGATGTGAAATTTTAAAATAACTGGCATTTTTAATTATTTAGCTATTTTTAAGTAATAGAAAAAATGTTTTAATTATTTAGCTATTTTTTTACTTTAACAGGAGATGAGTTTTCATGAGATTAAATTACTCTTCTCATTGATAGAAAACTGGCATATTTTTGATCCTTTTGAAAAAACATACCAGATATGGCCTTACTCCACTCATTTTCTTACTTTATTTTTTTCTTAACAACAAAATAAATGTCTCTCTAGAAAAAAATATAATTTTTAGGGCCACTTCAAGGCATGCTTAACTAGTAATTAAAATATTCAGCTAGGCCTTAACTACATGTGTGAAGTTCCTCTTTTTCCAGTACCATTTCAGGTCATTTGTTCTGCTTCTCAATCACAAACTTATAAGCATCTCAAGATCAAAAATGCATAACCCTCCCCTTTCTTTTCCTCCTCTTCCCCTTCTTCCCTTTTTCTTTTCTTTCCTCCAAAAATCCAAATATTGGGGGAAAAAAATTAACATTTGGGTAATCCTTTACAACTTTCACAAAACCTACTTGATTTACATTTAATCCTCATAATACCCATTTTAGGAGTACTTAGTCATCCAGAAGTATAACATAGGAAATTGTTTTGTTGGAAAAAAAAAAAAAAAAATCCGCAGACAAGGCTGAAATGGGAAGAAGACCAAACATGCCATCAAACAAGAAACAGAAGAGAAAACACAAGAAATTTCCCACTTCTGAGAAGATGGTATGCTTCTGGGAGGAGTTTCAGGAAGCAAGTTTCTCCCTTTATCCAGGGCTAAGTGAACTCCAACATACCCTTCTAGGTATGGAATCAGCCAGCAATAAGATCCATCCAAAGAGTTGTGCTCAGTTTCTTGGCTTCGGTTTAATTCTTGCTGCTGTTTTCTAGTCACCCTAGCAACACATATTAAACTTTGAGAATTTTTTGTTTTACACATTATTTGAGCTAGTAAAGGAGAACTGGGAGGCTATGGAAAGGTAAAAAGAGATTTCCAGGACCAATTTTTTTCTTAGACATCAGACCCTGAAGCAAGGCTTTGATGTACACCAAGAAGAACCTACTGCTCAAAACATTCCCCTCAGACTTCATTGGCATAAATCAGGAGTAATGGGGCAGGTCTGGTTGTAGAACATGAGAGAAGCCAAGGGTAAGAACCTGTTCCCTGGTTCATAGCCGATTTGGGAACAACAATCCTGTGAAGACAAAATCCAATTTATTGCTTTTTTTAAAAGCTGCCTTTGAGTGGTTAGTATATAAAAAGATAAATATTTCCCCTCTATTGCAAAGAGATCCAAGAAGCCTTCTTGATGAAGAGAGATTCAAATATTATAACAATAAGATTATAATTTCACTAGAAAACCTAAACCAAGGCCAAGAAAAGATACTGAAAACTTTGTAAAACTTAGCTTCCTGGCTCTCACTGTTCCTTACGAACAAGCATACTTAATCAACAGCAGAAACATGTTTTTCCAGCTATTGTGAAGATCTCTGTCTTATGAGCATTGAGTGTTTTAAAGGACAATCTGTAATTTTTTTTTTCTAAGAAAGCACCAAGTCATTCTTCTTATGACCATTTAGCGTAATGCTAAATTACAAGTCTGCGATGGCGATTAATGTTAAGCTAACAGGGTTTATTCCAGTACTGTCGCTTTGTTTTGGCTGAGCCTGATAAAGGGACAAAGCTTTATAAATAATTGTATGTTTACTTATCTGCCTTACCAGAGTAAAAGCCCATGGTGAGTAGGGGTTGCCCTTATTTAGAACGTCGCCTAACCCAATGCCTGGTGCAAAGTGGTTGAGCAATAATTATAGAAGAAATGAAGGAGGACACACCATTCTTCAGACTACTCTTCTAAATATCAGTAGTCGCAGCCAGTATTTTTAATCAAATAGATGAAGCTTTGGAATAGATGAAAGTCTATTTGGAATAGACTCCACTAAGCACTGGAAGTGGGAGGTTGAGGAGGCCACCATGTCCTCCAAAGCTAGGTGGAAGTGAAGCTTGTTTTAACCAGTGGAGACACTGATTTTGTATTCTAACCTCCCGACTGCAAAAACACCTGATAACAGAACCAGCACTTTTCTCAAAAAGTGATTCAGGAGGTTGCCTGAGACTTACCCAGTTTTAGCACTGAAAGCCCAGAGTCCTGGGAAATGCCCCAATCCTGATAAAATCACCGTGGTTGGTCACCCCAAAAGGCAAGCAAAGATACCCACAAGCACTCAGGCAAGTAACACATCTCAGGTGAATTCTGCATCATAAAGCAAGGAAGATATTACTCTAGTGTGGAACATTTGGAGAACAGAAAACGTTTATTCTACTATGAATGTATCTTTTAAAACAGAAGTTTAACTTTTATTAGTACCATATTCTGATGTCCTGCCAGTATGATATTAGCTGCAGAATTCACTTTGGCTAGTATCTAAAATGAGATAACCTGTGCACAAGAATTGTTTAAACATCCAGATACTAGAGAGACTGCAAAAAATCAAGTTGAATTTTGGCATTGCTGACATTGAGCTTTTTAAAAACAAAATAGTGATTAACTATGAGAATTTATTCTTGAAGCTACCTCAGAAATTTGACTAGACCATTAACTTGTTTTCACATTTCTTTGAAGAGAGGACATCATTCAGTTCATCTAAGAGTAGAATCAAATTCTTTGGATATGAGTTCAGAGAGAGGGAGCTAAGATTCAGGCCTATATTACCACTTCATTGTTCTGTCCAGCGCCCTTTCTTATCCACTATAATCTCCATGGGGTGTTTGTTGGACAGACTCTGGAAGGAAACATGTAAGCTTGGACTCTCTTAAGGGAACATACAACCTGTCCCTTAGAGATTTTTTTTATTTATTGAATCAGATACATTCTGTAAAGGCTTGTGTTCTCAATTAAGCAAAAAATAGTACCACCTAGATATTTCTGAAATAACTGCTATGTTATAGTGGGATGTATATATGACATTATAGAATGCCTCATCCTGTAATTTCTGGAGAAAACTTGTTCTAACACTTTATTTTCAATTTTCTAAATAATTTGAGGTTTGAAATACATAATAAGCAAATTCTGATAACCCAGCAAAACTGTAGAACACACCACAGATTACCTAAAAGTTCTTTAAGACTTCCTAGGTAAGATGCTTCAGCAGTCACCTAAAGAATTCACTTTTGAATAAACTTTCATCCCTTCCTGTAGTTGATTACTCATTCAGTTCAATAGTAACTGTCAATAAAGAAATTTTTGGCCGAAGATTTAGACAGGTATAAATCAGTCTTAACATTAGTTTTACTCAGTTTTATGTTCCAAATAGGGTGTATTCCTTGAATACAAAAGTAAATAAATAGTCTTAATATTTTATATTAGAGGCAATATTTTCCTGATACATATCTCAATGCATACCCATTTATTATAGTAAAAAAGGCCATTGTAATCACACTGCTGACAGGACACCCACAGTTTTTCTTGTTTATAAGTCATCAACAAACAGCCTTTTGGAGTTTTCTGTTTTAATTCTACTTTTTCTGGCTAAAAGGTAATTTACAAATACAAGCAGGAGGGCTTGTTTATATTTGGACACTAGCTATTAGAAAATATTACTAGGATCTGTAAATTACACACAAATTGTCACAGGAACTTTTGCATTGGGAAGGAGGGCAAATATGTGATACCTTCTCCCTGTCTATAAGTATTTAAGAAAGTTTGAATTGAAACATGAGAAATGCTGAGAGAAAGGAAAAACTATTTTGGAATAATGTTTATTTTCTCTAAAGAGGTACATGCACCCCTGGTGAATTGTTTGTAGCTGTAACTAAATCTTTATATTTCCCACAAGTCAGCATTTACCAAACAAATGTAAGAGTATAAATGATTACCATTCCCTCTCTAGGAACATCTGTTTCCAAAGGAATTTTGGCAGAGTTTACAAGTGATGTCAGACTGCCAGGCACAAAGATTACAATCTGGTTAATTCTTGCCCTGGCATTGCTGCCTCCAGGGTCTGAATCCATACAAGCCAGAGTTTGAAATGGATTACTGTACTTTCACATTGGAAAACAAACAAAAGGAAATGCTCGGAACTAGGGTTTTATTGAGTCTCTTAAACATTCATATTCAACATTCCACAAAATGTACCATTGTAAAGATATTTGAGAAAATAAAATAAAATTCAAAGAGAAACATTTCCAGTCATATTATTCACCATCAACAAATATTTATTGAATAGCTAACTCCTTCGAGATGTAAGCAGCCACCAGGCCCTTTACTGACTAAGGCAGGTCCATATTATTCACAGAACAGTTATACTTCAGACATCTAGTTGGCTAATTGGAATTGCACAGGATCCTATAGTTATTTTCTGTTCATTAGCTTTCATTGGGTCATCATAAATTTGATTAAGAAAGGATTTTGAGTGGGTTACCTTGCTAGGCACTCCAACAACCACTTTTAATTGAGATGATTCTTTATTGTGAACATTTTTAATATAGATCGAAGGAGATGGCATTCGGGTTTGGTTATAACCTATGAAACAATGGTTCAAGGAAAGGCAACATCTTTGAAATTTAAGAGTTGATGGATAAGAGAGATTTTGCCTTAAATTAATTCAAAACACAATTAAGTGAAAGGCTTCAGTGAAGTCAAGTGAAAATCAGTTTTAATGCCAAAAAAAGCAGGGCACCCAGGGGCTAGGGTTAGGGGGAGAGGCAGGATAGAGAGGAATGTACCGTGTGTCATTGCTTGAGCCCACAGGAAGCAGTAATGACTCCCCATCGTTAGTTCTTCCAGGTCAGAACTGGGTGAATTGAAAAACCAGGATGTACCTTAGAGATTTTTTTTTATGGGATCACATGTAATTATTTTATTATATTTCAGCTGTTAAATTATTATGTATCGGCTATTGGTCAACATTTCCTGAAGTCAGATGATACACTGAAAAATAACATGGCTCTAGGAATCAAGAGACCTGGTTTATTTGACCGTAGGCAAATCAGTTAACTTCTTATTCTCAACAGACTTCTAAGAGTATGAATGCCTATTTTAAATTCTTTACAGATTTATTATGATGATCAAAAAAGTGATATCATGAAATATAAATATAGTCATATAATAATTTATAGTCATATGAATAAAAAGCATATGAAGATATCCATCTTTCAAATATAAAGTATTGTTATCACACATATTCTAGCAATTTATCTTAATTAATTTTATGTTCAGACAATTTACTGTGATCAGTTTTCACCATGTCTTCTAAGAAATCAAGGGCATTGGTTCATTTCAATGAATAACAATATTCTTAAATTGATTCCCATAGAAAAATGGGTCTGTTCTGCAGATACCAATTAACATGGTAGTGACCCTTGCTTATTACCAAGTGACCAGCACCACTCCATCACCCTCCCAGTTCTCATTCAATCAAACAATTAGGGTAAAAGTTACATAATTGCAGAAGTTTCCTCTTAACATTCAAGAGTTGGTTAGCTTTGTTTTCCATAAACCAGAGGCCCAATATAACTGTTAACCAAGAAGTTGAAACATACTGCACAATGATCACATTTCCCCTCCTCCTGCTATTAGACAGGTACTGCCCAACTAAAACCACACACATACACACACACATGCACACGCACACACGCACAATGTGATAGCAAAGAAAATCTGACTCAATTGCGAAAGAATGTTGTCCCCTCCTCCAAGTAAATGCAAATGTGTCTCTCATTATAAAAGAACTGTCCAGGAGGGTTAGTAGGCTCTGTTGTTAAGGAGCCTGCTGACCTGTCATTCACTGCCCCAAAGATTTAGATAGGAACTCAAAGGACATGTGAGTAGAAATGATAGAGGGTTTTTGTTTTTGTTTTTTAAAGAGAGATATTGAGAGCTGGCTTCCATTCCATGGCTCTGGACCTTCTTTAAATATAAACAACGACAAGAGCTGAGTATGACTACCATACTTGAATGCCAAATAAACACAAAATGACAAGCACAGATTTTTGGCTTTCTTTTAAAGCTTGGTTTTTCAACAACCCCTTTTGTTGCCTCTAAAGACAATGGTCTCAGTGTTTCTGAGCCAGATCCCCAGGACTCAGGGCCTTCCTTGCCACACCCCACCCCAGTTCACTCTCCAAGCGAGACTAGTATCCTCTTTGGGTTTTAGAGAAAGCCATCCCTCCCTTCCTGGCCCACTGCTATAGAAGCATTTGTTTATTGAAACTAAAGAGTAGTGACATATGAAACTTGCAATTTGCTGACCAAGCTCCGGGGTAGTTTCATGAGGGATGTGCTCAGTGGTGTCTACTTGGTTGGGAAACAGTAGCTTAATCATGAGGTCTGCAGTGGCCTCAGTTGGAGTGAGAATTTACCCATTTCATTAGTTCCTTGTAGATTTCATTTTTTTTAATTGGTCTTTATCATTTCGGCTTCATGTCACTTAGGGATAGCAATAATTGACTAGATGGAATGAATGGACTTTTTACCCTCCTTCCTGTCTAGCAGTTAAAACAGCTCCCAAATTCTCTTTCATGGCTTAGTAAATATCTTAGGTATTTCTAAACCTAAGTATCTTAGTACAGCCATATGAGCCACCCAAATAAGAAACTGTCTGGTCGTGGATATCACTTTTTCCCCAGACATTGCCTTTTTTGAGATTCCACATCAGGGTTGCAAAGTTCTATTGCAGAAGCAATTTAAATACTCAGGGTAATTATTTCTTACTCTTTCCTTATAATTACACAGAAGATGTCTTTGCTGATTTTTTAACCTCAAGGAGGAGAATTGTATTCAAAATTATACACTAATATTTTAATTATTATTTCTATAACATAATTTTTAAGTTTAATTATTTGTTAGATAAGTATAGTAAGTTATTAAGAGAAATGAGTTGAGCATAAATACAGTGGCATTCATTACCAGGTTTCTATCACTTCCAAATTAGTGACAGTGATAACCTAATGGACTTAATGCCACTCAGTGGCACCTTTGCATTTTGTCTGTGTAAAAAAAAGTGATGGTTACAACACCAGACAATTCCTCTTTTTTCTATAGCTCTTTGCAGTTCACAGTGTACGTTAGTAACCATTGTTAGGCTTGATCACCGAAACCATCTTTATGAACATATTATTATCATCTCGGTTTTATAAATGAGAACAGAGTCTTAGAAAAATGGGGCAATTTATTAATGGTCATGCTAATTGGAAAAATTGTGATTAAAGTCCAAATCTTATCTTGAATCTAATGTTTATTTGGGTGAAGTATGCTATAAGAGTAACAGGAAAAATAATATGTTTGTAAACCACCTGGTGGAGATGAACATAGTATTGCCTTATTGAGGCTTAAAAAAGAACACATTTATTCAAGTTTAAACAGCTATCTTGTGCCAAAGAATAGCTCCTTACACATTCACAGTATGAGGATTTGGTCACTGTGAGAATTATTGAAGAGGTCATTCACAGCCTACAGGCTATTTCTTCATTCATTCATTCACTCAGTTTCCTATTTGCTTACTTATTCACTTATTTATATTAGGAACAATTTTTCTCTCTTATTTGCACTGTCATCCCTGGTAAACTTGATAAAATAGTCTGATATTTAAAATATAAGAAACAATAATGCCAACCATTTCTCAAGTGTGTCTTGAAGGCTAACAAACAAAAATTAACATGACACTTAGCAACTACATTGTCCTAAGCAATTTTACAGACATTAGTAGCTGGTTTCAACAGAATATTTTTGTCCTTTTTGTATTACTATTTCCAACTCAAATTTCACTACCTGTAAAGAAGCCAGATGCACTCTAAAGAAGACATTTTTTATAATTCTACCACTTACTTCAGCATTCATGGTAGAATGATAATTCATTTTACAAATGTAAAGCATCAAAATTACATTGAAATTTTAAAAAAGCCAGCATTTCTAATGAAATAAAAAATTTTAAAAAGCCAGCATTGGTTCACTATATCCTCAAATGGAGGATTTCGTTATTACCACCACTGGGGTGATGTGAAATCCGTTGTCGCCCCAGTGGCGTGGGGAGGAGGAGGTGGAGTACAGTGGACGGTGGTGGTGTGTGTGGTTCCTAGGTTCCCTCCCTCTGCCCCCGCCCCATGCAGTAAAGAATTATAGGTTGGCAAGATTGAAGAGAAGTAAGATTTATTGAAAGTACTGTTTAGAAGGAGACCGGCTGCACTAAGGAAGGCTGCAGCCCTGTGGAATTTGGGAGGTTAAGAGATAAGATAGCACACCCCAAAGGGAGGGGCAGGTTTCCAGCCAGGTGCTGTAACACTGCAGAGATGGGAAGGGCTGTTTATATTTGAGCCATGATGGGAGGGCCTAGATACTCCACACATGCAGTCGTCTTGACTGAGGGCTGCTATATAACACTTTGCCTAGTGTTCCTGTGCTTACCCAGAATTTAGTCTGTGACAGATTCATGAAGTTCTAGGCATAGTCATGATATTATAATGATGGTATAATGAGGATGAAGTTATGGGCAGTACTTTCTGCGCATGTATTTGTAGCTGGTTTAGCCAGCAGCTTTTATGGCCTTTGTGCTCTAGGATTTGGGCTAATTTATAACCCTAAAAGCGAGGTATTTCTGGGAGCTTCTTACGGAAGGTCTTCAAGGGAAGTTTCTATGGTTACAGAGCTGGGCCTTTGCTCCTGTTGTTCGTGCCTGACTAGCTACCTAACATCATGGAAGATCATTTACTATCAGAAGTTTTTAATATCCATACTTAAAACTTATGAAGAAAAAGAGAGAAAATAAAAGCTGATGGTATTAAAATATACAGATTCTCTGCTTATACATTCTCTACAATTGCTGTGCAAACTCAAACTAAACTCTGAATCTGTTGGAATTAAAGAGAAGCTGAAGTTTCTACATAAATCCAATGAACTGTGGACCAGAAGCTTCAACAGCCAAATTCTTCTGTGTACATTTTTAAAGTTCTCCATTTATTGTTCCCCAGCCAGTATTTTCTGAACAAAAGAAAACAGCTGGAGCAGGCCCAAACCATAGCCTTGAGCTAGGATTCCTCAGATTAATTGTATTTAAAGGCCTGAACAAGGGCAAGTGAGCACTTGAAGGTAAACTTCACATTGGATAAAGCTTCAGTTTGAAAAACAAAATGTCAAGAGGATAAAAGGGAAAAAATCTGAATGTTTGCTATACTTGTCATCATTGGTGATATAGGTTTAATACATCTTGGGGCCTAGTAAACTTTAATAAGGCAACAAAATTTTTCTCAGGTGTGGCCTATAATTAACGGGGTGGGGTGACAACTCACAATTCAGGCAATGACATCAATAACCTGAAGAAGGAGGAAACTGATGAGATTCTCACTTTCTTTTTTTTATTAGATTTCTTCTTCTAAATACTGTCTTTCAGACTCAGCCTCATTTTGTTCACTTCTGAGACTATGAATTTTGCCCTTACTAAAGAAAATATAAAAGTATAAGCAAAGACTAAAGGGTAAATCTTGAGAACAACATTCACTTAGGAGATGCTAGGAGTATCATTTTGAAGTTAAAAAGGTACCCTAGAGAATTAACATGTACCTTTTCTAAAATTCTTCTCACAGATTTACTGTTTAAATCCAGGTTACTTGTGTTGTTTGTATTAATAATGTTCACTCAGAAAAGTAAAACCAGAGTCCTATACATCTAACCTTTTTTTCCCTAAAGTAAAATTGAATTAAACTTGACTGAATAGTTTAAAAAAAAAAAAAAAACCAAGGGAGGGGAAGGTGATTAGATAGGAACTCAAATTACCCAAGTTCCCTACAGGGCTCTTGTATTTGATCCTTTGCCTCCAGCAGTTTCCTATTAATCTCTCTTTTCTTAGAAATTCTCTTCAGAAATTCCTGCATATCCCATCCCCCTTCCTTCGCTTATGAGCCCAACCTGTCATGTCAGTATCATCATCTTCAAAGTCGGCCTATGTTTATGCTCTGAGCTGCTCTTTCAAGTAATTGATTAATGAAATTTTAGGCAAAAAAAAAAAAAAACTAGAAGAAACTGACAGATTTTGTGTGGGGGGATGGGGGTGCAGTTCTTTTAGTTAAATAAAATAAAATTTTTCTCTCTTGGTATCCATATAGGGATGAGAATTAAACTGATTAAGACTGTGATCCTTTAATTGAATTTCCTTTCCTAGACACCACCCCCAGCAAAGCAATCTCAGATCTTAATCTCAAAATCTCTTATGTTACCTGACCTAGTATGTATTCTTTCTATTGTAGAGGGCTTCTTCCACCCATTTCCTAGGGCTTCTTTGACTGCAAAAAGCATTCCTTTGATTAGGATTTCAGGTCAGCTACCAGCTGGATCCACATTCCAAAATCCCTGGTGGTTGCTTTACAGCTAGTTGCCCAAGTTGATCCCACTCAAGAAGCAAGGATGTTAGAGCAAATCCTGACCCTGCTAGCCACAGAGCGGGCTTTCTGGTATCTCAGTCTGGAACCTGAAAGAGCCCCCTGTGGGGGAGGAAAAAATAATTTTCCTTCAATCTTTCTAAATTCTTCTGGCTGGTCTAATAATCAAATTGAAATAAGACAGATTAACAGGGGAAAATAAGCCAAATTTACTACGTATATACATCGTGGGGATTGTTTGACAATATGGGACTTGAGGACAAATTGAAGTTTATGTGCCATCTTGAGGTAAGGAGCGGGGGTGGGTAGGTAGTGTTTTGGAACTTCAAAGGGCAGGAAGGCAGTTCACATGGGGATGACAAAACAAAAGTTTGGTAAATAAATGTTTTCTGGGCCATCTTTAACAATGGGACACAGAGAGGACTTTGATCACATGGGCCTTGGTAGGTTCCTCCTTGTCTACCACACACAAGTTCATATTAAATTATAGTTATGATGATCGCTCCCTTCCTGGGACAGGTCTTCTATCACCCATACACACCAGGGTCCAATAGGTTCTGCCTCAGTCTCCCCTGCCCCTTGGCAGGGGGCAGTAAATACATATTGCTCATCACCATGACCCTTCTGGATGCAAAGGGAAGACTTTGCCTCATACAACCAAGAGAAGATGTAATTTTGCACTTCAAAGATTCTATAACCACAGAGGAGCAAGGAGTCTAGGAGGAACCACCAGCATGTCTCTGTGTAGGAGTGGACAAGAGCACATCTGGAAGTTGTCCCAAGGCACTATATTTGCTTTTCTGCTGCACTTTATGCACGCAGCCATTCTCTGTGTTTTGTGGAGAGCTCCCCAAGTCACCAAGTTAAAAGGAAAAGTTTTTCAGATTAAAAGGAATATCTCCAACTTCATTTCCTGGGATCAGATTCAAGATAGCAATAGTTTTCTGCTATGTACAAGAGAGAGAGAGCTGCAAACTGTTGATATAGACAGAGAGTAGCCAACAGGGAAAGTATTTTTCAAAATGACAAGCCACTTGTGGAAGTTTTGGCATCATTTCCTTCAATGACTGATAATTATTTAAAAAGAAAATATTAGAAATTGCACTAACCAAAATAGTACTAACCAAAAGCCTGGTAACAATAAATTCTTGATCATTATCCATGAATAAGATCATCAGCCTTGAATAATGAAATCTAATGCTTTTGTTAGAATGGAGACTTTTTTTTTAGACAAGGCTCATTTATCTTTAATCTAGAATGATCCTAGCCTTATAATACAGCTCTCTTCTCAGAGAAAAACACATGAGTGTTTTGTTATGAGAGGAGAACTTTGACCTGGGAAGAGTATTTAGGCATTCTTTCAGACAAGCTGTTGATTTCCACATAAAATTGGCAAAAGAGAGAGCCATCTGGGATAAAATGTTATGCACATTGTTGATGTCTCACTGTTAGAAGTGCATTTCAGTTTTGTACCACAAAAAAACACATGATATTATGCAGCTAATAGAAACTATTTCTCAATAAAATCACAGATGTATAAGAAACCCAGGAATGATGTATTAATTTTACCCATTTTAAAAATCTAGAACATTATTTTTTAAATGAACATTTGGTGCAACTATTTACTTACTTTTAGACTTTTTTATAAAATGAGTCCCCTGTTCCCAGATTCCCTGGTACCTTATGCAGTGGAGACCATCAGAACACTTAAGAAGGAGTTAAGGGGTTTGGGTTCTAGTCGTCACTCTACCATTAACTTACTATGGGATATTGTGCAAGACATTTAATATTCCCAGATATATTAGTCAAGATAACAAACACCAAAATTTCATTGGTGATAATAGATTGTTTCTTGCTCATAGGACAGTTCAATGCAGGTATTCCTGGTCAGCAGATTGCTTTCTTCCCCATTCTGTCACCTTCCTATTTTAAAACCCCTCTATTCACGTTGGCATTAAGTCCTCTACTTCTTCCTAGTGGAAATGGAAAGAGAATATAGAAAAGTCCCAGCCACTTTGTAATAGTCTGGCCTACAATTTACACATCTCACTTCCACCCTCACTGCAATGTCAAGAACTAGACATATGCCCATGCCTGATTGCAAGGATAGGAGCTAGATACTAAAAAATATGGTCCAGCCAGGGAGAGCATGAATTTTGAGTTCACAGCTATAAACATTTCTGCCACACCAAACCTCTACTTATTCACCTGTGCAATAGGAATAATACCTGGCCTGCCACTCCACAGAGACATTGTGGAGAAAACAATAAATAAATGTGCTTTGAAAATGGTTCCAGAGAAGCACAGCCGCACAAGATAGTATTTTCCCTACTATCTGCCAACTTACTTATGCTTTCCAGTATTTCAAGATTCAAATCCACCCACAACTGATAGAGTTGTAAGAGCACACATCTCCAAGTCTCTGTGTCCATCATCCATACCCTCCAGCATCTTTCGACAAAATCCACCCCTGAATCCGTGAAGCAGTCTGCTTTCTTAGCTTCCACATCATGGCTTTCTCCTGGTCTCCCCACTTACACTCCTCCTCAGCCCACTTTGCTGAGGATCTGCCCACATGTTTTTTAGTACAACACCTTAGCACTATTCTGGGTCTTATCTCTCACCCACTTATTCTCTAAATAATTTTGTCTTTTTCTGATGGCTGTATGCTGAGAATCCTCAAATTGTATTTTGAGTCCAAGCTGCTCTTCTGAGCTCCAGACTCCCATATACCACAGCCTCAATGACAGCTTCATCTAGAGACTTCCTAGGGAGCTCAAATTTCACATGGCCAAAACAGAACTCCTGATTTTCCCTCCTGAACCTGTTTCTTTGCTAATCTTCCCAGATATAATCTTGCCCATCTCAGCAAATGGCATCCGTTTCTCAAATCCAAAAACTTGGAATCATTTTTCACTCCTCTCTTTTACTTCCTATTGGAAAATCCTACCATCTCTACCAAGCCTCCCCTTGAAAGTCTTCTCTCTGTCCACTTCTATCTATCTGCTCTCTCCCTAATACCAACCACTGTTTCATCTCATTCAGATTGCTACAGAAGTTTTTAACTAGTTTAGCTAATTCCACACTTGTCCCTTATAACCCATATCCCCAGATCAGCAAGAGTTAGCTACAGATCTCTAAAGTCCTCACTTATAAAATACAACTGATATACAAAAGGAAAAAAAAAATACCATTTAGACTGACACAATGCTTTCTCATTAAATCAATTTTAAAATACGTCTTAATATCAGAGATGTTAAAATTTGAGAAAAATAGCTAATAGTGACTGGCTGATTCTGAGTCTACCCACTCAACCTCCACCCCTGGGGAAAAAAACATAAAGCCAACAAAGAGAGCAAATAAAATCATACATAATCAACTTTTTTAATAGTACTATGAGACAAAGTGTCATGACACTTAAATTACCTGTAAGTTGAGAAAATTCCAGCTGAGCTGCTGCTGCCACCCCCACACTGCAAGCCTGTGGATGCTGAGTAGAGGAGGGGGTCTTCAGAGACTCCATGAAAATATTAAAGGGGTACAGAAGACATACAGATATATACAAAATCATCCCCAGAAAGAGAAAATCTAACAGAAACCACTGACCATTAGAACATGGTAGTTAGTAGCACTAGCTACAGGGAAGGAGTTTGGGGATGGTGGGACCAGAATCAGCAGTCTCTTAAAAGCGTTACTCAGGAAAATATCAGTTGTACAGAGAAGGAGATACAACCCTTGAGAACAGAGCAGTGGAGGAAAATAAGGAAATAAACAAAAAACATAATTAAGGAAACAATAGATAAACAAAACACACCCACCTTGCTGACATCATCAATACCACCAGCAATAAAGCAGCACAAAAAAAGGCAGAACTGTCAGAACAGAGAATTATCAGGAGCGATAACCACAAAATGAATAGAACAGAAATAGCAGACCACATCCACGCAAAACGATTACAAAAATTCAGAAATTAAATGTCTAAGCTGATAAAAAAAACTCTAATCCCCCAACCAACCACGAAGCTGAAGAATTGTGATACAGCCCTCCAAACTGAAATAAATATTTTCACACAACCATTTGTAAATATGAAACGTCTTGAATCAGAAATACAAAAGCTAAGGTCAGAAATGAAGGGGAAGAGGATGAAATAAATGAGAATTGATTGAACTCAGGAAAGAAAAAGAAGAAAAAACAAAATCATATCGGAAATGAAGACTAAATCACAAGTTCTGAAAGATTATGTTCCATAGAAAATTTAAAAAGAAAAGTAGTTTCCATTTTTTGCAATTACAAATATTGCTACGATAAATAACCTCTTATGCACATGTATTTCCATATTATTGGTCGTTAGAGTCAATCCCTAGATGCAGAATTGCCGGATAAATGGGTAAATGCATATGTAGTTTTATTAGATATTTCCAGTTATTTTTACTTTGAGTTAGCATTCTCAAATGTCCCATACCCTCTGCCTAGAATGCTCCTCCCCTCTCTATAACACTAACTCCTTTCACCCCCTAGGTCTCAGTTTAAATGTCAAGTCCTCTGAGATGGCTTTCCTGAACATCCTACTTAAAGGTTTCCTGTTCAAATCTGTTTTTTGACTCATTACACTTAACACTTGCATTATTTCATTTATATTTACATTTACTTATTTTTAAATTATTTCCCCATTTGAGTAAAGGCAATGGATAAGGTGGTCTCAGGCTCCATTGCACCCACAGGGCCTGGGATGTTGCTGATCACATAGTAGCTACCTACTATTTATTAAATAAATGAATACATCTTTTTTCATAGTTACACTAAGACTTTGAATACTGAATAATCTATATTGCTTAAGAGAGGAAAAATATCAGTTTGCATATAATTTTGAGACCTGGAAACTATTTTAGTAGTTTAAAAACTTCTTAAGAAATGTTTCATTGCAGTTTCATTTTCTGCTCACCCCAAGTATCCTGCATACCCTACCCATAACATGTGTATAATAATGTGACTTTTTTCCTCCCAATTATAATGCCAATAAGTCAGCAAAGGAGCCAGGCAATACCAAACTGACAATACTATATCTGAAGCTGTAATTCCTTCTTTCATAATTTACTCTGAGAATCTAAATGGGGCCAGGTTGGCATTGGGGGAAGAAAATTTTCCAGGCAAGTGGATTGGAGAACTGTAAATATTTACTGAATGAATCATAAGTCTCTGTTACTAAACAAATTCCACAAAGTAAGAGTCAGAAAGAGAGAGAAAATCTAAAACCCTCAATCTGAGCCAGATGAGTAGAACTAGTCAACAACCATACCGTAAACTGTGATGTCAGTTCTGCCTCTGGCTCTTGAATGTTTCCAGGTCCCATGAGTTAACTATCAATTATTTATGAAAACATTACTTAGTCGCCTTCTCTTTTTCCCATTCTCCTCCATCTTCTAATGAAGCTGACCACAGAGCTGGGTCACATGGGGGCAGGAAGGTCAATTGCTAAAATGCTGCAACTATAAGATTTAAGTCAGAGTGTAAAATATGACACCCCAGCTGTCTTGGTCAAGTCATGTTCTAATGAGAGTATGTTTCCTCATCCATAATGTAAGAATAAGAACACCTACTCTATGTACCTCAAAAACTGTTTCTAGAAATCAAATAACATACTTTAAAAGTACTTTAGAAATTGTATAAATATCAAAATTCAGTTACAAAACAATCTTATTTTTTTTATTGATACAGATTTGTACTCGGATAGTTTATAAAGCTCTCTAATTACTTACATTTACCACAAAGATGAAATCTCTATAATTACATAGTTCTTTATAAACACCTAAGAGCTGTTGAAAAAAAAATATATGATCCAACCATATGTGATGAAAGCACTTTTGGAATAGTTCCAGATATTCACTAAACCTAAATAGAAATCCAGATTCTGGCTATTCCTCTCTCTCTCTCTCTCTCTCTCTCTCTCTCTCTCTCTCTCTCTCTCTCTCTCTCTCTCTTTCTCTGTCCTCCCTCCTCCCTTCCTCCCTCCCTCTCTTTCTCTCTTTCTTTTTCATGTTAACTTCAAAACATGGTCTCTTTAAAATGCGATCACACAAAGAATCATGAAAAAAACTGATGTATGAGATATCTGGCAATGCAGCTCAACTTCTCCCTTTGACTGTTAGGGAGATTATGTAGTTTGTGTGAAGTCCCCACTTCCCAGTCTTAGGCCACAACACAAATTGGAGTTGTGGTTGTAAAAGATTCTCAGAAAAAGGTATACTCTCCGACCTCTTGACCTATCATAGTAGATTAAGGAGAAAAAAATTTTTGGAGGAAAAATGCTAAAAGGAATCAGCCCTGCACCAATGCAGCTTGACTTCTAACCTCAGAAACAGTGAGAAAAACTAGAAGGACCACGTTTCCATCCATGAGGAGCCTGTGCAGTGTACAGGTTAAATAATGGGCTTTATGGTCAATAACTGTGCATGTGCACTTGGCAATTGACTTAACCACACTGTGCCTTAGTTTCCTCACCTGTAAAATGGAGGTGATGGAAAAACTCTCAAAAGAATGCTGGAAGGAGTTAAAAAATTAAAGTGTATACTGAGTTAGCTTACCTGCCACATGGCAGGGACTCAGTAAATGCCTGTTACAACTAATATTACTAAACATAGCAATAAAAAATTGTTTTTTATTTTCCTTTTAGGCCTTAGGGTCACAAAGCTTTACTACTGCTCAAGTTAACAAGACAGTAAGAGATGTTCAAGAGTTGTTTTCCTGAGATATTCCTTTTACCTAAAAGTCTGCATACCCATTAATGACCCTGAATTTGACCGGTTGCAGTAAAAATTAAGTCAAAGTTCCAGTGGACTCATTTATTGGAATGCTTTAACATTCTTTCTTTTTTCATTAAGTTTATTGGGGTAACATTGGTTAATATTATATATTACATTATATTAAATTATATAATTTTCAGGTGTACATTATCATTTGACATCTGTATATGTTATTGTATATTTACCACCCAAAGTCCAGATTCCTTCAGCTGCCATATATTTGATCCCCTTTACCCTCTTCACCCTCCACCTTCCCCCCTATATTTGACCCCCTTTAACTCGTCTACCTCTGCACTCCTTCCCCACCCCACTAATAACCACTACTCTATAGTCCTCCGGTAACCACTAGTCTATAGTCCATGTCCATGAGTCTCTGTTTGTCCTGCTCATTTGTTGCTTTTAGGTTTATATCCCACATATAAGTGATACCATATGATTTTCAACTTTTTCTGTCTGGCTTATTTCACTTAGCATGATTATTTCAAGGTCCGCCCGTGTTGTCACAAATGGCAGTATTTCATCTGTTCTAATGGCTGAGTATATTCCATTGTACATATGCACCACAGCTTCTTTAGCCAGTCATCTATTGTAGGACATTTCGGTTGCTCCCATGTCCTGGCCACTGTGAATAATGCTGCTATGAACATCGGTGTGCAAATATCTTTTCGGATATAGGGTTTCAAGTCTTTGGAGTAAATACCCGGTAGAGAGATTGCTGGATCAAATGATAGATCAATTCTTTGTTTTTTGAGGAACCTCCATACTGTTTTCCATAGTGGCTATACTAATTTGCAGTCCCACCAGCAGTGGATGAGGGTTCCTTTTCCTCCGCATCCTCTCCAACATTTGTTATTATTTGTCCTGTTGATTATAGCTATTCTAACAGTTGTGAGATGGTTTTGATTTGCATTCCCCTAATAGCTAGCAATGTTGAGCATCTTTTCATATGGTCGTTGGCCATTTGTATGTCCTCTAAGGAGAAGTGTCTGTTCAGGTCCTCTGCCCATTTCTTGATTGGATCATTTGTTTTTTTGTTGTTATTCTGTTGTATGAGTTCTTTGTATTTTTTGGATATTAAGCCTTTATTGGAGGTGTTGCTTGCAAACGTATTTTCTCATTCAGATGGTTCTCTCTTTACCTTGTTGACGATTTCTTTTGCCAAGCAGAAGCTTTTTAGTTTGATGTGGTCTCATTCATTTATTTTTGCTTTTACTTCCTTTGCTTTTGAAGCCAAATTCACAAAATTTCCTTTAAGTCCAAGGTCCTTGAGGTTAGTTCCTGTGTTTTCTTCTATGCATTTTATTGTTTCAGGTCTTATATTTAGGTCCTTAATCCATTTTGAGATAATTTTGATGTCTGGTGATAGACAACAGTTTAGTTTCATTCTTTTGCAGGCGGCTTTCCAGTTTTCCCAGTTTGAGGAGGCTTTCCTTTCTCCATTGTATGTTTTTGGCTTTTTTGTCAAAAATTATTTACCCATACAGATATGAGTTTACTTCTGGACTCTTAATTCTGTTCCATTGGTTGTGTGTCTGTTTTGCTGCCAATACCATGCTGTTTTGATTACTGCTGCTTTGTAGTATAATTTGAGGTTGGGCAGAATGATGCCACCAGCCTCGTTCTTTTTTTCTCGGGATGGCCTTGGCAATTTGGTGTCTTTTGTGCTTCCATACAAATCTGATGATTTTTTGTTCTTCTTTAAAAAATGCTGATAGGATTTTGATGGGGATTGCATTAAATATGTATAATGCTTTAGGTAATCAAGTCATTTTAAATATGTTGATTCTTCCAATCCAAGAACGTGGAATATCTTTCCATTTCTTTGTATCTTCTCCGATTTCATTTAATAGGGTCTTATAGTTTTCATTATATAGGTCTTTCATACGTTTTATTAAATTTATTCCTAGGTATTTCATTCTTTTTGTTGCAATTGCAAAAGGAATTATTTTTTCCACTTCTTTTTCTGAACGCTTCATTATTAGAGTATAGGAAAGCTATGAATTTTTAAATGTTGATTTTGTATCCAGAAACTTTACTGTATTTGCTTATTATTTCTAGTAGTATTCTTGTTGAGTCTTTAGGGTTTTCTATATAGAGAATCACGTCATCTTCAAATAGTGACAGTTTGACTTCTTTGTTTCCTATTTGGATGCCTTTTATATCTTTCTCTTGTCTGATTGCACTCACTTCCAATGTTTTATTGAATAACAGTGGCGATAGTGGACAGCCTTGCCTTGTTCCTGATCTTGGAAGGTTTTTAGTTTTTCACTATTAAGTATAATGTTGGCTGAGAGTTTGTCATAGATGGCCTTTATTCTGTTAAAGTACTCTCCTTCTATACCAATTTTGTTAAGTGTTTTCATCATAAATCGATGCTGTATCTTGTTGAAGGCTTTTTCTGCATCTATTGATATGATCATATGATTCTTATTTTTTTGTTGTTTATGTGGTGTATCACATTAATCGATTTGCATATGTAGAACCATCCCCGTGTCTCTGGAATGAAGCCCACTTGATTGTGGTGTATAATCTTTTTAATATTGCTGTATTCGGTTCGCTAGTATCTTATTTAGGATTTTTGCATCTGTTTTCATGAGAGATATTGGTCTGTGGTTTTCTTTTTTTGTGTTATCTTTCCTAGGTTTTGGTATCAGTAATATTGGCCTCATAAAATGAGTTGGGAAGTATTGCCTCCTCTTCGATTTTTTGAAAGAGTTTGAGGAGAATAGGTTTTAAATCTTCTTTGAATGTTTGATAGAATTCACTGGTGAAGCCATCTGGTCCTGGACTTTTCCTTTTTTGGTAGATTTTTGATGATCGATTCAATTTCCATACTGCTGATCGATCTATGTAGATTTTCCAGATCTTCTTGATTCAGTCTGGGAAGGCAGTATCTTTCTAAGTACTGGTCAATTTCTTCTAGGTTATTAAATTTGCTATTATATACTTTTTCATAGTATTTTTGTATGATTCTTTATATTTCTATGATATCAGTCTTAATTTCCCCTCTTTCATCCCTGATTTTATTTGTGTCCTTTCTCATTTTTCTTTAGTGAGTCTAGCCAGGGGTTTGTCAATTTTATTAACCTTCTCAAAGAACAAGCCCTTTGAGAAGGTTATAATAAATCCAAAGAGCTCTTTGCATTAATTTTTTTCTATCATCTTTTTTGTTTTCAATTTCATTTATTGCTGCTCTAATTTTGATGATTTCTTTCCTTATGCTGACTTTGGGCTTCATTTGTTCTTCCTTTTCTTGTTTTTTAAGATGAAGTGTTAGGTTATTTGGGCTTGTCTTTGTTTTTGGAAATAGGCCTGTAATGTTATGAACTTTCCTCTTATGACTGCTTTTGCCATGTCCCAAAAATTTTGATATGTTGTACTATCCTTATTATTCATTTCTACGTGTCTCTTGATCTCTCTTTTTATGTCTTCTCTGACCCAGTTATTCTTCAGTAGCATGTTGTTTAATCTCCATGTATTTGTGGTTCTTGCTGATTTTTTTTTGCAGTTGATCTCTAGTTTTAAAGCATTATGATCAGAGAATATGGTTGGTATGATTTCAACCCTCTTATATTTGTTGAGACTATCTCTGTGTCCCAGTATGTGGTCGATTCTTGAGAATGTTCCATGTGCACTAGAGAAGAATGTGTCAGCAGCTGTTTTGGAATGGAAGGCTCTGTATATATCAATTATGTCCTGTTGGATAATTTAAGGATGTTACTTCCTTATCGATTTTCTGTTTGGATGATCTGTCCATATCCAACAGTGGGGTATTTACTACAATAGTGTTTTGGTCTGTTTCTCCCTTTAGTTCTGTTAGTAATTGCTTGACATATTTTGGGGCTCCCTGATTGGGAGCATAGATATTAATAAGTGTTATATCTTCTTGATGCATGATTCCCTTTATCATTATGAAGTGTTTCTCAGTATCTATCTTTACTTTTTTTATTTCGAAGTCTGTTTCATCTGATATTATTACTGCTCTTCTCACTTTTCTCTGAATGCCATTTGCTCGAAATATCGTTGTCCACCCTTTCACTTTGAGTCTATATTTATCTTTGGAGCGGAGATGTGTCTCCTGAAGGCAGTATATAGTTGGGTTTTGTTTTGGGATCCATTCTGCAACTCTGTGCCTCTTTATCGGTGAGTTCGGTCCATTTACATTTAGGGTGATTACTGAAATATGAGGTCTTCTTATAGCCATTTTATCCTTTGCTTTCTGGTATCTCAGTGTTTGCTTTCTTGTCCTTGTGTTTCCGATTTCTTTATTGTGGTTAGCTTTTGTAGGTTTTGTCTCTGGTTCTTCTTGTTTTATGTTATATACTTCAATTCTGATTCTTTGGTATGTGGTTACCATTATGAATATGAAAAGGATAGTTATATATATACAGTCATCCATTTTCTTCTGCATGTGCTTTATCTCCAACCCCCTTTGCAAATTTGGATCTTTAATCCCCCCCCTTTTCAGTCATTGTTGTTTCAATTTGTTCCTATGTATGCTAAATGTTCATTATTATCTTGTTATAACAATTCTCTTCTTATTATTTAATCTTATAATGCCCTGTTCTTCATAAGGGTTGTACTCATCTGCTTCTGTTTGCCTGATAGTCACTTTACTCCTAATTATGTATTTTTTGTTGTTGTTATTTTGTTTTAGGTGAACTGACCCCTTTCAGTATTTCCTTTAGTGCAGGCCTTATAGTGGAGAATTCCCTCAGATTTTGTATGTCTAGAAAAGTCTTAATTTCTCCTTCATAGCTAAAGGAGAGCTTAGCTGGATACATTATTCTAGGCTAGTAGTTCCTTTCACTTTGTAATTTAAATATTTGATTCCATTCCTTTCTGGCTTGTAAAGTTTGCTCTGAGAAGTCCAAGGATAATCTAAAGGGTTTACCTTTATAAGTTACTGTTATTTTCAACCCTGGCTCCCTTGAGAATTCTATCTTTGTCGTTGATTTTTATAACTTTAATACAATGTGTCTTGGTGAAGGCCTTTTTGGGTTGAGATAATTGGGTGATCTGTTGACTAGTTGAATTCCAAGCTCCAGCTCATTTCTTAGATTTGAGAAATTCTCATTCACTATTTGTCTGAAAATGCTTTCTAGTCCCTGTTCCTTTTCTTCACCTTTGATAATACACATTATTATGTTTCCTCTCCTGATGGTATCAGCTAGTTCTTGAATTTCTCTTTCATTATTTTTCATTCTTCAGTTTCTTTCTTCTTCCTTCTGATTTATTTCTGTATTTCTGTCTTCGATATCACTGGTCCTTTCCTCCATTTGGTCGACTCTATTTCCCAAGCTTTCTTTTTCATTTTTCAACTCCTGCAGTGTGTTTTTTATCTCCAGAAGATCTATTCTGTTCTTTTTGAGGGTTTCAATCTCCATGCTCTGCTCATCTAGTCGTTTGTTTTTTTAAATTGTTGATATAACTCGTTTCGGAACTCATTGAGTTTTTTTCAGAAGTACCATCCTGAAGTCTCTGTCATTTAAGTTGTATATCTCTATGTCTGTAAACTTATTTTCTGGAGATTTTTCTCTTTCTTTCTGAGATGCCTTGTCACTTTGGTTGTTTATGGTGTTTAATGGACTGTTTCTCTGCTTAGGCATTAATAAAAGTGTATTCTGCTGTTTTTCCAGAGAGAAGATTTATTATATAGAGGTCTCTCTTTAGCCTGTTGCAAAGAAGGCGCTTTTCTTTTGGTTTCCAGTAGGTGGCATCTAAGCCTCTTGGATCCCTGCTTTATATAAAGCCTTAAAATGCCTTTTTAAAAATTTTTCTTGCAGATATTTTATCACGCTCGCTACCCTCAGTTTTAGTCCCTGTCAGTGTCAGTGACAGTCTCGGCAGTGTTTGCTAAGATTCCCCTGGGGCTCCACAGTGATCGGTCTCAGAGGGTATGCGGGGAGGGGCCCTCTGAGTTGGGAGTTGGGGGCTGCCACTCAGCCTTGGTTTTGAAACTGGGGCTGGTAAAAATCAACTGTTGTTTCTCTGCAGTCCCATCCCGCTTCTGTGTCTTCTGCCCTGATGACTGGGCCCTTCCGCCCAGCACAGGTTGCTCACAGCACTCTCAGGTAGGGCTATTCAGGGAAGTTCCCGCACCTTCACCCCTCTCCCTCCTGCAGGGAGCTCCAGCAGCTGTGAGAGGCAGCTTCTTTGTTTCTCTCAGTCCACCGCCTGACACCCAGGGTTCTGACTTGTGGTAGCTCTTATGCTCAGATCCCATACTCAGATGTGCTGGTGTGCAGTTTGAGTGTTTTATGTTGCATTTTGGATGTTCAGCTTATTGTTTCAAGGGGAAAGATCTGGGGATGTCTCTCACTCCACCATGTTTCCACCAAGTTAACTTTCAAAGAAAACCTTCAGTTGCGTTGTTTCTCTCTGATTAAATAATAAATAATAATAATGTCCCTCAGAGTCTGAAATAGCACTTTCTAGGCACAAAGGGGAATCAGCCTTGAAAATAAATCCTTCTAAATGTCCTTGTTTCACTGGTCCCCTTGTGTCACATCTGTATATCCAGGCCAAAGAAGACAATTGATAAAAGTTGCTTTGAAGATGAAACCTAGAATTATTATTTTTTTTAATTTCAGGGTTATTCTAAAGCTGTAAAAATCTTTTATGTTTTAACTGTAAAAAATTTTTCTAGTTTCTTATTCAGCAGTTCTCTCTTGATCATAAGATACAAAAATTTCATGCAATTTCAATCATTTATTTACTCATTTGGTCATTTATTTGGTTATTCATCATACATTTATTGATGATACAATGTACAAGCTTTGGGATTATAAAATTAAATAAGAAACAGCCCTTATGAAGTATACGATGATCCAGATACATCAACAAGTAATTGCAATATAATGTTATAAGTGCTTTAATAAAGATATATACCAAGTGGTAAGGGAGCTCAAAAGAAGGAGCTACAATTTTTAAAGGAGTCGGGAAAGGTTTCACAAAGTAGTGAATGAAGGAGATAGTCACAAGTAGAAGATAAGTAGAAATTAGAAAATTATTAATTATAAATTAGATAATTAAGTGAGTAAATATATAGAAAAGATTCAGACCATTGATTGGTACACAGTAAGTACCATAGATATATGTTAGCTGACTTTAGCAGTACCATCACCATCATCATCATCTAGACAATAAGAGTTATCAAAGTGCTTATCAGCTCTGGCATCTCTTAGATGGTGATTGCCTATGCTGACATTACCATTAGCTTTAAGTTTCAAAGGTTCTATTAAATAAAAATCCAGCAACACCAAGGTAAAGCATGAATAATGACCACCAGCTTACTCCAGCTAGCACACTTTCTTTATCCAGCTAAAATATTGGGCCATAAAGAAAAACTTTGTAGTAAGAGAAGGATATAGATAGATGAGACATAGGTTAAAACCCTGTATTTAATTTATAAGCTAAAGAATTGAAGAATGGAGGGCAAAAGTTAGGGCACTGTTTTCCTAGAACAAAGTCAACATGTTTTGGAGTTTTGTCCCAGGATATCTGAAGGCAATGGCAATGAAATGTCAGACATTGGCTCTTTATAAATCAGCATAGGGTAAACTATGCTTCAAAACCAACAATGATGATTTCTCAGTGGATTAATACATAGCAAATCTGCTTGAGTCTAGATGCTCTTCAGGCAGCTCCCTTCAAAAGGGCAGTTTGGGGACATAGCCTAATTCCCCCTTATAACTATGCCATCTAGAACACATGGCTTCTGGGTCACCACAATAGAAAAGAGAGAACTAGAGAGTCACTTTTAATAAATGCTTTGGCCTAGAAGTGACCCACATCAATTCTACTTCTGCTTACAACTCATTGACCACAATTAGTCATATGACCTTATTTCACTATCTGGGTATTTGGGAATTTGTGGAAGTACGTGGCTATTTGGAGAGCACAGTGTCTCTGCACAACTAGTCACATAGATTCAGCTATATTATATTCATATATCTATATCTTTACACACACACAGTTTTAATTTTAAAATTTTTTGCAGGGGCAAAAATCGGGGAGAATGCTATTGCTATTTTTTTTCTTTCTGAATGGTTTCTACTAGTTATATTCACTCTTCTTAAACTGAAAAATCTTTTGAGTTTTTAAATTGTGCTCCCTATAACTTAATACCACTGCTGATAATAATGACTTGAATACCTAAATAAGTGTGTGAATGGACTCTTTATATAGAAACAGATTATCTACATTGTTGCAAGACAAGTCAGAAGTTGCAACCAGAACTTTATTATGGTGATTACATTGATTTTATTCTTAGAAAAACAGATGCATTTATTTTATTATTTGAAGTATTACCTGAGGGTACAGTAATCGAATTGACTCGATTTTTTCATTGTTTACAAAAATGAGTCACTACTGCATGTCCCTACATGGTACACTAAACTACCTAACATATGACTTACCATTTTATCTACAAAGGGTTTTCCTCTATGATTTTTAGTGCCTCACTAAAAAAGTCTTTTTTACTAAATATGTTTATAAGAAAAAAAAAGAAAGCTCACATTATTTTTTTCACATATTATTACCTTGGTTTGTTGTTCTCTGCTTCTGTAAAATTTTAATTCATATTATAGGAAAATATTTAATTCAACTCTCCTTAAGAAAAAAATAACATTCATTCACTTTTAATTATTTTTTGTCAAAAAAATTCTTTAAATGATTTTTGTTTTTTAATTTCTTATTTCTTCCCTGGAAAAAAAAACTTGAGAGCCACTGTTCTCTATGTCTTTACCTTCCCCATTTTGCAGATCTTGTAATTCATGGTAGTGCATGTAATTAAATTACACCTTTACAACCTTTAAACAGCATATTAGTTGCCAAAGAAAAACAGTCCTTCTCTTTTTTCTAACAAAAAACGTACATAGCCTGCCCAAGCACAATACCTGGCATATGGTATTTATTCAAATATGTCCAGGTTCTAATTCTCCAAACTCTCCAGAAAGGATAGCCAACCAGAGATTCTGAAAAATCCTAAATAATATAAATGAAGTCCATTTATTATTCTTATCCATAATTCATCAAATTATATGCCCAGATGGGTTATCATAACCTCCATAAAAATGACAAATGATTTAAACTCCTAATGGAAATAGATGTATTGATTTCAAAATTTCATCATACATAGCATTTCTCTTGAAAATATAATCAATAGTACTGTTGGTGAACAGCTCACTTCAATAAAATTAGTATGTTGCAATTAATTCAGGTCCTTAATTTCACTTCCCAACAGTAATAGTGAAATCTTGATAACTCATAATGCTTGGGTGTTCTCCATAGCCAGGATTCTGTAGGCTAGCAGTCATCAAACATACTGTCAGAACAGACTAGTGTGCAACAATCAAGCATGAGGCATGCTATAGTGTATTTGCTGCAAACAATAAGATATCAACATTTTTTCAATATGATATACTTGGTCTCTCATTCATTTACTTTGAATATATGACAACTATGTATAAACACAGCTTATCCTGAATAGCAGTTCACAGTTTGCCACGATGCCAGTAAACATTAATTGCTGTACAAATTATATACTATGATGTGTGATAAAATACTGAGGGTTTCTTCGACATCTGGTTATTTCCATGGGACTCAATCACACATGTGAATACCATAGATAGCACAACAGAGAAAACATTGGAAATCATGGCTCTGGGTAAGCTGTGGAGAACATTCCTTAAACTCATTTTCTGCTACATTTGGTCTAAAGCAAATATAATTTTTCTCTTTGCTATAATTCTGTGCTATAAACTTTCCATATTCAGCCACTTAATAATTCACATCTGAAATATACAGTTAATAATTTGGTAGTTTTTCTTTCTCCTCTACTGAAACCATTTTTTAAAAAATAATTTAAGTTCTTTCACTAATAGTACATTTCCATTCACCCCCTTTAAACTAAGTAACCTAATGCCTTCTACCAACAATTCAAACATTTGCAGCCACTTCAAATAGTAAACAGAAAAAGAGACAGCATTTCAGTTCAAATATATCAATTGAATGACTTCAAGAAATATTTTCCCAGGTGCTCACTTATAACTGTTGTATCATTTAATTGAAACCACAGCGGCATTGTGAAAATACACTGACATAAATAACGCATTTCTCATGAAGTATGATACTTTTATACAGAAGTTCTAAGAATTCAAAGAGCTTATCTTTTTTATAAAATAAAAACTCAACGAAGATATTCCTTAAATCAACAATATTATGTAATTAATTGATTCCTTAGCAGATTCATGTAACTGGCAAATGAAGTTTAACTATATATTTAAAATACTGTTCTCCATTTGTTTACAGAAACACACTTCCAGGCCACAGGTTAGGCAAAATGGCTAATGTAATATGAAATATATGACCATGTAACTCATGTGTGTTTCTCTAGAAAGCTTCAGCTGCTCTCAGAAAAATGTCTGTGTGTAAAAAGAAACACTCAGGCAGTTTTAAATTGTCCTAAAGCAAAAAAAAAAAAAAAAAGACTGTAGTTGCAAATAAGTGTTCTATAGAGATGATATATAAGTAAAAGTCAGCTGAAGAATAAAAAGATCCCAACACATCTGAAACCACCTGTATCTCCTATTCTAGAGACAGAAGACAGCTAAACCAATGTACAATTTATGTAAGTTAAAATGAAGAACACTTCTAAGATGGGTATTCATCTAGAGTGTATATTTATTGAAAGGCTCTGTTCAAAAAGTAATATGTTTATAATATCAAACTTTGCCAGAATCCTTAAGTTTAAGGCTATTACATGAGAGTTTTCTAAGAATTTTGCTTGGGAGAAAAGTATTGACTTATAAAAAAAATGCCAAAGAATTATTAAAAACCACTTTAGAAACGCTAGTAAAGATGTTAAATGAAAAATTTACTACAAATCCTTTCCCTCTGACAAAATATGTTCTTAAGTTACCTTTTTGAGATTTCTCAAATATTTTAATAATAGATGAATTTTAATGACAATTATGCTAATTGTGCCATAAAACTTTACACAGGATAAATAGAAAAGCAGTCATCCCAACCACTGATCTTAAAAGCAACATAGAATAGAATAGATATTTCTATATTAATTTTAGCAAGCAATTTTATGTAATTTGTATCTATGGGCCTTTCTACCACCAAGAAGCCCCTTCCCTGCCAGCTGCTAGGTTGATGCAGCCAAGTTCTCTTATCCATGAAACCACCAGGGTTGGATGTGAGGCTTCCTGACTGCTCTCGAGCGGCTTGTGCTTATCCCATTGCAGCATTCATCACACTAAAACAATATCTGCTTCACTTGTCACTATATTCCACTAGCTGAAAGATTCTTCATGTCAGTGCCCATGTTTCATTTACTATGTTTTTCATGCTCCTATCACCTAATAGGAGCTCCATAAATAATTGTCAGTTGAGGGGCTGAGTTAAAAAGGTAAAGGGATGAAGAAGTACAAATTAGTAGTTATAAAACAGTCACGTGGACATGGAGTACAACATAGGGAATATAGTCAATATTATTGTAATGGCTATGTATAGAGCCAGATGGATGCTAGAGTAATCAGTAATCAGGGGAATCACTTCATAAATTATATAAATGTCTAACCATTGTACTGTAAACCTGAAACTAATATAAAATTTTAAAAATATTTTTTAAATTGTCAATTACTGCTAAGGGGATGATTCTAAAAATACAGTATAAGGACTGGTACTTGAAATTATAAAAAAAAAACAATTTGTTTTAGTATAAAGAACACATTTTCTCGAAAATAATAGTTCTGCCAGTATACATTTAATTTAGATGCTGGGCTAAGGGCTTGGGGAAACTTATTTTGAGACTATTCGGCCTTTCTAAATAAGCCGTATAATAGTACCAATGAAATATGCTTATAAGCCCCCCTTTTCTATGTTACCTTAGTTAAAAAACTAAAATTATTGGGCCTGTTCTTCCACTGTAAATACCATTTTGTTTTTCAGCTTGAGTTCCTCTCAGTAGCTTTCTAAAGCTCTGTCACTCTTCTTGAGTTCTCTTCTAAACCCCCACATCATCATGAGTGATGACCTCAACTCCTTCTTGGATTTGGTCTTTGTCAACTCTGCCCATCCCCATCCTCCTCCCACATTTCCTCATCTGATGACTCCCTTATTGTCTATAGGCATACTACCCTGAATGTGCCTGTTCTCATCTCATTACTACCTTATATCCTTTCCTCCATTCTAAGATGAAAAGACATCCCATCTCTTATATTTGTTTCAGGATACCAGGTTAATATACAAAAGTCAATGTCTTTCCTATATACCAGCAATGAATATATAAAATTAAAAACAGTACCACTTATATTATCACCTCCAAAATTTAAATACTTAGGTATAAATTTAACAAAATATACTCAAGATATATATGAGGAAAACTATGACACTGATGTAAAAAAACCAAAGAACTTAGTAAATGGACGATGTTCCATGTTCATTGACATGAAGGCTAAATATTGTCAAGATGTCAGTTCTTTCTAACTTGATCTATAGATTCAATGAAATCCCAGTCAAAATTCTGGTACATTATTTTGTGAACATCAGCAAACTGATTCTAAAGTTTATATGGAGAAGCAAAAGACACTGAATAGCCAACACAATATTGAAGAAGAGCAAAGTTGGAGGACTAACACTACTTGACTTCAAAACTTACTGTAATACTACAGTTATCAAGTCAGGGTGGTATTTGTGGAAGAATAGACAAATAGATCAATGGTATAGAATTGAGAGCCCAAATAAAGTCAGCTGATCTTTGACAAAGGAATAAAGGTAATACAGTCTTTCCAGTTGGTGAAACAACTGGATATCCGCATGCAAAAAAAAAAAATAAGGATCTAGACACAGTCCTTGCATCCTTCATAAAAATTAACTCAAAATATATTGTAGACATAAATGTAAAGTGCAAAACTATAAAACAACTAGGAGAAAACGTAGATGACCTTGGGTATAGTGATGACTTTTTAGATACAACACCAATGACATAATCTATGAAAGAAATCATTGATAGGCTAGAGTCCATTAAAATTAAAAACTTCCACTCTGTAAAAGACAATATCTAGAAAATGAGAAGACAGGCCACAGAATGGAAGAAAATATTTGAAAAATACACATATGATAGAGGACTGTTATCCAAAATATACATAGAACTCTTAAAACTCAACAATAAAAAACCTAACAACCCAATTAAAAATTGGGTGAAAGACCTTGATGCCTTACCCAAAAAATGTATACAGATGACAAGCATATGAAAAGATGCTCTACATCATATGTCATCAGGGAAATGCAAGTTAAAACAGATTTTACTACATACCTATTCAAATGGCCAAAATCTGGAACACTGGCAACACCAAATCCTAGAGAAGATGTGCAGCGATGGGAATGTTTATTTCATTGCTGGTGGGAATGCAAAATGGCACAGCCACCAGTTTGATATTTTCTTACAAAACTAAACATACTATTACCATATGATCCAGCAATTGCACTCCTCAATATTTACTCAAAGAAGTTGAAAATTTACGTGCACACAAAAACCTCCACATGGACATTTATAGCAGTTTTATTCATAATTGCTAAAACTTGGAAGCAACCAAGATGTCCTTCAGTTGGTAAATAGTACATCCAGACAATGGACCAGTATTCAGTACTAAAAAGAAATGGGCTGTCAAGCCATGAAAAGACATAAAGGATACTTCAATGCATATTACTAACTGAAAGAAGCCAATCTGAAAAGGCTACATAGTGTATATAATTCAACTATATGACATTCTAGAAAAGGCAAAATTATGCAGTTAGTAAAAAGATCAGTGGTAGCAGGGTTGGGTGTAAAGAAGAGGGAGGGATAAATAGGCAGCACACAGGATTTTTAGAGCAGTGACAATAGTCTGTATGATACTATAATGTTGGATATATGTTATTGTACATTTGTCCAAACCCGTAGAATGTGTAACACCAAGAGTGAACCCTAATGTAAACTGTGGTCTCTGGGCGATTATGTTGTGTCAGTGTAGGCTCATCAATTTTAACAAATATACCACTCTGGTGAGGGATGTTGATAATGGGGGAGACTGCATGTGTGGAGGCAGGGGGTTTATGGGAAATCTCTGTACATTCCCCTCGATTTTGCTGTGAACTTAACTGCTCTAAGGAAAAAAAAAATCTTTATTTAAAAAAAGGGAGGTGTAGGGGGTCTTGTCAGGGTTCTTATTAAAAGCACAAAAATAAAAGGTAGCTTAAAGTTCATGAAGTCCAAATCCTACATTTTAGAGACAATGAAAGGGAGACCCAGAGAAAAAGAGTCTTGTCCAAGGTGATAAAAATTCCAACTTTAGGAAAAGTTTCCAAGCAAAAGTATTGTTCTCATTTTTACAAAGGGAATAAAAGCATATGTGTGTAAGTGTGTGTTAGGTTACAGATAAACAAGTCCAGTTTGACATAATCTGCTTATGTCTGTGCAAAATGAAATAACTATATGAATATTTTATATCAAAAATAGATCTTCCCTGGACTGTCTAGGTAATTGGAGCCTTGTAAAAAATATTTTATTGAATCATTTAAATTATTGCCCTAATTCTGTGTTACACTTTAATACATGGACACCAATATAAAGTACAAATTTAAAATGCTATACCGTTTAGACAGACCCTCTATCTTTAGAGCCTATTAATATTTATACTTCAATATTAAGTCTACAGAGCCTAATTAGGTAACAGGGGCTAACATATCTGGGAAAGGAACATATTAAATATAACTGACCCATCAGCAAACTAAACCTAGAAAACTTTCTATAAAATTTGTGACTTGACTCTGAAGGGCAATTCTGACCTGCTGAGCTAATAGCTTCCTGTCAGTTCACTTGCCTGCTCTTATTATCTTAACACACTGGGAAATTTTCCACAATTGCCATACAGGTCATTTATTCTTTCTGTCACATGTAACAAGGAATAGCATGCCTATAAAGAGACCTAGGGAAAATATTGCTCATCTCCCATCCATCACCTCCCCCAAACATTCAGGATAGATTATACTCTCTCCTATTTTTTATGTCATTTAAAAGCACTGGTGCATTTTAAACAGCAAAGAGCATCATTCGGCCATCTCTGGGATGGTGGGAACATTCTGCCTCTGACTGCCCAGTTCAGTATAATTTAATAATAAAGATTATAAATGTTTAGTGTCTTTTCATCTGAAAGTAAATGCATTGAGGGCTTTTATTAATTTCCATTTTATTTTTGAAACATTTCCAACCTACAGATCAAAACAGAAAAAATACAGACTCCCATGTCCTTACCACCAAGATTAAACATGTTAACTGTTTACCATATTTGCTTCAACTTCTATATCCATCTATCTATCTATCCAAGCCACTCTCTCATGTTCCCCCTTTTTCCTCGTAAGTAGACCATCATTGTAAAATCTATGTATATCATTCCCATGAACAAAGAGAAGGTGCAAGAGAAGGAGACAATGCAAGGGGAGAATAAGAAAATGCAGATGTTTTAGTATTTTCCAAATTTATTATGATGAACATATATTACTTTTGTAATAAAAAAAGCCATTTTTAAAATAAAAAATTTAAACTATAATATTATCTTCTTATTACAAGGAGTGCAGATGGAAAATATTCTTGAAAGATTCTTTTCTGTCACAGTTTGGAATAGGCAAAAAGATAAAAAGGACTTTGACCTAAACTTCGCACCTTAATAAAAATTTAACTTAAAATAGCTCATGGAGGAGTATCCCTTTGTAAGTTACATAAATGTCTAACCACTATGTGTACACCTAAAACTAATGTAATATTGAATGTCTACTGTAATTGAGAAAAATTAAATTAAAAAAATTAATATCAAAAAATAGCTCATAGATCTAATAAAATGCAAAACATAAAAGAAAAACTTCATGTCCTGGAGTTGGCTAAGAGTTCTTAGACATGACACCAAAGACATTATTTCTAAAAGAAAAAAAAAATGATAAATTGGACTTCATTAAATTAAAAACTTTTTCTCTGAGTCTCAGGAGGATGAAAAGACAAACCACAGACTGGGCGAAAATACTTGTAAATCATATGTCTGAGAAAAGACTTATATCCAAAATATATAAAGAAGCCTCTAAACTCAGCAGTAAATAAACAGTCCAATTAGAAATTAGACAAATGACTTAAATAGATATTTTATCAGACAGTATATGAATGGCAAGCAAGCACATAAAAAGATCCTCAATATCTTTAGTCATAAGGGAAATGTAATGAAAACAACAAGGAGATACCATTACATACCTGTTAGGGTGGCTAAAATAAAAATACTGATAATATCAAGTGCTGAGGAAGATATAAAGCAGCTCTGTCTTACTGTTGCTACTTCTTGCAAGTCTTAAACTATTTCAAAATAAAAAAGTTATTTTATAAAAAGTGGTGAGAGCAGAAGCCCAATTGTAGGATTGATCAGGGAAGGGGAGAAGAGAAAGTGAAGTCAACGAGTAAAAATTGCTCTGGAAAATTACCTGAATAGTTATTTTCATAGAACACAGCCCTCAACAGTGGAACATGGTCAGGCAAACCCCAAGAGAGGGAGCAGCAGCGTGTGCCAGCATAGCCAAGTGCCAAAGAACATGAACTCCAATTTCTTAAGTTTGACACTAACTCAAAGACTTAAAAGTTGTATGCTTCAGTTTCCTGATCTGAAAATGGGAGAACCATAACATCCACTTCAAGGGGTCATTTTGAGGACTAAATAGAAAACATTGCTCATATAATATTATAAACATGCAATCCATTTTAACTTTTTAATTGTTATTATAGTTCACCTGGATTTTGCCTAGAATTTAAAGTATCAAAGTATCTTAATTTCTACTACTCATTTTCAAAACCTTTCTCTCATTATATATTGATCCCCACTCCCATCTGCCTTTTCTGTGTAGACTGCTATTCTATATATTTTATACTTTTTAATGAATTTTGTTTTTTACTGTAAATTTAAATATTTTTAATTTTTTCAAATGTACTTATCTAAAACTGATCTTTAAGAAATAAGTACATTTTAAAATAAAATTTAAACATTATATTATTTATTATATATCTGTGGATGAATCCACATAAAATTGGTTCAATTAAAAACACCAAACAGAACATCACTAGCTATTAAGGAAGTGCAAATCAAAACCACAATGAGATACCATCTCACACCTATTAGAATTAGCTATAATTAACAGGACAAGTAATAAAAAATATTGGAGAGGATATGGAAAAAAAGGAACCCTCATACACTGCTGGTGGGACTGCAAATTGGTACAGCCACTATGGAAAACAGTATAGAGGTTCCTCAAAAAACTAAGACGTGATCTACCATATGATCCAGCAATCCCTCCACTGGGTATTTACCCTAAAGACCTGAAAACCCATATCCGAAAAGATATTTGCACACCGATGTTCATAGCAGCATTATTCACAGTGGCCAGGACATGGAAGCAACCTAAATGTCCTATGATAGATAATTGGATAAAGAAGCTGTGGTTCATATATACAATGGAATATTACTCAGCCATAAGAAGAGATGAAATACTGCCATTTGCGACAACATGGGTGGACCTAGAAATAATCATACTAAGCGAAATAAACCAGAGAGAAAAAGTTGAAAATCACATGATATCACTTATATGTGGGATATAAACCTAAAAGCAACAAATGAACAGGACAAACAAACAGAGACTCATGGACATGGGCTATAGACTAGTGGATACCAGAGTGTAGGGGAGAGGGGGACGGGGGAGGTAGACAGGGTAAAGGGGGTCAAATATGTGGTGACAGAAAGAAATCTAAGTATGGGAGGTAAACACACAGTGTAAATATATAAAAATACAAAACATTGAAAGAGGAAATGTTTACCCCAAATAATTAAACCATAAGATAATAGATTAGATGATCATGTGCTTATTTTTTTCTGTAGCAGGTGAAATTATTTTCTCGGTCCTTTGAGGAGTCGTTCTTCTTATTAACAAAGAGCATACCTGTTTTCCCCTAAAGCTCCATACTCTTAGGAACTAGTAAGCATGATTTAAGTTGTTAGTGGATTAATTCAGACTTTTCACCAATAAATTATTCACATTTTTTCCTGCAGTAATGACTAATGGAATATGTTGGAAGTTTGGAGTGTATTCACATTTTGACAGTCATTTTTATCAGAATAGCAAAAGCACATGTTCTTAAATATTTATCACTGGATTACATTAAAGTTGGTAGCAGACAAAAGAAACAAGAGGAGAATCATTATTTAAAATCCCAAAGTATAGAATGATGTGATTATGACCTTCAATTAATATACTGCTTTATACACAGGAACGTGCAATACACATGCTTGATATTGTGCAAATGCAGTTATGTGTTTATTAGATCAACATTAAAAGCCTAAGTACATAATAACGTGGTAAGTCACACATATTTAAATATTTGATCTTTGACCTGGGGAAGACCACATTCCGAATGACAGATGCGCTGAAATATGCGTAGAATACGAAAAGGCAGCAGTATTTTACTCTTCCTCATACTTCATTGAGGCTATGAGCACATTCTTCTAAGAGGTAAATGAACGGTTAATTACAGCAATGTGGCAGTGCAGCCATAGGAATATGTACATTGTGAGTGAGAAGAAGGTGATACCTGTCCAGCATGGCCTAGAAACTGCCAGTGGTAGACCACATAGTGTCTATCTAGCCCAATGTGTACCAGCTTGAGGCAAATGCACATGATGCAGAAGACTATTTGGAGACCACCCATATCAAACTTGTGGACCCACATCAGTTGATTTGAAGATGTAAATGGGGCCCAGGGTTTCATTCTAAGTGAAAATTAAAATATATTGGTGCTACTTTTTCAATAAGACACTCATCGATGTCATGGTTTGGCTCTCTCCTGCCCTGAATGTGCTAACCAACTGGCCCATTTTCATCTAACAGTCAATGCACAAATACTGATTATGGTGTGCATTTTGTTTTGCCTTTAAAAAAATTACAGCCAGAAAGGGAACTAACTGAAAGAAGTGTTAGCTTTTCCTTAGAATCAGATTGAGCTTTGTTTATTGCTCTTTTGAAAGCCTGTTAAACAGGACTCATTTGATCTGTGCTTTCTGAGCATTCTATGGGGGATAACAGAGAGAGTAAGCCTCAGACCTGGATTCCATTCAGGAGTGGGTTTCTAGGAGGCTGTGATGACCATACAAAGAAATTCCTCCAGGCTTACTGCCCACCTAATTAACACCATGACACACACAGCTGGAGCGGGAATACTGACTCCCCAATAATTTTATTGATCTGAGAAAGAGGATAAGGAGGCAGACCGGTTCACTTATGACCATACAACTGAGTTGAAACAATCAACTGTAACTAATGGCTCATATAAATTGGCTTCATGCAAACCAAAGATCTAGCAGAGACTGCACTCATTTCACAGAGTTTATATTTGCAAAAATATACTTAGTGTTACAGAGTATTCTTAGGGATTTCCATCCTACATCCGCAGCCAATTCAAGATGCTGCATAGGGCGTCTTTCTAAATTAGAAGCATTGACTGCCCAAGAAGATTCCATTTGGGATATAGCTATCTTTCAGCCTTCATATTTTACAAGACCACCTGGAAACTCTTCTCAGGGGTTCCCATTCACTTTTCTAACCATACATGGCCAATTGTTTCTTTTAGCAGCCAGTAAAGTTTTGTTCAGCACCTGATTTTATGGTGGCGTCACTAGCTCCATCTTTGAAGACAGACAACATTTCTCCTCTATAAAAGTCTGAAGAGTCCTCATTGTGTTGTAACTCACTGAGTTGGAGTGTTCTTTCATACTGGCCCATAAGCAATCTGTAGGCAGCAACTGTGGAACCTGACTTGTATTATCCATAGTGCCCAATAGAACGCTTTACACATAATGGATTCCAAATGACAGCATAAATTTCAGTAAATGGAAAACCTAATGCTTGACATACATGTGATAATGAAAATTGCCACGTGAGTTTGGCAATCAGAAGAACTGATTCGGCTTTTTCTGTAAATACAAAGAAGTATTTATCTTGTTACTGCTATTTATTTAGATTACCTTATCACAATTAATTGTGCTTCCTTAGTGTGTCTTCAGAATATATATGTAATTAGAAAGTAACTCAGACATAAAATTTTGTATTAAGAAGTTTTATTGACAACTGATATCATGTTCCTCACTTTAGACTTTGGTGTTTACAAAATTGTAGATAGGCAGAAGTTGTAATATGGTCATCATATTTACACAAGACTGTGGTTCATGTATTACCAGTGATAATTTCCTTAACTCTCTAGCAAATGTATTCTTTAAAAAAAATTCATCATGTTAAATATTAAAATAAAACTTTTCTATTTTCATTATTACTATTTCATGGTACCAGAAGGGTCCCAACCCTCAATGCCAGATCATTTACTTACGCTAAAATAGGCATATTAATGCCCACAGTGCTAATTTCTCTAAACAAATCCCCATCTAACTATATGCACATGACTCATATTCTTTTCTTTCTCTAGTGATTCAAGAAACATGTTTATTCTATTCCATCACATCTACATCTTGGAGATTAAAAATGAATAATTTTAGCTTAAATAGCTCAGTTTAGCAAATCTGTCTTACCCTGCAAATTCACACTTATTATCCAGCACTCTGAAAATGCCTTGTACTTAGTTAAAAGGCTTTGGCAATTTTGAAAATTTTAATATTCTTATTTTATATAACACCAGAAATTTATAGCCTAATAAAGAGGAGGGTGTGGGAAAAAATTAATTAAAATAAAACATAGTAAATGCAGTTGAATGAGATGAGACCATAATTCACAAGGTGAGTGGAGCTTTTATTGAAGCAAGTGTAAGCAAAAGATGTAGTTGCCTGGGGCCTATCCCCTGTCCATTGTCTTAACTTTCTACCTAATACAATTTAGGAAAATGTAAATGTGGGATACATTCCAAACCATTTTAAAATTCAGAACAAGCTAAGAAATTATAGTCCTTAAGTTCTCAGTGCCTGGGTAGTTCATTGTTGAATTATTTACAGCATAATGTGAGATAGCACAAAATAAATAAGACTCTTTAAAAACTAGTTTATCACAATGGCTTCAGTTTACCAATGACCATTTTTAGTGACAGGAATACATATGTGAAGAGAAAAATGGTATTGAATAGATGACCATAGCCTTGAACCAGGGTTCAAAAATTCTATCTTTGCTAATGACACAGATTATAGCTTCATGCAATAAAACTTCATTTATCAGCCCTTTCTTTCTAGTCCACTGGAAATTCCACCTCTACCACTAACCACTCCATGACAGCAAGCAAGTCTTTTGAACACTAAATCATCATAATT
Organism: Rousettus aegyptiacus; assembly: GCF_014176215.1. Lineage (NCBI taxonomy): Eukaryota > Metazoa > Chordata > Mammalia > Chiroptera > Pteropodidae > Rousettus > Rousettus aegyptiacus. The sequence goes on from NW_023416287.1 coordinate 66,136,584, forward strand.
TGCTTAATTCACATAAATAGGAGAATAAAATCACATAATAAATCTAAAAATATATTGGAAAGTTTTTAAAAATTCTTTATATAGACAAAATATATTGTTAATATATTATTAATGTAATACTCGTGGGTGCAAGAGCCTTTAATAGCATAATTGGAGGAGTTGGTTTTGAAGCCATTTGAAACTAAAAGTAATACAACATTATAGGAATCCAAGAAAAAGAAAGTAGACATTGAAAACTCATCAATTGCTAAGCCATTATAAGTAGTGATCTACAGATTCTTTAAAAAGAAAAATTTGCTCCCATTTCCAACATGGAGAACTAAGTGTACTATATCAGTCTAGTTTATATCAGTTTTAAATAGTACAGCAAAGCCAAGTTCTAGATTATTGATTTCTTCTTGGACCATTCCAAAAACATAGGAGCATCCAAGTCATATGGTCCTAGGAGTATATGCCACATCCTTCCAAGGGTCCTGGGCATTAATATTACATCTTTCTTAAAATTAACTTTGATAAAAACTAAGACATCATGTTTTTCATCAAGTCTAAATGTTATTGAATATAAGATACACCATTTTTATATACACTGCAAAAGAAAGTTCTGTTAAACTATGACATGCCATGACACATCCCGATTTCAGAGATTTTAAAATGCAGTAAAAAAAGTTTGTCTTAGAATCATAAATACAATAATTGCTTTCTTATAAAAGTAATCCCTACTTGTCGAAAAACTGGAAAAGACTTATTAGAAGAAACATGGTTATAAAATAGAGTGCGTAACCGCAAATCCAGGGGAAGGACAGAAGTTAAGGTTGATTAATTTGAGGACTGAAGGCTATCTCAACGGCATTTTTTCCCCATCTGTCTGTTCTACCTTCCATGATGTCGGCCTTCCTGAGACAAGCTTCTTTCACGATTTCTGTTCCAGGTTTCCCATCTGTACCACACTCTACACTGGAGATAGCACTTCTATCCTAGCACTCTGGGCAAGAATTCTAAAATTCACCTCCACTACTAAGGTCATCTAGGTCATCTCACCTCACCTGAGCTGTCACTGTTGCTGAGAAAAAGAAAATATACCTGAAAAATTACATGGACTGCACAGAAAAGGGAGTAATAATACCCAACTGTAAAATCTGCCTTTTACTAGAAATAAAAGGAAGGAAGGGGAATTGCTTGAAAGCTGTAATGGTTAATTTTTGTGTCGATTTGTCTAGGCTATGATGCCCAGTTGCTTGGTTAAACACTAGTCTACATGTTGCTCTGAGGGTATTTTTTAGATGTGATTAAAGTAGATTACCCTCCATAATGTATGTGGGCCTCATCCAATGAGTTGAAGGCTTTAAGAGAAATGACTGAAGTTTCCAAAAGAAGAGGGAATTCTCAAGACTGCAACAGCAGCTCTTCAGCCTTCAATCTTTTGGCTTGCCCTTTAGACTTCAGACTTGTCAGCCCCTACAATCATCCTACAATAGTGAGGTTCAACTCCTTAAAATTGCGCTCGCTCTCGCGCGCGCGCGCACGCGCTCTCTCTCTCTCTCTCTCTCTCTTTCTCTCTTCCTACCCTCTCCCTCGCTCTCATTCTCTCTGTCTCTATCTCTATCTCTCTCAATCTCTCCTAGTATAGAGATTGAGGTAGAGGTAGAGACAGAGACAGAAATATATATTACAAACTGAAAAGTATAAAAGAGAATAGGAATTCCCTATAGTCCAAGAGTACCACCATTTTAAAATATTTTCTCCAAAGTTATTTATTTATTTACTTATTTTTCTATGTATAGAAACATATGGAAACATTTTGCTCAAATGACATCATCCTGGATCTATAAGATTCAAAACTTTTTAATTTCTTCTTTGTCCTTTAATATATTATGATCATTTTTCCATAGCCCTAAATATTTTTAAGTGATTTTTTTTTAGCAGTTACCAAAATTTCATCACATAACTGAACCATAATCTGTTTAACTATTTGGCTATTTCCGGTCTTTTTAATGATTGCATTTTTTTTTTTTTTTTTAATACACAGCCCTCTCCCTTAATGTGAAAAGCCAGTAAATCGCTGCCTCTGGAATCTCAGGTCTCTATAGCACAGGGTCAAAAGTGTGACACTTGGCAGATGTACACTTATCTCCAAACTCAACAAGTCGTGTACATTAAACATGTACAGTTTTTTGTAAATTTCACTTAGTTCCACATGATGTAGCCTAGCAATCATCATGAATAAACAGCATGTTGCCAATTCAGCCTTTAGCCAAAGTGAGTCTGATCTGGCATCAAAAAATATCCCTGTTCTGAAGAGAACCACGAAGATCTGTATCCACCATAAAGGTCTTTGTGGCAGTGATGGGGACTCCTGACCCTTCTCCTAGATCATCATCACTGTTGAGAGCACGCATTTGTTTTCAAGTAACTTGAAATATTTGTGCCTTGTCCAAATTTGTTTAATCTTATAAGATCCTCCTAAGGCGGGGGAGGGGGAGAACAGCAAAGAAAATGAAAGGAAAGAGAAGCTTTATGAAGGGGTCTGTGTGGAATCTTAATAGGAAAATATTCTGCATTTTATATTTATTCATTTACTCTCCTAATTATGAGAAAAAAAACTAAATGTTCACTCATGAGTGGTGAACAGAATGGATGTTCTTGGAGAACAAAGAAACACATGGCAGCATGGCAAACCGTGTTAGCATTTCTCCAAAGCACAATTGACTGGAGAGTTTCGAGGCCTGACTCTTCCACCACTGCAGAGTTCACTCTCCATCCATTATCTTCATTTAAGGTCTGATCCAAGTCCCCAGAGCCAGCATATGCTCCCAGCAGCTGGATTTCTCTGAGATGGTTAAGGGACATTTTTCCCAGTTACCCTTCTTAGATTTTAAATGAGGTTGGGGGAAATATATTGTAAAATGGTGATAATAATGGCAAGAATTAATATGTAGATTTGGTTAATGCTATTTGTGCAAAGCTTTGAAATGTAGCATATAATTAGTGCTTCAAGAAATTGATTTTTAGGTCTCCTGTTCTATTATTTTAACATTTTATATTTTTTAATTTATTTACCTATTTGCCATATTCTGGAGAGAACTTTTGCTTAGCAATGCTAGGTTTTATTTTTTAAGACTGAACTTAATCTTCCTACCTAAATATTGCTGGAGATTCACATAAGGTATGTTTGTAGTCTTTATCTGTAAGCTAAAAGAAAATTGAAAGGACTTTTTCTACTAGATGCAGAAAGATTAAAACTTATTATATATATGAAAATAACTGTTGTACAATAAACTTATATTAAACTGAGTCTTTAAAAATAGAGTTGTTAAATTATAGAGAAATAATACAATATGGTAAAGAAGATTTAGATTTTAAAAATAGGAAAGGAGATAATTCAAATCAAGACATTTGTGAGTCTGTTCTGTTACTTTATATATTCATTCAGAGATATTTTTTTGTCATCCACAATGGAGCTAGAACAGTAAACAAAATGAACAAAAGTTCTTTCCCTCATGAGGATTCCATTCTAGTGCAGAAGGAGACATCTCTGCACTAAAATTAATTCTGTTTTAATAAAGAAGACAGTGAACAAGTGCTTGAGATATTAAATAATAAAGTGCCACAAAACCATGATATAAGAAATTTCAAATTTTAAATAAATATCTGTTTGGCATTATTTAATTGCAAACTCTTACTTATGAGACAAGTAGTTAGAAATAGAATTGTATGAAACCTGAAAATTAACTGGTAAATTATCTGCAAATTCTTAGTAAGTATAAGGTAAGGAATTGGGGGAAATGGCACAGTGCGAAAGGCATCCTAACTTAGCAAGAACATGCTTTGGCAGGTTGTTCAATAAACAGCATGGAGAGGATGGAGGACATCACATTGTGATTTTACAATGCCCATGATTCCTAAAGAAGGGACATGTGTACAGCAGAATTAGAAACCATTCACAATTTCTAGAGTATAATAAAAGAAAATAAATGGCTGGCTCAAACGACATGGTTTTAGGTGTGAAAAGACAGCGTATAGTATGAGAGAGTGACTATCTTACAATAATGATAGCCTAGATAACACTTGAGAAATAACAAAATAGTAAATACAGAAAACCAGCAAAAGGACAATATATTTTTTAAGAGGTCAAGTAGAAGGCAAAACTAGCCTAAATGTCCAATTAAAATTCTAAGATTGTCTGTTTAGTGATGATGTCTTACCATTATGCAATAGTAAGCTGATTCTTAATCATTTTTATTAAATCGTAAATAATTATAAATGTTAAACTATTGTGTTAATCTGTCTTTAAATGAAGAGATATTTTTTAAGACCAGCAGTTGTAAAAAGAGCTGCAGATTGAGAAATAAACTACTATAAAATCTGTATCTCCAAGCTCTCCTGAGCTTCAGATTTATATTTAACACACTCACTAGTCATCTCCCAGGAATCTCCTGGGCACCTCCGCCTTAATGTGTCCTAAACTGAACTCTGTATCTTGTTCAGTATCCTGTGTCCTCATCTCAAGTAACAATTCCACCATCCACTCAGACTGGCAAGCTCTGAACTTGAGACCCACCCACTCCCTTCTCCCTCTCCCCCTCCCGTCCTTTTTCCCCTCTCCTCCCCTCTCCTTCTCCCCCCCCCCCCCAACTTCCCTCTCCCTCTTTCTAAACCACATGTTTTGGTGATCTCTCCATCACCGGTCCTCATCAGCTTTCCTCTGAATCAGGATAGTAGCCTCCTGGATGATTTCTGGTCTCACACCTTCCACTCCACACGGTGTTGTTTAAATCATCTTCTAAAAACACCTTTGTTCTAATACCCTTTTTGGCTTTCTTCTGCTTACATTCCTGTAAGTAAAATATTTCTTATCTCATACATATACATTCATTTATAAATAATATAGATATATACCTACCACATTAATATATTGTATACATAAAAACATGCCATAAAATTGAAATTTTAAAGAGTGAGATAAAGATGAAATAAACTATTTTATGTTCTGTTTCTTAATGATAGACAAAATCCTTTGCTATCACTAAAATGCTATTTAGTGAGAATAATGTGGTTTAATATGCTTTATAATTTTTGGAAACTGTTTGCCTTGTGATGAAGCAATTTAAAATCTGATTCTAAGTGCAGTTTATTTCGATGTTTGGTTTGATGGCTGTCAGAACTACAGAACACATCTCGCAGAGAACCACATATACAAACAGGAAGGCTATTACTGGATAAGCTTATGAAATTATGATATTCATTTTTCAAAGTTATCTATGAATTTTACAAGGACTTTGTGAAAATTCATAATGTTTGTATTACTCATGTTATCTCCAATATTTTTAAGTTATTTATTTATTTTATGAAGCTTAGATTAGTCAACCTAGATAATATACATAAATTCATTTAACCAGGTATGCATAAGCTAGTAAGTGGTAGTTTGCTTTAAGAATGAGTAAGGGGGTTAGGGACATGCTCTCTTGTGGATCTCAGCCCTTGCATGAGAATTTGATGCACCTGGCAAGTCCCTCTGTCTGTCTGACATACAGACCAAGTAAAAGCACCAATATCAGTCCATATGTTACTTATTAGTCTAGCCTAAATATTTTATCGTCTTTTCAGATTGATATCCAAGCTTTCATACTTTCCTCCCACACCCTAATGTATCATCACATAAAACACTAGAGTGTTCTCACGCCACTTGCCAATGTATTACATCCAAATGTCTGAGCTGGACACACCAGGCCTTTCTTAGTCTACTCCCACTGACCTCTCCATTCCACATACCCTGTCCTTCAGCCACATTGAACTTTTCTTCATTCTCAAATGCCTGATCATATCTTTGCTTTTGCATTCCCTCTGAGGAACACTCTGCCCACACACTCTGCCTCACCCCGAACCATGCTTACCTGGTACATGCTTCTTCACAAAAGAGAGCCCTTCTCTGATGTTCTCCCTTACTGTACAATGTTCTCTTAGCATTTTGCTCATACCTTTTAATACCTCTCAAACCACACTGTGCACACATTCACCTTTCCCTGTGCTGTAAGCCCCTTGAGACCAAACACCATTTGGGTAACTGCAGCATGTAACAAAGTGACTGTCCAGTAGAAGGAATCACAAAACTGTTTGTGGAATAAATTAAAACTTAGAAAGACTGAAGCAATTTTAAAATTAGAAATACCAAAGAAGAACAAATTTCTGTTGAAGAATCAGACCATTAGAAGATTCTGAAGAGTTGCAAGGAATTGATTAACTATTATTCTCACATTGGTTGACCAACTCAGGGACAGGATATAGGAGAACTACAAAGAAAATGCAAGGTAATGTTTAAGAAATCAAGAATACCTTTCGATTCAACAAAAATTGGCTGCATTGTCTCCCAGGAGACCCAAGGTGAGATGATAGTGATCCCATAGCTTTTTGGTCCCTAAAAAGCTATTTGAGCTTTGGGCTCCATGGAGTTGAACTAGAAAACCTTAACGGAGTTTATTGCTTTGCCTCAGACAGAGACTGAGGAGGTAAACTTGGAGATAGCTTCATCCTTTAAGAAATAATTACTAATCAACAATATATTTAATTAAGTAAATCTGTTGCCTTCAAAATTTACTGTGATAAAAATACTGAAAACAGAAAGGATTGATTCTTCTATGACTGTTCTATATCTGTTCTAAGCAGCATATATAATAATATACATGTCTAACTTATTTCATTGTATGTGAGTTTTTTTCCAACATGGTATAAAATCATGGACACTTAGACCCCCACAGTGGCTTTGCATGAGCCACAATAACATTTTGCTGCTTTTTACCATAAGTAAGCACAGCCTATGATGTACTATATTATATAGTAAGTATATTCTTGTCCTGCTATTGTTTCTTTACAGAGGAAGCAGTTTTTGCTAGTGGACATAGCTAGAAAATAGGACTTGGGTGAGTCATTTAAGCTCTTCATCTATAAAAAAAAAAAAAAATTGTACTTTCTAGCTAAATCACAAATATTTACTCAGAACTCAAACAATGCTTTGAAGGCAGTATTGTTTTTTATTTCAGCACTTATTCCATAACAAGACACTTGAGTCATACAAGGCAGTGATCCCTGTGAAGTTGTCGTCTTATGCCACCATTAATATTTATCTTAATAAATGCTATCATACCTTGGTAATGAACATTTTCATCTCAGTCTTACATGGTATTACCAATACGTTTATAAGTGGTTCACTGTACCATACCTCTTGAGGTTATGATTTATACTTAAGCAGCATTACAGCTTAGCAAGGACTCAGAGCTAAAAATAAATCAGATAAAATGAAAAGTATTTGAGCAATGGTTTACATATTAATTGATAAACTCCCTCTCCTTTTTAATCCCTCATATTAGATATTTGTGGAAATGTGTGATTGAAGCTCTCAGAATATTAGCTTTAGAAAGATGCTGATGTTATGTAAAAATACTTATTTATAAGAGGTAAATGTTTTGAAAAGGATGTCAATGATGGAAGTGGACAGAGATAACATAAAATTGTTGTGATCAAAAGCACTGCTCAGTGGCTGGCAATACATTACAATATCCTATATGTAGCATTTTAGAGGAAATAGCATTCATTAATCTTTATCTCTTTAAAGTACATGATGTGTAGAAGCAAGTTTAATTGGCAGACTCTTTGCTCTTTGGAGAAAGAAGCCAAAAAGCTTATTAAAAACCATGATTTTACTTTTTTTCACATTAATATTAGTGATTTTTTTCTTCTTGTTTATGGAATGAGTTTTCCCCTTGTTCATGGACTGATTTTTACTCATTAGGCTACATTTCAACATTCCCTTGAACACAAGAAAATTCTTTGTCAAAAGCATAATTCGGACAATTGTAGGGGAAAACATGGGACGATTTGATCCCACTATTTTATTCTTCATAGATACACATTCACTCAAGTGCAGAATGACCATCAATGTCAGCAAAACTGGCAAATTTTCTTGTGTTGATGAACCTTATTTATTAATGGTTGGTGTAAAGTTATAATCAAGATGGAAGATATTTCCTGGCTTCTGTGTCACAGAAGAGTTTAAATAATCAATGCCTGGAGTAGCCGACCTGGCTAGATCATAAAGTGAGCCTGACCGGCAGAGAAACAGGATTTTTCACTTAGAAATGTCTATCTACATGATAACATTGTAAAATAACAACAATAATGCTTCTCCAAAAAGTCTACATGTAGCTGGCACCTTCCTCCATCTAGTAATCTATGCTCACTCCCTACTATAACTAGACTTTTCAGTTTTTATCCATTGCCCCACCCCCTCAAATGGATCCTTATGGTAGATAGATATTACTCCAGGAGTTCTACATTTCCATTCCTTCTGAGTACTTACCCCTTAAAGTTAGGTAATGACCATGTGACTTTCTTTGACCAGTACAATGTCAGAATTGATCTCTGTCACTTCTGGGGAAAGCATATAAGTTTTGGTGTGCAGTTTTTCTTACTCTCCCTTGCCATGACGCTCATGGAGAGGTCACAGGCATGAAGCAGACTAGCATGGTGAGTCACCATGAATGCTGCCCTGGAGACTTGGAGATTTTGTATGAGCAGAAAATTAGCTTCTGTTGTATTTAGCCACTGAGATTTTGGTGGTGTTTGTTACAGCAGCACCATCTAGCTTACCCTAACACAGTCTCTCACAAGCTCAGTTCACACTGTTCACCATTTGTGCAGCAGCCCACAGCTGCATATGTGTGTGCTATACCAGTAAGTTGTGTTTACACTTGAGTTGGCCTCAGTCACCATTGAGGCAAAGTCTCACAGAAATATCTGGGAACAGCAGAAAGGTAGCTAGGATAATCATAATGTGTTTCTCATATCCTTTCTAGGTCCCTGAATTAGCACTGAAGACTGCTCCATGCAAATAACTATCTTGATTTATTACCAAGAGGTTTCAGTTTTATAGGAGGAGGGAGGAGTTTAATTTAGAGCACACTGAAACTCCTAAACTAGGGAAATTCAGTGGAAATGCCTAGTAATTGGTAATGCAGGGCTCGGAAACAGGTTAAGAATATAGGTGTAGATTTAGAGGTAATCTTCGGACATGTGAAAATGAAATATAAGACATGAAAAAGATTTCCAAAGAAAATGGCAGAAAGTAAGAAAAATAAAAAACCAAGAAACATATTTAGAGGGCAGAGAGAGGAAAAGCAAGGAAGAGAGATGTGAGAACTGTAATGACAATACCCATTCATTTTGAGAGCTAAGAATACCACATCTTCATTAATAAATTCATTGAAATTTCAATTTCAAGGTTTTTAATGAGGATAAAAAATGTATTACTCCTTAACAATCCATTTGCACTCTCAGATATTAAAATAGATTATCCATCCAACAGGCAGCTGGACATTATCTGTAATAAAAAGCAAAATGATTTTTTAATTCACTGCCCCAGAACTAATTTATCAAGATTTAAAGTTTTGCAGAAGAAACAGAACTTTTTTTTAGATATTTCAAATCTCCATTAAACGTATTTTGGGACTTATTTTCTTTGCAGTTTGTTTTGTAGGATTTTCTGGTTAAACTTGAAAATTACCTGTAGTTGTTTTACAGATCCAGTGCTATATGCTGACAGGACAACTGACAAAAAGAATAGATAAAAAAAAATTCTAAAAAATGTTCAAATGAAAATAGCTTTTACATGGCTCTGAGAAAGAAAACATAGGTACTTCTGTTTCAGGAAGTTTTCACATTTTGATCACGGATTGCTTTTTCAAGCCACTTTCACTACTGGAAATTCCCTGATGGTATAAACTATCTAGTTCACTGGAAACAGTGTTCTCACAAACATCGTTTGGTGCATTAATCTTTTTTTCATAAAATTGTCTCCACTGATGCAGAGATCAAGTTCTCCTAGTATTGAGAGCAGTCAGAGCAGCCCTCTGCCTATTAACACTTCTGAATGCAGATCCACAATCTTCCATCAAGCAAAGTTCCTGCTCAAAACAGAACTGTTAAACATGCATGATTCGCTCTGCATTAGTCGTTCAATTGTTCAACAAACTTTTTCTACGTATCTGTCCCAGGCTAGGCACAATGAGGGTGCAGTTGTCATTCTTGGGCTGTCTGCATTAACCCCTGTGCCCATTTCACACACTACTCCCCCTGCGGGTATGTTGGACTTTGTGCCAGCTTTCTTCCTGCAAGGATGACCCGAAAATTAATTCGTTAATATTTTCTAAACCCTGCATATATGTGCTAGGAACCACACTAGGTGCTTCAGATGGGTTTTCCAATTTAATTTTCAAGATTGAGGTTGGGAGGCTTAAATGTTAAACTTGCTTAGAAAGATCCTCTATGGCAGAAGGAAAAGAGCTCTGAAGACTTTCACATGGGTGAAGATGACATTTCACTTCCGTTCATAACTCACGGACCAGAAACAGTCATATGGTTTTACCCAATGCCAAGATTGCCAAAAATGCATGCCAACCTTATACCTGGAAAGGGGGAGATGGGAAATATTTGGTGAACTGTATCATTGATTTTTTTACAATACATTTTAACCTTTATTGAATGGCACATACCAAATTTGAAATAAAAGTATGTATGACCTTTTTGTAGGTTTAAAAAATAAATAAATAAATAAATAAATAAATAAATAAATAAATAAATAAATATTCTCAAATAAAAAAAGAAACTTGCTTAGGATCATTAAGTGGTGCAGTCAGGACTCAAAATATGTTAGCCAATGCAAAATTGGGTATTCTATGACTGGGTGCTCTACGCCTAGCTGCTCAAAATGTGGTCCTCAGACCATTAGCACTGACATCATATGGGATTTTGCTAGACATACAGAATCTCAGGTCCAATCCCTGAAGCACTCAATCACAATTTGGTTTTAACAAGGCCTTCTGATGATCCCTCTGCACATTAAAGTTTTGGAAGCACTGTGCTAAATCACTCTGATACGCAGACTTCACTTAAATGGGGAGATGGAAACAGTCTTTCTTCTGAATTACAATATGGGGACAGGTCAAGAGAGGGTGGGTATGTATGTATGTGTTCTTCCAGTGCAAAAGGAAGAGTTCAGACTATAGGTTCTTGCAGTTTCCAGCACTGGTGATCAGCAAGGTTTGGGACCACTTCCAAAAGGAGCAGAGATTAAGCAGCATCTTGTAGCCAGAACATTTTCTCAATTCATTTCATTCAAAATAGGTTCTGTTCCAAGTGGACACATGCCCACATCAATACTCTGGAGTTAGCTTATCCAGCCTGGATTCCATTTTCCAAATAGAATCCAAATATCAACAGCACCAAAAAGCAGATTTGAAACCTCAATAAAACTTGCTATCATAACCCTGTTAATCGTTGTTCGGTTTAGAATTGCCCAGTTTAATAATGTTCATGACAAAACTAGTTTGCCTCTCCATTATCAATTGTTCCCCGGTATGAGTACAAACAATCGGTGTAAAAAGCAGACGCGCGTCGCTTGATGTGCAGGCCTCCCAGTAACAGGTATTTAATTCATTGTGCGGCGTCTCCTTTACGAGACCCTTCTCCAAGCCGCGCCGGCCACCTCCCTCTCGGACGGGGCCTAACAGCCCAGCTCATTTACCGAGCTAGCACTTCATCCCATGTTACAAACTCACCCTGGCTTCCTAGGGTCCTAAACAACGAGCCACCTTCCAACTGACCCGCTGGTGGGTCACCCCTGGCCTGCCCGGGCTTCCCCTCGGCTGGGGTGCCCACCCCGCATCCCTGGAAAGGGGTGGTGGCGCTGGCCCGACTCTCTTGGGTGGACTAGCCCAGCCGCGGTTGTGGCAGACGGCGAGTCACGTGTGGCAGTGGGGGCGGAGCACAACCCGCCGGGTGGGTGGAGAAAACAAAGCCCCCAGCTGTCAGTAGAGGAAGGAGGCGACAGCGCCGGAGCAGGTGAGTCAAGTGCATTTAAAGCGGTACCGCCCTGGCGCACCCCGACACCCCCAGCCTTGGCGTGGCCCCTTCTAGGCCAGGCTCTGGCCTCGCCTCCTCTTGCCGCTGTGTGGCCGCAGTCCGCTGGTGGCGGAGCCTGCGGGACCGGGGGTCTCCAAGCCCGGCAAGAAGTTGTGCAAGGGTCGGCACCACGGCCCCTGGTGTGCACCCGCCGCTCCCCCGCGGCCCGCAGCTCTCCTTGGGACCCCAAAGCTGCGCACCTCGGGAAAGGGGAGGGAGTCGGGGCTGCCACGCTGGCAGAAGCAAAGTGGCCCGGCTCTGGTGAGGGCCGGAGCTGTCCAGGTCAGGGACACTTGGCGCTGGTGAAGAAGAGGGTCTTGCGGGTGCGCGTCCGCAGCACACGGACCTAAAGGCGTCAAAGTTGGGGCGCCGGGACTGAGAACGGGTGGGCACTAGCCAGAGCTGCGCGCTTCGGGGCAGACCAGGAAGTGCAGCACAGCACACTGGCGCCAGCCAGAGGGGGAGCAAATCCTGAACCCCCAGCCCTGCTGACACCCCCGGCGTTTCCCCTCGGGCGGAGACCAGCCCTGCCACTGCCCACTGACTCCAGCTCCCTCTCGTGCTCCAGGCTCCTGAGACTCGGGAGCTGGGCTGGTGGGAAAGAGAGGGAGTTATTATTTTGAGCCTAAGTGGTTCTTCTGCAAGGAGCACCCTGCGCGCAGAGCGAGGGCCACTCAGCGACTCCCGACTCTGCTTTGGTAGGAAACTCTTCAGTCCACGCTTAGAAATACTGTACCGGGGCCAGAAATCCCACAAAGGGCTGAAGGAGGAGTGGGCACAGAAGGGCCCTCCCCTTTGAACCCGGAGCGCTCAGAAATTCAGACTTTCAAACCCCCAAAAAGCCAGTTGAATTGGTCATCCCTTGAGTCATTTTGCCAGTCCTGTGCCAAAGGCCGCCCAGCGCAGAGGGCAGGGCTTTAAACTCGGAGGAAGGGGCGCTGCAGCCATTTGATCAGGAGGAGCCTTTGTCTTAACCCCCAGTCCCCTTCTGCTAGTCCTCGCCAGGTCAGTAGCGCGTGGAGTAATTAATATTCCGAATATTAGCTGTCCCTTCATCTCTGCACCAGCCAACACTGCTGTCCCCTCCTTGTGGGTATTCTCCATCACTTGCTCACGTCCTCTTTTCAAAAAACAAAACAAACAAACAAAAAGGAACATGGTCCAGACCCGCTAGGCCAGAGGTCACTAAACGCACTATAGTGCAGTCATGTAAAATCAAGGGTTAAGTATTCAAACCTGCACCCGCCCGCCCCGAGAAGTCGGAAGAACTTTCTGGATTAGCATAGTATCTGCCCTGGGGCTGCGCTGCGAGGCGGCGGTTGCGTCCCAGCCGAAGTGAAGCGTGCAGTCTCGTCTTGAGTTTTGGACGCAGCACCTGCTTTTAATCTGAGAGGACCCAAGGTTTACCACTTTGCGGAACAAGACACTGTGGAATGAAACAGAACAGAGATCAAAAGGTAATCAAAAGAACAGCAACGTTTAAGATGTTTCTCTGGAACGCTAAATCTAGCTATGTTTTTAGCAAGCAAAAGGGGACGGGTCCTTGTCTAGCCAGTGTCCCTACTGCAAACGTCCCATTGCTTTACTAATTAAGATAACGGGCTATGGGTCAGTAGCTCTCCAAGACAAGAGGTCTGGGAGCCCACCAGTTTAGGTTAAGCTTAACCGGAAGGTTTCCCTTGCGTGGGAAGAGCGTTGCTTCTCCAAAGCACAGGTTCCCAAACTCTGCTGCCTAGTAGAATCACCTGAGGAGCTTTGACAATTCCTGATGTCCATCTCTCATCCCCATCCACTTAAATCAGCCTGTTTGGAGATAAGAGCCAGGCAGCAGTATATATTTTTTAAATCTCTGAGTGATTCCACTGTGCAGCAGCGTTTGAGAATCACTGACTCAAAGGAAGAGCTCAGTGGCCAGCAGCCGCAAGCGTTGCAAGACAAGATGCCACTTTAACTACTTGGATGGGTGGGGGTAAAGACGCTGAAGCTGGGGTGCCGCTGAAGAACGCCCTATTGCGGGAGACCGTCTTCCCGAAGCTTGGCTGGTAATGGTATCTGCCACGTCGTTTTTCACCCTCTCTGCCTAGAGTCTGGTTCTTAGTGGAAAGATCAAAGTTCACTGTCAGTGGCTCGTTGCTGCACGATGGTTAAGGAGACAGGTAGAAACTTTCATTCCCGTGATGACTCACGTGTAGCAGGCAGTGGGGAGACCCGGCAGAAACTAACTCGCCGGAGTCTGGTGAGTCAGCAGCAGGCTGCACTCCAAGGCGGAGCCCAGGAATAGGAAGTAATTATAAGGAGTAGCTTATTGACACGCACAGACGCCACTCCTTTGAAAACATTTGAATATCTATCTGATCGGGATCTCTTTGCTCGTAGGAGTCGCTTGCTCCCTTTTCCAGCTCCCATTTTACCTTCGAATAATGCTCTCCTGTTAAAGGGGGAAATATAAAGCCAACTAGGCATCGTGTAATTTCCTTGATGTTGAGGCATATAAAAAAAAACTTCGAAAGTGTGAACTAGTTTGGGCTCTTTCAATTATGTGAAGTAGAGAGGATAAATTTGCAATATATAAATTTTGAATACAAAAAGTCAAATGCTGTTTGATTACACATTCAAGGGTGGATTAAAGGATCTGTTTAAATAGAAATGATTACAGCTAACATTTTATATGAAATTTTATGTTTGCTATTAACCAAAGGTTTCCTGTTTAAAAAAAAAAATTATTCGCATGGGATGAACCTAAATAAGATGATCTGTTTAAAAATGTACACAAAATTTATTAAATAAACTTAATTTTCTTATTTTTATTGCTTTTCCCTTTAGTTGTTAGACCTTTCCTTTCTTCATTATTCTTTATATCAGCATGACTCTCTCTGCCATTGCCTAAATGCTTTCTTCCCCATTTTCAGTTTCTTTAAGAAGCAACAGTGACTGACACATAGCAAACTTTCAATATTGTCAGCTACTGAACTTTGACCCTCTCATAGCACTTATTTACCCTGCTTGATACTCCATTCTCTCTTAGGGGCCTGTGTGTCTGCAGCTCCGTAGCACAGAGCACAGGGCCTTTCATGTTATCAACGTTGCTTGTTTGTGCTGAACATTATCAGGCGGTGGGGTGACCATTTGTAAGCAAAGCTTCCTGAGTACAGTTTTGTTATTTTCACAGACAGATATTCTGAATGTGTAGGAGCCAAAGTCTGTTACAATTCTTAAGGGCTGTAAAATGGCAGCTCCTTTGTTCACTTACATTTTTACACAAAACAATGTAGCATTCTGCGCATAACCAACAATTGTTATAGTACTTTAACCACACTCTCCATGGACCAAAGATTCACATAAGGAAAGTTTACTCCCTCTACCCATTATTATGGAAAACAACACATATCTAACTATGTAGATGTCTAAAGGAATTTATTAAGCTAGGAGAGTTATTTCAGAGCAGGACAAACAGCAAGTTAATAATTAAACAGCTTTTATTGTCATCTGTCTACTGCTTTCATTAAGATAGCACAAATACATTTAATAGCCATCATATTTAGGAGTGAAAAGTTGGATGTATTCTTTGACAGACAATACCAAAAATATATATATTAATAAGAATGTCCAGAGGCCAAAATTTCTGTGTAGCTTAGGAGAGGGACAGGGCGTGCACTTCTGAAATTCCAATCACTTTTTTGGGAGGTATAAGATACCGAAAGGCTGAAATGTAGACTGGAAGAATAGAATCAGAAACTATTCCTCTGAGAATGGTATGTACTTAGCTCTGTAATGTTTACAAGTAGGACAAAAGGGTAAGGTGGAAAGAAATGGTGTCATCTCAATTTTAGGAGCTCTGAAGTTTTTGAGAACAGATGAGAACCACCCAGTCTTATTACCTTAAATTTATACAACCCTTTGGTTTTATGAACATATCAGGGCCTAAACATAATTCCCATGTGTCAAAGAGCACAAGAAAGCCCCCAAATTCTGTGATCTTCTAAAGTGGCAATGCCAAGGCAAGGAACCTGGGGTTGTGACTCTTTTTCCAGTGTCTATTATTTCATACTACTTGTTTCTTGAATAGGTTGTGATGTAATCTTGCCTGGAGGCATGAGCAAGACAAGCTCAGGTCTAATTATCTCCTCCCTCCTTAACATAGGAGAAACTATTCACATACATCATGCTCTCACTGACTTTATTCTTAAATAACCTTTGGACTAGGCCGACCGCAAACATTCTGAACCACGGTTAGCTTCTTATTTAGATAAGTAAAAAGTTCCTAAATCTTTGCCCAAGTCATAGATGTATAAGCTCTCTTGCTTTAAGGGCCCTTAAAGGTTAATGCCACCAGCCAACAAAAGCTTAAACACCTTGTCCAGCATCTCTACTAAATATTCCTCTGAGTTATGCCTCCCCGTCTCTCTCACAGTACATTCCATCCATCAGAGGCTTTCTGTGGCAGCCACCCGCTAGAGACCACAAAGATTAAATTCAACTCTTTCACATATTCACCTGCAACCATCCTAAACATTTAAAGTGAATCTATTCTCAGTTGGAAAAAAAAATCTGGCTATAGTCTTTCAGATCTGTTCATTGCACAAAATTTTTTTCTGAACTTGCACCCATAAATTTCCAGAAAGGTATTCAAAATTGTGGTTTGTTACACCAGAGCTTTCTATAATAGAATCACTGGGAAATTTGCTTCCAAAAGACCTAATCCAATAATCTTTACACTTCAAAACTGACTGCTGACAAACTTTGTACAATGACATTCAGCTCAGGATGAGTGGAAACCCACAGCTCCAAGTATTTCGGGGATCAGCAAACAATGGCCTCCCCTCTGTTTTTGTATGGCCCACGAAATAAGATTGGTTTTTATATATTTTTAATGGTTGAAAGCATTAAAAGAAAAAAAACTATTTGGGGACACTTAAAAATTACATAAAATTTAAATTTCACTGTACAAAATAAAGTTAATTGAACACACATACTTATTTTCTTACTTCTTGTCTAGGGCTACCTTTGCGCTACCTACCTCAGCGAGGTGGAATAGTTGTACCAAAGACCAAATGGGCCACAAAGCCTAAAATACCGACTTACTGTTTACAGACAAGGTTTGCAGACCCTTGATCTATACCAATTTGACATGTTTCAGTTTGTTTCTATCTATCTGGCTGGCTGTTTGTTTGTTTGCTTCTTTGTTTATTTTAGGTAAGGCAACCCTTGGTTGACCTCAGAGATTGCAAGGACCTTGTCAGTTTACAATCCTTTATTTTTTATTTTTTACGCCTGTAGCACCTGGTCTTCCTAGGTGGTCTCCCATCCAAGTATTAACCAGGCCTGACCCTGTTTAGCTTCTGAGATCAGACGGGATCCAGTTTGTCTGGGGTGACATGACCATAGACCATATTTCAGTTTTAAATGAAAATTTGTTCACTTAAAGCCTTAGTCTTTTTTCAGTTTTTTTTTCCCCTTTAGACAAGGGGGGAATAAATTGTTTCTGAACTAATCACTAAGGATAATTTAGTCTCATAGTCCCCTTTTGTGTGTATTTACTTTGCGAAAGCAGTACCTTTCTAAATAATATATGAATTTTAGTGATACGGTTGACCGTAAAACTTCTGTACCTGAACAAGCCCAAACAGTGCAATACTTACATTGAGCTATGTCACTGTTTCCAGAGCTTTAGAAAATGGGGTAACACACCCTTGACAGCAAGCCCAGGATGACACTCGCCTTAACTCTTTAGCAATAGCAACTTCCTTTTTCTCCAACCTGTGAGGGCATTTGCATGCTTCTTTGTTTCATATATGAAGGCATGATTTGAAAATTCATTCAGATTTAGGAAATTTTCACTGACTGTCACTTCATACTGCTGCTTTCAGAAATACCGTTACTCTTCTAAAGTATATATTTAAGGTAGATTGCTGACTACTACTTAAAAAGGCAGTGGTCATTAAATAATAAGCAGATATACATATAATCAGTTATATCACTAAAGTCTGACATTATGCCATGGACAATTCGTTTGAAATTTCCGAATTCAAAAATAGATCAGATTATGATCCAGAAATTCAAATTCTTTGCCTTCTGCCCAAGGCTGGACAGATTATTTTTAAGAGTTTAGAACAAATATTTGAAAGAACAGTAACTTCATTGATAGGAACTGGTCTTAATTTTTTCTTGTGAGAGTTGCCTCTTAAAATTTCCTTCGGTTAAGAGAACTTCCTCTTTTTGATGATGTGTTAATGCCACAGAATATTTGCAAATGAGTTTCACTTAGATTTACGGAGCAACTTTAAAGGTTATATTTAACTGGTGTCCTCTGCATCCCTTCCAGAATCAGCGCACCTGCAATTTAGAGAGCCTCCCACCAAAAAGAGTTCCTTTTTCACTAAATCAAACAATGCACTAAAAAAAAAATGCAACGCTTGAGGTATGAGAGAGCAACTAAATGATTTCAAGAAACAAACAAACAAAAAGTATTTGAGCCCTTCCTAGTACTGTTGGTAGTAATGGCATGTGGATAACTAACTCCCAAGGTAACTTAACCCTCTAGTGTTCCTGATGGAGTAAGTGGGGGACAAGGAGGAAGCAGAACAACTAGGACTGGACTGTATAACCCTGTACCGACCGGGTCAGGAACCAGTTCAAGTGAAATTAACTTTCCTCCCTTGTCATAATTTCGAGTTCACATTTTAACTAAATACATTTTTATTTGATATACCTTTTGTCATATATACGAATATCATTTGTAGTTCTCTCCAAAGTAGTTCCTAAATTAGGAACTAAGTGGATTTACTATATTTTTAATTGAGTAGGAAATTCATAATTGTCAATTGCTGAAACAGGGGCAAAACACTTAAAAGAATTTTACTAACAGGCACATTTGGGTTCTAAATTAGAATTAATTATAAACACCAGAATAGGAATGACTTGGTATTTGAAATTGGTAGAAGGAAAAATAAGCAAAAAAAGGCAGCTGGAAAATAAGGCAGTTTCTTTTAGCTTTACTAAAGTATCTGAAATGTTTTTATTGGATGTATACATAAAAGTTAAATCAGAGGACTAGATTACCTTCTTTAAAGTCTGGTAAAGTCTGTTTTCAACTGATAAGCAAGAGATAGAGAAGCTGGCAATCACCTTACACTTTCCTTCCTTCTTTCAAAGATAATCTTAAATCCAATCAACTTGCCAAAATTTAATATATTAAGAACCTTTCATGATTCTACCCAAGAATCCACTATCTGCATTTCCCCACTAAGCTTCTTCAGCCCTCCAAAGGTGGAAAAGAGAGGGAACTCAAAGAAACACCTTCCTGCTTTGCCCAATCCCGTCCTTCCCAGCAAAGGAAACTATCCATGTAACACTTTTGTTAGCCTAACTTCCAGGTTGGCCTCTATCATGATTCTTTTTAACGTGTGGTCTTTGGGTACAAATCTCCCAAAAGGAGTTTCCACAAATCAAGAGCAGTAATAACTGAGTGCTCTATGTGCTACTGGCAAGTCAAGAAAGCAATTTTCTGTGCAGCTGGAATATTTAAACAAGATTACTATTGAGTCTGTTAATTTTCTCCCCAAGCAAGCACACCTCCATCTCTCAGCACAAGATCAGTTAGAATTTGAAATGTGCTTTTATCTAGGGTTACTAGGTAAAATACAGGACACCAGTTAAATCTAAATTTCAAAAAACATTGATTTTTTTTTACTGTAAGTATGATAATTTTTTTTTAGTATAAGTATGTCCCATATATTGCATAGGCTAGACTAATACCGAAAATTTTAATCTTTTAATCTGAATTTAATCTGATTTAATCTTTAAATCTGAATTTCAGATAAACAACGATTTTTTAAGTATAAGTATATCCCATATATTGAATGGGATATACTTATAATAAAAAATTTAATCTTTTTTCAAATTTAACTGGGCATCCCATTTTTGGTGGTTGTTAGTCTGGAGTTTTGTTTTTGTTTTCTCTTTTTATTCTTGCTAAATTCTGTAACCCTACACTTATCCCATAATAAATTTCAAAATAACTAGCTTTCCTCATTTATAAAATATCTAGGCTGAGACTATTTCTGGGATAATAAATTAAAATGTCTGAGATGCCTTCATCTATTAGAGAAAAAAATCAAGGCACTATCTGAAATTTTCTGCACAATTTGCTTAGTTAAGAGGAAAAATAAAAGGCTAGAACTAGAAAATTAGCAATCTTTTTACTTTGTAAGATATTTTAAGGTATTTTCTATTCTTTTGATAGATGTGTCAACAGGTAAGTTGTTAACTCAAGTGGAGCAGCTTGAGACATCCATCAACCACGTGGAGGTTGCTAGTCGAAGTTCACCTAATCTTAGGTGATTCCACTGACGTTAATTCCCAAAATAGTTCTGATGATGACTCATTAGTCAAGTGTGGTCACAGGACCTGCAGCATCAGCACCGCCTTTGAGTGCCTTAAAATCAGAATTTCATACTGCACCCCAGAACCTCTCAGTCAGAATTTTCACTTTAACAAGATCCATAGGTGATTCATATGCACATTAAAGTTTGAGAAACCCTGAACTAGAAAATTCAGTTTCTCACACTGAAATCAGTCTTTTTGATTAATACTGTGTTGAAATAATCTTTAACAAATTCTTTTAATACCTAAGAAGGAATAGTTTCTTTTAATCAAATATCTTCAGGATATGCAGCTATTGTATTTCTATTTTATTCATATGAAAATCCTAAGCGACCATTTCTAATATTGTTTTACAATGAGCATATATAACAAGACAAATGTAAGTTTGAAAAAAGCTCTCATATGGACTAATGACAGTCTCTTATCAATAAGAGTTTGGGTTGTCCTTGATTAATAACCTATAAATTAAGGTGGCACACATCTCCTGTCTCTCAGATCACCAGCAAAATCTCCTTCATACTTCTTCATTTCATGTATTATAACTTACATGAGAATATTCATATGCCAACACCACACATTCATATATTTGTATCTGTAGGGTCCTCTTAAACTGAATAGAAGGCATGCAGATTGAGCTTATGGCAAATTCCAAACTACTTTTGTGAAATTCTAGGTTTTAAAAAGTTATTTAAAAGGTTCCATAGATTTTAATTCCTTTTGAGTTCACAAACCTCACTTCTTTATGCCAGCCTGCCTGTGTTTTAGAGGTTATGATGTTGTATCATGGAAAGAATTCTGGAATTGGAGCAAGAACATCAAAAGGCCTAATGTTTAAAATGTTTTGCTGCTGACTGGCTGGGTGACTTTGTAGATGTTACTTAACATCATCCATCAACATCCCTCAAAACAAGTTTGCTCATCTGTCAGATGGAGACAATGGAGGCTGGCATTGTCTTACCAGATTCTTGTAGAGATCAAATTGGATAATGTGTCTGGCGGAGTCTTCCTGATGACTATTACATACAGTGATGATTTGTTTCGTGATCTGCTTCAGATAGTGCTGGCAGTTGACTAATTATATGGCATGGTTTCCTGCGACATGATCAATTTGGAAGAAAGGTGATGTTAATTTTAACAGTTCCATCTATGTACTGGGAATGCAACCAGCGGGCCCATATCTTATCTACATACAGTTCGTGTCTACATGTCCCCATGTCCCTGGCAACCACAACTCCCCCTTCTGCTCCTTAGAAATGTAAAGTTTTTTCCTGGCTGTTGGAACAATGACTTGCTCCAGGACACCAAGCAACATATTCCTCATCAGGGTTGCCACTTATTGCTCTGCGAAGCCAAAAGACACAAGAGTTGTTTTTTCCTGCCAGTATTCTACACAATTCCTCCTGCATTTTTCCCCCAAGAAAAAATTATTAACAGATTATAAAACATGCTTCAATATTTTTAATTACTCAACTCTTCTAATAAAATTATTCCAGTGATGCCTTGGAATAATATTTCTTCAGTTATTCCGTTAATAACACATGCTTTCATGTAGCCATCATAACTACATCATTACATAATTATAATAAGTTAGCAAGTAGCCTTGTATTTTATCCAATCACATAATTCCAAATTGGATGAAGCTGCATGGTCATTTTGTTAAAAGACACCTTAGCACAAATTCCCCCCATTGGAACATGGAGAAGAAACTTACTCACCTTTTGGTTATTGTTTTAATAAATAAAACAAATTCATTCGTGATAATCTGAAAAAGATGAGGGTGGGGCATGAGGGGACACACTCCTAAACCTACCACTTCCATGCAACAGTTACAAAAACTGTTTTCGTGTAGAGCTCTTACTGTCTGTATTCATGTTCAATGATTCACACAAAACTTCTCCTTAGCATGTTGAAAATTGTTTCCCACATCCAACAATGTTTCTAGCTTCATTGTCTTTGTACATTCTTCCGCCTAGGATATCTGGTTATCAAGCTCAACCACAATTTTATCTCAGGTGTTAGTTCCTCTATGTCCTTGCTGCTCAAAGTAGGCTCCGTGGACTGGTGGCATTAGCATCACCTGGGAACATCTTACAAATGGTGAGGCTCCAGCCCCACCTCAGACATTCCCAATCAATCTGTAGTTTAATGAGATCCACAGGTGTCACTGTTATAGGGTAACACTTGAGACACACTGTTCTGGAAAGCCTTTTCTAGCCCTCTAACCATTCCCTCCACCTACCTCCCGTTGGCCCACGCATCCAGGAGAGGTCAGGTGGTTCATTGTGATTTGCCTTTAATTCCCCACACATGGGCCTTCCCAGCACATAAATTGGTTGGAGACCTGGATGGACTCAGTTGTCTTCACATCTCTCAATCCTAGCATAGCGCTTGACCTGGAAGAGTTTGCTTTTTGTAGGATTGTTTCATCATTTTCTGACACCACTGCTTTATAGATGAAGAAATACAGATGATGGTTTTCTACCGTGCTGGGAAATGGGGTCCTCAGGTAGGGCTCTCTTTGTCGTTGGTCTGCAGTTGCCTTTTGTTGCTGTCCTTATTGCAAAATATCCCAGCGGTGGAGTGAGTATGCTTCTCTCTCTGCAAATAATTTCTGAAAGTCCAGTGCCAGAATTTTGTCCCTTTTGCTTAAAATGTTAATATCTGTTAAACATCAATAACCCTTGGAAGAATTGCACTCAATACGTGATGTGAAGGTTGAGCAGCTGGCAGGTTTTGGTAAGTATTTGGGGAGACAGAGATAATGGTTGTTTGACAAGAGAAGAAAAGGAATATAAATATGTTTCCAAAAAAAAAAGTGGAATGTTGCAGAACAACTTCTAATTCTGATGATGTTACAATATTGTTTATTTTGACTCGTACAACAGATCACTTTTTTATTTGAAAAAATCACCTCTTATTATCTATGAAATCTCAGGGTGGGAATTTTTCCCCTATTCTACCTTTCATCTTGCTTTCAAAACAAACCACTGATACCCTGGGTTTTTGTTTTTTGTTTTCTGACATTTGTTTTAAAGATGTAGACAAAGTTCAGGTATTTACACTCGTGTTTCTAAACTGATATTACAACTACACTGACAACTGTGGGGAGCTTTCATTGTATTCAGGAACCACTTGGTCTTTTCATCGTGCAAGGAATGTTTTGAGAGCTTGGAGTCGGACAAGCTGGTGGGGGTAGGGGGAGGCTCAGCCCTGAGTCTGCTATTTTGAAGTAGCAGGAGACTGGTGAGGGCTTTGGAATCAAATTGTACCCAGAAACAAGACACGTCTGTCCTGCAGGGCTATTGTTTGTCTTATGCGAGAGGAACCAGAGGCTCCTGGTACTGCTTACCAACAACTCGCACAATTAGCCACACAGATCACAAGGAATATAATTATATTCAAGAATGTGTGGCTTTTTTCCCCATTTCAAGTCTTCTGCTGTACTTAACCATCACCATGGACACCAACTTCTGTGGAATTGTGATTGAGTTAGTCAGGTTGATCTCTTGTGGAAGCGTGTATTAGGTTGTCTTTCTGTCCTGAACTGTTTACCTGAGTGTCTGTGATGATGCTATTCATGGTAATTTGCCCAGACCTGGGACCTTGGGTGCGGTTTTGTAAGAGTGAGTTGACATCTTCAGAGTGTGCTTTGTTGAGCAATCTGATGGAGGTGAGCAGTGCGGGATGGGTAGAACGATTGTTGTGTTCTCCACAATGTAACATCAAGCCTAAGTCTATTGAGTCATTTTCCCATGGGGCTTGTGGCCCATCCCAATGGAAAGAGATTTTTAACAACATATTCTTGTGAGGCTTAGTGGCGTTTTAAGGGTTGCACTTAGAATCTGAAAGCCATGTGCATTTTTTTTCTCATTTGTGGGGTTTGTTTTAAAATGTTACTTACTCATCTTGGGCTTTCTTACTATTTTATATGACTATAGTCAAGAGAGTTTTATATTTTCGATTTCTCTGAAAAACTATGCAGATATTTGTTACCAATGATCATTAATAGAAGCTATAGAGATTAAAAAATTAAAGGAGCAAGTTAAAATTATTCCAGATACTAAGAGTTAGAGAAATGATAGTCAAAAAGGAAGCAGTAACTTTTACCAAAATATTCAAAAGAAAAATAAGCATGAGTAAAGACAAAGAACGGTTGTCTCTAACTAGCCCCCTTATTCAAACAACCATCTTCTCTTAAAATTTTTGCAAATTAGGCAAACATTCTTATTTTTATTATCTTCTTATTCTCAATATTAACAGTAAGTCAATTTAAACGGATTGTCAAGGGACCTGGTTCTCATCTCGGTTCTGCTTAAAGCACAATCCAAAACACCTCAATTCACCTGTGGCCTCTAGCCTCATTAATAAAGAAGGTATCTTATCTTTACCTATCCTTTCCCCACAGGATATCCCAGCACTCTGAAAGGTGGTGGTTAACCCCTATTTCTTAGAATAAAATATAAAAGAAAATGCAGTGGGAACTATATTTTTTCTTTGGAGAATCCATAAATTTTCAAAAAATGAGAAAAATAAAATTTCAATACTCCATTAGCACATGGAGTTATTTAGTTAAATTGGAATAGGCATTGGTGATAAAATTCAAACTTCCATTTAACATGTGGACTGTGCCACTGTAACTCCTCAAAATATAAAAGCAGTGTGATTTCCAGCAGAATTTTTTTAAAGCATTTACTCAGAAACCCTCCTGAGTTCGCTTCTCTCTGTGCATGTGGTTGTTAGTGTTGGGTCATCTCTCCATCAGGTGGCCTGGGCTGAGACATAAAGAGGTATCTTATCCTGTTTGGCATAAAAAAAGACATGGAAAAAGCAGAACTGCTAACACAGTCTAGCGGTAAGTTATATTGTGCTGCTCCAAAAACAAAAACAAGAAGGCCTGCATCCCGTGGTTTCATGTAGCTACACCATTATTGGACACTAGTATGAAGGAAAATAGATTTAAAACTCAGGGATTGGACAGTGGTTATCCATCTTTTGAGGCAGGTCAGAGCAACCCTCCCTACCCAGTGTCCTAGCAATCCTCTGACCACTGTCAGTCATACTCAGATCTCACATGTTACCCTTTCGACATTTTTAATATGTTACTGCATCACTCTGGATGGTCAAGGGAATAACACTGTAAAGACAGAAGGCATGTAAAGCATGGTTTTCACTACAGCTCAAATGCTAAATCTGAACCCCGGGCGTTCAAGGTGAATCTGATAGCACTTTCTCTACTGCTTTCCTGTTTCAGGAACATTCTGCTACATTTCATTATCAATCACTTATGAGGAAAGGAGTCATTCTGTTCCAACTACTTTATTTTCAAGGATATCTGATTAAAAATGGATAAAAGCATCAGTGAAAATAATTATCAAAAACTTAAAGAATTAAAATGCATGTGGTATTTCTCATGTATGTAATTTGTCTCATGTTTTTTTTCTTTTTTTTTTTTAAGAATTTTACTTTTGTACATTTAGCATTATGAATATTCTATTTTAGAATAGAAAGGGCAGTCTACGCCTGCTATGGGAAGTAGCAGATGGATAAAGGAGGATTCTAAGATGGGAGGGTTAGCCTCAATTTGTATGAGAAGAACTGCCTTTCTATTTTATTATAGCTATCACATTAGATAGTTTCTGGGGATTATCTCTTTATAGAAGTCCAAATCACGTGACCATAAGAAGTTTATAACATTACTGTTCTTAACATATACCACCAAAATCCCATTATTAGCCAGCTATGATTTTTCAAAAGCCCTTAAACACGCAATATGGTTCATTTGGTCATTCGCCTTTCTTAAGGAGACAAATGTTTTGTACCATAATACCCAAGATTCGGTGTAATTGGACCGTTACTTGCCAGATAATGTCATTTGGTTTTGGTTTCCCTGGCGTGTGCTTCCCAGCAGGCGTGCCTCTAGTCCCCTGGGGGAGTGGAACTGGGCAGGCTCTTGGCCCCCCTCTGCTCCCCCCGGGAAGGTCCTGAGACCACTAATTGAGGAGGAGCTGGTGAAGGCGGAGCTCTCTGGAAGGCTGTTATCAAGTCGTATCAGCCTAAGGATTAATAGCCTGTGACCTTCTGTTAATGCTTACAAGCTGCTTTATTCCTAGAAAGCTGTGGACCTCCCACACTAAAGAATGTGATATACAACTGGAGTGATTCAATCAATACCTCTTAGTAGCCAAGGGGAATTCGGAATTTAAGCTGTAGCTCATTCTGAACATCTAGAGATAGCTTAGTCAGCTCCTAAGAGGAAAACCTGGGTTCAGGTCCCAGTGGTGTTGTCTTCTTGGAAACGCTGGCTGGGAGCAGCTGGGGAGGCAGTAATTCCTGTCTCTTTGTGGGGAGAATGTTTTAACCTTGCGTTGATCAGAAGCCTCATTGGCTAAATACATAGCACTAATGAAAGAGAGCACTTTTTCAATGGCATGGCATGACTAAATATTTTTACAGCCCTTTTTTTCATTCTGATATCTCTCTCGTGCCTGTGGCTCTCTGGTCAGACAAGAAAGCAGTCTCTGGTGCGGGGTGGGGGTGTATTATCTAGCTAGCCCTGACGTTCTCCTGTGCCTCACACACGAGATGCTAGAATCCCAAGCTCGTTTAAAGAAAGAGGATTTGAAATTTCTAGAGAATGAGGGAAAATGGACTTTTGTAGAAGCAGAGAATGTGCTTTGTTAAAGAGTTTAACCACGTCATGATTCTTGTCCTAATAAAGATATTCGGTCTTTTCAATGAAAACAAAACCAACAACCCCAAGGAAAGCATCTGGCTTACAGCTGCTTATTTCTGAGAAGCTGCCTCGTGCTCAGAGTGAGAACAGTCAAGGTCAATATGGTGTCTTCTAGCATGAAGGGAGATGCTACAAGCCCCTCTTTATGTGGGGGTGATTCAAGTTATGCCTGTACTCAGCATGTGGCCCAGGTTGGAATACAGAACACCCGCCTTGTCATCCAAAAATTCCAAGGATGAAACTCTGTTCTGGTATAAATAAGATGTGGGAATTTTGGAAATTCGTGGCTAGCATGAATTGGAAGTTATGAGAGGTCATTTCCAAAATGCAGAGGTATCAAACTAGTACTTAGAAGTCACTTTTGTTTTTGAGTGTGTGTATTTGTATCAATATTTTGAATTTTAATCAAGGGTTGAAAAGGTAAATCTAGGAGAAAGAGGGGATAACAGCAGAAAAAATTCCAAGATAGGCAAGCTCAAACAGCAGAATATTGGCGGTGGTTTCTGAAAGCTAAAGTCATGCTTAGGATTTTTCCCTTGGGCCTGTGCAGTGTGGAGCAAATTCCCCACCCTGTCTTGGCCACTGCTTTGGGGCTTTGTTCTTCTCTGGAGAAGTAAGAAAATAGAAGGGAGTAATCTTGTTCAATCCTAGTTGCTGTTCCATCTCATGGTTTTTTAAATTAAACTCTTTATTTTGAGACAATTGTACATTGGCATGTAGTTATAAGAAACGATACAGAGATGTCACATGTATCCTTTACTCAGCTTCCTCCTCAAGGGTAACATCTTGAAAATTTATAGGACAGCGTCACAACCGGGATATTGACACTGATATATGTTCAAGATACAGAACATTTCATCACCACGAGGACCTCTTACATTGCCCTTTCAATACCAAACCACTTTCCTCCAGCCCTCACTCCCTCCTTGACCCCTGGCAAACCCTAATCTGTCCCATTTCTACAGTTTGCTCATTTCAAGAATGTTAGATAAATGGAATCATACAGTATATAACCTATCGGATTGGCTCTTTTCACTTAGCATAATTCTCTGGAAATTCACTTAGGTTTTGCATATATCGATAATTGATTCTTTAATTGCTGAGTAGTATTCCATGGTATATGGATGTACCACAGTTGTTGACCATTAACCTTAGGTTACCTGGGTTGTCTCCAATTTTTGGCCACTGTGAATAAATCTGATATAAACATGTTTTTTCTCCTTTGGAAAAATACCTGAGAGTATAATTGGTAAGTTGTGTGGTAGTTGTATGTTTAGTTTAAAAAAAAAAAAAAAAAGGCCAAATGTTTTCTGGGGTAGCTGAGCCATTGTACATTCTCACAAGCAATATATGAATGATTTGGTTTTTCATCAGCATTTCATGTTGTCACCGTTAATTTTAGCCATTCTGATAAGTGTGTAGTGATACCTCACATGGCTCTTAATTTTCACTTACATAGTGGCTAATGATGTTGAATATCATTATCAGGTGCTTATTTGCTAACTGTATATCCTCAGTTACATGTCTGCTTGTGTCTTTTGCCCATTTTCTAATCGTTTGGTTTTTTTACTGTTGATTTTTGAGATTTCCAAATTCTAGATACTAGTCTTTTGGCAGATAGGTGGTTTGAAAATATTTTCTCCTAGTTTATGCCTTATATTTATATCCACTTCATATGGGCAAAAGTTCTTAATTTTAGTGAAGTCCAGTTTATCAGTATCTTCTTTTGTGGATTGTGTTTTTCATATTAAGGCTAAGAAGCCTTTGCCAGGCCTTAGATTCCAAAGATTTTCTACTTTTTTTTACTAAATGTTTCATAATTTTACATTTTACATTTATGTAGCAATCCATTTGAGTTAATCTTTCTGTAGTGTGAAACTCATAGACAATAACTGCTCTACATCTGCCAAACACCACAGAAAAGTATTGCCTCTCCTGCCACTCCCACTAAGGGGAGCCTACACCGCCCCCTCGCAAGACTGTCTTATTGAGCACCTTCTCTGTCCCAGAGCAAGAGCTGTCCAGGTGTCCAAATCAACGGCAAAGGCCTGGCTTTCAAGGTTGCATGATATGGATGAGATCAAGATGATAGTCTGTCAGACTCAATTAGAATCTAGATGCGTGATATTGGGCACACTGCTCCACTACTCTAAGCCTTGTTTTTTTCATTTGTACGGAGATGGTTTTGAGGATTAACTTAGATAAAATATGTGAAATAACTTGTGCAGGGGTGTTCAATAAATGATCTCATTCTTCTCCAAACGGATCCATAACAGCTGCCAAAAAATTAGCAATAGTTTTCTGTCTGAGATCAGAAAAAGGCCAATTGTGTAAAGCCATTCCCACATTTTCTAAGGGCTAATTATCTGGTTTATAGATAAACTAGGAACCTTATGCTCTTGCTTCCCAGCTTGGTGGCCATTGCTTTGGTACCGAGTAGCTATGTTACTAGGCAAAGAGCAAATGAAAATGTTATTCTGATTCAGTTACTATTTCTAGAAGGTTGGAAAACTTAGGAAAAGAAGCCGATATGCATGGGAACAGATTTTCTTTAAACCTGATTTTTTAGTTTTATCAACTTGTTTAAATTATAGAAAAATGTGAAATACCCATAAAATTGAATTCTGCTATAAAACAGGTAAAGAAATCCTACTTGTTCTATCTGAAGAAAAAATTGTCAGGTTACCTGAATGCAGTTCTTGAAACCATGTTAAATTTTCTGATTTTTTAAAACAAACCAAATTTTACAAATTACTTTTGCACTTCCTTATAAAAGAGTGTTACATTGAAAAATCAGCTATCACCTTCACTTTTATTCTCTCATCACTTAGCATTTTCCTTTTTCTTTAACTATCTCCTCTTTCCCCTATAGGAAAAATATAAAATGCCTCCTCCTTTCTTAAAATCCTTCTCCCAGTGACATCTCCAGACTATGTCTGGGATTAATTATAGTGTTGGCGCTGCCACAGATATTTTATTTCTATACAATTGATTTTAAGCTAAATAATTTCGTGTTTTCTGTGTATATGGCCATTTCAGGCATTCCTGAAATGGCCATATACACAGAAAACACGAAAGAGCCATGTGCAGGGGGAGAGCTGAGGTAGAAGTTGGGAAGGGATCATTTCGAATTCGTTTCTCAGGGTGGTGGGAATTCCAATAAGACTCATGCGCATCTTATGTCCATTTTCACAGCATCTGCCCCAGCTGCCATCCTCCCCACTCCTCACACTGAACCCTCAAAAATCTGAAGCTCAGATGCATTTCTCAGCCTCTAGAATTGGATCTGTCCTTCATCAGTTTACTCATCACTTAGCCAATGCATGTTGTGAAGAGAAATAGTTAATTCACATAAAGAAAGTAAATGATTGCTTGTTGGTGTATATATTTTTAAGTTTGATCCTGGAATTGCTTCTAATACTTAACCTGTTAAAATTAAACACCAGTCTTCCGACTAGAAGACCAAGCCTATGATGATACTAGATATAAAGCATGCAAATTAATCTGAGTTTGGGGAAGTCTATATTTTAATTGATGGCATTTGATATCCCGGGGTTATCTGCTGACACATGCTTCTCATCACATCAAACTATCAGGGAAAAAAAATTTTTTTTAATCTCTTTATAGGACTGATATTATACTAAATATTCACAAACTGTAATAAATCAAAGGAACAAATAGATTGAGAACTCTTTTGTTTGGCTGACTTAATCTCTCATAGTAAAATCGACTGGATTTTATGTGCATGTTTTAATTTCCTTTTCCATTGCTGGCCATACCCGATAAACGGAATTATAATTCTTTGCTCCTATGTGTTTATTGTATTAAGTGCTCTCTCTTTATTTATTTTTTTCATTTTTACTATTCCAGCTTCCCATTTCTCAGAGAAACAGTTCATCTCGACAGCCAGGGAGAGAGCCTGGATGCCCAAGGTAAGATTTAAATGTAAATTATATTGTGTGACTTATAGATTAAATTGTTTACAGATTAAATTGGAGTATTATTAATGCCTTTATAATATATTTTGTTTTCAAAATTTCCTTATACAATGAGAGTAAATATCTGCATAAATATACTTCGTTAAAACTATCTTTCAAACTACATTTTATTTCCCACATACGCTTAGCGCTAATTAACTGCTATAAGCAATTCTTCTAAAAATGGTCAAGCTGATTAAAGTTTAATTTTGGAGATCTTATTAATAATAAGTGAAGGGAGAGAATATCTAGATACAATCAAAGACCTCATGACATTTCTAATTGAATTAGTGATTGATCTTGTTAAAAATCAAGGCAACTGCTCAGTTGAATTTACTATAAAGAGAGCTGGGTATCTTGAAAGGAGATGAAGATCCAGAAATCCTCATTTTTTCGTTTGGGATTTGTGTTGAAACACAACCATTTGACCTTCAGTTATTTCCCTCTGGTACTCCGAGCTGTCTAATAATGCCTCCAAGGTTCACTTCTAAGGAGCTCCCTAGAACAAAGAAACAATTAACTAAAGTTCCACCAGATGGCAATATTTGGAAAGCCATCCAGAGGTTTCAAAGCTATGAGCTACTGTTGTTCAGTGAGATTAGCCTCACAAAGTGTAACATTTTAGATTTCATCAAAGGTACTCTAAACATCTTTTGTTTTACTTCTTTTTTTCTCCATAGAATCAAAAATTTTTACTAGGGGGAAATAAAAGGTGTGTGTCGGGGCAGGGGGGGTATGTATTGTTTTCTCTTGTTTTTCATTCTGGAATGATAAAATTAGAGCTTTATTCTTATATAATTCTCCGAACTGTAGTGCTGAGTATTAAAAACTCAAAACAATGCCATATTTGCCTTGGGGTTTTTTTGGTAATAAATGCTATGGTTGATCATTTTTAAATGATTTATTTTAGAAGAGAAACCTAAAATTCTTAAGAATAGAATTTTAAGGAGTTGCCTTCATATTAAACCAAATGAAATTTGTAGGTACAAAAGTATTTGTATTGTATTGAAATAATTAAGGTTTATTTAAATGGGATGGGTAAACTTTTCCCCTTTCGTTCTAATGAAAGTGGAGATACTGCCCCCTGAGTTGTGTGCGAATAGCTGGACTTCAAGGACCAGAGCTGCCTCTAAGGCAGAGCTGGGACAGAGGGAGTAGAAAGGTGTCTGAGGGTAATTGAAATAGGAAGCACCAAAAAGTAGTTCCTGAATAGATGTTGAGAGCCTTTTGCAACCTGTTTATGTGCTGCCAGCCCTTTCCGTATGGGGCCCATATGTCTAGTGTCTGGGACAGTCGTGGTTTACTTCTGTTGTCATAGAATATAGTCTATTTAGCACCCCCTTTACCTTCAAAAGTGTCTTAATTTAGATGATAAGCTCTACAATCACCCTATCTTCCAGGTTGGCATGTTTGAAGAAAAAGTAATAGAAAAAGGGGGCTCAATATCTAAATCGAGTGTCAGTTTATAAACTTCCTTATATATCTGAAGCTATAGGACAAATGCTTCTTTTTCTGTAAAGAGCCACATAGTAAATATTTTCTACTTCATGGACCATATAGTCTCTGTGACAACTGTTCAACTCATTGTCGTGTGAAAACAGCCATAGACAATACAAAAGTGAATGAGCTTGGCTGTGTTCCAATAAAACTTTATTAGCAAAAACAAGCCATAGTTTCCAGACCCTTGAGAGACAATAGATGGTAAGGGGATATGAGATGATGGAGAACCAAGACAGCCATCCTAATTCCTCTTCTCTTCATATCCCTTCCAGTTGCAGCCTCCTTATTTAACTCTCTCAGGAACTAGTATTAATTTCTTTGAAGGAGCAAACTGATCATTAGTCATATATGGTTTCCTGAGATTCCTTTGCTGGGTCTAGCTGCTGGCTTCTCACTCAAATCTGTTTCTGCACCAGGTACAATATGCCTGTGCTTCATACGCCATGGCATAGACTAGCATTCCTATCAGGCATCACCTGAGTTCTGGAATTAAGTACTGGAGCAATAGCTTTTTAGTAGACAACTTAATTTTATGTTTTGGTCCTTGCTAAATAACTGTCATGGGAAATAGAGCCACATTAAAGAAAGGTTAATGTTGACCATATTTTTTATTATAAAAACAATACATTTAAAGGAAACTTTAGAAAGAAGAAATCTTTCATAACACCATCCCAAATAACTATTTTTCTATTTTTGCATATTTGCTTTTCCCATGAGTATTCCTATTTTCTAACAGTGGACATTATAGTGCATGTGAACCTCGTATTTTACTTAGCAATAGTCACAGGCATCCTTCCCGTGTCCCCAGAACTATCACTCAAATGGAATAGCATTATGTTATATAAATGTGCCATAATACTTTCCAGTTTTATAGCACTTTAAAAATGCTATACTAATTTTTTTTTTGCAGATATTGTAGTTGATTTGGTTGTTTTGGTTTGGTTCAGCTTAACTTGTATTTTTGGTTTTGTTGTCCATCTATTTCCGTAGGACAAAATCCCAGAAATGGGATTATTATTCAAGAATATGGCCATTTTTATGACTTTTAATCCAGTTTACCATTTTTTCCCAAGAGGTTTGGAGTACTTTGCAGACATTTACAGCACAACTTTATCAGAAATAACATTTCAATAATATTTACCAAATGTATGTAAAGAACTGTACTAGTTGCTTAGGTATATAAAGATGAATAATGTGCTTTTTCCACAAATATGTATTGAGAGCCTACTACGAAGTAGGTATTGCAGGGTTTCAGTGGTGAGCCAGAGAGATCTCTTAGTTTGACCTTATCAGGGAGTAAAGATACATATATAAATAACTATCATCAGATATATGAAAAGATGTGCTGCAGGAGAAATACAGTTAAAATATTATGAAAGTTTGAGAGGGGCAGGGAAGCCAAGCCTTGAGGGTAAGTTGGATTAGGATGTTCAGAGGTGATGAAATTTCCCATTCATTCCATAAACATTCATTAATTGCCAAATATATGCCAGGTTCTACACTAAAATCTAGGGCTATGAAGGTGAACAAGACAGAGCTCTTTCTATCTAGTGGAGTAGAGAACCTTCAGAAATTGTTATAAGTGTGATAAGTAGGATCGCTTCTCCAGCACAGGGTGCATGGGGATAGGGATGAAACGGGGGTTTCCTTTGAGGAGGTTTTCATGGCTCTTTTGACACGGTCTTCATCAGTTACTGTCAAAACCTGTGGGCAATCTGCTTCTGGAACTTTGAAGGTTATTCTAGTTGTATTGACCAACATTCCAATTAAAATTGGCCTACATTTACAGGTAGTTTCCCCAGTAAATACATTTACTGAGAATACACAGAGCAGAGGGCCAGGATCAGCAAGACCCCTAGCCTGACCGTCACTAGCTAATGATTGAAACAAATCACTAAGAACTATGGGGTTTTATTTGTTTTGTTTTTTAAAATGGCTGGAAGGAAACTCAGTAATCGTCTAATCCAACTCACTCATTTTACAGATGAGCATTCTTGTGTGAGGAGAGTTGACGACTAACCTGTCATCAATTTGGTGACAAAGCCATGACACCAGAACCGTGGCTTCTGATTGTCACATGCTCATTGTTCTATACTTCCCTTATTTTTCCCAACCTGAGCTATATTTAGGGGTAAAAAGAACTAAAGAGAGAATTAGCCTAAGCATTCCTTGTGCACATATAAACAGTAATATGTTAAAATAAAAAAAAAAACTTTTAAATTTTTTAGTAATGAATAGATGAGTGGAAGGAAAAGAAAACTTGGAATAAATTCCTACATCTGCCACTTACTTCCTTTAGGATCCTGGCAAATAAGTTGACCTGACTGAGTTTTTACATCTTGAGTTTGTCGTGAGAATAATTTGAGGTAACGTAAGTGTTGGGTACATCACGGGCGCTCAGCAAATGTTTATTTTCTTTCTCCTTCCCGCCTCGAGCGACAGGTTTTTCACAGGTTTCCCTTTGTTGAATGAGGTTACCTTGCAGGGGATGGCGTGAGAGTACATTTATAAAAGTATCTGGTGCAGAGCTTAATGTTCTCATTTCTGAATTTCACTTAACTATGCTGAAGCAGAAGTTTAGAGGTTTTTATTCCTGGTTCTTATTTTCTTCAGCACAACTTGTTTTGCATGGTCTGTGGACACGTCGGTGGGACTTAAGAATGTATTTTATCTGTGATTTACTTTAAAGTGACTTGTCAAATATAGAAAGATGATAAAAAATATGGCTAGAGAAACTATGGTAAAATGTAATTACTGAATATAGCTGGTGAGTATGAGTGTATCTTATACTGTTATACTATTTTTTATACATTACTGGGTGTTTGAAATATCACAGTACAAACTTCTTTCTGAAGAATTATGTATTAAATATTAAGCCTCTACCATGGCCCCATCACTGTGTAAGGTGCAAAGGATACATTTTGGGCAGCAAATTCAAGATCTCACCCCGATGGACCTAAGAGCCACTGCAGGGATGTTAATGAAACAGGCAGTTCTACTACAGGATGCTGTGAGGCCCCAGGCAGTGACAGCGAAGGCAGAAGTAGTGCGGAGGTCAGACGAGGCTTCCGAGAGGTGGTGATACATGATCGGAGACCTGAAGGAAAAGGAGAAGCTAGCAGGTATTTGGTTTGGGGGTAGGGCTATAGAGAAGGAGGGATTATTTGGGTAGAAGAAGTATTATCTTCAAGGACCTGGAGAGAAAAATAAGAAGTATATGGCATCTTAGTGCAACTGAAAGAAATTCAGTAGTGAGCTCCAGCATCAAGGGAGTAGTGAAAGACAGGGCTGGAGAGACAGACAGGTCTGGAAGGGCCTTATGAAGCCGGTGAAGAACTTTGGGTTGTATCCTGTAAGTGGTGGTTAAAGTGTTTTAAGTAGAGAAGTAAAACATGTTTTATACTGTCTTGGAATGGTCACTCTGGCAGCTGCCTGGAAAACGATCAGGAGTGGATAAGTAGAGAGACAAAGCAAAAGATGATGAGAATCTGACTAAGGCGGTAACAGCTGGCGTAGAGATAAGTAGGTGGATTTGAGGAGACTAGAAGACAAAATAGGCTTGGGTAAGGAAGAAGTCAAGGATTAATTCATTCCTTTGACACATGCACTGAGTGTTTGCTCTGTGGTGAGTATTATGTGAGGGCTGAGAAGAAGAAGAAGGTAAGGTAAGGGCTACAGGGAATGCAGGGCAAGGTGTTGCTATTTTATGTAGAGGGGAGTAATGGACAGGGGTCTTTCACGGGAGCACACATCGATCCTTAAGGATGCCTGTCAGGGATGCCAAAGTGAGAACTAGTCACCTTGTGACCGTGGAGTCCATTGGGCTTCCTAGGAGCGCTGCCATGCTGTGATTGGCAGAGGATGATGCACAGGTTCCTGGTAGAGGGGATTCAGGATTTTGGTGGCGTTGACTGAGATAGGAAACATACGGTGAGGGAACATCGCAAGTGGGAGGGTAACAATCGGAAGCTCGATGTCGTACACATTGAGTGAGGGAGCCGGCGACGTCCTGGAGGATAATATGTAGAGGGACTTGGGATCTGAACCCCAAAAGAGAAGACATGAGCCACAAGTATAGTTTTGGGAGTCACTGGCAAGTAAGCAGGAAGCGTACTGCTCATATAGGTAAAATGGTCCGAGGAGAATGAGAAAGGGAGTCCAGAGCAGAACCTTGAAGCTTGCCAATATTTAAGAGAGATTAAGAAAGAGTACGCCGATGTTCATAGCGGCAGCGTTCATAATAGCCAAAAGGGGGAAGCAACCCAGGTGCCCAGATGAATAAACAAAATATGGTATATATACACACAATAGAATATTCAGCTTTAAAAAGAAAGGAAATTCTGTTACATGCTACAACGTGGGTGAACCATGAGGGCATTATGTTAATGAAATGTCAGTCACAAACAAATATTGTATGATTCCACTTAGGTACCTAGAGCACTGAAAATTCATAGAGACAAAGCGAGGTCATGGTTGTCAAACCTGGAAAGGGGGAGATATGGAAAGTTATTGTGTTATATAAGGTGAAGAGTTCTGGAGATGGATGCTGATGATAGTTGCACAACAATTTGAAATGTGAATGTAGTTAATACCACTGAACTGTACACCTCAGTAGTTAAAATGATAAATTTTATGTAATGTGTATTTTACTAAGGGAGGTAGTTCAGAATCTTGATGGATAATTTCAATGGCATGGTCAAGGTGGAACCCATCATGCAAGAAGTTAAGTGAGGGAGAAATGGAGAAGTGGAAAAGGTAGGTGTAGATAAACCTTAATATATTTGGGTATAAAGATAAGAAGAAAAAGAAGGACCTGAGGAGAAGAACTGACTTAAAGTGGAAAAGACTTGATCCATTCAAATGGTACTGGGAAGGAGCCGGCAGAAGGGGTGTGTAAAGTTCTGGTTGAAAGTTACGGGGCAGATCTTTGAGAAGGCAAGAGGCAACTGGCCAGGGTATACCTCTTCATTGCAACAAGCAAGAAGCAGAATAGGATGGCTAGCTACCTTTCAGGTAAATGTGAAGATTAGGGGCAGGAAACTTAAATTCTTGTTTAATGGCTTCAATAACCTTCTTCTGTGAAGTAAGAGGCAAGGCTTTTTGCTAAATGGGAGCTGAAAGCAGAAGGGTCAGATAAAAAAAAAATGGAGAAAGTATTAAAATGTCTGCTTTATAAATAATGACAGCGTGCTGACTAGGGACACAGAAAGATGCTCTGGGGGCATTGACACCCACTTGGGTTCGGAAGCCATGACTTTATAGCCATGCTGGTCTTCTAGATAGAATGCCTTTTTTTCCAAGCAGAGCTCTGCAGAAACACAAGTGCCTGGGAACATCTTTACAAGAGTTCCTTTTTGGGGAAACATGAAAATTAATTACGAGGACAATACCTTTATTTTAAAGTGGGCTAATGATTTATTCCTTCTAAAATGTTGTAGGAGCCACGTGACTGAGTTAAGAGCGGCTGACTGGCTTATAATGAGTTTGAGGTTTGTACAGGGATTATAACTAACTCAGGAAGGCTCCCTGTTGACAGAACAGATTATTGGGAACCAGCCTTAATTAGTTAATTCAATTGATTCACAGTGAAACTAAATGGCTTATTGAGTAGTTCAGTGTCACATCCCCCATTCACAAACCTGGATTGCCTGGGTATTTGTGGCATCTATTTGAGGCAACTGCTTCGTGGCATCCTGAAATAAGACTGCCAACTGCTCAGCAAAGCTAAGTATGTTCCTATAGGAGATTTCTGCCTCTTGCGTAGATACCAGGATCTGGTTTAGTAGTTTCATTTTTGCCAGTAAAAAATTTCACTTAAATTACTCTGAGGTTGGCATACCTTATCAAAGTTTTCTTTGCAAGTGGGCCGTGGTATGCGGAAAGAATGCTATTGATGTCTCCAAGGCTGGTTCCTGGAATGCTTGTATATATTGAGGCTCCCTAATCAAGAAATGTGTTTGTTCTACACCCTTCACTATCTGAGCTTATTTTTTCCCATCTGAACATCATTAAAAATAAAAGAATTAATGAACAAAGATGATGGGCACTAACTGTATGACATTACTTATCCCACTGATAGCCCCAGAACTTTAGAGCTGACCCCTAAATGTTTTGCAGCATGCTCTCTACCTGTGCCACCTAATTTGGTAGCCACTAGCCACACGTACCCATTGAGTATTTGAAATGTAGCTATGTGATTGAGGAATATTTATATGCATTTTAAATTTAACTTTAATTAATTCAGTGTAGCCACATGTTACCAGTAGCTATTGTGTTGGACAGCTAGCTCCACAAGCCAGATTAGACAGAACTGAAGTTCTAAATAACAGCTTACAAATAGAGCCACCCCAGGAAACTCAATCTGGTTTTTGATGTCCAAACAAGTCTGGCCTGGCCTCATCCTGCCATCAAGTTGATCATAGCCTAGAGTTTCTGGTCTGATCATAGCCTAAGGTTAAGCATGGGGGAGGAAGCAAGATCTGAAAACCTGCAGCCAAGCTGGATTCACCTTCATCTATCTCTTCCTAAACCATCTCTCCAGTACCTGAACACAAGAGTCCTGTGTACAAGGGGAAAAAATGTGGGGAAGAGAAGAAACTCTGTACAAGGACTCTGCTAGCAACTTCATATCCCTATCTCAGTCTTTTTATGTCTTATGTGAAACTTGTTTATGCTTTTTACAAATGAGGAAATTGAGTTTTAGAGAGATTACTAACTTGTTGAAGGCACATAGCTAGTAAGTGGTAGTGGCAAGATCAGAACCCAAGCAGGACTCACAGCTGGGTATACATGTTTGGAACTACCCATGAGGAAGAAAACCTTCAGGGTAAGACTGGTGGTAGAGTTGGGGCAATAGGGGACAAGTGACTTTAATTCTGTGTGTGTGTGTGTGTGTGTGTGTGTGTGTGTGTGCGTGTGTGTGTGCGTGCGTGCGCGTGCGCACGCATGTGCGTTGTGTATGTGTTTAATCCTGATTACCTTAGATATTGTACCTGAATTCCCTCCTCCCCGCTCCCCTCCCCCCACCCGCCCTCCCCACTTCAGTTATGTTGATTATAGGTTACCCCTTCATGGAAATACTACTATTAGTGTCATATAAGATGTATAGTTGCTCATCTGGCCTAAAACTACTCAAGAAACAAAGACATATTTCAGCCTCTTAGTTACCATCTAGGTAAAATTCTTAAGCCACTTGGCACTTAGGTATACTTACGATTTATGTTAGATTATCAACAATCACTTAAGCAAACATCACGTGGAGTTCAGCTGCTGCCTACCTTCCTTTTCAAGAATCTCTTACATGTATATTTTCTTCTATTTCTCTAGTAGTTCCTAAATTTTCACTATTGAAAATAACAGTGGAAATCATAAAAGCAAATCACCTATGTCACCCCAATCAATCATAAGTATTTTTTTCTAGTCCTCCAAATAATTTTACGTAGTTGTGACCATACCCTGTGTATACTGCTTTATAACTTTGCGCAGCAGTTTTCCTTGCTGCCACATGTATTCATGATTGTAGTGTTAGTCTGTAGAATAGTCTACAGAGTTGGCATATTATTATTCCAACCTCCATTGTTTGATGCGTGGAGTTTTTTTTCCACGCTCACTTTGGTAGGCTTTTAAACTGATAGGTTGTAACTGGTTAAACAGTACCCTGGTTAAACTGGCTGGCAGTCTTACACCTGTGTGTTCCCACAATCCCTGTGGTTGCAGTTGTTATACTATGGAATTTCCAATTGGATATCACCTTGGATTTCAATTTTTTCCACATATATAATTTTTAACTCCCAAAACATAATATTCTCAAGAGCAATATTTGGTGATACATTCTATTTTAATTCTCAACCTCCCCCAGACATTAGGCACTTAATATATGCTTTTTGAGTTCTGTGTAAGTCTATAAAACTGGCTTGGCTTCAGGTTGCCTAGCAACTAGTACTGTGGATGACACAGATCTTCAGCATCCCTTACCTCAAATATCATTCTGCTTAAAATGCATGCACTGACGTGTTTGTCTCTGTTCTAAAGTTAGTCATGTTTCAGTCTTCAAGAAAGCAATTCAAATGAACCAGATTATCAGGTTAATATCAAACTACATTAGGAAATATGAACAGTAAAGGTCAAGATATGCCTCAGTGCCTCCCTAGTGGACTGAATTTTAGGCCATCAGGTTTTTGTATTTGCCAATATTTCATACTCCTGCTTTGGAGTATGGTATTAAGCCTTTACTGCACCATGATGTTTCAAAAGACTGATGTGTTATTCTGTTATGTTTCAAGGCAATGACCAGGCTATATAATATGTGCTATGTAGAGTTTCTCCCACAGGATTCTAGTCTCTAACTTTATTTTTGCTCTTGGGGAGTGATATGTTTCAGACCTGTGTGAGGTAATGCCGCTCATGCAATATTACTTTGGCTTATGAGCTGGACTGAACCATTAGGATCCTTTTCTGGTGACTGGCTTAGAGAAAAAACTGGGTTTTGTTTGTCAAAAATACAAATCGAGTGCTTGGAATGTTGCGTAATGACATCATTGCCGCCAACCAGGGATAACAATTCTATAGTGCTGTCTCGAAATAAGAATATCCAACTGCTCTTGACTCCTGCTCAAGAAAATGTATAACAATAATTGCCTAACTCAGGCACACTACTTAATTTTTTTAAAGCTGCATCTTATTAAAACTTTGATATTTTTATTATATGCTAAGATAATAAAATGTGAAGCAATTGGTTTTCAGGGTGAAAGGGTAAAGGAGAAAATTTTGGTTAGAAAATCGACATCGCTGGCACAAAGAACAGAATTGTTTACCTGGATGGGACTCAAATGTTTTTAAATAATACAGAATTTTGGCTATCCTAAGATTGTCATCAGAGTTTCAGAAGAGATGGACTTTGAGCTAAGCCTACTTTTGAAAATATGGGTAGGTGAAAAGGAGGAAAAAAGACATTCCAGGTGCCAGTCAGAAGGTACACAGAACAGAGTATAAACTATCTTAAGGGGGCCGGGGAGTGTGTGTGTTACTGATTTTTTTTTAATGTGAATCATGGAGGATTAGAGGGGGAAGATAAGCTGGGTCAAACTATGCAGTCCCAAATACCAGACTAAGTAATGTAAACTTTATATTTTAGGTAGTAGGAAGTACTGAACATGATGCGAATACTCTAGGAAAATGAGTTTTATTTTAAGATGGTAATTAAACAGTTTTGCTTCCCTTCTCTCCTGAACTTAAATTGAAATAGTAAGTATTTAATAAGAAAAAAATAAATGCAAATCTGGAAACATGAATGGGACTAGAAACTGATAAACTTCAAGAAGAAGGAAAGAGGGCAGGATTGTATTTCTAGCTAAAGACAAAGAAAAAAAAATGAAGTAATTCAAAGAACAGAAGAAAACCAAAAAAATCTAATTATTATCCTTAGATAGTACAAAAAAGTGTTGACATCCATTAAATTCCACTACCCCTTCCCCCCCCCAAAAAAAAGTTGCTATACCTAAGAAGCAAATAGAAAACACAAGAATTCTTACAAATTAAAATTTTAATTATCAAATTACAAGTCAAGATAAGTCTTTACTGAGTGTGGCTTGGGTATTTCAGAATAAAGCAAAAGATAAGATGGAAAACATGAGAAAAATGTTAGAGATATGAAAAGATAGCCTAGAACAGGGGTCCCCAACCCCTGGGCTGGGACCGTACAGGTCAGAGGCCAGTTAGGAGTGGGGGGGGTGAGGGGTGCGCACAGCAGGAGGTGAGCAGCAGGCAAGTGAGCAAAGCTTCATCTGTATTTACAGCCAGCCACCACTCAGTGCTAGCATCAATGCCTCAGCTCCACCTCAGATCATCAGGCATTAGACCTTCATAGGAGCCCTGGTCCCTGGTGCCAAAATATTGGGGACTGCTGAGAAAGTCTAACATTAAGAGTATCTTGAAAGGGGGGTAAAAAAGACATTGAAGAAAAACAAAGTCAAAAAGATTCAAACTAAATGAGGCCACTTTCAGGATAAAAGAGGTCTTAGAGGTTCTGGGGTAAAAAGACGGAAGACTTTCCGCAGAAGAGATCACCTGAGTGTCATAAGCTTTGATAAGCAATACTGGAGACTGAGACACAGTGCAAACATGCTTTCAAAGTTCTGAGAGAAGTGATTTTGGAGCTATAGAAGTGAGTTTGGAGCTATAGTTCTCAACCTAACTATCAACGTATGAGAGCAAACAGGCATTTTTTGACATGTAAAGCTTTAAAAAAAAATTTACCCCTCTTCTTAAAAACTTAAGACGTAGTCCAGAACAGTGTAAATGAGAAACATATAAAGGTAACATAGCACCTAAAATTCTGTGGAGTTAATGGAAGAGTCCAATTATTAGAAATATAAGAAACACAAGGAGGCTAGGAGTAATATCAAAGTTATTGGTCCAAATTAGGTAATGGGTTCCCTGAAGAATGTCTCGAAAAAAGTCAGATTCTGTTATATAAATTTAGACCTGGTATCTGAGTAGTCTTATCACAATGGTGGTATCTTTCTTCTGCCCCCCTCCCCAAAAGTAGTAAAAAGCTCTAGGAAAAAACAAAACAAAACTATATAGATATAGAGGTAGATACAGATATGTCAAATATATAGATATGTTAAGATTCAAGTTTAATCTTAAAACAGGGCATGCTTTTGAACAACTAATGCCATGTGAAAAAAGAATTCATTTGACCTCGGTGCTTTTATTAGTCTATTCTGATTGCAAGGTTTAGAGAAGGTATTTCCTTCTCTATGGAAACTAAAGCACTTGATTTTGCAGAGAACAAGAAATTATAAATGCTGTTTACTAGACTTCAGGTTTAGAAGCAATCTATAGGCAAAACAAGGAAGATTTAACTCAGGAATATAATGTAAATATAAAGGATAAAGGAGACATAATGGGAAAACCATGCAAATTTAAAGCTGAGAAGGTTGAGAAGAAACATAATGGAAAGTCAATAGATAATGTTCTTTGGAATGAGCCAAGAATTATAATTTTAAGAATGTTAAAGTTATAAAGGTAAGTACTAGAATAATTTAAAAATATTACCAATAATTGAGAGGGAAGGTAAAAAGTAATTAAAGTATGTTGCATTTCTTAGTAGAAAATAGATGTTACTTCTATCTAGATTTTCATATTATGTGGATAAATCAGTAGAATATATCTGAATCTCTAGAGATACAATCGTAACCCCAGAAGAACTAAAAACAAATAGTTAAATATATATATTAATTATTGAAAATGGGACTAGGGTAAAGAAAAGTAGTAAGGTGATGTTTGCTCTTGCTATTAAACATTTTGTAGTCCTCAAATTCTTAACACATGCATTTTCTATAAATTACAAACAAATTATTCACATATATAGAATAAATTGGAAGGAAAGG
Source organism: Rousettus aegyptiacus (assembly GCF_014176215.1). Lineage (NCBI taxonomy): Eukaryota > Metazoa > Chordata > Mammalia > Chiroptera > Pteropodidae > Rousettus > Rousettus aegyptiacus. Next base: position 66,180,518 of record NW_023416287.1, read on the forward strand.
AGAGCAGGAAAGACAGGCTCTTGGAAGTTACTGCATTTGTCTACACTTTAGGTCATATGAATTTGGTGGAAACAAAGAAAAATTGAGGGAGGCAACTGGAAAGTAATTGATAGGATTTGGTGGTTGGGTAGATATTTGAGCAGGACAGGTTTTAAAGGCTGCATAAAGATGTATATTGTTTCAGATTCATTGATTAGGGAGTCTAAACTGAAGCTACTGACAAAATGATACCCAGGATAATGCACTCGTTCTTAAATTTACTGATGCCTTTATATATCTTACCCAGTAGTATTTCTCCGGGCTGGTTGAAAAGTGAAAATACAGCCATTTATTGGATGATGTTTGTAATCCGATCAAATATTTGTCATCATAAAAATGTGATCATTTAAATATTCATTTAATCATAAGGGTCGAATATATTACAGTAAGGAACAACTAAAGACCACAGTAAAGAATAAGTTAAGTTTTTTTTGGTCAAAACCTTTATATAAAAATGAAGAGCTGATGCTTCAGATTAACAGTGTGTGCTGGCTCTATCAGACATCTTCCAATGATGTGATTTATGGCGAGGCAAGTGCCCAGGTTTTATTGCATTAGAAGCACTCAGAGTTCCAGGGCTATGAATATTTGTTAAGTTTTCAGTGAGCTTCTACTCCTGCTCTGTTATTATGAGCTGGGATTTTAGCAAATTTCCCCATCCTCTTTAGTAAAGGTTTTTAAATTTCTAACTTGAACCTAGGAAGAATAGAGATTTTTTTTCAAACCTTTTTGCAAATTATGAATTCCCTGGGTTCCTCTTTCTTTTATTCACGCACTGACACCATCCCTCACTCATGGAGTATCTATTGCAATTATTTGCTGAAAGCCTTTTGACTGCAAATGCTACTCTTTTTCAGACTGCAGTAGGACGAAGCATTTTGTATAAATAAACATATTTCGATTCTACTGATAACTATAAAGCGTGCTTTTCTTTAGCAAATAGAAACAAGCATGCCAAGATTAATAAAATTTATCAAGATCTGTGGAACAGGATCCAAAAGTTCACTTAACTTCCATATCCCATTTTGGAGAGAATTATAATCATGCAGAAATCATGCAGAAAGCTTGGCTCTCACATTTGCCTGACTGATATTTGAGGAGAATCAGAAAGAGATCTTTTCAGTATTTAGTATCTTCCTTTCTACAACAGACAAGGTTATGGATAGCGACATCTCTCATCACTCTAGGGCATTGGGCATTGTCTTTTGCCAGGTAAAATTAGTGTGAAGAAGCTGTGAAATGTTGGACAGATGTTTTGTTTTGGTCTGTGGTTGGCTTTCTCCCTCCATGTTGTGAATGGCTAGAGTGATGAATATAAGGAATGGAGATAAATGATACTTTTGCTTGAAGGAAGGCAGGTGGAGAAAATAAAATAGAAGTAACACAGGTTAATTATACATTTTAGAATTGTATCATTCAGAAACATAAGTGGGTTATTCTTAAGTTTCTTTAGTGAAATCTAACTTCTCACCTTGATTAGCACTGCTAACAAAGCCATATTTCTTCTCTTGATCTGAATGTGGCCTTTATATAGTATTTGTATAGTGCGTGTCATAAGCATGGATTTGCAGCTGTTTCCTAACTGCTGCAAAGTTCCTTGGCTCTGCTCCACAGCCCTGTGTCCAAACTTCAGGAACTCTTCTCAAGTATTATGCACGTGGGAGGAAGCCACTTGTGGAATGATTTACTTTACCCAGAGACCAGTGTTTTGCGTGCAGAATGTGAGGCTGCTGTGCAGCAGGTTGTGTTCAAGAGTAAGTGACCACCAGCCAGAGAAGCTTTTGGGGGAGAGGGGGTTGTCATCCGGCCTCACAACTTAACCCTTCAAGGAACTGTGTTCTAACTAGCCACGGGAAATTACAGCAACCCTGTGATTCTTTATTTATTCCAAGCAGTAATCATCTATGAATTTTCAATCTGATAATTTAGTTAACTGAAAACATACCAATTCTGACTTTAATGATGTAATCTGATCGGTCAGATTGCAGTTGTGAAGATGAGGTGGCAGTGGCTGAATGTCCCTGGCTCTCTCTCCTGGTCCTGGATGGACAGGGATCCTAAGGAGAGGATAACTCAGATGCTGTTACATTTATATCATAATTCATTTGAGTAAGTTGCTATCTTCTTCCTAGCTTTATAATGAGGCCAGCTGAAGATGTTGTCAAATGGTAGCTTAGAGGTCTAGCAATCCCACTAAACATAATACTGTACAATAACCAGATAAAAGAATCTCTTTCTACAAGAGCACATGTGAAGGATTCAAAATAGGAACACTTTCAGGCTCTTTTTTTCTGCTTATTACACATGTAGAAGTCTTTCTTTGTGTTGGTACCAGGGGACAGAACTAGCATTCCAGGTTAAGAGGTAACTGGGTTAAATCTCATCTTTACTATCTGTGGTGGGAGATGTGTTTCTGAAAGTAGTTAGATTGTATAAGGCTTTAAATGCCAAAAGAAGAACTTGAAATTTATATACCAAATCTGATAGGGAACCACTGAAGACTTTTTAAAAAGAAGGGAGGAGAGATCAATTTCATGGTGATATGTCATAAGCATTGAGAAGTAAGTCAGGAAGCAAGAAAACCTCTCCAGAGAGTCGCACAGGGGGTGTGAGGCAGGTGTTAGGAGTGAGAGAGGAAAGGGAAGGACCTACATGTTGTATTGTGAAATGAACAGGTATGATGACCAAACTGGAGAGATAGGAGAGGGCAGGCAACAATTCCAAAGATTCAAAACTGAGCGCTGAATGTGCGTGGGTCTAGTTCAAGCAGGAGATGTAGAAAGTGGGGGAGCCTTAGAAGAGAAGAGACTTCCTTAGCAAGTGCATTTTGTATCGTCCCAACCAATAGTGCTAACCTAATTTCCACTACTGCCTCTGGTCTGCTTTTACTTAGAAAAATGAGAGAATGCAGTGATGTCTATAGTCATCATACCACAGTTTTACAAGGTGCTTCTAGAAACAATGGAGATGTGATTTTGTGAGTTGCTCTCATGGCAATTCTCCCTCAGGAAAATCAACTGGGTCGCCAAAAGAGTCCTTCTTTCTGCTGATGTTTCTGTTACTACCACGTGGGGTCAAGTGTGCCCCCCCCAGCTCCCAGAAATATTTGGCAGCTCTGCAGAAAAATCGGTGTCACACTAAACCCTCCACCTGTACCTGGCCCCTCCTGTCCCTGTGCTGCGATGAGTTGGGAACCTTTGTGAATCTTTGCCAGCCCTCAAGATTCCAGATATAAAGTGAAGGACAGGTTCCTTCTACTCAAATTCCCAAGCCTGCATGTGATGTGGCTAGGGATAGGGGAGAGGGCAGGATCCCTTCTCAGGGACCCTCACCAGCCCCCTGCCTCAACAGTCTCCAACTAGTCACATAGTTTTATGGCTCACAGAATGACATTTAAGTTCTGAGTCACTCAACCATCGTGAGCTTTCGATACTTGAAAATCACATAAGCTTTTGCGACTTGAAAATCAGAATTTTTAGGCACACAAACTTTTCTTTAGGTTATTCTCTCTGCCATGTGCTTAAAAGTCTATTTCAAAATTTAATACCTGAGCACTGGTTCATTTCTTCTCTCAAATTCCTGCTTTAACAACTACATGCTAAGGAAATAGGGAGTAAGAAGGTAATGCAAGGTATGTATAACAGAATTTATTTTCCAAAGATGGCTACCACACTAGCATATCACATGTCTCTTCCATTTGATGTTGACATTCTTCCATTTAGCATATCAAAGGAGTCAATATTTCTTCCTCTCTAGCATCTGGGGGACTTTTGCAGGTGCCTTGACCAGCAAAGTATGACAGAAGTTATGATCTGTGACTTCAAAGGCTAGACTTTAAAACCGCCATGCCCTTTAGGGAAGTTAATGCCGGGAGCCTAGCAGCCATGCTGTGAGGGAGCCCAGGCCACATAGAGAGGTCCACGGAGGTGTTCTACCAGAGCCCCAGCTGAGGTCCCAACCAAAAGGCAACATCGACCACCAGTTATGAGCCTGAGGAAGCCATTAAGATGACTTCGGTAGTCAGCCACCTTCCGATTACAACAGCATAAGAGTTCATAAGTAACAATCATCTAGCTGAGCCTAGTTAACCTCCAGAATAATCAGAAGTAATAAAATGATTGCTGTAGTTTTAGCCCATTAAGTTTTGGGGTGACACATTATGCAGCAATGGAGAAGTAACAGGGTGCTGCTCTTATCGATTACTAACAGACTACTCCAAAACTTATTAACTTAAAATAACCATTTTATTATAGCTAATGGTTTCATGGATCAGGAATTCAGGAAGGTTTTGGCTAGGCAATTTGTCTCTGATCCGCCTAACAGATCACCATCAGCTGTGATGGCTGGGTCCATAGGATGCTTCTTCAGTCACATGTTTGGAGCCTCAGAACTCTGTGGGTTCACTGTCTCTGTCACCCCCTCTCTTCCCCTCCTCCCTACAGCAGCATCTTCCAGGGCCTCTCCACATGGCTTCTGCTTCCCACAGCATTACAGTCCCAGAATAGTTGAGCTTCTTACAAGGTACCTGGCTTCCACGAGATTGAGGCAGAAGCTGCCAGTCATTGTAAGGTCTAGACGAGGAAATGGTTGGCATGACTTTTACCAAAATCTGTTGTTCAAAGCTACCACAGGCCTGTGCAGATTCAAGGTGGGAAGAAATAGATCCAACCCCTAGAATGTCAAAAATTAGTGTCAAAAATTATTGCCCCAGTGGACAAAGCAGGAACCTAGCTTTATATCTCAAAATCTTACCTTGTAAGTCCTGGATGAAGAAGCTGAGGCTAGGAGAAGTAATTGGCCAACATTACTCAAATCGTAAATACCAGCATCTGGCTTCAAATCTATTAGTCCAGACCATGATCTCTTTCTAATTCTCTTCTGTGCAAAATACAGTAAATATACAATTTATACTGTATTTTCTTTTTTAATTGAGATGTAATTGACCTTAGTTTCAGGTATACGGCATAATGATTCAATATTTTTATATATTGGAACAAGATGACCACAGTACATGCATCACCACACATAGGTATAATTTTTTTCTTGTGATGAGAACTTTTAATATCTATACTTACAGCAACTTTCAAATACACAGTACAGTATTAACTATAGGTACCATGCCGTACATTACATCCCCAGGACTTATTTATTTTCTAACTGGAAGTTTGTACCTTTTGGCTCCCTTCACCAATTTCTCCCATCCCTCACCTCTGGCAACCACCAGTCTGTTCTCTGTATCTATGAGTTCAAGATTCTACACATAAATAAGATCATAAGGCATTTGTCTTTCTCTGTCTGACTTATTTCACTTAATATAAGGTCCATCTCTGTTGTTGCAAAAGGCAAGATTTCATTTTATGGCTGAATAATATTCCATTGTGTGTGTGTGTATCACATTTTTTTTATCCATTTATCTGTCAATGGACACTTAGATTGCTTCTATGTCTTGGCTATTGTAAATAATCCTACAATGAACATAGGGGTATGTATATTTTTTCATGTTAGCATTTTTCTTTCCTTCATATAAATACACAGAAGTGGAATTGCTGAATCATATGGTAGTTCTATTTTTTATTTTTAAAGAAAACTTCACACTGTTTTCCATAGTGGCTGCACCAATTTACATTTTCACTAACAGTACACAAGTGTTCCCTTTTCTCCACATTTCACCAACACTTCTTGTTTTTTTGATGATAGCCATTCCGACAGATGTGAGGTGATCTCTCATATATCACTGTGGTTTTGATTGCATTTTCCTGATGATTAGTGATGTTGAACATCTTTTCATGTACCTGTTGGCCATTTGTATGGCTTCTTCAGAGAGATGTCTGTTCAGATCCTCTGCCTATTTTTAATTCAAATTGTCGGGGTTTTTTGCTGTTGAGTTGTATGAGTTCTTTATATATTTTGGATATTAACCATTTATCAGATAAACGATTTGCAAATATTTTCTCTCATTTGGTATGTTGCCTTTTCACTTCGGTGATGGTTTCCTTTGCTGTGCAGAAGCTTTATAGTTTGATGCAGTCTCACTTGTTTATTTGTGCTTTTGGTGCCTTTACTTTTGATGTCAGATCCAAAAAATCATCGCTAAGACTGATGTTAAGGAGCTTACCACCTATGGTTCCTTCTAGGAGTTTTATGATTTCGAGTCTTACATTCAATCCATTTAATCCATTTTGAATTAATTTTTGTGTATAGATATGGCAGTGATCCACTTTTGTTATTTTCCATGTGACCGTCCAGTTTTCTCAGCACCATTTATTGAAGAGACTGAGCCTTCTCCATTGTATATTCTTGGCTCCTTCGACATAAATTAATTGACCATATATGTGTGGGTTTATTTCTGGATGCTCTATTCTGTTCATTGATCTATGAGTTTGTTTTGATGCCAATACCATATTGTCTTGATTACTACAGTTTCATAGAATAATTCGAAATTGAAAAATGTGTGATGCCTCCAGCTTTGTTGTTCTTTCTCAAGATTGCTTTGGTAATTCAGGGTCTTTTGCAGTTCCATACAAATTTTAAGATTATTTTATTTATGCCATTGGAATTTTTATAAGAATTGTATTGAATCTATAGACTACTTTGAGTAGTATAGACATTTTAACAATATTCTTCTAATCCATGAGCATGGAATGTACTTCCATTTATTTGTGTCTTCAGATTTTTTCATCAATGTCTCATAGTTTTTAATGTACACATCGTTCACTTCTTTGGCTAAATTTATTACTAGGTATTTTATGCTTTTTGATTTGATTGTAGTGGAATTGTATTCTTGTTTCTGATAGTTCCTTATTAGTGTATAGAAATGCACCAGATTTTTGTATCCTGCAACTCTACTGAATTTATTAGTTCTAACACTTTTTGGGTGGAGTCTTAGGGTTTTCTATACACAATATCATGTCATCTGCAAACAGTGGTAGTTTTACTTATTCCTTTCTGATCTGGATGCTTTTTATTTCTTTTTCTTGCCTAGGAATTTGTACTATATTTTCTTCTAAAGTGCTATCTTTAATAAGGAAAATACCACCTCCCTCCCCACCCCCCCCCCACACACACGTTGCAGCTCTAATTTTTAAAAATCCTAGAGAAATATTCTAAGTGGCTTGGCTTGGATCACAGGCCTAACTCTAAGGCAGTCTCTAGTGCCAGGAGAGTGGAATATTATAATTGGCAAGCTCTGCTTGAACCACATGGTTTGAAGGAATAGTTTCCAGAAGAAGGAGGGGAAAACAAAAAATAATAAAAATTCACTAGACATGCCCTTTGCACTACATGCCATTCATTACTTCTCAATGATCCCATTGAATCCTTGAAGGCTGATAGCATCCTCCTTGAAGAGACTAGAATTGGGGATTTGGAGGAGGGTATGAAAGGCAGGCTTGGGGAGTTAATCCCAAGAATTGATTTAGCTCTATCAGCTGACTATTAACTCATTGCAGCTCCGTAAATGTTGTTAAGACTAAGATCCCGTTGATTTCCTAAAGGTCTGATTCTTTCATATAGAAATTAAATGGGAGCTGCTTTAAGGTGACCCTTTATGTTTTCATGCTCTATTGTCGATCTCTTACATTTTATAGATAGTCAATGAATGTGAACTGAGATCATGAAGATACTTGACATTATAAGCTCTTGAGTAAACAAGATATAAGCACTAATTAAAGCATTTCTAATGGAAACTTAGTCCTTATGATTTCCATTTGTATTCTTTTTCTTTTTTAATGAAGTAAGCTTCTTTAATTTTCTTTTTAAAAATTTTATTTGGATGAGGTCAGAAATTGGGGGATTTCTCTTCCATTACTCACACTGCTTTCCAGATGCCGGCCTCATGTTCCCTTGACACGCTGTGGAGGAGCCGTCCCTGGTCCCTGAGCCCTGAGCCGTAGCTCTGCTGTCGTGCACACCAGACTCGACAGAGAAGCTCCAGGCTTAGGAAGACCCTCCCCCTCAATGTCCCTGGTTGCCATTGGTGGCCTGGGTTCCGAGGGGCTTTGAACTCTGGAGGCCACTGATAACTTAGAACTATTGCCCTCCATCTCCACCCCCACTGACTTTGCATTTATATCCAGAAATCTCTTCTCTCAGTTTAGACATTTTAATATCAAAGTCAGAAATAAAGCCCTGTGGATTAGCTGACTTTTGAGAGCCCTAAGGAAATCATCGCATGGAAGTTTTTGAGCCTTCTGGAAGATTATTTATTTGTTAATGGTACCTAGGGTCTCCTTGCCACCAACTGAGCCCGAGGCTTTATTTATCCTTTTTCAATTGTCCTATCCAGTCATTTCAACACGATGTGTTTTATTTAAACACGGAAATAAAATAGGGAGAAGAAATAAAGAATTTAATGAACTCAGACATGGATACATTTCAATGAGAGCCTTCAAATAGGCATGTCTGGAGCTGGATGGTTGAATTATAACAGTCTTGGCATAGTGAAAATGAAAGCAGATTTTAGCTTTGAAAACAAATACCAAAAAAAATGTCTGTGGCCTCCTCTCCCCTCCAAAAAATATCAAAGAAATGGACACTGATAGTCGAGGATTACTCAGAAAAAAAAAAATCACTATAAAGATAAAAAAATTATTTTTCTCTATTAATCACAGATACTGCTAACCCCAAATCCTGGTATCTCTTCCTCGTTCCCCCTTCTTTTTCTTAACCATAATTTACAACTCTTATCCTTCTATTTATTCTAATCTCTTACTCCCACAAATCCTGCTCTCCTGTCCAGTCTCCTGTCCCCTCTTCATTCTCTCGGCCTCCAGCCCTTCTGGCTTTCCCTCCTTGCTCCCTAGACTGAATTGCCTTCAGCACAGCAACCTACATTATCTTGCTTTTATGTCCTTCTGCTCTTTCATCCCTGCTAGTCCCCAACCCTAGATTCTGCCTATTTACACCCAGTTTTCATCAGACTCTAGTGAATAAGAATGATGGCTTTGATACCTGGTAGGTATGTTCACACCCAGCTTTGCCACTTCCTGACCTGTGATCAGGTGAAGTTATTCAATTGGTTACCTCCTCTGACAAAAAGGATTCAAAATTGCCCCTTCCTCATAAGTTTCCGTGAGGATTAGAATAACTACTCAGTTAAAGCATAATACTTGGCCCATAAAAAGTACTCAATAAATATTTGGTATTGCTATTATTGTCATTGTTATTAGAATTCCACATCTATGCTAACAGACACTGTTAACACTGCTACAGATTAATGGTTTCTAACTTTGGTTTTAAGCCAAATTCTTTACAATGGCTGTTCAAAGCCCTGTGCATTCTATTGCCTCTGTGATCTTTCTGACCTCATCTCCATGACTAACCCTCCTAGCTCCTAACACCCACACATACACTCAAGTATAAGTTCCACAGGGGAAAGGAATTTTATATATTTTATTAATTTCTGTATTTTCAGCACCTAGAATTATTCCTAGAACATAGTAGATGCTCAATAAATATTTGTTGAATGAATGATTGAGCCCTAATACAAATAAATATTACTGCCTTGGTGAAGCTTTTCCTACTTTCCCAAACATGGTTATTTTCTTTTTTGTATTCCTATGATACTTAATACATTCTTCAATTATAACATTTATCACGTTGTATTTTTATGGAAAACATATTTAAAGCTCTTAAATTTAACCAGATGGTATAATTCAAAAGCACATTTTTATTTAATAGACTGAAACCTCACATTGCATACATTGCATAGATTTGATTGAATGATTACAGAAATCATAATATTCTGTGAGTGTTTTTAAATTACATTCCCATCATGTTCTATGAATTATTCCACAAAATTAAGTCCAAGCTTGAGAAAATCCAAAAAAAAAAAGCAAATTAGAAAATAAATTCCAACACTGAGAAATCTTATACTATGGTGCATTCTGTGTTTTGACATTACAGAAAACTTGCTATTTTACTAGCAAATAGAGAGGAGGCTTGCAAGATGCTACCTTGTGAACATATCAGCATAGCTATAAATGTGGCTGATAAGTAATCTGCAAAGACAGGTAATCTCAAAAGTCAATCTTGGAGGAACATACCCGTTAAAGTTGGCTTTCAAGAGAGTTTCTTCATCTGGGGGAAAATATAATTCACCAGCGTTTCTCAAGGAAAATTCTATTACTAAAAGCCGGGAGGCATATTACATATCATAGAATTCTCCTCTAAAGGAAGAATTAATAAAATCTTCTATGCTTCAGGGTTTAGGTAGTGAGAAAGGACCAATCTCAGATACATTTCTGTGATGTAAGGTGATTTCAAGGCCAGTGCTCCTGGCTGGCCAATCACATATTTATTCATTGCTATCATTTTGGGTGTGAAGCATATTTTAAGTCATTGATTGCAAAGCTGTTCTTACCATTTCCTACTGGAAAATATCCTGCGACATACACATGGGAGAAATTATTTGTCCCAGGACAGCAATAGTGACCGCTAAGTGAAATCTTTTGCCTGCATTCGGAAGGAGGTGATAATAATCTGAGGAAGCCCCCATCTAAGGTGGTGTGACAGCTGTGAATGCCTTTGACTGTAGCATTTATCAGCTCCACTCAACACATTTTAACCTAGAAAAGGCACTTGTGATGAATAGATCCTTCTGGGATGGAATCAGGATTAACATCCATTTTGGCTAATGATTTCATATCAGTGGCTTCATGTCTTCTCTGCTATTGTATTTTGGATTTTTCATATCCAAGACATTGTGAAATCCCTGTTTTAGATGAACCTCACATGTTGGAAAAGTACAGAGACAATGACTTTTGCTAATACACAATTATCAGTGCTCACTGGCCCAAATCTCAAAAGAAATGGGATTGTGCTATAACCTAGGAACTCTGAAAATTAAAATCTGGGTTGGCGTTCAGTTCTGTCTTCTCGATTGGATCTGTGCTGCTGGCTTCCTTTTATGCTTGTTCTCATGGCTCTGGCTCTGTATCCTCTGGGTCCACCTTAGTTATCTTGTTCCCCAAACATGTTTTTTAAATATCTGTTTAATTTTTTTTTGGGGGGGGAGGGGTGGGTAGTGCAGGTGGTTCTCAATTCCTCTAGAATGAGGGCTCAGGTAGGATCAGTTTGTCTGGTGCCTAATGGGTTCCTGTTATTTAACATATTGGTCCCTCTGGTATTGTTGGGAGCTTTTTAGTGTAAATACTTGATTTTAGTTAGTTGCTGATATTATATGTATGACCCTTGATTGAATATCTCCTCCTTCAGTATTTTTGCTAGGTCAGAATATTAGTAACTTTGCAAAGAACTGTAGCTTTCCCTATGATCTGAAATCCAACCTTTTAAAAATATCTTTGAGAGCAAAGATATCAAATGTAGTGAATACTTCTCTGCCTTATCTAATTCAAACTTTCTGTGACATTTGGCCCTAGAGACTTCTCCCTACTCCTTCCTCCCCTGAGCCCAGTGAAACCACTCCCTCTTGTGATTTGCTCCACCACAAAAAAATCCTTGGCAGTCTCTTTCTGCAGGCTTCCCTTTTATCACTCAGCTTCTAAAGAGTTCCATCCCAGGCCTTCTCTTTCTCCCTGAGTGAGGGTGTCAACACCCACAGCTTCAATTATCACCTATGAGATAATTTCCTCCAAATCTCCAAGTCAAACATGTCTCATAAGTTCAAAAACCCACATATTCCCTTATTCAACAAATACTTAATGAACACCCACTATGTGTGAACTCAGGTGACCACTCATTGTTCCTACTAGGAAGTTTATAGGTACTTCTCTAAATATCCGAAACATTGTGAGAACCTTTCTTCCAGAAGGGCGATTCAATCTGTATTTCCTAGCTTGAGAAGTGAGACCATTATCCACTTGGTCACCCAATCCATGATCTTGGGATTCATTTGAAATGTCCCCTTCTCCTTCACTACATACATTTAAACTCCATTCAGTGTCCATGCCCACATCCAGTTAGATAGCAAATCCCAACAGTTTTACCCTCTGAAAACCTCTAATCTGTGCTTTCTTCTTCAACCTCCTGTGCTTCTGTTTTAGTTTAGATCTTTATCACTGTTTGACTCATTTTAATCTTCTTCGATATATCCTCCACACTACTGCCAGCATCAGACCTTCTTGGTGTGAATTTCCCCATTAACTTCCTTCCCTAAAGCACTTCAAGTTCCAAAACACCTTCAGAATTACAGTCGACCCCTTAGCTTGGCCCTCCCACCTTTCTGGTCCTGGTCCTTGCCTACCCTCTGCCATCATGTACTCTGTTCTGGATCCATGCTAAACAACTTGCTGTCTCTCAGAGACATCACATTTTTTCCTACCTTCGTACCTAAGTGTATCTGCTTGAGAAACCCTGTATCTTCCTACTACACTAACCATTCCTCTTATAAATGGCACTACAGCCTCGTGGATGAGCTTGTGAACTTTGGGGCTGAGAAAACCTGATATTCAATCCCAGACGACTTACTTTTCCTCTTTGAGCCTCAATGTTGTCATTAGAGTTGGTTTGAAAATCAGATCAGGTATTTGTTGAATAAATTACATATTTATTTAGTGCCTACTTCCTGCCAGGCCCTGTTCTGGGAACTGCAGACATATCAATGAACAAAACAGTCGAAGCCCCTGCTCTGAGGGGCTTACAGTCTGGCTGGCGCATAGGAAGTCGACAAAAAAGTTATTATTCATCCTAGGCTTAGGTGATAGTTCCTTGGGGAAACTTTTTCACACCTACTTCCCAATTTTCATTCTGAATTAGGTGCTCATCCTCTACGGTCCCATATCGTCTATGTGGTACAATTATTACAGCATTATGTCGTATCATAATTGCCAAATAATTTTATCTTAACCCACAATGAGTTCTTCAAGGACAGATGCTGGGAATTTTGTCTTGTTTTGCCAGCTTTCAGTACACAAGAGATCCAGTTATAAGTGTCAAGTGAATGAATGAACATTTTAGGATATGCCTAACATTGTTTAAAAATAACAACACATACCACTAAGAATTTGCTGTATGCCAGACGCTGTGTTGACTGTTTAAATATATTATGTAATTTAATCTTCACAGCAACACCGTGAAACCAGTATTATTACATCTACTTCATAAATGAGGAAACTAAATCTTAGAGATGCAAAGTAACTTGCTGGAGTTACACAGCCATCAGGTGGTAAAACCAAGTCAGGGACCCAGGTTGGTCCAACCCCAGAGACCCAACTTTAATCATGATGTTTGATGAGAGCAGCCATTTCTCCATTGGGCACTTGAAGATATAGGACTATGGTCTACATGTACTTTGTTTTCGATACGCCTATCTACATAAGACAACTTTAATCTACAGTCGATTTATACAGACATTTTAGCTTAGTTATATTTTTCTGTAACGTTCTATGTGATTCTGCTTACCCTGCTGAGGGATAGGGAAACGGAAACAGTTTTAAACTTGCCAGTTCACAGTATTAGAGCCTCTTCCAGTTTAGACTGTCTTTGACTAACTCTATTTCTTAAGGGAATGTTTAGTCTTTAGATGTCATTCCTCCTCCCCTAGCTCCTCTGTCTAATGATACCAAGCCACTGATTTTCATCTTTATTGTGATGAGGCTGTACCTGTTTAGGGAGTAAGACATCAGGGTAATATTCTTTAAGGCGGACTTTTCCTAGAGTGTCAAATGGGAAATGAGACAAAAGAAAGTCCTTTAGGGTGAGCACGAAGCCAATACCACTCTATTGCCTATCTCCCTTTGAGGACCTGGAGATGGGCGAGCCTGCCTTTTCTACTTTCATCCCCTTCTTTCTACACTCAGTTGGGGTTGGGAAGGGAGGCTCTCCCCTTCCTCTTCCTGCCCTTTGTCCATTTTCCCTATATCCTACCATCCTCCTTTCTGAAGTAGAATTTGTCCTCCCCTTCTTCCTAGGGTTAAACTGAGGAATGGCTGCCAGGTCACCTGATTTATGGGAGGAGGAATGAAAACATCTGTTCAATACTTTCGGATTATTACCTTTGTTACCCCTGCATCTCAGAGGGTATTCTCGGGTCTCCCAAGCTCTCTGGATCCCTTTATAGTAATGTGGCTCAGAGCAGTTCTAGAGGAAGATTTACAAGGGCTCTTAGACACCTCCTTTACCTGATTCACTACCTTCCCCCTTTCAGCCCATATTCTCCATTGGGCACTTGAAGATATAGGACTATGGTCTATATGTACTTTGTTTTCGATACGCCCAAATTCTTGGCCTTAGTCTTGTCCTTTACAAGTAGCCTAGAAACAGTGGGAGTATTCCCTCCACAAAATTAGTCTATATAATCAAGGAGCTATACATTCAAATTCTGACAATTTCATCCCTATGACAACACCAATGATGTCTAACCTATTACTTAAATATGGGATCATGGAAAAGTAAGCTGCACTAAAGAACCCAAAATGAGAGGGCATACTCTGAAAACATTAAATATTTGATTTGTAGACTATCTCTCTCAGCTTCAGACTGTCCCTAAAGAAAGGGGAAGCGTTTGTGAAAGGGAACAAATTAGTAAGGAAATTGACAACCGTGGTGGGTCTAGTGACAGAAATAGCAAGAGGAAGCATAGATCCTTGTAGCAATGACTATACTCTCAAGCCTCTTCAGCTCATTATACAATGTGAGGCTTGGTGCGTATCTCTTAGATATAACTATATACCTTGTAAGTTTTAGGTCAGAATTGGAGCTTTACTGTATGAGAAAAAATTCTCATGGAAGCCGAAATATGGATGAAATCAACTTGAACACTGTGAATTCACTGGAGAAGCAGAAAATAAGATTATTAAAATATAGCCTAAAATATATAAGAAAAAAATGCCCCTTGTTTGAGAATATCATTACCATCTGGGTTGTAAACCATTTGATTCTAATTCTAGTAGCTTGTTGCCAGAAATAACTTATTACCAGGGAGATATGCTGGAGAATTGTCAGGAATGACAACGTTTTTACTTGTTTTTAATATCTGTATCATAAAATGATAAAGCTAATGAACCATACAATGATGTGACAGGATGAGCCATATAGCCTAATATTTTCTGCTGCATATATTAATGTTGTTTTTATATCCCAATCCTTCCCTTCCCATCCCACAATAGGTCAGAAAGCACTTTTGATAAACAGAGAATCCTTCAAACTCTCTTCCCTCTGGAGGAAAGCATTGGACACATCTGGGGTCTGTTAAGACTTTATAATCTAATCCATAGACTGCACAATAATAGCAATTTATATTCACAGCTTTCTTTTCAGTGGTCATGTTGAGAGTGTACATAAAATACTTGATTCTTACCTGATCTACAATATTCGAGTTCACAGTAAATACAGTTCACTACTGTCCAATCACATTGATGTCATTTTGAAGGTCCAGTTCACACTTTTCTAGCCATGTGACCTTGAGCAAGTTACTTAATCTTACTAGTTCACTCATCATTGAAGTTGGGATAATAATAGTTCTTGTTCATAGCCAGTGTATTTGAAAACTGCTTTGCAATGAAATAGAACAGCTTAAATGTTGAGAGCTTCCAAATCCTAACTTGGGTGTTCGCTTTAATTAAAATGAAAATGAAATAAATGACAAGGAGTTAATTATTTGTATCATGAGGCAGTATAAGAATTTGAATTAGGGGGTCTTGAATAACCATGATGTTCTAAAAATGGTAGTTTTCTTTTTCACAAACCTTCTTTGGGGATTCTTTTGTGCAGAAGATCTCTTAATTTGCAAGCCTTAATCGTTATTAAAGTCTACATTGGTTAGAAGGATATGCAGCTCCTCTTAGGTTTTCAGGTCTGGGGCTTCTTTGGAAGAGAAGGCTGATGCTGTTTGGAGAATGGAGCAGGAAGCTGGAAATTTGAAACCCTTGTCTGATACATTTTCTAGAAGCAGGCCACCGGGTCTTACTACATTTTTCTGAAACCAGACTGCGTTTAAATTTAATGGTATAAGGACTTGGTATTGAAGGAGTTAAAGGGTCTCCCACACCCCTCTGCCTGAATCGTTCTTTTGTGTACACAGCTGCAGTTGGAGCACGGGTTGGAAAGGAAATGGTTAGAGGAAGAGTTGGTTTTCAGACCAGGCGAGTCTGCGAGGGGGGCAGGGGGTGGCCTGGGGTTTTACATGCCAGATGTAGGCCTGCCCCGGTGCCTCCCTGGAGCTGCTGGCGTGGTCACGTCGCGGCCCTGTGCGAATTGAACCGAGGTGATGAGTTAGCGAGTTGCTATGGTGACGAGCCTGGCCACGTGACCAGGCTGCTGCTGCCGGCGCTTTGACGTCAGCAGCCGGGAGGGCGGGACCCAGGAGGGCGGGGCGGGGCGGGAGCCTGAGCTTGGAGAAGCCAGCAGGCACGGTCTGCGCGAGGAGCAGGCGAGCGGGAAGGAGAGACACAGCCACCTTCCTCACCAGCCGGCCCGCAGCTGTTTGTTCCCTATCTCGGGAGTGCGCCAATGCCTGGTCCGACCCAAACCCTGTCCCCAAATGGCGAGAACAACAACGACATCATCCAGGATAACGGGACCATCATTCCTTTCCGGAAGCACACCGTGCGCGGGGAGCGTTCCTACAGGTAATGGGGCTGGCACCGGGAGCGGCGCCGGGCGGGGAACCTCCGCGGGGGCGCGCGGAAATCCGGCCCGTTATATAATGGAGCAGACGCTGCCCCTGGACTGGGCTGCAGACGTGCGTTTTTAAAGGCGATTGTGATTCTTTGCTATCCGTTTCCATGTGTCATGTTGGGTATGCCTTGAGGCTTCACGATTGCAGATGGAAAGCATTTTGTGAATAGGTTTGCTGCCTGCAAGGGATCTCCCTCCATCTCTTTCCTTCCACATTGATAAAAATGCAAGCAATTTTCCCCTCTCTGCAAAGAGAGACAGGCTGTAGCACTTCCTTTTCTCCTTTTCTTTTAGATTTTAAAGGAGCCATTAGGTACGCTGAGCCTAAAGACAGGAGGATGGCTAGAAAAAATGTTTGCGTCTGCCCTGATGTGTGTGTGTGTGTGTGTGTGTGCAAGAAAGATGGAATCCTCTAGATTAGGCTGCAGTCTGTGATGTTAAACCGCCAGATTGATGGAGCTTTGTAAGAATTCTGCTCGCTGATTGGTGCAGGGATTGACAGCAGAGGTCATGGTGTCAGGCATTCACCAAAATTTTCTCCATAGATTCCAAGGTTTATTAGAAAGCGACTAGACTGCAATGAACTTGAAGAAAACTAGGTGCAGTTATGCCTATTCTTAGGAGTTTATGGCCTCCGCATGGGTGGGGGAGCCCGCCCTCCTTATATTTACAATAGGAAGGTAATTCCTGGTATCTTGCTGAGGTCTGATTTGAGGATGGAGCTGATCTTGGTCATTGTATTGTGAGCCTTTTGATTAATGAGTCGGCCTGTAAGGTTGGCATCATTTTTACATTAGCATATCTGGCAATATGTTCTTGTAGATAAGCTCATTAAAATTGTTTGCATTGTTTGATAAGGATAACAATGTAATGGAGAATGCAGCTAGAGCCTAATGCAGCTCAAGGCCAGACTTGAAGGGAGACTGATAGCTTCACTCATATTTCCTCTGGAGTTCTTTTGTACCAAGTAGTTATTTTTAAATGTTACCTTGATAACCACTAACAATGCTTTTGCTTTGAGGGAGAGCACACATACCTCTAAAGCGCATCCTCTCAGCTAGTGAGCAACAGGAAATAACTTTTTTTTTTAATGCTTTCATCTAAACATTCAGATGGCATTATGGGTAGAATATTCATTGTATATAAATGTAGCATGTTTATAAAATGGTAGTAAAAGTACCCCACTTCCTCTCTCTTTGACTGAAGAAACACTGTTGACTCAAAAAAAAAAAAAATGATAAGCAGCATTTGCCCCATCATCTCTGGCAGTTATGTAAATACTTGGAGTTAATTTTGGCTGTGCCCCTGAGGTCACCAAAATCTCATGCCTTATGGTTCCAAGTAATATGTTGACATGGCATCCTTACAGATTCCAAGTGCTTGTTATTCTCTTAATATAAACCAAAATTGGTCCACAACCTCTGAGAATCCTTTTGGAGACCCCTGTGATTGGAAGGTTGGGTTCCTTCTCTCCTTCACCCTTCACCTTTCTCTGTGAACATTCTGAAACCTAAAATTAACAAAAACAAAAACCCCGAGTTGCTTTTAAACCTCACTTATTCAAACTGTTCTTACAGGTAATACATTTAAAGCCCTCATTTCTTAAATGATTTATTCTCTGCTATGTAGGTAGTAGTTGCTTTTAAGATGGAGTTCAGATTTTATCACACGGGCCAAAGGATGTGGCCCAGTTGGGTTTTATTAGTCATATAAACTAACTTAAAATGGCAATGGAAAAATCACTTGGCGGAAAGCTCAAATGCTACCTTTTGGTGATACATTATTGCTTTAAAATAAAATTTTACCTTTTTAATTCAAGTTATTTCCAATTCCTATAGTATTTCCAGTTTGCTTTCTGAATCCCTTTAATGGTACCCGGAATTATGTGAAGAACAACCGAATTTGAATAAAGATCTGTCTGAGCGAATTCTTAAGTCACTATGAGCATTATTGCATTTGTATGTTACGTAATAGGATTACTGAACACTGTAGTGAGACATGTCATAGGTTAAATGAAGAGGGAAGCCTCCAAAACTGCATTTGTGTTGTATTATGTGAAGGGCGCGCATGGAGACAGACACAGCTGATGTTGTCCTTGGTCTGCTTTTCTTCCAAAGTAGATGACCAGTGTGTCATAACTACCACTTATTTTTTGGTAGGAACATAGGGGAAGGAAAAATGTGACACATTTTTCTATGCAGGAACTATTCTGTAATTATTTTGGCATCCTAGGCCGGAATAATATTGCAGTTTAATTGCTAAGAAAACTTGGAAGGCAGTTTGAAAGCCAGAATAGAGGTGTAACCACATAAGTTTTACTTTGTAAGTTCAGTATAGCCCCCACGAATGAGATATTCTTGAGAGTTCTGTTTGAGCCCCTACGGAGGGCCTGTGTAAGCCCAGAGCCCCGGGATGATCAAAGGCAGTTCCCTTTCTGGTTCCTTACTGACTTCTAGATAGGCCCCTGCAGGTCCTTTATCTTTTTAGAAGTACCTGCATTTGCTCATTACATATATCTCACTGCATTCTTATAAAGTTTTTGTGAGAATAACTTCACACATTTAAGACAAAGACTTACTTAAAAGAAAAAAATCTACATGAATATAAGAAGAATGCTGTGCTTAAGAAAGGGGACTCTTAGGAACTCCAGGACAAGAACACCCCTCACCTGGTGAGAGGTGGAGGAGACAGCTAGAGAACAAGACAAGTGCTTCTCAGCGCTGTCAGTGAGCAAGTGGTCACTCTTCCCAACAGGAGACATTATTACCATAACATTTGCACTAGAGCGTTTATAAATAAGGGTCAAATATGGTTCATGGCCCAGACACATTGACCCAGGTATCTCTTAGTGTAAACAGAGCCCGTTTTTCCAGCCTGGACGAGAGTGGGTAGTAAATCATTATTGAAACCTGTATGCACTTTGGTGAGAAGAGCAATGTTCCTTTAGAAGATTACCCTCCCATTAGTCACATCAGTTGAAAGAGCAAATGCAAAAGTGGCTCAGCAGAGCCCTGCGGACTCGTTTCCATGGCCCATGTCCAGTAATGTGCGATGGCCTCCTCGGCCCCACCTTCCTCATTGCAGGTATGGACGGACACTAGAAATGCATGTGTGTTAAGAGGTGCTTCAAATGATATGAATGTGGTGTGGGGCATATGAGGTGACACTTTAATTCACAGGGCGAGTCCTGCTCTGGCTCTCCCTAGAGAGGCCACTCCGTATAGCTGTTTCTTGCAGATGCTAGTAGGAAATGAGATTTATTAGCTGGCCCTCTGCCCACCAAATCTTTGTTTGCATACTCCAAACTTTTAAGAATGAATGTATAAGTCCAGAGGACTATTTCCACGTGGGTGTTTGAACATGCAACTACAGTAGCGTATGTTCCTGAATACTTAAAAAAAATTACTTGGCCCCAGGAAATGGACTATAAAGAAAAACAAAATGAAAACTTAAGCCTAAAACATTGACTCTGACATCCAACTTTGCCAACTTTGAAAAATGAACTCATGTTAAGAAAAACAAAAAGAAAAATCGTGTGTGTGTGTATAAAAAATAGAGTTGTGAAAGCATGTTCCATTTAATAGAAGCTGTTGTAACATGGCTCACTTCAACCAGAATGTACATTTCAGATCATACTCCCCCAAAGGGCACAGCTGCAGACAGCAAAAGTATAGTTTTATTCACCTCCATTACATATGTATTAGTATCGTCTGGGTTTACTACCGTCGTAGGAGGTTTTTGAAAATAATGATTTTTGTCCTTAATTTTTCTTAGTATTTGTAAAAATCACAGGATTACTTGATGCTTTGATTACTAGGTGCCCAATTTTTTAACTTTTTTTCAGGGTTCTTTGTCAGAGTTTCTGTTACAGGACTGGCCTTCTGGGTGCCCTTGGTGACAGCTCACCCCTGCTCAGCGGTGGTTGTTACCACTGGTATCTGTTTACAGTACATTATCTTAGCAGAACAGTGGTTTGAGATGGTCCTCTGAATTTAGGATGTTGAGTTCCATATGCAATATCTTTTCTGTATTTACAGGGTCCTCTTGAAGCTGCAGTGATATTCCCGTAGATTAAAGGAGGGGGAAACATTGAGACTAATCCAAAGATCTGTTTTGGAGAACTAATTCGACAAAAACTTAAGGATCTCCTCTGGGCAAGCTCTCTGCTAGATACCTAGAGTTCTAGCAAAATCAATGGCCTAGAGTTCTAGCAAAATCAGAGGTGTGAGCAGCTCATTTTGTAATAGATTTATTTACCTTTTGAATATTTGGCTTGATTACAAAAGTTTCCTGAGCCCACAGTGACAAAGTAGAAAACGGTACCCTCCAGGACAGTATGCTGTGAGAAGTTAAATGACGCTGTGGGAGACCAAACATTTGGGTGAAAAGAGTGTGGGCTTTAGAATTAGAATTTTCTTTGGCCTGGCAAGGTGCACATTAGGCAGTAATGGAATATAAGGCAGGAACATTGAAAGCCAGGCAGGGTGGCCAGAACTTGAACATGGAAAGCCACGGAAAACTCATTCATTGAAAAACAGCATAATGTAAACGGGAGTGTGCATGCCGGAATTGATCTCCTGTTTTGAAATGAGAGTTAAAAGGAAAATGAAGTTCCAACAGTGCCCCGTGGAGCAGAGTCCAGAAGCACTAGGAATCCTTAATTCTCCATGAGAGCACTCTCTCAACCCTCAGTGTAGCAGTCAGGACAAGGTGGACTGGCTCAAAGCATCTTCTCCCAAGTAGGAGTGGTACTTGGGTCTGGCAGTGGCTTCTGTACTTGCTGAAGCCCACTTCCTAGTTAGCAACCTGACTTTAAGAGGTGGCTAATCTACATTTATACTGTTGTCCCAAACTCAAAAGCAGGGTGTCTGGTACTTCACTGCAAAGGATTCTCCTGAGTCATTTAATGCCATAAATGTTGCAGACATGACTCTGATGAAACCGTTGAGGGTGCTCCATGCAGCCCCCATGCCAGTTCCTCTGACAGCTGGAAGGTGGTCGCCCCGATGGCAGGCTCCAGTAGACTGAGAGTTTAACTTGGTTTGTGCAGATTTGTTTACTTTTGAATTTTGTTAGTTTCACTTTAAAGGAAAAATTGATTTGTTCCTCTCCTGAGAAAAGTATCCTTTCCCACAATGAAATATGTTGGAATAGTTTCATTTTCCTGACTTTAGGTTGTCTTTCAGCTATCACCTCTGTAATACCAAACCAGATATGTCACACTTATCTAGTCCCGTAAACACTATGCCAGCAGCCTTTTTTCCACACACATCCCGTTTGTATCATATGAACATTGTTTTAGTTCATTTTAAAATTCCGATTGTTTATCTTGGTCTTTTTGGCCCTCAGAATTTATATTATGTTCAGAGAATTCTTTCAAAATGGAAACTTAACAGTTTACATAGGCCAAAACCGAAATTATAAAACTTTTGCCTTCTAGCATGAATCAATTTCTCCTAAATACATTTTTGTTAAATGCGTTCCCAAATGCTCATTTATTTTAATGAAAATAAATCAACAGTGATGTAAAGATTAAACAGTTTTATAGGTCACCAAGAAATTTCTTAGTAGGTTACTAAAAAAATTCTTGTGCATTTTCAGTGTTAACTCTCCCCAGGCTAATTAGGATATTACTCCCCTAAACCAGGACAAACTTTCTTACTTAAAGCACTATTTTGTTTTTTTTCTGAAGGAACAGAAAGAAGATGGTGCTGTATCTGTAGGATGGTCAGCTGTTTAAGTGATGGTGTCCTTTTGTGTAGTTTATCTAGTAAAGAAAATATGGTTAGAGCTCAGTCTTCCTGTTTATAGACCTCATTTGGTTTATGCAGGTAAAATGTGCCAAAAGGACCAGATTTGGGCCATGACGTGCAAGAGAAGAAGACTAGGGCAAGAGCTCTGAAAGCACGTGTCAAATAACACAGCTTGCACTGGTGGGAGTCCATAAAATGGTGATCTCGCATACAGAATTGGTCCTGAGGATTATGGCCAGTGTTTGTCATTGCATAATCCTAAAAGGACAGTGCTCTTCGGATGAGGGACACCTTAGATTTTTGTGATCCTGTTTTACTTTTCCTAGAAGTAGCATTTGGTTTTAAGACATTATTAATTCCTTTTTCTTTACAGTCAGCCTACCTGGCAAGGTCCTGAGAGGTAATTTATCCAAAATGCCAGAGGCATTGACATCTCAGGGAGGTGTTCTTCTGTTCAGTTGTACTTCGATTGTAAACAGTAAATCCCTTCATTTACGAGCCCTCCATCATTCCCTGCAAGGTTTGCGTTTGATGCTTAACAAACCAGGAGAAATTGAAGCTACTAAAATGGGCTCCTCTCCCTCACCTAGTCTACTTCCTTTTTATCATTTTGGAATGCCAAAACATGTTTTCAGGCTGCTAACAACAAAAAATTTTAATTCCTACTCTTTAAAAAATCACACAATTGTTATATTCAAATGATAAGTCAAAATTCTGACAGTCTCTTAAGAATCTAGTCTTTCATCAAACTTAGTTCCTTCTGTATGCTAAATTCCATGCTGGGCACATAGAATATAAATAAAAATAACACACAGCCTTTCCTTGAAAAGCATTTAGTATCAGGGACAATAGGCAGAGAGGAGGCAGTGCTTGATGGGAGGAACCTGAGATGGAAAGGTATCCACATCTGACTCCAGTAAAGTAATTGTGTGATTATTGTGCTGATACCTGGCAGAGGCAAAATTATTGTTTCTGTAATTTTAAAAAGCTTTCAGAAAATTAGCACGTAAATAAAAACCATTTGAATGTGTGTGTCCTCTACTGTGATCACTGTGTGTAAGTTTTCATACAGCCTGGAGGCACAAGTTTGAGCCTTGTCGAGTGACTGACATAGTGGGAAGGTTACTTCTTTCATACAAAAAACCACTTGAGAAAAAGTAAAAAGCTCCTCTCTTTTGATCCCCCAATTTTTGGATATTTATATTGGCCATCACTAGGCTAAAATAATACAGTATACTTTTATGTAAAAAGCAAAGAAAATGAGAGTATATATTCGTATTTACTTGATGTGCCTGGAGAAACTGAAAGTGTATAAACTAATAACGGTAGGAACTGTACAGATAATTCCCCATGTACCTTTTTTATAGTCTTAATTTTAATGAGTTTTACATGCTGAGATATACTGGGAAGCATCTCAAGATATTCATGAACTTAACTGAAGTCACATGAATGATATTAAAACTTTGCCTGATGCAAGTACCACACTTACATTAAAACATCACAGATCACAAATGAAATGTGCTCCTGCAGCATCTGCCCATTGAGGTTTCACACATCACAGTCCGTGGTCCATATTTTGTTTCATTTTTCTCTAGAGTACATGGAAGCTGCCTCCTGTGGGTTTTCGTTTTGTTTTGTTTTTGTGATGTGTGTAGCCTGCTTAGTATGCACCATGAATCTTGCACTAACTGCGAAATAATCCTCTGTGAGGATTCTTATTCAGTAAACTCTGAATTTTTGTTATTTTTTGAGTTCTGTCTGTGTGTCAGGTACTGTGTGGGGCCCTAAAACAGTGAGATTACACGTTATTGCTTTTTTTGAGCCATGTTCCTGCAGTCCTCTGACCTCCCCCAACTCTTAGTCTAACCTCCACTTTATGGAAATTATTGAGCAATATCTGGCCTTCATGTGACCCCTTCAGATAGTGGTAGTGCAGCCCTGGCCAGGAAACAAGCCATCTGCATTCACCATACCCTCCTGCTCCAGCCCCTGACCTATTGGTCTGGGTGAAGGCTGAGTGAATCCCCGTGGAGACTGACCAATTAAGAATTAACAAAAGGAGACCGTTGAATTCATCATCCCAGCTGTAGAGACCTGCTCACCATCAGTAACCATGAAATAGAAAGCTTGTGGAGCTTGTGAGCTGACAAGCTCTGCTAGAAAAGTAGGGAGCCGAAGAGGGGGTATTTGGTGGGTGCAGGACAGAGGTGGGTGAGGGCTTCTTGTGTGGATGTGCGGGGCCTCTGCTTCTCCCTCCTCTTTCCCTTTCTGTTTCTGGGGTCAGGGTAAATCTGCCCCAACTACACTTGTTCTCCAGGGGAAAGGAGGAAGAAATGAGTCATCAGCCACCTGGGGGCGGGGAGTGCCGATGACAGGGAATGGGGACCTGTAAGTCTTTCCACAATCCCTTAGTGAGGCTAGCAACACACAATAAATTGAAAAGCAGATTTGGTGTTTGAGAAGCCAATTTTTCTCTCCCTGGAATTTCTGACAAGCAGCATTGTCGTACCACTGACTTTAAGATGTCAACATGAATAACAGTGAAAATGTTTCTACCCGTGTGATGAGTATGTCACTGCTACCTCAACTCCAGTTCGAAACTTGGCCTGGGCCAAAAAGATGGCCTGAAACCCTCTGTCCCTACCCCACATTGAGGCCCACTGGGGTTCTTCAGCTTGCTACTTGGAGAGGGAGTGAGGGGTAGTGGCAAAGCTCAGGCTCTGGCGTGAGACTTCTCTGTCCCAGTTCCGCCCCTTTCTAACTGTATGTTCTGGAACAAATTTGTTAGCCTCTTTAAGTATCATTTTCCTAATTTGCAAATGAGGATAATAACAGCATCAACCTCACAGAGTTCTTAATGAAGATTTAAATGAGACAGACGATAAAGTATACCTGTCACATAGTTGATATTCATTAAAAGTCCAAATTAAATGTGGAAAAAAATTCAAACAAATTGTACTTTAGTCTTTAACCCCATTATCAACTTTAATAAAAATTCGTGTATGGTAAACTACATCCATTTAAAGTGTATGATTCAGTGAAGTTTGGCAGTGTATGTGCCCTTGAAGCCATCACTCCCAGAAGATTCTTGGTACCCTTTGGAGTTCGTATGTCCTCTGTCTACAGCCCCAGGCAGCCACTGCTCTGTTTCTGTCACTGTCGTCTGGGTTACATTTGTTGTAAGTAGAATCATACAGATTATACTCTTTAGTGTCTAACTCCTTTGACTCGGTGTTATGGTTTTGAGATTCATAGGGTTTATTGACAGTTCAGTACTCTTCTGAGTAGTAGTCCACTGTGTGGCTTTACAGTATTTTGTCATTCACCAGTTGATGAACATTTGGGTTATTTCAAGTTCCCAGCAATTATGAATGAAGTCTGTGAGTAGCAATGTACAAGTCTTTGTGGGAACATGTTTTCATTTTTCTGGGGTAAATACCCAGGAATGGAATGATTGGGTCATATAGTTCGTATCTGTTTATTTTTGAATTTTAAAAAATTAAAAGAGAAACTTAGGAAACTGCAGATAATCGTCCAAGCTGGCTGTACCATTTTACGTTCCTACCAGCGGAATATCAGAGTCCCGGCTGTTTCGCATCCTCGGCAACACTTGGTATTGTCGGTCTTTTAAATTTTGGTTATCCTTACAGATGTGTAACAGTATCTCATTTAGATTTTAATTTATGTTTCCCTGATGATTAGTAATGTTGGGTATCTTTTCTTGTGCTTTTGGTCCTTTGTGTATCTTTAGTGACGTGTATTCAAATTTTTGGCCCATTTTTTTAAAATTAGGTGTTTTATTGTTATAAAATGATTGTAAAAATATATTCTGAATACTATAAGATGGTCTTGACTTAGATTTTATTGGATATGAGTCTTATGTTCTTAACCTATATAAACTTTTTAAGAAAAAAAAAAATAGTTGTTTCTCCCTTGTCTTTGTCCGCAATGCCTCTGACAATTAGGTCCAGCTCTCAGCAAGTACAAATGATTATATTCAAAGAGACTGCAAAGTAATAACAGGATTATTATTTTAGCTTTGGAGGGGGGGACACTAAACCCACTCTAAAAGTCTAATGTGAAACAGTTAAATTTAGCAGCTAGGTTTTCTTTAGGGTCTTGATAGATAGTAGATGGATGTTCTTTTGATTCTGTGGAGAATAGTCCTGTAATCGTGTAGATATTGTTTTCTTTGTGTTGTGTCCCCTCAACACTAGATCAGATTTTCCACTATTAAATTTAAGACAAAAATGTGCATAGAAATGCTTTATTTTTTCAAAGACAACAAGGAACCATTCTCGTATTTTTAAAATTTTGCCCATGATAATTAAAGCATTGGATGCCTTTCCCTTTTTTAAAAAAAAATTTTAAAATTCTTAGTCAGACTCTTCCCTACTCTTCCTTGCTCCGTTTTCATTCTTTCTATTTGGCAGTTTTGTTATTGCCAGTTTGACTCCTGACAATTTCTCCCTTAGAGAAATAAAAGAAATTGCCTTAAATAGAATTTAGAAACTGGGAAGCAAAAACCAGGTACTATCTTGGGTTTTATCTTAAAGCAGGGGTCCCCAACCCCCAGGCCTCAGGCTGGTACCAGTCTAGGGCATATTAGGAACCGGACCACACAGCAATAGGTGAGCAGTGTGGTTGAGTGAGCGAAGCTTCATCTGTATTTGCAGCTGCTCCCCAGAGCTAGCATCACCACCTCAGCCTCACCTCAGATCATCAGGCATTAGAATCTCATAGGAGCACCATTCGGTCCCTAGTGCCAGAAAGGTTGGGGACCACTGCCTTAAAGGATCTACTGAGAGACTCTGTGATTTTTTGAGATGGTGGGGATGCTCGGCTTCCAGAACCTTTGCAGCTAATAGCCAAATTTCTTAGCCATATGTTTCAAAATCCATAGATATTATAAAATATAAGGTCACTTATGATTTTACAAATGCCCTAGGCCTACTAGTAGATTTTTATTATTTTTTGCATTCTGATTGGGACTGAGCAGATCACAGCCACCCAATTATCAGTTGAGAGTTGAGAGTGTTCTTTTTGCATTAATTGAAGTTGTTCCATGAAAGGAAGCCAAATACCATTAGACAGGACATCCTGTGATTCCCTTAGTTTACCATGGCCAAGGACGTGGCTTTTTTTTTAATAAGATGATTGCTTGCTTCCTTTACTGTTAACAGGAGAGCCCAGAACTGACGATGTCCATTTGGCTTCAATGACTCCAACTAGCAAACAGCTAACTTCCTCCCTTCCCCAACTCCGCCCCCGAAAAATCACCTAAAGAATAATAAGAAACTTCTAGTCTTTACTCTTTCCCAAACTCCAAGGGTCTTACCATGTATCTACCTCTCTGTTATTTGTGTACCTGATTAAATTTGAGCAGGGCTCAATTCTTACCCACTTTTTACTCAAATGCTCAGTTTCTGCACTTCCTTTTGAAAATTACAGTGTTATTGCACCGATAGTAATGTTTTAACTTTTGATATATAACAAGGCAGTAGATAAGAGACCAGAGAGGTACTACAAATTGTGTGTGTGTATGAATGTGCACATACTGGTTTTGGTCAAGGGTTGTTGAGTACTTCTGATGCAAAAGTCTGTCCCTTCTTTATTCTTCATTCCAGTAAATAAATGGTAGGTGAGGCTGTAGGTTTAAAAAAGAAAAGAACTCTTCTTCCAATCCAATATACAAGGTTGCCCAGATAAGAGTAGTAGAAAATTAGGGAAGGGGAAGAAGGATGAACTCCACTGTGGGGTGGAATTATAGAAAGATAGAGGGAAATTCATTTGCTGGCCAAAATGAATCATTTCAGCTGGGAAAGGAAGTTTTGGGGACAATGGCCTGGAGAACTGGTGATGAAATAGTGCTCCAAGTTTGCATAGCATTTCCCTAGTTTGGAGAGCTACACCAATTTGGCTGAACGTTACTAATCTTAGTTCAGCTACAGCAACAACCGAAATTTCCATTTCCTGTTCTCATAATGTGCAGCCATCTTGTATGTAATTTGCAGTATGTTCTCTGGGGTTGGGGTATGGGTTTATGTGGAAGCTGATCAGTACCTTGTCCTAATATTTAAGAAGTTTAATGTTACAATTACACTGTTACATTTTGAAATTGGCCATTTTGTGTTTTGTGGCAGAGTCCATTATGGAAAGAATTAAGAGCAAATGGCACCAAGAAGTAGAGTCAAATTAACAAATTTTAACACTAACCTGCACTTCACTCATCCTTTAGGCTTAATTTTATTTTCATTTCCATTTCAAAATGTTCTCATGAGTTTAAAAATGAATTTTGCCATAGTGAAAATACCTTTAGATAGGCAGCAGTCTCTAAGAGTGAGATACCAGGAGATTTATTTTTAAAGTAATATCAATCTGAAGTCTTTTATTAGTGTTGAAAAAAGTTATAAGAGTAATTAACTTGATCTCTTTTCATTTTGACTAAACTACCACAAAAGCAAACTGAGTAACTTAGTAGTAACTGGAAGTGTAAAATATGGTGATTCCTAAAATATTAGCATGGCTTATATGTTACAGCTGGCAGGTTTTTGAGCCAAAAATCATTCCCAGTAGTAAACTGAGTTTACAAGTCACCCAAATCTCTACATTTCAGGCTCTTCTTCAGAGAGAATGCTAGCAATGACCAAATCATCTTGGTTAAAGTGAAAATGTAAAATGAGGCCTTGGTAGAACTAAAAAAGGAAAAGGATTTTACCAAGACCACAGTTGTGTCCTCTATTGGAGTTCCTTTCTCTTCCTACTTACTGTTATCACATAATAAAGACCGAGAACAGAAGGGGACTTGATTGAGAGCAACAATCCTCGAATCAGCCCTAGGTCAAAATCTCAGCTCTTCCACTTAATAATTGTGACTGGGCAGGTGTCTTTGTCCTTTCCCACATAATGGCATAAAAGCAGTAACCATCACATAGCTTTGTTGTGAAGACCAAATGAGAAAAATGCATGTTAACTACTTTTTCCCATGAAGTAAAGGAGATGCAGAGAGGCGAGTCACATGTGCCCAGGTTTATCTAGTGGGTTGATGGTAACTGTGGAAGCCATCGCCCCTAACTCCTACATCAGTGCTCTCGTGAAGCTGAAATACAGCTGGTGAGCTTTTCCTACAGTGTTGGAGACATGGCGAATGGCACATGTTCCTACCTCTGGTTTTTAGACGTAAAGCACAAAGTTCTTTAATTCACTCAACCCTAACTTATCCCCTCCTAACCATCTCACATAGCACTAAAGACACACATCAGCAATTGCTTACAGGGTATAATTTCAGAGACCCTGTGAATTTCCCTCCCCACAAAATTCTCCCACATATGCATTCATTTGGCCTTTATTTACTGTGCACCCACTAATGTGCCGAGCACCATGGTCGACCCAGGAGGTACAGCAGTAAACAAAATATATTCTGTAAAGTACCTGCTCCCATACAGCTGATGTTAGAGGGACAGGAGGTAGTAGACAGACAATAAACAAATGAGATAATTCCAGACCGTGTTAGTATCACCAGCGGTGCGACGTGTGAGTAACTGGAGGAGACCACTTCAGAGGGTGGTCAGGGAGCACTTGCTGAGGACTTGACATTTGAGCCCATCCTGAAGCATGAGAGGCAGTCAGCAGTGCCAAGTGCCTAGTGCTGGGAACAACCTCTTCCTTTGCATGAGGCTTTGAGCCCCGATTATCCCTAAGAATTAACCTTGAAATTGTCATCCTTCTTCTTCTTCTTCTTCTTCTTCTTCTTTTTTTTTTTTTTATTATGAGAAGGTTTTTTTCCCCTCCAACGGATTTCTTTTTGGAAAGGAATGGATTTTCAGGAGAAAAAAAAAATGGGGCAGAGAGGTACAGAATAGAAAATAAATACAAATGTAAGCTGTTTTGCTAATTATTTTATAACCACAACAAACGAATACAGAGAATGCCCCATACAAAACAACACAAGGGTTTAAGATCAGAGTGTTCCTTTAGGCAAGGCTGAAGATTTCAGTCTCTGGTATTAGGAATTTAGGCTGCAGTCCTTGTTTTTGGATGGATCACTCGGTGTGTAGCATAGTCCGTGCTTTTAACCAGATTTGAACAGAAAAATGGCCACTTGGCCCAGGAGGAAGTAGACGAAGTGTTTGGTTTCATGTGTCACATAAATACCAAAGTCCCTCCCCACAGTGCAGTGCCGGGTGGGGTTGTACTTCTTGTCAAACTCCTTAATATGGGACGCAGTGTCCTTCTCTGTTATATTTCTCCAATGCCCGAGTAGCACGTCCACTGAGTCCTGGTGCATTTCCTCCAATATATCGGCATTTTTGATCACCGCCTTTCAGTCACACGTGGTTGCAGTGGGGCAGCGGGTGGCCACTACAACCGTCTCCTAGGGGAGGGGCTGTTGCTACTGAAGCCGTGGTGCATCTCATGGGAAGGTTCAGAGAACGTAAACAACCGAAGATGCTAAGTTCCTAAGGAACCAGCACCACCAAGAGCACAAGATAACCCAGAATCAGGAGGTGGGGAGCGCTCCCAACAAAATTTGCCCACCACAGAACTTCGCCTACTGGTGGCATGTGCATTCAGTTGCTACACTTATGCTATATTTTATGCACACCCAGTTTTATGCAGGGTGGACTAACAACTGAGCATGACCACTCTTCATGGTGGCAGCAGCACTCAGGCCCTGAAAGGTTGACCTGGGGTCTTGTGGGTCCAGGGGCAGGGTTAGGGCCTCACTAGAAATGAGTTGGGATCATGGGAGAGAGCTAAGGTCAGGGTGAGAGGGACCAGGGCCAAGTAGGGCTGGGAAAGTAAACAGAAGGCATATGGTCAAGAAAGAGCCAAGTCGTGGGGGGGCACGTGGTGCCCAAGGAGACCAGCCAAGCCCTGTGGCATGGGAATGAGCTCTGGGTCATTGAAATTATTTTCAGAGCATGGATACCAAGCCACTCACTGTTTGAAACAGATGGACATTTAGGCAAATATAATCAACTATAATCAGCTGCATTTCTGACCATATGAAAAAACGTATGCCCTTTGTGTGTGTGTGTGTTTGTGTTTATGACCTTAGCCTTTTACTCTTTCATTATATGCAGCAAAGTTTTAGTCAAATTAGTGAATATTATGAATGCCACAAAGAACTTTTTTAGAATTCCAAAATTTCTTCATTTCTTGGACAAGAGCCAAGTTTCCAAGTCATTTCAGGACCATCATTACATCGTTGTTAATTTTAAATTTTAAAAAACCAAAACCTCTATGCTGTTTTGAAAGTTGCGTTTCTGTTGCATTTACTCACAATGTTCTGGGTAGTCCAGTTAAGCCACCTACTGATAATACCTGATGGGGTTAATACAGATAATGACAAAGCTATTAAAATGGAAGTAGATTTTCAAGCCTACTTATGGAATCTCCTTTTGCAGGCAGTTGAAGAAATTTGTATTTTAGTCATATTCTATTTTTTTTTAAGTAGTTCTTGGAATACTTGGTGATATGTCAAAAAAAAATGTGCCATATTTCTGTTTTAAAGAGTAAGTTAATGGTAAAATTGACGGGCACTCTGAAAAAGAGTAGTATCTTCTGTTCATTGTTTCTGAGAGGTAGCAGTTAGTTATTAGCTGGATTTGAGACTTCTGGTTGTCACATTTAAATAGAACTTTGTGCTCATATTAAAAGCATGATCATTAAGCAGTGAATGACAATGAAGAGCACATTAATAATTGCAATGTAGGCTGCCTAGAAAACGCCTGGAATAAAGAGCAGGCAACTCTGCCCTCTGATGAAACTCATGTTTTATCCAATGTTTGTTTAACCAGCTTGGTATTAAAGTTCTTTACACTGGTTTTCTTCACTAGCTCTAACCTGTGAATAACCTAATTTTGAGAAAATAAGTTATAGTAGTTCAATATCTGTGCCTTAAAATATATGTATTTCATAATTGTGGACATGTCTTGCTGTTTCTGCACCATCCTTGTCTAAGTCAGTACTGCATTCAGACCCCTAGGAGGGCCTTCAACTCATTCTTGGCAGCTCTCCAGGGAGGGTCATGCCTGGAGGAGTTAAGTCAGTCTTGATTGTCTGTCTAATCCCATAACAGGGTCATAGAGCCCTACAAAAGTAAAACAGATGCACATCTACCCACGGAGGCTCAAGTGCATTGTTATTAACTAAAAACAATAAATGACTTCTTAAATTCCCATCACAGCCAAAAATCCATGCATGCATCAGTTTTTTCCACAAATTCAATGGAAGCTTTAAAACCCAATTTTAAATGAAACTCAGTATAGCTTCTGTAATGTCTCTCTAGAGAGATTTCATCTCGTCAAGGTTTGTCTTTCAAAGATACCCTCTCTGACTCCCACTTCACTCCATCCTGGTCCTTCTCCTCAGACAAATACAGTCTCCCTGCCCCCACATTTCAGGTCACCAATAAAGAGAAAGTGATGAACCAAGAATTATCTGGTGATATTCTTTCCTTGGTGAAATGTTTAAATGCTACCCTTTGAGGTATTGAATCTAGAGAATGAATTATGCACAGCTGAAAAGCGGGGAAGTTTCTGGTTCAGGGGGCACATTGACACTTGATGCCCAGTTCATTATTAGGGTCTGCCACAGCAGACTGCACATCAGCTTTTTGTTAGGAGGGAGACCAGACTGGGCGGCACTCAGGCAGAATCTATTGGCGGTGGTGTGAGGTTTTTCAGAGGAAAACACAGTTAAATGAATGTCTGCTGTGGGACGGAACCTCTTCATCCCTCCTCAAGTTGATGACATATGTTCTAGTGCAGAAATGGTCTTTGAAAACAACTTTTGAGATTTCTTCCTTTGGCTCCGTATTTGAGATGTGGGATGTAAATGTAAAAATATTTTTCTTCAAAATATTTACAGGTGATTTCAGAAAGATGTTGCTTATAAGAGGACATATTGTTATATCAGTGATTGGCTAAATCTGTTTTTAAACTCTATCATAATGTTTTTGGATACTTAGAAATATTTGCAAAATGGCTATTTCCGATAAAATGACAAAATTCTTCTGACTAAAAAGCCATGTTTACAACTGTGTTTTAAACAATGCATCTCCCTTTACCTGGTATGTAGGAACAGGCCAACCTTGAGAATCCTGAAAACTTGAACCAAAGATCACCCTATGAGATGGGGGTTAAAGGTGAGGCCTTGACCGGAACCAAGCGTACATCCAATGATTGGTAAACGGAGGTGCTCTTGTGGCTCACAGGCATTGCTCCCACCTTGGCCTGTGTGGAGACGTGATAGCTTGAAAGGAACTAACACCTAGTCAGTGAGACAGGGCTTCCTATGAAGCACTGATATCTTTAAACATTACTTTAAAAACCACTCGGGCTATAGCGTATTCTTAAAAGGATTTCAGAAATTTGTATGTGCCAAAGTTCAAAGAAATAAGTTCCTGAGGTAAAAAGAAAAATACCATATTCTTTGTACCTCTTTTCTAGTCTGTTCTTTGTTTTCGTCCATGTGAAACTGTATGAAGGATGGATTGCATGTATTTATCTATCTTAGACTACTGGAAATGGAGTACTTCTCCCAGTAATGGGGGAACATGTCGAATATAGAAATTGTTACAAGAGAGAAGAAAAACAGTCGTCATCACTCTAGGTATAGTTGTTAGTTGTCAGTGCAAAATGTGTGAATGAGTATATTTGCATGGGGCAGGTAGAATTTTAAGAATATTTTATACTGCAAGTGAAATTTCCAGTTGCATATGACTCCTTAGGGAGTGTTAAAGCAGGTAACAAATCAGAAGGGGCTTTTAAAGGTTCCACTTCAAAATGGGTTTGAGGTGAATGTAAGCCAAATGAAGCCTCCTTACAGAGCTGCAGACAATAGTCAGCCACTCACAGAGAGCTGTTCTTCTGCAGATGGTCGTATCTAAACTTGGGAAGCCTGGCAAACTCAGACGTTAGTTGCGAA
Source organism: Rousettus aegyptiacus (assembly GCF_014176215.1). Lineage (NCBI taxonomy): Eukaryota > Metazoa > Chordata > Mammalia > Chiroptera > Pteropodidae > Rousettus > Rousettus aegyptiacus. The sequence continues at coordinate 66,214,819 of NW_023416287.1, forward strand.
AAAATCAAAATCAAAATAGGTTCCACATGCCTCATTCCCAAAATTAAGTTCTCAAACCCCGCTCACATCCACACACCCAAAACAAGACCAGAGACAGTATCCTAGGACACCTGGCCTGTCGTGAGCCTTGCCAGGAAGGGAGAAAAACACTGCATTTTCCTTCAAAAGGAGTGATCAAAGTGTAAAGGGAGAAAGTAAGGAAAAGTGGCCTCCTCACCCACGCCAAACACACACACTTTCTCTCTCTCCTTCCCTTCCTCCCCCTCCCCCCCTCTCTGTGAGTCTCTGTCTCTGTCTGTCTCTGTCTCTGTCTCTCTCTTTCCCTCTGTCTCTGTCTCTCTGTCTCTCGCCTGTGATCTATTTGTAAAGGTTAAAGTGGAGCAGACAGACAAAATTAATTACATAAATAATTTCATTTAATGGCCACACATAATGCTAGCTATGACATTTTATATATTTGTCTAATTTTGAAGAGACACTTTTCTGGAATAATTCACACAACTTGCCAAATCTGTTCTTAGGGAAAATTGTAGAATATTTTGTAATTGGTTTTGGAGCTAGTAAGGTGATAGAATTCGTGTTTTCGTTTCCACAATTCAGGACTTACCAAGCCTTTCACATTGCCTTGCTCAGTAGGCTAACTCAGGGTCTCACATAGTCACATAAAATTCCTTTTGTTTCAGTAAGCAGGCATGCAGTTTCTAATCTTTATGGCTGAGTCACTGCTGCAAAGCCTAAACTTGCCAGACCTCTCTCCTTACCACTACCACCAAATGTTGAAGACAGGGTGAAATGGGGGCAAAATCAACACGTTGGCCCTCAGGCCGAGGCCGTCCTTTTTGTGAAGTCATGTGTGTCAGTGGTCACTATCCACCGACAAGCCAGAAACGTGACTTTGCCTGTGGGAGGTATGAAGGGATTTTTGTTTGTGTCTTTTTCTTTCTCCTGTTTGCAAAAAGTGTATTGCCAGCTTCCCGGAAAGGCGTTCAGACATTCACAAAAACAGTGTGTAAATATATTGTGATTATTGCTTTATTTTCAAATAGAAGTAATGAATACAAATGCATTTCAAAGTAAATTTGAAATGCCATATCACAGTATGGTAACCCAGAGACTCTAATACTAGGTTTTAGTGCCTTGCTTATCTACTGCTGTCAGAGCAGTTTTTCTTACCAGGCTTTAAACACGTGGCGATCTGGTTAAGATGCTGACTGAAAGCCACAAATTGAGGGACAGTGCTTCGGCTTCCTTATTTTGCAAGAATGGCGCAGAGAGAAAAGCTTATGTCCCAGGGACCAGATGGCAGGTCATGTAAGAATAAACTGTTGTTTCCGTGTGAAAGACATGCTGAAAATCTAAACAGGAGCATAAACGCTGCACACTACACTGGCTCATCACTCTGTAGCATATGATGTTACTTTACCTTTCTTAACCATTTATTTTTCTTAACTGAATCTTGGGAAATTATTCAAATTAAATCCTTCAAAAGGACAAGAAATTCACATTTGTCAGGGAAGAATATAATCCCCGCCATGCTTCCTTCACAAGATTCTTTCAAGGATCAAAATGGGAGTATGAAATCACTTCAAAATGATAGAGAATTTCCTTGATACACACACAGCATTTCTGAAGAATAGGCAGGAGCAGGTACTTTTGCTTTTATACTGCAAGATAAGTTGACATTCAAGAAAATAGAATGAAATCTTAGGATTTTAGTGGGTGTCCACAGAAGAGCTAAGACTATTAAATACTGTCTTATCAGCTCTGAGTGTAATATTTGGACAAATATAAAGTTTCTCCTGTAACCGTTTAGCCACCTGGATAACTTAAGTTTGAATATATTGGAGTTGCACCTGTAGAAAAAGTGGAAGCTGAAGAAATTGGGAAGAGAACAATGGCTGGCAGAGCAGGAACAGAATTGTTTTTTCCACTTTGGCTGCCCCCTGATTCCTAGAGGTTAGGAAGAACACTATCCTTCTGCAGAGAGGGAATCTGGACCCAGAGCGCTCTCACCTAAAATCCGAAGGCATCATCAACAAAAGGGGTAAAAGACAACCACAGGTGATGTGAATTTATGGTATCTCGGCGAAATTTGGAGTTGGAAGATAGCGTGGTGAGCCTAGTAACTAACTGGAATTTTTCCAAAGCAAAAATCAGGTGCTATTTTACTGTTCAACACGGTCATCTCATTGAGCTCCTTGAAGACAGATAGTGAGCTACAGGCCCATTCAGATATGGAAAGATTGCTGTCCTTAGGCAAACATTTTCAGTAAAGACCCGGAGGAGAGTGATTCATTGACAGAACCTGCAGCAAATGACTTGCTTCCTTGTACTCTTGGATTTTTAAAAGCTATCACAGCTCTTCTACCTGTCCTTTTTTTGTTCCCTTCTTTCTATTATGTAACCAGAGAATATTTTTACTCACTTAGAGATGATTTATCTTTTTAAAGCACATATCTGATTGTGTCTCCTGCATTATGTTTAGTTTTCTTTTTAAATCATCTGGAGCAAAAATTTTATCCCAATTTGGTTTGGTGCCATCTAGCATAATTCTGGCTTCACACCTCATCCTTCATTGATTGGTTGCCTGGTGAAGCTTTTCTGTACTGCCTGAAAAAGAAACCGTTAGAAAAGTGTATCAGCTGCTGTAGGTTATGCCTGTATATGAAAATTACATCAGTCCACAATATTTTAAATGTTGAATTACTTATCTTTTAAGATTTTATATAATTTGTATGGTTGATTTAAAAATTTGGGCATTAAAAGTCAATGGTTTTGTTTAATAAATGCTAGACTAAAGACAACAGAAGTTAGCAACTGAAATGTCCATCAACAGATGATTGGATAAAGAAGTTATGGTTCATATATACAATGGAATGTAACTCGGCCATAAGAAAAAATGAATGAAAAATCCTACCATTTGCAACATTATGGATGGACCTAGAGGTTATAGTGCTGAGCTAAATAAGTCAGAGAAAGATAAATACCACATGATTTCACTTATATGTGGAATCTACGGAACAAACTATACAGAGGATAGTAATGGTGTCTGCAAGAGGGGAGGAGGGTTGGGAGACTGGGAGAAAAAGGTGAAGGGATGAAGCATAAATTAGTAGTTACAAAATAGTACAGCATAGGGAATATATAGTCAATAGTATTGTAATGGCTATGTGTAGAGCCAATATGGGTGCTAGGGTAATCGAGGGAATCACTTCATAAACTATATAAATGTCTAACCAATGTACTATATACCTGAAACTAACAATAAATTTAAAAAAATAAAAAATAATAAAAATAAATAAATAATTAAAGTTAATAAGTCATAAAATGACAGTATGTCATTTAGATTGATGGAGGTAACATCTAAGAAAAAGAGGAAAAGTTCTTAAAAAGGCAAGGACAAAGGATTTATTTATTATAATTTTTTTCTGTTCTTTTTTTACTATTTTATATTAATAAAATAAAAATTGATGTAAAAAAAAAAAACAGAAGTCATTAACCAACAAATAAACAGCCTGCGATAATGTAGAAAAGCAGTAATTATGGTCACATTATGAGATGCCAGTACAGTGACTTTTTTCAGATCTTCCGTGAAGATAATTTAGAGATGAGGGTGTTTTCAAGGATAGATTAATGGATAGTTATAAATAAATAAAATTTTCTTTTAACACTATAAGTAGAAAGCCGATTTTTGTTGCCTTCTTTAGACTTAATAGGGACCCTAAATACAGCTATTCCAGAAATACATAGATGTTTGTGTAAAACCTGTAAATCTATGAAACCTGTAAATCTATGAAACCATAGACTTTTTTCTGTCATATATAGTCATGCTTAAAAATATTATCTCTAAATATCATTTGCCACCAAAAGGATTAAAGAACGCTTGGAGAAATAAATGACTAGTTTTAGGTCTAAAGCAGAAAATGTACAAGCTGAGCCTGGAACACATTGTCATACCAGAAAGCAAGGGCGTTGTTGAAGACCAGGACCTTGTCAAAAGAACTCAGAGCCCATCTTAAGTGAGCTCTCTGCAACCTTATATCAATAAGGATATAAATTGCAATGGATTCAGTTCATAATTATACTTCAAAAATAAAACTCTGTTGGTCATGTTTGGAAAATATTAGAGAACTACCTCTTATTTTGAAAACTGGTAAAAGGGAAAGAGTCAAGCATCTATCCTGCCTTTCTTATATGATTGGTGCCTCAGAAGGGGAAATTTCTCTTTAAAGACTTATCCCAGCTAACAAATCAAGAACAAATAATAGAATATCACTTTGAAGTCTCTAAAGAATTGTTAGATCTAGGCAAATACCACCAAGGACTAACAAACGGCAAAGGGAGTCAATCAAATATATCGTGCCTCGTGATGGATGCTCAAACACCACATGAAGTGGCCTTGCCTGCCACCCGCAATTAGAACTTGATTGGATCAAGCCTCTAGCTCGAATTACCAGTGTGAATACAAGGGACAGAGGAATATGTCAGATCACACCAGTGGGATGCAGTGAGCAAAATCCAGACTGTGGAAACTCTACAAGATAACCCAGTTCCTTTAACAGTAATACAAAAATTGCAAGGGAAATTTTAGAAATGGAGAAGGAACAAAGATGAAATAACTTAAAAGTACATACCAAAGAATCAACGCACATGAACCTTATTTGAATCCAGATTCAAACAAACAAACAAAATTATAAAATGTTATATATTTGATGATATTAAGAAGTTTTTATTTTTAGGTATGGTAATATTTTTATAGTTTTTTTTTCTGTCCTTTTAGAAACATACGGAAATATAGGTGAAATGATGTGATGCCTGGCATTTATTTCAAAATAAAATGGCTTGGGGGGAGGGAGTGTTCATGAGTGTATAAAAATGAAACAAGATTGGCCAAGTATTGATAAGCGTTGAAGCCAAGGAGTAAACACAACCAATTTGTTGCTTTCTTCTCTCTCATTTTGCATGTATCAGAAAATTTCCAAAAAGAAAGTGTGTGTGTGTGTGTGTACACATACATACACACACATGCATATATCCATACATATACACAGTGATGTATATATCATGTACATGATAAATGGAATGATATATATACACCATACATAGCAATGATAGAGTGGAGTGAAGGGGGCGGGGTAGTAGAAGAAGATGTCAAGGAGTGGAATACATGAGGCTTTTCTCATGGAGCTTGGTGAGGTGAACAGCCTTTGGGGGGTTTTGAACTAAGGAGGAAAGGGTCCGATTTGTGCCAATAGGATCACTGTTCCTCTTGTGTTGAGACCAGGGGTTGGGGGTGAAGATGCAAGATGGGAGAGCATGAAGAGACCAGGTGAGAACCGATGGAAGTTTGGATCAGAGTAGCAGCCTCTGAAAATATTTTGTGAAGGTAAAGCAAATAAGATTTGCTGATGGATTGGATATAGTGGTGAGGGAAATTAAAGAGACAAGAATAATAGTGTTTTAGCCTGAGTAACTGGATACAGTGGAGCTGCCATTTACATATCCAAAGCTGAACAAATTGCTACTTACAAGTAATGAAAGTTCTGTGAAATCATGTATAAAGCTAAAAGATTACTCTAGTGTGACTGTTAGAGACCCGATAATGTGTTAAAACGACACATAGACTTAAAGACAAAAGTGAGAGTAAATTGCAGGATAAATTAGGAATTCAGAAACTGAAGAACATTTGAGCCCATTTGAGGGAGGTGTGAAATGATACTGCATGAACAATATATGAAATTTAATCATATCATGGCAAATGTGTAGAACAGAAAGAGAAAAAAAAGGAAGAGGGCTTACACAAGAGGACTTTTGAAAAAATCCTGAATTCTGCCTGGGATCCTGACCTTGAATAGGTATCTTTTGTTTCTGAGTTATTTTTTTCCCTGTTGGTAAATAAACCTGTTTGTTTGTTTTCTAGCTGGGGAATGGCAGTCAATGTGTATTCTACCTCGATAACCCAAGAGACTATGAGCAGACATGACATCATTGCATGGGTTAATGACATAGTATCTTTAAACTACACAAAAGTGGAACAGCTTTGTTCAGGTAAGAGATTATCTTTTAAGTATTTACCTAAATGTTTGCTGTCTACAGTGTGGAATGTGATTTTATGAAGCACAGATGGTATATTTGGGGTAGGAAAAAATATGTATCAGTATCAATATATAATTAAAGGGGGAAAGCTCAGGTATAACTGAAGAATTGTGGGGGGAGTCCTTATGAGCATCTAAGAGCATAGAGCCATCTCGACATGTATTATGAACAGCCTCGCTTGAGCTCTCGAGCTCTGCAATGCCTCCTAACAGGTCTTCCAGCCTCTACTCTATCATCCTGTCAGCCACCATACTTCTCTTGCTAAAATACAGATCGAGTCTTTCAACTCTTATCCTTAAACCTTCAGGGCTCCACGTTGTTCTTCCTATAGGATAAAATTCAAACTCTTCTACATCTCTAGTAAGGTCGTTTCTGTTCTAGCTCCAACCCATCCCCTCAAATTCATTGTCCTCATCACTCTCCCCTGTATCTCAGCCCCATAAAACACTCTTTTTCCTTCCCTTTTGCATCCCATAGCTTTTTCCGTGCCCTCTTTGTTGAGCAGGACTTTCCTTTTCATTTATGGTAAAGCCCCATTGACTTCAAAATCTGACTCAGTTGTTGCTCCCTCTGTGAAGAGTTCCCCAGCCTCCCAGGATCCTTTTTCCCCAAAACAATGTCCCCACCCTTGCAGAATAAGTTGCAACACTGCGTTACAAGGTCTAACTTCCCTGAAATCACCAAGCGTCCTTGAAGATAGGACTGTATTTTTTTTTAATGCCCACAATGACACCATGCCTGGTACAAAGTAGGTCTGTAAGGAATGCATATTGAGTTAAACTTGTTTAAAAAGTAGAAAGTTTCGACTTCTATAATAGAGACATGTTATAAAAATGTGCCACTAGTAAAGTAATTCATTCATAGGTTAGTGTATTTATCAAAGAAATAAATAGTCTTCCTTTGAAACCATGAAGTGTTTTCTTCTTGTGAACAAATAGGTAAGGGATTTTTTTTCTGGCTCTCACATGAAAATGTGTTAGAAAATAGAAAATATTACTGAAATGTATTCATGTGAATTTCCATGAGGCGTAATAGATACAAAGGAGTCATCAGGCTTCTCCGGTGCCGTGGTTTTAGGTGTTCTGCTGTCTTTCCCAGTGAGTTACGTGTAAGAAGATTTCAGGAGTGCACTCGGAATTTGGAAGGCCCCCAGCAGTCACTCGGATATGCCTGACTGCAGTGCCCACCAGTGAATGAATATGCTCTCCCTTTGCCAGGTCTGGATTTTATCAGAGCAGACTCGAGAACTAACTTACAATACTACTGACCCCTCTTCTCTCATGATCATTTTTCCCAGGAGGAAAGACAGTGAGGTTGGCCAGAACCTAGGCATTGCTTCACCCACCCTCTCTGTGCCCAGGCCTCAAACATGAAATCCTCTGGTTTGTGAGGTCAGCAGTGGGTGCTGACTAACCAGTTCTTTGCTCTTCACTACAGGCTAGAGAAAAGCTGATAAACTATGATAATATAAACTGCGAGGTCTACATTGTTAACCTATAGGAATGGCTTTAACAGTTAGTGTCAGAAACAACCCTTGTTGCAGCTTATTCAACTTCAAATCTCCACTCGATCAAATTTTAATTGTGCTGTCCTTGCTGTGTGTTCTGGAGCTTTCTAATATTTTACTTTTAATTTGCTCCCACCAAAACCCTAAAAACAAGTTTCTCTGTTAATTAGCAATCCCTTTATTAATAGCACATGCCACTTTGTATTGTAGTTAATGTATATCTTACCCACAAAGTGGATGTATGCACATGTGGATAAGGAGGATGGATTTGGTTATCAAGAAAAAGAGACACAGGATGGAAGAGGCTAAGGAAAAGAGTCATAGGAAAAATTCCCAGTCACGGTTCTTAAAAGCAAAAGGAATCTGTGGAGATTCCTATGTAATACACTTGAAGAGTTTTTGCTAGCAAATAATATGAGAGCAAATCAGAGCTCTTTTAGATGCAGTAATAAATTTTTATGAATCATATACATAATTCCTTTGCATATCTTTTATATTTCTCACAAAATTTTAAGCAGCATTTGTAAAAGATTCTTGTGCAGTTGTCTTAAAGAAAGCATTGGTGTGCATGTTACAACCATTCATAGCTGCCTCACTCTCAGTGTGGCTTGATGACACCTGTGGAAACAGTTTTGCTCACTGCCAAACAGATCGTTTCCATCAGGATAATTAACTGACTATCATCTAAGGTTATGAGGTTCAGGAGAATAAAGGTAAAATTCCTTCCTTTCTGCTCTAAAACACGTGTTTTTGCTGGGATAAAAAACATGTTAATCTCCATAGTAGAAAGGGGGTCTTTTGTTTTAGGCAAAGGTTTCTTCAAAGTATGAACTGTGGACCATATGTATTTATAATCTCCCAGAGAGCTGCTTGAAAATGCAGATTCTAAGGCTCCTTGACCTTTTAAATCAATATCTGGGGGTATAAAGCCCAAAATCTGCATAACAAGCACCCCAACTGTTTTTTTTGTTGTTGCTGTTTTTTTGTTTTTGCTGCTGCCAGGTTTGCAGTCCATTTTCAGGAAACCCCAAACCACTGAAAGTATAGTTAAATTATCCAAAAACCTTTCTGGAACAGTTTCCTTACTCATAATTTAGTCTGTGACTTTTCTCTTGTCTTTAGCAGTGGCATTTAGCCGGGGAATGCTATCTTTCTGTTTGTTTATTTATGAATTTATTTATTTATACCTTTCATTGTTCCAGAAGGCATTTAAGGCAGCCAGGACAGTGCCGTTAGAATAAGAACAGAACTGAACATTGTTGTCCTAAGTGAATTACCCTCATTATACTTATAAACAGTCAAATTTCTTGGATATTTTCAACTTTCATTTTAATCCTTTTAGATTAAAATGTGTATAATTTTATTTTAGTAGTATGCTGTGGAAACCCATACACAAAATATCTTCATATAATTAAACTTATTTTCTTGTTCAGTAAAATTATTTCTTACCCTCTTTCCTAAAGACTTATGCTCTATTCTGGCATTCTCCTTTTGGTGTTTCTTCTCCCCCCCCCCCCCCCATTTGCATTATGTCCTTTTTTTTTTATTTCCAGCTAAGGGATCTCCCTCCAGTTAATATAAAAACTAATTCAGCTTTTATTTAGCTCATAAAAGGCTGAAATACGGTTTGACATTTGTGTTCCATTTTCTTCAGGATTTTTTGCCTTTAAATAACATCTCATTTGTTTTTATGTGAGCATTTTAAAAGCTCTTTAAAGCAAAAATGGTGTGAGAAGGTATAACACTTGGAAATACATTGCAGTAAATTATAAAACAACGAAGTGACTCACTCTTAACTCCTTTGATTTTATTCCAAGGATGTAACCTTATGAAAATTTTCTTTGAATAGTAAATGTGGGTCATGTAATCATGTGTGTATTTGGTTTGCGTTCATTTCATTTCTTGTGAAAAGCAAATTCAAGCAAGAAAAAAATGGGCTGTATAAATGCAGAGTGGGTTATCAGTCGATCTGAATACTATCTTATAATATGACAGTATATTGCTTACCTAAATCTCTCTTGAAAATGAATAATATTTGTAGATTTCCCATAGTGGAATGGGGAGATTGAACCACATGAAATATCAGATTGGTTCTGCTTAAAAATGTTTTATATTTTAGTTCAATTGTTTATAAAATTTTCAGGACTTTTTGCAGAGTGAGGAGATGTTTTGTGTTTACTTTAGTACCAGCTCAAACCAGTTTCCTAGGTATTTTATAAGATATTCAAGAGGGGGAATGGGCAGCTAGGTGGCAAAAATTCCTAAATTCAGGTTAAGCAACTTGAAATACTGTTTTGGAGATGATAGAAAAGAGTGGGTTAGATGAAGATAAAGAACAAAAAGAAATAGAGTAAGAGAAGTTTGATGGGAGTAGAAGAAAAGTATCAACTCCCTTTTCTTCTTCACCCCTCATCCCTGCCCCAACATAGCAAATCTCCTTTGAAACTTTTCCTGATTTCCATTTTTCTGAGTCCCAGCACTCTCTCTTAGGCTGGGATCTAAACAGCAAAGCCATTGGGCCCACTGCTAGGTCACTGCAAGCACTTGGCCAGCTGAGCACCTAACCTTCATACCTCAAAAGGCAACTGCAGCCTCTCTCCTCCTCACTCACTCCACAGGCCAAGCAAACAGCTGACTTCTTACAGATGCTGAGATAAAATCTATGTCAGGTGCTCACTATGCTGATCAACAGCTCAGTTGTTTTCCTGAGCATTTTAGTATTTTAATGGAATGTCATTCAAATGAAGCCATTTTTTTGGATGGGAAGTTTAGATATTTTGTTGACTCTCTTTAAAAAAAAAAAAAAAGACAAAATGATCAGGATTTGATTCCATTTCAATTTGTGCTTTTCAAAATTGTTTCAAGCTTTGTGTTAGATCAAGTTTCTGGTATTTTCTTCTTCCAGGAAAACTTCTGAATCCCCCTGATCATATGGTAGTCACTGTAGTCACAGTTACAATTGCGGGTCCTTGATGGCTCCCTGAAAGTGTCTAGGCCTTACAGTAATTAAGGTCCACAAAGGTGTGGCTGTCAGCCTTACTGGGGACCTGTAGTTAGTTACAAGGGCACCGAGCCCAGCAGCGCCGTCTCGTCACCATTTTTTATTGCAATTTGGGCCTGTTAAATAGGCCACTCCCATCCTAGTGTGGTGTCCTTATCCCTTCTTTCTTCTGTCTGCAGAGACCTCTGTCAGGAGGGCAGGTTAGTGATGAAATCAGCTCAGTCTAAATTTAGTAGACCTTCTCTTGTTGGCTCTCTTGAACTGAAACCAAGTAAGGATATTTCATCAGTATCTGTGAGCTCAAGAGCTTACATACTTAGCTTTATGAAATCGTAGACTATTATTTGCTATAAAAAAAAAATTCGGTCATCTTGGATTGTGTTACTGTTGTTAGAGATGTAATTGTATTATAATAGAATATTTGTGATGTATTATGGAGAGAGTGTTTTTGTGTTTCTTGCTGACAGTTTTTCTAATTTTGAAATCAGTTTACGTGATCTCAGCATACCAACTAATTGCAGAACAAGGAGACAGAAAATGAGTTGGATAATGGGGGAAGGAAGGGGTCCAGCCTCAAGTTCAGTTGGCTGTAGTGGGCAATATACTTCTGATGTTTCAACTAATGTGCTAATTGAAGGGGAGTTTGTTTTTTGAGCAGAATATAGAATACAGTCATTTTTCCTTCTAAATGTATTTATTTACATATATTTTGATACTTTGTTGCTGAAAATAAATGTAAATTGGTGTTTTTGTTTTTACCGCATTTTGTAATGCTAAATACCATTGAGAAAAAGTGTGTATGCATTCGCCCTCATTTATCAACGTATATCGATGATATATCTTTGAAAGCAGTCAGTCACATCATCTATCTCATTACTGTAGTCAGTTCTGATAATCAATTTAGTTTTTTTTTAACATACATGTTTTGAGGTCTTCTTTGAGCTAGGTCCTGAGGACCCAGATAAATAAGACTTGTCATTGTCTTCTAAGAGCTCAATACAGCAGAGTACTGTCCTACAAAAGACTAGAGACCCCACTGTGGTTAGTGCTATTTAGCAAAAACTTTGAGCATACAAAGGAGGGAGGGGGTGGGGCATGGGGAGCTTGTGGAGAAAGACCTTCATTCATATTCCTTGGGAGTGGCTGAGTACTGGCTGGATTACTTAGAATTGCCATAGTTTGGAAAACACCCCAGAATGCTCCCTCTTGATCAAAGATCTGAATATAAGACTTGAAACAATGAATTGCATAGAAAAAACATAAGTACTAAACTCAGTGACCTTGGACTTAGAGAGGATATTATGAATTTGACTTCAAAGGCAAGGGAAGTAAAAGCAAAAATAAATGTATGGGGACTATATCAAATTAAAAAGTTCTGCACAGCAAAAAACGCCATCAACTAGACAAAGAGGCAGCCATCTGAATGGGAGAAGATATTTGCAAACAACACCTCTGATAAGGCCTAATATCCAAAATATACAAAGAACTCATACAACTCAACAACAACAAAAATAATAATCCAATTAATAAATGGGCAGAAGACCTGAACAGACCCTTCTTCCAAGAAGACATACAAATGGCCAACAGACATGAAAAAATGCTCAACCTCACTAGCTATTAGGGAAATGCAAATCAAAACCACCATGAGATACCACCTCACACCTGTTAGAATGGCTATCATCAATAAGACAATAACAAGTGTTAGAGAGGAACCCTTATACACTGGAATGTAAATTTGTACCGCCACTATGGAAAAGAGTATGGAGGTTCCTCAAAAAATTAAAAATAGAAATACTATATGACCCAGCAATCCCTCTTCTGAGTATCTACCCAAAAAACTTAAAAACATTTATCTGCAAAGATATGTGCACCCCGATGTTCATAGCAATGTTATTCACAGTGGCCAAGACATGGAAATAACCCAAGTGTCCTTTGATAATGAGATAAAGCAGCAATTCCTTATACAATGGAATATTACTCGGCCATGAGAAAAGATGAAATACTATCATTTGCAACAATGGGGATGGATCTTGAGATGATTGTGCTAAGCGAAATAAGTCAGACAGAAAAAATTGAAAGCCATGTGATTTCACTCATAAGTGAGATATAAAACTGAGAGCAACATCATATGACAGGCAGAGACTTGTGGACATGGACAATAATTTAGTGGTTACCAGGGGGAAGGAGAACGGGAAGTAGATAGAGGAGTTACATATACGGTGATGGAAGGAAATGTAACTTTAGGCAGTGAATACGCAATGCAATACACATATGATGTATTATTGAATTGCACATTTGAAACCTATATGCTTTTGTTAACCAATGTCACCCCTATAAATTTAATTTTTTAAATGTCAAAATGTAGAAAAAAAATTCTCACTCTTGAGTCAGATGGGATGACATGTTTTATTAGATATAGCCCTTAAATATATGAAGCTTGTTGTCTTCTCTAAGAAAAATGTAAAGAGTTTTTCCTGGTGATCTCATCATACAAGTATGTGAAAATCGTTTTTACTCTTTGAAGCAACTATATACATGTAAGGTATTCTTTGGAATCTATAGAATTGTTCATTTCTTTGGGAGAAATGCAACAGATGATGACATATTATTAGAAACTTAAACTAATGATTGTCTTTGAGAATTTTCAAAAAGATGCCCAAAATTTAGAAATGGTAGGAATTTGTACAAAGCAATGCCCTTAGTTAAATCCTATACTTTCATCTATTGTTATTTTCCCTTGGCTGGGACAATTCCAGTCTTCAGGGTTCTTAGTAAGTATATCATATCACTAATTCACAAACTCTGTCACACAATTTCCCCTTGGGTTCAGGTTCTTTTTCTTTTAATCTACTATAGTAAGACCCTGCTGAGTTTTATATACTCAAACACCATGAACGGGTTTGTGGTTGTGAATCTGTGAGAACTGTTTGGTACCATGGGTAGGTCATCAGAACAAGTACAGGTGGGTCTAAGGGATGAGGGTGATACTGAGGAGAGTATAGGGCTTAGGCCAATGAATGAACCTCTGAAGCCCCAGCATTGAGACTTGATTAGCTTTACTGCCTGGATCCATGACTCCTTGTCCCCAGGAATCTTAATGAAGGGTGTAGGAAACAGGGCTGGAGCCCAAGGATGCAGTGGATTTAAGACTCATTTGTAATTCATAATTCTAATTTCAGAAACCTTTAGAGCCCCCTCTCCTGATTTTGTCTTTGTTTTATAATAAGATGCTTCCTTTTAAAGCATATGATATGTTTATTTCCAAGTCATTCACCACGTCCAAGAAAAAAACAGTATCTTAACCAGAAAAAAAAGTATGTTGCAACATATTGTAAGTTATTTTTATTTTTCTAAAGATGTCAGTTACTTTATATGATGAATATGTTTTTGTGTTCTTGTTGCTGTTTTTTTCTTTTCTCCTTATCAGTTTTAATCATCTGAAGACTTTAACAGGAAGACTATAAAATTGGGGAGAAATAGTCATTTCCTTTTATAAATGAATTTATGATTACTTAAGCACCTCGTATATTTATCTGGGGAAAGACTTAAGGACTGGAAAAACCCTCAAATGTTTTTCAACAGATAAACTGGAGGATCTTAGGAATGTGTTCCTACCCCCTTTTTTTGCTGGTGGGAGGCCAAGGACCTCATTTTGTTCTTTGGTTCTTTGTCATTTGAATCTAAAACGCACATTTTGGAAATTCATATTTTATATCTGAAACAATCCAATTAAATCCAGTTCATTTTTATAGCTCTGATTATTTTAACCAAGCAAATAATACATAGTTTTATACTTTAGAGGCATAGTGATGTCATAATGCCTCAACTTTTATTTATCTCTCCTTACTGTTTTCAGTGTGCTTTTATATATGTTATTTATTTTAATTCTTATGACAACCCTGTGTGGAAGAATCGGATTTTTTAATTCCTATTTTATATAAGAGGATAAAAGCTCAGAGACGCAAGTGTTCGTAGCTGTTTCTAGGTTGGGGTCTCCTTGTACATCCTTGTGCTCCCCTTGCTATATGTATGGTAGCCGTGGATGTGATAGAGGAGACACTGTGTGTGTACGTCTGTTTCTTTTTTTTCCGACATTTATCAGGAATCCAATTGAACATCTCTTCTAGAAATGGGCATTAGAAAAGAAATCCATATCACCATCCTATAAATTACATTCTATAAAAAAATGGGACACACCTGATAATTATTCTGTGCATGACAAGGGCACAACTCAATGGTACCATCAAGAACTTTCTTAACAAAGATAATGAGACACTAGTAGAAACACACAGGCATTCGTTTCCAGTCTTGTAAAATTCTTCCTTGTTCTACCTACCCAGGGTGGGCTGGGAGAGCCTCATCTCTCTGCCTGTTCCCCTTGTTCCCTCCCTTCTCTGAACTTTTTCCCTCTAAGCAAGATGAGGTGGTTCTGAGATTTCACCACCTCCCTTGGAAGAGTGATTCAATTTATCAGAGTAATTTCTGGTGAGTGAAACAATAACTAGGATAATGATTCCTTATAATAGACACACACCTGTACATGTGTGCGTGATCCACCATTTGAAGCCCAAGAATGCGGCCCTTTTCTTTACGTTGAAACAAGGCCTACTTTAAAACACTTGAACCTGGCAGGATTTCACATTCTCATTTCCTTCTTCCTGTGCTATTGTGAAAAATAGAACAACTTCTAGGATAGTTTTGTTATAAGCCTGGTCCCACAAAAGATTTATACCTCAAGGTATTAACTGTTTTCCATGTATTTAAATGAGTTCAGTGAACCTGTACTGCAGTAGCTATGCTAAAAACCTCCATCAGTACTCCTCCAGCTCCTTTAATATGAGAAGTTGATGTTTTCTTAATCACACGACAGGACTAAATGCTAATGCAACAGTTGAGAATAGTCATCCATTTCCCATCCACTTCTATCCCCTTATTCCCGTATGTTTCCCAACTCCAGCCAGGTGGCAGTTCCTGAACCTTTTCCACGTAGAAATTCTAGAGCACCAATGCTTCACAGCCATAAGCTGGGCTAGCACAGTAGAAAGATGACTTGGTCACCAACCCCAGTCTTGAAGAGTTACTCACCGATCAACTAAGAGGGATAACTAATTAAAATGCAAGTCATACTGCTTTGGGGGCTCCCATAGACATTGCAGTGAAACAGTTAATTCTGCACTAGGAACCAAAAAACTTCTTAGAGGTGTTGATGTTTAGGCTAACCTTTGAAGAGTGAGAAATTTCTATTCATGTGTAAAAGGTGACGAAAGGACATTTTTAGCAGAAAATGTTTGAGCAGAGCAGGGAGAGGGTGCAGTGTTTTATAGGTGTACATGCATGCATAAGACTCAAACATTAAGATGCAAGACAGCAGGACAGTAATGTTTCATCTAATAACTACTGTAGCATTCAAAGAAAGGAAAGATTATTTTAGTCAAGAAAAGCTTCTTATGTTAGCCTTGTTTGGGTCTTTGGCCAAGAAGCCATGCATGGGCAATAAATTTTACTAATGAAATGGAATTCAATTAAAATGTTCAAACTAGAATAGGATTGGAGCCAAGAAAAGGAAGATGGAGATTTTGAGTAAAGTTACCATTTAGATATCGATTTGATGTTCTATCTAGCATATTGTTTTATATATTCCTGAAGTCAGCGGATATTGACTGAGTGCCTACTATATGTCAGGCAATAGGCTAGGATCTGGGGATATAGCTATATACAAAAAAATAATACAGATTATACCCAGTTAGGACCCATTCTTTTACTACCAAAGTTCTCCTTGACATTTGTATCCAAAGCATTCAGGTTTTTTTTTTTTTTCTCTCAGCTTCCCCAAGTACAAAAAAAAGGTGGAACGAGGTCCCTAGACAAAAGTAGATGTGTAACTAGTATCACCATCAGACAGCATATAACTAATAGGTGGCCATGCGTGGGACTATCTGAAACATTAGTAGGCCATCCAGTTCCTGCACAACTAAGAGGGTCAAGTTCTGCTGTTCTTTAAGGGAAAACATTTTTTCTAGCCTACTTTTTTTCTGAATTGGTTTTTTTTTTTTGAAATTTACAGTTTATCAGCCATGTAGACACCATTAAAAAAAAAAAAGAGTGTCAAAAGTCATTGTCAAATGTTTGGGCATGTTAGAATTGCATACCTAGAAATAATAATTGAATTGCTTGGCAATTCTTAAAATAACCATCCCTCTGCAGATTGGTTTTTTTCTACCCTGTCACCATTACGTAATTCTGGCAGATGGCAAGTTACCTCTTTTTATTCTTTCTCTTCCCAGGGTTTGTTATTACCCAAGTGTTAACACTCATAAGCGTTTATGATCAAGTTATTTGACAATAAGAACTGTGTAAATGTGAAACTCACGCCATCACAATACCCTGCAGCATTCTCCTTAAGGAGGGTCATTCTCCACTTTCATTTCTTCTGGATTATATTTGTATGGCAATTCATGGAAGAACTTTAGAAAACTGAAGAAAGAGCCAAATTTTAATGAAAATGAGTATGTCAGTTTCAAAAGTACACATAATTGTGTTTAAGTCCACTTTTAAAAAAGAAAACCAATTCCTGTCCTTCTTTTTCTTTTTAACTAAAATTAAATTTCATTCTCCTTTTATTTCTCTTGCACTCATATGATTGAATCCCTGAGAGAAATACTTGTACATTTCTCATACTAATTTGGCTTCCTCCTAATACTAGAACTGTGCTTAGAAAAGCAAAGTGTTCTGGGATTAACCTGTGAAATATAAAGAAGGCAATTATTTATAGAAAAATACTCTTAGGTTTCACAGTCTGCATGATGTTGTTATGTGGTGTTTCTCTGTAATAGCACGAAGCTTCCTTTGGTACTACCCCTGGCCTTCTGGGCTTTCTCTGGCCAGTAGGCCTCTTCTCCGAGAGCTGTGGGCAGAGAGTACTTACTTTTGGAAAGTAGAGGATGTTATTGGTATTGTAAGTGCTGGTGGACTGGATTTAGGTAGAGAGTGGCAGTAAGTAAGGAGCCCTCACCTGCAGGCCTTGGAGAGCAGGTGAGGTAGCTTAGATCTGGGAAGAACTCTGGAACTTCCAGTCCCAGAGACAGTGACCTCTGCCACAAAAAAAGAGCAAGCTGAAAAAGTGGTTCATTGTGTAGAAATGGACTACAGGTTTGTGCTGGTCAAACTATGCTATTACATCTTACGTTATACTAAAAGCCTCTTCATCAGCTATGACGCTTGGAGTTTACTTAATGGCCTAGCATATAGAACTGTTGATAGAATGATATAGGCAGTGATTCAGTAGAAATTCCCTGAAAAACTGGAACAAGTATGAGCTTTAGGTGTCTTACCTTTAATCACATTTGTCCTTAAAATAGATATGTTCTTAAAATTGGAGCATTAAAGGGTCATATTTTAGGCACTCTCTCTCTAAAGACAGTGTGCCCAGAAATAACCTTTGGTTTCTTACTACCTATCAAATTAAATAAAACTTTTTTCCTGGTTTTTTAAGTCATTAGCAATCTCATGTTAACGCACCTTTCCAACATCTCTCCCCATTACCCCATCACCACCCACAGCCTACATTTGCTCAAACTCATCTTTCACCAGATGTTCTAAGTCTCTATCTTTGCGTGGAATGCCGCCTCTGAGGGCCATCTCCAGGGCCACCTTCCAGCCTGTTCTCCCTCATCACCTTCAACAAGATGTGAGCTCTCCCTCTTTTCAGTTTTCGGAGCTCTGCAAAGTCTTAGGATCATTGAATACCTGTAACCTTAACAGTAAAGGTTAAGCTCCTCAAAAACCGGACGTAACAATACAAGTTTGACTTGACTTTATCTGTTTGATAATATTGATTACTCTTTTTTGGGTTTTTAATTGGGCAAAATTTTTGAACCGACTCCATTAGTAAATGCTATGTGTCTTTGCCATAGAGTTTGTCACCGATAGTTGTTTTTCTCTCTCGTTGGTTTTCCCATGTGTCTTTCTTGTTTCTCATAACTAAATTCCTGGGTTCTTTAAGAGTAAAATTATATTCCTCAGTAAGTATTTGCATATTGGTTTTTCAATGATTAATATGCAAAATGATGTCCCTCTATAACACCTACAGATGGGCATTTCGTAGCAGTGACCCGTAAACACAAAAATTACATAGCCAATCTCCCGTCTTTTCAGATTCTTCTGTCCTCCTCAAGTTTTTCTTAAATCTTCCCTTTTTACAAAGTCAATCATGTAATTTCAACACTTCAAAAAAATATTTATCCATTAAAGTAGAGGAAGGTAATACAAACAACTGTGTGAAAATATGAGTGTACACAGAGAATCTTTATCTCCTGATATTACAATTTTCCAGAACTTTTTATTTTGATGACCCTAATAAGAAAACTGACCCTTCAGAATGGGTTTCATATGTACCTTTCTAACTTGTTTTTCATTTGTAATAAGGGCTTTTTGTGCCTCCCTTTTCTCCCCTATCTGGAATGCCAAATTCTAACCTGAGCCCTATTCTCGAACTTCAGCCTTTGGGACGTCTTGCTGCCAGTTCCAGCATCAGACACCCTGGAAGCCAGTGACATTTTGTCCTGCACACTATTCCTACCTGTGTGCCAAGAGCCTCTCCCAAGTCCTTTATTCTCAATTCCCATGTAGAAACCAAATCTTATACAAAGCTGGGCATATCAGACAGCTGGTTTTGGTAAAATTTGATGAGCACATTACCCTAAAGGAAATCACTGTCGTTAGAAACTAGAAGTGAAACCGAGCACCCAACTCTTCGTCATCAATTAGTAGATGAAACCTTCCAAACTAACAAGATAATTCTTCACCTGCCATTTCTTTATTCTTTCAGTTGGCTGAATCTTTTTCTGTATTAACAGGCAGATTTGAGGTTTTGTTTTTCTTCCTAAAGTATTAAAATGCAAGATGACAAGTTGCAGGGTAATTATGATTTAGTTGAATAAAACAACTGTAAATAGTTTATTTATACTTTGGTGTTCTTTATGTCCTAGGTTTCAACTCAGTTATACTTAATTTCTATGTCAATTATCTTCACAAATACAACTCTTAATATATCAGCCCGCCTGAGAATTATGCATTTTTATCATAATCTAGTTATTTCTCTAAAATTTACTTTTTAATAAGCATTAATACCTAAAACTTAATCGAGGGCTATTTGTATGCAGATTTTTACTATGTTGGAATTTCCTTTAGAAAGATAGAGGAAAATAGTCTTCATTCTTTCATGATCTTTTGAAGAAGAAGCATGTTTAAATCAAGTCAGTACACTGATCTTACAATCTGATCATTTTTCTCTACAGCAGTTCTCACTTTTAACATTGTTCTGCAAGTTTCTTAATAAAAATGTTTAAAGGCAACATTACTTTATAAAAAGTATTCTTGGTTCTTGAAAGCAGGTTGTAAACAGAGACTGTTGGTACCTTTAACTGCAATTTACTGCAGCCTTCTAAGATTCTTAAAAAGGTTTTATATCATATGAATTAGTAAGAACTTGAGCACATATCAGATGAAAGCCCAACCACATGGTATGACAAGGCCTTTTAATATTTCTGCTGATACTCTTAAAAATCTGTCTGCTTGAATAATGATTGCTGGCTTATTTCTTTTTCTATAAAGGAAAGGAGATGAAAATGTTTTTTGACAGCTCACTCTAGGGCAAGGATGGGGTGCTTTTCAGCACTGCACAATTCACATCAGCCTTCTCCGTCTGTGTCTGCGGGAGCTAAAATCTTCCTGCTGGTTATTACTCCTTTTGCTCCTCATGGAATCAGTTTGAAAGCTACTTGTCTTTGGGTCTTATTTAAAATCTGAATTAAAAGTTTCTGACATAACTCCAAGCTCAGTTGAGGACCGTGGGAATTGCCTAGAACAAGCTCATTCGAAACCAGATTTCTGAAATCTAGATCTTTCGTTTTGCTTTTGTGACTCGGGACAGGTGAAGTAGACAGTGTCCTAAGTCCACTTTAACGGAGTTAAATAATACTGTGGTAACCGAAGCTATCAAGCTGCTCTTCATGCCAGGGATGTGAAAGATGCCTATAAAAACAACATACAGCTACTACCGTTTCATCATATTTTTGTTGGATTAGAAAAATGCAGTCAAAGTTTAGGATTTTAAATTCCTTTAAAATATTGCTGTTTCAAAGCATTACTTCCCAATTGCTTTTAAGCCGTTCGAGCCTTCTGTCTCTGTAGATGGGGAGATTTCTGCTGATGTATTAGCAATAGGTAACCCAGTGTTTTGCCGTCTCACTTTCCTTGTTAGGAAGCCCTGATTTCCCAAAGGGGAATGCTGCCTTCAGCGTGAGGTTTGGGCCTTGGTAACAGATGCATTTCTGCAGTGAGATCAGTTCAAGGAAAGACAGGGCTGAAAGCAAAAATAGAGCTGGAATGCTTTTGTGATTAATTTGAAAGCTATTTAATATTCAGTTAAATTCTAATTCTAATATGAAAGGAATTTCTAATATGAAAGTTAATATTCAACTACTGAAGATGACAGAAAATATGGTTATATTGCTGAGTATATAAATATTAAGAGCTCCAAGAGGCATATATGGAAGATAGGATCACCAGATCTGTAATCTGGAAAGGGCGTGGAGTCACACTTCAGGTACTGCCATGTTCTTGAGTCTCTGATAGCAAGTAGGATAAAAGATGGTCAAGGCTAGAAGCAAGAGCACTGGCAAAAAGTTCTAGTCATATGAGGCTGAAGCATTATCTTCTCATTAGCAGAAATATCAAGTATCCCTTAAAAGAGAAGTTGGTGACAGACTGAGAATTAGAGAATCATCTAATTTTAGCTCAGAGATCTCTCCAAACCTGATGTTTTGCAGATAGGAATACTGCTGGCTTAGAAGGGTCTGATAACATGGCACAGTTCATTCAAGATGATTAAGGCTGAGATCCAAAGGACCAACAGTCTGGCTCTCCTTCCCCACCCCTCTTTCTGGTCTACATTGATATTAGTCGAGAGAACAGCTTTTTTACAAATCATTTACCTGTAATGAGATTCCTGTAATGAAAGTAATAATTGCATAGATGTGTCCAGTAAATTAAGTTTGTCTTCCCTTTTTTCTGACCCTTCATCAGTACCAGATAAGGTTGTGGAAAGTTGTAACTAAGTCCTTCAATGATATAGGCAGATCTGTATAATAACTCCTTAGCCTGTGAAAAATTCAGATGGGCAGTTTGAGTAACTGGCAGAACCCAGTGTAGTTTCATGTCTTTCTCCACAGGTTATGTCACTTTTCTGGGAAAATACTGTGAGATTTTGACAGCAATAATATCTATCTATCTATCTATCTATCTATCTATCTATCTATCTATCTATCTATAGAGAGAGAGAGAGAGAGAGAGAGAGAGAGAGAGAGAGAGAGAGAGTGTGTGTGTGTGTGTGTGTGTGTGTGTGTGTGTGTGTGTGGAGAGAGAAGGGGGAGGGGAAATAAAATGCATATTTTATATATATACATCATATACATGTGTAAAATGAAATTCTCATAAGTATATATACTAAAATATAAAATCATGACTTTGGAGCAGATCAACTATCTATCTATTCCAAGATTCTACTGTGAGTAGGAAAGGTAAAGCCAATGCCTCTGACATCAGTTTGCAAGATTTATATGTTCTCTTGCAGTTTCCTTTGTAACTCCTTATAATCTAGAAAATTTTCTCACCTTTCTTTGAAACTTTGACTTTTCAACTCATTATCTCCTAGAAGCAGCATACAGGAAAGGAAAATTTTTAAAAAATTGAAGTTCATATCTGAGTTTAAATTTCGCTTCTGCTACGTGTTTAGCTGAGGCTTGTTCCCAAATCTGTAAAATAGGGTGATGATAATAAAAATACTTAACTCTGTGAAGTTCAGAATTTAAAAACATATGAAAGCTTTCACAGATCTTACACAAATGTGTCTTCATTTCTTATATCTTTTGGTATAATATATTCTGTAAATTTGTTATTACTAGTATTTCC
Source organism: Rousettus aegyptiacus (assembly GCF_014176215.1). Lineage (NCBI taxonomy): Eukaryota > Metazoa > Chordata > Mammalia > Chiroptera > Pteropodidae > Rousettus > Rousettus aegyptiacus. Next base: position 66,237,393 of record NW_023416287.1, read on the forward strand.
TTTTTGTTACATGAAAATTTCCTTTTAAAAATGTCCATTTATCCTGATATTATTCTGTTGCATTCCTGAGATCTGGTAAAAAATGAGATTGTCTTATCCTTCTCATGATTTCATAGACTTAAATCATAAATCCCTGAATAGTTTGAGTATGGATATTCATTTTAGAGTTCCGCCTTCATACAGTGCCCTACCTATTTGGTTTAGATTTCTTTCCCCCAGACTTTTCAGTTCCATTATGTCACTTTTGACGTATAACAACTGCAGGCATTCTTGGGGCAGTAAATGTGCACATAGCATGGCACTGTGCACAGACAGAATATTTTCCTTTCTTATACTTATTGCCTGATCATGTCCAGAATTCTGTTGACCTTCATAACTGCAGTAGCACCTGGAATTGATGAGCTCAGAGCATAGCCCATCGTAATTAATCTCTTGGTGGCACAGCATTGTACATTTGGATTGCTGTTATTTAAGTGTGTTATATTTAGCCTTTTGAAGCTTATCTGTTTTCTGCAGACTTGGTTTCTGGAGTGGTTCTTGTTTTCATTAGGGTGTGTATGTGTGTGTGTGTGAGAATTTATTTATACTCCATCAATTCTTAAAAGAATATATAGCAACTCTTTAATACCTATTATCTGGGACTTTGATAACATTAGAATTTTATTATTTACTACCCTTTGTTGTGGTTCAGCTGCTCCACCCTACAGGGCTTCATTCATTATAGCAGATATTTATTGAAGCCCACGCTTTGCCAGGTTCAAAGCTTGGATACAGAGGGGGGACCAAGACAGATAAGTTAAAGCTTTCTTAAAATCTACATTCCACTGAGGGAAGCTAAACCACAAATCAGCATAAGAATTAACAATAAAATACCAGACATAAAACAGGATGAGGTGATGAAGAGTGACTATAGAACCACTTCAGATGGCATGGTAAGGGAGGGCCAGTGGAGGTGACATCCAGGCTTTGATCTGAATGGCAAGAAGAATGTGAAGCCTGAGAGGAAACAGCCTGTGTGAATGTCCTAAGGCAGGAACAAACCTAAAGTGTTCTAGGAACAACAAGGAAGCCAGTGTGAAGGGAGCTTCCCAAAGTGAAGTTAGGCAAGGGAGAGGTGGACGGAGGACTGAGGGCCAGGGAAAGAGTTTAGACTTTGTGCTCTTTTCGTAGGAAACCACTGCAGTATCTTTAGCAAGGGGTGGTCCATGATCTGAAAAATGGCAACCTTGGCATAATCTGATGAAAGTGGGATTGGTATAAACTATTGGCCACATTCTTGCAAGGTTAATGAAATGACACAAAATTCTGCATACCTATCAGTGAGGAACATTCTTATTTTTGGCTGTCTAGAAATCCAGGACAATGGCAGTGATTTCTGAACTTTCCAGTTGGTGCCCAGTTTATCTGAGTACAGAAGAAAATATAGATTTTAAAGGAGGAAGTGAGTAAAGGAGCTAAAAACTATTCAGAGGTTGAGTTGGATAAAGAAAGAAAAGTGACTGTTAGATTCTGTAACAGAGAACTATCGATGGCTTGACCAGAACATCGTAAGGTTGGAAGACAGTTGAATTGGTTTGAATTGTAGATGAAACAATGAAAATAGGGACAGTTTTCTCAAGTTTTGCTGTGTATAGGAGGAGTTAAATAGTCAGTAGCTAAAGGATGAAATGGAATTAAGGAAGGTTTTTTCCTTTCATCAAAGCCAGATTATACTAGAGCATGTTTGCATGCTTTCAGAATAACCAATTCAGAGAAAAATTGGCATTGCAGAAGTGAACGAGGATAGTTGCAGGAGTGAACGAGGATAGTTGCAGGAGTGACATTGATGAGAAGGTGAGAGGAGACGTGACCCCTAGTACAAACATAAGGTTGACCTTTGATAGGAATCGGAAGACAACAGCCTTGTTCTGGCGATGCCTTAGTATGGTTTCCTGCCCCAACAAGAATCCTCGATGATGTTCTGAGTAGCAGAAATTAATTTCAGGTTACCCTTTTCATGATGTCTCTCAATTACTAGAGATTAGAGAAGCAGAGTTGAAAATGCTCAAATGGGCATGCCCCAGGGGCAAGAGTAATAAGTGTTCAGCAAAGTCAATAAGGTATTTCTTAAAAATTCTCAAGGATTCCTTTGACTCTAGAAAATATGACATATGATATTATATCTAAAGGACCATGTAAGATACCATTTATTGGAAAATGCTAATATGATCTACCCTTTCTACCTTGTTTATTGAAAAAGAATACTTTCTTTCTTATATGATGTTCATTTGATTCTGAAATGTATAGAGAAGGTGTGAAAAGCCCAGAGTTTATAGGTAGTAAATTATGCAGTTAGAATTTTATACAAAAAAAAAAAAAAGCTTGCTTACTTTAGTGTAAAAGCTTTTAGACCCTTAAAAAATATGGAAAGTATCCCAATTTATTTTTTAAACTTAACCATGATAAGAAAATAAGACAAACAGTTGTGGACAATCTCAAAAGTATAGGTGCAAAAATCACCAACTATTTGTGAATCTAAACCAGTACCATAGTGAAAACTTAGTAAACATCACCAAGTAGGACTTACTTCAGGAATGCAAAGATGATACAACATTAGGAAATCAGTGAGCATGATTGATCATATTAATAGCTCGAAGAAAGAAACTTTTTTAAATCTCCAAGGTGGTTGAAAAGGTAGTTGATAAAACTCAGTGTCCCTTCCTGATAAAAACTCCTGATAAACCTTAAAATACAAGAGTATTTTCTTAGTATCATAAATCAGTGGCCAATAACAGACTTAGAGGACAAACATATTAAAAATATATATAGATATATATAAATATATATACATATATAGTACAAATATATCATTTTATGCATTATGTTTCTAGGAAACCAAAAAAAACTGAAAATTTGTTATAACTCATGAGCTATGAAATCAGTGTTTAAAAATCAATAATTTTCAACAACCTAGATGAAATGGATAACCACCTAGAAAGACATAAAATACTGAAATTTAAGAAAAGGTAGAAATTCCGAATAGACCTATATAACAAGAGATTGAATTAGTAGTTTTTTTTTTTAATTCCCACAAGAAAAGCCCAGGCCCAGATGATTTCAATGGTGAAATCTACCAAATGCTTAAATTTGGTAGATTAACGCTAGTCCTTCATATACTTTTCCAAAATATAAAAGGAGAGAATACTTGCAGCTCTTTCTGAGGCCAGTATTTCCTAGATACCAAAACCAAATAAAAATATATGAAAACTACAGACTAATATCTCTTCTGATATTTTCACACCTTCTCTATACATTTCAGAATCAAATGAACATCATCCTCAACAAAATACAGCAGAATAAATCTGGCAACATAGAAGGATTATATATCATGATCAAATGGAATTAATGCAATGTTGGTTTAACATATGAAGAGCAATCAAGATAATACACCATAATAACAGAATAAAGGACAAAAGCCATATGTTAATCTCAGTAGATGCAGAGAAAGCATTTGATAAAATTCAGTACGCTTTCATGATAACACTAAACAAACTAGAAAGAGAAGGAAACCTCCTCAATCTGATAATGCTGTCTGAAAAATCCACAGCTAACATCATCCTAGGCAGTGAAAAAGTAGATCCCCCTAAGACCTGGAATGAGGCATGAATGTCCACTCTAAGCACTTATTTCAACATTGTACTAGAGGTTCTAGCCAAAACTATTAGACAAGAGGAAGAAATTAGAGGCATTCAATTTGGAAAGGAAGATGTAAAACTATTTGTCATGATCTTGTATGTGGAAAATCTTAGGAACCCTCCCAAAAAAACCATTATAACTAGTAAATGAAAAATGAAATGAGGTTGCAGGATATAAGATGAATATCTAAAAATCAATCATATTTCTGTGCTTTCACAGTAAACAATCCAAAAATAAAATTAGGAATACAATTCCACTTACGTTAGTATTAAAGAGAATAATATAGTAATAAATTAGAAGAAATGCGAGACATATGTACTGAAAACTTTAAAACATCATTGAAAGAAATAAGTCGAAAGAGAACCCATGGATTGGAAGATTTAATATTGATAAGATGACAACACTCCCCTAAAAAAAACTGCCTTTTTGATATAAATTGACAATCTAATCCTAATATTAATGTTGAAATGCAAGAGACCTAAGATAGCTGAAACAATCATGAAAAGGAAGGACAAACTGGAAGACTTCTACTTTTGAATTCAAAACTGGCTCCAGAGTAATCAAGACAGTATGCTACTAGCATAAGGATAGACATATAGATGGAATAGAATTAATGAACCCATACATTTGTAGTTAATCGATTTTCAACAACAAGACAATTAATAGTGGAAAGAGTTGTCTTTTTAACATTGTGCTGGGACAAATGAATAGTCAAATGCAAAATAATGAAGTTGGACCCAAACCTCATGCCATTTATAAAAATTAATTTAAAATGGATTATGACCTAAATTAAGAACTAAAACTACAACTTTTAGAAGAAAATGTAGCTGTAAATCCTAACCTTGGATTAGGCAATGGCTTTTTAGATGTGACAAAAGAAAAAATTGATAAATTTTACTTCATCAAAATTTAAAACTTTTGTGCTTCACAGGATAAAGAAGTAAAAAGACAATCTACAAAACAGAAGAAAATACTTGCAAATCACATATCTGATAAGAGGCATATCTAGAATGTAGAAAGGATTCTTACAACTTACCAAGAAAATGATAACCCAATTTAAAACTGGGTGAGGGATTTACATAAACATTTCTCCAAAGAGCATACACAATGGCTAAAAAACATATGAAAAGGATATTAAATATTATTAGTCACTAGGGATGTCAAATCAAAACCAAATTGGTACCACTTTATGCTTGCTAGGATGACTAGAGTCGAAGAGCTAGACGGTAAATGTTAGTGGAGATATGGAGAAATTGGAACCCTCATGTACTGCTGGTGGGCATATAAAATGGTGCCTAACCTTTGGAAAACAATTTGGCGGTTCCTCAAAATAGAATTGCTATACTCCTAGGTATGTCCCATGAGAATTAAAAACTTATGTTCATGCAAAACTTTGTACACAAATGTTCACAGAAGTATTGTTCACCATAGCCCAAAAGTGAAAACAACCCGGTATCTGTCACCTGATGAATGGATCAATAAAATGTGATATAGTCGTACAATGGAATATTATTCAACCATAAAAAGGATTATGAAGTTCTGATACACACCACAACATAGGTGAAATTTGAAAGATTTTGCTAAGTGAAAGAAAACAGACACAGGCCACATACTTCATAAGTCCATTTACCTTAAATGTCCAGAGTGGGCAAATACAGAGAGAGAGAAAATAGATTAGTGATTACCAGGTCCTGCAGGGAGGAGAGAATAGAGAATGGCTGCTAATAGGTCTGGAGTTTCTCTTGCGGGTAATTAAAATCCTCTGGGATTAGATACTGGTGATGCATGCACAATTCTGTGACTATATTAAAAACCACTAACTATACTTTAAAAGATTGAACTTTGTGATATGTGAATTACCTTAATAAAGTTCTTTTATTAAATAGTAAATGACTAATTTTTAAAGAAAATCTATTTTCTATATGCCATGAATGACAAATTTAAAAAAAAAATACAACGGGAAGAATAAATGCAGAATAAAATTTAAGGAATTTTTGAGAAAAAGGAGAGGGAAAATTATTCTACAGATAGTAATACATATTAATTGTATTTAAATAATGAGACAGACAAAAAAAATAAAGTCTAGAAAGAGACCTTAAAGCATGTATTAGGAAGGTAGTACATAGTAAAGATACTGCTTCTCAGTGGTAAAAGTATAGATCATTGGTGAAATATGGTGTTCAACCTCTAGCCAACTTTATCAGTTGGTATTTCAAGTTAAAAATAGCAGAAAATAATCCTGGAAAGCTTGGTAGAAGATGAATTTTAAGGAAGGATATTGGGTTACCCAGCATCAATGGGAAACCAAACTCAGAAGATGACAGCAACCAAAAGATGCTAAGGAGATGGGAACAGAGCCTGCCTTATGCCACTGAGCTAAGATGGTTAGGATGCCACTTTGTTACTATCACTGCTTCAGGATTCCAGACCTTACCACCGCCACCATGACTAAATTCTTATGGTCCCTCCATGTTTCTGTCACTCCCTCAAGACTCTGAGACCAAGGCAGGAACATCCAAATGCAGAGCCTCGGTCACAAGGCAGCATTTTACTACTGGGGATAAGGAAAGGGGTGTCTGCCCACTTTCACTCCTGTGGTGGAAGGCAGGGAACTGTAGCATCAACTCAGATAGGAGGGTGTCCAAATGCGAGGGAGCCAAAAATGACAGATTTCCGCTAACATTTGGAATAACTAAAATTAGAACCATCCTGTATGTCATAGACCAAAATAAATTCCACATGGATTCAGAATATAAATGTAAAACTTGAAACCATAAAAGTATTTGAAGAAAATACACGTGAATATTTATGTAATCTTGGTTGGGGAAAGTTGCTAAGCATGATATAGAAATCAGGAAGCCATCAAAAATGTCAGTAAAGAAAAGTACATGACTCAGAAAGGGAATCATGGTCCATTAAATTAAAAAAAAAAAAAACATACCAGAACATAAACAGTGGTTTTCTCTGGATGGTGACTAGAGACGAGCCAGCCTGCCTTCTTTCCTTGTTCCCTCCTTGCCATCCTCCCTCCATTGAAGTTTGGTGGGTTTCTTTTTTTTTTCCCCAAAAGCTGTTATTTTTAAATTCAGAAAGTAAGTGATTTGGTTGGTTGCTTTGTAAGAATGCATGGATATCTGGGCCTCCATAGGTAAATTTTATGCTAAACTCTACAAAAGTGAAAGTAACTCTTGAAAGAGCAAATAATGAGACAGTTGTATTTAGACATCCCCATTTCTGTAAAAATAATATTAAAATGGCTATTAGAATTTACTCCATCTGTTGGTACTTCAGAAGGAAGAACTGAGTAATCGGACAGTGACCATAAGAACGCGCCCCCAAGATCATGATGTTTCTTTTACCTCCTCTGATAGCTTTTTGCGGGGGAAGTCGGGGGGAGGTCCTCATTTTTAAGAGAACCCTTCTGCTTGACTAGAGACTGGCTAGTTAGCATTCAAGGTACTCACATCTAAGGGGAAGCATCGCAGATGTAAAGATTCTGCAAGACATACTTATCGTGGCCTGTGTTTCATCAGTTTATGCTCTTGCCTATAAGTAAGTTGCCCCGCCATGTCCTGTTCTAGCAGAGCTTAGATCCCTGATACTTGGTTCCCTCTTATCTTGGATTCCCATCTCAGTAAAGGGTGTTCGGCGTCTATCTGACATGAGACCAAGTGGGTTCTTCCCATGTAAAGTCAAGTCGCCTGAGTGGAATGAAAGGTTTCTCACAGAAACCTTGATACCACAGGGTGAAAGGAGCCCATCGTGTTCCAGAAGGCCTGTCATTGGTGAATTATAGACACAGACCACGAGATCTTTAGGGGCTAAAAAGGAAAAGAGAACACAGAAATGGCCACATATTCCCCTTCTTGGCACCCAATTGCTTTTCCTCTGGCTTTCCTCTGGCTTTGAATTTCTTCTTCTGAATGCCTTTAGCCTTTAAAGATACGAATCAGTGAAGGATCTGGCTAGGATTTTCTAGTTGAAATTGTCATGACTAAGAGTTCTTCATTAAAATAATTGAAGACTTGCTAATAAACTCTTTTCTATGACCATTTCCTCAGGGGACTCGTTGAACATTTCTGTTATTTTTATTTCTCGGCCATAAACAGCATGACTCTAAACTTCTATAAGTTTCAGAGTCTCCATGTCTTCATCCTTCATGTTAATATAGGAACCCCATTGCTCTGGACTAGAATAAAATTGGTTTACAACTGTTTTTTGGAATTAGATGGCTTAGTTAGAGTTTCACCTAAACCATTTTATAAGACGGGGGAAAATAGCATATGTGCATTTTTTGAGCTACACATTTCATGAGAACTTTAGTAGCTTCCTCATGTATAAATTTTCTGCTATTTTTGTCTTACGTTTGATGACTTGGAGCAAGTAGCAGCTAAATGGAAGGCAAAAAAAAATACATTCTTTTTTTTTTTTTTCCTGATAGAACCTAAGAAGAGTTGGTTTACCCTAATTTCCATGTCATTAAAATGTAAGGTTGTGTTCATTGTTCGTGGAACCTGGCGATGCTCTTGTGCACACATCAGTAGCACAAAGGTGAGGAAGGGGCAGTGGGAGAAGCTGCTGCCTTGAGGCTCTGCCCCTTCCCTCCCACACCAGCCCCGGTGGGCAAGGAGGTTGTGAGGAGCGGGGCACACGTGGCCATGGGGGCTCGGAGTGATGACGGCTGCTTCCTGCCTAGCAGTCCTCCTTCGTACCTGAGGACAGACTCACGCTCGTACTTTTCTTGTCTCTTTCCAGGAGCAGCCTATTGTCAGTTCATGGACATGCTCTTTCCAGGCTGCATTAGTTTGAAGAAAGTAAAATTTCAAGCAAAATTGGAGCATGAGTATATTCACAATTTTAAACTTCTGCAAGCATCATTTAAGCGAATGAATGTCGATAAGGTAGGACACTAACTTATACCTCCATAAAATGCATTTTCTTTCTTTAAAATTGTTTTTGTGCAGGAATGCAAAAATCCAAAAGAATAATGTCAATGGGATATGTCTTGGTATCTCAACAGTAGGTTGGGGTCTGCACATAGCATAAGGCATCAAGCTAAACTTCCCGTATTTGTGTGAGGTTTTTATTTAAGGAGATTCCTAACTGTAACCATTAGACTAAAAACCCTGTAAGAAGAATTACAAATGTTAAAACATTATTCTGTTTTAGCATTGCAAATGACAAATTTTTATGTTTGCCAGATGCCACTTTGGTTCTTTGTATACTTCGTTCTCTTAGAGGAACAGCATGTTACAGTGAAAGTACAATGGGTTTGAATCTCAGTAAGTTATTTAAATTCTTTGAGTCCGAGTTTTCCCATCTGTAAAATAGAACTAAAACCCCCTTCCCTGTGGTTATGAAGTTAAAGTGAGAAATGCATGTAAAAATAAATGTCCAGCACAGTCCATACACTCAGATTCTGTCAGTGTCTATCAATTGTCCTTTTTATCCCTTTGAATTTTATAATTTTGTCTTAGAGTGATACAAGTGGAATTAGACTGGAGTCCTTTCCATCCCCCTCCTCCATAAAGTACTGTTGCTAAAGTCCATTCAATTTTCATGTTTCCTGCTGTTCAAATACATATTTAATTCATATTATTTCTTTAGGATCTATCTCTTATAGGGAGTAGGTTTGGAAAAAAATATTTTGAATAAAGGGAAGAAATAAACTAGAAGGGGAGAAATGGAAAACTTTTCTTTGCATGAATAGCAATAAACAGGCTATGGAAATAAATCTTGGGTTATTAAGAGTGAGGGGTTAAAGAAAAAAAATTGGTAAGCTGTATATGTTTTTAATGCAATTAATATCTTCCTAAGTCAAAATGTTCTTATCAAAATAGTATTAAATTCTTGGTTTCTTGTTTTCTCAGAATTTTTTTTTGAAAACATATTCTATTTACCATCATAAACTTTCAAATTATTTTCAACTTTATGTCCTTTGCTGTAGTGACTTTCCAGTTAGCCACTTCAAAACCAGAGCTGTACAAGTTCTCCTTGCTTATTAGCAGCCTCGCTTATGTCTTTTTCATTCATTTCTCAATGCATGCTTCTGGACTGAAAAGAAACGCCCATTCATATGTTTATTGATGGAATTTTGCTTCTATAACAAAACAGGGGGCTCCATATCTCTCCAGAAGTATCCATACACACAGTGGATGAGCCTTTGTGAAGAATATTGCAGATAAAATTCTTGTAGTGGAGGGAGATGGGCCTTGATGACCTTTGTTGGCCTCTCTCACTTAATATGCTATGGTCCTACCCAAAGGTCTTTGGATAGAGACAGTGGTCCCTGTTCATGTTTATCACGGCCTGACAGCACGTGGGAAGCTTCTGTACGAAGACTTGCTTGCCACCTCACATTTTGAATTTATGCCCTTAGAACTTTCATTTTGATAGGAATGCAAAATTAAATCAGAAGACATGAAAATATTTAAGTAGTACAGTGAAGAGTCGGGTAAGTGCACATGCGGAAGGAATTCAGTTGGCCAGCCTTCCCTGAAGCTCGGGAGGAGCAAGAGGAGAAGAGGTTTCAGCACCCCAGTCTCCACTGCTGGCAGAGTCTTCACGAAAGATGTGGTCTCCTCCAAAAGTTTGCTTCTCTTTTATTTTGTTCCGTACTTGACTTAGTTTCAATTGTAGCTGCATAAAAAACATTTTAGGAATTGTACTGCTAATGTTATGTTTTCATGGATGACCTAAAATGCTTTGGTTGCTTTTTTTCTTTCGAGTTGTCATTGGTATTTGAGGTCTGTCTTCTTTTTTTAAGTGGTCCCAATGACCCATTTTAGGATATCAATGGTACGTAGCGCGTGAAGTGGCAACACCTTGATGAAAATTTAATTTATAGTTTCCATTTATATCATTATATAGTGAAGCCACAGTTTTTGAGCACTGAGTTTCTGTCTGAATCTCACGCTCATACACACATATACACACTCGCATACACGTGATCTGACTGACTGACTCCCTCACGATAGCTCTCGTGGCTCACATTCGTGTAAGCATTCCAACCCAAAGATGAAGAGGTAAGGATCTGATGATGGTGCTTTTTGGGTAGCTAGGTACCATTCCATTTTCCTTCCAAAATAGCTGCCCACTAAATTAAAGCTAAGCAGTCACACCACATATTTTTCTGTCCTAATTCTGAAGAGTCCTGTAAGACTTCTAAAAGGAATACTGACTGGCCCTTTAGGTTGCCAATACAAAAGAAAAAGCTGAGGTTCATCTCAGAAGTTGAGGTGAACACCGTGTACCTCCTCCTCCAGAGTACCTCCCGTGACTCCCCTAATCAGCCTCCATTTCTCTTCCTCTCCCCACCCCAGCACATTAGCTGTGCTTCTGTGTAGCCCATGAGTTACTGGGCCCTGTATTGTGGTTAGTTGTTTTGGTTCTCTCTACATTGTACATAAGCTCTATGAAAGCTCATTTTGTTTCATAAGAACCATTGGGTTGGTACATGTTTTCATTGATTTGAGTCATTCATTCTCACTTTGTGGTAGCAAGTGTTACAAAGAAATAAGGAAAACCCAGCAATCTTGAAACAGACAACCCAGGCCCATGTTTTTTGGGAAGATGCTTTGGTAATAAACATACAATAGAGAGGTTCAGCCCTCTATTGACAGCTAAGGGTATTCCTTGTTTTGTCTGGCTTGTTCAGAAGTATCAAATATTTTAAAAGAACCAGCTACATTTTCATTCTTATTTAATATAATGAAAAATTATATGAATTCTAGAATACAGCTGGCTAAGAACCTGGGGGAGAGACCAGTAGTCATGAATTGCAGACATGCAGGAAATAGTTATATTTAGGGAACACTTCAGTTGTATTAAATCCAAACAAACCTGAGGTTCGTGACTCTCACGGCAACTTTATATTGCAGGTAATTCCAGTGGAGAAGCTAGTGAAAGGGCGTTTCCAGGACAACCTGGATTTTATTCAGTGGTTTAAGAAGTTCTATGATGCTAACTACGATGGAAAGGAGTATGATCCTGTAGAAGCACGACAAGGGCAAGATGCAATCCCTCCCCCCGACCCCGGCGAACAGATCTTCAACCTGCCCAAAAAGTCGCACCATGCAAACTCTCCCACAGCAGGTATTGTAACAGTGAAATCAGAGTCACTTTCATTTCAGAAGATGACTCAGGCCTTCCTGTGCTTAATCGATTCTTCCCAGCAGTCAGCATTTTAATGCCTCTGGATGATTTTTATTCTTTGACCACAGTTATCTTCCTAGCAATGACCTTTCTATGATAAGTCTAACAATCCTTATTTAACTATTTAATAAAACAGGGCTATTCACTTTAAGTAAGTCACAGAAGCAATATGTTAAAATAATACTTCAAGGGCATATTTCGTTTTCCTTGTATTTTTTCCTGAGAAATTTAAAGTATGTTTAGATTTTGACTAAAATATTTTTACTGCTTAATTGCTGGCAGTAAAGAATGCATTTACATGTGGATCATCATCTATAAACCTTCAAAGGAAACTCATGAACTCTATATTCTCTCTCTTACAAGAAGCAGTGCCAATTTTTGTGATGATATTCAGTAAGACTTCATTTATTCAGCTTTGTCCAAAAGAGAAGTCATAGAGGATAAAGTTGTCTAAACTTTCATAGATAAAAACCTTTCTAAAATATACTATGAATATCTTTGCCATAAAAAAAAAACAGACTTCACCAAATAGAGGGTATTCTTATAAAATTAAGGTCACTATTATAAACAGCAGTTGTAGTACTGGACAGTTAAAAAAGGAAATCCTCAGAAACCATTTGTTTCTATCCCAAAAACCAGTGTTCACACTTGTTAAATCAGCAACCTTAAATTTGTAAATAATACAAATTCCTTATTTATGCCCAACCTCCAATAAGAATGGCTAGAAATGGTTATGAGAGTACTAATATTAAACAATGCATGCACATGTTCAGAATCCAAAGAAATGTAGCCTAGAGGTAGACATTGTGGGTCTTCCATATACCCATGTAATTGAAGCTGGAGGTGAGTCCCGAGTGAGAAGGGGAGAGAGAGTGCCTGGAGGAACTCCGAACACTAATATTTGGGTAGAAGAGGCAGGGCTTGCATAGGAGCAGGGAAGATGCCAGAAAGATGGAAGAAAATGAGGGAATGACGAGTCAGGGAAGCGGAAGGGAGCAGAATGGTCAACAGCATCTAAATCTACCAAGGAATCAAGTAAAAGGAGGACTGGGAGAGTCTGTTGGGGTGCTCATTCTGGGGGTCACTCAGTGGAATGATGATGGGATCAGGAGTGGGTTGAGGAATTGGAGGAAGGAAATGGAGACAGCATAAAAATCCAACTTTGAAGCAATAGTGTGAATGAACTTTTGTAAAATAAACTAAGTACAGATCTTTGAGAATATATACAATTAAGGGGCAAGAGGACAAAGAGGAAGCAGAGAAAAAAATGAACATCGGGGGAAAACCAGGAAAGCTCAGCATCAGCGAACAAACAGTAGGAAATTTCTAGAGCGAGGAATCACCAACAGTGCTGAATATTAATTGTGTAGAGATCAAAGAGGATGAGGCTTGAAAATAGGCCAAAGAAATATGACTCCTAGGAGGTGATTAATAATCCTTCAGAGAATTGGTCTGTTAAAATGCTGAGTGTATACACCAATATTGCAGTGACTTAACAAGGACATGACATGACAAGTGTGAAAATGATTTGGTAATAATAGATTCCTCCTTCACCATACATGTCAGGAACATTGAGAAAAATAAAAAAGTTTTGTTGATATTGGAAAAGAGCTGACTACTAGTAGCTTTAGGAAGTAAGAGTGGAAGGAGAATGGTATTGTCCTTGATCTGTTTTTGTTTGCTTTTAGGACAAGGCACAACAGGCAGGTCTGTAAGATGAGAGAAAGGTCCATGGAGAAGGAATAATAGATAATAGGAAAAGGTGGGAAAATTGGTGGTGCATGACCCTGAAGCTATAAGGGAAAAATAAGGTAAATGGAAGAGATGCATAGAGGAGAGGGAATATTTACCTTTTCAGAACAGAAGCACTGGAGAGAGGTTGGGTAAAAATTAAGCCACAAGGAGTTGGGGGAACAGAAATTTATGGTGATTCAAATTGGCCTTCAACTTTTGTTAGAAACTTTTATTAGTCTAGGAGCTCGGAAAGAGAAAATCCCCAGAGTTGGGGATTTGGCAGACAGCCGGGAGTGGGAGGACAAGCAGGTGAGAAAACCAAGGCTGCCTAGTGTTTCTCATCCTCAGATTCTTTTTCTATAGCTGTTAATGATGTAGAGGTTCATCTTAAGACTCAGCTGCCACTTTTTCAGGTTTTTAATAGTGGAATTGGACAGGCCTCAGAATATTTTTCTTCCCCAATCATAATGTGTCCTTAAATTGGCACCAACCCTTCCACTCCCTCAAACAGAGCTGTCATTACACTGCCTTGGCCTCGTTTTCTAGGAGTTCCCTCATCTGTCTCTCACAAAAGCTACGGAGAAACTTGTACCATTTTAATAGGAAGAATGTCCAAGAACCTGAAAGAGAAACTCTCGGGTGACAAAGCTCAGAAAACACAGTAAAGTCAACAGATGATAAATTTAGTTTTTAATGTTCCAGAAGGTAGTAATTCCTGAGATGTTTGTTTCCAGTACTTTGACCATGTTTACCTAATTGGTCTTAATCAGGGAGAAAGGATATTTTCAGAAGTCAAGCCAGTCGTACCTTTTTACAAAAAATATGTTCTGACTCTTGGACATTCTGGAGTAGACAAACTACAATGTGGAAAAAATTACAGCAAGTATACATAACATGCAGAACATTGTTTTAAAAACTATAATGGGAGAGAGGCTTCTTTAAGTTTAGTAAGATCTCATTTTTCTAGAGGTTATATATATCCAACTCTTGGGAATACAGTCAAGAAAATGCAAGCCAGAATGTCTCCTCAGTCAGAATAGGTGTTGTAAAACCTGAGCTATAAATTCATATACTTTACGTGTGAGAGTTCCTAGGATATCATCCAAAGGGTCTCTTTGCTCTTCTTAATTTAAACATAATTATAACAAACATGGGGATAAAGTACATTATGTTTTGGAGAAAGGAGTACACTAATATCAATAGAAAGTACAAGCATCAGTAAAAGAAGAGCCAAAAAACTTAACCAAAACCTTACTGAACAGCCCGGACGCCTGAGACTTTTATTACAGAATCTAATAGCTCCACCCTGCTCAGTAGCCCTCACAGTCTGTATGACACCAGCATGCGCTCATTGATACCCTCAGGAGTTTCCTTCCAATTCTTAAGCTTCTGTTTAATTTTCTATATTATCATCTCCCCCATGAACTTCCTTATATCCTCTAAATGATGCTCCCTTCCTCTGCTCTGAAAGCATTCAAGGCCATCCTCTTCATACCAAGTCTGACTTTGTCCATCCAAAATTTAAGAGAAATGAAAGTGTTTGGTGAGGTGAGGGTCAGCTGACTGGGAAGTTCACTTCTCTACATCGCAGTTATCTCACAGTGATGCCGAGTCAGTAGCATTCAGGGTTGATTTCTGTTCCCACCTCTAGGCTCGGTTATTTCTTCATCTGCATTAGTGGAAATAAGCAATGTCTGGTGTAATCAAAAACAGGAAATGAGATGGTCTTTGTTTTTCGCTTTAGCTTTGGAATACTTGATTCATTTTGCAGTGGATTTTTCTCTTCCCAAATATTTCCTTAGACTAATATTAAAATTAACTTGCATGTCCAGACAACAATAAGAGGAGTAAGTAGACGCTCCAGAGCATCTTGTGGCAAAGGGGCCATGTTAGAGTGGGAAAACTGACCACGGAATGGATTATCCATATGTTGATAATTAAGAAAGGACTGTCTGGCAAGAAAAAAATTGTTTGCTTGTGAATAAAATGGATGCACTTCACATATTTGGTGCATTCCTTTTTTGTGAGAATGTGCTGGATTTTTTTTTTTTTTTGCCATTTCAGTACAAACACAAAATGTTTTCCTGTGGATTCAGAGAAACTGTAGAGCCCATTGGAGTCTGTGTGTAGTTGGGTGACTTACCTGGACTATAGCAGGCTTCACCATTAGCAGAGGTTGTCACCTAAGGGTGGATGGCTGTCTGGCAAGTCATCTTATCTTCTCTCTACATTTTGAAGAATTATATCTTGAGTTACTTTTGATCTACTAATGAGGAGTGTGTATTAAAATACACATTTTCATAATGATAGATATCTATTAAGTGCATATATCATCATGAGTCATGATGTTTGTAAATTTATTGCTATGAGCCATATCTGCAATTCGAGATAGCTGTTTTGTATGTATGAGCACTTTCTAAACTTAAAAGGAAATTTGAAGTTGAAGTTCCTAT
Source organism: Rousettus aegyptiacus (assembly GCF_014176215.1). Classification (NCBI taxonomy): domain Eukaryota; kingdom Metazoa; phylum Chordata; class Mammalia; order Chiroptera; family Pteropodidae; genus Rousettus; species Rousettus aegyptiacus. The sequence goes on from NW_023416287.1 coordinate 66,253,409, forward strand.
AGCAACCACAGCTTAGATACATTATGAATTCACATATATTAATGTATTTAAATCAAACTCCCATATACAAATATAGTGTGATGAATTTAGAGTTGCTATGGAAATTGAGTCTAAGCGTTCTCTTTTCCTTAGAGACTTCAGTGTTCTAGACTTAAAATCAAATTAATAGAAATACCAGAAAAATGGTTACAAAAAAGCAATCAAAGGAATATAATAGATTAAGGTATTTGAACAATCATAATTAAATCCCTAAATGTAAATTTAAAGAATCCTAAAAGTGTTTTTCAAAAACAATATTGAATGTGTGAATACTCTCTCTCGCTCGATTATCTTTAATTTGGGGTACTCTAAGGCTGTTCTTACAATCTTAATGAAGTGACTTTATCGATTTATTCGTTTAGCAGTATGCAATTTGTTGAGCTCCTGTAATCAAAGTAAGCATCGCCTGTCACCTGCTATGGGGAAAGAAGTGTTGCTTTTACTTCCCCAAAACAATTGTTTTACTTCTTAGGAGAGGCAGTGAAATGTTACAGTTTATAGTGGTTTTTATCCTTGTTCTGATCTTGATAGTTATGACCCAGAATATGGTCTTTCTTGATCGATGTACTACATGTTCTTGAAAACAATATGTATTCTGCAATTGTTGGTTATATAGTGTTTTAGTAATTTCAATTAAATCTAGGTAATGGATAGTGTCATTCATGTCCTCTGTGTTTTTACTAATTTTTTTGTTCTGACAATTGCTGCGAAAAAGGTATTAGATTGTGGAATTGTCTGTTTCTTCCATAATTCTCTCAATTTTCATTTCCTGCATTTAGGGCTCTCTTATTAGGTTTATATGTATTTGTAATTGTTATGTCATCTTGATGAAACAACCTTTGTATTTGATGATGTTTTTCTCTTTATCATTGGTAATACTCTTTGTCTTGAAATTTATTTTATCTGATTTAATATAGCCACTCCAACTTTCTTATGCTCACTGCTATGATAGGTTAAATTTTCACCTATCTTTGTCTTTATATTTCAAGTATGTCTCTTATACACAGCATATAATTGAGTCTTGCATTTTTATTCATTCTGATAATCTCTGAACACTGGAATATCTAGTCCATTACAACTTAGCATAATTATTGATTTGGTTGGATTTAGATCAACGATATTATCATTTGTTTTCTGCTTATCCCTTCTTATTTTTTTGTTTCTCCGTTTCTCCTTTCCTGTTGTCTTTTGAATTTAAAAATATTTTTAGCACTCCATATTAATTTATCTGTTGCCTTTTTAAGTGTACCTCTGCATTAATTTTTTTAGTGGCCGCTATAAGGATTACAATATATTTTTTAACTTTTCACAGTGTACTTAAAAGTAATATGTTGCTTCATATAAAATGTAGGACCCTGGCAGCCATTCCCCCATCCTTTGTTATAGTTGGCATATATATTACATCTACATACATTATAAACTCCACAAGAAAATGTTAAAACTTTTGTTTTAAACCGATACTGTCCAATACAATGGCTCTTGAGCACTTGAAATGTGCTTATTCTACATTAAAATGTCTGTATATATAATGTATGTTGACTTTAGAAGACTTGGTGTGAAAAAAGAACATAAAACAATAATTTTTATATTGATTATATGTAGAAAATATGCTTTGTGTATATTTTGCATATATTAAAGTTAATGTCTTAAAAAAAATTTTTCATGTTGCTACTAGAAAATTTTAAATTCCATGGTTTACATTATGTTTCTACTAGGCAGTGCTGCTTTAAACAGTCATAAGTATTTTTTACAGAAAGAGAAAAAATGATTTTTCATATTTCTATCATTTCCAGTGTTCTTTATTCATTCCTGAACATCTGCGTTCCCTGCTGGTTTCATTTGTCTTCAGACTGAAGAATATTGTTTAGCATTTCTTGTAGAGCAGGTTCAATGGCAACAAATTCTTTGAGTTTTTTTCCCCCACTGTAAATGTCTTTATTTCACCTTCATTCGTAAAGAATATTTCCCCAGATAAAGAATTCAAGCTGATCTTTTCTTTCTTTCTTTAAGCACTTTGAAAATGTTATTCCACTGTCTGTGGCCTCCAAAAATAAGAAGTGTGTGTTCATTCTAACCATTCTTCCCCTGTATGTAATATATTGTTTTTCTCTGGGAGCAGTCAAGGTTCTCTCTTTATCTTTTGTTTTTAGCAGAGTAGCTATGATATGCCTAATCATGGTTCTTTCTCTTCAAATGTATCTTGTTTTGGAGTTTATTGAATGTCTTAAATCTGTAGTTTATGTCACTTACCATATTTAGGAGGTTTTCAGCCATTATCTTTTCAAATATTTTTTCACTTCCATTCTCTATTTTATCCTTCTGGGACTCCATTTATCCATATGTTAGAGCTTTTGAAATTATCCCATAGTCCCCTGAGGTACTTTTCTAGTATTCTCTCTCTTCTTTAGATTAATATATTTATTAATATATCTTCAAGTTTACCCTCCTTTTCCTCCATCATCTCCATGCTACTATTGAGCTTTTTTTAAAACTTCAACTATCGTATTTTTTTCAGTATAAAATTTCCATTTTTTTGTCTGCCGAGAGTGCCGACCTTTTCATTTATTATGAGCATACTTTACTTCACTGAACATAGTTATGATAGCTGCTTTAAAATTGTCTGCTAATTCTACCATTCTGACCATCTCAGAGTTGTCATCTGTTGATTATCTTTTCCTTTGAGAGTATATCACATTTTCTTGGCGCTTCATATGTTGAGTAATTTTGGATTGTATCCCAGACATTGTGATGTCATGTTGTGGAGACTGGATTTTGTTATATTGCTCTTAAGAGTGTTGACGTTCATGATTTAACAGGCACTTAACTCAATTAGGGTCCAAGTAAAAAGTATGAAAGAAGTTAAATTCCACTCATGGGGCCCTAATCTTGGCCTCAGGCCTGTGTCTTTATGTAGGACTTCCTTTTCCTTGTTATTGTCAAGATGTAAGTTTTCATTCGCTTTTCAAGAAACTCTACTCTTTAAACACAAATGTTAGTCTCACCCCAAAGTCATTATTTATTCTAAGAAATGCATTTTCCCACATCTTCTCTTTAGAATAGTACAGTCCGTAATGGCGTCTGACTTCCTAGAGCCCTGTTGTCCCCCTTCATGGTCTCCCTATCAAGATGTGTCATGCCTGTTTATTCTTAAAACTTTCCAGTGTGTACCTGCTTGATACTGCTATCTCACAGTCCCCAGCCACCTAACCACATCCTGCACTATCCTCATGCCTACTTAGTTCAAGGACCAAATGTTAATTTTAAGAGATCATGCAGTATCAACTCAAAACAAGAAAGAGATGCATTTTTCTTATCAGTCCCAAAGTTAGTAAGACTTCTTTTCAAATAGATGTTAGCACTTCTCATTATTATGTGAACAGTGGTATGTATCTTTTACCCAATTCCTGCCCTATATCTACATTGCATCCCCTTGGTCTGTTTATATTAAGAAATCACCTCATTGCTAAGGTGCATACACCAGTTAATGGCTGCTCTCTTAGCTACATTTAGAACTGCAAAAAATAGAGAGAAACACTTATAATGTCACAATTAAATCCTTAGAGGACATCCTCTACTTCCTGGAAGGAGAGGGATATTGGTGGTTTTGTTCCTCCAGTTACATTGCTAGATATTGGGATACTTTTCTCCTTAAAGAATGATTAAAGCTGCATTTCTCTACTTTTAATAAAAAAAAAATAAAAAAAAAAAAAAACAGCATGAAATACGAGAAGTGCTCCACCTTGCCAGGATGCTGAATATCTTCGAGTCTGGAATATTGGTCACAGACAGAAGCACCGAGTCATGGAGAATTCAGAGGCTTCAGCAGGACTCTGTTGGCAATGTCTGTGGACGAGCCCTGCATTTTTCATTTCCATCCTAATTCGTTCGCTTATTGAGACAGCATCCTTGACAAATTATTTACTAATTCAATTTGTAATTTTTAATGATTTTGCCTTTTTAAAATGAAGTATGTCATAGTTTTCTTTAAAACTAGGATGTTTTCAAAGCTTAAGAGAGTAAAACCTCAAAACTGTTGTGGCGCTAGGACCATTTAACTCTTTAAATCTAGTATGAATAGAATTTTTCATGAACGTTAAGGAAAAGGAAAACATTTAAAATGTAGGACTCATCAAATATAGAGGGAGTTAGCAAATATTTACTGAGAACATACTAAGTGCCAGCTGTCATTCTGAGCACTAATATGTGCGACTGCAGTTTAGCCTCACAGCAATCCTAAATGGTAGATAGTATCATTACCCCTATTTTAGACTTGAGGAAACTGAGGCACAGAGAGGTTCAGTAACTTGCCAGGGTCACACCTTAGAAGTAGGGGACACAAGATTTGAAGCTGTGATTCCAGAGTTCATACTCTTTCGAACTCTACCCTTAACCATGGTATTAGATTGCCTCTCTCAAATATCATGGAAATGGTCTTGTTTTACATTCTTATCTCCTCCCCACACTATACTGAACCACAGTAAATTTTCACAAACCAAATTCAAATTGCATAGTGTACGGGGGACATAAAAGGCTCTGCAGTGTATAAAGGCTTAAAACAGAACACATGCTGTTCTCTTTGGATAGCATTTATTTTTTTTAAATAGTAATAATTTTCAAGAGTTCAAAAACATCCCCATTCATCCTTGCAACAGGCTCTTGGGTGAGAGTTACTGTTTTATCCACATTCATAAATGCAGGAACTGTAAAGCCACTGGTACCAGGCCTCTTATCAGCTCCAGAGCAGAAATGTGTATAAAGCCCAGAATACTGAGCCCTAGGTTAGCAGGGTTACTAATCTTTAATTTCCTAATCCTTCAATTAAAATAATTCTCTGAGTAGATGGTCTTCAGAGTGAAGAATAAGCCCCTCTGACAAAACTGGCAAGTATTCAAGCTTGCCTTCCTCTGTCCCCTCACACAGGACTTTGCGGAAGAGGGTCGGTGGCCTTCACCATTGTCCCACCTGCACCTGGGAAGCAAACCATTCTTGCCCTTGTTTAAACAGTATTGGGTCCTTTCATAACCAGCACTTGGTCATTCTTATACAGCTGCTCCCTTTATATGTTGAAATATTAATTAGCTAAATCCCACATGTTGTTCTGATGAATGATTGTTTCTCTTTCCATAGGTACAATAATTTGGTGTTTGACTTCTCAGCCTCACAATAAAACTTGTCTCCCTCAAAGGCAGTGACTTAGCATGTATTCTGTTTCCATAAGCAGAATATCACAGATCACCAGTGAACCTATTTTTCTTTATTGTTAGTGACTTTCTTGTCACTTGGTATGCTGGGTGGGAATAGAAAACAGTTTTGACTTGAATTTTCTAGACTCCCTTTGAATTGGGTGAACTGAACTATCAACCAGTTCTGTCTTGTTCAGTCAGTCATTGTTTCCCCATTGCCTGATACATAGGCATTTCCTGTTTAGTATTTGTTGAATTGATTTAAATTGAATCACCGTGGTGTCCATTTGGATCAAGGGAAATGTAGTACTTTAGCCAACACATGGCTGGTTTTGAAGTTCTCACCAATCATCTCCATCACCTGAGGAGCCGCTTATACTGTAACTTAGAAAATAGCATGGTGCACTACAGGATCTCAGAAAGTATTTTTTAAACGATTCCTATTTATTAGATTCCTTACCCTTTTTGTGAGAGCTTTACTTGAATTCTCATTTAGTCTTTCAACAAATGTTTTTAAGGTTTTATAGAAACAGGGTGATTCAAGAAAGTTACAGCCTAGTGAGGAAACCCAAAAATAAATTAGACAATAACAATAAAGTGAGGTGAGGGCTGTCAGAGTGTGTAGGAAGACCACCTGAGTTGATCTCGTGTCTTCTAGAAAGGTTTCTTGGGGAAAAAAATGAGGTGTGACCAAGACATAAAGAATGAGTAGAAGTTAGCCAGGCAAAGGGTATGGAAAAGAGCACTGCAAGAAGAAAGAACAGAGTGTGGAAGTCGGGAGAGAATGTGCTGTATTAAGTGAAGTGCATTTTGTTCTGCACGAACAATGGTAAGAGTGGCTGCAGAGGTGAGCAGGGCCCTCGCATAACGGGTTAAGAGGTTGTATTCACGTTCTGTTGCTGCAAAAACAATTACTACAAATTTAGCAGCTTAAAACATCACAGATGTATTGTCGACAGCTTCTAAAGTCCAGGCACAGCTTAGCTATTTTCTCACCGGGATGCAATCCAGGTATCTGCTGGAGCTGCGGTCTAATCAGAGGCTCACCTAGGGAAAGCTCCCTTGGGTTGTTGGCAGTTTTCTTGAGGCTGCAGGATTGAGGCTTCCGTTTCTTACTGGCAGCTGCTCTCTGTTTCTAGAAGCTGCCTGCAGTTCTTTGCCATGTGCATTTTTCCAGCATGGGGGCTTACTACACGGGAGCTTCTTCAAGGCTAGTAGGGGAGAGTCCCTCCAGTGTGTCTGCAAGCAAAACAGCCATATTTATAGTACCGTAATTATAGATGTGCCATCCCATCACCTTTGTCATATTCTGTTGGTCGAAAGCAAGTCACAGGTCCCACCCACACTCTTGGGGAGGGGACCACACAAATATGGGAGCACCAGGAGGTAGAGATCATTATATGTGTGTGGGGACACACTGGATCTGTCAGTCACAGAGGTTGACACTTTAAAATGGGGGGACTATGGGAAGTCATTGAAAGGTGTTAAGCACAGGTCTGTTCTGTGGTGCAGTGAACACGTAGAAGGGGTACAGTTATAATCCAGAGGACTAGCTAAGAAGCTGCTGCAGCAAACCATGTGGGAGAGGAGGGTGGCCTAAACAAAGATCGTGGCCATGTGGGATTTTAGAGACTTTAAGGAGACACAATCAACAGAATGTGATGATTGGATATGAGAAGTGAAGGAGAGAGTGGAAGCTTAGGATAAATGATTAATAAACAGATTTCTGGCTTGGTGGTTGGTCAGTGGAAGCAGAGAACTCTGAAGCAGGAGCCAAATCAAGTAGGGCAGAGTGGATGATTCCAGTGGGGCTTTGCTCCGGTTCTCACTTGCCTCAGGTCCAACCTGCTCTGTGGCCTCAGACCAGGTCTCTCTGCAGAGGAGTCTGGGTAAGAGAGTGTTAATGGGAGACAACAGACTTACGCCATCAGAAAAACAACCTAAAGCACTAAGCTTGCCAGTGGTAAGTCAATAGGGACTTTGACTGAACATTGTAAAGTAATTAAGTACTTGTGTTCCCCCAAAATGGCCATCAAAGCTTATAAGCTCTGGGCCTGGATGACTGCTTATGCTAGGAGTGGCACCCACCTTGCCACTGTCACGGTTCTCTCTCCCTGTCTTTATTATCATTGCTCTGGCTCAGTTTGTTGGGTTCATCCAACCACCAACTTTCTTCATTGCTGCAGTAAACAGACAAGGGGGTCCACCCTGAATTATTGTTGGGATTCTGCTGGTGCGTATTGTTTTCATGGGGGTGAGGGGTCCTCACCATTCCTAGAGAGAACAATTGCTCTGAGAACAATTTAAAAACAGGAATTTTGAACTAAGATGGTGATTAGTTGGCACCTAATGTGTTTCAGACACACTTAATTTTCTAACAAGACATGAGACATATGAAAAGTCAGAAGTTTATTGAAAGATATATATACCATGTTCAAATAACTATTTAAAAGTTGGAATTTTTAATACTTGAGCCATTTAAAGATGAAAAGTTCTTTCCTGCATTTTTTTTCCCCCTAAGAAAAATTCTCTGAAACCAGAGTGACTCAAGCAGAGCTTGGAAAATACTGGAGAATCACATGATGGCTAAAAATAAGCACATCATCTCTAGCAGGGACAGTAACCAGGGCAGAAGTAACTCAGTCTGTGAATGCTCACACTGGCCAGGCATGCTCAGTGGAGTCCGGCCCCCGTGCCCATGGCAGGGGCAGGCTTTGCGACGCTGGTCAGGAAGGGGCGCCCTCAGGTACCACTAGCTCTCAGTGCAGCAGCAGCCGCACCCTCGCTAGGCCCCTGACTTCCGGTGTAGCTCATTGCCTTGCCCTCCCGGGCAGAGCAGTTATCATACTGTGTAATAACCCTTCAGCAGTGGATTGGGTGGGACATCAGCTGACTCATCACTCTTGTCACTGCCTACTTTTCCTTCAGCACTCTCCTTAGGATCAGCAGCTGATGCCATGGATCACAGAATGCCTTTGTTGCTGTTAATGTTACAAAAGGTAGCTTGTGTAAAATGGCTGGACTTGTGTAAAATGCCTGCTCTATGGGGTATATAACAGGGTTTTCTAAACTATACCGTTGCATATGCTTTGCCAACAACAAGCCAGAACTCATCTTCAGCATTCAGTACTCATCCCCAGGGGAATAACTGCAATAGCTTCCCAACTGGCCGTTGTGCATCTGTCCTCACCCTCCCTACAGTCTGTTCTGCACACAGCCGCAGAGTGAGCCTTTTAAAACCGAAGTGAGGTCCTGTCACTCCTCTGGTCAATTTCCTGTTTCCCTCAGAATGAAAGCCGACTTCCTGACAGTAGCCTGTGTGGTCCGACGTGACCTGCCTCCTCCAGTACCTCTCACACCTCTGTCCTTCTGCAGTGCCAGGCTCACTCTGCCCAGCTCTGGCCTGGTTCCCGAGCAGGCAAGGCAGGGCCTTCGCACTGGCAGTAGGCCTCTCCTCTGCTTGGAATACTCTGCTCCTGCTGTCCCTGAAGGCCAGCTTCCTCACCTCCCTCGGGTGTTTGCTCAGATCTTTCTCAGTGAGGCCTTGAAGAGGTAAGGGTTACTCCTGCAACTGGCTTGTCCCTCGTGGAGATCCTGAAAGTTGTAGCTATGGAGTTGTTGCAAGAGACGTTGGCTTCTGGGAGGAATGAGCCTTCTGAGCCAGGGAGGCGGCCCCCGCCATGTATCTGGTGTGGATCTTGCTCCTTGCATCTGTGCTGGACTCCTACCAAGAGAACTTAATGTTCCTAACCCTGTCTCTCCGAGTGGCCTCAGGCTACATGTGGCCCCTATGGGTCTGAGTGAAGAAGTAAGACTGGAGAAGACCCGTGGTGGGCACTCAGGCCTTCCCCGAAGTTCTATTAAAAACTGCCGCCTACTCCCCCACCACCCCCCCCCAGCTGGCACGCCTTACCCCTGCCTACTCTTCTCTATTCCACAGCATGTATCTTCTAGTTTACTAGGCCACTTACTAATGTATTACGTTATTTCTTATTATTTAATGTCCCCCATTAGAACAAATTCCACAAGGACAGGCATGTTCTGTGTTTCATTCACTGTTTTATCCAAGTGCCTGTAGCTTGCAAGGTATACAGCAGGGGTTCAATAAATATGTGCTGTATGAGTGAATGAATCAGAGTAATTTTAGAAGCAGCACAGAGACTTGAGCTACAGCCGACTGAATTTCAAGAGAGTACATGGAATGGGGCGAACCTTGTGGGAGGAAGACATAGTATAGAGTTGCATATCCTTCACTTTGACCCTAAGGAAGCAGTGGTTAAGAGTGAGGGCCCATTAATAGGTTGTTAATAAATTTTCGTAGAGATTTTCATTAAGTGAGTCTCATTTCCTTATTTTGGCAGTTTTTTACGTTGCTGGTGTTTAGGAATGGGAAACCTGTGTATGTTTTCATCATCAGTTGAGTCCGGTCTCATTTGCTGAGTAGCAATAATGGAAGCTAATATTTATTGAGCACTTACTATGCGTAAGAGCTTTTCATCTATTCATCTATTTGTCTCAACTCTGGGAAGCGGGCACTGCCATTCCTATCTAAAACATAAGAAAATCCCGGTAGCAGCAGAAATCGCACCACCCAACAGGTAGCAGAGTCGGGATTCCTATGAAGGCCACCTAGCTGCAGGTCCCCCACCCAAACCGCTGCCTTCCTAGGGGCAAGGTGAAGGATCCTCAACTTCATTCCAGGTCTTCCTTCCCACAAGATTAATATGCTTCATGCTTGGCTCTACGGAGTGCCCCAAGCTGCTCGAAAGAGGAGCCCGCCTGCTTTTATGAGCTGACACTGAAGTAGCAAAAGGGAAGACCCAGACTTTGCCACTGGCTGCACTAGCTGGACAGAACCCTAAGGGCTATGAACTAATTTCAGAATAAAAGAACCAACCTCTTGATGTTCTCATGAATCAGGGCATCCTGGACCCCTGTTACACGTTTCATTTGGGCTGAACTCTGACCACCAAGGCGCTTTTTTTTTTTTTTTTCCCTCAGAACAGATTGTAAAGTATATACAATAAAGGAATGGAGCCACTCTTGATGGAAAGAATTGGATCTTGAACTCGCAGTGATAAGAATTGTGTGGGAGAAGTCATGTTGCAGCGTGATAGCTCTCGTGTCAGTGTAGTCACTTAGAAGACCCTCTTTCTGTGGGAGTTCTCTCTGCTCATCAGTCCAGCCCCATTCTCTTTCCCCCAGCACTGGCCCTACTTACTTAACAGAGCTCATTACCTCAGTTAAAAATTAAAGTCTATTTGCCAGGTAAAGGGGACAAGGAAGTAATGTCAGATCCATCCACAAATAACTAATCAAAGTAGATGAGATGTATCTTCTGCCATGTTTCAGTCATTCTGTGGGATTTTGTTTTGTTTTTATTGAGCTATAATTGACATATAAATATATTTAGGTGTATAGCTCTGGGAGGAATGAGCCTTCTGAGCCAGGGTGACACCCCCCTCCATGTGTCTGGTATGGATCTAACCACACATAGTTAAACAGTTTTTTCTTGTGATGAGAACTTTTAAGATCTCTCTTTACAATTTTCAAATATACAATACAGTATCATTAACTATAATCACCATGCTGTACAATACATCCCAGGACATTCATTTTATAACTGGAAGTTTGTACCTTTGGCCACCTTTCACCCATTTTGCCCACGCCCCACCTCTGCAGGATTTTTAACTGAGTGAGGCCCAGGGGTAAAGGGAATATTCTCTCAGAGCAGGGGATGATCAGAAGAGTGGTTGCTTCCTGAGCATGTGTGTGTGTGTGCGTGCATGCATGTGCGTGTGTGCATGCACATGTTTTTAATGTCTCTGTGGTTCTTGTCAACAGCATTAATGTCATATTTTTAGCTCTTCTGTTTATGATTTTGGCACACAGAATACGGCAGATTATGTGAGAAGAATTTCTAAATTCCATCAGAGCCCTGGCCATGAAGGATAAGCCAAGTACAATGCTTTTATTTGCTACATCATTCTGAATTCATTGGGCCTCATATGCCCAGAATGTTGCATTTTCCATAGACTTTACACAAGCTAGTAATTATTGACATTAGATACAGTGATGCTTGGGCTTCGCTAAGGCAATGAATCAAGCCACTCTTTGTTTTTTACAAGTATGGTTCAAATGTCTGAGAATCATATTTATACCCCAAATCTTTAAGGCATTAAGACCCAACTGCTCAAAGACTAGCATTATAAATTATGTCCGTATCTAGTGGGTAAAGTCAGAGAATTACAGGGACTTGTACAAAATTTATGTCTATTTTCCTCTGCTTCTGTAACTCCTTTTTATTTTGAAAGGGAAAATTAGGGAGGGAGAGAAAAGCTTGAGGGAAAATGATTCTTGTAAAACAGTGCTACTGCTAATTATGTTTTCAGGACATCATCAAATGCAGCTTGAAAAAAAACTTGAAATGTTTGATAGCTGCAAGAAAAAAAATCTGTATTTATATTATAGCCAAAGTCGATGCTCTTTGAAAGCCATTATGTAAATGTTTTTCACATAAGTATCATTGAGCCAGGAGTCATGGGAAGGCAGAGCACTATCACCAGTGGACTTGCAGGGGGGTCTAGGAAGCAGGAAGGCAGTTGTTGAAGACCTCACTGTCCAACACCAGGATTGGATGCTGTCAAGGACATTATTGAGTCAGTTTACAAAATTGGAATAAAAATGGTAGCTTACATCAAGTATCATATCAATGTTAAATTTACCGACATTGATAACTATACAGTTTTCTGATAACATCCTTATTATAGCAACCCAGGCAAGTGGGAAAAGAGTATTAGGCACCCCCAAAGGCTGGGTACACTTTAGAGAATGGTTTTTTGAAGGAGACAGTAAGACTTTTTAAAGCAAAAAAAATATAGTTCTTAACTGTCTAATGAGGGTGATATACTGTAGGATATTGTCTACTATTACTTATTCTAAAAAGTAAACCATGAAATCATTAAACATAATGAACAAACGATTTCATTTTCATTTTAGTATTTGGCATTTTTTGGTGTCTATTAATCAGGTGATAGCTGTGAGAGGTAAATTACTTCCATATCAAATTACAGCTTGTGATGATTTGAAGAGCTCACTTTACATTCTTTTGAAAATAAGCGTTTTAGTTTAACCCTTAATTGCATGTTTTTTCAAACCCTAAACTTCTAAAGATGCTAAGAACTACCTCCTGCTTTTCCTGTTGTTCTCTTTGCATTCATTCATTAGAAGGTGTAAGAGTACAGTTAACTAGTGCTCATCTCTCATATCATCATTCATCAGATATTTATTTCCATTATGTTCCTTTCGAAACAATCAAAGTTTCAAAACCCCTAGTATTTAAATTTCAAATACTAGTTACTTATGGATCTATTACTAAAATTCGCAGATTCGTTTTCCATTCTTTCCATTCTCCAGCCTGCACTGCACTCCCAGTTAGGGGCTGCCAAGGCCAAGACAGAAGCTGTTCTGTCCTCCCTCCTGTAGCAAGCACTGGTTACGGTGTGGACCAAACCGCCTCTCCACCATCCCCAGAGGATGCCCAGCCTGATTTCAATGCCTTCATCTTTCTCACCTCAAATTAACCCACACGCTCCCTGCATGCGTGCCAAGGTGAAAGGCCTGGGGCTCTGAGCCCCAGCTGACCTTCACATTATCCGTGAAACACACATGCCACTTTAAGGCTGAGACTGACCGCAGTTTGGTGAGACAGACTCCCACAAGTATATTTAAGTAGCAAGGGATGTGTTTTCTCAAGGAAAAAAACAGGTTTTCCTGTGAGGCTCTGCGCAGCTGGAAATGGGACAGCAGCAACTGCTGTCAGCAGCGACTGCAGCAGTTCTGGCCTCGGCCATGAGCCACATAGAGCGTGTCTCCCTCCCAGCCAGCTTCCTCCGCTCATTTCTAGTTTTCTTCCCCTGATAACTTGGCCTCACATCGGGCTTTGGTTTGCCGTGCGACCTTTTCTACTTTTACTTTGTACTGAACATTTCAGGTCTTTTTGCAGCTGCGTTTGTTGATGTCCTGAAAATATAATTAGTGGAAGCCCTGTTTTACAAGCAATCAGCTTCTGTTTCTTTCATGTTTTTCTTTTACAAGTTACATGAGACTGGATGACGCAGAACGTATTAGAACGTTGAGTGTATGTGATGAACCTCCTCAGTTGTTATACCCCGCCGCGTCATAGTTGCTGTCCTGCTTAGGGAGGACTGCCTGGAGTTGGGGTGAGGGTGGGTCACACGTTCCCCAGGGAAGTCTCTTCTGCAGGGCTGTCTCTTTCAGAGGAGACCAGTGAACCTGGCAGAGACTTGGACAGCCCAGGCACAAACGACCTTCCTCCTCCCTACTCAGAGTTAACCGTTTACTGACTGAATTTACCCACTGTGATTGGTGTGGGAACATAAAGTGGTAAACGAAACAGAAGCACTGCTACCTGTGGAGTTTGTCTAACAGGAGAAGTAGGCATTAATAACTACAGCGGTCCCTTAAATCCACAGGGGATACTTCCAAGACCCCTAGCGGATGCCTGAAACCCTGGATATACTGAATCTTATATATACTATGTTTTTTCCTATACATACAGACATAAGATAGTTTAATTTATAAATCAGGCACAGTAAGGGTTTAACAACAATAATAAAATAGGACAGTGATAACAGTATACTGTAATAAAGTTATGTGAATGTGGCATTATTAAGTAAAATAAGGGCTACTTGAACACAAACACTGTGATACTTTGATAGTCAATCAGATAACCAAGGTGGCTACTTAGTGACTAACGGGCTGGCAGCATATACAGTATGAATACGCTGGACAAAGGAATGGTACCAATCCCGGTGGGACAGAGCAGGATGGCACAAGGTTTCATCATGCTACTCAGTCCTTATGCAGTTTCAAACTTACGAATTGTTCATTTCTTGAATTTTCCATTTAATATTTCAGACAGCGGCTGACCACAGGTTGAAACTGCAATGAGCAAAACCATGGATCGGTTAAGGGGGAGAGTACTGTGCACCATTACAGCTGGTGGGTGCTATGCTATGGCTTCTCAGAGCAGTTAACATCCAAGCTGAGACCTGGAGGATGGTAGACTTAGTCACTCAGAGGAGGAGGAGTGTTTTAGGTAGAGGGAATACAGCCCAAATCATACTCTGTGGTCATGTAGTCTAGAATACTGTGAATGCTGGATGTGGCCATGCCTGGGGATTCTTAGATGACTGTCACTCCCACGAGACCGTCAGCTCCCAGAGAGAAGGGATTACTACCTGGCTCATCGTAGGCACTCTGTTAATATGTTTTTAGTAAAGAAGACGTTGACCATAGACAGTCTTTGATCTGCTTTCTGTTAGGCTTTGTTTATATTGAAGTATGATGTATCACTTATTAAAAGGTCCAGAGTAACTTAATTTTTCAAGAGCTGCTTCCCCAGCCAGGCTGACTGGTGACTGCCCTTAGAGAAGGCTCTTTGCCAGGTCAGCATATTCTCACCCTTCCTCTCCTGCTGTTCTCCCTGTTGGTGTGGCCTTTAATTAGGGAACCTGGCCAATGGGACATGGACATAGTGTTCCAGGAGTGTTTCGCATGGGCTTCTACAGAGACGAAGGATCACAAATAAAGCAGACTGTCAGCTCTCTAGAATCTTTGGGAAGTTCTACAGAGATGCGATTTCTGGGTCACTGAAGAGTTACCCTTTGAATAAGAGAAATGCCTAATATATTTTAAGTCGATCAATTTCATTTCAATATTTTAGGCATTTCTCTTATTTTAAGGGTATGATGGTGTCAGTGCCTCTCAAGGATATATATGACTTTGCATCTAAAACTAATGACTTCAGGCACCTCAAACATATAAGTC
Organism: Rousettus aegyptiacus; assembly: GCF_014176215.1. Classification (NCBI taxonomy): domain Eukaryota; kingdom Metazoa; phylum Chordata; class Mammalia; order Chiroptera; family Pteropodidae; genus Rousettus; species Rousettus aegyptiacus. Next base: position 66,268,483 of record NW_023416287.1, read on the forward strand.
TAAATTTTATAGTCCTCCTGTTTGTTACTTTATAATTAGGAGAGTGTTTGAAATTTGTAACTGCTGTCAGCACACTTAGCCTTCATAACCCCTTGCCTCTTCTTTCTAATCTGTCGGTACTGATAAACTGTAAAGTTAGAAATAACTGTAAAATTGAACGAATTGTTCTTTCAGGTTTTATTTGCTTGTTCATGTATTTATTTAAACATTTTTTCCTTTAATACATATATATTCAGTCAAGCACTGTGCTAAGCACTGGTGTTGCAAAGCGAAATGTAACATGCTCCTTGCCCTCCGAGAGCCTTGTAGAGGAGCGGAGTATGGGGCATTTTGGTGGAGAATGGGGCCAATAGGAGCACACAGGAGGAGCATCTACACCGGACTGAGCTGCCGTAATCAGAACCACATTCAGAGTAAAAAGGAATGGGTGGGCCCCAGTAACAACCCTGAATTTCTTAATCCGTGAAGTGTATAAACTTCATTGCATATACCTTGTACCTTCTGTTTTGGCTGCTGAGGCCATTTCCTATATCTGTGCCATGTTCTAGACAGTGAGAGAGCCTATCATGAGCCAAGCTCCTTGTAGGTGAGGTCTTACCAGAAATCACTGGTTTTTTTTTTTTTAATTTATATCCTTATTAGTGATGCCGTTGAATCATTTGGTTAAGGTGCTGATCCCCAGACCTCTCCATTATGTAAAAGTTTATCTTTTCCCTGTGTAATAAGTAATTATAGGGTAATACATTGACACATGTGAATTTCTTATTTCCCAAAAACCTTATTTAATGTTTTAGTCTATAAATGAACCTTTCCTGAACTAGTTCAGAGTGTTGCTAAGGTGTGATTTTTCTAGTTCTAACATGTCTTCTACCATCAGTGTTCTAGAAAGATTTTTATATTCCTCCCTTCCACCCCACCCCCAGTAGTATGGACTAGACTTTTATTTAACCGATGCATTACAGTGCACTGCTGCCTGTATTTTTTGGCGCGCACTGTCTCCCAAGTGTGGCTAGTTGGGCGCCCCATCGAGCTGGCCCCTGTAGCCTTCAACACTGACCCTTGAGCACAGCCTTCCTTTTGACACAAGGTGTTCCAGCTCGCCTTGCACTCTCCCTGCCCCCACTACTGGAGTCAGACGTTTCTCCAGTAGCCCTTTAATTGCAGAATAAAAATTTAAAACCAGCACTTGGGCACCAGGAAGGTTCACTGCTGTGCAGATGTCACTGTGCCCAGGCTCTTTCAGTAGCTAAGGCCAGGAAATATATTTAAAGAGGAAAAAAAATACATTTGTATTGATATTTCTTCTAAAATATTAATCTCCGATAAGGTCTTTTTCTTTTTAGAAATGCAGCTTGTAGGGATGCTTTGGGTTTAAGAACCTTTCCTCTTAAAAAAAAAAAAAAAAAAAAAAAAAAAACTTAAACCCTCTTCTGTAACTCTTATCTCTCTGGAAGGAGAAAGGACAAATGCATTAATCTCATGTTGCTTGAGGAAAAAAAAAAAACAGGAATTTAAATTAATTGCCCAAAATGACACTGTCATTTTATCTCGTGTGCTCTTTCTATGTGTATTTGTGCTACTTCTGTTTGGGAGGGGATCACTGGCAGTATCTCTTATACATTTTAATAAATGTTTTTATATCATACATTTGCTATATTTCTAAAAAGCATTTTTAATGTTGCCAATATTTATAATTTATTCCGGCTACTTTCAGGTGCAGCTAGATCAAGTCCAGCATCTAAACCAGGATCCACACCTTCTCGTCCCTCATCAGCCAAAAGGGCTTCATCCAGCGGCTCAGCATCCAAATCTGATAAAGATTTGGAAACACAGGTCATACAGCTTAATGAACAGGTAAGTCATCATCCCTGACCCTGTCTCTGGGCACAGTGACAGGTGTAAGGGGAGAGGAAGCAAACACTCTAGGCCTGGGATAAGGCGGGGAAGGTGAGGCAAAATCAGTGATTGCAAGTAAGAATAAAAGGAATTGTTCGGGCAGATAAAATCAGTGGCCCATTATGAATAAAAGATGCTAGTCACAAACCTCAAAGCTGTACATTGAGACAGAAGGACAGATGACTCAGCCCCAGGTAAATGCAGACTTGCAGGCCAACCTCCCCCTCCCCATAGCTCAGTGCTGGTCATGAGCTCCAGGCTAGCCATAGCCTACCTCTACTTCTTGCCCATCTAGGTGGAGTTAAAGGCTTTAGGTTGGTCCCCCTTCCTCCTTTCTTCCCTTCAGCAACTATTTGCTAAGCCTGTTCTATGTGACACACTGTGCTTGATGCTAATAATATATAATGGTAGCAAGATAGAGCCCTTCCCTCCCCTCGTAGAATTTACAGTGATTGTGCAGGTTAATCAGTTACACACGCCAAACCTGACACTTCCCACAACAGCCAAAGCTTCTTGTTACCACAGAAACATTGAACCCAATTTTGAGGTGATCAGAAAGTTGTATTTTAAGTAGAACTTTTTATCTAATATTTTTCATGATTATAATAAACCTGTTGCCTTTGAGATTTTCTATATATAAAAGCTTAGGTATGCTTTCTAGCTAAAGATTTTGCAAAAGATTATACATAGTTTTCAAAGTAATAAACCAAGTGATAGGGAAGGGCTCCTAGCAAAAGCCACCTACCCTGGCCCTGAGTTAGGAAGGGAGGGTCTTTTATCCTAGCTCCTCCCATCACGGGGAGAGGAGTCTTTATGTGAGGTCCCCAGGTCCTTGCTGGACTGGCTGGGCCATTCCCCGTGATTAATCTGATCTTGATGAGCCAGCAAGAGTGTGGAAACCATTTTTGAAATAATTGTATATTTGCAGTCAAGAACCTAGTTTAAAAGCAGGCAGTTGTTTAGTGAGGGTGTTTCTTTATAATTCTGATCACTTTAATGAAAAAGGTAAAATGTTAAGTCATCCAGTGGGTGGGACTTTGATTTAGAAACTGTGGAATGTTCTCATTACCTGCTGAGTCTCAGTGTGAGCCCATACAGCATTTCTAGTAATGAGTTCTCAAATGAAAGGCAGTTAGACAGCCTTAACAAGCCTTGAGCCACATGCCTCAGGCTGCAAGCAAATGGGGTCAACATAAAAAGCATCAGGCATGGGTCCCTGATACTTTAGATTTATAACTCTTTTCTCTTTAGGTATTCTGATTCTGCTACCTTTATTATCTCATGTTTCTTCACGATTTGGCTCTTCCCTGTCATCCTCCTCTACCACACCCAGGTTTCCGACCCTTCAGCCCAAAGTGTGACCACATGGGGACCCCGAGGTGCTTCCTGCCCCTCTCTCCCTTACAGCCTTAACCAGCCAGCCCCACTTTTCCTTGAGGTGGGCTCTAGCTTCCATTAGCTCTGCAGTCACACAAAGAACCCCATGCCCTCAAGGCACTCAGACCTTGTCCTACCATCCAGATGCCACTTTGGAGAGGAGAGAGTGAGAAGCGAGGAACATTCCGTGTTCCAGTGGTCTTCCGCCTCCTTGTTATAATTCCCTCATTACTTCGAAAAGGCTTCACTTCCCTGCCTGCCCCCTGAGGCATTCACTTAGAGCAGTGCGCCTGCCCCCTGCCTCCCTTTGGTCGGAGGGAAGGTCATACACACCCTAAATTGCGAGCCTCCATTCAACTAACTAGGGAGCTCTTACTCCAGATCCATTTCCATGGTTCTCTGTTACTGCTCCCTCCATTTTCTGTCCTTGAATCCTGCAGTGCAGGGTGTCCCCTGAAGCTGACAGGGAGCCACACAGGCATCACTATGTTAGATCTGAGGACAGTAATACAAGGAATGGCTGACTGAAAGTGCCTAGGCTGAAGAGTGACTTACAGTAGCAATAGAGAAAGTGACAAGTGCCATAAATTTTAAGAATCTCATTTACTCGGCCTCGTGCCTTTATTCAGGCAGTCTCCCATGACGTACTATGGAAGTACCACTGTGCCAGATGATTCCAATGAGAAAAATGAATCGAAAGACAGGGAGAAAAAGACATCACTAAAATTAGGGACAGTTTCGAGAAAGCAGGTTAGCAAACAGGCAGTGGGGTGGAGTCACAGCTGTGCTCAGGGACCCGGGGGCGGGGGTGGGCAGGCGGCGTGCAGAGAATGGGCATAGGTTAGCCCAGGCAGACACTGTGACTCGGACTGTGAGGCTGGGAGGACCTGCAGTGTGCACACTGAGAGCGGAGAATTGGGAACGTGTCCCTTACCCAGCATCCCCTCCAGTGCGTAGGCTCCCGCTGTGACTTAGGAGGGGGCAGGGAGGCATTGGGCTTTATGAGGGGGACTATGAAGATGGAATTGCAGTTGCCAGTTGATCTTTCATCATATAATTTAGCTCCTGTTGGTTTTTACTAGGGAATGTTTATAGCTGTGCATCTATTACCTAATGCATCTGGAATACCACCAAAGGCTGACTTGGGCTGGGTATTTCTACGAAGGCTCAGCTCTCTGCTCATCATGCAGACCAAAGCACTCTTTAGAGGCAGACAGATCTAGTTTTTGTGACTCAAATGTGTCCAGAGACCCTCCTTGCCTGTGCAGGGGGAGCTGGCAGACACGTAAACTGACACAGATCCATCAGCTGGCACCAATTCAGGCTTTGGATGGACTCTGTGGTCAAGCCTGGGGAGGGCCTTGATCTGTGTCAAAGCAGTGTAGGCTTTCTAGATTAAAGGGAGTTCTCTTTTTCCTGGAATTCAGGCTGCTGGTTCCTTTGGGTTTTACCAATGTCCAAGCAATTATATTATCAGAAATAAAAGTTAAATGTTAGCTAATGAATGTTCTACTGCTTGGTGAGCAGCCACGTGAGGTCTTCAGTGAGGTGAACTCTGAGGAAACAGCATCTCTGAGTCTGACAGGATGGATTCAAGTCTGCCAGGTGCACAGGAAGGCCTGGACACTACACGTGCTTAGTACATTTGAATAAATCACTGATTCCACACAGATAAATAGTGTGTACAAAAGCCCAGAGTTATTAGAGAAAGAAGAAAAATTTCCATTCCAAAAGTAATTCTTAGAAATTCTGTTAAGAGCGATTTTAACATAAAGATTTCACCGGAAGAGAACCATTAAAGACCTAATTTACCTTCTAAAGAATATTGTCTGCATAAATAAAAAATGCATAAAGGATAAAAAAAGTTGAGGGACTTTCAGAGAGCTAGAATGGGTGATAGTTTCAGCTGCCTGGGGTTTGAGCCCCCGTCTGTTTACACCCCCTTCATTGTTTCTGCAGCTTGGGTGACAGCTCTCTGGGGCTCTGCCTCACCGTTGCCTCCTGCCCTTCACTGGCACTATCTCTGTTGCCACTGTGAGAGGCTGCACGACCCTGGATGGTCCTTGAATCAGCATCGAGGGGGAGAAGAAAGGGAATAAGGGCTGCGTTGCTAGAAGATGGAGCTCCCATTTCTCCCCACTTTTCCAGTGAAAATCTTCCGCAAAGCCAGACCTAGAGAAATTAAGACAGATTCAGCCAGGTTCTTAGTCTCCCCGTTTTCCTTGTGTAGCCAGGACCCAATTTCTTAGTAGAGAAAATATGTCTAGTTGGGCTCAGGAATGTTTATGAAGGGTCCAGAACTAAGGGTGACCATTAATGCAAGTGATGCGAAGCCAGGAGTGTCCTGAGAATACATCTAAAGTGGTCACAATGACAGCCTCTCCTTTCCCTCTTCCCCCTCCTCCTGTTCTCTCATCTCCCCTCCCTGCAGAGGATGGGCAAGTTAGGAGTAAGATGTGCTCTGGCCCAGGTTAGCAAGAGAGGAAAGCTTAGAGCCTGGATAGAACCGTATCAAACGGAACAGTCCTTCTCACCCGGGCTAATGAACACCGAGCTGACTGAGGGGAATGACAAGTGTGCTGTTGAGGCTGGACATTTTGGCCCATGCTCAAGCCGCAAACAGCAGCTCCCTTGTTTCTCCCTCAAACTTGCACATTGGTTATTTTTGTGTCTGGTTTTTCATGTTTTGGGTCTTTCTACATAGGCAGAGTTCATCACTTATTTCTTACACTGTATTTGGGGCTTTTTCTTCTCCACCCTCACCCCCTTGCAGGTACATTCATTAAAACTTGCCCTTGAAGGTGTGGAAAAGGAAAGGGATTTCTACTTTGGAAAGTTGAGAGAGATTGAGCTACTCTGCCAAGAACACGGGCAGGAAAACGACAACCTCGTGCAGCGACTAATGGAAGTCCTCTATGCTTCAGACGAGCACGTAAGTGTGACGGGCCCTGGACACTTGTGTTCTAAGTGACACTTGTGGTCACAGTGCCATCATCCTTGTGCCTTAGGATACTGCCTTGGGACCTCAGTGAGAATTACAAATCAGCCAGAGCATGTAAGATTCCCGAAGGAATAGACAGCACTGTCATCTGGTCCACTGACCCATGTCTATGGGACATGCATCCACAAATTCATCTGGGAAGAGATGGGTGGATGTAGGGTGGGGGGATGCAGGGGGACATTGAGAAAAATAGGCTTATGCAGCCAAATCTCAAGTGATTTTCAGCTGTCTGAGCAAATGAACAGTAACTATGTAAGGATTTTTTTTTCTCTTCGTGAAAGATCAGAGTATGGTTAAAGGAGAAATTGATCTAGATGCTTTCTTCATACTCGTAAGCCCCACGACTGTTTTTATTTCATAGCTGGTTGTCTTGGTTACCCACTGCCAGTATAGACCATCACTGTAGGACAACCCTTTGTTGAAAAAAATACTTCTAGAAAGCCTCCTCTGTGGGGAGGACTTGCCCAGCAGGGTTGCTATTCATGAGTGACTGTGCAGGAGACCCAGAGTGTGGCTCCAGCCAGTGATGGAAAGCAGATGTGAGGAGCAGTGGAGGAACAAGAGAAGCAAGGAGGGGCTGGGATGGATAAATGGCAGACACCAAGGCAGGTCACTCCCAGCCTACCCATGCCGGGAGGGAAAGGCCCCAGCAGCTGGCAGCAGGAACGGCAGCCTGATGGGGCTTTACCTTCCTCAGGGCCCTGCTGTGGAAGGCGAGAGAGGACGGACTGGGGCTTCGAGCTTCTCGTGCCAGGTTGAAGCTGGGAGAAGTGTTTGTGACTGTTTGTCCAGGCAGCCTGCGGATGCTCTGAGGGCTCTGTGGCTGAGTTGTATGGATGTTAGTATTTCCACAGGATGTAACAAGCCACTAGTAAGTTTACTTTGTCTTATTCCAGCTGAATACCAGGCAAATGTTTATTCCGTGTAAGATTAAAATCCTGGCTATAAAAGTTTCCTGAAATATAAGAACCTGTCTGGGGTTTGGGGACACTCCACTACTTTTTCATTTTCCCTAGTTTTTAAGCTTCTTTCTTGGTTCTCATTAGGTCAAACTGTAGATTTTGAAGCCCTAAGAATCTTCCTGATCGGGTCTTAGAGACAGTGATGGCCTCACAAAATACGGTTTGTAATGTGTCCGCACCACCCAAAGTGGAATGGACGTAATATTTTGTATGTAGAGAGTGCTTTGCAGTCTGTCAAGCACTGGATAAATTATGGTTATTCTCTCCACAAGCATATTTGAGGCTAAATCCAATGAGGTCTATGCACCACTGTGAGCCTGAGTGAACAGTGCTGGTGTTTATCCGTGATTGTGTCCGTTAACTGGGTGGGAGAAAGGCGGCATGCAGGATTAAATATTCCCAGCCCTGCACTTCCAATGAGAGGAAGAGCCTTAGTCTAACTTTGAGCTAGATCTTATCCTAGAGAAAGTCCTTGTGTAGGAATGCTATCAGGTGAACTCCAAATTAAGGGTTGACATGCGCCACTGAATTCCTGGCTAATGACAGGCAGGACCAGACTTAGGCATGAGCGCTTGCCTCCTTAGTGTGATTTCAAGGGAGTCTGCCTCGATCACTGCACTCAGTTTCCCTTCTTATCACCACCACCCCATACACATACCCCCAGCTGGCTGCAGTCTGGATCCAGAGAGCCATTCTTTCAATGTCTGGGCAATGAAGGCAGACACCCCAAGCAGAAGTAATACTTTAAAGCATCATGGGTTTAGCAAGTCCATTCCTCAAACTCTTGGTTAGTATCCTCTCCATACCTTACCACTCTGACAAGTTGCTCCTCCAGCATGGAAACCTGTACCAGAGAAGTAATAGATTATAACAAAGGGTCTGCTTCAGGCAGACATGCTGCCAGGTGAGAAGAATGACAGTAGAGCAGGAAACAGGAAGCAGGTCCACATCATGGGCTGTTAGTGTCAGGGTAACCATCTGACGCCCTGGAGGGGCCTGGGGCTCTGTCACAGCAGATTCACTCGATGTTCTTCAGTCGTTGTGTTTGGTTTACTATTTCACAGTAGGAAAATATGAAATAGGTTCTGTGACAATTTCCCTCGGAAACAAAAAGTCTGGTAAAGCCTGATGCCCGCGCTAGGGCGATCTGTTCTTTGATGGAGAACAGCAGAGGCATCCGTGTGTGTCCACTCGCTCCTGACAGTAGGGCGGTACTTGCCTGGCGTGTCGTTTCTAAGCTGGTATTTGCCACGGCCTGTGCTGAGCAGTGGGGATGGGGCTGGGGACAGTGCGGCCGCTGACACAATAAGTTGTTTCAGCTAGAGCTTCTCCCCCTGCCCCACAGGAGGGCCACCCAGAAGAACCGGAGGCAGAGGAGCAGGTCCACGAACAGCAGCCCCAGCAGCAGGAAGAGTACTGAACCGTCTTGGCAGCTCTCGACGCTTCCATTTTGCGTGGGAACTTTTCTTCTGGAAAATTGGAACACGTGTGGCCTCAAGCTCAACAGAAACCAGTTGTTCCCAGTCTGCCGGTAACATCAACGCACTGTCGCATATGCCAGCCACCGCGCTCAGTTCCCGTTTCCTTTGCCAAGACACGTTAGCAGCCAGTCATTTGGCGGCCTACCTGAGAGATCATGGGGTCACATACCTTCAACTTCACCACTTGGCTGCGTGAAATTGGTTCTGCTCTTTTCATTTCTTTCCAGAACAACTCTCCCCACCCCACTACCACCACCAACACCCTCTTTTTATCCTGGTGTGAAACAATGGTAATTTGATATGGTATTTATATTGGCATTTCTCAACCCAGTGTCACTAGATGTCACACACATTTGTGGTGCTTTGATGTTTGCAAGTCTAACCTCTGAACGTAAATTTGGTTAAATAATAAATTGGAACAAAGGGAAAGAGATACTTGATATGAAAGCCATAATGACAGTGACTCGTTTCATAGGGAAAAACAGTTTCTCCCTCAACTCACAACACTAAAGGGAAAAAAAAAAATGGAATGAAAACTAGGACTGCAGGGCCCAGCAGTGTTCATACAGCAAGCAGCACGTTAGGCAGCCACACCGTGTGTTGTTAGTTTCTAAAGACATTCACTCAAGGAAAACACCATCTCAACTTGGCCCTCTAACCGCTTGCCCCGCCCCCCCCCACCCCCCAGGTTCTCATGCTGTTTTCTCTCTCAGGGTCCTCTTTGGTGGGCAGCCACTCTCCCCAAGCAGCTATCATCCGTTATCTGCAGTCCAGAGGGGGTCTGCATAGGTACAGGTCCTCCTGCTCCTGCCTCTTGGTGTGGGTTTCAGCACTAATCCTGTCACCCACGCTAGGGGACTCCAATGCAAGAATGACTTCAGGGTGTGCAGCCCACTGCACGCTTGCTAGAGGTGAAGGCCTGCTTAGGAGGAGAACAATTGCAAGGGAGAATCATGGTTCTGAAGTCTAGTGTTGACACTGGAATGACAGCACACAATAATCTATGACTCCCCGGTACCTTCTGAAATCAGGAATTTCCCCTCTTTAATACTGCAGCCCTCTTTGTCATTGACCTTTGCTATACCGTGGCAATTCACAAATTGAGGAAACAATTAAAAGCATTCCTTATTTTTTAACTAATATTTGCACATTTTCTTAGTATCTTTCCAAATCTTTGCCTCTATTTTTTTTCTTTGACAGATGGTATTCCTTCCTGGATCATTCATTTCATTTGGTCTCTAACTTTACCTTCGCTTGTTATTGGACTTAGCAGGTGCAACAAAGCAAACAATGTGCCCACCCCACTTTTCCTCTTAACTGAAAAGCTTAAAATAAATTTCTGAATTATGTATCATAAAGCTTTGACATTTCTTTATTGGTAAAATACTAAATTCTAGCATTGAAGCTTTCCAGCAAAAGAAGTCTTCTCAATAAATCTTTTGCAGCAAAGTGGTATTTATTGAGTTATATGTGAAAAAGATTGCTTGTATTTTTGAGGTTATTACAACATGCTGTGCAGAATTGGACAGATGTTCTGTGGTGTTTGGTTTCCCTTTCTTCTCTCTCCTGCTTTCTCTGCACTACAGTGGCAGCTCATTTCTCTCAGGCTGAAAAGCCTGGCTCTCAGCAGTGACATCCTCCCACACCTGGTTACAGGTAGTGGTTGTGCTATACGCAGCATCCTGCTTAACGGTGTTCCACCCCCCCCATCCCCCACCCCAGGCTGTTGCAGAGTTGCCTTTTTAAAAGTTTCTATAAAGAGGCACAATAGATACATACAGATTATACTTCAGTGGTTCCTACACAGCTTTTTGCCTGCCCTGGACAGCTCAGCAATACCACTGCCAGTTGCGCATTATTTCTGTGCCATTTGCATAAGCCTTACCAATGCCATCCACTCAGCCACTCCATTTCGTCCCAGTTTCTCCACCTTCTCAGCTATAAACATACTGGCCAGATAGCTTGCAAAGATAACTTTCCCCAGTCATCATACTTCGTTCTCCTTCCCAGAGTCTTGGGGCAATCCCTTTATTCAGAGACCTATAAATTCCTCTTTCTGTCCCCATCTGAAACATCCTCCATTGCTGCATCACGTGTGACAGCACTGATACCTTGGGGAATCTTTAACAACCAAGTTTCTCGGTCCTCTTTGGCTGCACCCCTTCCGTGCAGACCGCCTCTCATTTGCCAGGCCTGCTCCTTCCTCCCTGATGGCCGTGTGCCATCATCCCCTCCCTCATCTCGGCATCCAGAGCACGCCTTCCTCAATGCCCTCCCCGCATCATCATGCTGGGCCAAGAAGTTGTCCCTTGGTGTGTGCCCTGCTCCGCCCTCTCAGAAGCCGGACTTCATTCTTAGTCTCCCGTCACACCCACTGTGGCTGGTTATAGCACTTCCACTGCTCGTGTCAGATAGGAAGTGATCGAAGCAGGGGGCAAAGGCAGCCCGCCTTCTAAGCAGAAAAGCAGAAAAAGAAAAGACAGACACCCTGTTGACCCGAGAGAAGTAAACTCCAGAAGGAAACCAAGAACTTCTCCCTTCCCTGGTGAGTATTTCCATTATTCCGTTAAGGTTTAATACGCATTCAAATTACTTTTACTAAATAGTACACCATAAAGCTTTTGTTATATATTAAATGTAAACTGAAAGGAATGTAAACATGTATTGTTAATTATAAATATAGATAAGTAATGACATAATAGATGAAAAGGTCTTATCCAGAATGTATCACATTCATTTCACATTACCCGCCTATTGTCGCATGGTAGAATAGCTTTTTGTCTCTGAATATGTGAATAACTTGACTTGCGGTTATCTTTTTACATATTTAATAAAAAAAAAAAGTATATGTTAAAATCGGCTTGGATCTATAGATTCTTAAATTTTTAAACTAAAGGTTTCCTTTTGAGTGAGCAAATATAGATGAGTAGGCTACTCATGCAGATTCACACACCTACCCACATTTTGATTTACACTGGGGAGGGGCAGTTTTGTGGGGGTTTTTTTAATGGCAAATGTTTTAACAGGAATTATAGATTAGTATTTGGTAGCAAATGTAGCAGCTGTGATACCTTTTTTAAAATTTTTACCAAAAATAAAGATAAACCATTCCCTTTGGAAACAGTCTACTTGCAAGCAAAGCAAAGCCAAGCTCCCGCGGGTGTGGCCTGCTCCATCTGGATGAGACAAGACTGGGCAAATAGGAAACAGGAGAAGCAGACAAATGTTTTGAAGTAAAGCTTTGTGGCAAAATGACCTATGATTAGCAAAAGCTCTTTGATTAAGTGTATTTCTCTCCTCTGGCTTATTGACTTTAAATAATTTAGGAAGAATTTACAGACATGAACAGAATACAGAATTTAAACAAAAGTTCCCATAAATGTATTCGGAATTTTAATCTGATCCAAGTTCACAGCTTACTACGAGGACACTCTTCCAATCTGATATATTGCATGGATAAAATGAGATCTCTTACCAATGAAACATTATTTTTTACTAGCTTGAAAGTTTTTTCAAGGCAGAGGAATAGGTGAAAAAAAGAAATGCTTTAGAACTGGCACAGTGGGCCACCTACAGAGACTGTAGAACCAGTGACAACAGTCCGTTGAAGACTCCCCGGGGGCCTGCAGGTTGCAGAGGTTCAGCCAATACCCCTTTCACCCCAAAGGATGTCGGCCTTCCCTAAACTGCTTTCAAGCTCCACCTAGAGGCCAGTGTTGTTTCTGTACTATCCTTTGGCACCTTTTCTCCACTCACTTCCCTTAGGCCCTCTTCTTTTAAGAGAAGTGGGAAAATAACAAGACAAATATTACCACTGTTCTCCACCTACACTCGTTTCTCCACAGGGTGCACTTGTGACAGATTCTGTGAGCCATTACCTGCCTGTGAAATCGCATGGCCAAAGCACACATGTTTGCATTTAATTCACCAAGCCTGGGATTTTGAACACTGGACTTTCCACTTAGACATTTGTGTGTGCTCAAGAATACATGCGATTCATTTCACTTAAAAGGCTCACTGGCAGACTCTCGTAAACACATTGCTAATGGTTCAAAAGTGGTGAAATACCATGTTTGCTTCAATTTATTAAATCTGAGATCATCTCTAAAAATTGAATGTGTTCCTACTGGTATTATGGGTAGGCCCATGACTTGGGAATGGGAGGAGAATGTGATTCCATTAAATTTGGATTATAAAATGACATTTCTCTAAAACTGAAACACTACTTCATTTCTGACCTTTCTTATTTTCTTTCTCTTAACTGCTAGAACACAGCTACTGCGATCGTTACGGCCGCTTTCACTAGGTAAACTTTCACTGACTCAGCTTGCCAAACAGCACAAGTGTGAGCAGAGCATCTTCCAGGGTGTCTTAAAACTCCTGTTTTGCTGAACTGGGAACTCAGACATTCTCCATTCATTGGAAAAGCTCTGGCTTTGTTGCCTAATGAATGGCAAAGCTTAAAATCCATTGAGCCCTAGAGAATCCTCAGATAACACCAGGACATGGGATCACAAGACTGCCCCACGGCAGACCCCCCTCTCCCAAGCTCCCACCTGGACCCCACGCCTGATGTGCTTAAGGTTTATGTAGTAAGTGTACTTGCTAAAGCCTTGCCTCCTCCTGTGTTGGGTTTAGGATTGTAACAGGGAAGGCCCAACTAAAACTAACTTGTTGAATGCCTTTTTCTCTTTCCACTGACAGAAAATGTTGAACCTTTTTAGCTCCCAATTTCTTAAACAGGCTTCTTGTAGTATTTTATAACTATTTTGTCAAGACTGGGTATAAATTATTTTTAAAGGATTATAATATATTAAATAACATACATTTGAATTTATGATATTCAGTAGGAACTAGCCCAGTACCTAAAGGTGTTCTTTTTTCAAAGAATAAAAGTTAAGTACACATTTCCTTCTGTGCAGCAAACATCTCTCATTTTTTTTACACTGGCATTTCTTTAGATCTTGACAGTTATCTGTATAACTTTTTTTAAGTTGTTTTAAGTTATATTTATCTTATTCACAAAAATATTTTAGTCAAATCTGGCTGTTCTAACATCTTAATTTCTAACCTTTAGAAGTCATAAGTAATGAAAAGTTCTCATAAATGTCTCCAGAACTTTGATCCAAATCCACAGCTTACTGCTAGGACATTCTCTATAACTTTTTTAATTTTTTTAAACCAGCTTGAAAGTTTCTTCAGAGAAGGATCACAGAAAATCACTTTAAATGTTAGTCTCTTATAGGCTAAGCTGTCTCAAAAATAGGTTCAGGGACCTTCCTGTCGTTAGACACCAACACTGTCCAGTCATCTGAGCTTAAAAGAAATAAAGGGGTATAGAGCAGAGAACCAAAGTGTGAATTTTACCCTAGAACATTTTCATTTTTTCTTTAGAGAATGGTTTTGAATTTAATATCACAAGATGCTGACGAGTCATAGCTTATCTAATTCTCCTTTTTTAAAATTTGGTACCATTTACTTAGGGATGGAAAATATATTCCTTTTAAAGATTTAATAGGCACAGAGTGAATGGTTGTGTGTGTCACACCTACAGTAGATCGAAAAGGGCTTGAATGTAATGCTTTTCCTCTTCTTAGAATATAACGTCAGAAATTGACAGACATGGTTGTATCTCTACCATTTTTCCTAAGCAAATACAGTATAACTAGTCCCTAGTTAGAACACACAGTTGTGTTCACCACTGAATATTTAAAAGAAGCCCCAAACATCTCTGATTTGAAAACATTCATAATAGCCACTTTCCATACACCTTAAAAATGGTACCTTGGACAATCACAGCTATACGCTCATTACATAACACTATGAAATACCCTCATTTACTCCTTAACAATCTACCTGAGAGTAATTCGCATAACCTAGCAAACTTCCCCATGATATTCTGGTTTCCAGGCTGCTATGAAATGCCTCCCCTATTTTCTTATGTGACTATGCTAAATTCAACAAAGAAAAAACAAGTGGTGAATTTATGTGTAGAAATGACCCCAAACCTAATACAGGCGTGCTTTTGAGCTAAACATAATGTAGGTTTTTGAAAGCCTAAAAGGAAGGCTCCTGAACAGTTGTACCTGTCAAAACTGTGCCCAGAGGGTTTTCAGCTCCCTCACAGCACCCCTAGTTCTTCCTCCTCTGTGGGAGTCCCCTTATATCATCTTCCTACTGAAGGTCCAAGGGAACACTAGAAAAGGGAGCAATGGTATAAGAAGTGATGTGAGCCCTCTTGCTTTCTAAGACATCTTAAGAAGAATCCTGTGTTCTTCAAGTCACTTGTTCCTGTTTTGAAAATAGCATGGTAGAGGACTTGATCATGTCATCAGCCCAGAAGTGACCCAAAAAGAACAGATTAGCTGGAGGCAGGAGCTGTGTGCTTGGTTCACAGGACAAGTAAGCTAAGACTCCAGGCCCTGGGGTGGAAAGAGGAGTGGGGCCAGCAGAGGGGGCAAGAGGATTCTACCTAGGCCGCAGCTTCAGTGCAAGAGAGGCGCCAAGTATCTTGCCCAGGGGAGGGCTTTGGTCATCTGGCCCATTAATGTTGCCCCACTGGAGGAACCATGGCCTAGAAATCAGAGAAGGAACTGGCTGCTGCTTCACAGAAAGTGTGTTTATTCCTGGTCATGTTTCTTTACTTAAAAAAAAAAAAAATGTGTGTGTGCAAGTGTCTACTCAGCTGCCCCCAAGAAGAAATGGAAATGACCAAATGTAGCTGCTCCTGAAATTTAAAACATATAACCAAGAAAGCTGCTAATACTTAGACCCAAAAGAAATGTTTAAGTTAAAAAAAAAAAAAAAAAGGCAGTGGGAAGGGGAGAATGTTTTTGTTTTCTCCTCTTAATTATTTTCGAAAGCTAGGCACCAACCATGGGCAAAACACAATAGTCAAGAGTGACATTTTACTCCTAAAATATCATGTCACTATCCCTCAGTTATTTTAATGGAATGCTAAAGAAAGACATTTTGAATCCATACCTGCCACGGCCCCCCAAAAGTAAAGCAGTTTGCATATTTTTGAAGATGTATATTACATACAAGTGAAGAAATCAGAGTGAAGGGAAAGTAAGAAAGTGGGGGAGGGAAATGAAGCCAGAAGTAGGGTCATTAACCTCACATATGCCCTCTCTAGACTTTACTAGAACCACAGGGGAAAAATTACCTTTGAGTGTTCTAGTCGTCAACAGAGAGAGGGAGGTAACCATTACTCAATTTAAAATAACCATAAGCTGAAAACATCAATTGCTTAGGAATACAGATACTTAAGCCTATGAAATTTTTCTGTGGCTCCTCCTGGGAAGAAATTAAATGACACAGGGAGACTTCATAGCATCTTACAGCGAATACAGCAACAGTCCAACAGGCCCGTCTCTAATAGTCATCAGGACTAATCCTTTTGACCTAATGCCTAGACGTAGTTCAGTAAAAATCCAATCTACCAAGGACCAACATTGCGTGGAAATAGCTCCCAGAGTTTCAGGCCTCATCCCAGGATGAAACGAAGTACCTAGCGGAGTGGTGGGGGCCTCTACAGGCACCACTCCTTGCAGCATGGGTTAAGGTCAACACCGAAGGGCAGAGAGTGTGACTTTCTACTCCCTGATTGGTACCAGGGGGTGGATACTGAAAGCTGCTGATCAAGACCCAGTCCTTTCCTAACAGCACATGAGGGTGTGAGGCTGCTTTCACACCGAAGGCAGAGGAGCCTGGCTGGAACATGCACCACACACCTCATGGAGATGGGAGGAGACCCACGGGCAGGGTCACAGTTTTCCCCAGCAGCTCTTGTGTTAGAGTCTGATCTGTTTTTGTTTTTAAATTATCCTTGGCATTTTACTGACAGGGCAATTTTCAGTGTAGATGAAACTACTGGCTATTATGCACTACCATAGCCGTCAAAATTATCCCAGAGATAGGAAACATACTATGTTAGTGAACTAAATTCAAACATAAATCCATAAGGTAAAAAGGGAGCATATTTTAATAAAAACCTTACTACATCTATAAAACACTTTACAGATTGCAAAATGGTTTCACAAATAACCATGTAGAGGAAAAAGAATAGGCTTTGAAAGTGCTCTTCCCAGAAGTCAAATCCCAAGCTCCCAACTTGTAGAAGTGTGATTATGAGCAAATTACACATCATTTCTTAGCCTCCATTTCTTCATCTGAATATGTAGATCAAACCTTCCTTGCAACATTGAATAAGTAATATCTGTATAGTACCTTGCACATAGTAGATATTTAATAAATGGTAGCTCATTGTATGAATTTTGGCTTTGATAGTCCTGTGAGGGAGGTGATATAGACGTTTTAATAACCTTTTAACTGCTACCGCCACCCCTGCAGAAATAGAAACCCTGTGTCCTACCGCAGAATCTTGGCCCCTTCCTGCTTCAGCTGAGTCCAGAGTAGACATCTATACCAGGGGTCATAATAATAAATCTAGGGTTGCCAATGACCACATGGCCTGATTTCATGAGCCAGGTCAACCAGATCTTCCTCTCTCCTCCCTTTTTATTTGTACTGAGGATCGAGGACCTTAGTGGTGGGAGTTAGAGTCTGAAAGCATGCAGAGTACAGGGAGCTGTGCGGAAGGACCATGGTGAGCTGATGTGGTACATAAACAATTGCTCTGAAACAGACGATGGAAGGAACAAAAGGAGAAGTGAGCGTTCAGGAAAGAAGCGGGGAACATTTTAGCTAAGATCCACAAATGTCTGCTGCTTCCTTGAATCCAGAACCACCCACCAGTTTTCTTTTTTCTGATATCTAATTGATCGGTTTTACTGATGTCACGTATATATGTGTAATCTTAAAATAAGTCCGCTAACTTAAATGAATTGCTTCCTTGCAACCTAAGACATTCTCATGAGGTGAGGCTCTTAAGAGGGAATAAGTTGCACATATTTGCAGAAGACCCTTTCAAGACAATCCAATCCCAAGACTGTCTCAGCTCCCAGGTGACAGCAGCATCACCTGGAAGTCTGTGTGAAGCAGCTGTCCTGGACACCCAGTCCCCTTGACCCTTCAGATGCCTCTGAGCTTCTGTGCATCTGACAGTGACCACAGGAAAGATCTCAAGTAAGAAATGCCCAGCTAACCCCTGGAACCACAGGAACAGTAATAAACTGCTTTAAGTCACTGTTAGGTGGCTTGTTACACATCAACAGATGACTGGAGCAATGTCGATGACAGTGAAGGACAAATCTTATTGTTACTTTGTGCAGGCATCATGAAGAGAGAATGTGATTTTAGTCACGTTTCATGTGAAACTAGATATAGAAAATGAAAAAGTAAGAGTGGAAGAGTCAAAAGTTTTTATGCTAGGCAACTGGGAAGAGTAGTGCCTCTGTCAGTTCAGAATAGCCAGGTTGGAACTGGGGGAGAAGGTGCTGAACCCAATGCTAGGTGGCAGGCCCTGAAAAGAAGACCTCTGCACTGTCTCCATCTCTATTCAGAGACAAATTGCAGGGGAGGCAAGCACTCAGAACCAATGATAAGGACTTGAGGATTAGCCCTCTCTAGTGACAGGTGGCATCCCAAGGGTGAACAATCCCACCAAAGAAGTGAAATGTGGAACACAGAGCTTTTCAAGGCAGAACCTGGGGCAAGGGGCTGCATTTCAGAGTAGAAGTTAAAAAAGAGCCTAGGAGAAGCTGAGAAGGTCCACTCAGAGACCAGAAGAGTGCAGGGCCCTGAATGGTACCTTGGCATGACATAGCCGTGGGCGGGTGGGAAGATGGAAGGTCAAAAAAGTGAAAGGAAACCAGAGGGAACAGCTTCAAGGAGGACTGACTGGTCAACAATATCAAAGCCACAGAAAAGACACAAATGGTAAATTCTGACAAGCCGATGAAGTTGACAAGAATCGGGTGATTGTCGGCTTCAAATGAAAATTTTCAGTAGTATAGTGGGCTCAAAACAGTACATGAAAACTACATGGAAAAAAATCTAAAAGCAGAAAGAAATAAAAAGGATGGGAGAAAGAAAAAGGGAAAAATCCAGAAAAGACTTTTGGTATTTAAGACAGGACCACCTGTGTACCACCATGTTGGAAATACCCAATCGCCTCCGAGCCACTGACAATGCTAAAAGCAAACAGGAGAATGGTGGCTACCAGGACTCGGTTTCATTATCTTCACAACCCCACTCATGAGACAATTTCCTGGTTCATCAAAACAGAATCCTAAGAACTCCTATAATTCAGAGGTCAAAAGGCATTAGAATAATGAAGTGAAGGTTAAAAGACGTATCCTGGTCAGATATTTTAAAGGAGATACTTATATTTGACTAGGTCTTGACTTGCTATGAGGTAGAAAAAAAATCCAAGTATCAGAGTTTCTATATAGAAAAGAATTACTATGACAACCACAATTTAGCCTGCACAGAAAATATAAATAGGAGCCAGAATGAGAAAATTATAGAGAAATGTGACTTTCTGATTAGGAAACAATTTCACCTACTATTCTTTAGTGTTTTGTTCATTTGGCTCTGATATGAGAACATGAAAATATTCCTCCATTTCAATAGCTTCTTTGTATTAAAATGAGCAGACCACCATTTAACAAAAGGAAACTGGAAACTGAGACCATCTAACGACTTAGTCCACTCAGATGCCCCTGACCCTTCTAATATTTAAAGGACCACATCGAAAGAGTAGACATGCATTAAATGCATCATATTGCAGGCCAAATAGTATAAGCACATAATAGAGAGTGTGGAATTAATACATCTTTAGCTGCCAGACTGTGAATCTTCAAACCAATTGCAAAGGACCAAAGTTTCCTACCACTTTTCCAGCATTTTCCTTTACCCATGACAATTCCTGAGACCCACTCTGAGGTTTGCTGTGTATTTGACTGGTGAGGCAATGTAGACTAGAGCATAGTCAGATATCACCAGCTTCTCTTGGGATAACCTACTAATTTCGGGAGCTCATTCTCCTAAAACCAGGACAGTCAGATCTGCAAGTCCAGGGACCCTAATGATTCACATTATGGTATTCAGCAATTTGATTTTTGCACAGTGCATTTGCCTTAAGAAATTTTTATTGCAACATAAATGAGCTAGTTACATATAACTCCCCAATTAGCTAGGCTGTCCAATTCTGCCCAGGCTCCTGTAGCGTTCCGCTTCCTGCCTAGCCTTGTATTCTCACTTTGCTGGTCTAGTGTTTTCAGATACCTTGCCAGAGGCTCATGTTCAGTTTCTCTCTCTCTGATCTGGTGTGCTCTTTCATCTAGTTTGGCATACACTCAAGCTTTTGCCTGGATGCTGCCATTCAGTCTCTGTGCTCTGCAGCCCAAGGGCCGGGCCAGGCCAGCCCTGCCCTTCCCCTGAACTTATCTCCGGCTTCAGGAACCCCAATTTGTTGCAACTTGTTGCAACTCTGAGCCACTTGCCTGTCAAGTGGAGTGGCTTGGACATGGATCAGTTCTAACTACAGGGTGTTCTCCAAGAGCACTGAGCTTCCTCCCTTGTCACCCAAGTTCACATCTTTCCAAAAAGAAGACAAGCAGTTCAATGATTCAATGAGCCTGACAAAAACAATCACATATACGGGAGTCTTTCTGATGCTGCTGTTGAACTACAAGGCTTATTATCCCCTGTTTTAACCAAGCTAATTAAAATGTCAGTCATACTGATAGATTATAAATTAGATCATTAATGTCACCATATTCAGAGTATAGTTCACTAGATCATCCATAAGTAAACTCACACAACAATTTGTAATTGTTAGCAGGTACAAATGTCAAAACATAAGTCATCTGATTAAAATTCAAGTTCTTTGCATCTAGGAGCTTTAGTTTTAAGAATCTTCTATACACGACTCCATATGAACTTCAAGTCTTTATATAAGATCAACAAATATGGGAAGGACATCCTGAAATAACTTGCTAGATCCAGCACATGAAGGCCTGAAGCTCTCTTTTCAAAAGCTAGTCACTAAATGTGCAGTGTATATACTGGCTGGATTTATCAAAAGCAAGCTTAGTTCAGGGACTTACACCTCCACATTGGAAGAGCCTTTGGGGCTGCGGAGGATGGGTCTGGGTTAGGTGATGGCCTATTTTTTTCTAACCCTATTTGAGAAGGGCGTAGGCACCGTGCCTTTGCTCCCCGCTCGCTGTTTTTCCCGCTGCCACTATCCAATCTAGAGCAAACAAAAAATATCAGCGGCTGGCCAGGTCACCCTTCCCAGGAACCTGTGGAACCCACCTGCCCAGCCTCCGCACTCCGCCAGGAGGCCACGGTCGCCCAGGGCTTCTCCAGAAGAGCCTTTGAATAGCACTAGTGATGCCTTGAGATCCTCCAGGCACACTGGAGAAGGCAACACAGTTGTGAATATAAACAATCTGAGCTGCCTACTCAACACGTCACGTGGAGTAAGGCTGCCCAGAGAGTAAAGGGGAAAAACAAGCCAGGAAACACCAAGGGGAGGAAAGCTTCATAAAATCTGTAGATTTTCTTTAGCAATTCCCTGTAAAGAACAACATGCAAATACCTATTACAAGACTTTCTAGGTGTCACGATAATTCTCAGAAGTCTAATGTGCTTTCATCTTGAGCACACAGAAGTATTTGAGATAAATACTACATTAAGAGCATCAAGATCCTCACTGTTGAGTATACTCTGCCTCACTATGCTTTGCCTTCTACCTTTGATCTCCTACCAACCACTGAACAGGGTACAAGCCAATAATATAGAAGAGAAAATGACGTGAGAAGTGCAAACGTTTCCTTTCATTTTCTACTCTGCTCCTAGTCCCACTAATGCTCCAAGCCCAGCTGGGAACAATGGTACCTCTTATGAAAGATCCCTCTCTCTGGACATGGGACCTGCATTGAACAGAATTTTGTGAAGCCCAGGGTCTTTTTCCAAAGAAGCTAAAGCAAAGTGGGAAACTGTGACATCGTTAGTTTCACAGCTGAGTTTTGAACCCAAGTCAATCGAAAATCAGAACCGACAGCTACTTAATCTCCTTACTCTTTCTTTTTGGGCCTTCTGGTTTACCTTTTTAGGTTTAAACTTACTTATAAATGTTAAGCAAAGTCTTCAATAAGCAAGAACCACATAGCAGGATGGGGAGGTGGGAACAGACATTTATAAATGAAAGTTTGTTACACTTCCACAATGATTAGGTGTACCACAGTGATAACAATAAATACTTTACTATCTTAGAAAATAATATAGTTCTTGACCACATACACTAAATTGCTGCCTGCCACAGTAGTCATATCTCTAACATAATAATTGGTGGTGTAATTATGGGCTTTTATATATATTATTTTAGAAGTACCGGCTAGCACAGGTTGTTTGGGTTTTTTTAAACCAGATGCCCAGCATTCTTAATTAACACATGATAGAAATTTAAATTTCAAAGAAGATGTCAATGCCAAAACAATAAATGATTTTAAATGTTCCTCCCACGGAATGCTGATTCCACACACCATGGCCAAGTGTACACATGTAATTATTAGCAGGTTCACTGGCACACAATGGACCAGATGTGAACATGACTCTAAGCTGCTCACTTAATAACCAGGCTCTCCAGACACTGTCAGTCCTGAAAGCACTGAATCAAATGCACAGATCAAAGCATCTAGGAGTGAGAAGGGGCTATGGAAGTCATTATACCAACTGCTCATTGAGTACATGAGTCTCCTTCTAAGATCTCAACCATGTAGTCACCTGGCTGCATGCCACAGTTATCTATCACACCTGGCTACACTGACTGAGAACTCACTACATCCCAGGAAAGGTCACCATTCCATCACTGGACAGCTCTATTTTATGATTAGTTGTAACTATAAGAGTGAAGAAATCAGTGATTCACCTGAGGACCTGGATGCATGTTTATTTTCCTCTGTAACACAAGTCAACAAGAAAGTCTATAACCAAGTAAATCAGAAGTGGATACAAACATAATTGTGACATATATGTTTAGACTAGTTGAAGCAGATTGGGTCACTAGGCCAGTGATACCTAAACCACATGAATAAGCTCACATTATATATCCACATTATGTAGTGTTTTTTAATTCAAATAAATTTGCCACCGACTTGAAAATTTTTCAGATTGTTGGTTCAGTACTGATAGGTAAATGCAGAATTTTGGTCAAAGGACCCAGGTTTCATTGTTTGTATCAAAGAGTCACTGGACAAGTTGAGTCCTTCCCTGGCCAGCTTACCTAGAGAGACTATATTGCAGCCTAGAGCTGAAACAGCAATCTCAAAGTTGCTGAAATATTCAGATGGTGTGTACAAGTCTAGGTAATAACACAATTTAGAACTAGCTTTCTAGTCAGGAAATATAAGCATTGTAAACTTAGAATGTGGAATGTTAAAAAGTGACATCTCACCCATATTGCAGACTGCCAGGTAATACACACATGTTCTAGTCAAAAAACAGCATTTCGGAGGGCCACTTTCAGTTCTTAAACTAATACTTTTTAAATATTTAATATTTTGGAAGGTTTTTGTTGTGGTGGTGGTTTTTTGTTTTGTTGTTATTGTTGTTTTTATTTTAGTTTTTCAGTATCCTTTTCTTACATGAAAGGTTTTTACCTCAAGTAATGAAATAGTGTAATGGCTTGTAATCTAAGTAAATAGCCTAAATATATCTTTTCTCTATGTACATTCTCAAGATTATAACTTGGATTCTCTGAGTTTAATGAGGACTAGAATTAGACTGTTTCCCATTAAAAAGAGAAAAGAGTAAGGCAGAAATTCAATAAGTGTTCAAGAAAAATATAGCCATCCTAACATCTGTATTATATTAGAGGAGACACAAGACAAAACATTGACTCTTGAGGTTAAAACGAAATTTTCTGCTGCAGTTCTGAAAGAGTTTGAGAGTTTAGATCAACAAGGCAACAAAGAAAACAGGACCAAAAATGTCTTAAAGCAACTTTCAAAGGCAATTAAATGCCAACACTTGGTTATTTCTTCCAAGTACCAATATAGTGGGCAATTACCCAATAGCCACAAATGAGAGTCAGTGAAAATTCTGCACCGTCTCGTCTTTTTCTAAGTTAGGGATGATACACCTGGGATCTGTGTGTCATAGGAGGTGCCAAGTCATCGCCTCTGATTCTTCATCTCTCTTATGGGATGTTGTTGAATTTCCACATCTTCCTCTCAGTGTAGTCTTACATCACGCTTGAATTTCCAAAGATATTATTTCAGTCTCCTTTGGAATCTACTGTTCTTTAATTACATACTGCAAAAAGAAAACTCAAACTCCCAAGTCAAAGGTCAACAAGCAAGACAAATTACCTCAGGGAAAAAAACTGAAGAACACAAAGCCAGAACCACGATTCTTAAAATCTTGAAGTCTGGCTTGTGAGCCTGAATCCTTCCCTTTATCAAGCTAGTGTGTAAAAGTAAGTCGTAAGAAAATAATGCTGACCTATTAGCTTTGGTGGCTCTGTGGAGGCATCTCCAAAATGCCATTGATCAGACACACACATACATATACACACACATAGATGAAGAATGTTATTCTGAACAACTCAGAATGAAACAGCCTCTCATACCAAATTCTATCATAGAGTGAGGTGCATTATCTCTAAACTAGAACGTTAGAGAATTTTTCTCAACCACAAAGATTCTGTCTGAATCAATGAACTGGAATTAGGAGAAATTTATCATGAAGTCATTTTAAACAACTCTTATGTCAACTTATGCCTCAGTTTCAGCATCTAAGAAGTATAGATTCTAGGCTTTGTCTTCAAGACCTTTTACCAATTTATCCCTGGTCCTGCCTCAATGGATTGTTAATCCTCTTCTATAGCCAAACAAATCCTATTGCTATTTTTCTATGTCACTGTTACTCTTTCCCAGTCTCTCTCATTTCTCCCCTTAATGTTGGAAGGTTCCAGAGTTCAGTCCTTGGTTCTCTTTTCTATCATTACTTACACCTTTGGAGAGTTCATCCAATCTACGTATGTCAGTAGCTCTCAAATTTATATTTTCAGTTCAAACCTCTCTGCTGAACTCCAGACATATATATGACAGCCTTTTTAATATCTCCATTTGGATTTCTAATAGACAGCTCAAACTTATATGTCCCAAATTGAATTCCCAGTTTTGCCCTACTGCATCCCACAAACACATTGCCCCTACAAGGCTTCCTGTTCTCAGCTGCTGACAACTCCATCCTTCCAGTTGCTCAAGACAAGTCTTAGTGTCACACTTGACTCTTACTCTCCACATTCAATCTTTCAGAAAATCCTGTTGGCTACAAGCTATTGAGAAAACAGTATATTCAGAATTCAGTCCATTCTCTCATCACTTTCATAGCTATTACCCTGATGCATGCTCCATTATTTCTTATTTGGGTTACCCTAATGACCTAAGTGGTCTCTCTCATTCTAACCCTGCCTCCCAGAGAGCCAAGGAGATCCTCTTTAAACATCAGTTATGTCATTTCATTTCTCTGATTCAGCTCTACAGTGACTACCCATTCCCATTTCTTTCACATAAAAACCAAAAGTTCATAATGGACTTATTTCCTACTTCTCCCCCTTGTTCAACCTCCTCCAATCACATTGGACACCTGGCTATTCCTTAAACAGCTCAGGTATTCCTTTCTTAGGTCCCTTGCACTGGTGCTTCCCTCTTTCTAAGATGCTGTTCCCTCGCCTTCTTCAAATCTTCACTCATAAGTTCCTTCTTAGTGAGGCCTGCACTGAACACCTGTTTAAAAGTGCAACCACCCTCCCTCTTGTGCTCTCAACCCTCTTTCCCCCATCATATGCTTTCTTCATTAAAGTACTGATCACTTTCTAATGTTCACTTATTTATTTTCTGTTTCCTCCCACCACACATACATCAAGAACGTAAGCTCCATGAAAGCAGTGATTTTTATGTTTTGTTCACTGAGATATTCCCATTGCCTATAATGTAGGCACACAGTTCACCACTCCACGAACTTGCTCATTCCACTCTCTGAAGTGTTATTTGTGTCATGTTTCCCTTTTTTGGACTGACTTTCCCTAACCTCTCTAGCAATATAAATACCACTTTTCTTTCCTTCAATCTCCAATTTTAAACCGTCTCCTCGGAAATCTTTTCTATGTTAGCTCTGCTATATTGACCATGGACTTTAATGCACTTGGGTAAAAAAAAAAAAAAATTGCATTAGCACCTTTGCTTGTGGACTCTGTAAATCTTAAGTCATGCATGCATACAACTAAACTCTAATTTCTTTGTCTTACAATAAATTTTGTTTTTCAATGGTTTGATGCCTTTAAAAACATGACAATATCATTTAAATAATGGTACCTGTTCAGTTACTTCTCTCTACAGATTATAAAACAAACAAAATAAATACATTCTGAGACTTAGAACTATAGCCACTGGAATTCGTGAATGTTTCATGTCTTTAAGAGATGCATCTGATGAGGAAAAAGAGAGATTATCAGAGACTTCCTTGGATACAGGGTAAATACTGAAAAGTTCACAAGCTTTATTTGATGAGAAACCCAAACCCATCATTATGAGTTGAATTGTGTCTCCCAAGGAAGATATGTTGAAGTCCTAACCTCTCAGTACTTCAGAATGTAACATTTCTTAGTAATAGGATCTTCCAAGGATAATCAAGTTAAAGCAAAGTCATTAGGGTGGGCCCTAATCCAATGTGAATGGTGTCCTTATAAAAAGCGGGAAATTCTGACACAGAAAGAGACATAAACAGAAGGAAGATGTTGTGAAGACACACAGAAAAAAACACCATGTGAAGAAAGAAATAATGGATCTATGAGCCAAGAAATGCCTGAGGCTACCAGAAGCTAGGGGAGAGGCCTGGAATAAATCCTTCCCTAGCACCTTCAGAAAGAGGAGCATCCTGCCAGCACTTCGATTTTAGACTTCTGGCCTCCAGAACTGTGAGCCAATAAATTTCTATTGTCTGAAGCCACCCATTTTGTGGTACATTGTTACAGCAGCCCCAGGAAACCAATATACCATTATTTGGGTGCAGTAGATTGAGCTGAGACCCAGTTAGATATCCACATTTTCAAATGATTCAGGTCACAACATGAACTATCTCAATTCCAGAGTAACTTTTTAATTATTACTTTACAATCATTTCACTGATAAAAATGCTTAATTGAGGATAAGAGAATTGTCTTCTACTGTAGTAACGAAAACATCCTGTCCTGTGAGTACAAACTTCTTCAAATGAGGATCACTCAATGCACTTATTTCTACAGGCAAGCTGGCCTACAAAGCTGAAAGTCAGAAAACATTCTGCACTATTAATTGGCAATTATATATTTGAATTAGATCAACACAAGAGAGAAACAGTTTGGAAAATCGATCGAATGATATAACTACATTTAATTTCACTGTTTTTGATTTTAGAAAAATGTCTGGTTTGAGCTGCTTGGACCAACTACCTATAGTGCCATGCTTTCCGGCTCAATATATAATGTTTTAGTGGCAGGTTCCAAACCATATTCTAAAAGGGAAAAATTAAGAGCCTCTCTTTTAAAGTTTATACTTCAGATATATACCCAGCTCATTTCCCTTGCAGGTTGAGAGACTCAGGTTCTTAAACCTCTCCTAGGTACAAGGGTGAGAACTGAGCCCACTGTCGCATGTGAGCCTGAAGGACTGATTGTTTCCTCCGTACTGTGCCTTCAGAGCAGAGGACAGCTGTCCAGCCTCATTTCTTCCTTGAGCTAAATATCAAGAATTCACTTTTTCCATCTCTGTAATGCTTGCGGGTCTAGAAAGAATAATTAAAGTTTAAACATTCCTGTCAGTTATTGGATGTTTTCCAGTAAATGAAGACTCACAATTAGCAAATCAGACACACAAATGATTTAATACTGCAAATCACTGAAGTGCCAGATGTTTTCTATACATTATCTCTAATCATCACAAAAAGTATTCAAGGAAGATGTTATCCTTCATTTTACTGAGGGGAAATGAAGCTAAAAAGCACTAAGTGGTAAAATTAGTGTTTAAACCCAAATATTCCTGGCTGCAAACTCAACCACTGAACAAGTAGCACTACAAAGGGAGTTCCCACTACTTTCCAGAACTTTACTTGTATTATCTTTAATTTTCATAATAACCCTCATAGCCGGGTATTGCTGTGATCCCCATGTCACATCTGATTAGACTTGTACTCAGAAAGGTTAAGTGGCTTGCCCACAGTTAGTGGGCTGTGGAACTGGATTCGACTTTGAAAGCTTTTCCTCCTAGTAATAAAAAAAAAAAAAAATTACTTTCCTGTGTTGAATACTGTCCTAAGCTATTTATAACCATTATAAACCATCCTAAAAGGCAGAGGGGTGTTAACCTCATTTTCCACACGAGAACGGTAAGGTTCAGAGCAATGACTTGATTTTGCATGTCACAAAGCTGTGGTAGAGCTGGGATTCAAAGCCCAGGCTCCAGATACTATACCGGGCTCCCTTTCCCCAGGTCCTTTTAGTAATTAAGCTAGTGTGTTATAGGATATTTGATCCTGTCGAAAATGTGCCCAGAGACATCTGGTCCATGATTCATTACAGAATACAAATTGTATGGGCATTATTTTTCTTGTAATTCACAAGGAACCTTGGATTTGACATTGATTCTTGTTCTCTCTCGTACTGAAGTTTGGCAGGGTTACTCTGAAGTTGATGAGCAATTGCTCTTGAGTATATATCACCTGATTATAGGCTTTCTATTCCTTTTATGAACAGTTTCAGTGATACAGATCTGCTTCTATTGGTATCATCGTGAAGTTGGCAGATATATTTGAGTGTGACTACTAAGAACCTTGGTGATAAGTTGTTCATGGCTCAGCTGTTTGTCTTTTCACACTTCGAGAACCTTTCAGTGTGAAACAAATGTCTCTGTGGACATTTTGGGACATGATCAAATATCAAGAACCTTTCGGCATAGACCAAATGTCTCCATGGACGTTTTGGATAGGACCAAATGTCCAATAAGCCAGCCAGTGTCCCTGAAACACTAGGCTAACTTTCAAGGGTCTGTTATATAGCAAAAAAGAGCATTTGGGATAGCATAAAGGATCAAAGTAAAATGACAACATAGGAAAAGGAAGAAAAAAATATGATCTGGGGTTGCAACAGCCAAGTTTGCCTTGTCAATGTACAGAGCACCAAGCATTCTCTATTTTCCAAGTAATTATACTATTAATTTGATTACAAAATGGAAATAAAAGAAATTTACATAAAGAATACACCAACAGGAGGAGGAAAGTATACGTTGCCAGGTATGAGCAAGGTATAAAATGGAAAAAGACCAAAATAGAGAATTTCTATGTGTTTTATTCATTTTACTTATTTTTAAAGACTCATCCCTGCCTATGTTCTCCCCACTTTCAGTGGTAGTATTTCTCTGCCTCTAACCAAAACGTTGGTTTGACAGGATATGAGGAAGAGGTTCATTTTGAATTCAGACTATTCCCCTATGATTAACTCTTGGATCAGTACCATAGTTTACAAAACAATATCATTTCCATGACAGATTACAGTGTTACAAAATGCTTCTTCCTACATTCTCTCATTTGATCTTCACGTCAAACATAGGAGGTAGAGGAAGTTTACATCAAATTCCACATTTTACTGACAATGAAACTAAAATCTAATTAAGTGACCTGTTCAAGATCATACAACCAGTAAAACCCAGGCTGGAAGCTGGTATTCTATTACTAAATTTTAGGTTCTTTCCACAACAGCATCATGTTCTACATTACTTGAGAAATATCTATTTTACTGTAAAATGCTGAACATCTCTACAGCTGTTATTGCAGTTATTACATCAGAATTTATTATTTTTTGATAGCAATGTCAGTTATTTTTAGAGCAGTTTTGGATTCACAGCAAAATTGAGCAGAAAGTACAGAGAATTCCCATATACCATCTGTCCCCACACATATAGCCTTTCCCATTATCAACATCCCTCACCAAAATAATGCAATTAGAATTCATCATTTTTTAACTATTAAGAATCTTCATGCTCTTATTAAATAAACATTTAGAAGATGCACATAGATAATGTATAACTTTATGGAGCACATGCTATGTTTGCATGTTTTGGGACATTTAACTCTCACTACTCTAAGGAAGCTATTATTTTTATCTTTATATCTCATGAAACTGAGTCTCAGAAAGGCCAGCTGACTTGCCCACACCTACAAATGGGGAGCCAGCATTCAAAATACTTCAAAGTCTATGATATTTCTGAAGCACTGGGCATCAGGGGAAAGACTTTGTAAACAATCTCACTCTCCAATTAAGGCAGAATCATTCCTAGAACAATTCTTGGTCTACTGGCTTCCTTAGGAATCTACCCCAACCTTTAACAACTATCAAGTCAGTCAGCTGCTCATTACCTAAAAACAAAACAAAACAAAAAACAAGGTTCTGCTCAACAAGTGAATGACCAAAATGTAACTGAAAAACTGTGTTATAACATTAATATGAAGAAGCAGTTTGAGTCATACCTTGCACAGTACAGCCAATAATGCACTCTTCACATCTCATAGAATCAAGAATCGGGCTTCCACCACCCACTTATAAACCTCAGTCTCTAGCTCCAGGTTTAAGTAATTTTCTTTTGCTCATGAGATAACAGTCATAAGATTGAGTACCAAAAAACAAGGAGGAGGAGAAGTAGAAAAAAAAAAGGACGGGAAGGAAGGAAGACAGCGAGGATGGGGAGGGAAAAGGCAGTTCCCTGTATTTTGGGAACCAGTGCTACCTAGGACTCCACCCACCACCACTACCAGGTACAAGTATCACGAGCCTCTCCACCTCGCCCCTCAGTGAACACATGAAACACCTCAGAAGGTGAGCTTCCCAGTCCCTTTATTTCTAAACTCTCCCTAAAACATCATCCTTAATTGCAACCGGGCCTGAGTGATCAGGAAAATGGAGGAACGTTTCTAACAGGCCTTTAACTTTTATAGTCTGGCAATAATCACTATTACTACATTACTGCAGCATTATACTGACCATAGTACTGATGCAATGAATAACAATGGTAATAACAATTTATTGAGTTCCTATTACCTTTCAGGTGTTTTAATCCTCTCTAAAACCTTATGATAAACAGTCCTCAAGCCTTATCCACAATTCTAAAATACAAAAGTTCTGAAAACTCAAATGTTTTTTCCTAAGGAAACTCTTTTGGTGGCAAAACCTAATCTGAAACAACACTGATTTTTTTTTTATAGTCTTTATTTATCCCCTTAATGTGAACATTCATACATTTTGCTGAAAAAAGGGTTAATGTGCTAGATTCTGGGGCACTGCCCTAGGGTCTACTGGGATGTAACATAATACATAATACAGAACATATGTACCTTTTTCTTTCTAAAATCCAAAAATAACCTAATTCCAAACCACACCTAACCATAAAGACTTCAGGTATCTCCACTTTCCTAATGCAAAACCGAGATTCACAAAGAATGCGATTGTATTACATATTTCCTCTAGGTCGTCAGAGCCCTTTGACTAATTTAATAGTCAATGCTCAATTTTTCTAATTCAGAAAAATATGGCTATTCTGTCTACATACAATCTAATAGTCATATTTAAGTGGATCATGTCTCTGTACACCCCTATCCAAACTGTTATAAATGCTATTGTTTGTGGCTGATCTGAGAGGGCTAGAGCTTGCATTTATCATCTCTTATTAGCCTGCCCAGTCTCCAGTGGGGGAAACTCAGTAACATCTCTAAGAACGATGATTTACTATGTACCAAGCACCATTCTAAGTGCTTTACCTAACACCACATTTAATCTTCACAACACACTAAGATGGGCACTATTATTCTCACTTGATAAATGATGAGTCTGAGGCACAGAGAGGTTAAGTATATTGTCTACCTAGTTAAAATGGCAAAGCCAGGATCTGAATCTCAGCAAAAATCAGACAGAAGTCCTTATCTTCACAGAGCCTATGGGGAGAAGGAGGGATAGAAGGTAAATAAATAAAATAACCAAGTATATAAGAAGGTTGATGAGTCCCATAATGAGGAATAAAATCTGAGCTTTTAACTACTATACTATATTGTCTCTTTATGAAAGCAATGCCAGGCCTGGTGTCTGAAAGGTAAAAGAGAAATTTTAAGATAAGTAAACTGAATAGTAAACTCCACAGTCAAAGCATTACCTATAAATGATTTTTTTTACAGAATACATAAGAACCTCTATTTCCAAGCATCATGGAGTAAGAAGGATTAGATTTACCCTTCTGAAAGGTTCAAAAACAAAAGCAAAATACAGACTAAATATATAAAACAATGGTTTTCAAGATCCTAAATGTCAGACAATGGAGTACAGTGATCCCTGAAAAACAAGAAATAAGTGAGGTGAGCCCTATGGTTTACCTAGCTTACTGACTTAAGAGAATCCCAGACTGTGGTGCAGGGAGAAGGAACTGAGGTAGAACCCCTTTGTGAGATGCCCCTAAATTAATATTTAAAGGGAAATGTATAGCTCTGCCTCTAATAGAAAAAGTTCTCAAATCAATGACTTCAGCTTCCAACCTAAGAAACTAAAAAGAAAAAACAAATTAACTCCAAAGCAAGCTGAATAAAGGAAATCTTAAAGATCAGAAAATGGAACAATAATAAATAAAAATGGAACAATAGTAAAGAAAAATCAGTGAAACCTGGTTCTTTGAAATCAATAACATTGATAAATCTCTAACGAGGCTAATAAGAAAAAAAAAAAAAACAAAGAGGACTCAAATTACCAATATCGGGAATGAGAGAGAAGACATCACTACAGAGTCTACATGTATTTATAGAATAAGGGAATGTTATGAACTTTGTGCCAATAAATTTAATAACTTAGATGAATTAGACATACGACTTGAAAAGCAAACTACCAAAACTCACTAAAAATATATAGATAGATAGATAGATAACCTCAATAGCTCTATAACTACTAAAGACATTGAATTATAGTTTAAAACCACTGTGAAAAACAACAATGACAACAAACCTCCAAGCCCAGATAGCTTCACTAATGAATTCTATCAAACATTTAAGGAAGAAATGGTACACGATTCTATGCAAAGTCTTCCAGAAAATTGAAGAGGAAGGGATATTTTCCAACTCATTGTACGAGACTACCATTACCATGATATAAAAAACAGACAGAGCCAATAAAAGAAAAATACAGAATGAATATTCCTCATGACCAGATGTGCAAAATTTCCTTTAAAAAAAAAATTAGCGAATTAAATCCAATAACATATTAAAAGGATAATACATCATGACCAAGTGTGAACTATTCCAGACTGCTAGGTTGGTTTAATACCAAAAAATTAATCAATGTAATGCACCATATTAGCGAACAAAAAAAAAACCCATAAAATCATCTCAACAGACACAGAAAAAGCATTTGACAAAATCTAACACTAACTCCTGATAAAAACTCTCAGCAAACTAAGAGTAGACAGGAACTTTCTCATCCCAATCAAGGGCACCTATAAAAACTCTACAGCTAACCTTATACTTAAAAATATACTTAAAGACTGAACACTTTCCCCGGAAAATCAAGACTAAGACAAGGATTCCCACTTTCGCCATTTCTATTCAATATCATGCAGGAGATTCTGGCCAGTTTAATAAGGTAAGAAAAGGAATAAAAGCATCTGGATCAAAAAACAATACATAAAACTCTTAATTTGTCTATGACATAATTTAATTGTCTATGTAAAAAAATCCTACAGAATATTTTTTAAAGCTGCTAGAACTGATAAGTGAATTTAACAAGCTTTCAGGATACAAGCAATATACAAAATGTACTATATACTATATACAAGTGATGAATAATTGGAAATTGAAACAAAATGTTATTTATAATAGCATCAAAAATATTATGAATCCGACAAAAGATTATGAAAATGTACACTGAAACTAACATACACTTGAAAAAAATTAAAGACCATTTAAAAAATTGGAGATCTACTCATTGTTTATGGGTCAAAGACCCAATAGTGTTAAGATGGCAGTTTTCCACAAACTGATCTATAGAGTCGGTATAACTCCTATCAAAATCCCAGCTGGCTTTTTGTAGACAAGGACAAGCTGATTCAAAAATTCATATGTAACTGCAAAGGACCTAGAATAACAAAAAAGAAACATTTTTAAAAGAACAAAATTAAAGGACTAACACTACTTGATTTTAAGATGTATTATAAAGCTATAGTAATCAAGACAGTGTGCTATCAACATAAAGATAGACAAATGCACCGATAGGAATGACTAAAGAGTTTATAAATAGACCCACAAATATATGGACAACTTTTTCAACAAAGATGCAAAGGCAATTCAGTGAAGAAAGGATGATCTTTTCAACAAATGATGCTAAAATATGCATAAGTGAACTTAGATCAATATTCACACAATACAAAGATTAATTTTAAATGTATCATAGAGCAAAATGTAAAGCCTAAAACTATAAACTTCTGGAACAATATATAGATGAAAATCTTTATGACCTTTCATTAGGCAAAGATTTCTTAACTACAACATCAAAAGCATGATCCATAAAAGAACAAATTGATAAATGAGACTTCATGAAAACTAAAAACTGTTAAGAAATTAAAGACAAGCCAGATTGAGAGAAAATATCTGAAAAGAACATATCTTATGAAAGATTTGTATCCAAAATATGTAAAGAATTCTCAAAATTCTAAAATGAAAACATCAACAATCCAATAAATACATGGGCAAAAGATGCGAACAGATACTATAAAAAAGATATATGAGTGGCAAATAAGCACAGGGAAGGATGCTCAACATCATTAGTAATTAAGGAAATGCAAATTAAAATAACAATGAGATATTACTACACACCAATTAGAATGGCTAAAATTACAAAGATTCACAGGAGCAAGTGCTGGTGATGGTAGTGAGCAACTTTAGCACCCATACAATGGCTGGTGAGAATGTAAAATGGTACACCCACTTTGGAAAAGTTTCTTAAAAAGTAAAATATACACCTGCCACATGATCCAGCCATTCCACACAAAGATTTGTTCACAAATGTTCATAGCAGTTCTATTTTTAATAACAAAAAACTGAAACAACCCAGATGGCCATTAACAGGTGAATGGTTAAACAAATTGCGACACAGCCACACGACGGAATATTCCTGAGCAATAAAAAAAAGAATGAAGGTATGATACACATAACAAGGAGGAATCTTAAAATGATTATACTGAGTGGGGAAAATGAGAATAAATATACATGATTCCATTTATTTGAAACCCTAGAAATGCAAACTAACCTATAGTGACAGAAAGCAGGTCACCGTGTTTGCCTCAGGATGGGTGGAGGTGCAAGAGTGGGGAAGGAGAGATCACAAAGGGGCACAAGGAAACTTTTCGGTGGCAATGGACATGTTCATTATCTAGATTGTATCAACTCTGTCTGCTCATATTTTAAACATGTGTTGTTTACTGTGTGTCACTTATACCTTAATAAAGCTATTTAAAAAAAATACATAAGAAACTAGAGACTGACCTGCTCAAATATATGAATATATTGCTTTTACATATAGGCACATCTAACTGCAATTAAACAAGTTAGTCCTGCACAAAAACTGATGTAGTTCCTCAAAAGGATATTGCAAATGAGTCTGATTCATAGATGATCAACCAATTCTAATCCAAAAGGTACACTTTTGCTATCTTTCTTTGCATTCCTTATGCAAAATCAAGGTTTCAAATGTCTTAAATGCAAATTTAACATAATCAGTAATTTTATTATGTGTTCTGATGATCTATTGCTATATCAAAAATTACTGCAGAAGGTCATGTCTTAAATGCAGTTTGGGCAGAACTCTGTGGGAACAGCTCATCTCTGCTTCCCTCAGAGCCATCTCAGCGCAAAGTCTGCGAGCACAAGTTCTGTGGTTGAGGTTGGCTGTCCACTGGGACCTCAGCTGGGCCAGAGCCACAAAACAAAGCCTCTCCATGTGGTTAGGCTTCCTTACAACACAGTACCTGAGTCCCACATGCTGATATCCCAGAGAGAGCCACCAGAAGCTGTGTCACCTCTTCTAACCTAGTCTTTTAAGTCTAACACTATCCTACCACATTCTGTTCTCTAAAAATCAAATAACAAAGGACAGTTTGTATTCAAAGGATGGGGAGGAAGGGCTGGAGTCCACCTTTTGATGAAAGAAATGTGAAAGAATTTGCAGATGTGTTTAAAAATCACCATATGCTATGCTTATCAAAAATGCAGATTCCTCACCATTTCTTTCAAATACATGGCCAGGAGCTTTTGTAAAAGGAGCACAGCATTGTGACTCTGGGACACTGGATTCAAATTCTGATACAGACTAGGAACAGATAAGGTCAAAGTGGAACAGCAGAGGACAGGGAGGGGAGAGAGGCAGGCTTAAGTATTTAGTTCAAGTATTTAGCAGAGAAAGGCAATGGAGGCACCAGGCAAAACACAGCATATGGACTCCGAAAACAACACTTAGAGCCACTTGATGAGTCAATCCTATAAAAACCGAGTGGAGAGTAATGGTGGACAAGCCAGCAGTCACCAACAGGGAAATCTTACAGCAGGTATCAGGTGGCTTTGAGGCCAGGATTGGGTTTTGGTATCCCTGTTTCTTGGGCAGCAAACATTCTGCTGTTATTGCATCGAATCATAAAGAACCATCATTGCATGCTTATATGACCAGCCCTCCTACTAAACTAATGTGCTCCATAAGGTCAGGGAACATATTTAATGCATTGTTGAACCTCAGCATCTAGCATGGTACCTTTGGTGCCAGGAACTCAATAAGTGCTAATGAATAAATAGAACTGAATGATCAAGGTCAAAACAGGGAACCAGTCTAAAAGAAAGTAAGGGTCTAGGGCAGGGTATCAGAAGAGGATTTAAAACCCAGAAAAGTTAAAACTTAGTTATTAAATTATATAGTGGTGTAGGTCCTAGGCAGATGGTCAGCACTGGGGTTCTAAGCATAATTGGCCACAAGGCTGACCTGCCTGAGCTCTTAAACAAGGGTTCCTTAGTTTCCCCCCAAAGATTATCCTAAAACCTGTGGTAAAGCCCACAAGAATAAAGGGCAGAGACAGAAAGATCCATGGCTGTCCCTTGTAGAAGACAACTCCAGACAGTCTGTGAGACTGCTTTCTGCTTCTAAATCATTGTGCTTACAGAAAGGGGCTGCCTATGAGCCTAACACACTCTGGACAACATGCCCAGGCATCTGACTGCACCATGTGGCTTCTCCAGGACAGAACCCTCTGCTGTGAGTTCATCTGTCCAACTGCTCCAGGTTTCCACAGTTATCAAACAGAGCTCATCACCATGCCCAAAGCATCGTGTTCCTTCTGCATTCCCTAACTCCATGCAACAGAATCACCACCACCCAGCCGGGCATGCAAGAGCTAGGCCTGTCCTAGAGACGCCTCCG
The DNA here is from genome assembly GCF_014176215.1 of Rousettus aegyptiacus. NCBI lineage: Eukaryota > Metazoa > Chordata > Mammalia > Chiroptera > Pteropodidae > Rousettus > Rousettus aegyptiacus. Next base: position 66,305,638 of record NW_023416287.1, read on the forward strand.
TCATTCCCAACTTGCCAGAAATGTCCTGCCAATTACAATTCTTTATTATCACTTGGCAGTGTCTCCTTTTCCAAGAAGCCCTTTCCTGATCCTAAAAAGTTGAAATGTTCCTCTCCCATCTTCCCATGGCACACCTCAGTCAGACCCTGCCAGACCCCACTAGGGTCTGTCCTATTAGACCTTAAGAAACCAGAACCTGGACTGTATCTTACTACAGTGCCCAGATGACATGGTTGTTTAACAAATGTTTGATGAACAAAGAAATTAAATACATCCATTGTAAACTGTGCCCCCACCCAGCACTTCCTAACCCCTTCCCCTCCTTTGTTTCTTCCTCCATAGCACTTATCACCTCTAACATGCTATAAATGTATTTATTTATCTCTTTGTCCTTAACAATCCCTCCCCACCACTGAATGTAAGCTTTATGACAAAAACGATTTTGACTATTGGTTTACCTTTACATCTCGAGTAGATTTGCACCTGGCTGTCAGTAGGCACTTAATAAATACAAACAAAACACCAGCCTCCACAGCTTAGCTGGGTTCAGATGGCCATGGCCTTTCTTAGCCAATGACCCTCCTAGGTTCCCCGGCAATCACGCCTCGCTGATGTACCACCCTCTCCCCACACTTTCCTCACTTGCCTCGACAACAGCTTACTGTAGGGCAGCTGCTGCTGCAGCAGAGCCTGCTACCAAAGGAAACATGTTCCATCCCAACATCTGGAAACTCACTCAGAGGTTTCAACCCTCATGTGCCAGGAAAAGTAACTTTTTCGCTTTTTACAGAGTAGCCAAGAGATTATAAAATATTATTTTCAAAATACATTTAAGGAGGAACTAGCTGGTGCTTAAAAATTCAAAAGCCTGTGGAAATTTAACAGTTTAAAAACTTAGTTTCAGAAAATATTAAATTTGGGGTTACTCTTCTAAGTCAGTGGTAGAGAATATCTTTATTTTTATAATAATAAAATTGAGTTTAGGGGTTACCTATAGTCCAAAAAACTATTCTGTTATCTTTTTTTAAAAAAATCAAATATGTGGTAAAAGAAAGAAATCTAACTATGGACGGTGAACTCACAATGCAATATATGATTGCCTTACTGTAAAACTGTACACCTGAAACTTACTGAATTTTGGTAACCAATGTCACCATAATAAAAATAAATTTTAAAAATAAACAATCATATAAAGTTTTTAAAAGGCCACTGAAGTGATTTATTCATGATTGTCTGCATAAGAAAGCTGTTTTTAAGCACTTACCATATGGTAAACACTTTCGATATGTGATACTGTTTAATTCTCATGACTTTGGGACACAGATATGATTAGACCCATTTCAGAGTAGAAGCAGCTCCAAATCAGAGCAATTAAGCAATTGCTAAAACATTTTATTTCTTAACAAAAAGAGACCTAAAATTAATATGGCAAAATAAGATTTAACAAAGTTAAATCATGGGTTAACAGTTATTGTATATACTTCTTTGTGAACTTGATAGTCCATAATAAAAATAAATCAATAAATGATGCCAACAATTCACCCATATTACAGCGCTAATTAAGAGCACAGCCCGGATTTAAATTTATATCTGTTTAACACAAAAGTCCATGTTTTTCCCCACAATATTGTGCTGCCTCTCCAAAATGGAAACTATTACATTTGCTTGAAGTATATAACCAAGTTGGAAGACCTGAGGTAAATTCAACTCATCATTAAATAGAGTTATTATGAGCAGGTTTTTTCAAATGTCTTTGAGATGGTTTGGTAACCCTAGACCAGAAAATGTGAAAATTATCCCCTATTCCCAAATTTTAGGTTGTAACCCACAAGCTCAGAACCAACCTTTTTTACAGGTCAAGACATAATTAATAAGAAGGGTTAAACTCAAGAAATATTACCAAAAAAAAAAATGAGTAAACTAAACAGAATAGGTGGGTAGGAGGTAACTGCAAATGAGTTTTAGAAGAGGAATCCTGAGACTCAAAGGATAAGAAAGTAGAAATTATTATGTAAAGTACAAAAAGAGGCAGGAGATGAAAGGAAACCTAGAGTTGGAGAAAGACTAAAGTTAGAGAAAATAAAAGGAGTATAGAACAAGAAAAATTTGAAATTAGAGAAAAGGGAGACAAAGAAATAGTGGAGTAAAATGAATGAAATAAAAAAGGCAGATGTAGCCTTCCGGTGATTTCATAAATTAGTTCCATGTCCCGCCATGTATTTTCCCCTCCTGGCATTAACAGGATCAGCAACTTTGAGTGATATTTTGCAATAGCAGGGTAATAAATTGAAAGCATCAGTGAGTAAACAGACCCTTTGCAATGAAAATGAAGCAACGAGGAATGCAAATTAAATTCCGACATGACATAATACTTAGAAAAATGGCGCGTGGCACAGAAACGTGATGTTGTTATGGAACCATTTTCAATTCTGCAGCAAGTCTCCAGACCACAGGCTGCTGTTACAGATTTTATTTCTTGCCCCTTTAGTCCACCAGGCTGTGGACTGGAATCTGACTCCATCTTCACTACTGAACGAACAGGAGGAACCTTCATGAACACATCCAAAGACCCCCACCCACACCTGCCAACACCATTAACCAGCATGATGATGGGCTGAGCAGCAAACGGCAGTAACACAAACCAGGGATAAGGTGGATTCCGAATTTTTTCTCTTTCTCCCTTCCAGGGAATTTTTAAAATCACATTCACAGTGTGCAAACAATGTCAGAGCCTTTTTAAACCTACAGCTGTAATCAATTTTTCTCCCAGATTCAGAAGGTTCCTTTTTGTGGATAAACATTTCCTTCTAAAAAAGTAAAGATTAAAATACATAAAGATGTAGCAAGAAAATCAGTAAAATTGTTAGCTTATATTGCCCAATTAGGCACTTGTTCTTCAGCTGAAGTTTTTTTTTAAATGATATTGTGTAGTCATTCATCTGTCTGCAAAGAAGTTTTAGGTTAATTCCAGTTAGGTTAATTCAATAAGGGCTTAGGTTCAATCTTTAACAAATACCTACTTATACCAAGTTGCTAGATCTAATCCACACATTATAATTAAAACATCGACCATATGCTATGATCTATTAACCCATTTCTCATTCAGGAAAAAAGTGCAGCTTGCTTCCAATGTTAATTTAATTTTACATAAACACACTGAGGCTGAAGCAAATCTGACTGGTTTTCAATGTGAAAATAAAATATGAAAACTGTTCTTAGAGTTGTTTCTAAGCAGAACTTGTCTCTAATCCTAATGTAACAGAAATGTGTACATAAATCAGATTCATCAAATGAATCTTCAGCTAACTGAGAATGATGTTAACATCACGCATAGGAATGCTACATTTTCTAGAATTTGACATTTTTAGTGATCAAGAATTACTATATTTCATAAATGGAAGTACTACTAACAACGGAATGCTATATATAGAATGATGTTATTTGTTTCCAAAGGCTACCAATATACTAGAGTGATGAGAAAATAATAATTTAAGCAAGATTTTGTGCCAAACTTCGGGGGTAAGGTTAGAACTCTAATCTGCAGGTTATCTCTGGGCAAACGCTGCAGCCACAAATGCTTCTCCAATGCTTCTCCGGGCAAACAGGAAATGGATTCAAGGTCACCTTTACATATGCGCAGTTCCTAAAGAAGGGACCTGAACATATCAACAGCAAGCACAACTCACCTATTCTGCCATTATTTCAAACTCCTACCAGGAAGACCACCAACCACCAACCTCCTGTCATGGCTGGAAACTACCCTAAGCTGTACTATCACCAGAGCCCTTGACCTCCCCTTCCCATCTCCTTCCCTCATCTCTGCTGCCCCATCAGCATTGCAGTCTCCTTCACAGGTCTCACCCACCTTAAGTCCCCGAGGACTTACCCAGCCTCCTGCCTGTATAGCCTCTGCTCTCTGAGCCCTGCATGGAACACTTTGAGGGCTGCATTATGGCTGTGAAGTCAGAGGAGGAGCAGAAAGTGGTCTCAGACTGAGAAGAGCTGGGTTTGAGTCTCAAGTCCTCCGCTTACTAATTGTGTGGTATGGACAATTTATTTAACCTCTTGGAGCTTTCATATCTTCGTCCTTAAAATCGGGAGAGGATCTGCACTACCATATTTATAGGATTGCCCTAAAGACTTCCTCCCATGTAGAAAAACATTTTCTAAGTACTATCATGATACATACTTATTCAGAAGTAAACTTTTTAGAGATATGAGGTGGTAAACGGTCATCCAATTTTATAAATTACAGTACACTGGAAAGTCACAGCCTAAAATTTAGGAAATGTGGATCCAATCCTGACTCTGCTGGATAACCCTAAACAAGTCACTTAACTGCTCCAATCCTTTGTATGATTTAACGCTTTTACCAAGCTTGAAGATCTCTGAAGACCCTTAGGTACTAACAGTCTGAGTCTAGAGCAGCATTGTTCAATTGCACATGTGTTAAATAAGCTTTTCTGGGCCAGTGTGGGAATGTAACTAACACTATAACGTTGCTCATATGGAAAATGAGTGATGAAAATTGGCTTACAAGTGAACTTCTGGAACAAAATCAATTCACAATTTGGAGATTGTTTGAATCACTACTACAGATTTCCATTACAAAAACATCTTTGGTTAAGTTAGGAAATAATCTCCCACGCTCTTCTGGAGTTGATTTTCCACAACATTTGTGCTTTGACACGATGGAATCTGGGGTGTACTCAGATTCATGGTTAACTAAACTACCACCATTTCAAGGGTCAACAGTTGATTTCCTTTTTGGTACATGGTGCGTGTGTGCATGCGTGCGTGTGTTTGAGGGGTAAGAAAAAAGAATGACATGGATTTTACTTGAAATCTGATATATGAAATTATTATACATTATGAAAAGTGTTTTGAATTCTTAGAAAAAGAAATCTATAATATCAACACTCACTTTCATTCTTAACCTTTATTTCCTCACATCGTTCTAATATTAACTGTGTAAGGTGAAAAAGGACAGTGTATCCCTTAAGCAGCCCTAATAAAGGCAGTGGGATCACTAGTACTTTCCAAAATAAAATTAAATAGAAAAGAATAAAATGAAAAGACTTTCTTTTTAATTGCCTGCCCCAAAGCAGGAAATTCGTGGACACAAGTTAATCCTGAGAGCTGCATGTTATAGTAACCTTTTGATGATATGAAGGAGTATAAAGAGACCACGGGATATTATTGCCACAGAAGTTTGGGGTTATATAACAAGAACTTTACTGGCCAGCCTCTGAATGGAGAACAGCCTAGACAGAGGCAGAAGTAACAGACCCAGAAAATTCACATTAAAACCTGACCTAGTATATTCACTGGCTCATTTCACAAGTTGCAAGACTGAGGTTTCAGTATATGGTTGGTACAATAAAAACAATACTATATGAGAGATCATAAAGATTTTTACTCTAAGAAATTCTCTCACACATCTTCCTTCTAAGATGAATTAAGCTGTATACACTGTCAAGAAGGTGATGTCTTTCCATTCAATAAAATTTCATGTTCTATTTAATGTTTTATTATGAGATTCACACATGCCTTTTCCAAAAATATTTTTAAAACATCACACTGTTACATAAAAACAAAATGAACTTCCCATAGTTACCTTCCAGAAAAGTCCAATTTTTCAGAAACTTTTCCAAAGACTTTGAAGTTAATGCGTTAAAATGATTGCCCTTTTCCCTACTATGGTGGCATTGTAGGTCTCATGGCCTTTCTAGAGTTTTTACCAGACAGTAGACATTATGGCACACTGGCAACATAATGCCTGTGTAAAACAAAAAATTAAAAACCAAACAAAAAGTGAACGGGGTCAAAGGTATGAATTTCCAGTTATAAAATAACAGGAATGTGATATATAACATGGTGACTACAGTTAATAATACTGTACTGCATATGTGAAAGTTGCTGAGAGAGATCATAAAAGTTCTCATCACAAGAAAAACATTCTGTAATTAAAATATCAGGTCATTTCTACAGTAAATCTGTTTCCCTGGTTTGAGGGGAAATAAAAATTTTATCTGTAAGCATTTTATATATTATGCCAGGATTGTTAGAAAGCATAATTCTCTTTTTTCTAATCATTTTTTTAAAAGGTGAGAATTATCATTTTGTGATAGGATCATTATGATAGGAATCAAATTGAGGGTTCTAAGATCTTGGGAATGAGACAATTCTGGGGCAAGCAACAACATGAGATGCTCCTTCCCCTCATCAGAGGATCAAAACAACCCTTAGGGGATCCTTGTCTCAGTCAATAGATCCTTGCAAGATCAGCCCAGGGTAGGCATACATTAAAAACCTGATGTTTGGAGGAAGAGGAGAAGGATATGGTGATGATGATAAAATATTAGCATTTATTTTTTATTTCTACTAGTGAAGCATTACATCAAGGATTTTCTCCAAATTAGCTCATTTAATCCTTACTACAACTCTCTGGGATAGTATTAACCCCACTGTATTTTTAAAACATCACACTGTTAAACAAAAATAAAATAAACTACCCACAGTTATGCTCTACAAAAGTCCAGTTTTTCAGAAACTATTCCAAAGACCTTGAAGTTAATGTGTTAAAAATGACTGTCCTTTTCTCTATTATGGTGGCATCATGGAAATAAGCTTATAACTGAATAACTTGCCCAAAGTTACATGGCTAAGAAATAGCACGGCTATGTGACTTAAGTTCACGATGAGCCTGTGTGTTGGACCTCTCCATTAGCCCCTTAATTTCTGCCCCAATTTTATAAATTGTGCCGACTTTAAAACCAGGTGGGGGACCTCTATGAATTGCACCAATGGGCTTCCTTGCCTTCTGGACTGCAGCTGTTTCCACCAGTGGGAGCCAAGGCAGGAGGTCAGAGGACAAAAGGATACTAAAGCTGGGGTGCTTACTCCCAGGGGTCCATCCATGTGGAGTCACTTCAAGGTTCTGTGTCCCTCCAGTGAAGATCACTGATCTCAAGATGATGCTCTCCACACGACTCTCCCTCAGCGTTCCTGGAACCAGTCACCCCCAGCCCTTCATCCCTTCACACCAGTGACAGTAACAGCTACGTTGTTACTAGCTCTGAGGTATACACTGTCCAGTGTGATTTCTCTCTATCCTTGTAAATCATCCCTAAATTAAACCCCCCAGAAATTAAACTAATTTGAATGTATCATTTGCTTTCTATGTGGACTCTGTTACAACCTGACTTCAGAAATCATGCTCTCAACTACCATGTTAAACCACCTACGAAACTACTTAAGAATCTCCGACACTCTCTAGGATAAATGTTAAACAGACTCCAGTATTAGAATAATTCTGAACTCTGTGAGTCCCCCTGGAATCCAAATGTCTGTTAAATAATTTTCTTACACTTTCCCTTTACTACTTTATTCCTTTCTATATCATATCACATTATGTTATAGTATGGAATTATCAGTTTAAATATTAATACTTATGAAATTAATCATTTCCAGTGAAATTTGATCTCAAAAAACCCCACACTCTTTCTCTCCAGGTCTCAGCTGCCTAAGACTTAGTCTTTCTTCTATGAGAATCTAAGCAGTAAAAGACTGCTGTGAATGTTTCTGTTCAAGTTCTTTAGAATACTGAAAGGCAAAAACATTGGAGATAAAAGGCCACCTTTATTTCTGAAATCACCATACCTAGAGTACTGTTTCCCAAACAATGCTCTGGAATGCTCTGGTACATCGCAACGGTCCTGGGATTTCATGAGACCCAACGGCCAACTTCCGACTAGGACTATTAGTGTGTAGCTCGCTATATTCTGCTGGACAAAGGGAGCCTGTAGTGCGTGTATTTGTGTGTGTATTTATACCAGCAAGCAGTACTGGTGCCTGTATCTCTGCAAGAAGTACTGTCGCTACACTCAAGGGACTGTAATGTGACTCCAACACTGCAGCTTGGAATGTAATTTCCCTTGAAAATAATCTTACAGAATCACAATGTTACAGCTAGAAAAGACTTTAGAGATAAAACGTAAAGATGTTCAACCCCTTCATTTTTCAAATGAGTCAAAGCACAGGTCAAGAACTCTCAGTCCTGGGGGGCCTTCTCTATTCCTCCGCGATTTCATTTAGTCCTCAAAACCACTGAGAGATTGACAGATTACATAATGACCCAAAGTACAGCCACGTGCCACATAATGTTTTGGTCAACAGTGGATCATGTATACGACAGTGGTCCCATGAGGTTACAATGGAGCTGAAAAGTTCCTATCGCTAAGGGACACCCTGTCCTAAGGTCAGAGAACAACACAGGGCTCACACGTTTGTGGCGATGCTGGTGTAAACAAACCTACTACGCTGCCAATCGTATGAAGGTATAATACAAACAATGATGCACAGTACGAAGTACTTAATATTGATAATAAATGACTGTTATTTGTTTATATAGTCATTATACTGTACTTATTTTAGAGTGTATTCCTTCTACTTTCAGAAAAGTTTGCTGTAGACCAGTATGCCACGTCACAGCAGCAGCGGCCTCACACATCTCATGTTTACCGGGTCTCTTGATAGCTTCATTTTCTCTTGTGCCTAATGTAAGCTCATGTTGTTTTATAGTGACATACTGTGCAGGCTTGTAGCCAAGCAGCAATAGGCTGTACCATATAGCCTAGGTGTGTAGTAGGCTACACCGTTTAGGTTTGTGTAAGTGTACTCTGTGATGTTCACACAACGACAAAATTGCCGAACGATGCATTTCTCAAAACATATCCAGGTCATTAAGGCAGTGCATAACTGTAAACACTTATTAAGCCTAATACATTGTAATCAATTTCACATGTTATTAAATATTTTACAAGATTTTTCGGACTGCATAGCTTTTTGGCTTTTGGGCAAACTAATTTAATTCACTAATGCACTGTGTTTTACTCATCTCTTCATCCCATTGGTGAGGAAGAAATTTCTGCTAGGATTAGGCGGGAGGTTGGATCCATGACACCCAACACTGGACAGATTAGGCTGGCAGCAGTTTATTAGTCACGCGTACCCACAGTCCGAGGAAGGACAGTGCATGCCATACAGGGCCACATGGGCGTTGCACTTGAGAACAGAGTGAATAAGCAGGGTCTATGGGTGGCAGACTTGTAGTAACAAGAGAGTGAGGTGCCCCCTGGTGCCTGCAGGAGGATGTGATGGGCTTGTTTGAATAATACCGCAGGCTGGCAGGGAACAGAAGCCCACTACTCAGGGATAAGCAGCCACTGTGTCATGAGGAGGATTTTGGGCTACAGTATCTTGTCCACAGGAGCAGATGGAGAAGGGAACTTACAGTTAGGACATTCGAGCCCCCTCCCCATACTTGGTTTTAGACGTCAAGGCAGCACATAATGTTGAACCTTAATTCTAGGTCTTTACACTATGCCCTGTTGTTTAAATTCCCAACACTTCATTCTCAAAACAAAGCTGCAATAGGCATCTTCAAACATCTATCCTTTTACGTCTCTTGTCATTTTCTTAGGATAAATTCCTCAGTGCTGAACTTAAATGGGAAAAAGCAACAATAAAACACTTATCTACGAGATACATTGGTGGGGGCTTAATTCCACCCCATTCCTGTCAAATAATATTTATATTCTAGGCAGAATGCTATATGCCTTTATTTTAACTACATGCTTTATCATTAGAAAACCTATAAATTCTTATGAAAACATTCAAACAGTACAAAATCATATATAATGAAAAATAAAAATAATTCTCCCTCACCTACTTCTAAGCCCCACTACCAGGCCTCTCCCCCAAATCAACCATAAAATGTTTATGGATATAGAAGCATACCATAGTATACCTTTAAAAAAATTTTTTTAATCCAATAAATGGGAGGATACTGTATCTTCTGCTGAAACGACATAGATGGTTGCTGTATTAGTTCACTAGTACTGCCACAACAAAATATCACAGACTGGAGGCCTAAACAACAGAAGCTAATTTTCTCACAGTTCGAAAAGCTGGAAGTCCAAGATCAGGATGCCAGCAGGTTTGGTTTCTCCTGAGGCCCCTCTCCTTGGTTTGCAAACAGCCGCCTTCTCACTTGGTTCTCAGATGGCCTTGTCTCTTTGTGTGTGCCCCGTGGTGTCTCTTTCACTTCTTGTAAGAACACCAGTCATATTGGCTTAGGGCCCCACCCTTAAGACCTCATTTGTACTAAATCACTTCCTTAAGGCTCTATCTCTAACTACACTCCCATTCTAAGGTTAGGGCTTCAACATAGGGATTGGAGGGGTACAATACAGTCCAAAACAAATGCATTACAGATTTTGCCGTTTCCGGATTTTTGCTATTATAACAATGCTGTGATGAACATCATTGTTTCTTTGTACATGTGGGAGTATATCCATAGAATGAACTCCTAGAAGTAAAACTGCTAAGTCAAAGGAATAACTTTTCATATATATGGTCAAATTGCCCTACAAAAAGTTTTGTCAATTTTAAACTTCCACTGATACTGTATGAGAATAATCATTTTCTCTCATGCACCATGACATGTTACTAAACTTTCTTCTTTGCTAATCTGCAAGTAAAGAATACTATCTTATTTTGGTCTGCTTTTTTCAATGATCGGTGAGGTTTTAAACAGTATGCATTTTTTTATATGACTACTGTTCTTTTTTCATACATGCTATTGTATCTACGGTGGTTAAATGCTTATATTATATACAGTATTTTCGGAAATAGAAATTGCTAAAATGTCTTTATTCAAATCTACAGTCAGGTCATTGGAACATTGGTTCCAATATATCTAATCCAATTTAAAGAAGTATGGCCACATGTGTTCTGCATAGACTCTGTTCCAAGTAAGTACTTGCTGAATGAAATTGATCACTGATGGCATCTGTTATCCATCATCAACAGTGATAAAACCAGCCCTTAATTATCAGTGCATTGCTGAGTGGTTGTGTATCTCTCAATAACTTTGAATTAATTTGAAGATATTTTCCTCTACCAATTTTTTTTCCAGTTGAAATGTATGCTGATGTTTCCAAACTGCACTGAAAGATAAAGGTTGTTTTTAATTTTAAAATTACTTGAAAACATTTGGCAAATGAATTTAATTTTTAACCTGGAACTAGTGCAGACTTGACTTTTGTTGTACACCACTATGCTTTTGGGACCTCTGCAAGACATGAGACCAGGGCAGACTTAAGATAGGAATTCCTACCAGAATGATCAGGCAGTGTGAAGGAAGGCAGGTTCAAATGAATAGGCAAGATGCTGGGAAAAGATGAGGATGCTTGCTATGGAACATTAAATTTCTAAAAGAAAAGCTGCCTGCAGGACTTCAATATGAGTGTATTTATTGGGAGAGGGCCCCAGAGTGAGGAAGGAAATCATTTTCATATTCAATGGAACAGTCTAGGTTCCCTAAGTGCCTCATAATAGCAGCAAGAATATTTACGAACAGCTACACTAGTCAATTCTGTTTGCCACATGTAAATCTAAAAGTGCACATTAAGTTTGCCATGTTTCAGGATTTCATCATGTTTTTGGCAAGAGTGTTTACACATAAGGAGACCTTTTGTTAAACCACATAACTCTGATCTTGTTTATGAGCTCTAAAATTAAATTATCTCACATAACTACTCAGAAGGTAATTTTCATATTAGTCTCAATGGTCCACAGTACCACCACAAAAGATCCAGTCACAATTCATTCTGTGACATAGGCGGCCTGTCGGCTTGGTACAATGTGCTGCTTCGTGGGAGTTTCATGACCTACAGACTCTCACGCACTTGGAGAGGCAAAGAGTAGCTGGAAGCACTTTTGCTGTATCTGTGGCAAAAGCATTTACTATTGAGTAAAGGAAATATACCAGTGCAAAATAGTAGAGACTGTAGTTCAGAATCTGTATACTTTCTCAGAAAAGGGCCAAAAAAATAAAGATTTTAGGTTTTGTAGACCATTATTAGGTCTCTGTCATGACTACTAAACTCTGCTGTTGTGTCATGAAAACAGCGTGGACAATATATAAATGAATAGGTGTAGCAGTGTGCCAATTAAACTTTATTTTCAAAAAAAAAAAAACATGTGGCAGGCCAGTTTTAGCCTATGAGCCATAGTCTACCAACCCCTTCTCTAGACTATATTGAGCTTCCCCTTCTCTGGTATTTTCTTTTTCAAACATACACACTTTACTATGCATCAGGCCCTATTCAGCTTTTTAAAAATTAACTTATTTTTTCCTTAAAACAACTCTACTATTATCTTCCCATTTTATAGATGAGAAAACTAAGGCACAAAAAGATTATATAATTTCCCAGGATTGTGTAACCAGTAAATGGCAGAACTAGAACTTGAATCCAGGTAATCTGACCACAGAGACCGCAGCGTGCTACTCCTGTGTGGTTTTAAATGTGCTAAGAACTCTCAAAAATTCATCTACCCTTCCAAGGACTCCTGAAGCTCTCCAAGTCTGGCTTGTACCCACAGCAGATTATTTTTGCTGCTGTTCATCCAAGTGGATTCCCAGGTTAATTCCAGTTTCATGTTAGACTTCTAGCAAGAGAAACAAAAGGACATCCTGAAGCTCCCAAATCCACCCTAGCATTTGAAGGTTCTCAAATGCCTTAAGGCATCTAGAGCTTTATCCAACACTTTTACCCCAATTTTCCATAAACCTAGAAGTAACTGTGTCCTCTGGAAAATAATTTGGAACAATACTGTGTTACTAAAATACACTACTTAAGAAATAAGAGAAGACATTAGAAAATTGCCTTATTTCATGCAAAAATTAATGACCACAGAAAAATTTAGCCCCAAGTTCTCCTACAACACAAAATTATGGGTTATCTGAATGAAAAGAAATGATGATTGCCACTGTAAGTAATGGAATGCTGTCATGAGGTTTATAATTTTTCTCTGGTAAGTCTGAATAAAGTAAACAAATCCTGACTCTTGATGTTCTGGTGGTACTGAGGACAGGAGTTCAAATTTAATTTTCTGCTTGCCTAACATTCTTCGTGATTTGACCTTCCCTCCCCATCCCATCATACTATCTAGATTTTTCTTCCAATCAAAACTTACCTCTTTCAATAGGGTTAAAACCACCATCCCATCTAATTAAAGAAGAAAGTAAACTGAACATTCCATTTTGGAACATGGAAACTTCCTATGGTTGCCAAAAAGAACTAGAAATACTTTCAGGTTGAGATTATACATTCAGTCAAATCAGCAATTATAATTTAATAGCTTTGTGCAAGGATTTAGAATGTGAGTAGAATGAGAAAAGAGGTCAGTCTCTGAAACAGCCCCTGGGAAAAGGAAGTGGGTGTTTTCAGGTCCCATTCATAAAAGCCAAGGATGAGTCCATCAACTTTTGTATGGCCTTTACTACAGAGAAAAAAAGAAAAACCACTGTTGCTATTTGTTAAAAGACTTCAGCTTTCATATCCTGGGAGTACAGAGACTGTTTAACTCTAAAGAGGAAGGATATTTTTGTAAGTTATTTAAAAAAGGATATTTTATATGTAAATGTGTTTTGTCACTCATTAGGAATCACCACTGTGGAATTGTGACCTGGGTCCCTAATGTGCTCAGTAGTTTTCATTGAATAAGACAGACATGAAAAGGCAGGGGAGGAAAAAAACATGTGAGGCCTACTATGTGCCAGGCTCCATGCTAGGAAACTTAACATAGTTACATTAAAGAACTAGCAAGTTTAAAATGTCAATTTCTATCTTCAAGTTTTGAAGACTGCTGATTATCATTTAAAATATTTCATCTTATTTGAAATTATGTGTGGCGATGAATGTTAACTGGACTTATCATGGCAATCGTCCTGTAATATCGTTGACCTCTGAATAACATGGGTTTGAACTGCACAGGTTATATAAGTGGTTATGTGTGGACTTTTTCAATAAATATAGTCAGTCTTCTGTGCCCCTGGGTTTCATATCTGCAGATTCAACCAACCACAGGTCAAAAACCATTTGAGATAAAAACAGACTCACAGATATAGAGAACAAACTGGTGATTGCCAGAGGGGAGTGGGGTTGGGAGCTAGGTGAAAAAATAATTTAAAAAAAAAAAAAAAACACTTCCCTTTCCCAGGGGCTGTTTCAGAGACTGACCTCCTTTCTCATTCTACTCAAATTCTAAATCCTTGCACAAAGCTATTAAATTATAACTGCTGATTTGACTGAATGTATAATCTCAACCTGAAAGCATTTCTAGTTCTTTTTGGCAACCATGATTCATGGCTGGAAATCCAAGGACGCAGAGAACCACCTGTATGCATTGTTCTATACCATTTTATACTAGGCACTTAAGCATCCCAGAGTTTGGTATCTGCAGGGCAGCATCCTGGAACTGATCCCCCACAGATATAGAGATACCTAGAGTTAAGTTTTAGAGGAGTCAAAAGTTATATGCATAATCTTCAACTGCATGGGGGTCAGCTCCCCTAACCCCAGCATTTTTCAGGGTCAACCGTATATACAAATATCAAATCATTATGTTGTACACTTGAAATGTCAATAGAAAAAATATATTTTTTTCCTGTTTCAATTGCTGTTTGGAAATTTTTTATTTTATTACAAAAACACCTCTTTCTTTTACACTAACACCTTCATTTAAAGCAGGCCAAGGATGATTTACCTGTAAAGAAGTCACTGTCTTGCTTGTGGTGAAGGATTGTGCCTGCCCATCTTATTAATTGTCACAAGAGCAATGGAACCTATGGAGCACTTTTAGTTATCAAGCGCTTCCTTTCCATCTCCCACCCCCCATTATAAATAATTATGAGGACTCTTGTGTGATCATGACTGTAATAAATGAGGCATGGCTTTGCAAGCAGCTAGAGTATCCCCTGGAGAAGTCGTTTACATAATTAAACACTGGAGCATCTGAACATGGCACAGTGTGGGACCCATTCTTGCATCTGAGATAACTTCAAAGCAGCATCACACACTTTCTGCAGTTGTACACTTAGAACACTCCTAAATCCTTGCGCCTCCACCAAGCCTTCCTATGGTAACCTGGAGAGCAGCTTCGAACACAACAAACAAGCTCTCTTCTCACACTTCCTGCTTCAATTTTGCTGAAAACTCACTTTCCTCAACTTAAACTTAGTTTTTGTTGTTGTTGTTGTTGTTTTCTGTGTCCTGGGAATCTTAGATGTTTTAAGTTTTAAAACAAAGGCCATGGGGCTCTGCCTATAATCATTTACTGAGTACCTATAAACCCAGTGTCATACTGTGTGCTCTATTTAGATATCTATATGTTCTTTTCACAGATAATTCGAATTTCCTCATTTAAGCTTCATAACAACCCAGGGAGGAATATATTACTATCCTCATTTTATAAAAGAAGTTAGAAATGGGCAGGACGGTGATAATGATTCAAACCCAATTACTGACTTCCAAAACCTGCTGTTCCTTACCATCAGTCAATACTGCCCATAGAGTGGTTAACATAAACCGCATATAACTACAACCTCAGAAATTATCTTCAACTACATCTTTAAAGTATTTCTTTAAAAATGATTTTTGTACGGTTACATTTAGAAGAGCTTGTTCTTAACATTATTTTAGTTGTGGATGCCATAGAGAATTTGACAATGCTGTGGGCCCTCTGCCCAGAAGAAAAGCACACACCACACATACAACAGTCCAGGAGGCTTCCAACTTGAAGGGCGACTCCACTAACCAGTTAGCATCCTTCTTAGTCAGGCTAATTTTACCAGGTCCTCGCTCGTAGACATTACCAGCAAGCCCTTCCATTCCTTGCTTTTATTTTCTATTGAAGTGAAATGTACCACTTCCATTACTACATTCTGGCCATGATGTTCGGAAATGACTCACAATGGACTTTTCACATGACTGAATGCCTATGTCTTCGACAATGATATTAAAGATTGTGTGAACTCTCTACCCCATCGACCTCAGAAATGTGTTTTGCTACTGTCAGTACATTTTCTCTCTGGTTAAAATAGTCTTGACTTATATTTTAGAACACACATAATAAGGCACAATTCATTCTCCTAGCATGGAACCATTCAGAGAGAAAGGGTTTAACCACAGGGCATAAGAAAAGCACTTAGGAGAAGTTAGATATAAAAGGCAGTCTAGAATTGTATGGAGGTTAAGAACCCAAGTTTTAGAGGTAAGGCAGCTAAGTAAGACAGCTGTTGGTTCCACTCTGGATTCTGCCACTTAACTTCCTGTGTGACCTTGAGCAATTTACTTAACCTCTTTAACTTCCTTTTTTTCAATATGGGTAGAATATATATTTTATTTTCTTAAATTTCTTGGAGGGTAGCATTGGTTAATAAAATTATTTAGGTTTCAAGTGCACAGTTCTATAACACATCATCTGTACTTTGCTTTGACTTTGCACCACCCAAAGTCAAATCTCCTTCCGCTCTCTGACTTTATTAATCCACAGAATAGGGATAATATTACAAATCCTGCATGGTTCAACTTAATGTTAAGATATAGATGTTGACATTAGATGAGAAACACAGAGTCTGGCACATAGTAAGCACTGAATAATGGGTGGTATTGTATTATTCTTAGTAATTATTAATGGACTGGTTATCTAGTATGATTATAAAAAATGATATTCTGGTCAATTAACAGTTTCCATATATATAATCACTGTTAAAAAGTAACATGTGGGATTAAACTATGGACTTTTTGCCTGTACCCAAAAGGAAACTCAATAAATTGGATTACTGATTTTTAAAGAATTAGAACATAATTAAAATGCTTAAAGATGAAATCGCATGAATTACCCTATCTTTAATTATTCAAAAGGATCCTCTAGGCTCAGGGTTACACTAATAGATATTAATCGTTATTATTATATAATTGATACACAAAAATACAGAGTAAGGGAGGTTTCCAGATAATAAACTACCAATTATTCTTTTACTGCAGTACAATATTCTGTGATGTATCCTTTGTTAAGAAGTCATCTAGAAGATTTATTTTTAAAAGATACTGAGCATGTAGTGAGTACTCAATGAATGTTTATTCGAATAAAGGCCAAATTGAAAACCATAGGTGCCAGACCTATAAGTATTCTCTCTTATTATGTCTCACATTTCCCTAGTAAGACAAAGATTTTATATACCTACTTTGTTTGAAGCAATTGTGTTAGAAAGCTTAATCTCCCAATGTACACATTAGGTTGTGTAAAGTAGTAATTAGCATATCAGCACTTCAACCCTGGCTTGACTTCAAAACCCATGTTGTTTTTATCATATTCTACTATCATATTTTACAATGAAAAATTTAATTTTCAAACCAGTCAGGAACTCTTCTTATAAAATATCTCCCCTCTCCATTATCAATCTGATAACCAGGGAAGGGGGAAGGATAGCAAAATTAACAGAATATACAGCATGTGCTGTCCTTGAATAGAGAATCAAACCTCAAAAAATAGAAGGTAAAAAATATAGAACTCTGATATGAGACAACAGTTCAATTCAAAACTATAATGCCCTTGTTCTGGCTTATTATGTGGGTTCACATGAATGAGCTGCCACTGGAAATTAATTAGAACATCGGTTGCAAGCATAACTTGGCAATCTGATTACTTACTAATTTGAATGAAGAATTGTAAAGGGCACATGTAAACTGTATGCATAAATAAAGAAAATTGTTCCAGTTTTAATGAATCATATCTTTTAGGAGATAAGTCACAATTAAAAGTTAGTTTATATGCCAATTAAAGAAGCTATAATCATAAACAATTTGTCTGTGCCTAGAATAAAATTTAATCAATCTAGAATCATTTCCTTGTCATCTGTGAAAAAAAAAAGTAGTAACTTATTTAATTATTACCAAGAATTTTTTAAAACTGTTAGAATTCAAGGACTAGGGGAGAAATTCAGCATCGACTGGCAATCTAACATAGACTAATAATTCAGGCACTTCCATAGGTGCTGCTCATAAGAAATAAGTATGAGCTTTGCCCTTGAAATATCACTTGTATAGCCAAACAGGCCAATGAAAGAGACTTATGAGTTTGATAAGTTTTGTACAACACAGAGAATGAAGAAATTCAGTAGATCATTAATGTTATCACCTTACCATCCCAGGCTTTTCAAAATCATATCATTTTGTTGTATTAGTTATCTGCCTTAATTTTTCTACTAAAATAAAATTGTTATCAAGAGTTGGAAGTGTAGGTACAAAAGGAAGCACAATGTGTAAAGGTAAAATACTGCAAGTTAAGGCTCAGTTAGAAAAGCCAAAAAAAAAGCATCCAGGTGCCTTGTTTTATTCATGAGACTGTACCAAAAATCATTAACAGAAACTACCAGTTAGGAAATCTCAGCCAAAGACAAAGATTTCTCTAGAATTCAGCTTTCCCTCAAGTGTAGCTATATCATGCAACCCAATAATGAAATTCAGAAACCATATTTTCTATCATTTTATAAGGCACAGATATGCTCAGTGTTAAAATGAGTATATTAATAAAAACCAAATCATAGCACTCTGTCTCTGAACATAACAGGGGCGATAAAGACTTGTGATATGGACAAGTGTGCTTAAATGTAAGTAGCACCAGAATTTAGTGGCATAGGAAAAAGTGACTAGAAGTCATGAAACCACCTCTCATGGCTACTTAGGCACATTTATTTGTCCTTAATCTTCCTTTGAAGTTACCTAAGTACTAAAGTACATGGAAAATAAAGAAAAATCATCCATATCCCTGCCACCTTAAACTATCATTTATAATATTCTCCTCTTGTCTTTTCATGTACACAAAATCCTTTATGTTACATCAGTAGGAATATATTATATGCACCTTGCTTTTTTTCGCTTAAAATATTTAAGATGCTTTTATATTGGTATTTAGAGCTGTCTTATTCTTTAATACACCTTGTTCTGATAGGATACCAAATAACTCAATTGCAATTTTTTGTTATTATAAACAATACCACAACAAGCATTCTGGTATTCATATCTTTATGCAGATATGCAGGTAAATTGGTGAGATAAATTCCTAAAAGTGGATCTTCCTTAGTCGATGTTTTATGTCATTAAAGTCAGAGTTCATTCAATTTCTTTGCATTTTATTTATTTATTATGGTGACATTGGTTAATGAAATTCAATAAGTTTCAAGTGTACAATTCAATAGTAAGGCACATATATATATACACATGTATGCATATATGTGTATGTGTATATATACGTACATATATATATACGTATATATATAATCATTGAGTGTTTATAGTTAGATTTCTTTCCGTCACCATATATGTGACCCCTTTTACCCCATCCACCTCCCCCTATGTTCATTCAGTTTTGCAGCCTGGATATTTCACAATGAATATTCCACAGAGAGAACATTTTAGATGTTGTTATATAACCTCCAAGATTAAAGTTTTAGTGGTTCATAGTTTCTTATTAAGGAAATATACTCAACCTTTCCTCTAGCGTTAGGCAGTACTAACATTTCTAATTACTTGCTTCAGTGAATAATGCAACATCCATCCTCATGCACTGTATCTTGCCTGGGTCCCCACTCTGATCTTTTCTTCACACAAAGGCATCCCCATTCTAGAACATTCTCCAGGTCCCATGACCCTGGAATTCCTTCCCTAAGTGGCATGATATATGCTACAACATGGATGGACCTTGAAAACATTATGCTTAGTGAAATAAACATTCAATTGTTTGGGAATTATATTTTTAAAAATTCTCAAACTGGTTATGATCAGAAAGTTTAAAGTTTTAATGTAGTTCAAATCTAACTCTATTAAGAAGTTCCCCTCCCTCATTCCCACATTCTACCACAGTATAGAAATAGTCTCCTATGGCTTTATTTGCTACATTCCGATCTTTAGTTTGTCCCATATGTGTGTATTTGTACAAACATAGCAAAAGAATGCATACCAAACTATTAGCACTGGTTATCTAAACTTGGCCTTTACACTATATAACTGGATCTTCTACTATATATACTTTACAAAGAAAGAAACAACAATACTGCCTAGTTCCAAAAACAAAACAAAAATGGTAATGTAAACATTGCCATCTTCACTGTTAAGCTGAGAAAATAAAACAATTCATTTGGGAGTATTCAAATGTACTCAGCAAAAGCCAAATACCAACCCAGCTGCTAAATAATGTCTTTTAAACTTTAGAACAAATTTTTTATACGTTTTTCTCTCAAATGGTGTATTCAGTGGAAGAGTAAATAAACCCATATGCCACTCAAGATAAAATGAACCTGGAATTCACCTAAAGATTGAGCTTAGGCTAATTAATGAGAGGTCAGTCCAGATGATGATAACCAATCTGAAGGAAAAAAGCAGCACATGAGTAGGCAAGCAGATAGTCCCTTGCAATTTCACAAACATTTTTGATTTGGATGGATGGCCCAACTAGCGGAGGTCTTTAGCTTAAGCTCTTCCCTTGAGAGTCCTGGATGACTAGACTCCAATGATTTGTTCAGTTTAGAGGGCTTCTCCTCCCAGAAGTGGCTCCCATTATTCATAACAAGCCTAATGTTTATATCAAGCAAGCACAAACCAAGAGTCCACACTCCTTCAAGATCGCCTTCTAATTCTACTTCCAGTCTCAGACAGGCAGACTGGAAGAGGAAAAGCATGTTTTTATCTTCCAAAGATCCCGTTTAAAAAGCATAAAGATTGGAAGGAACCATACATACCTTACTTAAATCATTTTTTTATGTACTTGAAGCTAATGCTAGCAAAAATTTGTTGTCATGGGAAAGTAGAATCAGGCCTCAGGACAGGGCCCAAGGGTAGAAATGGGTAAACTCAGTGAAGAGAAACAGGAAGGAGCCAAAAGCATGCTTCCATGTATTTCTCAATTTTGCTCAGAACAAGCACACCCTGTACCACTCATGATCAGCTCAAAAGGACCATAATGTGAACCACCCATCCAAATCAAAGTGTTTAATAAATTGCAAATGGCTATCATACAAAATAGAAAGATCCCAGACAAAACCATAGATATTTCTGACAGGTAGAATAAATACATCTAAGTATTTTCTTTTTCATGTAAAAATCTATAAAAACAAGGTGAAGAAACAGATATAGACAGAGAGAATTATGGCTCAGTCTAGCTTTGAATTTTTCAAGGAGTTGCAGCTCAAAAAATAAATAAAAATTAGTAGTTTTGAATTTCAGTCTGAGGTTACTGCCATTATCTCTTGGGTTTTGTTTTTATCTTTTTCTAGCTATTATTATATATAACAAAATATATTATTATAGATAATATATAATTACAATAATCATAGGTTTCAGAAGTTAGTAATTGGGTTTGAATCATTATCACTGTCCTGCCCATTTCTAACTTCTTTTGTAAAATGAGGATAGTAATACATTCCTCCCTGGGTCGGAATTATATATTATCTATAATAATATATATGATAGATATGTTATTTAAAATACTTAATATTTTATATTAAAATTATATTTACATACTTCTCTGTATTAATCCCCTTACAAACAAGAATTTTCCAATTACTATATCTCCCAGATTCAGTACCCTTTTCATTAGGAGAAAATTACTTTGCATTAAATTGAAGATTTATAACTCGTATTTTTTTTCCCAAATAACTTCATAAGCATGTTAAACAGGAAAAGGAAGTTGGAGTTAGGAATTGGGAGGCTCTAAGAATTTTTCGTTTCTAAAGGATTGGCTGTGACTGCCAACAATTTTGTGGTTTTAACTGCTTTCAAAAGGAGGAATGTGATAATAGCTCCTGGGTGGAATAATTTTGGCTGGACTTGATTAAATCTATGCTTAAAACTTACAGAGAACAGCTTGGACTGCTTTTTAAAAAAGAAAGAAAGAAACAGCTATGCATTTCATCTTACCATGGCCTTGCCAGATTCAGAGCCTTCTGGGAGTCTGGCACTAGATTTGACACTCACAAAGCAAGCTATAATACCCTGGGTGATACAAGTTACATAACCCCAATCAACACTAATATGCCTCTCACTAAAACCTTGCAGGTGTAATTTTGGAAAGGAATCCTAAATGATTCTAAGGTCTTCTCCTTTTATAAAGGGCAAGGTCATTAAGCTCTCGGAAAGTAATCAGTCCGAAAAAGAATTATAGAACACTGGACACATTCAGCTGGCATACTGCTTTTCTTTTGGTAAATAGTTTCACATTCCCTAAAAATGCATCTAGATTTTGCAATATCTTTTGTTCTTGACATCATTATTTGATAACTTTAGGACATATGATTTTAATACCACTGATGGTAATTCTAGAATACTTGAAAAAAATCAACTATATGTTGGAGAACTCCTGAAGTCTCCATTTTCCAAATGTGAATACAAATAATATTAAATAGTAAAAACGGTTCCATGGGTTTCTGGTTCCAGGACAAGATGGCGTAACTGCACTTCTGCTTATTTCTCCTAAGTACAGCTAAAATCCCTGGATGTTACACAGATGACCCAGAATATTTTTAATTGCTGAAAAAAAAAGAATTCTATATCCTGTGAAAATATTCTTCAAGAATGAAAGAAATCAGACATTCTCAGATTAAAAAAAAAGAAGAAGAATTTTTGTTGCTAGCAGACTTGCCCAAAGAGAATGACTAAAAGATGTCCCTGAATCAGAAAAGAAATGATAAAAGAAGAAATCTTGGAAGAACAGGAAGGAAGAAAGAACAAAAAGAGTAAAAATTTAGGTAAATACAGTAGATGTTCCTTTACCTCTGAGTTTTCTAAACTGATGGTTGAAGCAAAAAACTACAACATTATTTGATGTGGTTCTTCAGGTATATAGAGGAGATGTTTAAAACAATTAAATTACAAATGAGGGGGCAAAGGGACTTAAAAAGAGGTAAGGCTTCTTCTGTACTTTATTTGAACTGGTAAATGTCAACACTAGCAGACTGCGACATTATGAACACGTGACACAATGTCTAGAGCAACCACTAAGAAAGCTGTAGAAAGACATGCACTGAAAACAGCATAGATAAGTCAGAATGGAATTCTAAAAACGGTTTTCGTGATCTTCAGAAAGGCAAAATGAAGAAACGGAAGAACGAAAAATAAAAATGAAATACTCAAAGCCCTAATATATCAATAATTACATTAAGTGAAAACAGTCTAAATTTACCAACCAGAGATTGGCTGAGTAGATAAAAATCATGACCTACCTGTATTCTATCTATAGCAAAATGTACACAACTTTGATAGCACTCAAAGGGCATGATGCTGGATGGAAAAAAAAAAAATCCCTCTTATAAGGTTACATAGTGTATTATTCCATTTATATAACATTCTCAAAATGTCAAAATTATAAATATAGAGCAGACTAGTGCTTGCGAGGGGTTCGGGATAATGGGGGTGGCGGGCATAAAGAGAGAGCACGGGGGAGATCTTTGAGGTGAAGGGAAAGGTCTGAATCTTAATTGCAGTGGTGTTTACACAAATCTACACATGACACAGAATGGTATAGAACTACACATACATTGTACCAGTGTCAATTTTCTAGTTTTAATACTGTACTATAGTTATATAAGATATAACCCTCTACCCAGTCTCCTCAGTGATTATGCTGCATCTTATGTAACCGCTGTGGAAAACTGGGTAAAGGGTACACAGTACCTCTTTGTTCTATTTTTGCAGCTTCCTGTAAATCTGTAGTTATCTCAAAAACAAAATAAAAACCCTGCCTAAATTCAAATACAAACTTTACCACACTCTACTTGGGCTCATTTAATCAATCTCTGCCTTGGTTTTTTGTTTTTAAAATGAAATAATCACCTCTACCAAGTTATGGTAAGAAATAACTGTAATAATACATTAAAACTGTTTTGTGAGTAATAAGATATTATGCTCATATTTCTGATTGTTCTGTGTCATAGAGCTAGGCAAGATTAAGTCCTCTTTTTATCTTTGATCACTATTCAGCGGTCCCCAACCTTTTTGGCACTAGGGACGGGTGCTCTTATGAGAATCTAATGCCTGATGATCTGAGGTAGAGCTGAGGTGGTGATGCTAGGTCCAGGGAACGGCTGCAAATACAGATGAAGCTCTGCTCACTCCTGCCACTCACCTCCTGCTGTGTGGCCTGGTTCCTAACAGGCTGGTACTGTTTTGCGTTGGGGAGTTGGGGACCCAAGTCATGATCTATTTTGTGTTCATTTTGTACAATTACCTGAGACCCTACATGGCTAATAAGTGTTTTAAGCATCTAATACATCTAAGAAAACCTTGGCCTTCAAGATAAGCCCAAAAGGACTAGACACTAAGCATATCGAGGTGGTACCATGGGCAGCTCTACCTTCTGACTTTATTCACATTTTACCTTGAGAATCAAAATGTCTCCCAAAGCACAGGATGTTTACAATCCCATGTTATTCACTGAACAAAAACAAATAAGCGTATTAATGTTTAATAAACCAAAAGCCAATTAGGAAAACCAACACATGTATTGCCAGACAAATCCAGAGGAACAGAATAGGAAGCCAAGAAATAAATCAAATACATATGGGGATTTAGTATATGAAAAGAATATCATCTGAAATTAGTCAGTGAAAGATGGACTATTCAATAAATTGTGTGGTAACAATGCGACAGCCACCTGGGGGGAAAAAAAAGACTACATCAGGACAAATTCTAAATGGATCAAAGACTTAGATATAAAAACAAAGCAATAAAAGTACTAGAAGAAAATAGAAATTTCTTCTATAACCTGGTAGTAAGGAAGGCTTTTCTAACTATGATTTAAAAAAAAAAAATGATGAAACCATAGAAGAAACAATTAACAAAATTGACAATATAAAAATAAAAAAGTTCCAGATAGAAGACACACACACACACACACCAAAAAAATAAAAAATAAAAATAAATAAGGGAAAATCATTCACAGAAAACAATAAGGTCAATCACCTATTTTTAAATGTATACAGTTATTCTTGGTCTATACATTGTTTAGAACAGAAGACTGAAAACAACCTAAAGGAATGAATATCAAGAGGAGGCTAATATTATGGTTTAATAAATTTTACATGACAGAATATTATACAGAGAAAGCTCTTTAAGAATATGGAAAGATCTCTAGGTATGTTATTTAAAAAAAAAATCAAAGTGAAAACAGTACATGTGCTACCTTTTGAGTAAAAAGGGTAAAATAAGAAAATGTATTAGACTTGCTTTTATGTGCACAAAGAAACTCTGGAATGATACCTAACAGGCACTTGCAATGGCTAACCAGAGGATAGGTGGGTAGGTAGAACTAAGATAATTTTTCATTTAATATCAATTTTTTTAAAGCACGAATTATCTTTTTGAGATATAATTCACGTAACATTCAAGTTAAACTGTGCAATCCAGTGGATTTTAATATACTCACAAGACTGTACCACCATCATCACTAATTCCAGAACATTTTCATCACCCCAAAGAGAAACTCCATGTATACCTATTTTTTTGAAATTTTCAAAAATTTATGTTAAAAAGCTTGTGTTAAAAACAAATTTTAAGCATATTAGGAAAAGATTATTTTATTCATTTTAATCTCTATTAAAAGGCATCCCCAGGCAATTCTTTTTAGACTGAAAATATTATGGTAAATACTTTTTAATCAGAAACGAAGGATTTTAAGATGCTACAAAGAGCCCAAGTCAAAATGCTAAAAGATGACTTCCCAGTCAACAATCTAAGAAGTTATTTAAAATTTACCTTAATATAGGAAAAATGATCAAATATTTTAGCAAATTTGAAAGGCATTAAGAACAGAACCTTAT
Organism: Rousettus aegyptiacus; assembly: GCF_014176215.1. Taxonomy (NCBI): domain Eukaryota; kingdom Metazoa; phylum Chordata; class Mammalia; order Chiroptera; family Pteropodidae; genus Rousettus; species Rousettus aegyptiacus. The sequence goes on from NW_023416287.1 coordinate 66,331,361, forward strand.
GATTTTCTGATATAGAAATGCCACTTTTTAAAGACACATAAAATATAAGAAAATCATAATGAAAGTGAACAATTAGCAGGGGAGAGAAAGTGGCTTTTGCAATACAAAGGTGACAAGTAGAAAATATCAGAGGTCTACAGTTTATTCAGTGGTAACCTAAAGCTTGAGGGAAATATTCCAGAAGCTCATTGTCTGAGTATATATATACTCTGTTTATTTATTCACTTATACATTTATTTACTTATTTTATTCATTCATTCATTCCAGGCTGGCAACTTGTCCTTTCACTTTAAACAAAATAAATTTAAAAGTAGAGAATTATAGTACCAAAATTTACAGACCTAAAAAAATGAAAATCAATTTTAAAAAGCAGTCCTTTACAGAACATTAACCTAAATTACAAGAGGAGAGACAGCACATTTATGGCATTGGTAAGCGATCAGGAAAAGCAAAAGTGGTAATTCCTAAAACACTGAATATTAAATCCAGAAAAATTATATACACTTTCACAGCTTCTAGTCATTTCTAAGCTTCCGTTATTAAATTATTTACATCTTAACTATGGAAATAGTAAACAATTTTTCTAAATTTAAGTCTTTTTCCTTGGGAGAAAGAAAAAGGAGGAAAATTTACAATGAATAATATACATTTTAGAGGGAAATCTAACAATATAAAACTATAGTTTAAATATTTGTTATGGGAGACATAAATTTAAGTCTGTATTTGTCGGCTATAAACTAGTGCACCTATTAAACAATATTTACGTTAATCTGCTTTGTCGTTTATTTCCCATAATCCAGTTGGGGTTTGGAGTTCCTCCTCCATGTTCTTAAAGCACGCTGCGTATATCATACCTTATTCTGTTGTTCTAGATTTCTGTTGCTGTCTCCGTGTCACCCTCTCAACAGATTGCCAGGAGGCAAGACCCTGTGTCTTTTAGTCAATGTGGTGGTCACAGGACCTAGCAGTGTGCTTGGCTCAGTGCTGCTTAATAAACATTGTTTGTTTAATTAAATATCAAAAAAAATTAGGCATTGTAGCACACATTTTATATATTATCGACATTTTAAAAATCCAATTTTTTCATTTAGGCCAAAGTCATTGAGTTTTCATGTATATCATCACTTTTATAAAGCTATGACAAATTTGCAAGATTGGATAAGTCTAAGAGAAACTGAACCTTAGCAGTTTCTCTATAAAACTCTCCAAAGCTAATTTTCTATTTACACAACTCTAACAGAGTTTACTCTTTTACAGTACCTTTGTCTTCATGTAACTCTGTGCAAAGTATTCCAGACTATTTGATTACTTAGACTGTCATATGATTTTTTCCTTATAATTCAAGTATTTAATTAAATGTTGAAAATCTCAATTTTTTATGTTCAGAAAGTGTTAAATATTAGCCGGAATGAGTAATTGTACTGCTAGCTAAACTGGGATCCTACTGCAGCTGCCTTGCTTTATCTGGCCAATAGGTGGCAGCATGCCCCAGGGAAACATCTCAAGAATCCTGTGACTGTTTTTCCTTAGAGGTATTCAGAACTGCCAAAGAACTGTTGGACTGTGAAATGCAGGGTAAACAAAATCTGTTTACTCTATTTATTCTAGCCAAACTATTTCCAAAGCAGTAGAAGTCATTGTATGATTTCAACCATTTTACAGAGATCTGGTGTCAGCACTGTTGCTAATTATTACCTTTTTGTTAATTCACAACAGTATATAACACCACAAACTAGCAAGGTCCCTGAGCAGCCAGAGAGGAGAGAGGTAAAGGACCAAAGGAAACTTGGGAAAATAAGAAATTGAAAAATGCTTGAAAGATCTGGAACATCTCTCATATGCACATTTGATAACCTTTCCATTTAATAAACATGATATTGATATATTTTTACTATTTATAATACTAACCCTTTCATATAACTATACCATTAACAGATACTAACAATAATTATACAATTACAAAAACTAATGAGGATTTTAAGGTCGATTGATTTATTCATTCTTTGTATAAGTAAATGCTTCAGTAAAAATGGAAGAATTTATCCCACGGCATGGATACTTCTGTTTAGACCAACATTCAACATCTTCATACATTTTATTATACCTGTAGGATGTTACTAGCATGTGATCCTTTTATAGACTAATTAAATTACAGTAAAATGTTGTGCAATTTAGATTTAACAAGTAAACAATTACTTTGAGTTTTTTATTTTGTTTGTTTAGATTCAGTCATTAGCAGAATGCATTCACTTGTGTTTTCTCGGTTTTATTTTATTCTGCTATGTCACCATGCTTACCTACACAAATAGTTAATTATATATATCTTTGATTTTAATATTTTATCTTGACATTCTGTCTAAAAGGTTATTATTTGTATGCCTAGTTTCCATGAAGTTTCCTAGGAAACTGAGAAATCAGTTGCTCTTTAGGCAGACTATCCATGTTTAACTGCAAATCATTGACATGAGACTTGCTTAAATTATATAGGAAAGTAGCCAGTAAACCTAGAAATGTGTCAAGTATTAGTCAGATTATGACCTTGAATTTCAAATGAAACTTGTAGACTTTTGTAGCATATCATGTTCTCGTGCACAGTCTCAGCTGGGACTCTGTTGGCTCTGGCCACACGGCACCAGAAGTAGAACCACTTATCACTCCAGTTCTACAATATAGTTCTTGAGTTGGTGAGTACAGGACCAATTGTTAGATCTTTCCACACCCCAGAGGTATGCAACCAGTCTAGACTTTTGTTAAATATGTCAAAGTGATTATGACAATAATGATATTAGTTTGGTTTGCTAAGAAACTGAACATAGGAAATTCACCAGATAAAGAACTAAATGATAAATAAAAGTATGTTTTAAGGATAATTTCTAAAAACAAGTACTTTTAATTTTAGAAAGAAATGAATAGTATGCTCAATAGTTAGCTAGGTCCAAGGAATATTAACATGAACAAGTCATAACAGAGCCCTTCCTAGCTAAGGAAGGCATCCCGGGGAATACAACATAAAATGGCCTTGAAGGATGCTGCAGATTTCAATCAAAAGCAAAATGGTCATTAAAGACAATGATCAGAGCAAAGACAGGAAGTTGTACAGAGTAGGAAGAGAGAAATGGTGCATCGGCTTTTGAGCCTAAGCACACAGTGGGGGTGGGGGGGATAAGGCGACAACAGCTTTAAGTCAGAAGGGGAAAGATGCTGAATGGAATGGTAAGGGTGTGCACCTTATATTCTGAAGATATATCAAGGCAGCAAAGACATATAAATAATTACATTATATAATCGGATTCATGTTAAGACTCTGGGAGTAATCTGAAAGATGCATAAGGATAAGAGGGCAGATAAAAGGCAAGATCCATTAAGATATTGCAAGAAAGACCCCTCAAAAAAAGGCCTAAATAGTAGAAAAGATAAATTTGAGCTATTTCAGACGATTACTCCAAAGGACCAGAGTTTTTAAATGACCAATTCTTCCCGGTCTCTTACACTCACACTAAAATTTATTAATCATGACAGAGGCCAAAAAAAAAAAAAAAAAAGGCAAGCTAATACAGTGAGACAATTATTCTTTAATTGTTTCATAATAACAATTCATTATAAGATTAAAAATGGAGAAAAGTAGTCAAATTGGATTGGGCTATGCAAATGTTGAAACATTGGTGGGCTCTCCAGGTTAGATGTTCACACGGATTGGAAATTAAGATTTGGGACTTGGTAGATGTACTGTTGTGATATAATAAGAAATACGTATTTGGTCTCCATCCCAAGTTCCTGGCACAGACTGAGCCCTTAAACTGTGGGTTCTGCGCTAACTCTTGGTAGTTAATGTCAAAATTGAATTAAATTGTAGGACACCCCGTTGGTGTCTATGGAGAACTAGAGAAGCGGTTGGTGTGGAAAACCCACACATCTGACATCAGAAGTGTTATGAGTAGAGAAAGAATTTTCCTTTAGTAGGCAAGTCAGGAATAGAAATACGAATTTGGAAATCATTTATGTATGAATAGCAGAAATCACTCCCTAGAGAAGGCATATACATGGAGAAGAGTGTTGATTAGCTTGGCAGAAGCCTGTGTAAGTAGGCAGCAAAGAGGAGCTAGCTGGGCAAAGTGTAGATGGAGTGGTAGAGAAAAAACAGTGCCGTAGAAACTAATTTTTTTTTAATGGATAGGTTGTGAACAGTGACAAATGCTAGAGTTCACAAAATGGGAAGAGGCCATCAGGTTTAGCAACAAGGTCCCTATTTTCAAAGGTTCAACTTCAGTGGAATGGTAAGAGGAAACTAAATTGCATCAGGTTGAGTAATAAGAGTATGTATCCTTATCACCATACTTCAATAATTTCTGAAAACTATACTTCGGTATAAAAGTAAATTATAGCTTAAAATTTTTTTCATTATACTTTTAAAGGAAGTGGTAATGTGTGACATACTTAGAATGTGCAAAATGTGGTAACTTTGACTCTTAAAGGGGCAAACATCGGTTGTCTAAAATGTCACTGAGAAGAACACCTCGTTTCCCCAACAGCAATTTTGAAAACAATATCTTTATCTTTAACATGTATTTTTTCAGAAGTAAAATGTCATTCCTACATTAATCTAAGCCGTAGTGTTCTTTAAATCATTCACTAAAAACAAAAAAATTAGAGTTGCCACTCCTGCTTTGACCCTCGAAGTAGATAGGACATTGGTCATATTAAATTGAACTCCAATTCAAACCATTGTCAAATACTTCTTAGTACCCTGATGAGAAACAAAACCATTTGCAAAAGGAAATTTTCCTTTTTCACATCCACAAAGCGAAGCCATCAACAAAGTGAAAGTATTCCTGTATTTGATCTCTCTTTCTGAGAAAAGAGAAAACAAATTCAGCTGCCATAACTTGCCTTTCAAAACCTATTAGGCTTGGCAACTAGCCAATCAGACAAATACAGAAATGCAAAACCCAAGGAAACGAAATCTGGTCATATTTGATTTTCTGTGGCCAAGTGGCTCAATTTCCCATTTCAAGGTAAAACCATAGGACATCTTCACCACCACCAAACCACCAACTCCATCATTTTTTTTTCAATTCTAAATTATTTCACTTCATATGAACATCAGGCCTTTAGGCACTGAGGATTCCCCTCTTCAACATGAGGGCTGTGGCTTATAGTTTATTTTTTCTTTAATAAACTCGTAATGCTTTTTTGACACGAAAGAAAAAGCTTTTTTTGTCGTTTAAATAGTTCATTCAAGTCACTCAGGGAGGTGTCTTACAGTAGGAATCTCACTAAGGTCTGTAAGTACAAAAATGAGATTTTTTCAGTTTTATTCTCTGCTGTATGCCCAGCATTTAAAACAGTCTTTGGTACATGTAGACATCTGGACGTAATTGTTTGAAGAATGGATCAGAACCCACATGTCAGATTCTGAAGTGTACACTATTTACACATCACAGTTTCCAAAACTAATTTGATAAGAATAATTTGGGGTAATTGCCAAAAATATTAATTCCTAGAATCCTTCCTAGGTATTCTAATTGAAAGGCCTAGAAATGTGTATTTTTAACAAAGACCCTAAAAAATTCTTACCAGGCAAATCCAGACCTGCAAAAATGTTCCTTCTTCCAGCCTCCACACTCACCAACTCAATCCCACCTCCCCCAAATACTAACAATTTACAATCACGGAGCACTGTTCTAAATGGATTAACTCACTTGATGCTCAAAGATCTTCCACTAGTAGGTACCATAACTATCTCTATTTTTCAGAAAAGGAGACTGAGGCGTAAAAAATTTAAGATGAACAAGGTTACAGAGCTAATAATTGAGAGAGAAGGGATTTGAATGCAGTCTTTTCTCAGAACCTGAACTTGAAACCGTTACATTACATTATTCTGCCTGTACCCACTTGTCCCATTTTTCCCCAAAGCGCTGGCCCCAAATGTTCCCTTTGAGAACTCATTTCCACTTCTATCAATGAGAGTCAATCAGTAGTCTCTGTATACGTAATTGTGAATTTCAAACTGGTAGAATATATATAAAGTTCCACCAAAAGGGGATTCAACTGGATCTTTTTAATATAATCAAAGTAGCCATTTTTAAGGAATGTGCTATTACCTGCAGAGATAATCCCAGGCATAAAAACATAATATAAAATAGTGATTTTTAAAAACAGGACAAATATAGAAAAGCTAAGTGAGTTAGGTTGTACCTCCTGAAAAATATTTAAAATTATATTTGGCATTCAGGCAGTCCATAGGTAATATTGGATAGTGTATAAATTAATCATTTACCACCATGCTGCCTAACATGATTAAAAGAAATTAATTTCTCATTAGGAACTGTCAAACAGAAATCCAGTGAGTGTTCAATACATTCACTATTCTGTAAAAAAAATCATTTGAAACCTAATCTTCTAGATTGCTACAACAGAATTTATTTTTTTATAACAGAATTTAGACAAATAATGCAAGCTTAAAGCAACCAAACGAAATTTTTAAACATGTCCAGTTTATCACAAACAATAGACATAATGAAATAAGATGAGTGTCTTCAAGCATTCAAGGCTTTTTTTTTTTTAGGTTTTTCTCCAGACTCATGTTTCCTAACCACAAAACCATTAGAAAATGTTTAACTCAGCTTCTTTACCTGAGTAGTTCTTTCCATTATTCATACACCATGCACTGAGAAAGGCATTGCCTTTTCTCTAATCTTAGAATGTATCACCCTTCAGGCAGAACACAATTCTAGTTCCTAGAGGAAGATCTTTCTGAAGCAGCTGACAGGATTAAGGGCTAGGATAGGATTTGTCTTTGTGGTTAACCTGAAAAGGGAGGGGAAAAGTGGAAGAATAATAAGAGCCTACGGTAGCTTTAACTCTGCTCAGCAAGACAAATGCAAGAATGCGCCTCTTGAGCAACCTCAAGGGCTTTCATTGACATTGAAGCAAAGAGAAACCACCTCTTAGTAAATAAGGCCTTTGTTTACTGTCTTGGATACTACAAATGCCCATTGTCTCATTCTCTTAATACGACTATTATCTGTCTAAAAAAATTCAAAGCTAAATTGGTAACATCATGGTAATAGTAATGGAATATAATAGAGTAATAACAATTCTGGATATTCTGTAATTGGTCACTTGGCATCTGAAGTCACTGGGCCATTCTAATGGCCCAAGAATTTTTGTTTGTATGTTTATTTACAAACACCTCTACCATTAGGCCCTGGGAAATCTATCACAAACCCTCCAACCACAAGCTTCAGCTATGTTTTGCTTCCTGCTCAGTAGAGGACATCCCCACCTACTTATTTCCTGGCACTATAAATAAAGGTTTAGTCCCAGTTTTCTCTCTCTCTCCACTCACCCCCATGTGACCCAGTGAGAGAGACACACAGTGCTTCCCACCCTCTGCGGAGCTTCTTTGAAAGGCAGTTGTGTCTATTATCTTATTACACCTGATTAAAATAATTCCCAGGTTCAAATAAACAGTCTAAGTACATTATTAAAAACATTTCTTGCTCAAATACTAGCACTTCCTTCAAATACTAGCACTGCTAAAAGTTAAACTGAGCCATTTTCATGGCTACAGCCACTCCACGGCAAGAGCTAAGGGAAAAGCTTTATACAGCAGCGGCATTCTTTGATTGACTGTAGCTTAAGTAGTTGCTTTATTTGAGAAGCCTAGTTGGCTATTTATGATTAGTTGTTCTTAAGTTTTGATTTAACCTTGAGTCATTTACAGGTATCAACTCTGGCTTAGGTTTGGTTTGCTTAATAGACTGCCGAGGCATTAGAGCCACTTTAGTCTAATGGCCGGTGTTTTAAATTACTGTAATAGCACTGTGGTGGCTGAAAAAATGACTTACTGGAAATTACTACTTGGCTATGCCCATGGGAACATAGGCTGTCACCCATAGGAACATAACATTCTAACAATAAGCTTTCTGCTTCTGTACCCCTGCTTGCACACCCAACCTGTGGGTTGACAGGTAGTGAATAGAAGAAAAATAGACCTTTGTGTTCAGACAGAATGAAGAATGGAGTTTTGGGCTTAAAAACCCTGTACCTCTACATTTCGGGACTGCTTAATTTGGGATCTGCGTACCCCTGGCAGACCCAGCTGGCTGAATAAAGAGTGTGTTCCCTATAACTCACTGAGTTCTGGTGGTCCGTGTGTCTTTCGGGGGCTGGCGGCTACAACAGCACCAGTACTCTCTCTTGTGTATAGGTATGCTAAGACATACTGGAGAGATGACTGTGGAAAAACAAAACCCCTGCTCTTGGGAATTTACACTCTAGAAGTTAGTTATAAGTGGGAAAGTGGCTCAATACCTAAGATGGCCGACAGCTCACAACCAAAGCTACAGCAGAGGCTTCCCCGGGCGGCGGGATCAGCCAAACAGAAAAGTCCCCGCCCTGTAACCCTTCCAACACCCTGAGATCAGCCAAACAGAAAAGTCCCCGCCCTGTAACCCCACCGACGGCCTGGCCCAAAACCTTTAAAAACCGCACCTATACCCCAGACACGTGCGACTTCCCTGGCCCCTTTGCTGGACCAGTGAATCTCACCTGCAGATCCTAATAAAGCCTGTTTCATACCTCGCTTTGGCTCAATTTCACCCTCATTCTCATCTCCTCTGGCCGATCAGACATGAAGTGAGGAAGCCATCTTTTATTTCATTTGAATACTCTCACTTTTCTTACCAGTATTTCACATACACTAATGTTCACTAACATTTGCTAAATGAAGAAATAACCCATTTCCCTTAAACATCAGAAGCCATTTTCTCTATCCTTTATTACTGAATTGTGGTATATAATTGAGACTGTCGATAAGTTTATCTCACTAGATGAACACCATGAAGTAAAGCACTGTTGAATGATACAGTAATTCAAGCAGTTGAACTTCACTGAATGAACAGCTGTACTCACCAATCACGTTTATGAACCAGGAGGTGGACCCTCACCAGACGCTAAATCTGCTGGCACCTTGCACAAACTTTTCAGCCTCCAAAACTGTAAGAAATAAATGTTCATTGTTTATAAACCACTGAGTCTAAGGTATTTTTGCTTTTAAAGCCCAGAAGGACTAAGACACTGTATTAGTGGAAATTGGTAGTCAAAACTCTTAAAAGATCAGTTGCTAGCCTTCTAGGAATATAAATCAAGTCCTAGAAATCAGCTATAAGTTTTTACCTACATTTCTTGCAATTGAGTAATTGCTTTGTATTTTAAATATATGAACCATCTTATAAGGAATGAGAGGAATTTCAATTTTTTTCCTAGTGGGTCACTTTTTTACGTAATGAGATTACCTACTGAGGCAAATGCTACTACTGCACAGTCAACATTCATCTATCCATCCCTTTTTTCTGTCTTTAATATTTCTGCCTTTTAAACATAACCCTATGCTGGGAAAACTTCCCAAGGTGTATTGAAACCGACCTCCAAAGAGCCAATAGACTGAAGAAAGGCTGACAGCTCCAGAAGTAAACTAAAAGCTTATTAAAGGAACTTACCAACAGAAGCAGAGAGCCAAGCAGCAACAAACCAACAACTCTCCACACCCAAAATGCCCTGCGGTTTCTTATATATAGCGTACAAGAACACAGGTGACTTGCAGCCTGTGTTTAACAAGCTGCAAGCAAGTGGCACGTGCTTGTTAAACAGGTGGTTTGTAGCCAGGTACTTGCTAAGCACGTGCTTGTTAAGGCTATGTATTTCAAAGGAGTGAATAAATGGGCCCACTTTCCTTTGTAAGAACATTCTTTTCAGGTGACAAGGGACCACCCCTGGTGAGTGGAAGGTGAAGCAATCACTGAGAGCGACTTGTTTCTTAAGATGACATAGATCAGGTCAAGCTGTGCTGGCTAGAAAATTACCGCTTGGTTATGTCTATGGGAACACAGGCTGTCGCACATAGGAACATAACATTCTAACAATAAGCTTTCTGCTTCTGTAACCCCGCTTACACACCTGACCTGACAGTTGACAGGTAGTGAATAGAAGAAAAATAGACCTTTGTGTTCAGACAGAATGAAGAATGGAATTTTGGGCTTAAAAACCCTGTACCTCTACATTTTGGGGCTGCTTAATTTGGGATCTGCGTACCCCTGGCAGACCCAGCTGGCTGAATAAAGAGTGTTTCCTATAACTCACTCACTGAGTTCTGGTGGTCCGTGTATCTTTCAGGGGCTGGCAGCTACAACAAAGCACTAGATCCCAATTTTACTAACCCCCTAATTTTGTCCACCTTCTCCAGATTGTGTCTTTCAGGAGAGGCTAGCCTCTCCTCATTTCTGGGATATGAATCTCAACTGGCCTAAGTCCATCATGGAAGCCTCACTCCACACGCCCCCTTGTTGGTGATAGGCATAGACAGTTGAAGCAATTCAACCTAATGAGACATGAGAGAAAATCCAATGGACGAAGAGATTTTCTTTAGTCTTAAAAAGGAGCAGGAGATTAAGGTGTTCCCTTTTTCTCATTCTAAATATCATCTGTAAACTGAATGAAGGCAGCTATCTTATGATCACAAGAGAAGCCAGACTGGAGAATAAGCCAAGACACTAAAAGATGGCATGGCAAAAAGAAGGAACCTGGTTCCTTGACAATATCATCAAGACATTGAAATTAACCAACCCTGGGAATGGCCTTACCTACACACATCTAGGTATGTGAGATAATATAAAAACTTAAACAATAAGGACATTTAGTAAGATTTTCTATTGACGTAGTTGAAAGTATTCCTTTTTTCTTTAAACAGTTCTATTCCTAAGTAGTAGGCTTCTCAATATAACAAAAGGTATGGTAGATTGGATACAAAGATAACTGCCAAGTTTTTCTATATTTAAGTTGTTCCTATTAAAAATTGGACTCTATTTCTCCTTCCCATGAATCTAGTCCTTCTGCCAATAGAATACAACAGAGTAACATAATGCCAATTCAAGACACTTCACATACTTGGAAGCCAGCTACCAAAAAAAAGCTTAGGCTAAACTCCTGAATAATGAGAGGTAACCACCCAAAGGCAGCACCAAGACCAAAACAATGGGAGCAAAGCCACACTATCTGACAACCTCATAGAGTATACACTAGCTGACACCTCATAAAGCAGACAATAGCCATCTCTACTAAGTCCTGACCAAATTCCTGACCACAGAATCAGGAGCAATAAAACACCTGCTGTTTTTGGTCACTAAGTCTTCCAATTTGGTCACTATGCAACAATAGATAATGGAAACACAAGGTAATATTTATTCTCTTGCTTTGTAAAATTTCTGTAGTCATTTCACTATGATTAAGAATTATTTAATACATCACTAATGTGAGAGATGCCTGCAGTCTTGGCAGGATGCCTGGTGCTTGGAGCAACAAGGTCATCAGAAGCAGGTGTGGACTTGCACACAAGGACACATTGCAGGGAGGGCGCACACGCCTGACCTATTCTAGGACTTCTTGCTCTAGGGACAGGGATAAGAAAAAAGAGAAGAAATAGCTAACATGGTGGGGGCCTTGAGGTTGAATCTGGGAGTTGGCTGTAGTTTGTAATTACTAACCTGATAGTAACTAATAATAACAACAAAGCCAGCTTTGTGAGAGAGAATAAAAAGCCATGGAGACAGGGGTGTGGGGTGCTAGCATTGCCATTCATCCCCTCTCCCTTATCCATGTTAGTTAATGCATTTCCACACTCCAACTCTTCTTCCTAACCGTCTCTGCAACAACTAATAGCTCTGCAAGCTAATTAATTTTTTTTCCAAATATGTGGTTTGTCTTAGCTCACAAAGGAGACTTTTTCTATGTTTATATCACCCTGTACTAACATTTTTAAAATAATGAAATGCAAATAAAAGGAGAAATATTTGTAACAAATGAGTTGATATCCTTAGCAAGTAAAAAACTTTCACAAATATAAAAAGAAAGTGACCCCCCCCTCACCTGCTAAAATGGGAAAAGCCATTTCTTTGAAGAACTACAGTCAATAAACAAGAAGGAAATACCTTAACCTCAAGGCAACTATGTTAAAACAAAACATGACACATCATTTTCACCTGTTAAGTAGCCAAAGAAAAATTCAAATACTAAGACTTCATGCCACCTAGGTTCCAGTGAGACGATTGGAAAACCCCAAGTTAGAAGGGGAGAGTGAAGGGTGCCAGTGTCCTTGAACTACAGGCACTTTGGCATCTCTGATCGCAAGCTGCTTGACTTTGGACGTTGTCTATGGTGGTGACATGGAGATAACATAGCTATTGCACAGAGCTGTTGCTCGGAAGAGCAATATAAGTGGTTACATTTTGTTCAGCTTGTTTAGCCATGTGTTAACTTTTGCCAAGGATACTGGAAATACATGAAAATCTGAATACTTTTCTAAAACATTGGCGATGGAAGGAAACCAGAAGTGACATGACACCAAGCATGGTGGGTGGCGGTGGGAGGCCAGCGTAGAAGGGGGGGCTGAGGGGGAGAGCGGTGCCCTCGTGGGAGGGGCGGCCTCTCACAAGTACCTCAGTCTCTCAGCAGTTCCCGGCCTGGGTTTGGAGCTCCGCGGGGTCCGCGGCCACAGGGGGAAGGCGGTAGGAAAAGCAGGACCCACGGCGCTGATTGGCTGTCTGTGAACAAGGGGCGGAGCGGACGGAGGCTCAGGAGTAATCGCGAACGGAAAGCCGTGGGCGTGCACTTCCGGTCTTTGTGGCACGGTGTTGTGGGTCTGCCGCTTGCTTCCTGGCTTCTCCTGGGCTTCCCGGTGAGGGACGCGGGCCCCGAGGTGGAGGGAGGGCAGGGAGGGCGTGCGACCTGGGCGGCGGGCGCCGGATGGAAATTCTCCGCTCCGAACCCCGGGTCGTTTGTTGGGGCGGTGTCGGCGTGCGCCCTCGGGACGCAGAAGAGGCCAGCACTCAAGCCTCTGCTTTGCAGCAGAAAGGGCAGTTAGTTCCCCCATCCCCCTGATTTCCCATAAGCCATGGTTTAACTGGGATATAAATAATAGGCTCGTGCGGTCAGGCTAGTTAATAAACCATAAACTTGTAGCCTGAATATTCGAATCTCTAAAGTTAATGGTAGTTATGGTTCATTTTACTGATCTGTCCTGTTAATTCAAGAGCATATTCTCTCACTCTGAAATCAGATCATGTTTGATCAGCATCATAAAATTAAATACATAATTGTTGACGTACCTCACTTTTTTAAAAAGCGTACTTCAATATATTATAAGATTTTTGAGAGCTGAGATAGATAGACCTTTCCGTTTCTTTCGTATCTCTGATATCTGACATGTTTTTTGAGCACATGGTAAACACTTAACTACTTCTTGGTGAATTCCTTAGTAAATTGATTCACGAGCAAAAACCTTTGTATCCTAATACCTGGCTCACGACGAAGCCCATACTAAGTGTCACAGTGTTTGTTGAAATTGAATGAATACCAAAATTGATCAAATGGCAAATATTCAATATTTTTACTTAAATCAACTCGTTTAATATGCATTTCCAAAAATGTTTTGTTACTACCTTAAATGAAAGTCAGTATTTGCTACAGGTCACTAAAAATAAATTTTTTAAATCAACATTATTAAATTCTAGCTAGATACTGTCACCCTTGGAAGTCTGAGGCTTATCACTTTATTAAAGAGGGAGTTCTGCAAGATTTACAGACACGTTAAAGACATATCTTTCTCCTTGATAAATTAGGATTGAAAGAATTAAAAACGAAATTTTTCAGTATGTGAATCATGTTAATATTGTATTCTTTTGCTACTAAAATAATTTCTTATAGCATTAGTGATGGGAATTCTGAAAAGCAGGAGACACAATGACATGAGTGATTTTTAGTTTGTCACCTAATTATTTATTTAATTACAGTATATTACTCGGATGAGCGATGCCTATTATAAGTTCTCAGAGAATTTTTTCACTGCTAGAAGTTAACAATGCTTTTATTTCCTTCAGGAAAGAAAGATTATTCAAAGAAACTCTGAAGTACAGTACCCAGTTGTAGTGAGCTTTTTGATAAGCTGTTTCAGCCCAGAATGGCTGTGGAATCCACTGCAGTTTCAACCCTGGCACCTCGGAATCCTCAGGAACAAGAACTGATACTAGTGAAAGTAGAAGAGAGCCTTTCCTGGGGTCAGAAATTAAAGCAAAATGAGAGTACCCAATCTTGCCAAGAACTGTTTCGCCAGCAATTCAGAAGGTTTTGCTACCAGGAGACACCTGGGCCCCGGGAGGCTCTGGGCCGACTCCAGGAGCTTTGCTATCAGTGGCTCATGCCAGAGTTGCACACGAAGGAGCAGATCCTGGAACTGCTGGTGCTGGAGCAGTTCCTGAGCATCCTGCCTGAGGAGCTGCAGATCTGGGTTCAGCAACATAGTCCAAAAAGTGGCGAAGAAGCTGTGACTCTATTGGAGGATTTGGAGAGGGAATTTGATGATCCAGGGCAGCAGGTGGGAACAGGGAGATGAAGTATGTTGTGGGAAAAGAATTTACAAACTGGAGCGTGTGGTGTCATCATAACAGTCGGATGAAAGTCTCTCTACTGAACCATAACGCTAAAGTGACCACTAGGGCCAAGCCCGTCTCTATCCTTAAGTAGTTCTTTCTTCCCTGTCCCTTATCTCTGGAGATCTCTCTGTTGACCTCTGAGATTTTTACTAAGCATTTTCCTAGGGATTTTCTCACACAGCTAACCATATTTTACTGATTTCAGGTCCCAGCTAGTCCACAAGGACCAGGAGTACCATGGAAGGATTCAACATATCTTGGAGCATCCCAAGAGTTAAACATACAACTCCAGCCCTTAAAGACACAGTTGAAACCCTGGGAACCTTGCCTTTCCCCCCAAAGTGGTAAGAAATAAGAACTCATCTGAGAACTATTATCCAGGCTTCTGGTTTTGAGGATACAGGATTAATTGCATTTTACAAATGTGTCACATGTAAGCTTCACCTTTATTCTAGATGAGGATAAACTGAAAGATGCTCACATTAGCAGCTTTGTATTCAGCAGCCCTCACAAATTGCAGTAATGCTACCTGTGTCAGATTCCCTGTCATTTATTCACTTACTCCATTATATATCTTATTAGGGTACTAATACATGTCTGGTATGATGATAGGCACTGGGCCTCTGTTTTCAAGGAACTTTCTGATCTAGGTCGGGTGGTACACAAGCAAAAATATAGTAAATTATAGACTAAAAGTAGGCAGTGGATACTATGGGGACACATAAAGGCACCTAACCCAACCTTAGAGGTTCAAGGAATACTACTTAAAGGAAGAGGCATCTAAGCTAAGACTTGAACCATGACTAGGAAAATGCCAGGTAAATAGGTGGGAGGAGGAGTGTCCCAAACTAAAGGGAAAAACTTTCTCAACACTTCTGACATCAGACGTGTGGGGTTTTGCTTCACATTAAGCAATTCTGACAGATGCCACCGGTTAAGGTTTCAGTCCTACAAGACTGGCCCCCCACTTCCCATGCCATTTTCATGTAATAAGTCCCCAGGTTAGCCATACTTCTGATTTGCCGCAAATTGGCAGTTCCACAACCCCCTTCTCAGGTTTCCTATTTGCTATGATAGTGCACAGAACTCAGGGAAACACTGTACTTGTAAAGGGTGCAAAAAAATGAACAGTGGTATATAGGGTGAGGTTCAGAAGGGGCCTGAGTGGAGGAGCTTCTGTTGCTATGGAGTTCGGGGTGTGGCACTAGGATGTAGTCACCATCCCAGAAGTTCTCTGAACTCCTTTGTGTGAAGTTTTAAGGCGGTTTCATTATGTGGGTATAATGAATTATTAATAATTAAATTATTGGCTGTTGGTGATTAGCTGATTCAGTCTCTAGCCCTTCTCCATGGAGGTCAGAGCATGGGGCTGAAAGTTCTAACCCACTAATCACTTGGTTGTTCCTTTGGCAATAAGCCCCATTCTCCAAGAGTCACCTCATTAGCAGAAATCCAAGTATGGATGGTAGGGGCTCATTATAAATAATAAAAGATACTCCTCTTCTGCCACTTAGGAAATTTCAGGAAATAACGAGGGTTTTAAAAGCTCTGTGCCAGGAACTAGGGATGAAGGCCAAATATATATACATATATCCTATATTACAATATCATATAACCAAAGGCCACAGAGTCGTAAAGGTGAGGAATTACATCCCATTCTGGGAATTGCAGATAATTCAGTTTCACTTGAATAAAGGATTCATAGGGAAGAAATGGTGAAGAAAATGGGGTATAGATTGTGAAAACTTGTATGTCATCCTAATTAGTTTGTACTGTGTAGTAGGGTACTGTTGAAGGGTTTTAGACAAGGGAGTGACATGATTAGATACCTATTGTAGAATTTAGTTGCAGAGTTGAGAATACATTTGAGGAAGGCAAGACTAGAATGCTGTTAGAGACTTGTAATCCAGGTGGCCACGGTGAATAGATCAAGATGTGTCAAGGTGAAAGGTGGGGAAGACAAAGCTGGCTCCTGCTTACTGGCATTTAAATTGCACTGCAATATCAGTCCTTCAAAGTAGAGCATTTGGAGAGGTATTGTGAATGATATTCAGGTTTCAGTTTTGAACAGCTTGGTTCTTGGTAGTGCTATTCATATAAACGGAAAACAAGGAAAAATATATCTAATGATGTGTTTAGTTTGCGACATTTGGTTGCTTGTGAAATATTCACAGGTAATATGCAAAATTAGCATTGGCTTTGAGAGTTTAGAGCCTAACAGAGAGAGCTGGGATAGAATTGGGGGTCTGATTAACTTATAATATCTGTATGTTACTCATTGACTCCTATGAGTGTTTCTAGAGTGAGGATACACAAGAGCCCAGAACAATCTGAAGGAACTCAGGTTTGGCCATGAATCTAAGAACAGCCACAGAAATCAGGCTAATATAGATGGAAAAGAATGTTTCTAGAAGGAGGATATTGTCCCTAATGTCTGCACTACAGAGAACCCAACTAAATAAGATCTAGAAGTTATCCATTAGATTAAAGAGCTATGAAGTTGATGACCTTGATGAGAGTAGTACGGGGATGGGGGAGGGGTGCAGCTAAGTCAGAAATCAGATTAAAGAATAGAAATGAGTACAGACAGTCCTTTCATGAAGCTTTACTCTGATGGAAATAAGGTTGCATGAGGGAGATGTGTAAACAACAAGCTTGATTTTAAACGATGAGAGAGAAGCTTATTTAAATTCTGATGAACAGGAAGGAGTCGGTGGAGGAAGAGGTTGAAAATAATAGGAAAGGAATAATAGGTAATCGGTCAATTGAAGTCTCAGAGGAGGCAGGAGGGGATAAACTGCAAAGTGTAGGTGAGGCCTTAGTATTAGAAAGGAGGTCCTTAAGACCAGTTAAAGAAAAGATAGATGTGGACAGTGACGTCTTTCATGGGTAGAAGCATTTGTTTTCTCTCCCATAGAAAGTGAGTAAGTATTAAGAGTGACTGGAGAAATAAAACATCTGTTTTTTGCTATTATTTCAGATTGTGAGAACAGTGAATCGGCGACAAAGAAGGATATTTTGGGAGAAAAATCAGGACTTCCCCAGGAACCTTCATCTGGAGGAGTTAGTGAACACGAAAGCAATTTAGAGTGGCAGCAAGGAAGTGCTACAGGGGAGAAATTAGGAAGATCCGTTTCCCAAGGAGGCAGTTTTAGTCAAATAATCTTCACACACACATCTCTAGGAAAGAGAGACCATCATGAGCCTCAAAGAAGCTTGATTCTAAGTACAAACTCTGTAACATACCAGAAAGTTCCTACAGAAGAGAGACCTTATAGATGTGATGTATGTGGACACAGCTTCAAACAACATTCCTCTCTAACACAACATCAGAGAATCCATACCGGAGAAAAGCCCTATAAATGTAACCAGTGTGGGAAGGCCTTTAGTTTGAGGTCCTATCTTATTATTCATCAGAGAATTCATAGTGGTGAGAAAGCATATGAATGTAGTGAATGTGGGAAAGCCTTCAATCAGAGCTCAGCCCTCATTAGACATCGGAAAATTCATACTGGTGAGAAAGCTTGTAAGTGTAATGAGTGTGGCAAAGCATTCAGTCAAAGTTCATATCTCATTATCCATCAAAGAATTCACACTGGTGAGAAACCCTATGAGTGTAATGAGTGCGGAAAAACCTTTAGCCAAAGCTCAAAGCTTATTAGACACCAGCGAATTCATACAGGAGAGAGACCCTATGAATGTAATGAATGTGGAAAAGCTTTCAGGCAGAGCTCAGAGCTGATAACCCATCAGAGAATACATAGTGGGGAGAAGCCCTATGAATGTAATGAGTGTGGGAAAGCCTTCAGTTTGAGCTCAAACCTCATCAGGCATCAGAGAATTCATAGTGGAGAGGAACCTTATCAGTGTAATGAATGTGGCAAAACGTTCAAAAGGAGCTCAGCCCTTGTTCAACATCAGAGGATCCATTCTGGGGATGAAGCTTACATATGTAATGAATGTGGGAAGGCTTTCAGGCATAGGTCAGTCCTTATGCGCCATCAGAGAGTCCATACTGTAAAGTAACTTGTGAATACAATGAACATTGTAAATAGTTCAGTCAGATGTATATCTTTGTTAATCAAAAGGGTTTATTTACTTTGGAGCAATCAAGACTCCTTGAAGGTTGTAAACTACTAGGTCTTGAGTTTAACTTTATGCAACACTTTCCAGTGCTCATGCAAATTGTTCCTCGAAAGCTTTTCCTGTGACTAGAATAACAGATGGAAGAATCCTTGCTCCTAGCTTTTTTCTTACCTTAGAAATACTCAGGAAATATGAAAAATGGGACTATACCAATGATACCTCACTTTCCATGAGAATGCCATGAAGAGGGGACAGCAACCCAGGCTCTGTCACTGCATCTGATGATTGGTGTGCCAGGTTTGGGGGATGGTGTGGCTAGTATGAGGGACAGTTTGGGAATTAAAAGAATTTTACTGACCAAGTAAGAAAGTGACAGGACAGCAAGACAGCTGAGGAGACAGTTTCATCAATGATTTATTGAGCCTTCAGAAGGCCAAAGTGAGAGGGAAGAATAAAATTTATTCAGCAGTTATTTTTTGAGTACCTGCCCTGTGTCAGGAGCGAGGGATACAATGAAAGACAATCTACAGTTCAATGGACAGGACAAACAGGCAATGACACTGGTATGATCAGTGCTATGTAACATTAAGAGTACCTGGCCCTGTATGCCAACTATAATTGAAGAAAAAAAATCATTGTACAATGTAAATATGAGCGACTAATTACTATATTTCAACAAAAAGAATACCTGACAACACCTTAGGTCAAGGAAGACTTATGAGAAAAATGATAAGAATGCATAGGAGGTAGGCAAGTCAGGGAACAGTTATTTCCAGTAGGGGGAACAATAGACAAAGGCCAGGAACAAAGTCCAGCAGTGGAGAAGTTTCTGTTAATAGACAAAACCTAGAGTCCTTAGACCACAGTGTGGCGAGAAGTTTTGTCTTTATCTGATGTTACCTCAAAGAATATGTAGTTTTCTTGCCTAACCTGTACTCTAAGCTAGACCTTCCATGGGATGGGGGAAGAAGGGAGTCCGAGCTCAGCTAAATGATTTAAGAGTCTGTTAGAGTTCCAAATTCTCTTTTCCAGACAAAGAACTCCTTTGGTTCTTCAAACTGTATCAGAGCTGCTGTCAGCTTCCTCCTGACTCCCATAGCTGGGTCAGAAGTTGCTGTGGTTGCCATACGACTTGTTTCTGGGGCTTACCCCACAGTTCCTAGTGCACTCCCCTGGGTTCAGGTGCTGAAAAATATTCCTCAGTTGCTTGGCCTGTGACTTATTCAGGTACTTGTACATGTTCACTTTTGTCTCCTATCAGTATTGCATTCACTGCCTTGTGAATTTTATTAAAGACGGTGCTAAAGGGAAGTGACAACAGAAAGTAACGATCATGGTCCATCCAGAGACTCCCTCTTCTGAGGGACTCGGCAGGAAAAGTATCTCTGGACTGGTGCTGCTCAGTGCAATGTGGAAAGGTGTGTAGGTCAGTCAGCAACAGGAACACGTTATTCACAATCCTAGTAGATCAGCGTTATAACACACTTTACCAAAAGTGTAAATCTGGAAATCTAGAATCTGCATAGGAAAAAGTTTTCATGTGATAAATAGTGAAGTATTGCTCCTATTGGGGCATACAAAGATGAGCATGTACTAAACAGGAATTGATAAGAGAGCTAAATGTCCATGTTTGGAGAGGGAATGTGAAAAAAAGGGATAGGATTATTTGGAAAAGATGATAACATGTAACCAAATGGTAAGAGCTAGTCAACTCATTTTCCTCTTTCAGAGAAAAGACCTAAACTGAAAAGAGGACAAACATTAAGAATTGATAAAACATATTACAAAAGGGAGAGACTCTATATAAAAGATTTCCTACATGTAGTGATAAGAATCATAATAGGTACTTGTTAGGGCTTTATATGTGTGTATTGGTTATTTCTCAGCCCATATCTTGCAGATGAGGAAATGAAGCCTTAGGATCATGGCTTACTTGGTGTCATACAGCTAAAAAGTAATGAGATTAAACTTTGACCCCAGGCAGTAGGAATCAGGAACCCTTCTGTGGAGCCACTTACTATACTGTCTCCCCATGAAAAAGTCCCAACAGAAAAAAATGGTTCTTAAATAGACAAATTACAGAAGAAGAAATGTCAATAGTAAGTGTTCAGCCTTACTAAAGTTAATGTATATTGAAGCAAAAGAGCATTTTTCCCTCATAAAACTAACAAAAATTCAGGGAAATTGGGACTCAAATGTTGCCAGTGAGATGTGAACATATACTATTTCTGGCAATACCAGAAGCCTTAAGTATTGCCTTTTGACTTAAAATTCTACCTGGAAATATGTGCTTCAGAAATCATCATGACAGTATACAAAGTCTTAAAAAGCTGTTCAAAGTGATGTTGATTGTTACATGACAAAGCATTCAAATCTTAAGTAAAAATATAAGATGTACAATATAATTCCATGTAAAACATATTTATGCAATAAAAATACTGGAAATGTATAGTCAAAATGCTGTACTGGTTATCTTTGGATGATTAGGCAATTGTGTGTGTGTGTGTGTGTGTGTGTGTGTGTGTATTTGTGCGCACGCACTTTTCTGTGTCTCCCAAATTTTCTTACAATAAATATCTGAAACTTCTAAAATTAGAGCAAAAAAGTTTAAAAGGGATTAGAAGCCCAGGATAATTGAGAAAAATTAAGAGAAGCACATGCTTCCCATGGCATCTCTGTCCTTGACTTCCTCATTGGCAAGTGGCAGACACATACCCATCTCAACTAGTGTACAGTCTCTTCTGCAAATATAAGCAATTTGCATGAAGGAGATTTATAGTTGAAAAAAGCAGTACCTTGAAATGGAGACTTTTGTTCTTGATAGTTCCTTCCCATGATTTCTGCAGCTACAAGCAAATCACCTCACAGTTCTGGACCCTCAGTTTAAAGGGGCTGAAGTAGGTGATCTCTTAGAACTTCAACATTGTGTTTATGAAATGGGGAGACGCGGGGGGCATTAATACAGGTAGTAATTCTTTTTTCCTTCACTAGCCTTGCTGGAGGAAATGAAATTAGTTTCTTTCCCTTCTGCATAGGGCCCTCTTATTTCTCTTGGCATAGAGGCAGTCTGGGGGGTGGGGAGGGGGTGCGTGACAATGTTCACCTTAAATGGATTTTGCACAGATTAACAGATTTTTAAAAAGATAATGTGCGATTTAGACAAGGTGCTTAATATCAGTTTCCTACCACTCCTCTTCTCTGTCATTTCCATAGGCTGCAGTTAACACTGTCCAGCAGAGATTGGAAATCGACCTTGGTCTCTCTCAGCTCCTCTGTGAACTCCTTGCCCCATAAAGTGAATCCTCAGAGCAAGGGGGAGTGCCAGTTAGGAAAACTTCCCATGCAGAAGGAACTGACCTGGAGAGAATTTCTGCAAAGTCGAGGAACAGTGGGCATTCTGGGCAGACCCAACTTACACCCACCCACCTTTTGATGGGCCAGAACCAGACACCGCTGCTACTCAGTAACTTTACCATTGGCAGCTGGCTTGTTAGCTAGCACAATGATCACAGATATAAAGGGTCATGGGTTTTTTTTACACAAGTTTTTCTGCTGAGGACCTGCTGAGAGAGGAGGGGAAGGCCATAGCATTCTCCCAGGCTCTTGCTCCCAAAGGTGGAGAAGTGTCCTGATGCTGGTGAACACAGATGTGTGTAAAGGAGCTACTTGTTCTCATTACCATGGTCTTCTCACCACAATGCAGCCCCAGATGTCTCCCAATTTTGTGACTTCACCTGGTGAACTAGCTTTCAATTTCTAGGCACTTTTTGGCCCTGGAAATAAAAGCTAAGAATACCAATTCCCTGACTTCTTACCACGACTCCTTCCCCCATTCTCCATTCATGTTGTGCTCCCTACTCCTGAATGAATAATTTCAAAGCAAAACTTAAAACTCAGATTTTATTACAACTTGCATTATAATCTAATATTAAACAGTTGAAGTATATACTCAAAGAATAAATGTTAGAATCAATTACAAAAAGTTATTTACCAAACAAGATTTTTACCAAAAAATATTAGGGATGGGGGAAAAAAAACTAATAGAGAGTACTCCAAAATGTTAATGTTTCTATGAATAGTAGGATTTATACTTTCTCATTTTCTGTATTATCAACACTGACAATTCACAGTCAAGGAGAAACTACTAAATGATATTAAAAACATGAAATCATCTGATTGTCACCTATAGGAAAAGGCAACTCTATCCATTGGAAAGGTCTCTTTAGACATCTGATTGACCTCAATGATAATCCCACAATTTATGGACACAAAGACTCTCCCCTCCACAATTTGACCTCCCCTCTTACCCACAACAGCTTTGATCACCAAGTCGTCTTCAGAAGTGACAGTATCTGGAAGGGAAATCACGACATCTTAGAAGAGGAACCAAACTTTCAGGTAGTGACTGCCTTCAGTAATTAATTAAAACTGCTAAAATAAAAACTAGCAGAGAAGTGTTTTAAGGAATCTGAGGGGGTGGGAAGGGAGTGTAATTCGACAAATATTCATTGTACTCAAGCAGCTTAGCATTCGGAAGCGAGGGAAAGAATAAGGAGTAGTGAAGCCTGAGAAGGCAGAGTTCCCATGCTTGTGTTGTTAGCTCCCCATTTCCTGGGCCCCAGGGTCAAGGGACACAAACACTCCAGCCCTGAATGTCCCTCTAGCCTCCAATATGTATTATTTCTTGGCATAAACACATGCCTTTTTTCATATAATTCACCAGTCTTTCATCACACAAATTCTCCTGAGTACTTCAGGGTCTCTTAGGTCACTCTGGGTCTAGGGTAGGCTACCCAAATCAGTGATCATAAATAGGAAGAGAAGAACCAACACATGCTCTGGCTTCTGATCCAGGGTCTATAAGAACCAACCCATGCCAGAGAGGAGTCGTGATGAAGGGATGTCTCCATATCCTCTCCACGCCACTGTATGTCCTATAACTTATGCCTACAATGTTCTTCTCCTCCCTCTTGCCTTGATCTGGCTAACTTCTACCCATCTTTTATGTCTCAACTGAGATTTCATCACATCCGGGAAACCACAGACCAGGTTAGGTACCCCTGCCCTGTATTTTGACAGAATCTTGCATATATCCTACCAAACCACTTATCACACTTTTCTCTTTAATAAATAAGTATATCCCATTAGCCCTTAACTCTGGGAGTGGTAATGGCCATGTCTTCCCCTGATGGCTGGCACACAGCAGGTGATCAGTAAATAAGTAGACCTCAATTGACCTTAGCAAGAAGCTCGGCTGAGGAGAGAGCTGGTGAGGGGGTGGAATGAGTTACCATTCCCAGATGCTACTAAACTGATCCAGGGTAAAATTCAACATTTCACAATCACACAATTTAACATTTCAGATAACAGAATAACTCAGCACATTCCTCCAACTGTCAAGTGCACCAATGCTCTTGCTGGGAAGAGATCCTTGACATTGGAGACTTCACCTCTTAGTCCATCTTATAAGAAGCTCTTTCAGAATCTCTGCCCCAGCCCTGGAGTTAATGAGAAGGTGCCCATTCAACACTTTAACATACACCTTTGTGTACTGAACTGGACTGGAAGGGCAGGAACTCTCAGGAAACCTCTATCTTCCATAGAGTCTCATATCAAAGTGAATTCCCTGTATTTCACAATTGTACAACTCTTACTCACAGAGTTAAACTCTAGTGTGAGTTCTTCGATGCTGCATAAGGCCTGACCTATGCCTAAATGTTTTCCTACATTCACTACATTCATAAGGCTTCTCCCCAGTGTGGATTCTCTGGTGCTGGGTGAGGGCTGAGCTCTGATTGAAGGATTTTCCACATTCATTACACTGATAAGGTTTCTCTCCAGTGTGAATTCTTTGATGTTCAATAAGGATAGAGCTTCTACCAAAAGCCTTACCACATTCAGTACATTCATAGCCTTTGTCTCCGGTGTGAATTTTCTTATGCTGAATAAGGGCTGAGCTCCGGCTGAAAGCTTTCCCACATTCGCCACACTCATAAGGTTTCTCTCCAGTGTGAATTCTCCGATGTCTGATTAGCTCTGAGCTGCCCCTGAAAGCTTTTCCACATTCACAGCATTCATAGGGTTTTTCTCCACTATGAATTCTCTGATGTCTAACAAGGTCTGAGCTCAAATTAAAGGCTTTGCCACATTCTTCACATGCATAAGGTCTCTCTCCAGTATGAATCCTCTGGTGTCTAATCAGCTTTGAGCTCTGGCAAAAGGCTTTCCCACAGTCAAAACACTCATAGAATTTTCCTGCAGTGTGAATTCTCTGTTGTGTTGTAACATTTGAATTCAGACTGAGACTTCCTTCACTTTCATCACACTCAAGGACATTCTCTTCTGTGGAGCTTTTCTTGTTAAACGTTGCCAAACTAAAATGTCTTTTCTGGGAAGGGGGCTGACTCATTTTGTTCTTTGTAGCATTTTCTTTTGGCTTCTTAATGTTTTCCAGACCTCCTAAAGCTTCTTCAACTATCTGTCCTGAAGGAGTTTCCCTAGGGATTCTTCCTGGCGATATCATTGCTGTTGATGCTACACATTCAATAATTTCTTGCTTTGCTGTCAATACTTTGTTAGCCACCAGCTTTCCACCTAAAAAATGTGAATAGAAAATGCAAGTGTCATTTGCTCCCCATGTTGGAAGAAAGGAATCTATTATAAACAAGAACAGAAAATAAACCAAGTGAAATAGGTATTTACTTATTATGAGGAAAAGTCTTTAAAACTTGCTTCCTGATCTAGAATTTAGAGAAGTGGCTTAGGATAATGAAAGGTGGCACACTCAGAGAGTAAGGCAGACACAGAATGGGAGTCATCACTGATGAAGAGGGGTGGTAAAAGGGAAAGACATTAGAGGAAATGGTGATACATAGGAGTAGCAGTAAGATTGCGAGCTAAGAGACAACCCTGGGTTAGAGGAGAGGATGTATTTTTAGGTAATGAGGATAAAAAGAAGTGATAGAAAGTAATTATGATAAAGAAAGATGTCTAAGAGTCTTCAATCAGTAAACAAAAAAGGTAGAATGAAAGGTACAATTAGAAAATGCTTTTGGGGTTAGGACTGGACAGAAGTAGGTGGAGAGGAACTAAAACACAAGGCAATTGCGGATTCTGGCAGGTTCTCAGTTGATCAAATGATTATGAGAAAATAGAATAAGATACGCAGACCATGAGAAAAGGGATTCTGTAGGCTCCTAGCTCATTCTGGGGTCAATGGTCAAAGAAGGTTCATGGAAACAAGAGGCCGATGTGACATCCTGAAGCCAAACCTTCAGCTCTCATACAACATGCACCTCTTGTTTCTAGATTTCTAGTAACTCAGAACAGAAGACTACTAGATGATGGCTGAGGTAACCTGATTATTTTGAGGTGGGAAAATCTAAAAAACTGTGAAGTTACTTCCATCTTCCCCAAAGTCCTCTAAACTCGCATGCATTTTACAGATCAGGAAACTAAGGCTCAGAACAGGTGACATCACCTATGTAAGGCCACAAAATTTATAACTGGTAGTCTAAATTCAAACAAAGATGCATCAAGGCCTGCATTATTCCTGTATGTCATCTGCCTTCCCTATTTGTAGGATACAGGACTATAGTCGCACTTAAACAAAAAATAATTTTTAAATAATTTTTATTTGGTTTTGGGAAAGGCTTATGTTTTTATATGGAAAAAAAATCTGATACTCTTTGAGTTCACAACAATAAAGTCTCGTAGCAATTACCTGACCAAAGCAGGTATCTATCCAGCTTTCTTTTTCCTCATTCCTTACCAGAAATTACAGATTTGGACAGAGTACTAAAATTCAAACTGTCTTTGGATAGAAATTTTAATTACTTAAGGTTATGCTTGTTCATAAAGGGAAATTTTATGAAAAAAACATATTAGCATATAATAAAGGCAGGAGAATAATAAGCACCAAATTGGTTAAAGTCAACCTAATAAGGATCTAATGAGAAACTTTCTGAAAGTAGTAAATATGTAAAATTATAGAGTATAAATTACAAATGGTATAAAGTGGCAATAAAATTGTGTAGGGACATAGTTAGAGCTGTGAAAATTAGAACAGTAATGTAACATAGGATTTAAAATACCTCTTCAAATTCTGTTACTACGAGAAGTCAATTTATAAGAAGGAGACCAGAGAAAAAGCTTGACCTTAGATGTATAGATCAGGAAAACAAGATTTTTATTTTTTCAACTATATATTTATATTGTACAAAAATATTAAACAAGTAACTGGAGTAATTCCTAGGAATGACAAATAAAAATTGAAAGTAGACTAAGAAATGATCACTTGAATATTTAAAAATACTGAAATAATCCAAATAACCTAATTAATGTCTTCCAAAAATGAATGTTCATTCATAATCAAACTTAAAGTCTGGAGGCTGAGAGTGAGAGGCACATATTATAGAAGGCACTTAGAAGGAGAAATAATCTATAAGTTTCTCTATAACATCTCTCCCCCAGCTATTTTCCTACCTGTTGTTCACTGACCTGTATGGTCTAAAATCCTTTTAACTAGTGACATGCTCTTTAACTGCACATTGACAAATATGTTTTAGCCTTAATACTATGTAGATGATGCTCCACTGCCCATCCCACCTCCTTTACCAATATGGTGCCTTCTTCCCCCAGCTGCTGTAAGTGTTGGTTCCCAACTAGCCACAATTGCCCCCTTCTCTGGAGAGTGGCCCTGGCTGATGAAAGCCGCCTAGCACAGAAAGTTACTTTCACCTTCACCGTCTCCTCCACCCCCTGCCTCAAGAAGGGACAACTCAGCAATGCAGTTATGCTCCAGGGGGTTCCCCAACCCCATGAATTAGGCTAAAGCTAGATTTACTCAAAACCACATACTGCTTGATCTTTTCCCTTCCTAACCCTACTTCTCCATGACAGATTTCTCCTGAAGAGCATGCCCTCAATAAATCACCTGCACTCAAATCTTCATCTCAGGCTCTTCTAGCAAGACATACTGTTCAGCTAGTGTAGAACCTACAGTAAAATTACAACCAAGGATGTAAGGTTGTAAAAATGACATGGTGACTTTTATAAGTCTACCAAGGTGGATTTCTACAATGACTTAAACCTCATGATCTAGGTGAAAGATGCATAATGATCAATATTAATTCTTCAGAGCTAGGGCTAAAACCCTCAAGACTAAAAACAGACCAGCATAATGAGATTTATCAGGAACAGTCAAGACCCTTCAAGATCATACACTTGGGGATTAGGCATAAATGGAGAATGAGGAAATTTTGCTAAGGCCAAGAAAGGCTGAAAGTTGGAATCACTGTTGCCATAAGTGGACAGGGTCAACAACATAATGACACTGTGAAAGAACAAACAAATAAAAGATACAGTGCACAACAGATTCAAGTTGGAGAGTGAATCTACCTTGTATTTTAAATTAATCAGATTCTCATTACAGTATTGTTTATCCCTGTCCTTCAGGTGATTGTGGAGAAACTGAAGGATGTCCAGAGAAATGTGTTAAGATGATGGAAAGATGGAACATAGATAGAATCAGAGGTGGCGAAATGCTTAGTTAAAACAAGGTCAAAGATCACTGTACTCATTACCTTCAGGTACAGGTTATGTGTTAT
This sequence comes from Rousettus aegyptiacus, assembly GCF_014176215.1. NCBI lineage: Eukaryota > Metazoa > Chordata > Mammalia > Chiroptera > Pteropodidae > Rousettus > Rousettus aegyptiacus. The sequence goes on from NW_023416287.1 coordinate 66,359,541, forward strand.
AGAAGCTCTGCTACACAAATAAAAGGAAACAGAATTAAATTAAAGTGGGGAATATTTCATAAGGACATAGAACTTTAAAACTGTATTAGTTTGCTAGAGCTGCCATAACAAAATACTACAGACCAGGTGGCTTAAACAACAGAAATTTATCTTCTCACAATTCCAGAGTCTAGAAGTCCAAGATCAAGGTGTTAGCAGGTTGAGTTTCTTTCTGAGGCCTGTCTCTCCTTGGCCTGCAGGTGGCCATCTTCTCGCTGTGTCCGTATATTGGCTGTCCCTTGGTCTATGCTGTTTGTGTCCCAATCTCCTCTTCTTATAAAGACACCAGTCATACTGGATTAAGGCTTACCCTGACAATCCCATTTTAATTTACCCCTTTAAAGCCCCTATTTCCAAATACAGTCAGATTCTGAGGTACTGGGTTTTAGTGCTTCAACATATAAATTTGGGGAGACATGGTTCAGCCCATAACAATTATTAATTTGAAAAAGCCCAATAAAGATTTAAGAAATTACAGCACAGTCTCTGTTCCTTAAGACCTCTTTTAAGGAAACAGAAGTAACTCACCCTAAGTAATTTAGACATATACTTGCTTTAAGGCAAGGGACTTGAAGAAATGATTTTTTAAAATTCATTTTACTGTAGCTCCTGCTTGATGCAGAAAGTACTTAGGCAAGCTCACTTGGCTAATGATGCAATGGGGAAGGCTGGGAGGGAGTTTCCCAGGAGGCCTCAGTGTATAGATGTACAGATTCCTTTGGTGAATTGCCAAGGTCTAGGGTCTGGACCTGAACCTTGTCACCTCATCAACCTAATTTTTATCATCATAATGAACACATTTACCTCTTAGGGTGGACTCTCATTAGCCAAGTTCATGAAACTGAGCAATAAAATCAGATTGAGAATTAATAAGTAATTTGACCATCACAGACCAGACTAAACTAATGTATTTTCTTACTATAGCTAAGCCGTAGAAAGTTAATAAGATTGCTTGGTGAAGATGAAACCAGAAGGGTAGCTGGATGTCACAAGAGTTTAATGAGAACAAGTTAATAAGCCTGATGTATCTGCCACCTATAGGAATGATTTGCCAATAACAGAATCAAAGTGCTTTTGGTCCTAATCCTTGACATCTGTGCTAGCTATTTATTGACTCTCAACTTCAACTTTATTGCCTCTCAGCTTCAAATCCACCCTTCAATGCCCTACCTGTGATACCAAAACATTCCTGCTGGCCAGCTAGCATGACATAAGCTTTAACAACAGAGGGAGGCAGAAGGGTCACTGAAGGAGGAAGGGTGTTTTATTCCTGGTTCTGGTGTGCTCTGTTTGTTACTGAAGCACATGGGGCACCCAGAGGTGCTCACCTCCAAATAGTTCAGAGGCTCCATCCCCACTGGTGGCTTCCCAGCAAGTTCTATGTTACAGCATCTCTCCCCAGGGGGTGCTTGACACCCCAGAGGGTAACTTCTCAGTGAGTTCTGCACCACCACACTCACACCCTCCCCCTGCACCCTGGGAATGGCTTCCCTTGGTACTCTGAAGAGCAGCTTCCCAGCCAGTTCTACCAACATAGCGCTTTAGTGAACATCTCCATCCAGTGGACCACAACTGTGCTCTCTGCAACAAGATCTGGATCTCAGCTCTGGCAGGGGAAGGGGAGGATGTGGCACCCTCTTACAGATTTGCTCTTTCCTTAGAGACATCCTATATGTGTTATTCCTGTATTCCTTAGAGTGCGTTTTTACTACTTCATAATTAATGCCCTAATATTAAGCTTTCCTTGTTCAAGTTACTATGATCCATTATTCATCTCCATCTTAGGGACTGCTTTGCCAGTGGGACCATAATAATAAAAAACCATAATATTGGTCTTTGGATATTTTGGATATAATAGAGAATTTTATTAGAGACCTTAATTCTTAACCCAAAGTTAGAAATTATAACAGAATTTCAGATTCTAAGTAAAGCCAATAGAATATTTTCAGTCGAGGCGGTCTTTTCACAATGCTTAATAACAGACACAAGGGAATGTCATTAAGAAAATGAATCATGCTGCAGACGAGAGCCCTCACCTCCATGCAAATCCCCAAATGGACTGTGGCTCCTCACCTCTCTCATGGAAAGCCTGGAGCTCCTGAGTCCCACTCTTGCACTGATTCTTCAAAGGCTGGAGCTGGATACTCAGAGACTTCAGTGCTCCCATGGATGTCATTTCCTTCCAGATCATTCCTTGGCTATGAGCTGTGTCCTAGGAGTAGCCAAGCACCAGCACTATGATTTATGACTCAAAGGATATATAAGAGGAAACCCCCTACAATTACAGGGCAGGGCAGCTGGAGTCAGGAACTCATTCAGATGATTAGAAAGTAAACAACAGGACTAAAGGCCCTAATGACTTGATCCCAGAGGGCAAATAATAACCCAAAATATAAAAATTGCATCATTCTTTGATACTCAAGTCAAGGCCACTCACAATGGTTTCCCCATTAACTTACAACAGGTAAAACAAGTAAACAAAAACACCTACTTCTTACCTGTTGCACTGGTTCATCAGGCTCTTTCTCCAGCTCCTCCAGCATAGTCACAGCTTCCTCTCCATTCTCTGGCCGGTGCTCTCTCAACCAGGCCTGTAGCTCCTCAGGCAGGATGCTCAGGAACTGCTCCAGCACCAGCAGCTCCAGGATCTGCTCTTTGGTATACATCTCTGGCTTCAACCACTGATGGCAAAGCTCCCGGAGCCGGCTCAGAGCCTCCCGGGGCCCAGTGGAGTCAGAGTAACCAAACTGCCTGAACTGCTGGCGGTAGGTCTCCTGACTACAGGCATTTCCCTGAAGGCCAAAGCCCTGCCCCCAAACATAATTCTCTTCTTCAACCTTCACCAGTCCTTCTTGTTCTTTTGCAGCATGGTAGGCCAAAGCTGTGGCCTTTCCTGACATCCTGGATGGAGACAGTCTGAAAAGGCTGCCCGTTTTAAGGCTGGGAGGGGATGGAGGTCTGTGTCTGAAAGATTCTCTCTGAATTCCAGGTCTTTAGGGAGCTCCTGAGGTAGATACTAATATTACACAGGGAAAAAATGTGCTCAGGATATAAATACAGGTTTTTGAAGATTGGTTGCCAGGGAGTGTAACATTAAAGGAAACTGATTGAAAGGAAGCTTCTGTATAAACAATATATTTATAGATCATTCATAAATATATAAATATATTTATAGATTTTTCGGGATGTGAAATAGAAAATTTAAGTATCATTGAAATCAATTCAACCTTAAGTAATAATGTTAGGAACAACAATAGGGATAATAAGTAATGTTGATAGATCATGGAAAGCAGGAAAAACACTGTAGTATATTATTACTTTTTAAAAATATTATTTTATTGAGCACCTACTAGATGCCAAGCACTAGCTGGGTAGTTAATAAAAATTTTACATAATTTCCCTAACAATTCTGTAAGAGTAATCATAATTATGCCCATTTTCTAGATGAGGCAACTGAGAACCATAAGGTGACCAAAGACACGAGGCAATAAGTAGCAAAACTAGGCTCTGCAACCAGAGTATTCAGCTCTATTATGCCATGAAATCTCCCCCAAAGAAGGGAATTTGCACTTAATAAACACCTAGGATGATCCAGGCACTTAACAAATATTATTTTATTGGGGATCGACAATAACAATATAAGGTAAGTAATATCATCCCCATTTTACAGATGAAGAAACTAAAGTCCTTGAAAGTTAAGTAATTTACCCAAGGCCCCAAACTGGTATATAGCAAAGTCAAGCCATGAACCTACAGTTGCCCAGCTCTAAAGCACTTGCTTTATTATTATTATTATTATTATTATTATTATTATTATTATTACAGAAGGGTTAATACCCAGGCAATATTAATTGATATTATAAATTAAGAATGATGGTGAAAATGTTAGGAAATGTCATGGAGAATGGCCAGGGGGAATGTACGAATAAGACTTATTCTTGACTTTAAGTCACAAGGTTCTGAAACAGCACAAAATAAAGAGGAATGGAATCCTTCATCCATTATTCCAACAAATACTTGTGCTATGTGCTAAGCAGTGACCTAAACAGGACCCTCAGGATTAAAAGGTTTGCCCTCACGCACTCCTAGTTTAGTATGGGAAAGAGACAAGTAACAGGCAACACATTGTGATAAATCAAAGATGGAGGGAAGCAGACATGGTAGCACAGGGAAAGACAACTAAGACCAGGGAGAGTTGCCTTCCTGGGGAAGACATTTTGGCAGTCTGAGTGAGCTGGGTGAATATGTGGAGGAAGGTCTTCAGGCAAAGAGAAGAGTGGGTGTATTAAAGGATGAGGAAACTGCAGGTAGTTTAAGGAGGCCTGACTAGTGGTTGTTCCCTCTGCCTATGGCTCTGAATCATCCATGGAGCATGGATACCACAACAGACTTACTGAGGCAGACTCTCCATGAATGGGGCTTCAGTAAATGCCACAAATGCTTCTCATGTGCAGCCAGGATAAAGAAAAAAAAAGAAAAGAAAAAAGAAAAAAAGAAAAGAAAAACAAACAAACAAAAACAGAAACAAAAAGCCTGGGCCAGAGCTGGGGACAGAATTAAAGAATAGTGTGAGGAGGCACCTATAGAAGAAGAGCCAGGCGACCAAGGTTCTGAGACCTTGTAATACAGAGTTTGCATTTGATACCCAAGGCCACAAGGATGGCTGAAAGTTCTGCACACTGGATAAGGATTTGGAAGAGAGAACATGATTCAGGTTTCTGGCTGACTCTGGTGGCTGAAAGGATGATGGTATTATTTACTGAACTACTTATGAAGAAAGTTAGGTCTGAGATGCACACGTAATAGCATTTCCTAAACTGTGCTTTGCCAGATTTAAGAGATGTGCCATACACTTACCTAAATACAAAGAAACTTGGGGCTATTTTCTTCTTAATGTTTTAGTATAAGAAAAATACTAAATACATATCTTTTGTTCTTATGAGACAACTGACATTTAAGAAATGCCCTGACAAGTTATCATCTGTGCTTTGATGGGTATGTAGAATTTACCAAAGCCTGCATCACACTGATGTATGTCTTTTATTTGGAAATCACTGGTTTATGTCATGTATCATGCCTTTTAATTTCAATAGGTTTGTGGTATTATTCAATTTTTATTTTAAATATTATGCCTCACCAACTTGGCCAACATGGTGTGTGTGGCTGAAAGGGAAGATTTTCATTACAAAGCACTGTCTGTTCATTCTTCATCTCCTTCACTGATCTACAAAGTACCATAGGTTAGTCCTAAATCCACCACCAAGCTTATCAGTGGGGGCATAAGTTGACAGCTTTGGACCAGAAGTCTGGATTTGTGTCGGCTGTTTATGGAGTTGTCTGGGGCACCCAGATGCCCAAGAAGTTAAGGGGTTGAAGGCACTGAGCTTGGATACAGCCCTTCCTAGTTCCAGCTAACTCTTAGTCCAAGCAACCCAGAAGGTACCTCCGGGGTAGCCCTGGCTGCTGAAACACAGCTGTTATTATCATGTATCTGCACTGTTTCCTTACTTAATTATAACAGAAAACACTAATTGAGTTTTCCTTATAGAATCAAGCAATCACTGTCTACTTGTTTTAAGTGTCTTCATTTCACCTCTGAAGAGAAACAGAGGAGTTATGTAATTTGCTCCAGGTCATATGGCTTGTAAGTGATGTAGTCTGGACTGTTTTGAAATCAAAAGATCTGACTCCAGAGTCCACACTCTTAGAGATGTGTACTCTGCTGAACTGCCTTTTCACAGCTGTCTTCCCAACCAACCAGAGGATCCTTTCGTAAAAGGCTTGTCACACATTTCCTACTTTGTGCAGGCACTGTGCTAAGCACTGAGCAGAGAGTTATGAATAAGACTGTTCTAGAGAGAGGCAAACGTCAAAGAGAAAGCACACATAATGACCTAATTTAATGGTGATAAGAACTACAAAGGGGAAAGTAGCAAGTGCTCTGAGAGTGATTGGTAAATAATCTAACCGCGTAAGTCAAGACGGAGGGGTGAAACCTGACTCAACAGCGAGCTTTGGCTGCGTGAGATTTCACCTGTGCATCTCTGATGCCTCCACCAGCAGCCTGGTACACAAAAGGCGCAAGTAAGTGCTTGCAGAGCCAAAGGACGCAAGGGCGGGTGGATGAGAGAGCAAACGGACAAATGCAAGAAAGGATGGACCGACGGATGGATAGGCGGGCGGACGGGCATTACCGTCGAGGAGAGATGGCCACCTGGTGCAGCTGCAGGCTCTGCCTGTGACACAGGCAGGCCAAGAAGGCCGCGGCAAGGCGGCAGGGAGGAGGGTGAAGCAGGACAGACGTGATTTGGGAAGCACCCGCGGCCGCACTGTCGGACCGCCTCACTCACCCTTTGCTCTGCGGGCGCTGGGGCAGACCCCGAGAAGGGAGCAGGAGGGCTCGGGCCGCTCGCGCCGGAAGTGGGGGTGGGGGGGGCGTGCCCCTCTAGGAAGCCTGGAGGACTGAAGCTCTGTAGCAGGCGCGCTGCGGGCCGAGGGGCTAGGAAAGAGGGGTGCAGAGTCTGGGAGAACCGACGTGTCTCTGAGTGGGACTTGGTGGGTACAGCCGCTAGTCATAATGGTTGACAAGCGACTACAAGAGGGGGAGGGGGGAAATTAAGAAATATAAATGGACAGAGAGAGCGCGCGCGCGGTTGAGCTTGCATCAAAGAGATAGAACCTACGGTCTAAAAATTTTGGTGAGAGGGGGACCAGAGCACATTCACACACCGTGAACACGTTGTCTGCAATGACAGCCCTAGAAATTACGGGGAGGAGCGTAGGGGTAGGGATCCTGTCCAGGAATGGCGAGAGTGTAAGGCGGAGAATCGACCCAGCAATGGAGTGCAAGAGCGTGCGGGGCGGGGCGGAACAGGTGATCAGAATAATTTGGTCACTGAATGCGCTACTCAAGCTGAGCCCTGTCGAATGACTAAAATGTCGATTTAAAGAAGTGAAATATATCCCATGCAGGGAGCAGCAGGAACTAGAGTACAGCATTGGCAAGTCCAGGGCATGTTCTGGAATTAGCCCAGCATCTTGGTTGGCTGGAACCTAGTCTACGGCAAAGGCTGGGGTCAGATTTGGAGAGTTTCAAATACTAGGCTCAAGAGTTAGAAATGTATTTAGTAATCAGAGCAGATCATTTATATATGACATGCCCAGAAGTGTAAACTTCAGAGTATTATCTGACGGTGTTGGATAGAGCAAATTAAAAAATAGAGAATTGAGAAATATTGATGTTTGGGATGTGACGAGGAAGAGCAGATAAAGATGAGTAGCTGCTGAGAGAGGGAGATCCCAGATGGATCAAACATCATAAAAGTCAAGAAAGCATTTCAGGAGAGGGAGCGACTAGTAGATGCGGCAGAGAGCTGGAGAAAGATGAGAACTGAGGTGAAGCTGCAATTAGGGGGAGGGGCAGAAGGAGGGCCAGACAGATGTTATGTGTGGAATGTCCTTGCCAGGGATTAATTCAGTGTATATAGTAAGACACTGAGAATACGTAATAATTCCTCTTGAGAAAATGTGATAATGCAGGAAGGAGGGGGGGGGCACTGGTTGTACTAGGCAATAGGATTAAAAGGTGTTTGGGTTTTTTTAATGGACACCTAATTATATTTGTAGAAAAGGATAAAGTGAGTGGAGAGAGAAATTGAAGATAGAAAAGAATAGTTGATGGACAGAGAATGAGATGGGATAGGCAAGTGGAATTGTCTCAGAAAGGTGAAACATTGTAATAAAAATTTGTATTTTGGCCTGAATGCAGAACAGCCAAATATTGGTTAGTAATGCTGATTTTATAAGTAAATAAGTGCACATATAGTTTGTCGAATATTCACACACTTATGTTCCTAGTCTTTAGATGAAGGAACAATATTATCAGTCTTCAGAAGTACCCCTTGTGCTCTCTTCAATTAACTACCCTCCTCTAGCCCTGAAAGGTAGTCATTACCCTGAACTTTGATAATGATAGGTTGATCTTGCCTGTTTTTGTTCTTTATATAAACGGAATTCAGTATTTACTCTTTAAGCCTGACTTCATTCAACATTGTGAATTCCATTCATATTGTTTTGTGTTGTACACTGTACATTCTCATTTCTAATAACATTATTTTGTGATGATGCCAGTATTCATTCTATTATTGGCAAACATTATTGAAAGTGAGGTATTTAAATCTATAAATATATTAACTTATTTTTGGATGTTAAATCAACCTATATTACTAGAACAAATTCCATTTGGTCATGATGTATAGTCCTTTTTATATATTAATGAATTTAATTTGCTAATATTTTATCGAAGATTTTGTTTGTATTGTTATAGATATTTGTTTTATTTTCCTGTGATGTCTTTGGCTTTGGTATCAGAGTAATTACTGGCCCCCTCTATATTCTGGAAGAAATTTAGAAGTTTTATCAAATTTAAACTGTTTGATAAAACTCATTAGTGAAGTCATCTAGGCTTGTGCCTTTCTTTGTTAGAAAAAATTACCTGATTTCTTTATTTTTTTATACATTTATTCAGTTTCTGTTTCTTTTTCAGGCAGTTTTAGTAATTTGTATATTCCTAGTTATTTGTGCCTTTCACTTATGCTGTGTAATGTGTTGGCATAAAGTTGTTCACAGTATTTCCTTATATTCTTAAATTTCTGTAATGTTGGTAGTGATATCCCTATTCTCTGCTTTTTTTTTTTCTTGGTTAGTCTATAAATGTTCGCCAATTCTTGGCATTTTCAAAGAGCCAATTTTTTTTTGTTTGATATTTCTCTAATGTTTTTCTACTTTATATTGCATTAATTATTACTCTAATCATTATTACTTACTCTGCTTTGTTGTTGTTGTTAAGTTTGCTCTCCTTTTTCAAGTTTCTTAAGGTGGACGCTCAGGTTACCAATATTTTCTTTTGTAATATAGGCATTTTAAAGCTATAAATCTTCTAAGCACTGCTTTTGCTGCATTCCATAGTTTTATTTTTCATTTCATTTTCATTCTGTTTAAAATATTTTCTAATTTCCCTCATGATTTCTTCTTTAAACTGTAAATTATTTAGACGTGTGTTGTTCAATCTCCAAATGTTTGTAAAGTTCCCAAATTACGCCACGGCTCAATCTGCCCTCTGGGCCAATGGAAGCCCCATCAGCTCCAACTTCTGGGTCCACAGAGACCCCATCAACTCTAGTCTCTGGGCCACATGAGCCCCACTCGTCCTTGAGCCACTGTCAGCTGAGGTGGCCCTGGTCTCCCAGCCCTCAGTAGTGGTCCTGTACTCTGGACACCACATTTCTAGCATGTAGAACCCCAGAAATCTGACAGCCATCCTTCATTTCTTCCTGTCTCTATCCAATTCAGTCTGAGCTGGTAATGTTTCTAGTAATATAACATTCTCAAGAATCATGTCGGTCTTCCATAGATATCAAGGGGATCCACACAATTAGTTGCAAGGGTTCTCCACAGACCGTTCCTGGATAACCCCATTTCTATTCCTGGTTTCTACAGAGGTAGTTGATTAGATCTATGAATCACACATCTAATCTCTTCACCAAAGGGTTATCCAGATACCCTCATGGGCTTGTCTCCATGCTATTTGGATAGTCTGCAAATTTCCAAATCAAGTGCTGATTCCTTTTTGCTTAAGAATTCCTTCTTTAATTTATCTCTTTTCTTTCATACTTTACTATGATCAGCAAGGGAAAGCCAGGCCATACCTCCACACTTTGCTTGGAAATCTCAGCTAAATATCCAAGTACATCACTTAACATTTGTATTTTCCAACCAAAAGCAAAACATGATTCAGGCAGTTTCTGCTACTCTATAACAAGGATCACCTTTGCTTGTTTCCAATAGTTTTCCTTGTTCTGTCTGAGTCTTCACCAGAAATACCTTTAAATGTTCATTATTTCTAGCAACATTCTGTTCATGAAAATATGTGTATTCTCTAAGATGACAGGACATTTCTCTATTATCCTTTTCGCTTCTTTCTGAGCCCTTGCCAGAATCACCTTTAATGTCCATGTTTTTACCAACAGTATCTTCAAGGCATCCTAGGCTTTTTCTATCATGAGTCTCAAAACTCTTCTACTACAGCCATACGACCCTGAACACACTCAATCTCATCTGATCTTGGAAGCTAAGCAGGGTCAGGCCTGGTTAACACTTGGATGGGAGACCACCTAGGAAGACCAGGTGCTGTAGGTGTTAAAAAAAAAAAAAAAAAAAAAAAGCCTCTAGCCATCAACCAATTCCAAATCTACATCTGCATTTTTAGATATTTGTTATAGCAGCACCCCACTTCTGTTACCATAGCATGGCTTACTATAACAGAAACTTATTCTATCACAGATCTGGGGATTAGAGGTCCAAAACCAAGGTGCTGGCAGGGCCATGCTCCCTTTAAAGGCTCTAAAGAAGGATTTGTTCCATGCCTGCCTCCTGATCTCTGGTGGTTGCTGGCAATCTTTGGCATTCTTTGCCTTATAGATATACCACTTCAGCCTCCACCTCCACATTCACATATCACTTCTATGAGTCTCCTCTGTGTCTGAATTTACCTCTTCTCGTAAGGAGATCAGCCATTAGATTAAGGCCTACCTGGACCTCATCTTAACTTGATTACATCTGCAAAGATCCTATTTCCAAATAAAGTCACATTCACAGGTACCAAAGGTTAGAATTTGAACATATCTTTTGAGGGGACACAATTATCCCACAACATTGTGGTAAGTACAAACCAAGAGTTGTTTAAACTGCTATGACCTGATTTTCAGTTACTTAGAATTGAAGACTTTTCAGACTAATGTCAAAGACCTTATTTAGTGAAGATAAAGGAAATTATCTAATCTGAATTCAATCTAAAAGCCTTGTGGAAGTCTAGTGTTTCTTGATACAAGCCTACCTATCTCTGCCAAAGTGAATGTTTGGAACTCTGATTATATTGGCCATTATTTCCCTTTCCGAATCTGATTTTTCAACGCTGGTTCTGTTTTCAAGAAATCAAAGTCAATTGGACATGCATATAAAGATGTCATATTGTCTATGATTTAGATGTCTTTCAAAACAAACAGCAGCAATCGACTTGTTAAAATTTATTGATCAAAAGGAAAGGTATGTGGCTTTGCAATTTGTATTTACATCTCCTTTTTACTTGGAACTAAAAATTGATATTTACATTGAAATTCATTCTTTATGAAGATTGCTATATAGTTTAAGTATAAAATGAAATTTATTTCTAATACTACATAAGCAAAAGTTCACATGTGAGACTTTATGTTCAACTTTCTGAGGATGAGATCCATAGTTTTCATCATATTCTCAAAGGAGTACATTATCTTAAAAAGATTAAGAATCACTGCTCTAGAATCTATGCCTAAATCGGACATATGTTAGTTTGGCCTAGTCTCCCTCAAGAGGAAATGGAACAGGAAATAGAAATAAGGTAGAATATTGGTAGATGGCCTCTTGGTTTCATTCTTGAGAATCTCATATCATTTCCCATGCCTGTATCTCTGTATCTGCTGATCTCTCTGGAAACCTCTGAGTTACTTTACCTTACTGAGAAGAACCTCTTCAGTGTTAGCTCATGTGGACTATAGCTGGGTCTAGGTTTATTTTGGCCGATTCAGCAAACTGTTAAACTCCAAACTGGCTTCTCAGACTCACATAGTATAACATCTCTGGTAAGCCTCCCCAAAGCAACAAATCTAGTGTAATCTCAAAGAATGGTTTGGTTTCCTTGGTTAAACACTCAGATGTATATTCATATCACTTCTGGATAAAAGTACTCTTAGCCTTTGTACATGAGAATTAACTTTTGATTAACTCTCATTGTTTTACTGGAAACCTGTTAAAAGTAATATGCCAGCGATGGCATTCTCATATACTGCTGCAATGCAGAATGATTCAGCCACTCTGAAAACAGCGTAGCAGTTTCCGAAAATGTTAAACATATACCTACTATGTAAGAAAAAAAGCATATGTTCACATAAAGACTGCACATGAATGTTCCCATGTTTGTAGCAGCTTTATTTGTAATAGTAAAAAACTGAATATAACCCAAATGCCCATTGACTGGTGAACAGATAAACAAATTGTGGTATATACATCCAATAGAATATTATTCAGCAACAAAAAGAAATGGACTATTGATACACATAGCAATATAATCTCAAAATAAGTGAAAGAAGTCTGACTAAAAAAGAGTGCATCCTGTGTGATGCCATTTAAATAAATCTCTAGAAAATTAAAAATAATTTATAGTAACAGAAAACAGAACAGTGGTTAGGGGCTGTGAGAGGAGAAAAAGGGATTGGAAAGAGGAAACTTTTGGAGTTACTGAATGTGTTCACTATTTTGATTGTGATGATGGTTTCACAGTTATATACATATGACAAAACTTATCAAATTGTATACTTTAAATATTTGCTGATTATTGTATGTCTTTTATACCTCAGTACAACCGTTTTTTCAAAAAGTATCTGCAGTTGCTACTTGTGAGGTCTTGATCTAAAAAAGTTCCTTACAGGTATGTCTGGGTCTCATTCATACATCCTGAACATTTCATATATTGGAAGAGGGTCTTGGGTTAGGACAGAAAGCCCTCTTCCTCTCTTTCAACCATCACTTCAGCCAGCCACCATTTTCTCAAACCTGTACCTTTTCTTCCAAGCATCTTAACCCAGGTCACATGTCTCACCTGTCTAAATCCTTCTTTTAAATCCCCCATTATTTCCCAAGATATTTCCAAGAACACAGGAATATCCTTCCCTATCCTGATGCCTTGCCCTCCCCCACCCTTCTCCCCGATTTTAGATCCTTCTTCTCACCCTGATTCTTTAGTCACAACGAAGAGTGTATTGGCAAGCAAACTATTTAAAAAGAGACCCCGTGCCCTTTCTTGATGGCAGAGTAGATGAAAAACCAGCTTCCCAGCAATTCAGGGATTAACTACTGAGCATTTCTTATTTTTTCGGCAGCGGTTCTCGAAGCGTGGTCCCAGGACCAACAACATCAGGATCACATGAAAACTTGGGCTCCCAAACCTACCGAGTCGGTGGGGCCCAACGATCAGTATTTTTACAAGGCCTCCAGGGGATTCGGAGGCACGCCACTCTTCTGGGAGAAAAACCAGAGAGGACGGAAAGAAAATTAGAACGGAAGCACACCAGCGAATCTGAGAGATGGAGGGTTGGGAGGTGGAAAAAAAAGAGATAACTAAGGAAGAACCCACTAAGTAGTCAGAAAACCTACCCTGCCCCACAAAGCTTTCCCGAAAGCTGTTTTCCGACATTCAGAACAAGCACCACAGTTAGGGCAGCAAGGGATCTGTCACCTGGCAACCAAGTCCCTCGCTACCGCTCGGCGGCGTACTGCAGCGCGGACGTTCGGAGGTTAAATCGCAGCCTCCCTCCGCTCACGCCCACCCACGCCCCCGCCCCCGGCGCCGTCCGCGCGTGCGCACGTGCGAGGCCACGCGCCATAGAGCAGAGCAATTCTCCCAGATTCCTAGAGCGGACCCGGTGATGGCGGGTTTGCGGTGAGTGAGGCTTGACAGCGCTCTGGAGAGCGCGTGGAGGTATGAATGATGTTGGCTCTGGAGAGGCGGAGGCGCTAGGGTGATCTCGCCTCTCTAGCATCCTCTCAGCGCTGCTGGGCAACCAACCGTATGTGGTTTCTTGAAGCCGTGGAGAGTCGAGGACGCTGGGGTCGCTGCTGGGCGCGGCTCCTGAAATGGCGCGTTAGTAGGTCCTTGGCCTAGTGTGCTGTTAGTGGCCGGTCAGTCCTTGCTGGGCCTTGGGTTCAACTGAATGGACGCTGGGAACTTTGAGAGCGGGTGGAATCAGGAGCGTGGATGTATCCCCGCAAATCAGTTGACCCTGCCGGGAAAGAGCTACCTGAATGTGAGTGTTGGAAGAAGGGGAAGAGGGAAAGACATCGTGATGACGGATCGAGTAGTATCATTTTGGTATAGGAAGGGAAACGAATGACACAGTGTTAACCACAGGGACAAAATTCTAAGATTCCCTCCTCTGCCGTATCTTTCCAGTTTTATCCTTATTTTGGTAGCATTAATCCTCAATAATGTTTGAAGATCTCTAGATTTGGAATGGAAAATATATGTCCAAGAGGGGTAATGCCTGACTCCTGGATGTTGAGAGAGGAAGGTTAATAAATTCTGGGAGAAAAGCACTTCGAAATTAAATGAGATCTTGTTTTCTTCTATACTTCTTTTATATCTAGAGGCCGTTTCTGGTGGATGATTCCCTTCTAAACCCAGTGGAGCCTAGTTGGTTATTGAGGAAATGGTAATTCGCCAGTTTCTCCCTGAGGTGTCACGTGTCCATTTGCAGCCCATGGAGATCCAGCTCAATTACGAATCTCAAGAACACCACTTTCTGACAGGTGAGCAGCAGTGTATTATAGCTTTCTTGGTGGTTTTGGGGAGGGAGGCTATGTTACCATAGCTATGTTAGTGTCTTCAAGTGCTATTCCTCATTGCCTACCCTCACTATTAGGCAGTGACATCTCTGCACTGCTGAAAGCACAGTCACATGACTTTACTGTGAATTCTGGCAATCAAATTCTCATGGATTCCTTCCTCTCCTTGAATTCCCCCAAATCACCCGTGTTTCCCATTATAATCACCTTATCATCAATCTGTCAGTGTTTGATAGTTCCACTTTTAAAATCTTTTCAAGTCATCTTTCTCATTAACTGTAAGGGAGTAGTTGAAAGTTTTGGGGTCTGACAACCTGGATTCAGTTACTAGCTTTGTCATTTACTAGCTTCAGTAAGTTACGTTTTTTTATGATTCTGTTTTCTCACTTTATAAGTGTATAATAATTCATATTTTTGAGGTTATTTTGAGGATTATGTCTTTTCCTCAATAATAAAGGACCCCCAAACTTACTGACCTAAAACAGTAGACATTTTTAAACCGTGTTATTTTCTTATGGTTCTGTAGGTCATCAGCTTGGACTGGGTTCAGCTGGGCATTTTTTTTCTCCCAGTCTTGTTTGGGATCACTCATGCTGTCATCTAGTGCAGTGGTCCCCAACCTTCCTGGCACCAGGGACTGGTGCCCCTATGAGAATCTAATGCCTGATGATCTCAGATGGAGCTGAGGTGGTGATGCTAGTGCTGGGGAGTGGCTGCAAATACAGATGAAGCTTTGCTTGCTCGCCAGCCACTGTGCAGCCCGGTTCCTAATAGGCCACAGACTGGTGACTCCTAATTTAGTGGCTCAACTACGGCAGGGTCTAAGGTGGTATCAATCACATATGTCTGACTTTTGGTGCTGGCTATGGCTCGGATCACATATCTTCAGCAGTCTAGCCCAGACTCTTTCACAGGGCAGCTAGTTTCCAAAATCAGAGACGGGGCAAGCTGTTGGATGCATAGCACTTTTCTAACCTGTTTTTGTGTTACATTTGTTAATATGTTATTGACCAAAGCAAGTCACGTGATCAATTCCAGACTCATTGTTAGTGAGAACTACACAAGGATGTATTGGGAGATAGGGTTCATTGGGCTCTATTACTACTATAAAAAACACTACAAGCATCAAATGAGACCCTTCATGTAAAACTACGAGAATAGACCTGGCTAGTAGCAAATTTTTTATAAATGGTAGCCACCATTATTCTTTAGTAAGCTGGTTTTGATCCCAACTTTGTTCAGATGTTCTGCAAGATTTCATTTCCACATCATATTTTGTTGCTTTTTGATTTTGGTCCTCCTATTGTTGCTGTTTTGCCTATGAAATTCAACTTCTATTATCCCTTTTTTTACTTTAGATATTCTACCTCCTTTTAGTTTTGGAGCAATTTTGTTTAATTTTGTTTAGTTTTTCACACCTGTATTTAGAATGTATCTTTCCTTAAGAATCTATTCTAAGGCATCTAGCTCTCATCTTTCCTGAGCATCTCTGCAGGAATTGCGCCTCCTTCTCTGCAGTTTTATATAAATCAATATACATATTGTGCATCTGTTTGTCTCTCTTAGAGAGTATATAACATTTTTTATTATACTAAAGTACATTTATAAAATGTAGAAAGGCACAAAACAGAAGGTCTAAATAACGTACAACTCTACCATCTAAAGATAATCGCTGCTAACATTAATGTATCCTTCAAATTACTTAACCGACTGTTAAACAAACACTTATTGTTAATAAATATTAGTTAAGATAATAGCTTATTATTATTATTAACCATATAATATTTTTTTAGTTACTGAAGGCTTACTCTATGCCAGGCACTGCCCTAAGGGGATATAGTAGTGAACTGAACAGATAAGGCTTTGCCCTCAAGGAACTTACATTCCCTGGGGGAAATAGGAAATAAATAGATATACACTATAGTATCAGATAATGATGATGGTTATGGAGAAAATAAACCAGGATATATCTGTCAGTCAGGATTCTAGCAGAAAACAGTTGGCTCATTCAAATGGTGTAATTCAAAAGTTTCATGAAGAAGATGGGAAGGATTATAGAAGTCAACAAGGAATGGACAACAGCCTTGGAGAAAACAACGATGAGAAGCAGTTACTACCTTTATGCCTTAAGTTACAAGGGGAGAGATTGATTACCAGATCCAGGAGAATGTAACTGTAGGATAGAGCTGCCTGACCGTAACTTTGGCCTTTGCTAAAAAAACACAATTACTTCCAACTCCTGGCCCAGCAAGAAGGGAACCAGGATGCAGAATGACCAACCTATCCCAGTTTGCCTGGGCTTTAGCATTGAAAGTTCCATATCCCAAGAGCTCCCTCTGTTTTGGGCAAACCAGGACAATTGGTTACTCTGTGATTCTCCCACGACTTTTGGCCAAATCTAATTTCAAGCCAGAGGGGATGGAACCCCAGGTGATGCAGTCCATAAACTGATATCAGCCTCCTGGGGCACAGAGCAGGGTGAACAGAAGATCTAAAGGGGAGAAAGGAGGACATCCATTACAATCCACCCCTTTTAACCTGTGATATCCACTTCTGTCCTTTGGATTGCTGTGTTCCCAGCACAGCAGGAAAATAAGTCTCTTAAGCTACCATTAGGTTGCATGTTGACATATAATTAAAGCAGACTCCCACCTGAACCTAAAACTTCACTACCACCAGTGCTCTTCATATAAGGTAGTGAGGAGAGAGGGGGAAAAGACATAATTAACAAAATATAACTGTTGTTACACTTTTTGCTGTCCACAAGCCTAAGTTGAGAATCATAACTATCTTCTGTCATCCATTCCATATTGCCCTTACCCTGCCAAAATCTCAGTGACACAGAGTTCTTTACCTAGCTAAGTAACATAAACCTTTCCTGGGTGATTTGAGCCCTTAGTGATTATTTCTCTTTCAGGTTATACTTCAGTGTACCATGACTGGGCTTATTAGACATGAAACAACCAAGAGGCACACCTGAGTGAGTCTTCTGAGTTCCAGACATACTCTTCTTGCCTTTATTACATATCAGTAACTAAGTCTCCATTAGTAATTAATATCAGTCATCCTGGCAAGTAGAGTGACCTTTCTCTACCTGTTAGTTCAGCGCATAAGGAGCCCAAAATGGCCAACAGGCAGACTAAGCTTCAGTTTTAACAAAATCATGACATTTTTCCATGGTAGAAATGTTTCTCCTTTGAGAACCAGAACCCCAAACCCACCAAGCCTAAGATTATGGGAATAGGAAGCAAAAATCATGTAAGTGGATTATTAGGTATATAGTAAGAGGAGACATTCTTACTATTTCTCCATCCTTAGCTCCTAAACCCACGTAGGAGACAATGCTCTTTGTTATCCTCTGTACGACAGCACCCGTACAACAGCACTCCAAACTCACCAGGTGTTGTTGCCGAGCAGGTACCAAAACTGAACCTTCAGCAAATCATTCCACCATTATCACAGTCCACTTCTGAGTGATGGGACATGTGGCAAGACCCATGAATTACATGGGTATGGGCTTATTGCTATACTTCCTTCCCTATAAAATGAGTCTTTCAGAGGCAATATTGAGCAGAATACCATGGTAATAAATATAGCATTCTCTTAAGTCAATGCAAATTTGTATCTGAACTATGTATTTAGTCCTTTGAAAACAATTGCTGTCCTCTCCATGATAGAAGAGGTCTAGTCTAATGAATCTGCTCCCCAATGGCTGGCTAGTTCCTCTTCAGGGAATAGTATCTTATTAGAAGCTCAGTGTTTGCTTTTGTGGTTAGATGTTTGGACACATAGCAGTAATTATAGGCATACTATCCTTGATAAGTGAAGGTCCATATTGTTGAGCCCACGCATAGCCTCTATCCTTGCTGCTGTGATCACTTTGTATATGAGTCCATTGGGCAAGCATTGGTAAAATGGCTGATTGACACTGATAGTATGGATCATCATCTCCATCTGACTGAGAGGCTTCTCCACAGTGGATACCCTTTGGGGAGGATTCACATGAGGCACAAATTTATTCATTCTTGGCCCATTCTGGATGGTTCATCCTTGTATTTTTCCTCCAGAATCCTTGTTTTTAATCTTCAAGTCTTATTCTTTCTGAGTACCTAACTAATCAAGGTAACCGATTAGTCACTACCCATGAATCAATATCGAGATGTCGCCTTCCATGAAAAGTCGACATCCAAGTGTATATCTGAAATTCTGCCCACTGTGAAAATTTGCTTTCACTGTTGTTTTAGGCCACACCTTGGTATAAGTAAAATCTGTTCACTTTCGGCTGCACCCACGCACTGGGCAGGCCTATCTGTAAACCAATTCTGTACTTCCTATTCCTCTGTTAATTGATAATAAGGAATTTTCATGAGGCCCTGAATGTAGGTTGAGAAATAGAGATGGTGGAAACAGGAACAAGTCCTAAGAATCCAAGTCACTAGCACATGGAATTCACTTGTCTTCTAGACTTGCTTTCACAGTGGAATACTGGTTTGCACATCCAATTTATGATGTGGTGGCTCAAAAAACAACTAGTACACAATGATCAGTTTGTAAGAGTTTCGTGGTACTCTGTGGTCAAGCATTAAGTCTCTGTTAGTGCCCAAGAGCAACCTAGGATATGCTTTTCACATAGAAAATTGTTATTGGCTGAAGAAAGTATGGCCTTACTTCGCTGTGATTCTCTTAGAGGGTTACAGGAGGCTGTAGACAACATCCCTGACTGCTGCAGATATTTCCAGTACCATTGATTATCATGGTTTATAAGGTTATGTGAAGGACAGCTTGCATTGCAACTGGACCTACTGCAGAACCTTTTTTACTCTGAGTCTCACTCAAAAATAGCAATCTTACTCAAATCGGTCATTTCAGCATATTCAGCTGTGCCTTAAAAATGAAGGCACCTACCACCTAGCATTGTGCCTCTCTTAAGTTGGTAAAAAAAAAAAAAAAAAAAATGGTTGGACATACAAATGAAGTGAAAGAACAAGTCATATGACTATTGGAGAGAAAAATGTTTCAGGTAGAAGGAATAGCAAATGCGAGAGGTCCCTAAATATAACAGGAATAGAGTGAACCTGGGGTAGACAAGTAATCGGGATAGTGGAATGAAAAGAGGACAGAGAGAAGGGGGCTAGATCATATGGAACCATCTAAGCCATAGTAAGGGTTTGGAATTTATTCCCAGTGTAATGGGAAACCAGTGGAGATCTTTACATAGGATAATAACATAGAAGATCTCTCCAACTGTTGAATGGAGAATAGGAGAAAAGTAAGTTAGCAAGAAGGAAACAAAGGCTTTAAGAAGAGAGTAATCAACTATGTCTAATAAATCAAGAATAAGATTGAGAATTGACCATTGGATTTGTCAACATGAGCTTACTAGGGACTTGAATAAGTGTAGTTTCGATGAAGGTATAGAGATAAAAGCTCGATTACAGTGGGTTAAAAAAAGAGAATAGACTCAATGTTGGCTAGAATACAGAGCAATGTGAACTCTTATGTACTCTTGCTGGAAGTGTGAATTGGTTTAACTACTTTGGAAATATCTAGTTTAAGACCCAACAATTCTGATCCTAAGTTTTTATAACCTAGAGAAATACTCGGATATGTGCATTGAGATAGATGTACCAGCATATTCATATTGGCATGGTTTGTAATACCAAAATGTTATTGTCCATTAAAGGAGAATGGGTAAATTTGGTGTTTGTCACACTATAGTAGTGAACACAAATGGACTATAGCTATACATATTAATAAGGATGAATCTTCCAAACGTAATGTTGAGCAAAAAAAACATGTTGCAGAATATATGGTATAATTCCATGAATGTGTAAAGTTTGAAAACATGCTGTGTTTTTCTGCTTGGGCTGCCATAACAAAATATCACAGACTAGGTGGCTTAAACTACACAAATTATTTTCTCACAGTTCTGTGTATTAATTTTAGTCATCTGCTTTCTTCTAGAACTTTTACAATTTCAGCTTTTATGTTTAGGTTTATGTTACATTTCTAGTTAATTTTTGTGTATAGCATAAGGAAAGAATTGGGATTAATTTTTGTCGTTATGATATTCAGTTCTGACATTTTTTGTTGAAAAGACTGCCTTTTCATTGCTGAATTATCTTGGCAACTTTGTTGAAGATATATCTACATATGTTTGGATCTATTTATGGATTACCTGTTCTATTCCATTAATTAATGTCTATCATTATGCCAGTATCACACTGCCTTGATTACTGTAGCTTTACAGTAGAGCTTGAAATCATATGTAACTTCTCCAATTTTGTTCTTTTTAAAATTGTTTAGTCCCTTCTGCGCCTTTCTATATAAAGTTTAGAATCAGTTCATCAATTTTCCACAAGAAAGCCTTTTGAGATTTTGGTTGGGGTTGCATTGAATCTATAGATCAATTTGGGGGGAATTCCACCATCTTAACAATATTAAATCTGCCTATCCATAAATGATGGCATATATTTCTATTAGTCCATCTTTAATTTCCCTCAGCAACATTCTATAGTTTTTGTTATACAAACATTGCACATTTTATTGAATTTGTTCCTAAAGATTTCATTTTTTTGGCACAATTAATAAAAATGTTTAAAATTTTCATTCTAATTGTTCATTGCTAGTATACAGAAATAAAAATTGCTTTTGTATATTGCTCTAATATACTTATTAAAAGTTCTAATAACTTTGAGACACTGGGATTTTCTGTGATCTTATAGTCTATGAGTAAAGACGGTTTGACTTTTTGCTTTCTTATTTGTATGTGTCAGTTATTTTTCATGTCTTACAGTATTGGCTTGAAATATTGAAGTTGTACAATGTAGAACACAAGTAGTAAAAGAGGAGATCCTTGCTTTGCTCCCTTATTCCTAGAAGAAAAACATTCATTATTTAACCATTAAGTATGATGTTAGCTATTGGTCTTTCTTTGCTTTTTATTGAAGTAGTTAATTTATATATAACAAAGTCAGTGTTTGGATTTAAATATACCGTGTTCTTAATTTTTTTTATTTATTCCTTTTTTTCCTCCTTTTTAGCCTATTTTTACATTATCAGGGTTTTTGTTTTTCCTGTTTTTTTTCTATTAGCTTATTGTTTGTGCATTATTTTATTATTCTTTAATATTACCTTAGGGCAGCCTTTCTCAAATGTGATTCTTGTAAGAGAATTAAGCCCAAGTGCTCTAAGGCATCAACTATAAGTAATGTGTTAATGTCTCTCCTGTATATCTATTTTGGTACTATGTACCATCTTTGGTAGAATTAAGAAAATAAACACTCAAATTATTTTATATTTTATTTTCTTATGGAACCCTGGTTGGAAAAGACTGCCTTAGAAATTACATATTTGATTTCTTATAGTTTATCGTAATTTACTACTTCTAGGATAATCCAAAGACATTGTAATATTTTAGTTCTATTTACCTCCCTCCCATGGTGCTATTTTTGCCATCTATTTTAATTTTATATATTTCGTGAACTCTGTAAGTTATACATATTTCTTAAATCAGTCAGTATACATTTAGATTTACCTAGATACTTTACTTTTTCCAGTTCCCTCTGCCTCTGGCAAAAGGAAGATGCCTCCACTTGGAGACTTGGGATCTTGGACTTTTGTCCTTGAAACTAATCTGTTTCATGTTCTCAGCTCTCTAGACCATTTGCAGTCTGACAGTGGTGTGCCTTTTATAGTAAACACCATGTAATAGTGAGCTGACAATCAAGAAATTCTCAATAGAGCTGTCACATTCCCTATCCTCACAGGTTTTAGGTATTGTTGAGCATAGGAATGGCCTCCTCAAAAATCAGCTCAGAGTTCTCACCCCATCTTTCTTTTTTTCTGCTTTACACACTTTGTTAAGGAAGTTTAATCAATGAATTGGGGTATTTCCAAAAAGGAATCATGTATTCTCAGCCACTTCTTTGGTAATAATCAGGACAAAAGAGGTGGAGGATTATATAGATCTGTTTTTGAAATTTTAGGATTCTGTATCAACTCTAATTTAGTCATACTTTCCTAACCACTGTGATTAGGTTTCAGTATTCCCAGATCTCCTGTGACAAACATACGGAACATATCTGGTAAACCATTCTGTAAATGGTTATTAAGTAAATAGTGATCTGTTTCACCTGCATCTTTCTTAACAGTATGGACAACACATTCCATTTGGATTTTTTTGTTGTTTTAGATGGTGAGACTAAGACCAAAATTGGAGATCTGGCTTCAGAGGAGGAGTTTACAGCAAAACCATTGACTGAAGAGTCTGGCAATCCCAAAGATAGTGTTCTCCAGGATTCTGAATGCAGAGAATTCCATGAATTGGGGGATAAATTAAATGAAAAGGATCAGAACCTCTCTAAAAGAAGACAACATAACTGTGATGAATGTGGACAAAGCTTTGCTTGGAGTACAGGCCTTATTAGACATCAGAGAACCCATTGGGCAAAACCCTATGAATGTGATAAGTGTGGAAAGGCATTCAGTGTGAGCTCAGCTCTGGTTCTGCATCAGAGAATCCATACTGGGGAGAAACCCTATCCTTGTAATTGGTGTATTAAAAGTTTCAGTCGGAGCTCAGACCTTATTAAACATCAAAGAGTCCACACTGGTGAAAAACCTTATAAATGTGATGAATGTGGAAAAGCCTTCAGTCAGAGCTCCGACCTTATTATACATCAGAGGATCCACACAGGAGAAAAACCTTACCAGTGCAATCATTGTAGTAAAAGTTTTAGCCAGCGCTCAGACCTGGTTAAACATCAAAGAATACATACTGGAGAGAAGCCTTATACATGTAACCAGTGTAACAAACATTTTAGTCAGAGTTCTGATGTTATAAAACATCAAAGAATCCACACTGGTGAGAAACCATATAAATGTGATGTGTGTGGAAAAGCCTTCAGTCAGAGTTCAGATCTTATTCTACATCAGAGAATCCACACTGGGGAGAAACCATATCCATGTAATCAATGTAGCAAAAGTTTCAGTCAGAACTCAGACCTTATTAAACATCGACGAATCCACACTGGAGAGAAACCCTATAAATGTGATGAATGTGGGAAAGCTTTCAATCAGAGCTCAGTCCTTATTCTGCACCAGAGAATTCACACTGGAGAGAAACCCTATCCATGTAATCAGTGTAGCAAAACTTTCAGTAGACTTTCAGATCTTATTAATCATCAGCGAATTCACACTGGAGAGAAGCCTTTCCCATGTAACCAGTGCAATAAAATGTTTAGTCGAAGATCAGATCTTGTTAAACATCATAGGATTCATACAGGCGAGAAACCCTATGAATGTGATGAATGTGGGAAAACATTTAGTCAGAGCTCCAACCTTATTCTACATCAGAGAATCCACACTGGAGAGAAACCCTACCCGTGTAGTGACTGTGCTAAAAATTTTAGTCGTCGTTCAGACCTTATTAAACATCAAAGAATACACACTGGAGAGAAACCGTATGCTTGTAATCAGTGCAATAAAAGTTTTAGCCAAAGCTCAGATCTCACTAAACATCAGAGAGTACACTCTGGGGAAAAGCCCTATCACTGTGATAGTTGTGAGAAAGCCTTCAGTCAGAGTTCTGACCTTATTCTTCATCAGAGAATTCACACTGGAGAAAAACCATACCCATGCACACAGTGCAGCAAAAGTTTCAGTCAGAACTCAGACCGTACCAAACACCAGAGAATCCACACTGGGGAAAAACCATATAAGTGTAATGAGTGTGGGAAGGCTTTCAGTCAGTGCTCAGCTCTTATCCTACATCAGAGGACCCACACTGGGGAGAAACCATATCCATGTGATCAATGTGTCAAAAGCTTTAGTCGGCGCTCTGATCTCATTAACCATCAAAGAATCCACATTGGTGAAAAGCCTTATAAATGTGATACATGTGAGAAAGCCTTCAGCACATGCACTGATCTTACTGAACATCAGAAAATTCACACTGGGGAGAAACTTTACAGGTGTGTTCAGTGCAGCAGAAATTTTACCCAGCTCTCTGATCTAATCGATCATGAGAAAGTCCATTCTACCCAAGACAGTCTAAACGTGATGAATGTGGAACAACCTTTAGGGTATAGACCAACTTTATTCAGTACCAGAGACACTATGCCAGAGAAAAATCTTATGAGTGCTATCGATGATTATGAAAAAGCTTTTAATCAATGTTCAACTCTTGTGCTACATTAAAAAAAAAACTGGAAAGAAAACTATTCAATTTTTATAATGAAAGTTTAACTCAGAGCTCATTACCGAACTTAAGAAAATTTCTGAGGATGAAATCCTGTGAGTTGTGGGAAAACACCAAATACGAATAAAATTTGTACTAAATAGCAACAATGGAAATTTGTATCTGCTGTAATGTAGAAAAAACTCTAGTCTTATTCAAATACAATCCACAAGATGACAGTATTATCACTATAAGAAATGTATAACAATGTTAATGCAGAACCTTATCAGATATTGTACAAATCTGTTTTGGGTGTGCAGTCAGACTCAGAAATATTAGTGCTATAAGTTCAAACCTTTAGTGAGTCCAAATTACCTATGATGTCAGAGAAGTTATTTCAGATAATGTAAAGAAAACTTAAATCCCATATTTAATTGGCATTCACTCTGATATCACACATCTCTTAACAGCCAGAGAATCCTACCTATGCTAATGCTAGTTATCTGTCATTAAATTCCCTATGTGTGAACATACTATACTATTTTGGTATTAAATTCATTAACTACAGACAGAACTCTGGTGACCTATTTTCTCAGACTTTTTTTTTTCTTGGCCAAGTTTCAGTTGTCCTAGTGAAACTGAGTTTTCAAGTTCCTGTGATATTCACAGAAAATATGGACATATTTTACTCTCAGTAATGAGCCCATAAACTTTAGTGGTTTGAAATCACTTTTTCAAAACTCCCACAGCATCTAAATAAGTAAACAATTTCTTAAAAGAATTCCATGTCAAGGTAAAGATTTCTCTATTATATTTATCTTGTCTATAGAATGAACAAAATGATAGCCTAATGATAGTCATGTAATACCCACGTGACCAATGTGTACAGCATATTATATCTAAAAATAAAAAGACCTACCTACTGATTTTTAAAAGTAGAACCATTCATCAGACTTTGCTTGTTAATCTCTGACATTGATAATGGGCTATATATATGCAAAGTTTTCAAATGAAAAATAGAAAGTTTTTTAAAAAATAAAAAATTCAAAATTTCTTTCTGGTATTAACTGTTTGTTAAAATTCTGGTACTGTCATTTATTTTGACTAGCCCCCATAATTATCCAGTTAATATTTCAATTTAACAGGCATTGTTACTATGTACAAGGCCATTTTTTTTTTATGTTTTGTAGTGTACATGATGAATATATGTTGTCCTCATAAAGTATGTATTGTATAGTGATAAAGAACAATGCATACAGAAAACATATAGCTCAATGTAATCATAAAGGTAGACAAGATCCTTATAAGAGCTCAGAGGTATGGTTTAATTCTGATAGGAAAGAAAAGAGAAATCTTAGAGCTCCTGAGATTTGAGTTTTGAAGGATGGGTAGAGGCATAAAAACAGGGAAGGAATGAAGAGTCAACAAAGGACAGAAGCAAGGGAGTATAAGAAATAATGTGGAGTGTGTTGCTTAAGTTATTAATTTATTCAATAAATAATTCAGTGTCAGGTACTGTACTAAGTATTATTGAAGGGGGGAAAAAGTTTCCTGCCCTTAAGTTTAAGTGTCATGAAAATAATGACTGAAATGTGTGCTTAAATTAAGAATAAGGTGGAAATAAAAATGAAGTAGATGTTAAGGAGCATGATAGTAAACAAGCAGCACTTAAACTTTCTGGGGTTTAGTGTCATCTATAAAACAAAAGTACTAGGTATAGTTAGAGAAGATACATTTATGCATTTACTCTCAAGCTAATGGAAAGCCATGAGAGTTTTTGAACCAGGGAATGGCATGATCATTGCCCTGCTTTAAGAGTCTAAGATTAAAAGGAGGAAAGATACAGCAGAAAGGAAAACTGTAAGTCTGGAAATAAAATCATGAGGTCCAGAAGTAGAGGAGTTTGAAAGCATTGAAATGATGATAGGTTGAAAAGCGAGTAGGGAGAAAAGCGTACAATCAAGTATTGTCTGTTCTTTGGGGACCTGAAAAGTGAAAAAGAAAAATAGGATAATTAAACTTAAATTTGAAATTCAGCCATCTCTCAGAATAAATTTTAAGAGCCAACTGCTTACTACACATGATAGAAGTGTCCTACAAGTAAACTCAATTCATGGACATTAACACACACAACCATGATGTCTTCTTCCTAAATTCCCTATCTTGACAGATTACACTATTAAACACCTTGCTATCCAGATAAAATAACATGGCTATCCTACACTCCTCATTCTCCCCGTTTTCTAAATCCAGTTGCTCACTAGGTCTAAGAAATTACTTATAAGTAATACTACTTACTGTAAAAATTCACACAATAATGAAGTATACTGAGTAAAAAAGGAAGAAAAATGCAGAGTATTAGGCCTGACATTTTATGTCAGTCGATTTCCCCAAGCACTTGCTGAGTCTTTAACTGGTAGGACCAAAGGCCAGGATACCCAGCCGAAAGACACTGGAAGGTTAAGTGGAATCCTCAGCAAACTCACTATGATAGGGAGTAAAATTTTGAGTACAGAGCATGCCAAGAAGAAGGTTCTCTTGTTAATATCCCACAATCTCAGTGTAAATATTGAGGCAATACCCTAGAAGTGAGAGTGAAACCTGTGTGCACCAAGTCTTAAAAAAAGTCTGAAACAATCTCAACTCAAGTCAACTTTTTAGTGAACTTTCTGCTCCTAATCCAGCTGCCAGTTAGGTGAAACCTCCCTAGAAGATGACAACACTATAACTTCATGTGTAATATCCAGTGTTCATTAGTCATAGACATCAATATGCGCATGCGCGCGCAGAGAAGTAAATATAGAACGTGTATAAGTGGGTTAGTATATGTACATCTATTACCTGTGTTCTCTGAGAATACCTAGAAGTAATGACACTTCAGTATTAACGAGCATATTCAGATTGTGGTTTGTAAATACCATTCTACAAATAAAAGGAACCGGGGCTCCTTTGAGAAATGACTGATCTTAAGGATAGGGCAGGGAAAATACAAGAGTCTGAAGTATCTTATAGTACCAGAAAGTAGAAGCTCAAAAACAAAAACAATGCATGGTGTGTCAAAGAAACATAAAAGTCAACCTGAAAGAGCTACCAAGAACAAATGTACATGAGTCCATGCTGATAGAAATATGGGAGAACTGACACATCTTCCTTATGGAAGGATTCCAACTATTATGTGTACGTTTATCCTTCAGGATGTGACGCTTAATCCCAACTTTCAATCCCTAGAGGAGGCTGGACCTGTTGACTCACTCCCAAGAAATAGCATATGGAAATGGAAAAAAATAATTACAGTGGATAAACCTGGCAAATACTACTTTAACCTAAGGTTTCTCAACCTCAGCACTGTTGACATTTTTGGCCAGATACCTGGCGACCTACTTATATATATTTGACATATATATGCCACTTTTTCTGAATTAAGTTGCAGACACAATGCCCTTTGACATTTAAATGGACTTAATAGGAAGAGGATTTTGAACAGAGAAGTGACACAGTCTGATTTATATGATCTGGTTGCTGTGTTGAGAACTGAGTGAAGTAAGGAAATCAAGAAGGCAGGGAGGTTATTGGCCTGAGCAACTGGAAAGAAAATTGCTACTTTCTAAGATGAGGAAGACTCTAAGAACATGTTTAAGGAGAAATTAAGTTTGTTTTGGGACGTTAGGTTTAAGATGCTCATCTAGGGATTATGTCGAGCCCAGTTTACAAGCCTCCTGTTTACAGGGCCAGGGTTTCTGCTCTATGATAATGATGACCCTCTAAGAAGAGGGCCTGCACTGCCTACCCCTAAGGTTGCAGGCCCACAAGGCTGTGGGTAGAGGGAGCAACTGACTCCCACTCCTGGGTAGTTGTGTCGTCTTCGAGCCTGACTTTCCCAGTGGTTGCTGCTGGAGAGGTTGCACGGTGACACATAGAAGTGTGGAGGAGCTGATGCTATGTGGAGGAAACTGACCAGAAGGAGGTGGAGAGTCCGAAGTCTTCTCCCTTCACCTACCCCATAGTGAGGTGAAGGTGAGATAATTCAGACCATTTGCACTCTAAAGATGGTCAGTGAGACTAAGCAAACAGCTGTACTTAAGAAGCTGTAGGTGGCTCAGTCACAACTATTTGTATTTGTTCTCTCTCCTTCCACCTCAACTCCTTTTTATCCTCAGTCATCCTCTTCTGGGATTCCGTCACCCCAATAAAGTTTTAGCAATAATGTTTTATTTTAGGATGTTTCTTAGGAACCCAGACTAAAGCAGGCATCAAAGTAGAGATCTCTGGTAGGCAAAGACGTTGATGAGCCTGTAGTTCAAAGAAATCTAGGCTGAGACATAGATTTTGGAATTGGAGATCGTAAAGACATGAGACCAGAAGAGATCACCTAGAAGTGAATATAGGTAGAAAATAGAAGAGATCTGAACACTGACCTCTCAAGCAGTTTAATATATAAACGTCCAGAAAGATGAGGAAATACCAGCATCAAGACTGAGAAGCATCCCACAAGGGAGTGTTGTTCTTGAAGCCAAATTGTCAATTACATAAACTACTGCTGATGGCTCAAGGAATATGTCTAATAAACGAATATTCAAATCAGCTGTATAGAGGCTGGCAAACTTGAACTCTTTGTCAAGAAAAAATTGTATCGTGCAATGTCACACCTCTCATTCCTGATGTTTATCTTTTCTTTTTTTCCTTATCAGTCTGGCTAGAAGTTCACTAATTTTATTAATCTAAAAGTTCACTTTTCTAGTTTCTCCTGTTACCTTCAAAAGGAAAATACATTAAAAAATTGCTTTAAGAATTCAAAGAAATATAGCTGGACGCTGTATGTATCACACTCTTTCCTATCTCAAAGTCATAGTCCTACCAATGGCTTACAGTATTTGGCTCTGCCTTCCACCCTCACCCCATTTAACCTCTCTGGCTTCATCCACTACTTCCCTCCACATTCATTCTGTTCCAGCCACACTGGCCTTTTTGCTATTTTGGGATCAGGCGTTGGTCTCACATCAAGTCCTTTGTACTTGCTGTTCACATGCCTAGAACATCTTTCCTCTGGTCTCAGCTTGCTTCTTTACACTCGTTATCTTTCATCAAATTTCATGCAGTGAAACCTTCCCTGGACTATCAAAATTGCAATGCCTGTCTTCCTTGATGTTTCGTATCCCTTCTCTCCTGACTTATGTTCTCTTTACCACTCATATGACATACAATAATGTTTTTCCACCACGTGTAGTTTCCACACACAGAAGGCAACAGATGTAAACCCCAGAATGGTCTTGGGCTCATTCCACAGGCGAGAGTAAAATGAGGGACCCTGAGAACTCACCATGGAAAGAGAATGCAGGTCATGGCTAAGGGCTCCAAAGGTCACATACAGGAGTTGTTTGAGGGGAATGCCCCAAGACGATGGTTGGTGAGTGCAGCACAGACTTAGCAGTGCCATCTCGTGTCAGTCTCAGGTTAAGGAAGGAAGATAGGAGAGAGATGCCAAAGGCTGTGTGAAAAGCTTTTCATCCACAGACATTCCCAACACCAATGATCAGTTATTGTTGGATTGTAAAGTATTATGTGTGCAGTATAGAGTGCAGTAACAAATGGCAGAGGTTGACAGAGGCCAATGGAAGGCCATGCTAATTTTATTAACCTATATAGTGCATAAAGTATAAGTCTGGAATTTAATATTACAAAGGTTTTCTACAAATCAATAAGAAAATACAAATAACCTATTTTAATCAGGACAGAAACCCAATTCAATTATCTTAAACAAGAAAGGGACTTTATTGGCTCACAAAACTTTAAAGTCCGGAGGTAGGGCAGGCTTTAGGCACAGCTGGATCTAGGGCCTCCAGAAAAATGACATCACAACTTAGTTCTCTTTCCTTTCTGCT
Source organism: Rousettus aegyptiacus (assembly GCF_014176215.1). NCBI lineage: Eukaryota > Metazoa > Chordata > Mammalia > Chiroptera > Pteropodidae > Rousettus > Rousettus aegyptiacus. The sequence continues at coordinate 66,390,072 of NW_023416287.1, forward strand.
AGCCTCTGAGTTTCTCCTCAGACTCTCCACATGGTACAACTTCATGCTTACATTGCCGTTAGTTTGTGGGATATCCGTAGAGCCTTCTTTCCAATAGTTCCAGAAGTTCTGTTGAGGGCTCTCTTTAGCCTGGCTTGAGTTACATGCCCATTCTTTAATCACTGTGGCTAACGAGCTGCAGGACTCAGGAAGGCCAGACCTGGTCATGTACTCACCTAAGCCACAGGGAATGGGTTCCCCACAATAAATAAGGGTTCTGTTACCAAAAAATGGGGAAAGAGATGTTGAACAAACAGAAACATATATCCACACATGACCCAATAGGAAAACAGGCAAAAGATATGAACAAACAATCCATAGTAAAACTATAAATGGCCAATAAACATGAAAGTAACCTCAACCACACCATTAATCAGGGAAATGCAATTAAGGATTCTTTTTCTCTTTTTCTTTCTTTTTTTTTTTTTGCCCATCACATAAAAACCATCAATTGTAGGTAAGGCTATATGGGGGAAATGAGCATTTTTCATACAGGTGGTAAAAATATAAAGGTATGAAAGCCTTTTGGAAGGCTAAAGTGGGTCTATCAGAGAACATACCCTTTGATACAAAAATCCACCTTATACAACTCCATCCTAGTCACACAAATGCACAAAGATATATGGAAAAAGACTGACTTTGACAATGTAATAGCAAGAGACAAAATAAGGGAGTAGTTCAATAATGGTATTTTCATAGTATTGAATCCTATTCAACCATTAAATAAATTTAAAGACTTAAGAATAAGTATTTGAGACATAAAAAAAAGGCAAGCTGCAGAACAATTCATACATATGATCCTATTTTTGAAAAAATAGCTTTTATGTTTATGTATAATCATATGGAAATGCATGGATAGGGACTAGATAGATGTATAACTAAACTATGGACAGTGGAATGTGAGTAGAGAGAGGTGCTGGAGAAAAGGGTCTCTTTGCTCTTATACCTGTGTACTATTTAAGTTTTGTACAGTGAGCTGATAGGCGTTTATACTTCATAATTAAAAAAAGAAAAATGAGTAAATGCACTTCACAACAGGAAATGCAAATGGCCGATAAAAGTATGAAGAGATGTTCCTCCTTATTAATAATCATTACCTATTATTAATAAATATTACCTATTAGATTGGCAAAAATATCTAAAGATTCAGGCCTGGTGGGAGTGTAGGCAAATAGGCACTTTTACTATTGATGGAGCTGAAAATTGGGACAACCTTTTGGGTGGCATTTCTTTAAATGTTGAATGTTAAATGTGCACATTCTCTGACCCAAAATGTCCATTTCTATTTATCCTGCAAAAATACCAACACAGGCATCAAAATATATGTACAAAGATGTTAACTATACGTTTATCTACAATTAAAAACTGGAAAGAACCAAATTATCCAATAAGGGGTTTGTTAAATAAATTAAGAGTATATTCATGCAATGTAGTAGTATGTAGCCATGAAAAACAATGTCTGTATCAAAGTAGAGGGGTGGCAAGATTCAGTGCAGTACATGTAAAATGGGGACATGTATCTACCTCATATGGTTGCTGTGAGGATTAAGAGTTAACTCATGATAAAGAACTTCAAACCATGCCTGCATACAGCAACCAAAAGTGTCAGCTATTAACACATTTTTGCATAAATCTGTATATGCCAGGATTAAGAGTTAACTCATGGCAAAGAACTTCAAACCATGCCTGCATACAGCAACCAAAAGTGTCAGCTATTAACACATTTTTGCATAAATCTGTATATGCCTAGGTCTGGAAGAATGACTAATTGAGTAAGACTATGAGAAGGAATGTCTGTTTTCATTTTACATTTCTGTACTAAAGAAAATTCGATCAAGCATATTTAATAGCTTTCATATTTGTTAACCATAAGATAAAACCTAAAATCAAGGTTTAACAGCCATTAATCATGGCACTGTGGAGGAACATATGTCCTGGAGTTCACAGAACTAGATCTGAGCTTTAGCTCTACTTGGTCACATGCAAATTACACAATCTTTGAATTTTTTCTAGTCTACAAACAAATCTAAATGAGATATGTATAGTCTAATCCAATGCCTGGCATGCAGATTATTTCTATACGTATAACCCTCCCCTCGACTTACTTAAATGTGATAGACATAGTACTTAATGATCAAGTGCCAACTGCGCGTCAACGTAGGGAATTTTACCTCAAGGAAAACAGAAAATCTAGCAGTAAGCAGCAAATGCTCGCTGGCTATTTGACCGGTATCAGCAGTCTGCATGCCATTAACACTGACTACTTGTATGCTAACCAACGAGATGACAACGTTTGGCAAAAGCCACTTGATCAGAGGCTGGGTCCCCAGAACTGCTATTATCTGTGTAGATATAAATGAATGTATAGATGAAATCATAAAGCACTAGCTATTTTAAATCGATTTGTCTACTGGGGACTTAGCCTAATCAGAGACCACTACTTCCTTTACACCTGGGTATCATCACCCAGTTTTTTTGGATGCAGACATTTTCCCCATAGAGCCTTGCCTTAGCTTCAGAATTCTTTCTAAACAGGTTTCAGAGTTGGAGAGATACACACATATTTGCCAACTCTAATATTACTTTTCTAAGCTCTCACATTATACCAAACATCTTTGGCATTTATGACGAATTTACTACATGGAAGCTACTTTGTATATAGGAAAGACATAAAATCTAAAAAAGCATGAAATTTCAGCCACTGAGAGCTTGATCCCTTCTTACCTACTCTAATAACTGTCATCCTAGAATTCCAAATATGCCACCTCAAAGCCTACTTGGAAAGCCAGTTATAAATAAATAAATCAACTCAAGATCATTTTATCTTAGAGTGGAGGAGTTTACGCCTTTATTGGAGATTGACTTATTTCCTCTCAGCCACAGAGAAAAGACCCAAACAGAAGTCCCTACACTTTCTTGTATAACTTAAAATACATTATATCATTACTACATATTTATACTTCAATAAATCTTAATCTATAAAGCACATTTCTTATAATTATCAAAAATCTATAAACAGGCTCCATTCTGCCTCACTTCTCCAACAGCTGGCCTTGCATTTATTATTATGCTTTTTAAAAGGCTCATGCAAATCTCACTTTCCATTTTTAAAATTTGTTCCAAGCACCAGATGTAACCAAAATCTCTGGAACTATGAAATATTTTTATTCGCATGGGTTGTTTTTCACACAATGGTACCCACTATATAAAAAAAAAAAAAAAAAAAAAAAAGCCTTTTCTCATATTCTATTTTAAATTCCAGAGTTTTCCACTAAACAGTAGAACCACAGTACTTGGGATTCTCAGCCAAGGAGTATATAATCCTACTACTACAATGTATTACTTTCATACATTTTTAGAAATGTGTTAAGACTTAAAATTAAAAAAAATAATTCAATCCTGTTAATAAACTAGTTGTTTAATAACCTAGTTATTTTTTTAAATAGATCAATCCATTCAAATTAACATGTAAGTACAACCTCAATGCAACTAGAGATTGATTAGTATTTTAAGAAAACCCACAAACCTCCACACTGTGATAGCGAGTATTTTGGACTCACCTCTGAAGAATCCTGGAGAGATGGCTAGCTCTTTGAGCTGAGTCTTTCCTTCCCCCAAATACAACACCCTGGTAAGATAACTATGGCTCTGGGAATTTCAGAGGTGACCTCCCCTAGGACTGCTTAGGACAGGGAGAAAGAGGCTAACTCACATGAAGCAGCTTTGTACCAAACCCTCAATAATTTACAGTGGAAGAAATACCTACCTACTTATGGTAGGGTTACAGTACCTAGCACAGTGTCTTATCGGTAGAAAATGTTTTAATAAATGAATGTGTGGCTGCTTGGTTAGCTTGGTGTTCAAACCTTTTTACCAAAGGAATAAAACAGCAAACCTGATTACTTGTTGCCTGTCAGGGGATTTTCTGTCCTTAATAAAAATGAAGGCAAAATAATAATGAATTGGATCTTCAAGTCTTTTTTGTTTTCTAAAAGCCAAGACAGACCATTACTCTTTTACATTTGCCCTTCAACACTGCCATTCACTGCAATTTCTCTTCTAGTGTTATTTCTATTCATAGTTTACGATCATTGTTTAGACTGTTCACTTTCTAATGATACATGGGAGAACATTATTTCCATTTAGCGGGATGCCTCCGAATTACAGACAGGATGTGCCATTTTTGAGTTTTCCTGCAGGCAGATAATTACGTTTAAATTCTTGATACACTTCAATTCTTAGATCAAGGTATTTTTGTTATCTTCTCCGATCTAGGTGTCCCATTCACATTTTGTTTCATCACTATCACTTCTAATTTTACTTTGAAGCTTTTAGTCATCCTTCATCTTCTATTTTCTGAAATGCATATCCGAATTGGGTAGAAGGAAACAAAAGAGTAAATTTGGAAAAGATTGTTTCAGTTTTCAGACTTTATAATTCCAAGGTTGCCTTTTAATGTAGAAGGGAATGTAACATTTCAACCATCAACAAAGAACAATGTATCCATCTAAAAAAGAAACTTTTAAGAAAGGGACAAAGAATTAGATCATTATTTGGAAAAAATAGTTAAGAATATAAACATCACATGGAAGATTTAGGCATTAACACCTGAATTAAGTTCAAAATTTCAGTTTCTAGGCAGGTATGACACCATTTCTTTCAAGATAAAATAATAATGGTGGGTGATGATATCCTACATTTCCCAGTGGATTTTCTAACAGTCTATAGGGAAATAAAATTATTATGTATCATTCCATGTGTTTAATTTTGTCTTCATTTCTGAAGAAAAAGACCTGAGTGTTGACTTCTTTTTTAAATTTCTTAAACTTTCACAACATTCAGAAGTTTTTCTGCATTGTGTCGTCGCTGATGTCTAAAAAGATTTGAGCTTTGACTATAGGATTTCCCACACTGAACGCATTCATAAGGTTTCTCTCCAGTATGGATTCTCTGATGATTAATAAGCCCAGAATTCTGGCTAAAAGCTTTTCCACATTCAAGACATTTGTAAGGTTTTTCTCCAGTATGGACTCTCTGGTGTTGCACAAGGATAGAACTTCTACTGAATGCCTTCCCACATTCAACACATCCGTACGGTTTCTCTCCACTATGGATTCTTTGATGAAGAATAAGGGCTGAGCCCTGACTGAAGTGTTTTCCACATTCATCACAAATATGCTGTTTCTTTCGGGAAGGATTTCTCTTTCTTTCAAACCTGCCCTTAGGGAAACAGGCTTCTCCATATTTAAAAATCTGAGGAACACCTATATTGAGAGTGCCAGGAACTTCATGAGATTCTACTGCTGAAGGAATCTCCTGCTTTGGAGCTAGCGCTCCATTTTCAGTCCTAGCATCATCATCTGGAACAAACAGAGAATGTGAATAACATTTGTTTCCTATTCTGGGAGAAAGGAAGCTGAAGAAAAAAAAATTATTTAATGAACTAAAAGTAAATAGCTTGCATCCATCTATAAACAGCACTCTGAAAACTGGTGTTAAGGCTGTCAACTTTCAAAAGAGAAACAAATGAAATGACTGATCATGAGGCTAATGAGGTAATGGCATGATAACATAATGAGGGATAAAACAGTTATACCTGAATAAAAGTAGAAATGTAGGCGAATGGGTTATAAATGGTAATCAGAAAATAAAGAACAGAAAGATGGTAAATTTTAAGACTGTTAGGGAGACAGTAAGGACGATGAAGCTAGATCTGGATGAAACTTTTATAAGAAGAAAAATAAGGCTGGTCATTAGGAAATCATTTTTTTTTTTTTTTTTTTTGCTTTGAAAAAGGGAGAAATTACATCAAAATACAATGGTGTAAAAAATAAGCAGTCAGAAAGTAACTATTTCTGAAATGAGCAAGACAAGGCAGATCACAGCCAAGATCAGACTAAAAGCAGAACACTGGAGGAGTCTTGACAAGAAAGGGCTTAAGATAAACTGGGAGCATCCTGTGTTAACTCAGGACACCACTTTCTTGTCATGGTACCTAGCAGAGTTATTTCTAAGCCTCGGTTAGATTTGTCTAGTGAAAGGAAAGCCTGAATTACCAACACAAGGTACCATTATCCCTCTGCAAGCAAGATTCATTTAAGACTTTTCTGAAATTTCACGCCTTGAAGAGTTAAGACAGTTTCTACAGGGTGAGCAGCAGTCAGAAAGTGGTAAATAGTGAACGGGTAGAAAATAAATGATTAAGAAACGGATAAAGTCAGGAATGAAAGCTGACAAAAAGAGACCGAAGGGCTGGAAGAGAGTAGTGAGGTCTAGAGACTTGAAGAACAAAGAAGTTAGTGTAAAGATTAAGTGAAGACAAATAGTACAGAAATAAGTGAGTTATTGAGTGTGATAGAGACTAGACTGCTGAAATGAGGTATTTAAAAACAGGTGAAAAGCATTCTAAAATTCAGGCTGGGGAGAAGTTTTCTACCCAAGAAAATGCCACCTCATAAAACCAAGGATAGTGGTGCTCAAACTTTATTGCACAGGAGAATGTCCTATGAAACATGTAAAACTGCAGCTTCTCAGCAGACTTCAGCCGCATCTCAGGAGTTCTGGTTCACCAGATGGGAAGGAAACCTGCTCAGACCTCATTCAATGACACTCCAGCATGACCTCTGACTGCCCCAAAGCAGTCTCAAACGAAATTTCATTTCAGTTCACATAAATATGAAAGAGAAATCTAGTAGTTTTAGGAATATACTGGGTTGTATCAAAGTATACAAATAAGCATGTGGCATTAACTGCCAATATATTGGGAAAAATCAGTCTAAGTGAATTATTAGAATTATGTGCTATTTAACTTTCCTATATTTAAAGCTTATTATAGCTAAGGAGCCCATTTTTGCATAAATGCTTAGAAAAGGTGAAGAGCTTTACCCAAATATCATTTCTACAAAAGAACCTTCTCTGGAAAAAAAAAAAAAAATGACTCTAAATGTTGAAAAAACGAACATAGCTAAAAATTTAGAAAGAATTCAATGATAAATAAAAAGAATAGATTTGAAAAGGCTTCAGGTAAGCTTACTATACCAATAACCTTAGGCAAGAGACTACAAGGGCGTGGAACAGATAACAAATAAGCAATATTGCATGCAAAACAGAAGGACCTGTTCTACAGGTTGATGCTGGCTCAGTAAGGCAAATGCCAGCCTCAAATGGGTAGGTCTTCAAGAAAGAAGTAAAAGGGAAGAAAAGGTTGATGTCTGAGGAAAAAAAAATTGAGGTCAACAACTGTTATAAGAATCAAGCTCCTACAGTGTGTATAGAAATTGGGGAAGGTAATAATTCCCGCCCCCACCCCCCGCCTCCCCCAACATACCACAAAAGAATAAACAAAGAATCTGGGACAAAAGGCCTACACTCTCTTTCACTCTCTAGTCCATAGGGAATTCTGGTCCTCACCACAGTGCCTTAGGGAATGGAGCTCCCAGGATGCCCATTTGAGCTGGTTTTCCACAGCATCAAGCTCAGAACTTGGTAATCCCTGAGCTTCTTCTTGAGATACAATCTCCTCAACTAGCACCTCCCGTTTTCTTCTACGGAGAGAAACCTGAAAATAATAAGATTTGATTCAGTTGATAAGAAATTGGATGAGAATTAGAATTAGATGCACGTAAGAGAAACCATACAAAACATATACTGTAGTTGGGTAGTTAATTCAGCAGCTTTGCCTACTGCTTGCTATGTCAGTGCATCTGACCCAGCAAAGTGACACAAACAGGCTCACCGGCTGTCCAGGGTCATCTAGTTCACTCTCTAAATCCTCCAGCACTGTCACTGCCTCCTCTCCATTCTCTGGATGATGCTCTCGAACCCAAGTCTGCAGCTCCTTAGGCAGGATGGCAACAAACTGCTCCAGCACTACCAGCTCCAAGATTTGTTCTTTAGTGTGCGTCTCTGGCCTGAGCCATAGACGGCAAAGTTCTCGAAGCCGGCTCACAGCTTCACGGGGCCCAGGTGAATCCTGGTATCCAAACTGCCTGAATCGCTGCCGGAAAACCTCTGGATCAGGCAGATGGTTCCAAGGGATACTTGATCCCTCTTCACCATCAGGATCCTCCTCCAACTTCACTCTCAGAATTTTTTCCTCTTCATCTGGAGTTGGGATGATAAGTATTGAATCTTCTTCCACTGACTGTGCAGACATCCTGATTTATAATACTTCAAGAAAAGACAAGGCAGGATACAGACCTCAGGGAAATACCTCTTTTTCTTCACAGGCACTCCTAAGGCACAAAAAAATAATAATAATTTTTATATATACATCCAAATATCCTAAGAATCTGGACACATGCTAATAGAGGAAGTAAAAATATTTCTTCTTTTGCTGGATTAAAAATTCCAATCAATAACCTATACCAGAAGTTGGCAAACAATTGCTCACGGCCAAATCTGGCCTGCTGCTCATTTTTGTACAACGCTTGTATTAATAGTTTTCACATTTTCCCATGATTGAAAAGAATATATCATGAATGTGAAAACCAAATGAAATTAAAATGTGTCCACAAAAAATTTTCATCTGTTCATAGTTAATGCAACAATGGCAGAGTAGTTGCGACAGAGACTATATGGCCTGAAAAGTCCTGATATTTACTCCCTGGCCCTTTAAAGTCTGACTTACAAAACCAAAAAACCCTATTTCAGTAATCAAAAGAATCCAAGTAAAAACCAGCCCACCTCCGTGTTTTCTAAATGCATCTGACCCCTGACCACATTATTCACAATTCGAGACTGGTGTTCCCTGACAAACTTAGGTCAACTAAAAAGCAAGGACCTTATTTACTTCAGAAAAAAATTTAAGACAAAATGTGTTATTTTAAGTTAAAAAATATTTTTTAAATGTTTAAGAACTTCTCAGACTTAAAATATATGTAAAAAATTATTCACTTACTCAGGAACAGATAATGTAATATTGAAAAAAATTAGCCTCTCCGGGCTATACAATGCAAGTATTATTCGGTCACACACCACACCATAACTACATTTAAATTTATGACAGGCATCAATGACGGCAAATTTTTAAGAAAAGACATTCTCATAACTACCTTAACTTCTTGCAGTGGGCCACAACCTAGTCCTTAGACTAGATGAATCAAAGTTTCCTTAGCTTTTACCTTCAGGGAAACCTTATGCTATTTCTGATCCCTTCCTTAGTATCTGTACAGTCATGCCTGTGCCATTGTTTATAATACATATTAGGAATGAGCCACGCAGCTACTCAATTTATCTACTCAGGGCCCAGAATCTGAAAACCAGTAATTTCAAAACATTTATTGTAACTCTATCAAGATGAAGACTAGATATCAGAAAAGACTTTATTAGGCAGGTACAAGTACAAGTTTAAGTACTCCGGAGTGTGATGACCTTATAAATAGGATTCTGCCAATTGATTTGGTCTTCTTATATATCAGGGTCCTAGCTTATAAATGGCTCAAGTATTCTATATAAAGCCATTTGCTTCTATGTTCTTATCTGGCACCCTGCTTGTGAGACATGACGGAGGTACCAGGAGGGCAAGCCCGTGGTCCCGAGCGTCTGGGTAGGCAGCCTCGTTCCAGACGCTCTCCCCACCTCACCCCTGCAGAGTGCCACCACGAATTCAGTCCCCGGGCAGATGTCCTCCGTATTCTCTTCTCCGCACTCACGGCGGCGGATTTCAGATGACCAAAGGCCACCTTGCCACAACGTCGAGGACACGGCATTTCCGCCCGCGGCTCTCGCAACTACAGGTCCCGGCAGCTCCCGCGCCAAGGTCCGCCCTCTCCCACCTCCGCCCGAAACGAATCCCAGAACTCTCCGCGAGACGCCAGGGCCTCGAAATAGAACAAAACCGGCTAATGGGGGAGGGGGAAGGCGGGGGGTCGCAGAGGACAGCCGGGATGGAGAACTCTCCGAGGGTGCCGAAAGTCCAAACTGGCCTTTCATCTACCCCTCAGCACCCGCAACTTCTGGGCGCGGAAACCTCGGCCTATGCCCCGCGCCTCCAGGGGGCCCGAGGAAGGTCCCTGCTAGGTTTCTTCGCTGGCTCCTGCCAGCGATCCGCAGCCCCAAGCCCAGTGTCCCTCTCGCGCCCTTTCCCCAACTCTGGCGCAAACCTCCGTCTCAGGAACCTCGGCAGCTTCGCTGTCCACGGCAGACGCAGAAACACAGCTCACAAGCCGTTTCCCAGAAGCCCCCGGCGCGGACTGCTTCCGGTCTGCGGGCCCAGGAGGCGGGGAGAGGCGAAGCCCCGCGTTGCCATGGAGATGCGCTGGGGACGGGGGAGGGGCGGCCCTACGACAATGACCGCTTTGAGGCCGGTCTTGGCCTTGCTCGTTTCTCCTCGGATAGCCCAACGTTCTCTGTTCCAGTTAAATGACAAGGAAAAGAAAGAATTCTGCCATTAAGATAGTGTTTACGATTTCACAAATCCTTTCACATGCATTTTCTCATGAGATCGTCATAGTAATCCTCTGACCTAACAAAAGCTAGTATCCATGAATGCTTACTACATTGTGCCAGGTACCATCATCATGCTTTACATGTATTGTCATTAATTTTCACAACAATCCTATGATGCAGCAACTTTTATTATCCCCATTTTACAGCAGAGATAACCAAGGCAGAAGTAAATAACTTACCAAGAGCTCATAACTAATAAATGGGAAATAGGATTTGAAACCTAGACATGACTCCAACCTTTGGCTCCCACTGGCTGTTACAGAGCTTTATTTTGACCAAATTATCTATTATGGAAACAAGATGAGACAGGTTAGAGCTTTGTCAATGACCTCACATTGAATTTGCAGAATGCATGCTCATCATCTGCCTTTAGGCTAGGCATTTTATACCACAAAACAGCAGCTGAAGTATTCATCTAATAACTCAAATCAGACTATTTCATTCCCTATTTAAAGGCCTTCAATGGATCCCCACTGCATTAAGTATAACATAAAAATTCCTTACATTGGCCTGAAGCCCCCTGTGGTTTGTTCCCTACCCTCCCAGTCTGTCCTCAGCTTATGCTGACTATGATTGAGGATTCCCAGTCTCAATGACTGCCTTCCTCCTGGAAAATCTTTGTAGCACTATCAAAAGTAATCTCTCTTATTCATTTCCCTGTTTTTTGTTTTGTCTTGTTTTGATCCGTAAGTCTCATAAGGACAGGGACTGTTCTTTACCACGGTATCCCTGCCTAGTCCTAGGATGCTGACTGCCCAGTACCTAAAGAACTCAACAAACATCTGTTGAATAAATGAATGAATTGTGGGCTGGCTACATTGCTGCTTTTGCTAGGTCATATTTCAGGTATCAGAAACCACACAAAAGAGCCCTGTTGTTTAAGGTCTATATTAGAAGTATAGATCCAGCTTTCCAGAAGCATTGTAAAATTTGCAGGCTTTGGCTTTCTGTCTCATTCAGGAAACTGTCCTCTGCAAAGTGCACTCAGAGGGCCTCTGATAAATTTGTGGATGAGAAAACAAGTTAGCTAACAGTTGATGGTAAAGCACTATTTTATACTCTGACTGGAATTTCCTCTCCCTAGGACCCTTGATAACTATAATCCTCTTCTTTCTTTCATCATTTAGGAGGCTTCAGAAATCCAGGTTTCTCTGTTCTCTCTGGCTCCTGCCATTAACTGGGTTGGGTGCTCTTCCTACCTTCCCCTCTTTTGTGACCCTAAATGCTAGCCCAAGGCATTTTTGTTTTGTTTTCTTTTACTCTAAGAGTTTTTACATCTAATGTTAGAAAAGATAAAAGATTAAAAAAAAATACTTAAAGAAATTTAAAATGTTGCAAAATTTTACAAAACCCTCTGCTGGAATTTCTTTTTACTATTCCTAATTTTTTCTAGCAGAGTAAATGGAAACCACAATGAGGTTTTTTCCTCTCTAATTTACTCTTATGAGGGCAGAGACCAACACCCACTTTGAAACATCGCTCTGAGCCTCACTATGTAGGCTCTTTCATGACTGGTGGTACTTACTGCCATCTTAAAGATCTAGTCAAGATAGAGCATCTTGTTTCTTTCTCTGGGCAACCTGAGTGTAGGAAATAGCTTCATGCTATTATCTATATAGATAACATAGGCAAGGCTTGAACTGCAGCTGATCTGAGCCTTGGCAGAACATCTTGTGACCCTTCCTAAACATGAGAGCATGAGGGGCTTATAAGGAGTTGCTATAAGGCCATTTGCCACTCAGTTACTTGCCTCCTGAGAAGGTTGTCATGAGACAGTTTCTCATTGTTTCCTGGGACGTGGTAAGGCTTTCTGTTTCACCGCCCCCTACAGTACAGCTGCAGACTATAAAAAGGCTTAGATGCAGCATAACATCAGTCCCTCGGGACCAAGGTGTTCCACAACTCATGTTGCAGTCATCTGGCTTCTTTTGTTTGGGTGTCATCCTTTCGGTGTGTGAGACAAAAGCTCATGAGGAGTTGGTACTTTGGGCTACTCTTGCTTTCACTGTCTGTGTAAGGAATAATCTTTCTAAATCTAAAAAGGACTCATTGTTTCTTTACCAGGCAAAATTTTTAACCTTGCTTTAAAAGTATCTCATTCATTAATGGGAAAAAATTAAACAAACAAAAACAGATAATCCATAGGTTCCAGGGAACTAAAGGTGACTAAAATGAAGTTATGATTCCTTCTTTTAGCATCACCGTCTCATCAAGGACATAGATAGACAGGAAATAAGCATTTACAAGGCAGTGGAGAAATGCTATAGTAGAGAAGAATAGAGTACCAGCAGGAGCACCTAAATGAGATAGAATGCTGGGGATAATGGGAGGCAACCTGAGGCAGAGGAAGAGAAGTTTTTACTTTGGAAGAGATCAGACCTTCAGATTTGGAGTGATCAGATTTCATCCAAGAATTATCTTTTCCAGGCTTTTCTCTAAGGATTATTTTGGCGCTCTCAGTCACTCCCCTCCCCTGGGCACTTTAAGTACACTGTTAAAGATTTCATTTTAGCTGATAAATGCACTGCAGCAGGAGAATTTTGATTGCAAGTTACTAAAAGCCTAACTGTGGTAAGCGTTGTTAGCTTCCTATATAAAGCACTGCCCTTACTTCTTATGTGCTCCTGATGTTTCGAATTTGCAGGGGTGGAGGTGGGAGGGGGGTAAAACTGTGCCCAGCAATAAATAGGTTGTTAAGTTGTAATTGAACCAAGCTATCCATGACCATTACGTTTCCCTTTGGCAGATAATCACTCTTCCTTCTTGGTAGCTAGGAATGGCTGTGTGATTTAGTTCTGGCCAATGAGATGTAAGAGGAAGTAGTTTGTGTCTTTCAAGAAATATATCTAATTCACGTACATTGTCAAACTGGTTGGCATAAAGTTATTCATAATATTTCCTTAATACCCTTTTAATGTTGGTAGGATCAGTAGTGATATCCCCTCTTTCATTTCTGAAATTAATAGTTTCTGATTGTCTGTTTTTTTTTTCTTATCAAATTTGCTTAAAGTTTATCAATTTCATTAACCTTGCAGAGAATAAACTTTTTGCTTTGTTTATTTGCTCTATTATTTGTTCTCTATTTTGTGGAGTTTTCCTTTAAAAAGGTAATATACAGTAAAATTGACTCTTTTTTTGGCGTGTACTCTATGAGTTTTAACACATATATTGATTTGTGAAACTACTACCAAGATCATGATACATAATAGTTTCATCACTCTATAAAATTGCTTCAAGTTGTACTCACAACTTTCCTACATCCCTAACTCATGGCAACTACTGATTTGTTATCCATCAAAATAGTTTTGACTTTTCCAGATTACTATAAATCATAAAGTATGTAACTTTTTACATACTTTTTACATACATTTAGTTCAGCATACTGCCTTTAACTTTTCATTCAGCATGACTTTGAGATTCATCTAGGTTATCGCATGTCTCAATAGTTAATCCTCCTTAACTTATTTTCATGGGAAACTGCCAGACTGTTTTTCAGAGTAGCCGTACCATTTTGCATTCCCATCAGCCATATACAAGTGTTCCAGATGCTCCACATATTCACCAGCACTTTGTATTATCTTTAGAATTTTGTCAAATACTTTACTGCATCGATTGGTATGACTATGTGGTTTTTCCTTTTGAAACTACGAATCTGGTAGGTTACTTTGATTTTGAATACTGAGCCAACCTTATAGTCCTGGATAAACCCCACTTGGTGCAGGTGTTTCACTCTTTTTATGCATTGCTGGATTCAATTTGGTAATATTCTGTTGATTTTTATGCCTATGTTCATTAAGGATTTTGGGTTATAGTTTTCTTATACAGTGCTTTTTCTGTTTTTCAATATTTTATTCTCTGTGCTGTTTAAACAGGATAATTTCTATTGATCCATTTCCTTTGTCATCTGCATTCTTCCATTGAACTCAAACAGTGCATATTTTATTTTGATTGTTGTAATTTTCTGCTCTAAAATTTTTATTTAGTTCTTGTTTATGTCTCCTATTTCTTATCTGAGGTTTTCTCTCTTTCCATTTATTCACTCTTACTTCATAAGCATGGTTATAATACCAATTGTTTTCTGATAATCCTAACATCTTTATCATCTAGGTATTAGTATAGTTCGATTTTCTTTGCCCTTGCAAATTGAGATACTCCAGATTCTTCCTATGACTAGTAATTTTGCATTGTATCCTACACATTTTGAATGTTATCAGATTCTGGGTATCATCTAAACCCTAAAAAGAAGATTGGTTTGTTTGTTTTATCAGGCAACTGTCCCAGTTAGGGTTAGGCCACAAATTCTGATCTGCATTTGGAAGACTACATACAGTTCCATGTCAGTTTAGTTTTCAAATACTTTTAGTACAATTTGAATATGTCCTTTGCATATGCTGCCCAGTGGCCACTCTGGATCCTGGGTGGCAGTCTACTCCAGCTCACTTCTAATGCCTATTGTCTGCCATTCAGAGTCAGATCCACACATGCACAGTTTAGAGATAAGCAGAGTAGTTCATATACAACTTTTGGGGATCGCACTTGATTACCTTCCTTTTTGCAATAAACCCAACACTTTCTGGCCCCATGAGGCCCCCCCCTTACTAGTCTACTAGCTAGAAAGCTGGGGTTTTAGTTTCCTTGCTCTGCTGTTTACTTCTCTCAACTATCCTGTATATGGTCCAAGGAGAGGACACAGAGAGAATAAAAGCAATGGGGATCAGAGCAAAGTGTTCCCCTCCCTAAGAGTTTAAGTTTCTTCCCTATGACCTCTGTCATTGCTGTGCTACTGTCATAGCATTGCCTGAAGGGTATACCAGAGAGGAGCAACCCTTCTTGCATTCTGAAAGTATGGAGAAGAAATTACAGGTGAGATGTGGATAAGTTGGACGGTTTGCTGTTAAAAGATAGTTAGAGTTGTAATCTCTTTTTCCCTAATGCAGGAGGCAAAATCATAATCATCTGCCTGTGATGAGTTAGGTGGCCAAGGAGCATGGCAAACACTGTTGGCTGATCCAATGTTGTTCCCAATCTCCTTCTACCCTGATGCTTTTCTTCTAGAAGTGGGAAATGCTTGCTTTACCAGATATGCAACAAGGAAACATAAGCAGAATTTTGCTGATGTTTCTTGGAAAGCTTTTACTTTTCCTAATAAAGAAGACAGCGATACTTGTGCCATTCTTCCTTTCTCTCTGACTTGACCACAGATGTCATCATCCCTGGAGATGGGTGCAGCTGTCTTGCATATCTGAGAAAATAAGCATGAGGGAAAAGCCAAAAGAAGGGCAGATTCACCAGCTAGGCCAGTCACTGTTCAGTTGCTGATTGAGAGTCAGTGGCAACTTGGCCTCCAGATTTCTGGTCGCAAAGTCTTATTTGCTTAAGCCATAAAAGGTGGATTTTGCATCCACAAGCATTCCTGATATAGGACAGTGACATACATGTTTCAAAGAGAATGGGAGTGAGGCAAAGAAGGAACATTAGATTATCAATATAATATTAAAGGCCCAGATGAAGTGAAATTCATTAAAAAGAATACCAATTTCATTTTGGAGAATTTATTATCTGTGGAAATTAAACAATCTAATAGTGGTAGTTATATGTTACTTTTTATCAAGGTCAGCTCAAGTCATAGTAATTGTTTAGATAAACTAGCATCTTCTACATTAGAAGACCTATGTTAAGTGCAAGATAACTCAAAGTACACAGCAACACCCTTTAAATGTTCATCATGTATTTAGATAATATGATTCATATCACTTTCTGGTAAAGAAATGCAGATTATTCACAATGAAGAGAATGAAATCTTACAAAGTTGATGGCAGCACCAAGTGAAGACAGACAATTCCATCAGAATACTTGATTTAGATTCTATAATTTTATTCACGTAGTACCTAAGAAACTGTCTTTCCAAGACCAAGCAGTAATTCACAATACATATAACTCTGAAGCATCTGCTGCTTTAATAGATGGCTTATTCCTCACTTTAGCTACAGAGAATGAACCCTAAATAAGGACTTTTACAATTTTAGTAACAGAAAATATACAAAACCCAATATATATTCATATTTCATAGAACTATAACATATAATCACCATCAGAAAATTCTATAGCTAAAATTTACATTTACTTTCCCTACTCTTACATTTATCAACATACTAACTAAGCAGAGCACAGTAATCCTCCATTTTTTTTGGAGTTACTCTAAACACTAGATATGGTTAGGTTTTCTGATAATGAAATGTTTACACTTCATGAGGAACCCACTCAGACAAAGTTCACAATAAGCTCCTTCTTCTTTTCTCCTTCCAAGGACTTTCACTTCTGTGTCTGTCTCCATGTTGGGTAACTGTGGCACCATGGGAAACACACAATAACACATGTATTCTTATAATATATACAGTCTTACCAAGAATCCCTGGAAAAGGAAACATTATGTTGTACATTGTCAGAATTTTAATAACATACAAATCAGTCATTTTATATTTAAGCAGGGGATCTGACTGAATTAATATGGAAAAAACTTTGGTGGACTCTAAATTGACTTTAGCGATTTCCTCTTTAGTACAAGAGCATCAAAACCTAGGGTCTTACTTCTTGACAGCTTTGTCAAAAAACTAATCTTATTAAGAATGTATAAGGCCCATAAAAGACTGTCTTGTGATGCCCGAAACATGTTCACAGCTGAGTTATGCCAGAAAAGGGGCCAGGAAGAACCCTGAAGGGTAGTCATCAGCGGTTAAGGGTTTCCCTTTCCATCTAAGCTATGGTACGCTTCTCTGTTACATGCTGTACTTGCCAACATTTGTTTCATCAGTCTTGTTTGCACAGTCTTTTCTTCATCTCCTTTTTATTAAGATAGTTATTAACCTTATATAAGCACTCATAGACAGCCCTGTTTATTATTAGAGCATTCCTCATGCTTAGGCCACTGATGTAACCTTAATGTCTTCACTGAGTTATTTCCAAATCACATTGTAAAGGAGGTTTTATTTTTCCTATACAGGAGTAATGTGTAGGCTCATGTGACTTTTCATAAGAGATTAAGTTCCTTTACTCACCTGCCTCTGAACAATGACCCTTGACATTTCAGTCTATGTCTTAAGGTACATATTCTCTTGGGTCTCTTCAATCCTATTCTCATATTTTGAATCTGATAACAGAAAACCAAGTGGGGAATTTTTTTTTTTTTTGAGTGCTTAATCTTCTTTAGTCTGACAACTCTAATACTCAAGGTATATAATGGAAGAGAATATCCATTTTTATACTGAGTAACTCACACATTTCTTCTTAACAGGGAAAATGTACTTGTCTAAAAAGGAATATACAGTCATCTCTCAGTATCTGAAGGGGATTGGTTCCAGGAACACTCCCAACCCCTGCAGATAACCCAAATCCACAGATGGTCAAGTCCCTTATATACAATGGCACAGAACAACACATATAGGTGATTCTCCACATCTGCAAATCAAAAATACTGCTTTCAACCTGCAGCTGGTTAAATCTGCAAATGTAAAACCCAGGTATACAGAGGGCCTACTATATGTTGAAAAACATCCACATATAAGTGGACCTGTGCAGTTCAAATCTGTGTTGTTCAAGGGCCAATTGGACTATTTTATTATTTGTGTTCATAATGGAAATAGCAGAACATGTCTGAGAATGTCTTTTCAAGAGCTACCTAAAGATGGAAATCTGAATTGAGCTTTAGAATCTCAAACACTGACAAATGTATTGATAAGCAGAAAAGCAAAGAACGCTCACATAAGACAGTCCATATTCTCTCCAGTGGCTTTTATAACATCTGAAAGGAAACTGGTGTCCATCAAAACCACTGATCTATACTAAGAAGGTGTTTGTGCTTTGTGTTTTCTTCCTCTGTTGGAAAAGTTCTGAGTAAATGCTTTGATTCCCTCACAATACCAATGGGACTTTTCCCTCTAGTGTGACTTTTTCTATGTCTGAAAAGATTTGAGCTCTGACTAAAGGCTTTCCCACACTCATGACATTTGTAGGGTTTTTCCCCAGTGTGGATCCTTCGATGCTGAATCAGGACCGCACTTCGGCTAAAAGCCTTTGCACACACGTCACAGGCATAAGGTTTCTCTCCACTATGGATTCGCTGATGTAGGATAAGGGCTGAGCTCTGACTAAAGGTTTTGCCACATTCATCACATTTGTGTTGTTTTTTTTGAGAAGGATTTCTATGTCTTCTTTCAAACCTGCCACCTTGTTCACAGGTTCCTCTAGATGTAAAACCCTGGGAAGTATTCATGTGAACAATGTTAGAAACATTGTAATGCAGTTCTGTGTCTGAAGAAGTCTTTTGCTTGGAAGCTGATTTCATATTTATAGTTCTGGTGTCTTTATCTGAAATAATACATAGAAAAGCAAATGTCACCGGTTCTCTGTTCAGAAAGAAAGGAAAATAATCCAAACGAAATATATATGGATAATTTATTAGCTAGTTTGTTTGTAAAACAGCATCACAATGTGGAAGATGAAGAGAATAAAGCAGAAAACACTGAAAAGATTATAAGAACATAGAGAAATGTTTATAGTCTGAGGAGGCAGTCAATCAGAAAGATGAAAAACTCTATGCAAAAGGTAGAATGCTGAGTAGAGTAAAAAGATATAAGAGGCTGAGAAAAAATCTGGAAGAAAAGAAAGGGCCTAAAAGAGAAATTATTATTCCTTATCAAAATCCCCTAGAAGAAATGAACCTGCTTCGCTGATCAGCCATCCCTAAAATATAGAACCAGTGATGGGGGAGAGGAGGAGATTTCCCCAAATAAGGTTTTCCTTTTCAAATCAGGATCTCATTTTATCCAGGATGATGACCTAGATGGAGGGTCTGCTCAAATGTCACTTCATTAAAGAGGCCTTCTCCACCACCCTATTTAATAAGACCTTGTCTCCATTTCATGTATCCCCCTTGTTCTGCTTTGTTCTCATAGCACTTAGTAATAGTAGTAGCAATAGTAGTAGTAGTAGTAGTAGTAGTAAGTAGTATGTGCAATAGAACAGATTGCTATGCGAGCCATTTTGGAACGCTTTTGTAAAAAGTGATGCAAAGAGCAACAGAGGCCAGTTTAGAATGAGAGGGAGTAGAGAAACATATTCAAAGCATTGCAAGAGAGCAAAGTCATCTCAGCAGCAATAGAGCGATTCTGATACTAGATCCCACCAGTACTGAACAGGAAGTTACACAGAAAATGATGATGTAGACCAGTGGTCTTTAGACTGTGACCTTAGGGTCCCTCAGAAGGGCCTCAGGGGATCTTGAAGATAAGAGGTGGGAACAAAGCCAAGTTGGAGCTCTTGTGGGCTGAGACTACTTCAGAGTAGCTACATTTTCATGTTTTATAAATTGAAACTCCACATAAAATTTCATTTGAGAAAAGGGTTGTGCTGCTTTAAAAAGGTTTGAAAATCCTGATGATGTCAAAATTTTTAAAAATCTGCAGACTTTATAAGACTCTATGAGAAAGAAACAATAATAAAATACTGAGAATGTTCATTAGCATGACAGAATGGTGGAAGTTTTCAATGAAGAGGAGGCAAGGATATTTGAGACCTCTTGCAGAAGGCAGCTGAGATGTATGCAGTGGGCTGAGGGGCCATCTTTGCCCCAGACCATGAACTAAATCCTGCCCCTCACCATTTTGTCTGGAGGAGTGAAGCTCTCGTGAGGAACACTGCAGCTGCTTCTTCTCAGGTTTGAGCCGGGTGCTTGATGACTCCTGCGTGATTTCCCAAGGTGCTAGCTTCTCTGTAGGCATGTCCTCGTTTCGTCCAAAGACCTGGGAAACAAGATATTGGAGGCTGAAGAAAGGAATCAGGTTGGGACTTCAGGATAAAGTAAAAGAGAAGAAGCTATGCAGAAAATATCTTGGGGCACAGAAAAAGGGAAGAAAATAAAAGAGCAACATTCTGTTTTTTAGCACAGCTAGGAGTGCATTCACCCAGCTATACATCCAGTTGTGGCAAGTGCGAGTACAATCTGAGAGCTCTATCCCCAATGATGCTCCAGAGGTCCTGACTCAGCCTGGTCTTTCATCCCCTCAGACGCCTTCTTACCTGTTCAGTAGGCCCATCAAGCTCTTTCTCTAGCTCCTCCAGCATAGTCACAGCTTCCTCTCCGTTCTCTGGCTGGTGTTCTTGTAGCCAGGCCTGCAGCTCTTCTGGCAGGATGGCCAAGAACTGCTCCAGCACCAGCAGCTCCAGGATCTGCTTCTTGGTGTATACCTCTGGCCTCAGCCACTGACAGCAAAGCTTCCGGAGTTGGTTCAGAGCCTCCCGGGGCCCAGGTGCCTCCTGGTAGCCAAACTGCCTGAAGCGTTGGCGGAAAGTCTCTGGGCTGTAGCAGCTTCTCCAGTTAAGGCTGGAGTCCAGATTACAGGCCTCCTCTTCTTCCATCTTCACTACCAGAATGCTGTTGGGCTCTTCTAAAGTTTGTGGAAGGAGTGTTGATGAATCTCTCAATTTTGCAGACATATGGATTGGGAATAGCTTAGGAGTGTCAGGCTTTAATTTTCAAGGGGGTAAAGTACTCCTTATGAATACTCCTTAAATATGATTAAAGAAACAAGTGGAAACAAGACAAAGACAAATGCTTCTTAGAACAATAAAACTAAGATTGGAAACAAGGCTGTACAGAAAGTACAGCTCTTAATCTTAATATAAACCAGGCTTTCAAAGAATACTTCCTTCTTTAAGAGAATCAAAGAGCCAAGATTAATTTATATGCATGAGTAATTCTGAAAATCATGCCCATAAGGCTAAAGAGCACAATGACAAACAAGACGGGATTGCATAGGAGCTCCTGGAACATAGAAATCAAGAAGCCAATTAATTTTTTTCTAGCCTGCTGGTAAGAGCTCTAGGAAATAGTCTCATGAGAGAAGTACTATTGTGTGGATTTTTTTTCAATGTTTACTAATTTTAAAAACAATATCATTTTGACATTAAAGGAACCATTAAAAAAGTAATCGCAAATATTTCCATCTTATTGTATTTCCATTTTTTCATATTTACTTCAACTTCCTGCTCATAACGTCTATATTATTTACTTAACTATATCTCTATTGTAGACTACTCAGTAATCTCTAATTTTTACTATTATCAATAATACTGGCTGGCACAACTTCACGAATATACTATTTTTTTTTTTCCTTCCAGATTATTTTCTTCAAGCATGTCCTGAGGCCTTACCTTACGGAGGTCAAAGGAGAGTGGCAAATTCTGTCTTGCTGTGTATTATCAAGTAAACTACAGAAAAGACTATGAATTCACAATGCTACCAGCAACACGATGTAAAAGAGCAGCAATTTCTCCAAGTATCTTTAACTTGTTAGCAGGAAGGGGGTGGGAAGACTCTTTTCTTAGTATAACTTTACTGAGTACCATTTTACTTAGTACCATTTTAATTGGTCAGCAGTTTTCTGACTAAATAGAAACTCTTATATGTGTCTCTATTTTTCCTTTATGTGGCCTGCCATTTTTCCCCCACCTCACCACGCAGTGTTCGAGGCATCAAAGATACAGTGGGGACCTAAGCAAAGCCTGTGGCTTCATAAGGCTTAGACTCTAGCAAAAGAGGCAAAAATGTTACCAAATACTTTATATAGTAATGTGATACCCTGCAAACAACAGCTGACACCGTGGTCCAGAGGCCGGAGGCAGAAGTCTCTGTTTAGAGAAGCAGCAGACTCTGTGCAGGAAAAGGGTCTGCGGGAAGGGTTGAGGTCAAGGGTCTGGAGCTGTCTGTGGGCGTTGCGTTGAGGGTCCCTAAACTAAAGCAGCCTCTGTAAGTCGCAGGAGATAGTACCGTCGAACCTATGCCATCTCCACAGTCGCGCCTCAGCTTTACACAAGAGATGGCGAAACCAACAGCCCCCCAAACACGCACGAGGGCCTGTAACGAACCGGGTTTCTGGAACCGGGTTCCAGCGCCCCAAGTCCGGGGTCTCTGCGGAGAAGATCGACTCTCACTTCGAAACCCTCCCTCTAGTGTACCGCCTCCGGGAGGACGGGCGGCCTAAGGTCCCGGGACGGTGCCTCCCCACGCCCGGCCCCACTACCGCGGCGCTCCCTCCCGGGCAGGGGCCGCGAGGCGCGCGGGCGTCACGGAGGGTGCGCGCCCAGCGGGTAGGCGCGCACGGGCGTGGGGGTTGGGAGGGGGTTCAACTGAGGGGTCAGGCGCCGCGGGAGAGGACAAGGGAGGCGCTGTGCGGACGTGCGGTGAGAGGCAGAGAAGCAGGGGCCAGGTGGGAGGCCGCAGAGAAGAGCCGCGGGACGTAGGAGGGAGGTGCGGGAGGTGTGGAGTGGGGTACAAAGACGGGATGCGCGGAAGAAGGGAAGGGCTGCCACCAAGCGGCGTCGCGCCCCCCGCGTGACGGACGCTTCTCCCCGCGACGTAGCGGCGGAGAAGAGGCCTCGGCTCTCACCTCCGGGCTGGGAAGGACAACCCGCAGTACCGGGGAGAAGCAGGATAAGCGCCAGGCTGGAAGCAGCTTCCGGTCCTCGCGGTGGGTTGGGGGCGGGGCCAGGATAACGGAGCGGTTGCCATGGAGACGAGCCACCGTCGCCTGGGGCTTCCTGAGAGGCCACGCCTGAGCTAGAAGGGGATAAATAACCTATGAGTGGGCATTCAGCTGCTCTGCATACCGGTTCAAATAAACCAGCGTTGCTATTTATCTGAGTACTTTTACTTACATTAATCTTATTCTTTCAGTCACCCAGCAAGGTTATTTAGATTTTACAAGGAATAAAAGTTAGGGTTACGTGACTTGCCCATGGTCATAGAGAGGGGAGACTCCTATGCTTGCAACCGCTCAGCACGTTACTGTAGTAGTACCCTCCGCTACTGAGGTTGGTACGCTCCGAGTATTTATGTTTTAAGGAGAAGGTTTGAGACCTCCGCATCCATGTTTTCACAGGAGAAACTAATGGCCCTTTAAAAAGGTGAGAACCTGCTCACGCGTATTTTGGGACACACACACACACATATTTGGGCTATATATATATATGCGTGTGTATATATATATACACGCATATGTATATATATATTTCCTCAGAATCTTAAGGAAATTTAAAAATAAATTTGAGCTACAAGAGCTACAAAGCCACAGTCCCGCATATGGGCTTCCTCCTCCACCCACTTTACCCAGGGACTTTTGGAAATATACTTGTAAAGGAAACGAATTAGACTGGGAGAGGACAAAGATGCTTTGAAAATCACTTGCTAATTAATATATAACAATAACAAGAAAAAACTCTTGGTGTGACCAAAAAAAAAAAAGTATGTTAGTACTGGAGTCTGAAGTGTTGAGAGAAAAGGCTGGGTTAGTCAGTCTCAACCAGAATTAGGAAGTTAAGGGAGATATTTGAATCTTAATTAACTTACAATTACATTAAATTTGAAGAGATTCTTGCTTCAACAGGGGGCTATCACTAGATAACGTTTGTTGCTGAGGCAATTGCTAACACAAATTGCAGAAGGAAATGTGTTTATGTCATGGTGGGTGCGTTAAATGACTCCAGGCAATAAAGAATCTGAAACAATTCTTCAAGGGTAATTCTGGCAACCATGTTAAATCTTAGAAGGTGGTTTAAGGAGAAAATGAACACCAGTCAAAAACGGCAAGGAGAATAAGGAATTGTGAAAAGCCATAGGATTTGGCAAGAGGTCAGGGGTGAATTTATGGGTTCTGATTCCACCACATAACCAGAACTAAGAAGCTAAACTTAAAAAAAAAAAAAAAAAAAAAAAAGCAAATTAAAAGATTGCTTATGAAAGTTTCACAGTGAAATAAAGGACAGGTTTTTGTTTGTTTGCTTTTTATTAATGTTTGAAGATAGATTAGAAAGAAGGTCCCAGTAGCGGTAGCATGGTAAACACTGGGAATTCAAATGTAAGATACAGATTCTTGCTCTTTAGGAACTGATAAATTAGTTAAGAAGAAGGGTGTATAAATTGACTATTCCAATCAAAGTGACATGTTCTGATGGAGCTGTCTACAGATGCTATTAAAGCCCAAAGAAGGGAAAGTATTAGGGTTAGGGGTGGATAGACTGGGATTGGAGGTGATGGGGAAAACTGTGTTGATACATTTCTGATTGAAGGACCAGCGTGGAATGTTTAGAATTACTGGATTGAGAGACAGCAGGCCATGAATGGCCGAGGATGAAGATGAAGAAGTAAGAATCTAATTTTAAAAGATTTGGCAGGCCAGGTAAAAGGCTATGTATGGACTAAAATTTTAAGCAGAATCTTAAGTAAGTGGCACAAGCATATCTGCAATTCATATAGAATTCTCTTCTGGCAACAAGAAAGATGGATTTGATGGGAGACAAAATTCAAGGCAGGGTGACCAGCTCTGAAGCTATTGCAAGAACCCGAGCTGCAACTGATGGAGGTCTGAACCAGTGCAGAGGGAGCGAGGATAGAGGCAGATTCGGGAAACACATGGGAGGCTGGTGCTCGTTTGGATAGTAGACTTATAATGGATTGTGAGATAGTGTGTCTTTCAAAGAAGTATGAAAAAACATTGAGTAGGTTTGATAGTGGCTTATATGGACATTTGAGGGGATATTTTATAGACTGAGTCTGATAGACTGAGGCTGAATGAGATGCTACAATCAATACTTGTACATAATTAAACATTTTGTGAGATTATGTGAAAACAAATTAAATGTGCTCTATATCTGAATGCTTTTCCTATGTAAGAATATTAAATTTCCTATGAATTTCATAAACCACTTATAAACACAGTGAAAGAGGAGGAGGAGGGCAATCATTCTATATTGACATCACAAAGTCGTTTGCTCCTTGACCTTCTATTCTTCTTCATCACTATATTTCTTTACCTGGCCATTAGCTTTTAGGGATGTGGATGCAGTCCTGGGGAGCTGTACTTGGTGGTGGGATGAGGGGAAGGACCGCCCTTTTCCATTCTAGGGCCATCGACTTTTAAATTATGTGTATTATAACATCATTTATAGAGAATAAACTGTAATTTTACCTTCTATTCCCCTTTAAGCCTTCTATATTGAGGCTTCTACCCTCACTCCTTCACTTGTCTTCCCTATTACTAAATTAAATTCACTTATTTTAGTCCTCATCTTCTCAGCATTTCACATTAATTATAGTACTTCCACTTTGAACTCTCTGTCCATTTTTATTACTATACTATCTTCGGGTTCTTCTTCTGAACATTCCTTATGGTGGTTCCTCTGGTCTGCAACCCTGCGTATTATTAGCGTTCTCCATTGTTCTGTCTTTGGTGCTCGTACTTTTCATGCTACAGACTATCTGTGGGCTAGCTCATCTATCTTCTTCTATAAGGCTTCAACTACCATCTCTAACTAATGAGTTCCAATTTATATCTTGAGTTTGATCTTTTCTGAGCCTCCTCACCATAGAGCCAACTGCTTACCAAACATCTCTGTTCGTTTCACAGGTATGTTAAACTAATTATGAGTTATTCCTCACTTTCCCTACACACATCTCTTTTTCCTCCGTATTTCCTGGACTAGTACTACCCTCCACCCATTCCCCCAGGAGAAATCTGAGATCTTCCAAGACATTTATGTTTGACTCATGTGCAAGTCAGGCAGGGTCTATATCGCGTTCATTCTGTGCTCTTTGTGTCCTTTGTTCCCTTTATGGTGGCTGGCACATTGATCTCTACTTAATTCATGCTTTATAAATACATGAATTAAAAAAGAAGAGGATCAAGTTGATTAGAGGGTCAGTTTCTCACTAGTAATGGGATTATGGGAGTGGACTGGAAACAAAAGGATACGAAATTTGATTGTTTTTGGTAATGAGAGCTCAGGGTAAGGACTGAAGGAGATCAAGTATGAAACCGTGATGTTAAATATGGAATTTAGCAAAAGACTTAAGCCAGATTTAAAGGCATAGTTACCAGAGAAGGCAGATAATCCACAAGGAGGAATGCCCACAGAGCTGTAGCAGGTAGATAGATCGAAATAAAAGCATAATGATTTGATGACATTTTAAGGTGAAGAGATTGAAATAATAAATTTCATGTAATACTGAAAATCCATGTCTGGGAAGACAGTAAAGCCTATTGAGAGGGAGATCTATGGTAGAGTTTCAAAGTCTGCTATAACCTTGGGTGTTTAGCACACTATCAACAGGGGTCTTGCTACTCATCTCTCTCCTAAGAGATGGAGTTGCATGTATTCATTGATGAGTTGGTTCTCCTCCACACACTGGAACTAAACATTTGGTAATACCTGATTTAGTACTGTATTAGTTTCTAGGGCTGCCATAACAAATTACCGCAAACCTGATGGCTTAAAATAGCAGAAATTTATCTCATGGTTCTGGAGGCTGGAAATCTGAAATCAAGGCATCAGCAGGGCCATGTTCCCTCTGGAGGCTCTAGAGAAGAATCTTTCCTTGCCTCTTCCTAACTTCTGATGTTTGCTGGCAATCCTGCATCACTCCAGTCTCTGCTTCCTTCTTCTCTCTGTATCTAAATGTGGCTCTGTGTCTCATCTCCTTTTAAAAGGACACCAGTCATTAGATTTAGGGCCTACCCTAATCTAATATGACCTCATCTTAATTAATTACATCTGTTAAAAAAATATGCATTTCTAAATAAGATCTCATTCTGAGCTGTCAGGTGGATGTGAATTTGAGGGGAACACTACTCAACTCATTACAATGTCTTTACCAGCTACCAATTTATTGAAATTCACCCTTTTTTGCCTGTTCTGTAAACATTAAATGGGCCTCATAAGTATTTTCCCTTTATCAATGAGCACAGTGTTGTGATTTGTCAGTAAGCGGCTGTAGAGAGACATTGCGGGAGGAAGGGCTTCCCTTCCTGGCTCTGGTCTGCTGGCTATGCAAGCTGTGTGTGCAGCTTTTCCAGTACCCGGCAGCAGCTTTTTCTGGCTGCTGTTTCCTTCTGCACCCTCCTGGTCAGTTTCTAGCAACCTGCCTCAAGCGAGACTCTTCCCCGTGAATGGCTTTCCCTTGTAATCTAAAGGGAAGATTTCAGCAAGTTCCACTACGATGGCATAATAGTGACTTCTCTGCTATCCAATGAGCCATGTATGTGCACTGTAGAGGAGGCTCCTAACAATCAGATGGGAAAATTGACACACTCATTGGATATAAGTCAGTCTTATCCTAGTCACCTCAGTGCTTGCTCAATGGGCCATAAACAAGGTGGCCACAGAATGGCAGGGATGGAGGCTATATATGGGTTCAGGAGCATAGACTGCCTCTACCCAAGCCTGACTTGGCTAACATTACTGCTGAGCACCTAAACTGTCAACAACAGAGACCAACACTCAGTCCCTCATATAGCACCACTCCCCTTGCGGACCAGCCAGCCACCTGGTGGCAGGTTGATTACATTGGACCTTTTCATAGAGGAGGCAGAGATTCATCCTCATTGGAATATACATCTATTCTGAATATGGATTTCCCTTCATGATACTTCAGCCAGGCCTACCATCTTTGTGCATATGAATGCTTTCTCTATTATCCTGGGATTCTGTACAGCATTGCTTCTCATCAAGAAGCTCATTTCACAGCAAAGAAAATACAGCAGTTGGCTTATGCCTGTGGAATCAACTGGTCTTACCACATGCTCCATCACCCAGGAGCAGTTGGCCTAATTGAAAGTTGGAATGGCTTAATGAAGACTCAGTTGTAGTACCAGTTGGGAGGCAACATCCCAAAACAATGAGATTATGTCTTACAGGGTACACTACATGTTTTGGAACAGAGTCTGTTATATGATGTTCTCTTCTAGAGCCAGAACACGTGAATCTGGGTATCATGGGGTGGAAGCAGAAGTGGATTCTCCCACTCTTAAACTCAATAACTCTTTTACAGAACTTTTCTTTCTGTCTCAGTAATTTTGAGCAATGCTTGTTTGGAAGTCATTGTCCCCGAGGGAGGAATGCCTCCACCAGCAGATACAATGGTTCAATTGAATAGGAAAGTGAGACTGCCTCCTTGATATTTTAGACTTCTTATGCCATTAGACCAAATGGTTAAAAAAAAAAAAAAGTTATTCTAGGTGAGGTACTTGAAGTTGGGTTGCTACCACACAATGTGGGAAAGGAGGACTATGTCTGAACCCCAGGGAGTTATCTGGGGGTGCCTCTTAGTACTTCCTTGTCCAATATAAAAATTACCTGGAAACCTACAGAAACCAAAAAAGGCAGGATTGAGGACTAAAACCCTTTGGGAGTGAAGGTCTGGGTCACTCTAGTAGGCAATGAAACGTGATCAGCTTAATTTCTGCCTGAGGATGGGGGAAATGTGAACTGGGTAGTGGAAGAAGGAAAACACAGATATCACTGACAGCCTCACAACACATCAAAAAAAAAAAAAAAAAGACAGTCACTTTGTATATTTTCTATTTACTACTTATATGTATGTGTGTTTATTTTATATGCTAACCATTTCTTCTCCTTCACATTTTATTTTATGTACATGTAGTTGAAAGTTAACAATTTATTCCTTAGGTAACAGAATATTCAGTGGGACTCCGCCTGAATGTGAGCAGTAATTAACATAACAGTGACGGATACAATGACTGTTGGGACAGTGTATCTCTACATTTTGAGGAAAAGGTGAGAACCTTTTCCTTTAAGACAGACAGTTGTATTTTGTTACGGGAGGAATTAGAGTTGGTTTATTGATGTACAGAAGGGTATAGGAGAGTGCACATGAAAACTAAGAGGCCGAAGGATACTCATTTGTATCTCTGTGCTTTTGCTGAAACTATTCTTTGAATTTTAAATAGCTCTTATCCTCTCAATTTTGTTACCTTTTCCCTCTCATGTCTCTGAAGAACTTGAAAATATCACACATTAAGCAGCTAACCATATACTGAATGTAATTTGCCTCTAATTATTTGATGTATTACACTGCCCCTCCACCAGCCCCAGTCTACTAGATCCTAAGCTCTTTTAGAACTATGTCTCATTCCTTTTTGTATTATCCATCCAAAACACACATACAACAAGTCAGTGCTTAATGAATACCTCTTAATTAAATAGTTGTCCTTACTTGCTGTACCAATTAATCTTTTTCTTGCTACAAATTCGGTGTTTTAGCTAATATCGTGTTTCCCAACCTAATTTGACTAGAGAGCACCTTTAACATTAATATGTAATTTCTCAAAACGAGTTAGAAATTTAAAAAATAACTCCAATTTTTGCTTGATATGGAGCAGTGATTTATATAAGATATATTATTTTGGATTAACACGTTGTACCATAAAATTATTTTAAAAATATACTTGATAATATTTGTAATATGGCTTTTCTTCATTATTTAAAAATAATTCTATAAAATGAATTAAAATGACATACTAACATTCTTCAAAAAATTAAAAATAGAATTACTATGTGATCCAGTAATTCCAATTCTGGGTATATACACAAAAGAATTGAAAGCAGAGTCTCAAAGTGATATTTGTACATCCAAGTCCATAGCAACATTACTTACAATAGACAAAAGATGGAAGCCACACAAGTGTCTATCAGCAGATGAATGGAAATAAGATGTGCCATATATACAGTAGAATATTGTTCAGCCTTAAAAAGGAAGGAAATTTTGACATATGCTTACAACATGGATGAATCTTAAGGATATTATGCTAAGTGAATAAGCCAGTCACAAAAAATAAAATACTGCAGGATTTCACTTATATGAGTGAAATCAATAGAGCAGTCAAATTCATAGACAGAAATTAGAATGGTGGTTGCTGGGGGCCGAGGAAGGGGGAATGAGGGATTATTTAATAGGTACAGAGTTTCAGTTTTGCAAGATGGAAAGAGTTCTGGAAAATGGTTGCACAATAACATGAATATACTTAACACTGCCGAACTAACTGTACACTTAAAAATGGTTAAGATGGTAAATTTTACATTATGTATATTTTACTACAATTAAAAAAAATCCAACAGAGTCTATAAAATCAGATATAGAGACAATTATTCAGGAATGAATAAAAAGATTATTGAGAAAAATTAAAGACCTAAATAAATGGAGTGATATCCTATGTTTACAGATTAGAAAAATTAGAGTTGGTTTATTGACGTACAGAAGGGTACAGGAGGGTGCACATGGAAACTGAGAGGCCAAAGGATACTCATCTGTATCTCTGTGCTTTTGCTGAAACTATTCTTTGAACTTTAAATAGCTCTTATCCTCTCAATTCTGGTATTATAAAACCGACAGTTCTTTCTAAAATTATGCAGATTTAATGCAATCCCAATAAAAATTTCAACACTTTTTCTGGAAATTGAAAAGTTTACACTAACATTTATATGGAAATGCAAAGAGTTAAGAAGAGCCAAGACACTCTTAAAGGAGAAGAATTAGGTGGTAGGACTTCCTCTGTTGGCTATTAAGATGTAGTAAAAGTCTGTAGTAACTGAAACGGTGTGATAGTAAAGAAAGGATAAATAAAAATATCAGTGGAAGAGATGAAAGATTCCAGGAATAGAGCCACACATACATGGTTACTTGATGCGTGACACAAATAACACTGCAAAATAGAGGGTGCAAGGTGGTCTTTCAATAAATGATGTTAGATCAATTAAATATATAAAAACACATAAAGAAAAATAAAATTTTATCCCTACCTCACACCATACACAAAAATCGCTTCCAAGTCAATTGTAGACCTAAATGTGCAAAGCAAAACAACCAAGATTTTGGAATATAATGTAGGAAAACATCTTCAAGATATTGGAATAGGGAAAGATTTTTTTAAAATAAGGTACTAAAAGCACTAACCACAAAGGAGAAAAAAATGATAAATTTCACTTTTTAAATTCACAATTTTTATTCATCAAATGACTGAAAATGCAGGAAAATGTGGGATCCCAGGATGATAGCTAAGCAACAAATAAGAAGGTAAATAATGGGCTCATTTTGAGCAGTAGCACTGAAGATAGCTCTGCCGATTTTTAAAAGTAGTATTGTTGAAGGTTCTAGATTTGTTTAACAATATTGAGAGGATCTTATAGCTTCAGTGGAGAATTTGGGCATTAATTTTGATAAGTATCCATAAAACTAAGCAAATAAAAAGTTAAGCAATGTGATAATTTTCTAGGAAAAAGACACAAGGATGTTACCAAAAAGAAAACATAATTATACAATACTTCCTGGTTCCTCTGTGAACAATACTTACAAAATCATAATATGGTAAAAGTGATTTATTAATATTGTATTATAACTATATTTAGAAGGGGGGGAGGAGGTAAGGGAAGAAAGAAATCCCCATCTCCCAAGATAGTAATGTAGTGTTCTGTGCTCTCTTCTCCACAAGAGGGCACAAGCTGCATAAGATTTTTGAGTGGATTGTTCCAGTGCTAGCCTTTGGTTACTAACAACGGACTTAACAACTACTTCCATTTTGGTAGAGTTGACAAACTGTTACTGTTACAATCCAGACAACTATCTCTGAGGTCCAAGGCACTTTACAAGATGAATAAGACATAATTCAAAGCACTTACAATCTAGTGGTATCACAGAGGGATCAAGAATGATATATTTGAAGGACATCCTAAGTACCCAAGACATCTGTAGATAGCTAGCTGGAGGTGTTCCTGCTGGAAGGTTGAAATGGGGGGCACTGTGTGGGGGCACTATGTGCAGGTGGCAGCACACCAGCAGCAGTATCAATGACACATTTGGGTGAGGCAGGGGGGATAGGATAGAATGCACATAGGGAGATCAACTGTGGGAGCACTGAGGGCCCAGGGGGGCTGTGGAAATTTAGGAAATAGTATACCAGAAGACTTGGGGGCAGTGATGAAAGAGGAGAGTATTTCTTAGCCAGTACTCTACCTGCAAACACTGGACAGACTCAGAGGTCTCTCTCTTTAAGTTTCTGAATATCCCTTTCAGATTCACACAGCAGTTCTGTTCTTCTCTGTACCCCACCCACTTGCAGCTTGCTCTGTTCTCTCAAGGCTCATGATCTTCACCCACCTCATCCCCATGACCTCTCCTCACGAAAGCCATTTTCCTTGTCCAGGGCCCTTTCCTCTAAAAGACTGGTATTTTGCTTTAGACCTTTCCCCCTTATCTGAGAGTTTGTTCTCACGTGTCAAACCCAGGCTGCCTTCTTGTCCGGGACCTCTAAATTCCTCTGACTTCTCTCCCTGGTCTTAGCCTGTTTCATCTATTAATGTTGTAGCCGCCAGCCCCCGAAAGAATCATGGACCACCAGAAGTCAGTGAGTTATAGGGAATACACTCTTTATTCAGACAGTTGGGTCTGCCAGGGGTACGCAGACCCCAAATTAAGCAGCCTCAAAATGTAGAGGTACCAGGTTTTTAAGCCCAAAACTCCATTCTTCATTCTGTCTGCACACAAAGGTCTATTTTTCTTCTATTCATTACCTGTCAACTCACAGGTCAGGTGCGTAAACGGGGTTACAGAAGCAGAAAGCTTGTTTAGAATGTTATGTTCCTATAATCAAAGGCCTATGTTTCTATAGCGATAGTCAAACAGTAATTTCCAGTAAGAGTCATTTTTTTTCAGCCACTACATTAAGCCTCCCTGGTTTCCAGGTATCTTTTCTTCACCCGGACCCATCCTCTTCCAATAAAGATAGAAAGATGGGATTGCCATCTTTCTTCCACATCTGCTGCCTGATCAGCTTGCCTCTGTCAGAACCTGAGAGAGGCACTGGCTCTCAGAACCCATGAAGCTCGCACGAATATGGCTGACACTGTTTTCACGGCTTCTGTTTTTCCGTTTGTGGCCTGCTCTTTACGTTCTATCCTTGGCATTTCAATTTAATACCACAAGTATTTTCAAAGCAATGGTTGTGCTCTTGGGCTCTGAACTTGAAAAGTGGAAAAGGTAAGCACAATACTTTTAAATCTCAAACCTGGTTCTCTAAGAGCATTTCTGATTGAGCTTATCTGCTGTGCAGTATAATGTAATGGAAATCACACCGGACCAGGGGCCATAACACACAGGCCCTTCTCTTGGTGCTGCCCTTCTTGGTCAGGACACCTGGGGCAGGAGAATTTACCTTGTGAGCCTCAGTTTTCTTATCTGTGAAATGAAGGTAATGATACTAATTACCTAATAGGATTGTCCTAAGGAATAAGTGAGGTAATAAATAAATTAGGTAGTTGCTTGTGTCTAGGAAATCCTTTACACTAAAAGGAAACACTAAAGAAACAAAGCTGCTATTATTATTACTACTGCTATTATTTCTTCATCTGTGAAACTCAAGTGGGATTGCCAAGAGAGGACTTAAAGATCTCAAAGAGGCCCCTTCAGGTTCTTTCCTCTGGCTTTGTCAAATACGATTTGTCATACGTGCTTGTCATGTTTCGTATATAACTCAATCCTTATAGCTTCCCTTATCTGTTTTTCTCCTCTGGCAACCCCTACCTGACCCCAGCCCTTGCAACACCTTAGTAAACAGCCCCCCTCTGCTTGAAAGAACAACTTGTTTCCTTTCTGGATGCAGTGGCTTCACCATCTGGGGAGTCAGCGCCGGACAAGTGGGGCACACAGGCCAAACCAGAGGCGTCTCACCACCTCTACTCACACTCAGGTTTCTAGATAAATATGGGTCAAAAGACACCCTATGGTTGCCACGACAAACCAGCTGGTGTATAAAAATGTATTTATTTCTATTTTGGTGGAAAGTCTCAAACCAGTAAGGTTGCCTTTCTGGGCCTGAAGGGAGCGCTGAAACTTCACTGATATGTTAAGCTGATCTGGTTGCCTGGTCCGTTTTAGGACACCTCTGTTTCCTGGCTTTTTGCTGCCTTCCTGCTTTGGAATAACAGCAGCCATGACTAACTCTCCATTAATTGCACAAGCAACCAAGCACAGCAGAATTTGAAAAAGGGGCTATTGTTGCCTCAGTTCAGGCTAAATGGTAGGTGCTGCGTCCCCAAGTGATCATAAAGACTACCTTAAAGAGGAGGTTTCCAAAACTGGTTCTGAGACCCCATCTGACCTCCTCCTTTTGGCTAGAAAAGAAATTTTAAAAGGCTGAAAAGATGCTGGGAATGAGAAGGGATTTTGGAGAGAGCTGCCTGTGCACTGGTCTTAAGCTGTGCTGCAGAGGGAGGCAGCGGGGGGGGGGGGTGGGGGGGGAGGGGGGTGGTGGTCGTAGAACCAGTTTTGGGATTTCCATCTCCTATGGCTCCCGCATAGCAGGGGCCCGTGTTCACACAGTTTGCCGGGACAGAGGGAACCTGCGAGTATTTCTCAAGGACCAGACTTGGGCCACTCAAATGAGAAAGCTGGCACAGGGTTGTTTTCTATCCCAACCAAGGAGGCTACCTGACAGCAGAACCCCACAGCAGAGTAAGTTCTGAGGCTCCGTCAGGTACATAAAGGCTGAGGAAGTTGTCTTGAGTGACTGAGAGGTCCGCACAGACTAGGGGGTCTCCGAAAAGCCCACAAAAGCACCTCAGGGAGGAAAGTACTTGTTTCACAGAGGGAGTTGATGCCAGATCATCATGGAATTCCAAGTAGTAGAAGAATTTTCCTGCCCACCTTCACCACCTCCACCCTGGGTGGAGTCAGAAACGACTGCAAAAGGAGGAGTGAAAGTCAGGGAGGTTTAGAGGGAAAAGAAATGATTCAGGACCTTTCCCCCTGCAAGTGTCATGGCAGAGGAGGGGAAACCTGGCCCAAACGTGACGTTTAAAGTTTATTATTATTATTATTATGCTGTATACCACACTTGAACTTAAGTGACCAGAGATCCTTTTGTAACTCATAAGTAACCAGAAAAATCTTAGGAGCTGCCCGAGTGTTTCTCCATGGGGCAGGGAAGAACTAGACCCACCACAGGGGAAATAAATGATGTTCTCTGTTCCCATCTCCAAGAAGCCCATTGGTCCATGTAGCGATCGGGCCAGCAATCCGTGCCAGAGTTAGGAGTTCAATGAAGTGGCATGAGAAGTGGCAGCAGCTGTGGGCTTTATTCTGGAGCAGGATCCTGAGCCCAGGAGAGTTCCTGCCCCATCCCTAGGAGCAGAGGGTTGTCACTTCTCCCAGAAGCAATGGGTCTCTGCAGAGCTTGAGGTGCGATGGGGAGGAGAGGGGAGAAGGGAAAGTGTAAAACAGACTGTTTAGAGGGAGGGGGCGTGAATTCGTCCAAGGATGCAGTGACCTGGCTGGCAGGGCCTATGCTCATTTGATATTTGTGAAAGAATCTTCCTAGCTGTGACATTCTTGTTCCTTTGGCTCTGGTTACTCAGATCTGATGTCTGGGTGGTTCTGGTTAACCAGTACTGGAGGTTTGCCCCAGTAGAGAGAAAAGGTTACAAGACAGTTAAGGGTATCAGAAGGCAAGTGGTGATGTGCCAGACCACAGATAGTCTGAGATGCATAAGGATGAAAGTGAAATGCTGGTCCCGATGACCATGCTCTGGGGGTCCAAGTGTTGGAGCTGGGATTCTGTAGAGAGTGAGAACCATAGGAGATGGAAGTGCTAAGCGTGCTTTTGAAGGAGGACGATTTATTTGTGCAAGTAAGAGCTGGAGTTAGGCTGTGGGCAGCTGAGGTGTTGTAGAGGCAGAGGGTAGTTGCTGAGATAATGAAGGACTAAAGCTAGAATGTGGTGGCTCATCCTTGGTACAGAAGTGATGTACAGGTTGGACAGGACCAGGCCAGTCAGGTGCTAAAGTCTCGTAGAGTGGGGAGATAAGTATAAGTCAGCCACAAGCAGGGTCATGGGTGGTGTAGTCCTTGGGGCATGAACTTTAAGTGTAAGGGAGGACAAATGGATTAGAAATAGATGTGATTGGTAGGAATGACTGGAATGCTGCAATGTAATATCCAGTTAGTAAGCCCTAGTCCTTTCACCATACACACACTACACAGCCTGAGCTGACGGAGGCTGAGCATTACTTGGCCCCAGTTCAGGACAGACTGACCCCCACGTTCCCATCACTGATTCACCCCTAGGCCTCCCGGGATGAGATGTGCTACAGAGTGAGAGAAGCAGAGATGGCCTGAGGTGTTTTCCCTCTGCCTTTCTTTTTCATTTGGAAGAGAGAATTATTTGCCTTGGTACATAGGCTGGCCAGGAGCCAGCCATATCAGTGCTCTCCAGTGGCTCTCCACAGCTCATTGGGGTGGCTGAGGCTGGGGTGAGCAGCCAAAGCTTTACCAGTGCCTCCCTTCTGCAGGAATCCCCACCCTCCTGCAGGAATTTACAGATAACCTTCAATTCACAAATACCAAGTGCTCAGGGCGGGTGGGGTGCTTTGATGGATGTGTTGAAGGACAATCCCTGCCTTCAAAAAGCCTACAGATTGGCAGAAGAAAAAAGGCTTATATGAGCCAGACAGAAGGAAGTGTGAATAACCAAAAGTTCATGTGCAAGAGGCAAGCACGAGGGGGTGGAAGACATCCTGGGTAAGGCAGCTGCAAGCTAGGCTGGAAAGGAAGGCTGAATCATAGCAGGAAGGTTGAAACTGGCAGTTGGACACAATCATGGTTAATAGTTCCTGGTGTTTGAACCAGCAGCCATAGAAGGGTAGTGCCTTTTGTCACTCCTCTGTGTATGTTCAGATGTGTGTGTAAAGCAAACTGGAACAAACACATCTGAATGGTTCTTTTTCTCAGGGGGTAAGTTTCAACATATGAATTGTACTGCTCATATCACTGCAAGAAAGCAAAGCCATGCTCAGGTTGATACACATTCTGTGTTTGCATGAAGTATCAGATTATAATGATTTATCTGTGGGAACAACTTGCCTCATATACTTTACATTTCTCCTACTCTAGATCTACAAGCGATACTGACTCGTAAGTGTTTAGACACCAAACCTGGAAGCAGCAGGCATATCCTTAGCATCCCCAATGTCTTCCAGTGGCCTTAATTTTCCTCCCCAGAAATCTGCTCAGAGTCTAATCCAAGGCCTGGCACACTCTCCTGATTGACAGTCTTCTTTCTTCATCCCTAGCTCTCCCTCACAAGCAGGGTCATTAGAGCCACAGGAGCTCATGAGTTCTCCTGGAGGAAGAGAGGGGGTGGGGACAAAGGCCCCAGAAAAAAACTGGAACAGATGAAAAGAGAGAGCAGAAAGAGAGTGGAGGGGTGGCAGAGAAGCAGGGGGGTGGGTCTGCAGTATCAGATGCTGTCCCTCCCTGTAAGCAGGACTGAGCTGAGGGGCTGAGGGGCGATTGCAGGAGCTGGTGAAAGATGCTGAGGAAGGCTGGGGGTGGGGTGTAGAAACCAGATTGCAATCAGGCCAGGTGTGAGAAAATGGAAGAAGCAAGTGCTGACAGTTCTTTCAAGAAGTCTAGCTGAGAAAGGGCAGGGAGAGATGACGCAATAACTGCAGAGAAAGTGTTTTTATGATGGGTGAGGTTTGGGCATGGCAAAAACTCTGCTTTTTATTTAAATGCTCCTTGGTTGTAGGATGTTAAAGCCAGCGTGATAACTAGTCAGCCTGTAGGTAGGGACACTCACAGAGCTCTGCCTCTGACAAGACCATGATTGTACATGGTCACATGTATATCACAGCGCCAGTGGCTCTCAGACAAAGTTCCACTCAGGACCGCCTGGGCTGGGGAGTGGACAGCATCTAGATTACTTAGAATCACTACAGGCTTATGGCAAAAATTTAAAATACACACACACACACACACACACACACAAGGAAAGAGGAGAAAATAACTCAGAAAAATATTCATAGAAATGGAAATGATTTTTAAAAATTTACCAACCTCTAAAAGTTAACTATGTTGGATTTAAAAACATTGCACCCCCCTAAAGCTCTAAGAGGCTTGCATAAAAGCAGGGGTTCTATGCACATCCTAGGCGGTGGTGGGTATGATGATCCGCATTTTAGTAGAAAGGCCAGCTATACTCAGAGTGTATCTGATGACTAGGGACACCTTCAGTGGTTCATAAACACTTGCCATTAACATCAGCTCAAGGAGAAAAGAGGACCTG
Organism: Rousettus aegyptiacus; assembly: GCF_014176215.1. Classification (NCBI taxonomy): domain Eukaryota; kingdom Metazoa; phylum Chordata; class Mammalia; order Chiroptera; family Pteropodidae; genus Rousettus; species Rousettus aegyptiacus. Next base: position 66,428,522 of record NW_023416287.1, read on the forward strand.
GAGGCCAGCATTTGCTGGTTACAGGCAAAGGAGGTTAACTTGGAAGGAATTAGCATATTTATATAATACGAGCTCCCAGGGAAGGATTTCAGGATGGTGAATGTCTTAATTAAATGACACCATGCTTCAAAAAAACTATAATTAAAACCAAAGTAATTAAAATTAAATAGAATGAATTTAACTGCTAAACTAAAGCATATTAATTATATCTTAGAGGGGCAGCAAAAATCTGCTCCTCACCAATGTGGAGTAACAGAGACCATATTTACCTCCTACCTGAAACAACCAAGAAAAACAAAAGAAGAAAAAGAAAAGTGGACCAAAATATATGAAACAATGGTTTTTAAAAGACTGGACGTCTGACAACAAAGGACAGCAATCCTGAGATAAGGGAAACAAATGATTGCCCCAGCTTATTGCTTTGAGTGTTTTCAGTACAGGGAAGGGGACCCAAACAAAGCAATACCCAACTACGTGCTACCTGCAAGAAACCTATTTAAATATAAGAATGGAAATAGAGACAGAAAGCAAATTGGTAGTTGCCAGGGGTTGGGGAGGGAAAATGGGAAGCGACTCCTTAATGGGGTACAAGGTTTTCTTTTGGGATGATGAAAACATTTTGGGACTAAATAGAGGTAGTGATTGCACAACATTGTGAATGTACTAAATGACACTGAATCGCACACTTTTAAAATGGTTATTTTGATGTCACGTGAATTTTACCCGGCCCCCCCCCAAAAAAAATTAGGCATACAGGGGAACAAAACAATATAAATAACTGGAAGAACCAGAGACCCACAAAAGATCTAGGGAATGAAGTTACAAAATTGACTTTAAAATAATTATGTTTTCTGTTTTCACTGAAAGATGAAAGTTGTATTTTGAAAGAAATATAAACTATAAAAAAAGGAAACTCTGAAACTGTAAACATGGCAATCAAAATTAGTAACTCAGTGGGTTTAACAGCAGAATAGATAGCTGAAGAGGGAATTAATGAAATTTTGATGGATTACAAAACAATGAAAAGATGAAAAACATAAGTGAAGGTAAGAGACAAAGAAATTGCAGAAAGAAGTCCCATGAGAGAGGAGAGGACGAATGGGACAGAAGCACTATTAGAAAAGTTAATAGTAGATAATTTAAAAAAATTGATTAAAGATATTTAGCCATAAATTTATAGCTGACTTTCAAGCAGAAACAATGGAAATAGGAAGACAGTGGAATGATATCTTCAAGATGCTAAAAGAAAACTATCAGCTAATAGATGGCATAGACAACAAGTGCTCCAGCAGTTCATAAGTGGGACATTCACTTAGGACAAGAGAAAGATGACGAGATCGCAGGAGATGGGCAAGGACTGAGAAGTCCACTAAAGAGGCATTAGCAAGGGATATTCCCCAGGCAGATGGTCAGGAAAGCTCAAGGTCTACTGCTGGGACAATGAGCCAATCTGTTTGGGTGATGCCGAGAAACAATTACTAGGGGTGGTTTGGACACTGAGGCCGGAAAGGGTCAGTAGGAGAAAGACGGTGAAAGATCTCATCCTATAGATGATGGGAAATACTGAAGGTGTTTTTGTAGCATCCCTAACTTTTTTCTTGGTAGGGAGCTACTACTAAAAGTCTTGCTCACATTTTTCTGATATAGATATAAATCATGCTGTCTCTTGCTACTTTACTATGAGTGAAATGAAATTTAGATAAGTGCCAGCTTCAGCGGGCACTGTACTTTCAATCCCTTGAGAGGAAATAGTATTGAATTACCACTTTCTAGGAATCCAATTGCCATAAATCTTATTTCATCTTTGATTTGTTACTCTGGAGCCAGTGAGACAGTAAATTAGGGAGGGAGGGAAAATAAAGAAGTTTCCTTTCAAAGTCATTTCCGTATGGCTGAACTTTTAAATTATTTTCTAAGAACCAACTTCTTAAAATATTGTCATTACATCCATGTGTATTTATGTAAATCTTCCTGTATTTCATGTATAATAGCTTTATAGAAATAGAATTGCCATATAAGATTCTGCATATATTTAAAGCGTACAAATTAGTAGACTTTGACATACGGATGAATCCATGAAGTCATCACCAATATCAAAATAGTGAACAAAGTCTTCATCCCCCCAAATTTCTTTGTGCCCCTTCATAATCCTTTTTTCCTATCCCTCCCTACACACCTTCTTTCAACCAGTGATTGCTTTCTATCACTATAGATAGATTGGTTTGCGTTTTCTACAATTTTTAATAAATGGAATCACACAGTAGGTACATTTATTTGGTCTGGCTTTTTTCACTCAGTATACTAATTTTGAGGTTCATTCATCTTGTAGTATGAATCAATAGTTCATTCTTTTATTTATTTTTTTAATGGGCCCCTCTCTCAGGCAAACCCATTCCAGGGCGTCCTGCCCTCCACAAAGAAAAAAGAACTCTCTCTGGGGCTCCTGCCGGCTCCTCCAGGATGGGTCGCATTACTGCACTGGTAGTTCATTCCTTGTTATTGCTGAGTCGTATATCATCATGTGGCTATATCATAAGTTGTTTATTCATTCACCTGTCGGCAAACATTTTGGTTGTTTTCAGTTTGGGGTTATTGCAAATAAACATTTGTGTAAAAATCTTTGCATGTGAATGTTTTCTTTACTGTTGGGTTAATACGTAGTAGTGAAATGGTTGGGTAATATTAGCAGGTGTATCTTTAACTTTTTAAGAAACTGCCAAACTGTTTTTCAAAGTGTTTGTACCATTCTATTTATTTATTTATGATGACATTGGTTAATGAAATCCAATAAGTTTCAGCTGTACACTCTAACAATAAGGCATGTGTGTGTGTATGTGTGTGTGTGTTAGATTTCTTTCTGTCATCACATATTTGACCCTCTTTACCCCATCTGCCTCCTCCCTCCTCCTCCCCTCTGGTAGTGTTTGGACCATTTTACATTCCCATAAGCAGTGTATGAGAGTTCTAGTTTCTCCACATCCTCACCAACAATTGGTATGGTCAGTCTTTGTAATTGGAGCTATTCTAATAGGTGTGTAGAGGTATCTTGTGATTTTAATTTGCATTTCCTTAATTAATTTGCCAAAGATGTTGCATATCTTTTCATTTGCTATCTATATATTCTCTCAGTGAACTGAATTTGTATGTTCACATCTTTTCCCTGTTTTAGAAATTGGACTTTTTTTTTTTATTATGCATTGAGAGTTCTTTATATATTCTAAGTAGTGGTCTTTTATTAGATATATGATTTACGAATATTTTCTACCTGTCTTTCACTTGTCTTTTCATTGTCATAACAGAATCTTTTGAAGAGCAGAGGTTTTATTGATGAGGTTGTTATTTTATGGATGGTATTTTTACATAAAGAAATTGTATATAAAAAACTGTTTTATACATGCTGAATGTATGAAACCTTTGCCTGATTTATTAAAAATGATTTTTTTATGTTTTTTTCTAGAAGTTAAAGTGTTTATATTTAGTTTTTTATTGCTACATAATAAATTACTACAAACGTGGTGGCTTAAAACAACACATTTTTTCTTACAATGTCTGTAAGTTAGAAGTCCAGCACGGTATGACTGGATTCTCTAGGGTAAAATCAAAATATTGGCCAGGCCTCAGTTCTCATCTGGGGCTTAGGGTCCTCTTCCAAGTAAACTAATGTTTGGGGCAGATTTCAGTTACTTACGGTTATATGACTGAGGTCCCTGTTCCTTGCTGGCCCTTGGTCCGGGGTGTTTCTCTTAGCAGTTTAACGTTGCCTATATTTCTTCTCCCATGGTCCCCTCCATCTTCAAACCAGCATTGGCACATTGATTACTTCTCATGCTTCGAATCTCTCTGACGTCCCCTTCTGCCTTTCTCTTGTGCTTTTAAGGACCTGCGATCACACTGGGCCCACATGGATAATCCAGAATAACCTTTCAATTTTAAGTTCAAGTGATTAATAATCTTAATTATATATGTAAAAGTCCCTTTTGCTTTTTAACGTATACACACTCCTGGTGTTTAGTGCATGGGATCTGCTTGGAGGACATAATTTTCCCTACCACAGTCAAGGATCCATTTTGAGTTTGTATTTGTATATAGTGTGGGGTATGGGTAGAGCACATTTGTTTTCATGTGGCTATCCAATTGCTCCAGCACCATTTTTTGAAAAGTCTATCCTCTCTCTACTGAATTACCTTTATACCTTTGTCAAAAATTCATTTTGTGGGTGGGGGGATGAATAGGTAGAGCACAGAATTTTTAGGGCGGTGAAAATGCTCTGTATGATACTATGATGATGGATACATGTCATTATATATTTATCCAAACTCATAGAATATACACTACCAGAGTGAACCATAATGTAAACTATGAGCTGTGGGTAATTATGATGTGTCAATACAATGTTGGTTCATCAATTTTTAATCAATGTACCACTCTGGGAGGCTGTGCATATGTGGAGGAAGATTTTACTGTTAACCTTAAACTACTCTAAAAAATACAAAATATATCTTTCAAAAAATCCATTGTCTGCATATGGGTGGGTCTATATTTGGTCTCTTTGTTCCATTGATCCAATTTGTGCTGCTGTGCCAATATGACACTGTCTTGATTACTGTAGCATTGTGTTGTCTAGAAGTCTGGTAGGGTTAGCTCTGAATTTTTCTCTTCTTTTTCAAGATTATTTCAGGTCTTTGCATTTCTATATCAATTTTAAAGTCAGCTTGCCAATTTTTATAAAAATAACACTGGAATTTTGATCGCAGCTGCACCGAATCTATAGATCAATTTGGGGAGAATCAACATTCCTGGGATAAACTTCAATTGCCATCACCTAGGAATATGGTTGGGGGCAGGAGCTAGGAGAAGCAAAATAATAACAGGATCTGGAAAACCATGAGAGAAGGGATTCGAGTTCTACATAAGAAGCTTCAGGAAAAGGCTTCTAGGGTCCCTATCATGAGGAAAACAGATATGGAAGCCTCATGAGAAAGATGCAAGAAAAACTGAGAAACTCCTTTACATAAGCTCCTAGGCTGTATTCAGTGTTTGTTCAGAGAAGAAGGGCGGATGTAAGGCCCTTCTTTTTTCTCTCTAAACAAGGATTTAGTCATAATAGGAAAAGTCACTGTGGAACTTGTTGATTTATGTTACATTGAATTTGAGTAAGACATTTGAGTGAAGCACCGATTAGAACAAGGAAAACATTGGAGCATGCCCGTAACCATTTTATCTGAATTTCAGTTTAAAATAAAACTGTGGCTACAACATGGATTGTGCTCCTTATATTTATCTGCTCAGCTTTAAAAGAAAGACGAGTACTACCTTGGTCCCTTGCTGGCTGTGTTCAATGAGCTACCAGCTATTTATGGGGCCAGTGTCAGAGGACTGGCATAGGGACCTCAGATACCCGGCAGGCTCCTCTCCCAGGGACTTAGGAGCAGAACTCTCTTGGAGGCTGCATGGGTACCTCATACCCTGCCCTCAGCACTTACTTTGGTCTTGCCAGCTTTTCTTCCGCCTCTGCCAAGAATGTCTTTGCGTCAGAGACGATGAAAAGAGAGTGAGTGGGAAATAGCTCAAATGAGGTTTAACTCTAGGGGTTTCACAGCGTTGTTCGTGCTCTTTGATTTGAGACTATCCTTCATTTTCAAGCATTGCTTAGTACTGTTCCTGAATCTGTGACTCTAGAAAGTTTGGATAACCCCTCTGAGCAGATAGGAGAAACAAAAGGAAGCCCTGTAAGCCTGAACCCTGCTGTCATTAATCACAAAAGGCTTCCTTCTCTCTCCTATGTTTTGTAGGGGGAAGGGTTGGCAAAATCTGAAAGATCTCTCTTTGTTTCAAAAGAGAAAATAGGAGACAGGAAGAGAGAGAGAAGGAAGGATCAGTTGTCTTTGTTTGGGGAAAACTTTAGGTCTGTAACAACAAATATCAATTGTAGCTGAGAGGCCTCAGCCTTCCTGAAGGAAATCCAGGCCACATTAAAATCCAGGGAATTTGCAATGGCGGCAGTTGTGGTGGCTTGCAGATTTCCACTGATGATTTCTTTAAAGCCAAAGAATTATAATTAAAATAGAAATGGATCCAATTATATCTACCCCCGTCTGAAAGCGTGTAGCTGGTAACTAGAATCACATGTCTTAACTGCAGTTTCTTCTATTTCCAAGCAAGTCGTCCCATGAGAGAAATTCCTTCTTTTCAGCAAAGCTCAGTAAACCACATTTCTCCCTCCTCCTTGGCTACTGTGGTTTTGCACTAATTTTAAAGAGTCCTAGCATTGGAGTACAGTCATAGTAAATGCTGTCATTTCTCTCTCCTTTCTTCTCTTTAAGATATGCGAGGGTGATACAACTTTTTGTTTGTTTGTTTGTTTCAAAGAGACAGAGATCAGAAGAGTAGAAGTGCTCAGTCTTAACCAGCCAAGATGCACCCTATCAGCAATGACAGCTTAGGTAGCTCAACCTGGATATTGATAGGTAATGAGGAGACAAAGAAGTGGCTAGGTGACCCAGGGGAAGTGAGGAGGAAATTAGGTGGCCAGGGGAGACTAGTCTTGGGGAAAATTTTACACAATGGGTGAGTGAGACTCAAACATGATGGTCATCAATATGCTTTGAAAATCGCAGAAAATCCCCTGTTACTGGGGCAGAGTGCATGGTTGCCAGGAATAGATTACATAAGACTGTTGCTCTTATCATTGTTACTACAACTACTCAGTATAACTTTGGTCTGTGTGACGCAGATCCATTCAAGCATGCCAGGGCATCCCAACACTCCCTTTCTTACAGAAAGCCCTAGAAGCAAGAATAGTTACAGAGCCTGCCGCCAGTGACCAGTGGTTGTAAACATTCACAGACAAGTTTTTGTGTAAACATGTTTTTGTATCCTTATTAGTCTCTTTAGTGAAATATTTATTAAAATCTTTTGTCCATTTTTAATTGAGTTATTTGACATTAAACTGAAAGAGTTCTCTGTATATTCTAAATACAAACCCTTCATCAGACATAGATTTACAAATATTTTCTCACAGACTGTAGTTTGTCTTTTTATTTTCTTAATGGTATCTTCTGAAGAGCAAAAATTTTTAATTTTGATGCAGTGCAATTCATTACCTCTTTGGGTATCATACTATGCTTTATAGGCCATATCTAAGAACTTTTTACCTAACCCAAGGTCTCAAAGATTTTGTGAAGTAAGTTTATTTTTCTGCATATAGATTCCAAACTGTCCCAGTAACATTTGTAGAAGACTATTCTTTTTCAACTGGTATCTTGTTGAAAATCAATTGACCATTAATCTATATGTCTATCTTTATGCCAATGCCACAATATCTTCATTACTGTCAGTTTGTAGTAAGTTTTAAAAGTGTGAGTCCTCCAACTTTGTTCTTTTAGAAAATTGTTTTGACTATTCTAGGCCTTTCATATTTTCACATACATTTTAGAATTGGCTTGTCAATTACTACAAAAAATTCTGCTGGGATTTTGATAGGGATTCTGGCGGTCTATTTGGGAAGCACTTCCATCTTAATACTATTGTTTCTTTCAATCCATGAAGATAGAATATATCTACATTTATTCAGACCTTTAATTTCTCTTGTAATGTTGTATTTTTTTAATGTACAAGGCTTGCACTTACAAGTTTACTTCTAAGTACTTTATCCTTTTGGATGCTATTGGGATGTTCTTAATTGCGTTTTTCGACTGTTCTTTGCAATTACATAGGAAAATTGATATTTTCTTTATTGATCTTTTATTCTGAGTTTTTCTACATATTGGATCATGCTGTCTGTGAATTAGAAGTTTTAATTTCTATTTTCCAATTTGCATATAACACATTTGGTTGACCCTTGTTTTATTGTACTGGCTAGAACCTCTCCAGTATTATGCGGAATGAGAATGGTGAGAGTGTGTGTCCTTTCGCTTTCAACCTATTTGCGTTTTTGAATCGAAAGTGTGTCTTGGACACAGCATATAGTTGGATTTGCTTTTTATCCAGTCCGACAATCTCTGATTTTTGACTGGAATATTTATTCCATTCATAGTTAATGTAACTATTAACATGCTTGGATTTACATGTGTCATTTGCCATTTGTTTTTTTATTTGCTTCATGTCCTTTCATTATTTCCTTTTTCCCTTCTTTTACGTTAAACAAGTAATTTTGTACAGTATTTTACTTCCTTGGTTGATTTTTAAGCTATATTTTTGAGTGATTGTCTTAGTATTGGCTCTAGGAATCACAATATGCATTTTAACATATCACAACCTACCTCAGGTTAATACTAATGTAATCCAGTAACATATAGCAACTTTGTTCTAACATAGCTTCATTTACTCCCTACCCCACCCTTACTTTTGTGCTGTTAGTGCTGTATATATTACTACTTATATATCTAGATATGACATATGTATATGTTATAAGCTCCCAAATACATTTGCTTCTTATAATCTTCTGCCATTTAAATAATAGAAGTAATGATAAAAATACATATGGTTTGTTAAGTATTTTATAATTACCCACATATCTTTACTTTGCTTTCGTTTTTTGAAAGATAGTTTTGCTGAGTATAGAATTCTTGGCTGACAATTGCTTCTTATGTCATTTCATTTCACCTCTTTCTGACCTCCATTGTTTCTGAAGAGATTTAGCAATTATTCGGATTGTTGTTCTGTATATGATACGTTTTCCTCTTGCTACTTTCAAGATTTCCTTTTATTTTATTTTATTTTTTGCCATCGAGAGTTTGATGTGACTAAGAAAAGATCTCTTTGTGTTTTTTTCTACTTGGGATTCATTGGGATTCTTGGATTTATAAATTAATGCTTTCATCAGATTTGAGAGGGTTTCAGCCATTATTTCCTCAAAAAATTTTCTGCCCTTTTTATATCTTCTCTTATTTTGGGACTCCCATTATGTAGTTGGTATACTTGATGTTGTTCCACAGGTGTCTGAAAATTTGTTTATTTTTTTTCATAACTTTTTCTCTTTGTTCTTCAGGGTGGGTAACATTCTACTTGATCCATCTTCAAATTCACTGATTCCTTCTAATATCTCAAATCTACTGTTGATCCCATAACATAAAGTTTTCATTTTGTTATTGTATTTTTCAAATCTAGAATTTCCATTTGGCCCTTTAACAAATTCTGTTGTTTTTATTGCTATTCCTACTTGTTGAGTCATTTTCATAATATTTTTCTCAAATTCTTTAACCATGGTTTCCTTTAATTTTCTGAACATATTTCTAATAGCAGCTTTGAAGCCTTTGTCTGTTAAATCCAACATCTGGGTCACTCAGACAGTTTCCATTTACTTTTTCTCCCAACTATGGATCACACTTTTTTTATTTTTATTTTTTGCATGACTTATAAATTTTTGTTAAAAATTGGATATTTTACATACTATATTCTAGCGAATGTAGATTCTGTTTGTTGTTGTTGTTGTTGTTGTTGTTTTATCCTCTGATACTTTGCTTTTAACTTGCCTGGACTTGATCTTTAGAATCTGTAACCTTGCAGTTTGCATCTGCTGATGACTCTGCTCAGTTTTTTTAAATTTCAATTTTAATATTTTCTTTGGGAGTCACTTCTTCTGGGTCACCTCTGTGTTTGCATAGTTTAATGACCACTCAGTGATTGGTTGGAGGTTGTGCTCAAACACCACCCTCTGCTGGTGGATCTGGGTATGAATTGGGGGATGTATTTAAATTTGACGGTTTTCAACTCTGTGCCAGCTGTTACTTTAACACCGGGCTCTCTTGGGTCTCCACTGTGCATGTGCACAGGTTCCCAGACAGCCAAGTTTGTGTGGAATGCTTATCAAGACTTCAATAGCTATCTCATCTCCAAGGTCTCTCTGGTAAATTTCTGGCTATTTGTATATCCCTCATCCTAACCTGGATTACAACTTTAGACTAGGAGATCTGCAGGCTTTTCCCATTTGCTACTGGCTGTGTATTTCTACTCTTACTCCAAATCAAGTGAAGGCCAGTTTTGTCCTGATAGAACAACCAGGCTGACGAGGCAGGGATAGGGAAGGGTGGAGGCAGTCCCAGGCAAGAATGCTGCATACCCCCACTGTTTTTACCTGAGTCGCCACAGTTTGCGAACGCGCGCGCGCGCGTGCGATTATATGTTTCTCAATTTGTTGTTTGTCTGTGGTTAATTTACAGAGCCCTGAAAAGATTGTTTTTTTACAATTATGTCCAGTTTTATAGTTGTTTTTAGGAGAGAGAATTTGTTGACCTCTTCACTCCTTTATAGATGGAAATTCCACCTACATACAACATATTTCTAAAGAAATGCATTTTATTATTTTATTATTTTAAAGTCTGACATTTTATCATTTTGGCTATGAATGAGTACTAATGAATAAAGTTAAGTTTAGAAAAAATGAATTGCTTTTTGGCCTTTGTGCTCAGATCAAGTTTAGAAATACTGCAGTTCACGATAATGTGACTTTGATATTTTATGATCAGAAACAAAGCTTTTCAGGAGGTATTTTGAAATAATTCCTAAGATTTCAAGTCTTTGAAAAATCTATTTATCTGAACAGCAAGACTCTCATATTTTATAGCAGGATATTATTTCAAGCTTTTTATTTAGCAACAAGCCTATAAATGAACTAGGGTGTAAATGAAAGAATTCCAAGTTTATTCTTGACCTTGGCTGTTATTGAGGCATAATATAAATATTTCCCTGGTATTCTGTGAGAGGTTGAGGGAATTAGGGGGAGGTGTCATGATTTATATATTTCCCATCCTCTTTTTAAATGGGTTCAGCTGTAATGTTATGGCACCAGGAGAACATGGACTTCTGCCCACAAACCAGGACTGCAGCTATTTCAGGTCATCCAGACTCCCTCTCCTGGGTCCCTTCCAGCTCACGTCTCATTTTCAGCCTTTTCCTTTTACCTCTGGCTCTGATGAAGACATTGGAAGAGGGGCTATAGGATCTGGAGGACATCCAGCTCTGGTGTCCGAGGCCACATGGTCACTTGGGGAGAATGAGATATCTAGGACCCTGGAGCCATCCTTGAAGAGGATGAAGGGACTTCTGGAAAGGAAGGACTTCCTACTAGAACCACCACAAACTTATCTCTGAAGTTTTAAGCCATTGACCTTCCCCTTCTACTTAAAACTCTCCTTCCTCATTTTTCCTAAAAGCTCTTATTTTCATCACTGACCCATCCATCTTTCTTTAAGTCTCACTCTCTCTTAATGAGGAGCTCCAAGGTTTATCTTTGTCTCCCCGAGGCTGAGAGCATAAGATAATCTGTTTGCACCATTTTCTTGATGATTCCCAATTCTTGACCTTTTCAATCCAGATACCTCTTGATCTGTCCCTTTCATCCTGCCCTGCTCAACCCTAGAAGACTCTGTATTTCTCATATCACTTTCCTGCTCAGGACTGGGAGGCTCCATACTGCCTACCCAAGCCAGTCCAGGTCCTGCTGGCTTCCTGGGACTCCTATGATCTGACCTGACCTTACCTACCTTACTTATTTCCCAACAGGAAAGTGTAATGGCCATGGGGTGAGGGAGGGGGAGAAGAACAGTCATTCAGGCCCATATGATCATAAATGACCACAGCATTAATACAAATGTCTTAGCTTTAGGAGTATAAAAAATACTTTTTACATGAAATCAATAATAGAAGCATTCAGAATAAAGAATGTTTTAAAAGGTATTAGTGGGAGTGATTCAGAGTTAGTAGATCCAGGGTGTGGACATGAGCTCAGAACAGCTTCTCTGGTGCAATATCTGAAACTCAATCCCACAGTTTCCCAGTCCTTTCCAATCGCTGTTTCTTTCCTCTCATGGCATTGCATTTCTGGGTTGAATTACGTTCCCCAAAAATATATATTGAAGTCCTAACCCCAAGTACCTCAGAATGTGACCTTATTTGGAAATAGGTTCACAGATGTTAGTTACGATGGCATCATGAGGGTAGCCCCAAATCCGGTATGACTGGTGTCCTTATAAGAAGAGAGAAGACAATGTGAAGATAGGCACAGAGAAAGTATTGTATGAAGACACAGGGACACTTAGACGTAGAGGGAACACAGCCATGTGGAGATGGAGGCACAGGTTGGAGTGATGTTGCCATAAACCAAGGAATTCCTGGTGCTATCAGGATCTGGGAGAAGCAAGGAAGGATCCATCTCCAGAGACCTTAGAGAGAATATGCCCCTGCCAACACCTTGATTCCAGATTTTTGTACTCAAGAACTCTGAGAGAATACCTTTTTGTTGTTTTAAGCCACTTAGCTTGTGATTCTTTTTTACAGAAGTCCTGAGAAACCAGTAAACATCATATGCACGTTTTGTCAAAACTGGTTCACTCCATCTTCACTGTTCCCATGCCCATTCCCAACCTGGGACACCAGCCTGTCTTCCATGTCCTCCTCTGGGCCACATGGTCATGTCATGTACAGATCAGTAGCTTTGGGAAGCAGGCACATTTTATGGATTTAGGTGGAAAAAAACCCCTAAAAACCTGACCTTTTTACATTTCCCATTTCTCACACTTATCAGCATGTGCTATGTTATAAAGTATCTTTCATGTTCACTGTGAAATCACAGCTTTTTTGTGACCACTACTGAAGAACCAGCCAAGCCTGACTCTGCGACTCCATGAGTAAGAGAAATGGCGAGAGTGTGAGGCCGGTGCCCTGGATAAAAAGTGCTGCCCTTGGCAGAGACCCAGTGGGGAGTTGGCTGAATGCTGTGATGGTGGCACATAACTGTGTCCCTGGCACCTGTCTCATCTCCTTCCCAATTCAAGGCCTTTGCACGGCCTTCTCCGCTGGGGACTCTCTAACCCTGCTCATTCTTCCACTAGGTTTCAACCTAAGTGTCACCTTTTTACCTAAAGGAGCACTATGCACTATCGTCCCCCTCCCCATAAACACCCCCCACCCCCAGCCCATTCTTTGCTTGCTTCATAACCTTCATTATGATCTCTCACTATTTTATTTATTAGTGTGCTGTTTTTTTGCCATGGTGAGCTCTTTGAGTTTCCAACTGGTAACATCTTGCAACCCTATAGTACAACCAGCACATTGGCACTGATACGTCAAGATACAGAACATTTTCATCCCCATAGGGATCCCTCATTCTGCTCTTTTCTAGCCACACCCAAATCCCTCTAGCCCCACCCACTCCATAACCCTGGCAACCACCCATCTGTGTTCTATTTCTATATCTTTTTTATTTCAAGAATATTAAATAAAAGGAATCATATAGTATGCAACCTTTTGGGATTGATTTATTTTACTCAGAATAATTCTCTGACAATTCCTCCAAGTTGCTGGACGTATTAATATTTCTTTCCTTTTCATTGCTGAGTAGTGTTCCAAAGTAAGGAGGTGCCAGTTTGTGTAATCATTCACCTGATGAAGGACAGATTGTTTCCAATCTGTGCAATTACAAGCAGAGTTGCTATGGAAATTTATGTTTAGGTTTTTGTGTGAACACAGGTTTTCATTTCTGTAGAATAAGACCCTAGAGTACAATTGCTAGGTCAAATATTAATTGCATGTTGAAATTTTAAAGAAACACTGGCCATTGTAGTTTGATCTATAAACTCCCCCCACATGCTCAGAAACATCTAACACCTTTTACCCTACTCTATTTCTATCTTTTCCACAGCCATTTCACCTTTTAATATACTGAGTAATGGGCTTATTTATTAGGTGTATTGTGTTTGATCTGTCTTCCACATCCATCCCACTGTCAATCGGACCAGAGCAGGCCCATGGAGAACTGACTCAGGCACCAGACCTGAAGTCAGACCTCTGATTGGTGCCCTCCATTAAGGGAGAGCTTTCTGGGACCATGAGATCACACAAAAGCTTATGTGCCCACGAACTGCGTAATGTGGTTGTAATGATGAGACAGACCTTGTGCACAAATTCCCAAGATGAAGTAGTCTGCAAGGGACACGAGCAAACCACACTGAGCTCCAAAATCAAATTACTGCTATCCCTAAATAAAAGTTAACGGTGCAGGAAAGTTTTAACTCAGAAACTGTTGATTTATGACCTGGCTGAGCAGAGCTGCAGTACATAGAGACTCCCACACCCCACCCCCTCAGCGGTGTTTCCAGGCACCCGCCAGTCCCAGGGGAGGGAGTCTTTTTGCAAAAGAGCAGAAAGGATTCTAGTTAGAAACATTTAGAAACATTCAGAGAGCCCCAGAGGCAGGAGAATCAAGACAAGACTGTATTTCATGCTGAAAAGTGAAAACCAAATAAACAAAGCTGCCTGTCATGGCACCTGGCCAGCTCAGCTGTGTAAGTGAACAGCAAAAACATTCCCCCCTCTGTGGAAGCCCCTGGAAGAAATCCAGAATCTTGTGTATGTAGCCTGACAGGAGGGTTGTTGTTATTATTATCATTACCATACATTCATTTATTTCTTAATATAATGGTTTCTTTCATTTTGAACATTTGTTTGACATTTGTGTTGACTAGGTGAATGCTGAAAGAAATGATGAAATAATATTGTAAAATAATGCTCTGGCCTGACTCAAAGTGGAAATGTTTATAGTGTTCCCGTTAACACCAGATGATGTCAGACTGACTATTGTGCTGCTTTTTCAAAAACACTCAGGGCTGAAAAAAAAACCTTCACAAACAATCCAAAATGAGTCAAGGTTCTAAAAGACTTTTCCTCCATAAACACCCCTCTTGGAGTTTTGGCCCCGGCAGCAAAACCCATAAGGATGTCGGGAGTGTGGTGGCTCTGAATGTTGGGAACTCACATGCCCTGTCATTTCTAAGCGTCATCCAGAGAGAGGAGTTGGGTGTCACTGTGGACAAGCACCACCCGTGTTTCCTCCCAGGCTGGCTCTGCTGCATCTGATGTCTCTTTGCTTTGATTCCCTGCTTTCTTTCTGACCCTTTTTCTTCTCCACTTTACCCTTCCTTTTCTCCCCTCTTCACCCCTCACCCTAACTAAAACAACTAAAACTAGACTTCGGTATCCACAATGGAGATATAGCTTCAGTCTTGGTGCCATAAACAATCATCCTCAGCCAGGAACCACGACTCCCCAGTGCACAGGCCCTTAGGCCTGGGCAACTGGAAGCTAAGAGAGGGGACAGTGCCAAGGGCAGTCCTCAGTGTTCTTCTCCACGCAGAGACAAGCCTGCCCCTGCCCAGACCCACTCCATACAAGCTTCACCGAGATTCTCTTCTGCCTGCCCTGGGCTTCCTGAGTGCCCCGGAGGTCCATGGGAACCACTGGAGGCAGTCTCCATGGTGTCCTTGTTGCAGAAATGTTGCAAAAATCAGACCGATAAGAAACCTAGCAGCACTTGGAGAGTTGGAGAAATTGGGTCTGAGGTCCTAAGAGGAGCTAGTGCTCTGAAGATCTGGTCCCTGATCTCAGGGGCAACTTTGCTTTTATAGGGCTTAGTTGGCATTGTCCAATTGGTTAATTTGTCCTCAGACAGTAACAAAGAGCGAGAGTTGCTGTGGGTTGCAGGCAGTTACATTTGTTGTTTAGACAGAACACGCAAAAGGGAGGATGAGTCTTTAGTAAATTTAGAGGTCATCCTGCCCCATGGCCTATGTGGCAAGCATATTTACAAGAGCAGAGCAAAGAGCTAATTATAAGGTTAGCCTTTCAAGTGACAATTCCTCTTCATCCTCACAGTTTCCTGGAGTGGAGGATGGAAGTCGAAGGAAGGAAGTTCCATTGCAAGCTTCAGTGTGACCTCTGGTTCAACTCATGAGATAAAAGAAGAGATTCTTAAAAAACTAAATGCTCATTTGGCACTGAAGGCCACAGAAGAGAGGATAGGTAGGTGCTTGCCCAGGCCAAGGAACCAGAGTAGGAACCACTGTCCTCAGAATCAGTGGCCATGGAGCCTGAATCCATGGGCCAGGCCACACTGAGCCAATCTCACAGTTCTGGAGGCTAGAAGTCCAAGATCAAGATTCAGCAGGGTTGGTTTTTGGTGAGGGCTCTCTTTCTGACTTGCAGACAGTGGCCTTTTCACCATGTCTTCACAAGGCCTTTCCTTAGTGTATGCACAGAGATAGAGAGAGATAGAGATAGAGACAGACAGACAGACAGACAGACAGAGACACAGAAGGAGAGGGGGGAAGGGAGAGAGGAAGGGAGAGGGGAGGGAAGGCGTACATGCATGCTTTCTGTTGTTTGGGGGTTTTTTTTGTATAAGGTCATTAATTCTATGGGATCAAGAACCTACCCTTATGACTTCATGTAACCTTAATTACCTCTTATAGGCCCCATCTCCAAACAGGCCCCATTTCCAAATATAGGCACATAAGTGGATTAGGGCTTCAACATATGAATTGGCGGGGGGAGAGGGGGATGTGGCACAATTTAATCAATAGCAGCTCCCCAAGAACTGGTGTTCCAATTCCCTAATTGGAAAAAGTCCAGGGGTTCCCCAGCATCAGTTTGGTTCATGAAGTATGTCTGTTCATGAAGTATGTCTGCTGCTCTGGATGCAGCTGGGGCAATTTAGGGGTTCCCCTTCCTTGGCACAAGAAGTTCAGCTGAGAATGGGGAACATTATGCTATATGAGTTCCTTCCCAATCGAGCTGATGTAAAAATGCAGGAGGTGGGTGCTAGTGCTCAGTTTCAAGAGCTGGATGGGAAAGAATTATAGGCCGTGGTACATTTTAGGCAGCTCACTGGCCTGCATGTGAGAAGGCCAGACATCCTCTCCCCACTTTCCTCACTTGGGCAGTGGAGATAATACAGTGAACACAGTACATGGTTAGGGTTATGTGGCATTGTGTGAGCTCTGTATATAGGTCCTGAGAAGTGGAGGAAGAAACTCTCAGGAGGGAGAAGCAGGAGAAGATTAGTCTCCTCATTTCTTAATGGTGCCGTTGGAAGCTGGCTTATTCTTCAGGATTAGGATGAAGAAGGATGCAAAAAGCCTTCACTACCATGGTAATAGCAAGATAAGTCTAATGAACTAAGAATCATACTTTTCTATTTGATGATGAGTTGCAGATGTACAGAAGCCCCAATTAACTGAATTTCAGGTAGAGATGAGCCCATTGTGGTTGAACCAAAAGTTCCAGCTGAGGAAACACCTAGTCTGGTGTAGGTAGGTGTAAGAGCAGGCCTGCTATAGAGGAAGACAATGTGGGCAGAAGGCAGCCAAGCTTTAAATGACAAATTTTAATTAAGCAAAAGAAAACAAGTTTAAACTCACAAACCCAAGAAGTTGAGCAAGTAAGTCACACTCAGATACTTTGTAATTAAAATGCTAATAGTGAAGTTAAAGAAAAAAATCTTAAAAGGAGCCAGAGGGAAAATGTTATATATATACAAAATTAAATCTGACATTTCATCAGAAACAATGAAGGCAGAAGACAATGGAACAAGATCTTTTAAATGTCAAAAGAAAAACACCTGCAATTTAGAATCTATAAACTACAAAAATATCTTATACAAATTAAGGCAAAACAAAATTTTTGGATAAACAAAAGCTGAGAGTCATATCTAGCAAATCCATACTACAAGAAATATTTTTTTAAAAAAGTCCTTAAGGCTAACAGAAAATGATGTCAGATTAAGTTAATGAGAGAAAAATGCAATTTCAAACATCAGTAATAAAGGGGGATTATTAATAACAATCTTAAAGACATAAAGGATTAATAAAGGTTAATAAAGCATTTTTTAACAATTTTGTTAAATATATTGACATGTTAGATAAAATGAACAAATTCCTTGAAAAACGCAAATTACTAAAACTGACCCAGGAAGAAATAGAAAATCTGAAGACCCCTATATTGATTTTAAAACTTGAATGTGCAGTTGAAAACTTCAGTTACAGATGGTTTCACCAAAAATTCTATCAAACTTGCAAGGAAGAAATTATACCAATTGTACAAAACTGTTTCAAAGAATGGAAGAAGAAATCATTTCCCAATTTTTAATTTTTTTGTCCAGTCCAACGCTAATTCCAAAACCAGGTAAAGACATTACGAGAAAAGAAAACCACAGACCAATATCCTTTATGAACATAGACATAAACATCCTTAACAAAATATTAGCAAATTGAACCCAGCATTTTTTAAAGAAAGGATAATACAACATGACCAAAACCTGGGACATTTTCCCAGGAACGTAAGATTGTTTTATTTTTTAAATATCAATATATTTCATCACATTATCAGAATAAAAGGGGAAAGTTCTATGACTATCTTAATAGATACAAAATTCAACACCTCTTCGTAATACTCTCAGCAAACTAAGAATGAAAGGAAACTTTCTCAACATAATAGGACTTCAAAAAAAAAAAAACCCTATAGCCTAACATCATACATAATAATTAAATATTGGAAGTTTTGCCTTAAGATGGAGAGCAAGGCAAGGCTGCTTGCTCTCACCAGTTCTATTGTGCTGGAGATCACTATTTACTGGGACCATAAGGTAAAAAAGAAATAATAGACATAAAAATTGGAAAGAAGAAATGATTTAGAACTAATAAGTGAATTTAGCAAAGTCTCAGAATTCAAGATCAATATGCCAAGATAAATTGTATTTTTATATACTACAGCAAATGATTGCAAAATTAAATTAAACATACTATTTGACAAAAAGAGTCGACTGAGGAAACACTTTTGGGTCAGGTAATCATGTTTTTGGTGGTGGTAATGGAGAGTCTGACAATAAAATCGAGAAAGCAATTCCATTACTATAGTATAAAAAAGAGTAACATACTTAGAAATAAATTTAACAAAGGAGGCAAAAGACTTGTACACTGAAAACTACAAAACCTTTCTGAAGGAAATTAAAGATTTAAATAAGTGGAAAGATATCGCATTTTAGTGGAGTGGAAGACTTAATATTGTTAAGATGACAGCACTACCAAAAAGCAATATACTGATTTAATGAAATCCCTGTGAAAATCCCAATGGCATTTTTTTTTTACAGAAATAGAAAAATGTATCCTAAAATTCAGATGGAATCTTAAGGGATTCCAAATTACCAAAATAATCTTGAAAAGGACAAAGTTGAAGAATACTTCCTGATATCAAAACTTACTAAAAAGCTGCTGTAATCAAAACAATGTGTTACTGGCATAAGAACAAATGTATAGACCAGTGGAATAGAATAGAAGGCTCAGAAATAAACCCTCACATATTATGGTCATTCAATATTCAACAAGGATCATTTAATGTGGAAAGGACAGGCTTTTCAACAAATGGTGATATAAAAACTGGAAATCCATATGCAAGGGAATGAACTGGGGTCCTTACTTTACACCATATACAAAAATTATCTTAAAATGAATTATAGATCTAAATATAAGAACTAAAGCTGTAAACATTTTAGAAGACAATGTACAAAAAAAACTTCGTGACGTTGGATTTGACAATGATTTCTTGGATATGACACCAAAAGCACAGGCAACAGAAACAAAAGATAAACTGGACTTCATCAAAATTTTAAAGGTTTCATGCATTAAAAGACAAGCTACAGAATGGGAGAAAATTTTGCAAATCATATATCTCATAAGGGTCTAGCATCCAGAATATCTAAGGAACTTTATAACTCAACAACGAAAAGATAAGAACTCTATTAGGAAATGGGCAAAGGACTCGAACAGTCATTTCCCCAACAAAGATATACAATGGCCAATAAGCACATGAAAAGATGCTTAACATAATTAGTCATTAAAGAAGTGCAAATCAAAACCACAAGGAGATATTACTTCATACTCACTAGGATATGGCTATAATAGTTTTTTAAAAAACAAAAAATAAGTGTTGGAGAGGATATGATAAAATTGCACCCTTAGTACATTGCTTGTGGGAATATAAATATATAATTACTGTGGAAAACAGTTTGAGGATTCCTGAAAAAGTTAAACATAGAATTACCAAATGATTCAGCGATTCTACTTGTAGATACATACCCCAAAGAATCGAAAACACGTATTCAAACAAATACTTGTATATGAGTGTTCATAGCAGCCCTGTTCACAGTAGCCAAAAGATGAAACAACCCAAATATCTATCAGCTGACGAGTGATTAAACAAAATGTGGTTTGTTGATACAACAGATTAATATTCAGCCATAGAAAGAATGGAAATACTGATACATGCTACTACATGGATGCTAAGTTGAAAGAAGCTAGATGCAAAAGGTCACATATGACATGATTCCACTTATATAAAACATCCAGAATAGTTAAGTCCATAGAGACAGCAGGATAGTAGTAGTTGCCAGGGGCTGGGGAAAGGAGATAAAGACTGCTAATGGATACAGATTTCTTTTGGAGGATCTGGAAATGTTCTAAAATTAGATAATGGTGATAGAGTATACGAAAAACTACTGAATGATAAACTTTAAAAAGGTTTTTAATATACGTAAATTATAACTTGGTTTAAAAAATTCTGTGCAACCTAGAACTATACACCAAAACCAAAAACGATTTCTACCACTGCAAACCTATTAGAATCACCAAAACCCAGAACACTGACACCACCAAATACTAGCAAGGATGGGGACAGACAAGAACTCTCATTGCTGGTGGGAAATCAAAATGGAATTTTGGGGAAAAAATTTTTGAAACTTCAGAAGACA
This sequence comes from Rousettus aegyptiacus, assembly GCF_014176215.1. Lineage (NCBI taxonomy): Eukaryota > Metazoa > Chordata > Mammalia > Chiroptera > Pteropodidae > Rousettus > Rousettus aegyptiacus. Next base: position 66,449,097 of record NW_023416287.1, read on the forward strand.
GTTTGTTGGTTTTTTACAAAATTAAACATACTCTTACTATATTATCCAGCAATCACGCTCCTTGGTATTTACCCAAAGGAGTCAAGAACTTTTGTCCACATGAAAAACATGCACATGGGTGTTTACAATAGCTTTATTCATAATTGACAAAGCTGGGAAGCAACCAAGATGTCCAATAGGTGAATGGATGAATAAATTGTGGTACATTCAGACAATGGAATATTATTCAGCATTAAAAAGAAATGAGCTGTCAATTCATGAAAAGACATAGAGGAACTGTAAATGCATATTACTAAATGAAGAAGCCAATTTGAAAAGGCTACCTAATGTATATGATTCAACTAGATGACATTCTAGAAAAGGCAAAACTATAGAGACAGTAAAAAGCCCAGTGGGTGCCAGCTGTGGGGGAGGGGAGGGATAAATAGGCAGAACACAGGATTTTTAGGGCTTCGAAAATACTCTGTATGATACTATGATGATGGATAAAGGTAATTATACATATCAAAACCCTGGCATTATACTCAAAATAATTAATTCAAGATAGATAACAAACCTAAATAGAAAAAAGGAAATATAATGCTTCTAGAAGAGAGGATAGGAGAATATCTTCGTGACCTTAAGGTAGGCAAAGATTTCTTAGAACACAAAAACACTAACTGTACAGGAAAAATAATGATTTCTTTAAAAGGGCATCAAAATGAAAACTCAGCTTATCAAAAGATATCATTTAGAGAATTAAAAAAAATGAACAGTCCCTATGACTTCCACAGCCTGATTAGTAAGTAGCAGTGGGCCCCAGCAACCTGTACTGGCTTCCCACTCTCCTGCTACGAAGGCTTAGGCCATTTAAAAGACCTTGTCAACTCCTGGCCATCTTTTCTCTCACACATGGTAATAGATTGAAAGGTTGCAAAAGATGTATCTGGTCCTGACCAATTCAAGAGCTTTCCTGTCTATCAACAAAGCCTACACCTCTAATATCGTTTCTGCAAATCCCAATCGGCCATGGTTTTCTCACCCTTTTTCGTATGTATTCAATTGGTAGCCAAGTTCCAGGCACAAAAAGCCTTAATAATCACATTTTGAATACCATGATGAAATTGACAGTTCTGAAACTGTCTGCATAAGACCTCAGCTTGCTCAAGAAGCATCTTCTGTAATATTTTATAATCTAACTGGTAGGGCACTTCATATCTGTAGCACCTCACAAAGCACATTTTCATGAAATTTCACTGAAGCTCCACAACATGTGGGGATTATTACCTTGATTTTCAGATGAGCACATTAAGATTTCTAAGCATTCTTTTAACCTACCCTTTAAAGGTCTGGAGCTAAAACTGAGATCCTTAGCCTCCAAATCTAGCATTCTCCACCTCATTGTCAGGCCTGGCTGTGAGACAATGGTGGAAATAGTACCAGTCACTAACTCTGCTTCATCAGCATGGGGATGAATCCATGTGCAAACAGTATTTAGCAGAATTTACAGAATGAGGATGGAACCAGTCAGACATTTTGCCTATCCCAGCATGACCTTGTGTAGTGAGAGCAGCCAACATGGGGCCACTGAAAGTTCTGGGAGACCTAAGGTTTTATTTCATGGAAGTAAGCTGCACTAGGACCTCCAAGTATGAGCAGACCAGATTTTGCTTAAACTGGGGATCCTTTGATCACAAGTTACCAGTGGAGGGGAAGTGACCAAACTATCTAGAAAGGTGAATCTCGTCAGGCTATTGCTCTGGTGTGGGCCATGTCAGAAATGAGCTTTCAGATGTTGAAATCATTCAGTTGCTCTGCAGCTTTTAGACTGGCCGATTGTTTTGTGAGCTTTCTAATCCTCGTTTCATTTTAAAATCCTTATTTCATTTAAAATCCCAATCATTGCTATCTAAATGAGACAAATTGCAAGAAGCACTTGATGAAATGCCAGTCTCCTGTGCTGGCCCTTATTTTTGTCATGATTCACACAGGGGTGAAGGGTATGTGGTATGTACTGGACAGGGAAGAACATGAAACCAAGAAGGAGGGGGCAAGTGGTAGAAAACAGGGGACAAAGGACTTAGGTGTGAAGAAGCACAAGAGACAAGAGAGCCAGAGAGATGGCCGGTAAAACAACACAATGAGATGTTAGGATTTCGGCGGTGGAGGTGGGGTGGAGGGGGCAGGTCTGCGTGACAGGGTTCATGGTGCCTATCTCAGTTTTTCAAAGGCATTTGCTAGTCCACTTATTTTCCATTCAACAGAAAGTCTTCCATAACTTGATTCCATGATGGTATCATGATATGTTATGTGCCACAAATAGGTAATTCAATGCACTGATATTATATTCGAGATATTCCTACTGAGGACAAGAAAAACTTCTCCCCAACTTTCCCCTTTATAACATCTCTCCCTTTCTCAAATCCTCCCATTCTCCTAAAACAACACGAGAAACACATGCTGAATGAAATCAGAGTAACATATTTATAGCCTCACAAATTACTCCAAGAAAGAATGGGCCAGACTTCTTGCACATGCACAATAAGATACAGACTCTATTTGTTTTGAATTTGTTTCACCCAGCTATTATGGGAAATTACTGCTTAGTTATCACAGTTTCTACAAGGTAGAATGTGGTAGAGTCAGAGAGCATTCTGAGTCATTTCTAAAAATGCTTTTGAGGGAAGTTCTACAGATACTACTGTTTCTTAAAGGAAGAAAGAATTTCTTCTTTTTAAGTCATACTAAGTAACATTATTTTTTGAATCAGAAATAAGTCAAACTAGAATATTTATAGTACATACTAATAATAGTTCTTGTGGATTGTATAATATTTAAAACAGCAGTAAAGAAGATTAAAGCAGATGCATTTTCACTTAGTAACTAGTTGTTACTTAATCATGCCTATAACTTGAAAGGCAGGATTTAGGACCTTTGAGTAATTTTTTTTTTCTGTCGTATGTGATCCAGCAGCTGGAAGTTGTAGGGTAACTTTTTTAAAAAGCCTTAATATTTCTAATAAACTTTTTTTTATTTTAGAACGGTTTTAGGATGCAGGGAGAGGGGCCTGAACTCCAGATGCTATTATAGAATGAAAACAAAACAAAACAAAACCAGAGAAACCTGACGAGGCAGGGACCTGCGCCTCCTAGAAACCACAGTGATTTACACTGCTGAGTGACAGGATTGCTTCCGAGGAGGAAAAGGGTGACTTTTGCCCAGTTCTACTAACGCCTGATGAGTGGATGCCCAGGAAGAGTTTTGACCATGCTCCAAGGAAGCCCAGGGATCCTGGGGGTAGGGGGTGGGGAGTGTGGTTGGCTCAGGTGGGAGTAATTTATGAAGGCAAATATTTGTTTAGTGGCAGAGGCTATGTTTAAAATGTGAGCCTGCTTTGATAGATGGTCACAAGGATGGGGAGCATGGCATAGGGAATGCAGTTAGCATTAATATGTTGGCTAGGTGGAGGGTCAGGGGAGGGAGGGAACAATGGGGGGAATTATTTTATGAACTATAGAAATGTCTAACCAATGTATTGTATACTTGAAACTGATTATAATTTTTTAAAAATGTGAGCCTGTTTAAGGGAGTCTCCTAAGTAAAGTAAGGCAAAGGCATTACACAGATATGGCATGAAATGGGCTGGTAGGAGAAATGTGCCTGAGGTTTAAATCCATGAGTTAACAGCTGTAGAGTATGGGATGCTCCAGGCTAGTCTGAAAAGGGTTTGGCACAGCTCACGGGCTGCAGGGCTCCGGAAGGTAGGAGCCAGCCGGGTCTGTGGTGAAGCTGGACCTCAGCCATGGTTCCCTCCCAATGTCCACTGCACCCTGGTGATGGAGAGTTCGCAGCTCCACTCTCCTCTCCTTGCTCACATTTGAGGACTCCGCCTGGCGTGCAGGCCAGAATCCTCTCGGACTATGGGTTTCCATAGATGCTTCTACATGGAAAGTCCCAGGGCTGATCCAGGATGTCCTCAACAGTGCCCCATCCTGTCCTCCTTATCGCAGATGCAGGCAGCATGAGCCACATTCCTCCTGCCCGAGTCACTGCTCCAGGCCGCAGGCTGCCTTTCCTTCAGCTTGGCCTAGGGACCAGCCACTGTCCATTCCATCTTCTTGTTTGTCCCTTTATTTTTTTTCAAAAATACTACAGATTTATTTTTATTGCCTATATGGAATGGCTATTTATCATCCAAAGAAAAATTTCCATACTTTTCCTTTTCTTTATCCTTCTCAAGATCTAGCTTATCCTATCCCTACTGGGTCCCTCTTACAGTCGCATTATTTGTATATTTCTTTTTACTTAGTTTTCCTTGACTTTTACAACACCATTTTGACAGAAGTCAACTGTCCTTTTAGATTTGGTCCCCATCCACCAATTGTTACACTATCAATTTTCTTGTTTATCAATGTCTTATCTCCTTGACCAGCTTACTAACCCTCCTATGGCAGGAAGCTTCCATTCCTCACATGAATGGATAAATGAATGTAAAATGAACAAAGATGGTGATGCCAAATGTCTAAACCCGGTGATTTTGAATTTGTTCAGTTGACCAGAAATTTTGAGACTGGGTGAATCTTATTTATCTTAAATAATTGGCAGGTTCCTGGATTCATGTCATATTGAATTTCAAGTTTAAAATACCCACAACTCATAATTTGGGGCTACAGTTTGTGCTGATTACTAGATTCTAGATAAACAACAAGGAATGCCAGTGGTTTTAGAAAACTTATGAGAGGAAAACTTAAAATTGAAAACATTCTCTTCATGGCCATTGACATTTTTTTTTTACCCCACAATGACAGTGGCACTGCCTAGTAGCCCCACAGTACAACTTAGGTCATGGGATATCCTGAGCACAACCCTCTCACTTTTAAGAATTATTCTATAAGCTTTGAATACCCATATGTATCAGGCAAAAAAATTAGTAATTTCTAGTCATTTTCCCCTATAAAAAAAGAAATATCCTCTAACTTATTCAATTCTACTATCTCCTTGGTTTAGTCAATACATGTTTACTAAGCTCTACCATGTGCCAGACACTGCCCTGTGTCAGGCTTCCTGCCATGAGAAGCTCAGCCTGATGACTATGTAAGGCAACAAACGTGGAGCCCGTGGACTGTCAGGGCTCTACAGGAGCGATGGGGAGTTCAGGGGCAGGGAAGGGGACAGGTAAGCTTTCTGGAGGAGGTAACTGCTAAGCCAAGTGCTGAGGGATAAGGGAACTCTCTCAGTGATCGTGGACAGGGAATGAGCTTGCCACATACTGGGAAATGAAATGTTGTGTTAGATACAAGTTACATAAAAAAGAGATGTTAGGTCAAAATTTTTAATGGGAATTAAGAAGCAGTCTTCCATATCCAGAATATAACCCTGAGGATGGTGAATCCAGGATACAAAGTCTCAATCTCTTGATCTGGATCTGCTCCTCAAGAGGTGGTGAGGCTCGGTGAATAGGGATTCCAGAGAAGCCAGGGCATATCCTCCCAGACACCTTTCTTCTTCCCAGCAGCCTCATGACCAGTTCAGATCATGATCCCTGTGCAGCCCTGAGCAGACTGCCCAATATCCCTGAGCCTCAGTTTTCCTTCACGGTTAAAATGGAAGCAGTGATACTCTCTATTGGGAACTGTTTCTTTGGGTTCCCAATGGAAATAGTGCAAGACAAAACACCTAAATACATTCATGCTGGTCTCAGCATTGTGCATATGGTAACAAGGGAGTATTTGTCTGCGGTAAGGGGGGTATGTGGACAGAACAGGACTTGCACAGCGAGAGGTCCAGGGCACCTGGAGTGCGGATGAGAGGCAATAGTGTCCTCTTAGAGCTCTTCTTCAGGCCTTGTCTGTCCCCATTTACTTTGATTTAAAAGATAAAACAAAACTTACGCTTTCTAGAATGATGAGTCATGGAATCTTCAGAATTGGAAGGCGCCTCATCTCTTAATGCTCTCACTTTTCCTCCCCTGATTTAGTCAATACAATTTCTGTTCCTTTTCATTAGATTCAACGACGCATTAGAGCAGTGGTCCCCATCCTTTTTGGCATCAGAGACCGGTGGTCCTATGAGAATCTAATGCCTGATGATCTGAGACAGAGCTGAGGCGGTGATGCTAGTGCTGGGGAGAGTCTACAAATACAGATGAAGCTTTGCTTGCTAGCTTGCTGCTCACTTCCTGCTGTGCAGCCCGGTTCCTAATAGGCCACTGACCAGTACCAGTCTGCAGCCCGGGGGTTAGGGACCCCTGCATTAGGGAACAAACACTAGTTTAAATAAATATCACATCTGGCAAAGCCAGTTTTACCTTAGGTGATAGTTTTCAATCAGATATTTATGAAACATGTAAGATGTACAAGCCTCACCACCAGGCGAATGCCAGTGAAAGATAGTTTAAAATAAATATGCCCACCCAATCTTTTCCTTTAGAGAAAGTGAATATTGGTCAGGGTTCTCCAGAGACATAAAACCAATAGAAAGAGAGAGAAGGAGAGGGGGAGAGGGGGAGAGAGAGAGACAGAGAGACAGAGAAAGTGTGTGTGTGTGTGTGTGTGTGTGTGTGTGTGTGCGCGCGTGTGTGTGTGTGTACATCGGGGGAGAGAGGGAGAAAGATTTATTTTGAGGAATTGGCTCATGTGATTATGGGGCTGGCAGTGTGAAACCTGAAGAGCAGGCCAACAGGCTGGAGATCCAGGAAAGAGCTGATATTGCAGCTTAAGTCCAAAGACAGCCTGGAGGCAGAATTCCCTCCTGTTCCAGGACCTCAGTTCTTTCTCTCTTAAGGCCTTCAGCTGATTGCATGGGGCCCAATCATATTATGGAGAGTAATCTGCTTCATCTAAAGTCTACTGGTTTAGATGTTAATCTCATCTAAAAAATACCCTCTCGGCAACATCTAGACTGGTGTTTGACTATGTATCTGGGTACTGTGGCCTAGCCAAGTTGCACACAAAGTTAACCACTGCAGAATGCCCCATGGGAATATGCACTTGCATGGTAATTTCAGCATTCTCATGTTACATCCAGGCAGAGTCCCTGTGCTCCTACTCACCCTTCTCAGGTAGTTCCAAGCCAACTCTCTCCTGCCAAAGGAAGCAGGGGCTGAAAGGAAACTTGCATGTGGATGGAGGGTTCCTGCCTCACTGCTCTCCCTGCCTCCTTGTAGGTGTGTATTTTAGGCCCTTGAACTTCAGTTTCCATAGGTGTAAAGTGGACATGCTGCTATAGCTGTCTCACAGGATTGTAGTGAGTATTAAATGGAAAGAATGTAGTGGAGGAAGGGGAGACGATGCTTTGCATTCCTTTAGTTGCAGTCATTGGTCTGTCAGGAAGAGCTAGAATTCTCTGACACAGAGCAGGGCAGAGAGGGTCCCCTGTCCTGATTGACAGGGTGGGGTGGCGAGGCTTTCCCGATGGACTGAGGGAACTGCGAAGGAGGCTCCAACCTCAAGGACAAGCCTGAGTTCCATGGGAAAGTATGTACTCCCAACCCGGAGCTCCTAAAATGAGTTTTTTGCTTTTCAAAAATTACTATGTGCTCTTCCCAAAAATTCCAAATTTCAGAGTAAAAAGTATAAGTTCCCTTCTTAATCATACCTACCCCAAATCCATTCCCTTCTCCAAAGGAGACAACTATTAACTCTTTGGTATGATTTATTTCACATCCTTTCTTATCGATTTTTTATTACTATAACAAAATTTTACCTCTGGTTTTGTGATTTTTTAAATTCACTTAGCAATATACCCTCATGTGTTTATTCATGTCTAAATCTGACTTTTTGTGTAGTGAGGTTCCCCACCACCACCACCACCACCACCACTTGCTTAAATTAGAGAAAAAAGATAAATAAGGAAAACAAATAAAAGCTTTCTTACAAATAAAAGATAAACTTCACTATAGGCCTGGCAAATCAGCTTTTTGAGAGAGTATCTACATAGTTCAGCCTCCATTTCTCTGCAAAGGGTCTGGGCCCAGGCAGTGCTACCATGAAGGCTTGCTTATGCTCTCCCGGACCCAACATGTACCCCAAAGTCCCCACCTACACATTCCAGTCCTAGAATGTTCCATCTTACCTTTCTCCTTTGCTCCTGTAGCCATGTTTGCTTCAAGACAAAAGCTACTGGCCCTCTTGCCACTCCTAAGCAAAGAAATGGCAGCGTGGAATTTCAGAGAAATTGGTAACAAGTGGACACAAATACTTAGGTTCTTGTTTCCTTACAAAATCTTCCAGAGAGGTAAGCAAGAAGTTTGGAGGAATTACACTGATGTATGTACTTTCTGTATCTCTCATTTTCAAGGTCTGATGTTGTCTCTGAAGGGACTTTTTCTTTGAAAAGACCAGAAACGCTCTCATCTTTATCTCTGTTAACAGTTTCCTCCCTAGTTGTTATGAGGGGAGCTATCAGTCACCAAGGCCTCAGTTCGATTCCTAAAAAAAGCCTTTGCAAAAGTTCACATTGTAAAATCCAGGCTGTGCCCTTCTGCATCCACACTGGAAAGATCTGAGGTTTTGAGGCACCTGGGCCAGTGGAGGTGACTCATCTTCCTGACACTGAGTGGAGCAGAGCTGCGTGTTCGGTGGACACCATGTGCCTGTCAGCAGTCAGCATCCTGTTGGCCAGGAAAACACTGCCTCTTCCCGGGAAAGGCTTTATCTGCAGCGGGACAGAAGCACCTGTGGTCAGAGGCCACCGAGTCATGGAAGAAAACCAGGCTGAATCCAGGGGTTCTATATTTGCAGTAAGAGGAAAGGGGCCCCATTTTCACACTCAACTCTGTCACTAAAACAAATAGGCAGCTTCTCTCCACCTTTTATGAAGAGTTTTATAGCCTGTTATTACAGGGAAACAAACAATGGTAGCATACATAATGATTACCAAAGAAGGCATAAAACCATAATGATTTTGAAGAGGTCCAGCGGGTGGTTGCTGTCGGCCCTCCTCTCCCTCTTATTCTAGAGGAGCTCATTTATCGGAGCTGTCTGCTCTCCACCCCGTGACTCTTCTCTTCCCCTGGCCTTAGTCACAGATCGCTTATTTATTTAGCTAGTTATTTACTCCTTTCCTTGCTCCATAAAATCGTTGAGCCAGCTTATAAAAATACTCAGAATAAAGGATGGAATAAATGACCAAAGTAAGCAATGAAGAAGACAAGGGGAGGTTGATAGAGCCAGTAATGAGATGAGTGCATGGAAATGTCGACCATATGATCTTAGTTACTATAAGTAGCCTGCAAATTTGCATCTGAGACTCCCAGGAGCCACAGAAAAGAGAAAAAACAACAAGGCGGAAGGTGCGCGTCTTCTGTCAAAAAAAGATCCACTATTCTAATGCAGGGTGTCTCCACTCCCATTCCTAACCCTACACAGGAGATACTCAACAGAATGCACATGAAGGCCTCTGTTAAGAACATCTAGGGGACAACATCACCTGCCTTGTGTCTTTTATCTTTCAACCTATTCTTTGTGAGATGCTTTAGGAATTGGATATCCCCTCTATTAAAGATCTGATCCCGCTCAGGCAGCATTTCTCAAACTTTCAGCATCCACAAGCCACTTCAAACTAACGCAGACCACCAATTTTAGGTAAAAATTCATCATAATTTTTAGTAATGACATAACAGGCTAGACTTTAAAAAAAAATTTATTATGGAGAAATTCAAACATATAAAAGTAGAATAGTTATAAAGAACCTCTACGTACCTATCACTCAGCTTCAACAATTATTAACTTACAGCCAATCTTGTTCAACACTACTCTCGTCCACTTCCTTTCTCCCGTATTATTGTGAAGCAAATCCCAGATATTATCATTCCATCCATAAATATTTCATTATGTGCCTCTAAAAGATACGAATCCTTTCCTTTCACATTACAAGACCATTATCACAACTAAAAACACTCACAAGGGCTCCTAAATGTCATCGGATATCAAATTTCCAATTGTCTCAAAAATCATTTTTTAAGTTTTTTTGTTTGTTTGAATCAAGATCCAAATAGGGCCCACACATGTCTATTGGACAGAATGTTATTTTAAATAACACTAATCATTTCATGAATTTGTAAGAGGACATCATTTTCAATCTCTTCCCAAGGTGTCTGTCCCATTGGTTCTGTCTATTTGGTCAAGTTTCCTTACTACGTACCCCATCAGTTTCTTTCCTTACCCTTTATTTTTACTAAGTTAAGCACTGCCAACTCATAGTTGTGAGTCACTAAAGACGGACTCAAATGTCTGATGTCTGTTTCCAGTGGCCAGGGATTCAGAAATGAGAGATTTCTCATTGAAAATATTTTGGGCCCTATCATAATATATGTTTAAAATCTGGATTGATGCATGCTCTAACTTGGCGGATGGGGGCAAAATGGGTCCCTCTCAACCACATGGACTATCTAGTTCAGGAAAGCATTTGTCCAACATTACAGGTAGTTCTAAACTATACCTGATAACAGACTGATTTCTTAAAGTGAAGACAAGTATCGGATGTTGGGAAAGAGTCCAACTCCACTCAGAGCAGACTGGACCTCAGTTTAGTCTTTAGAAAACAATCTGATTTCTCAGCTAATTGTTTTCTCTTTTTAAGAGGCTGACTTTATCCTTTAGATCCTACAGGCCAATGCTAGAATTAACAAGGTAACTGAGACAAATCACCCGTGGACATGCCATGACGGACAGTCAAGTTCTTATCCAAAGTTGTGGGAAGGCCTTCTGATGGAAGAGGGGAAAATGGAGGGGCTGGGATCAGCCTGTCGGAAAGAGCAGTTAGGAGAACTCTGAAATGTCCAGGCAAGAAGCGATGCGCTCCTGAAGTTGAGTAGGAAGAGAGCAGGCAGAAGAGGAGTGTGAGAAAAGAACTGAGGAATGTGAGAGGGAAGAGGGGATTTAGGGGATGCTTGAACGTGGGGGTAAAGATGGAAGAGGAAGGAGTCATTAGCGACATTCATGTTTCCTCCAGTGCTGGGAGGCTGTGTGAAAAGGATTCCTAAACACACACTCATGCACACACGCATGCATGCACACATGCACACATAGAGAAACCCCTTCCAGATTGCCCATGCTCCTGGGATGGAAACAGCTAGCTGATCTATAAAGAGAACAAGAAAACATACCTATGTGAAATACTCTGTAGTTACAGCAAGAGTTCTCAACACTCACTGCACAGGAGAATCACCTGGGGAGTTCAAAACATAGTATGCCCAGGCCCCAGCTCGGGCCAGCTGAATCAGAATCCCTGGTATTTTTTACATCTCCTGCCTCCTTCCGCCTAACACAATTATCAGCCTGTTCCAAAACTCGTAGGAGGACTCATTGTTGAACTGTTCACAGCTTAGTTTGCCTGACCTTCCGAACTCAGTTCTCTAACAAAAAGAGACTGGCAGGACGGCCTGGCAGGGGAACAGGAAAGAAGGGAGCCAGGTGTCCGGCACACGCGCTTCCCCTCTGCCTGCGGAAGGTGGCGGTTCTTACACTTCTGCGAGTCACATTCATGCTAGGATATTTGTCAAATGCAGATGCCTGGGCCCCACTCCCTGTGTAGGTCAGGTTTACCATGCATGGTTCAGGAATCTGCATTTTAAAGGGTCCCAGGTGACTCTGAAAGAGGATTCATGGCATACACAGTCCCAGAAACCCTGAGAGGCCTGCAGGGGCAATAGTCTCTGAGGCGCCGTGTCCCCATGGTGGACATATACAGGGCAGGGCTTTTCTTTCATCTTGAATCCCATCCCAGGAGACTGAAGAAGCAGGTCTGAGGTGGCCTCCAACAATCAGTGTTAGAATAGTGTTAGTGGGGCTCTATCCAATTTGGGGGGCTTTATAGGGAAAAAAGTACACCTGCCCCAAGTTTTCATTGTATAACAGAAAGTGGAAGCGAAGCAGGAAGGTCTCTTGGCTCACTCACTCCATTTCACCAGAAGGGAAACTGAGGGGTTTTCCCAGGCTGACTGCTGGCAGGAAGTGCAGGAGCACAAGGAACCCAAGCAGCAGCCTCTGGTCTTTCAGTGAACTTCATTCTTAGCAGTGGGTTTCAATGTGAGGTCCCTGGACCAGCAACATCAGCATCACTTGCTAGAAATGCAAATTCCGGGGCCCTACCCAATACCTATTAGATTAGACCCTAGGGGTTGGGCCCCCAATATGTGACAACAAGGCCTCGGGTGATTCTGATGTTGTTCAGGTTTGAGGACCCTGCATCAGGGGCTCCAATGCTTTAGTGCTCATGGGCTTCGAGATGGTTCCCCACCCCTCCTGGCCATCGCCTAAGTCCCTTTGGGTGGGAAGAGAAGAAAGTCACACGCCACCCATACCACTCTCTCCACTAGTTATCGAGAAGGTGCTGAATGATACAGGGGCTGCTCCATCCAGAGAAAAGCAAGCCAGGTTCCAGGCAGCTGCCACCTGCCCAGCTGGCTGCTCTCCCAGCTGACTCTCGGCTTTGTTTTTCTTCTCTCCAAGCCTGAAGAGGGGTGCAGGAGGGACATTCCCTCAGAAAGAAAAGGCACCTCGGTGCCTAACCCCCACAAGAGAGGCAGCTCTGGCTCAGTTCTGGTTCCACTATTCTCCCTAGAGAAATATAGGAGTAGGGCTCAGGGCACGTCACCACACTCTTCTTCTGGCCCAGGAGTACTTCCTCTTCTTGTAGGATGGGGAAGCAAACACTGCTTCTGGAGCAGGCTTTTTGAGTCAGTGGGGCAGCATCCTGGACCAGGACAAAAGCCCTTCTTGGAAGGGGTGTCAATGTTCATATCCACACCTCCAGAAATGAGTTTTAGTCAGCTCAGGCTGCTACACTGAAATGCCACAGACCGGGTGGCTTAAATAACAGACATGTATCTTTCTCAATTCTGGAGGCTGGGAAGAGAGGCTGATTAAGAGGCTGAGGCACAGGGTGAGGACTGGCTCAGTGTAACAGGGCGAGCTACTCAGCCCTTTCTTTTCCAGTCCCAGGTTTGGACTTCTTCCAAGCATTCTGATCAAAGAGAAAGACTAACATGCTCTAAAAAAGGAGTCATTGGGATCAAGAATAATCCAGCTCCATTGTCAGGATTCATTATAGTCTTTAAATACGTTGTTGTAAGAGAGTTCACAGCTTTGAAGCCAAAATTCTGGAACGTATTTGGGTTATATTAAAAGCACAATTTTATATTTTCTTGTCAAACAACTTTACTTGAGACAACAAATGAAGTATAATTTAACTCAACAGGAAATATCACACTTGGAGGAAAAACATAGAAAAAAAAACCCCTTAAATTAAAGCCAAATATTCTTTCCAAGGCACAGCGTTGACATTTACAGATTGACAGCAAAATGAGTTTGTTTCCATGAAACAAAATCATGAGTCCAAAGTCTGCCTTTGAAACAGTTTTCCACTTCATCTTCACCTCTCAATGCTCAGGGAACGATGCTTGTGGCCTTTCTCAGGGCCAGGTAGCCAGTGACGACATCGGATGGCAGCCTCCGAATATAGGAAAACTCTTCGATGGTGCTGAACCTCAGCTTGCTCTGGGGGTCAGTGTAGTTGGCCTGCATGGGAGATAGGCACAGAGAAGGGCAGGAGGGGTGGTGGTAGTGGGGGTGAAGATTTTAAATTCGAGTTCAAATTTTTTTTCTATTTTACAGAAAGTGAAATATGTCTTCATTATGTCTTAACTTTGTCACCAAGAACACTAAATTTCTCACTTGGGCAAAAACTTGTTACTCTTCCCAGACTTCATTCCCTGAAATACCTCAGGGTATGGATGGAAGAGGGATAACCACATCGGTCACTAGGATTCTTCTGGTTGGTGCCTGAACGGCTGCGACCAACAGGTCCAAAATTGAATTCATGATGATCACCCCTCCTGGATCTCTGCCTTCAGTCTAACCACCTGCTTCAGAAGAATGTTCCAGATCTGTTCCGCAAGGTAGGGAGCAGCACGCCCACCCCTCCTTGCCACCCTCCATCTATTCTAGGGCGCTCCTCTCCCATTCTTCCGCCCCCTCTCCATGCCACTCCCACAGCTCCCTGGGCCCCACTGCAGTGTTGGACTGGCCACCCACACCCACTCTTCCACTGGAAGACACGGCCATCCTACAACTGCAGCCAGGGTCATCGTTGCTACTTGCAATTCTGATCATGTCATTCTTCGTGAAACCTCTCAGTGGCTCTTCTGTGTTCTCGGGACAAAGAAACAAGTCCTCAGCATGTCCTTAGTCTCTCCTCCTTCTCATACCTTTTCCTCAGCTACCTGTTGTTACTCACTGGTTCCATCTACCCTGCCCCTAAGTCTCTCTCTCCTGTCATGCCCCATTTGCCCTTTCCTCAGGAGGGGCTCCCATCTTGACCTACTTTGCTCAGCAATCACCTGCTCATCCTGTAGGACTCAAACACCAAAGTCACATCAGGGAAGCCTTATCTGTCCCCACAAGGTCAGGACCCCACCCTCACTCTTACCTCACCACTGTTCTCCTGTGGAATGCTTATCTCTGATGTTTTTACATTTATTACCTGCATGACTCTTTGACTACGGTCTAGGCCATGAGGTTCCCTCCCTGAGGCAGGAAGCCTGTGGTGTGCTCATCACTGAACCCCAGCTCCAAGTGCAATGCAGAGGCACAGTGGGCCTTCAGCCAGTGTTTGTACAGCAACAATAAATAAATGAATGAACGAAAAATGGACAATCAGGACCATCACAGAAAAGAAAACTTGTTTCTCAATTGACATATCAAAATTCTCTTTTGGTCTGTTTTTTCCATGTGCAGAGTGGAGAAGATAACTCATCCCTATATACCTCGAGGCACACGGCTCCTGCAGATTTTGAAACAGAAACCACGAGGGTGAGTCATTTGGAGCTCCTTTAAAAAAATTATAAAGGATGCCATTAAAGTCTAGACAGATAACATCCAATTACTCAAGTGTGGCTTGTCTTGCTCCACGGTTGATCATCTCCTTGGAAGAGGAGGCAGCAACCTTAAGATTGAGCAGGGAGGGGAGCGAAGAAGCAACAAGCCGAGGGGAACTGAGTCATGGGTTTCTCATACTCTAAAAAGTCTTCAATTCTGCCACTGGAGATCTCCTTAGGCTTTTTTAACATCTATGCGTCAGGAAAATGAGATTATTTCTAAAAAACTAAGATTAATTGAAGTTCTCAATAAAATAAAACTTTGATCCTTTGGCCTGACCTAAATAGTGCCTTTCTTTACCACATTCCCTTCAGTGACAGTAATAGAAAGGAAAGCTTAACTAGAAAAACAGCAACGGCCCCTTTTGAGGCTCCTGGCCAGGAGGCAGTTAGATTGACTAACTGGCAGGGGGAGGCTGCCCCACAGTTCCGAGCAGGGGCGCAGGCATGTGCATCTGGCTTTGATCATCTAGCCTCAGTATACGAACCAGCCCCAGCCTGGCTCCATTCCTGTGGCTGCCTCACTCCCACCACCAAACTGTCCTGAGCCGCCCAAGTTCAGACCTCACTGCCAAGAAGACTTCTGAATACATAACGCAGAATACAGAGATACTGTGGCACCAACAAAAAGGTCATCAACAAGAACTTGCACAGACCGGACTTGACCTAGTATTCTAAACAGAGGGGAGGATGCCAAGTGACGCTTGTACAAGAGTTGAACAAGTTAAGAACTGCACTCCTACAGTCAGAAGCTCCTCCGGATTCCATCCCTGGGGCCTGAATGAAACAAAGGCTGCCTTCTGGGAGAGCAGGCAGCAAACAGCTTTCAGGCCTTCCTCGCTGCAGGGGCACAGGGAGTGTACACTGCTCCCCATCTTTCCCGAGCCACAGTACTTTCTGCGGCTTTGTAACAAGGGCTAAACAGCTGTGACCCTGCTCGCCTCCCTGCCACGCCCGCGCACATGGGAAAGTCACTTGGCTGGCTGCGAAGGGGTGGGTCAGTGGAAACGTGAGCTGGGCTTTATTTTTTAATTAAATAACTTTCATATACACAAGTAACAGATGAATATATTTTGCTCTAAAAAAAGAAAAAGAAACCACGAGTAAGACCGACGTCTCCTTCTACCACCCCCTACCATCCAAAGTCCCTTGCCTTCCCCTGAGGAAGCCGTTGCTGTGTGGGCGCCCTTCCAGACCTTGTTTATATATATCCTTACACATCTATACACACACGCCAGAGAAATTACCCTGCATTTTTTTTTTGCAAGTGTGTGTTGATTTTTACTTAGGTGGTACCATGCTGCCTATACTGTTTTGCACCTTTCAGTAAACAACATATCTTGGAATTCTATCCATGTTGTTACATATACATCAAGCTCACAGCGTGGTATGAAAACACCCCTCTCCTCCCATCGATTGACTTTTATGTTGTTTCCAATATTTCACTGACACATTTTCTCATAAGCATTTTGGTATGAAGCTCTCTGTACACACTATTCCTCTAGGGACATTGCTGGGTCATTGGCTTTTGCTTTTATATTTTGTCACAGTAGGTAGTGCCAAATTGTCCTCCAAAGAATCCATACCAATGTAGATTCCCACCTCAAAACAGCAATGTATGAGGATATCCATTTCTCCACGTTGGTGACAGTGTATATAATCAAACATCTTCATTTATTCCCTACCTGACTAATCTTTTTCCTAATTATCAGTGAGACTGAATGTCTACTTACTGGTCATCTGTATTTCCTCCCTGTAATTATCTATTCACAGCCAATTCTTCCATGGGATTGTCTTTCAATGATTTGGTAGAATTCTTTATATATTCAGAATTTCTTAATTCTAACATACAGTGGAGCATGAGGCTTTAGGTTATATATAACATGTCAGGTCATTTGCCAGTGGCATAAAGGGGCCTGGAACGATGCTTCTCACAATGACTCTCATGCCTCCTAACGTCTGAAAACCATTGCACTAGCAGATGAGCTGCCGGATAATGGTAAGGGTAAAAAGCTACATTCTACGGGACCACTCTCCAAGTCTGACCATAAACCATGGCTTCTACAAGCCTAGCGGAAAATGGTATAGGGAGAAATTTCCACTTTGGGTCATGACAGAATAACTGGCATCATCAACTGGTACCAAGCTAGCTTTTCTGCTATAAACAACTATTTTTTTTGCCCTCTTCCCCCGCCCCCCCCACTTCCACCCCTGACCTATGGATGTTGCCGTTTCGATAAACAACTATTAAGAAGAGTCAAATATATGAGGTAACTATTTTCACGTAGTAGACAACAGATAGCATAAGGCTACCTTTCTCTAAAGGCGAAGTTCCCACAGGGGAACTTGAGGAGGAGATACAGCCATGAATGGATGCGAAAAGAAGCCACCACACACACACACGATTTTACAGTGCTTCTACTCTTTTTTTCATTTTTTAGCATCCTCGTGTGTAAGGATCTACGTTAAAAGTTTGTAGTACACTGAGGAGTGTGTGTTCTCTGAAGGAAATAAAACATATGACTAATTCAGCATATAACTAACATTATTTTCAAAAATAACAATAACAACTCAAATCCTTCCAATATAAAACATGTATCATTAATTTAGTTTGTTACAGAAGCTGGAGTCATACATTTTCATAAAAATGTAAAGCATTTAAATGATGTGAATGAGTTTTAAAAAGTGAAGTGACTCATTACTTCTGCAGTTATGAAAAAAAGCCTATCTTCCAAATTGAATAGCGATGAAGAAGGTGAGCTGAAAGTTCTACCCTTCATCTACATTCTGAAAAGAAGGAAACGAGACTCTTGGAGGTTCCTGAGGTTCAGTCACTTGCACAAGTCCCACTTCTTCGACTATTCTGCTAGTTTTCAAACCATGTTCCCCAGAAGGGGTCACTGTGGTGGGAGTGGGAAGGAGAACAGAGGGCCAGATCCACACGGGGCCACAGTGGGTAGGTGGGCTCCAGGGAATTCTTTAAAAGATTCCATTTGGAAAAGGAGTTCTGGTGCTTAAAAATATGTTTGAAAATCACTACTTTTACCATAGTGCCCCTTTAGAGAAATTTCAATATTTAAAAAAATCATCTCTAAAATGCAAGAAGTTTTTTAAACTTGAGCAGTAAAAAAAGATAAATGTTTTCTGTGTGTAATTAACATATATATGAAACGTGTGTGTGTGTGTGTGTGTGTGTGTGTGTGTGTGTGTGTGTGTTTCATATAGTTAAGCAGAAGAAGGGAAAGTGAAACTTGGGTCTGCTGCTTTTCAGAGCAATCCTCTCTCCAGGCTGCCCACATGGATGCCCCAGGTGGCAGCCACTCCAAAATAAATGTGTGAACGCTTCAGCACAAACTCCATTACCTATTCAAAGTTTATGGGCTCCAGGCAGGACCAGAGGTGGTCAATATTCAACACTGCTATGTAGACAACACTGTGAAATCTTCCTTTCAATTCAATGTTATAAGACACAGAGATGTAATTATACTCACAAGAAGACCTGAAACATCAGAATACTTCTTAGCTGGTTTGAAAGATGGAGGAGCATCAATACTGAAATCTGGAGGTGGGGGGAGGGGGGAAAGAAAGAAAGAAAAAGAAGATAACTAAGCTGGCTTTAAAACATTTAGATCCCTTTTTTAATCTAACATACTGTTTGATAATATTTCTGAATTTTTTACTTTGCAATTAAGTACTCAGAATTCTCTGGGGAAATAATGCAGTAAGTCACAGACCAAGTGCAGACTCCGGATCTAGCTTTGCCCTGTTCCCAGGAACACTCTACTCTAGCAGAACCACCAAAAAGTTCATCTGCCCATAAGCCACTTTCACTGTCTCAGGCTACCCTGGCTGATGGTGATGAGATGCCAAACACCCCACTGTTTGGATGCGAGCATCCAAACACTGGAATGTCCACACCCGGACAACTGACTAGCTCCCTTGTCACCAGTCTGAGTCACCCCCATGAAAGACGTGCAGTGGGGCGGGAGATGGAGGAAACTTTTACCTGGACTTTCCAATGAAGTTGTACAGCACATATGATAGTGCTTTCAAAAGATTTAGAAAAACTGCAGCATAAAGCATTTACTCTGAAAAATTTACTCTGTTTACCAGCTCAGAGGGTAAAACAGAGTGGGTCTTTAAGCTGGTTGTTAGAAAACCTTATAAATCTTGGGCAACCTTGTTCTTAGTAACAAATTTTAAGAGCAGACTTCTAAATAAGAAGTTTGTCAAATAGAAACACAGATATTATCATATCAGGACCTATTTCACCAGATTGAAATGTTAACAGTGACACTAAAAACCACACATCCAAGACAATACAAACAGATTTGACAGATACAGTTATGAGGAAATATATACATACTTTCCCTACACTGATGCCACTATAAATTTCCTAAGCTAAAAACTGTTTCCTACATTAGTACAAACACAATAATGTAGGTTTGTTATAAGAAAGTTTCTAGTCTAAACATCATGAACTCATAGAAGGCTCTAGACAGCTCACAGTTAGGATCGTTCAGTTGCCACGGCAATGCCCTTTCAGAAGCGAGAATTTGTTTCAGGTTCTTCCAGGTTCTATTCTTCTTGCCAGCTACTGCACCACCATGGCCAGAGTGCTGGAATTAAAAGCATGGGTTAGATGAAACAGAAGTCATTGGAAAGTACCATTTCAGAATCTGTCATTTATTCTTATTCATAACAGTAATATACACCTCATTCTGTCAGCAATCATTTATACCCCTAAGGCTTTTTAAAAAAGTATCACACTGTATATTTTAATCTTACATATAAAAAACAATGCTTTTGAATTGTCGAAATCTGAGTGATTTAATGATAGAGTAGAAATAAAATGTTATTTTTTTTCATACACATAGAAAATCACATCCTTTATTAGGTCTAACTTTGAATTCATTCATGAATTTCCCATTACTTTAAAATAAATCTACTACAAAGTTAGATTTAAATTCATGATCACCTCTCTAAATCCTTCTGAGGGCAAGTCTTTGCCTTGTAAAGTACTGGTGATCCTGGAAAACCCAAATAAGGTTCAATCATGGCATGGTAAGCCTTCTGGAATTTTTTTTCCTTTTGTCCTATGAAGATGACAAAATAAAATGGAAAAGAATGCCAAAATCTGTTGCAGGCACTGGCAATACTGTATTTTCAAAACTAATTAATGAAAAATAAACTTTTAATCGTGTAACCTAAATCACTATAATTTCTTATATCCTTCGAGAACAAAAGGAAGAGCGGCTTATTTCTACTTCACAATAGCTTAGATGTACTTAAAGGAAATGCCTGTCTTCTCCTGCCCCCACCCCTCCCACAACAGCCCATGACAGAGCAGTGGTGACTTGCATGGAGAAGGGGAACATCAGGCTACCTGGGCTGCAGGCCCAGCATGATCAGAAGCCATGGTATGGTTGTTTGATTTTTTATCTATAAAGTATCTTAGATGCTTACCACAAAGTTGGGATCCTTAAATGGCAACAGTTTAGCAGTTTTTTCCATAGGTCCTGTGCTAAAATCAGAGGGCACCATTTTATTCTCAGCCATGGCTTCCATGCCGATACCCTTAAAACATAGTAAGAGTAGTAGAAGGTCAGTTTCTTTTAGTTGAGTTCCCTCACTCAGCTCTCAACAATAAAAGATGATACCACAGGACATCTGAGAGAATACGGTGTGCCCAGAGCCCTTGCAGGTGGACTGCACCAGAGGAGGGCATGCCAGACTGGTAGCTGCACCTGCAGTGCAGAGGCCACAGGACAGTCAGCCAGGATCCCGGCTGTCATACTTTCTGGCCTCTCTATGTGCCAAGCACAAGAATGGGTGTCCTAGCTGAGCTGGCTCATTTAACCCTGACAACCATTACAAGGTAGTGCTATCATCCCCAGGTTACAGAAAAACAAACGAACAAACAAAACAGTCTTTCCATGACACCACATGGCCCCTTACTCCTGCTGATCTTGTCAAATTATGTCTGGAAACATTAAAACAAAAAAAAGTCCAGCCCCTTTAAGGGTCACATCAGCCAGACAACCCAGGCTTGAGCTGGTATGCATAAGGGGCACAGCAGGATGTGGGCATTCTAAGGAGAATAGAGGGAGAGGAGGCTAGAGGGTCAGCTGGCTGTGGCCAGAATGGCCTGACAAGAAGGATAATATGCTTTAAAACAAAAAAACCTTTTAAGCTGCAATTACAAAGGAGAAAGACAAAGTAAAAAATCACTCTTGATTTATAATGCAATTTCCAATCTTCCCAGACTGCAATAAACTTTTTAAACTGACACATAATTTACATACAGAGAAATGCACAGATCTTAGGTATCATGAGTTTTGCTAATGTTTACACTTGTGCAACCCAGGTTCCTATCAAGATACAGGACATTTACATCATCCCAGAATGTTCCCTTCTGCCTCTTCCTAGTCAATCCCTTCTACCCTCGGCCAACCACTGTTCAGATTTCTACCACATCACCTTTGCCTCACATGAGTGGAATCTGGCAGTATATACTGTTGTGTTAGGCTTCTTTAGCTCAGCATAAAGTTTCTGAGATCTATCCATGATGTTGCATGGATCAGTAGTTTGTTTTGCTGAATTTGTATACTACTCAGCAGAGTAGTATTCTCATGTATGGGATGTACCACAATTTGTTTACCCATTTTCCTATTAACGAAATTAAGTCATTTTCTGTCTTTAGCTTTTGTAAGTAAAGCTGCTGTGAACTATCTATACAAGCCTTTGTGTGGACATGTGTTTTTACTTCTCCTGAGTAAATACCTAGGAGTGGAATGGTTGGCTTAATAGGGTATGTGTATGTTCCATTTTATAAGAAAATGCCCAGTCATTTTCTTAAATGGTTATACTCTTATACTCCCCGCAGCAGTGTAAGAAAGTTCTGGATGGATACACACACACACAAAATCTTCCACTTCACCTCCCCCACCATCTCTACCACGCCTGCAATGGCATCCATGTGGGGGGAAGGGGAACAGGGGAGACTGAGAGCACTCATTCTGTTGCAATAGTTCTCTGAACGGTTTCTTCTCAAACACCTGCCCAGACTCCTCTAGGGTCTCTCCATGTAGGCCTGTGCTCCTCCTTCTCTGTTCATACCATCTCTTCCTGTCTCGACTGTTCCTCACCTCATCCTCCCTGCATTCATGGTCCTTCCTAACTTCTCTCCCCTCTAAGGCGCAGCTCAAATGTCAACTAACCAAGAACTAAGAGGCTTCCAATTTCTCATCCTTTTCCTACTGTCTGTAGCCACAAGTGATGTCTCTCTTCTCTCCTTTCCTTCATTCCCTCCCTCCTACCCCCCTCTGTCTGCCTACCCTTCTTTGCCACAATTCTTTGTCCTTATCCGGCACCTTCCTCAGATACAAGCTTTAGAGGAGTGACTGTGTACTACGCATCTTGCCTACTCCATTCCCTACAGCACAGTCGGTGTCACAGTTTTAAATGTGAGTGTGATGTCAATCCTCTACTTACAACTGGCGAGGGGTTCCCACCGCCCTGGGATTAGGAACAAATTTTGCTCCCTCTCCAGCCTTGTCTCTTGCTCCCCCTCCTTCCTGTATTTTGTATTTTCTGTTGCAAAATCCAGTTAAGTCATTTTCTATACAGCACAAATAGTTTCCAATTTTTCCATTTTTATTTATGCTTCACCAAAATTATTTTCATCAGGATTAGTCCATGCCAGATTTAATTTTATAACAAAGATTAGATTTCGCATTTTGTACTAACTCTTTTTACCTTTGTGATTTTTCTCTCATGGTTATAGCATTTCTGCCAGGTACATGTGTCCTGGGAGACACAATCTGATGAAGAAGATTTGATTTTCCCATTACATTTAATCATTCACTGACGTTACCTGTGTAACCAGTTGTCAATGTTATTTTGTGCTGTTTGTTAGAGTAACATCTATTATAGTTTGGATACATGATTGATAGTTTGTGTTTATGTCTTAGTCAATGAAAAAACAGCAGGTTTTGAAACAGGGAACAAACCAGGAGAGAAAAGAAGAGAGGTAAGCGGACTAGGAAAGGAGTCAGAGAGTGAGAATTCACAGAGGGGTCAAAACATCCTGCTTCATCCTATGGCTCAGTCTTCTGTCCCCTGCATCTAACCCAATGCCTGGCACAGAGTAAGTACCAAATCACTGCTGACCGGTTGACTGACTGGAGTTAAGGAACAAGTCAGCATGGCATAACTAAATTCCAGCATCAATATGTATATGCTCAGGAGTTCATTGTAAGGAATTGTTCCTGGGTGGGATGCAGTGGCCGAACACAAAGAAACACAAGAAGGATAATTCAGAAACCTGCAGGGCACAAAGAACAGAGTGGAAAGGACGGGGAGATGGGAAGAGAGAGGAGTAAAACTTCTCTAAGTACAGCTTTTTGTAGAGTTTTGACCTTTTGAAGCATGTTAAAGTTTTACACGCTACTACTACCACTACTGATAAAACCAACAAGGATGGGGCAGTGGGCAGAGAAGATGGAATACAAACACAACCAAATTGGCCTAGCGATATTTGGAATGCATAACGACCACACTGAAAGAGAGGAATGGAGACATAACGTTGGTGACTGTGAAAACAGTATTTTGACAATATAACCTTAAGGTTAAAGGGCAAAAAGTACATAAACAATTTGTAGGGTTGTTTCTCACAAGGGTACAGGTTAGTAATTCTGCCCAATATATGTGTTCTAAGATGAAGCGAATAGGAATGGGGAAGGCTAAAATGAACCTTGCATAGTAGATTAGAATCAGAAATAATCGATATGAACTCATGGTTTTTAACATATACACAGTTAGATAAACACAGAAATAGATATGGAGGTGTGGGGGGGGGGCGGGGGATGTTACGTACACAGATACCTATATTTCCGAGTTCTCTCCACCCAGAGGGCTAGAAACAGCGAACATCGGGCACGCCATTGTCCAGATCCTAGTTTCTAAATATATTTCCCAGGAACTAGTGATCATTGAAGAACTGGCTGATTCCAGGGCTGGGACGGGAAAGTAGAACATGAACCTTGTGGTACCAGAAAGTAAGAAAACTACTGCAGCAGTTTGCTAGAGATGCCATAACAAAATACCACAGACTGAGTGGTCTGAACAACAGAAATTTATCTTCTCACAGTTCTGGAGACCAGAGCCCAAGATCCAGGTGCCAGCAGGGTTGATTCTCCTGAGGCCCCTCTCCTTGCTTTGCAGATGGCCATCTTCTCACTCCGTTTTCACATGGCCTTTCCTCTGTACATGTGCCTCCCTGGTGTCTCTCCCTCTTCTTATAAGGACACCGATCTGACTGGATGAGAGCCCCATCCATGTGGCCTCAGTTAGCCTTAATTACGTCTGTAATGGTTCTATCTCTAAATACAGTAACAATCTGAAGTGTAGTAACGGTTAGGACTACAATAGATGAATCTTGGGGGGACATAATTCAGTGCATAACAGCACTCGAAAAATGGTAGAGGTATATTAAAGGTTACAGGAGCCAGTTTGAAGAATTCCCACCAGCCAAATCTGGGCAATCTGAGCAACAAAATAAATAATGCTAATCCAGAATATATAAAGAACTCTTATGATTCAATGACAAAAAGACAAGTGATTCCAATTTAAAGGCAAAGACTTCAATTAAAATGTCTTCAAAAAAGATACACAAATGGCCAGCAAGCCTGTGAAAAGATGTGCAACATCATTAGTCATTAGGGAAATGTAAATCAAAACCAGTGAGATATTATTTCACACCCACTGAAATGGCTATAATCGAAAACATAATAGCATGTGTTGGCGAGGATGTGGAGAAACTTGTGAAAACTGCTTGTGAACATGTAAAAGGTGCAGTCACTTTGAAAAACAGTTTGGTTACCTGTTTTTACAGGCTAACCTGACAGAGAATGAGCCAGGAATTCCACGAAACCTGAAGAGGAAGCCTTAACCGGCATGCAAGTTGAGAAGAGTGACAGTCATCCGCTCTTTTAAGAGGTGGCCATAAGGGGGAAGGAGGGCGTTTGGCCCACTGGCTGGAAGGCACAGGAAGTAAGCAGGTCACCTGCTAGTGTTAGAATGAAACAAGCCATTCTCCCGAGGAATTTAACAATTCGTTAAGGGTGCATCATAAGACCACTCAGGGAGGAAAGGCCAATGGTTGTGGGCTGTCAGGAGGCTGGGCATACAGGGTGGCCTGATTTAAGTAAGAGAGAGAAAAATAACCCTAAGAACTATGCAGTGAGCTCCCATCAGCAAGAAACCACGATAGCTAGGGACAACTCAGGGAAAGCAGGCAGAATATGAGAGCTTTCCTGGGGCCAAATATACTTTATTTCAACTTTATTGAGTTTTTCATAAAGAAAATGACTACTTATATAATATTGCATCTATTCGGGAGAAAATAAACAAACATAACTGCTACAGAAGCAAAAAGGAGATACTAAAGGGAAATGAGGAACTGGGCCCCAAAGCCTCCAATGGTGATTATGGAACCAGCCACAGAACATGCCCAGCTCAGTGCTGCCAGCCTCATGCACTGGTGTTAGCTTTATCTCCTTCGCCAGAACTGCTGGAAGACCACATTTTCCCCTTTCTGTTCATCCCTCTTCTCTGATTCCTAGTGGGGAAGGTCAAAGTCACAGTGAAATTTTGGGAAGAAATATATGGCATTCTTTTAATGGAGGCTGTTCCAGGCCCAGGGAGACCCAGGAGAACACCATCAGGCAGAAATGCTTCACAGAGACCTGGGCAGGTAGTGCTGCCACGGCAGCCACTATTCAGGGACCTCAGCAAGTCCTTGTGAGTTGGAAGATCTGGGAGCTTGGCCAAGGGCGAGGATACACCATTGGACAGGTGCGTCTGCTGAGAGGAAGGGGAAGGTGAGAAGAGAGGGCCAGGAGTTGGCATCACATTCTGGGTGGCATGCCTGAGCAGAGTCAAGAAGATGATGTACTCATGCACTAATTTCCAAAACTCACCCCTCCGGCTCGTGTGGCCACTCCATCCTTTTCTCTTCCCTTGTCAGCAGGCCAAACCCCCACTAAGGAGTCAAGCCAAAGACAAGGCTGAGAAAGGAAGCCATCCTGAGGTGAACTGAGCTGCATCATTCCAGAGCTGCATCCTCTGAAACAGTAAGCACCCTTTTCCCAGGCTCCAAAAGAATACCCAACTCTGGGACCAGAACTGGGTTTTCTGCATTTCTTTTCACTTTAACTCCGCCTTCCACATTACTGTTCCCTCATTCTTTCCTTCCCCTGGGCTACAGCCAAGCTGAGACTCTTGAGTCTATTAGTTACAGAATGAGAGGGGGAGACCTTCAGTCAAAGGGAGGATCAAGTCAGTGAAGTAGGGATGCAATAAAATAAAATTTAATATAATGTACAGTTTTCATATTACTAAACTACTATAATACTTAGAGACTTTACGAGATGAACTGTCCCGCCCCAAGACACGAACACCCTAACAAGAGGAAAGAAGTGACACCTAGCACTAAAAGGGCTGATGTAAGTTCCAGGGAAGAGAAACCTGGCCTGCTATCAAAGAAGGACATGCCTGCCCCAGACTGAGACGAGTCAGTGAGGCCTCAGCTCTGTCCAATGGTAGAGCCCAAATAAATGGCTTCATCTCTCCAGACAGCAGCCTGCATGGCTGACTCAGACACAAGGATAACGTGGGCATTCTGTCTGTGGTTACTAAGCAGAGAAACAAATGTCCTTTGTCTTATCACTGAAAAATCAAATCTCCACTTACACCTAATTAATAGTTTTCTAGATTCAAAAGCTGACCCTAGTCTAAAACTATAGGCTTAAAATAGGGTTACTTGAAAGAGCAAACCTGTGAGATGCTGCCTAAATATTCAATAAGTCAATTAAATAGAGCACCTAATCCCTTAAGAAGTCTATCGACATAGAGAAAGGTTCATGAAATAATGCTAAGTCAAAAGAAGGGCACACAATGTTATACACCATATAAAACGATAAAAAACTATATCTACACACAGAGAACACCAATTATTATAGTTGTTGGGGAAGAAGACTGGGTGGTTTTTTATGTCCACTTTAAAAATAAAAAAAATTTCTTAAACTTACGAATTTTTTAAAGTTAAGGTAGAATGATTATTTTTTTAGATGAATAAATCAAATCAGTCCAACATTCTCTGGCTGCCTCCAATTATAGAAGAGTCTGTAATCACATGCACTCTGCATTAACCTTCAAAAGAAGCAACTGCTGCCTCCCAATTTATTTAGATGGGTTATTAACTTTTTTCCCGTTTAGAAAAAAAAAGTGCAGCTTGGATAGGAATGCTAGGTTTTTCTAGGATTTGACATTTTCAGTGATGCAACTATTAAAAAGCGAATGTTATAATAGAATGATGCCATTTGTTTCCAAAGACAATTGATATACTAGAGTGATGCAAAAGTAATAATAAAAGCGAGACATTTCATGGCAAACCTTGGGGGTAAGGTTAGGCCTGTAATCCACGAGCTATCTTGGGGAAAACAGAAAAAGGGTTCCATCACAAACTAGTTTTATTATATAACAGTCAGGCTATAGGCCAGTTGGGTTTCTCTGTAGATTTTACCAACTTGAATAGGCATTTGGAAAATGTAAAGTACCTTATATTCACCTAATAAAACTCCCTCGAAAAGCATTTCTCTGCACCATGGATTTGGTTACATCGGAGGTGTAATTACACCTTCTAAGGTAGAGCAACAAAGGTGATATTAAGAGAGGCAGTCAAGAAAAAAGTATGTAGGCTCTGGACGGTCAGCCTGGGTTCCAGTCTTTACGCTACCACTTGTTAGCTGTGTGACCTTGGAAAAGATACTTAACCTCTCTTTGCTCCTTTTTATGTTTTTTTTATTCGTAGAATAACAATTCACAGAGGGTTGTTTTGAGGCTTAAATGAGATAGAATTTAGAAAGTGCTTAGAAGAGTGCCTGGTATGTAGTAAATGCCCAATAAATGTTAATTATCATTACTTATTATGATTTCTTTCACTTTAGCACAGTGTATCTGTTCTCCAACCCAAGTCAGCACTCATCATTTTCATAGTATTATAACCAGAATGGATGGGAGATGGCAATCTCCGGATTATGATATTATTGATCAATAACTACATTAGTTACACTAAAATATAAATCCAAACACAGAATTGTAATTCTGTGACAATTTGTACAACTTAGCAAGCATAAACATTTAATAATTTCTGTTGATTCCTAAGGACTTCTGAGCATAAAACCCTTTAAATTTCATCTGTTCACTCAATTTTACTTTAGAAACAGCATGCACATTCTGGAAATTAAAATCTGTCTTCGGACTTCATGAAGTTATTTCACATTTCAAAAAGCACTCTAATGTCTATGTAAATGTCATTTGTAAATTTTTAAATCCTACAAAAGTTTTATAGGCATTTCTTTTTTTATAAGAAACAAAATAGTAACAAAAAAAAGAAAAAAAAATAGCTGAACTACTGAAGCACAGAAATTGAGATATTGAAAGATCTGTAAAGTCTCTATTAACTAAAAAAATTCAATGATTTATATAAAGATCACTCATTTCCCACTGATGAAACCCTGAGCAATCTGATACCTGTTCACAGCTCCAACCCTGGAAGGCCTTCCCCATCCAAACCCACCACCCCTCAAAGTCCACCTCAAGTCCCTCTTCCTCCCCACCGCTCCTCTAGTACTGCCTACATGAATCCATATCTGTCAGTGTCCCACCACACTAGGACACCAACACCAGAGAATACCTACAATCAACTTCAGTACATAGTTAGAAATCACTGTGTTTTCCTGCTTGTTTCACATATGTGATAGGCAGAATTCTACGATGGCCCTCAGGAATCCCAGCCACTGGTGTACACATGCCTTCTCTCAGTTATTCAAGCAAAAAGTAATGTGGGTGCTGCTGCGAAGGGGTTTTGAAGATATATAATATAAGGTATCAAGTTAGCTGGCCTTAAACAAAGGAGATTTACAAGGCGGGTATATAAACCCGTTAACTCAAGGAAAGTAAAAGTCAAAGATATTTGAGGCGTGAGAGGGATTTGATACAAGAGATTCTCCATAGTTGGCTTCAAAGATGGAGGAAGCCATGTGGCAAAGAATGTGAACAGTGGCTAACTGCCAGCAAGGAGACAGGAACCATAGTCCTGCCACTGCAAAGAACTGAATTCTGCCAACAATCTGAATGAGCCTGAAAAAAAGATTTCCCCCCAGAGCCTGCAGGCAAGAAACCAGCCCAGCCAAAATACCAATTTCAGCTTTGTGATACCCTGAGCAGAGAACTAAACTAGTCATGTTGTACCAGGACTTCTGACCGACAGAACAAGGAATAAATGTATTATTTAAGTCCCTAATTTGTGGTAATTTGTTACAACAACAATAGAAAACTAAAACACTATACAAATGTCATTTTCTCCTCCTTGGAGATTTTTGGGAGGACAGGGACAAGCTATAACCTTTTGAAATGTCTTAAGTATACTGCTAGGGACATAACAGAAATACAATATAATAAATTCTTGCTGATTGAACTGAACTGAAACAGAACAGAAAGGCTAAGCAAAGGACATAGGTAAAGGTCACCTAGGTAAATTCCAAACATCCAGACAACCCTCAGGGCAGCACTGTACTAATCCTGCAGATGCTGTGGAGCCGAGAACTAGGCTGGAAGGCTATGTTAGAGCAGGAAAAACATCTTAAGACTCCTTTCTGGAGACATAGCCAACTTTTTTACTTCTTCATGGGATGCTGAGGGTAGGAGTAGGGTAACTGGCTATATACTTCATTAATTAAACGCCAGTTAGGGAGAGGACAGCAAAGATAAAAGAATTCACTATGCCAAGGAATGCCATACTCTTTCCTGCCTGAGAGTTTGTTGAAGCAGCTGAGATGAAGAAGATCCACAGGGAGCCCTTCTCCTCAGCGAGAGCTCTAGGGCCAGAGATTTGTGATTTCTACCAAGTCGGTTACCGGGAATGTCCATCATCCTGCAGGCATTTGGCCACTCTCTGAAGCTTGTTCTGGTGGGAGTTGATCAGTGCTATTTTTAGGGTCAAAACACTCATTTCTCCCAATACGTAATGACTGCATTCCTCAGTCTTGGCACAGTTGGATACCCACACACATACTGGGAGAAGTACTCACAATGCATATTTTTGTGGCAAAGAACTCCAATCAAGAGTATATTAACTCCTAAACATTAATTTTTTAAAAAAACAACCCAACTATAAAAAATCAGGTACTTCACAAAAGATATAGGAATGGTCAATAAGCATATAAAGAGGTGATAGATACCATTAGTAATCAGTAATCAGAGAAACAAAAATTAGAACAAAAATGAGATACAACTACATAGCCATCAGAACGACTAAAATTAAAAGTGGACAATGCCAAGTATTGCTGAGGATGTAGAGCAATCGGAACGCTCCCATTTTGCTGGTGAAAATGCAAACTAGTGCAACTACTTTGGGAAATACTATTTTAACAACTTCTGAGTTAAATGTTTGTGTCTACTTTATAATCCAGTGATTCCACTACTATCCATATACCCAAGAGAAATGAAAGCCTATGTCTACACTGACTTGTACAGGAATGTTCAGAGCAGCTTATGTATAAAAGCCAAAAATTGTAAACAAAATTCAAATATCCATCAGTTGTGCTATATTTACACAGTGTACCAAACATACTGAAATAGGTAATAACATGAATGAACAACTCTCAAAAACACTGTTTCACAGAGAAATCCAAACAGATACAAAAGAGCATGTTCTGTATGATTCCATTTATATTGTTCAAAAACACAAAGCCAAGGTATGGTGAGAGATATCAAAATAATAGTTACCTCTGACAGGGAGGGAAGACAGTAATGCTTAGAAAGGGTCACCAGGGACTTTTCTGGAGCTCTTAAAAATGCTCTCTATTTTGATCTGGGTGGTGGCGACGTAAGCCTATACATATGTAAAAAGTCCTTGATCTGTACTATTAAGATTTGTGCATTTTACTGTATGTAAATCATACCTCAATAAAGTATTTTTAAAAGGGGGGTGGTGGAGCACTATTAATTACCAATGGAAAGAATGACAGACAGTTAACATCTCTAGAACATTGTTCTGCGTGAACAATGCCACCGCATGTTCTGGAGAGGACACAGTATAATATTCCATTTTTGCTCTCGTATTGTTTTAAAATAAAATACAGAAGCCAAGACAAATCTAACCAAGCCGGCCACTCCTCCACTGAAAATTCTTTGCTAGAATTTTGGAGCTTAGATTGTCCAGATGCCGAGAAGTCTGTACCAGGTACTGTGCTCAGGGCTTTATGACCATGATCTCATTGAATCCTTACAACAACCCTATATGGTAATAACAAACCCACTAGGGACGGGGAAACTGAGGGTCAAAAGAGCACTTTTCTAAGGATGAGGGAAAACATCCATATCAATACATCTTGGTATTCCTCCATGTAGGCCCTTAGGGAGCTCTGCACCTTACAGACACTCGGTCAATGTCTGTCGAAGGAACGAAGGTGAGACACGTTAACTTCTGCTTCACTGAAACTAACAGTAAGAGAGGTCCTGAGCCTAGCTCTGAATTGCAACCTTGATGAGAAGAGACCGTCCTTCCACTAAATCAGTAATAACCTGCCCACCTTGCCTCAAGGACAGTGCAACGCGGGTGACTCCTGACCCAATTCCTACATGTCCAAACTAGGGAGAAAATGTTTCATCTGCTCTAGGGGTCAAAGGAGAGGCCACAAGCGCGGCGCACACACCCTGACTCGCCTGTCCTGCGTACCTACTCTCCGCCGCGCAGTCCTTCGCTCCGCCCTGCAGGGCCCGCGCATGAGCCCTCGCCCCGCCCCCGCTCGGGCACTGCGCACGCGCAGGCTAGTCGAGCTACAGCGTACCTGTGCAAAGCTAGAGGTGGACGCTTTTTTCTTCTTACTGGTGCTGTATCCCCCGGCGCTGCTGCCGTTGTGGGAAGGACTGGCTGGCCTCTTCTTGCTGTTCCGGGCTATCCCTGGAGTGGTGGTGGTAGCCACAATTGGAATTTGAGCCGCCATCCCTGCCCTCAGTTTTCCTCCTTCCCCCTCCCCACTTCTTTCTCTGTGCTGGCCTTGCGACTTCCGGCTCGCTGTTACTTCCGTCTTAATGCAAGAAAACCCGGCCTGGACTCTCAAAGCATTCATTGACCTCTTTCTCTCGGCCGTATCTAAAAAGCGGAGCTCGGGGCAGCCAATTCCGTCAGGGCGGGAAAGTGTCTGAGGGATGGTGTCCTGCTACTCTGGCTCTCCCGACCTGGGCACATGCTTAGAAATCTCCAGTGATTGAGGAATAGAACATAGGCCGATTTTTTTTTTTTTTTAAACTGGGCTTAAAAAGAACAAACATGTTTTTTTTTTCCCCACATTAAGTCAAAAGATGGATCACTTTTGATAACTGAGAAGAGTAGGGTCATACTCGGTGGATTAGACAGGCCCGCCACGCTGCTAGCTTTCCCTGTGGTCGTTGCCTTTTGGCAAGGAAGAAGTTAGTGTATCCGTAGTGCCCAAATAGGATAGAGTGGTTCTTAACCTTTTAGGGGTTTCAGCCTCTTTGAACATGTAAACAATGCTATCCTCCCTCTCCCACCCCAACCAAAGGTATATAGGCATGGGCAAAATTTTACAGAGATTTCAGGGAGTTCACAGGTCTGCTAAAACCTATTTATGAACTTTGGTGGGACACGCTTTCCGCCTTGTTATTTGTACGTACTGCTCTGCGCTTTAGAACATTTATGACCTAAACCGTGTGGTTTATAATTGGTTGGTTAGTGTCTTTTGGCTTCTGCTAGAATGTAAACTCTGTGAGGGGAAGGTGGCTTATGTTTTGTTCGTTTATCTTTCCCAGGTCGCAGTACCTTGCAAGTCGTTCGTACATTATAAATATTTTAAAATAAAGTCATTAATGAATGAACGAACCCCCTGCAGTAATTAGTTGAAGCTACTGTGTTCTAATACAGGAAAGTGGCATATACGAATCTGGATTACTTGAAAGAAATAGGCTGCAGAGTGACTTAGAGGTAAGAGAAATCAGGGAAACTGGCAATAATGTTACTGACAACTTTTCTCCAATGCAGAACCTTCCAATGGTAAAATGTTCTCTCCCATACCCCAACCTCCACTCCCATCCTCAAGTAAATCTAGGCTTCCTTATTCTTTATCTCAGTAACTACAACTCTAACCTACTAGTCACCTAAGCCAGAAGCTAGATGTTGACCCTGGCTTCCTGGGCCCACCCTCTCTAGTAACACACCCATATCCCATTCCAGTCAGCCACCCTCTCAGCTCACTCCTTCAACACTCCAGCTCTCAATAGCCTCCTGATGGAAGTTTGGGCCTCCATTTTTTTTCTAATCCTCCCTGACCCCAGGCCATCCTTCACACCAGCTGCCAGAATGGGCTATCTAAATCACAAATTTAGCCATACCACTTACTTTCTTATATTGTTCAAGGCCCTTTTACTTTGGCATATAAGGTCCTTAATAACTGGCTTTGCCTCCTTCTCTTGCTTTATTCCCAGCACTTAATTTCCTCTGCTTCAGCCAGGGACTAACTTTACTTCCGAGAATGTACATTGTTCCCTTAACTCATCATGCTTTTGTTCCATTAATTCCTCTTCTAGGAATGCTTAACTCCTTTGCCTCGGTTTAGATGCTACTTCCAGTGAAAAGCTTTCTGCCATCTGATGCACCCTTCTTTTCCCGTATTCCCACCCTGTTCATGCCTCTCTGAGGGCATTGAGTATACATGGTGCTCTGCTGAACAGCTTCCTGTAATCCCTCAGTAAATATTTATTGAGTTCAAACATCAATTCCCTACTTTTAAGGAATCAGATAAGTGGTTATACCACCATCTGGCTTCCCATCGCTAAATTCAGTCCTGACCTATCTGATCCCCTTTCTTCCCGAAATCCTTCTCCTGGGGTCTGGAACACCACTGTTTTCTTCTCTTGCAACCATTTGTCCTCTTTTTGTCAGTTGTCTTTTACAAAATGGTTTCTAATCCTACTACAGGTTTGTTTGTTTGTTTGTTTTTTAAATATAGGTTATATAGTCACATTTCCCCAGCAGATGTATATTTTTTAAGTTTCCCAGATGATTTAAATGATAAGCCAGATTTGGAACCAGGCTTTTTCTGCTTAGTCGTTACACATTGAGAGCTCGTTGGTGCTTGGGCAAAAGCCCTCTGCCCTTCTCAGTCTATACTCTTTCCAACAATTTTACCAACTCTGGGGCTTTAGGTACCATCTAAATGTAGATCACTTTCTGATTTGCATTTCTTATCTGAGTCTTTCTCCAAAGATGCATATCTAGATATAAAATTCCCCTTCCAGATATAAGCTCAAATGCTTATAGGCATCTCACATGACATGGCAAAAACAGAATTTATCATCCTCCTTGCTTCCTTGCTTCTCTAAAACATGTTCCTCCTTCAGTGTTTCCTATCTCAGTTAATATCATCATCAATCTAACAGTTGTTCAAGCCAAAAACCTGAGAGTTATCCTCGACTCCTCCCCTATACCTACCTCTACACCATAACTTTATTCCAGCCACCCCCATCTCTCTCTGGGACTCACACATTGTCTTATTTGTCTCCCTGCTTCCACCTTTGATCCTTCCAAACCAGTCACCACATGTAAA
Organism: Rousettus aegyptiacus; assembly: GCF_014176215.1. NCBI lineage: Eukaryota > Metazoa > Chordata > Mammalia > Chiroptera > Pteropodidae > Rousettus > Rousettus aegyptiacus. The sequence continues at coordinate 66,483,645 of NW_023416287.1, forward strand.
ATTCTATATGACCTCTTTAACAATGCAAATGTACATATTCAGATCATACCCTCTACTTGAAACACTTTGGTTGCTTCCAGTTGGCTCTAGAATGAAGTCCAATGTCCATAACATGGTTTCACAGGCATTCAGACACCTGTGCATCTCTCCAAATTTGCCTCTTACCCAGCTCTCTGCACTCCAGTTTTTACTTTTGTCAGTTCCACCAACCAGCTGTGCTCCCTCTTCTCTCAGGGCTTGATGCATATTCCTTCTCCTGCGTGAAAGCTACTTTTCTCCCAACACCACCCTGCTCCGGTCTCATTTACTTCCACTTACCCTTCCTGTTTTGGCTGACGTGCTAATTTTTTAGCCTTCCCTATTCCTCCGGTTTGGTTAAAACCGATCTTTCCATGTTCCCATCATTCTCAGTCATCCAGTATATATTGATTGTCTGCTCTATGCCAAGCCCTAAGGACAGAGAGCCATTTGGGCAGGTGATTATGGGGTCCCCAGTACACAGAGCATGTTCTAGAGAGGGGAATCATGACCCAGGTGGGCACGTGTCCCTGTCTTCAGAGACCCGTTGCTCAGTGCAGAAGGGCATGAACAGAAGAGGGCCCTCTTGTGCAAGTCAGGGACCTGCTTGTTACCGGGTCTAGTCCTGAGAAGGCATCAAATGAGGAGTGTGAATGAAGGGCAGGGAGTTCCTGTTTCTCTGGAAGGACAGGGAAAGAAGTGTCAAGGTATAGACCCATTCTGGGGTGAGGTAATGAGAAGTTTATGTGATTTCCATGTCTGAGCCCAGGTTTTCAGTGAAGATGGAGGTAGCATCACCCACTTGGTGGAGGGAGATGGGCAGAAGCTTGGGAAAGACCATAGACAAGTTTGGAAAAGGCAATATTTAACAGTATCACAAGAGAAGCCTGAAAAGGAACCTGTGAGAAACATAGTGGCAGTGCTGAGGGCCTGCCACGGCTGCCCATGAATACCTGGGCAGGTTGGGCATTGCTCAACTCCAAGGTGCAGTGTTTTACATCAATTACAACGTGATAGCAGCCCCTTGAGTTGGGCATCGTGACTCTTACACAGCCATACCTGGTGAACCCGGGCTCATGCCATCTTCTCTCTGAATTTTGACTTCAACAGTTAATATTGCTTTGCAAATTCTGAACAAGAGAAACTAGTTTTAAGGACCCTGGAGTCCTTAAATTGCTGGAATTACTTCTTAAATCCATGCCTGTTATGTAAACACCAATTTAACATTACACATATGTCCCCAAAAATGTTGACAAAGGTTTTCCCAAATAATGGGGTACCTACCTTTAATTCTGAGAGTCAGAATCTTGCTCCTAGGATGGTATTTTCCTCATCCTTGTTACCTACCCAGAAAACCCCGCTCTAGCACTGTCCTTCCCTCCTCTCTTACCAGAGGCCCCACCCATTACTTAAAATGAATTATTGTTTTAACACTTACTCATCATGCATACCATAGAGAAAGAAAATAATTGTAATTACTATAATTCTCCCTTCTCTGAGCTTCCCTCCCTATTTCGCTGTCCCCAAACTTCAAATTTGCTAATCCCCAGGCTGTGAGGACACCTGCCTTCCTAAATTGTCAGCCTGCTTTGATTCCCTACTCTTCCCCACAACCCCATTATGGTTCCTAACTCAGCTGCTACGTTGTTGATTTGTTTGTTTATATTGACACTTGACATTTTGTTTCCACAAGCTATACTTGCCCTTGGAGATAGTACTTTGAGAGAGTCAGTCCAAAAGCTTTGAGGTCAGTTGGTTGTGGAATAAAACAGAGATGATTTAGAGGCACAGAACTGTTCTGCATTGCTGCTCCTGCCCTGAGGTGGGCCAGCTAACCAGTTATCTCCCAGAGTATGCCCCAGCCCTGGGTACAGGAGCAGGGCCAAAAGAGGGTTTGGTGGTAGGGGGAGGGAGACCCATTCTGAGCAAAGGGATAGTGTCAGTCAACTTCTTCCTCAGTAAGACACTGGAGAGGCCCAGAGGCCTGTGGGACACAGAAGTCCCTACCCACTGCCTTGTCCAAGGAAGCTGGCCTGCCATTGTTTGGAAGAGCAAGAAATGGAACGTGTGATTGTACTTACAGTTTTTTTTTTTTTAGAAATCTATTCTATAGTCTCAAACTGGTTATGATTCGCTTTATCTTTCCATTTTAACTCTCAGAACCCATGTTGAATGGGTTCTGACCAAGTCCACCTGCCTAGCCCTCCATTCCCACTTCCCTCAGGGCTCCCAGCGGGCCATGCCCCACCCCAGCCTGGCTTAGCTCTCCGACCTGTGTGTGGAGCAGCTTCTGGCCCTCTTGCCTTGGCCCGTGTTCACTTTTGCAACTCCCTGATCTTACTGTGGATCTTCTTTTCAGAAATGACTCATTTGGTTCCCTACCTACTTATACTAAGGAACTGAACTTTTAGTTAGGCCTGAGAAACATCAGTGTGAATTGAACGTCTGAACATTTGTGCTCTGCTCTAATACAAGGAGGTTCTCATGAGCTATAGCCAGTGCCTAAGGCATTTTCCCTTCTACTTAAGGACCTTGCACCAGTATATAGTTTCAGTTCTTGCCTTCTGATTTTCATTTTTGTCATTAAAGAGTTGGCTTTAGACATCTCTCTCAGCACATGTACTTACTGGATTTTCTGTTTTTAATATGGCGTGGACAAAAGTGACAGATCCCCAAAAGTATTAAAAGTATGCTGAAATCATCAGAGATGCCCATGAGTGAAGCCCTGGTGGGGACAGGGAGGGCGTCCAGGGACCAAGGTATGTGCTTCAGCGTTTGGGCTTTGGGAGATTTAGTTTGGTAAATCAAGGACCTTTTTTTTTTTTAAGTCTTGTAACTTTTTTTGGCCCTGGTTTTATTATCTGTAAAATAAGCTAACCATCTTGCTTATATGATTTTCAGAGATTTTTTAAAACATAAATGCTTTTTTAAAAGCATAACTCACATACAAAAAGTACATAAATCATAAGTGTACAGTAAAGCGAATTTGTACAAAGTAAGCACACTGGTAATCCGGGCCAAGAGACAGAACATTATCGGCACCTTCGAAGCCCATTTTCTGCCCGTTGCCAATCTCTTTTCCTCCTAAGAGGTTACCACAGTCCTGGCTTTCAACACTAGAGATTTTGTCTGAACTTTTTATAAGTACAATCATATACACTGTATTTTTTGTGTGTCTCCTTTGGTGAAATTCATCTTTGTGTCATGTAGTAGTGCTTCATTTTCATTGCTGTATAGTTTTCCATTGTGACAATATACCATAATATTCTTCTGTTGGACATTTAGGTTGTTTTCAGGGTCTTTTGGCTCCGTTGAATTAAGCTACATTGAACATTTTACGTATCTTTTGGTGTACTTATATGCACATTTGTTGAGTGAAACTAAGAATGGAATTACTGGGTCATAGGCTATGGCTTACCAGATACTACCAAAATTTTGATAAGTAATTGTACCAATTCACCATCCCACCAGCAGCAAATGAAGGTTCAAAATATTTTAAATGATCAGGGAATTTTTCATTGAACTTTATAATGAATAACTGCGTTTGACAGATAAATACCCCTAGCAAGAGAAGAGGCATGGAATATGGAAAAAATCACACTAAAATGAAACCTCAAATGAAGCATACAATTGTTCTGGACCATGAAGTCCTCACTATAGAAGCAGTGCTGATCTCTAAGACCATCTTCATCTAAAAAAAGTCTTGGATCATTTCGTGATTTTCATGAGAAGTGCTCCATTCTTTCTGGCTTCTCCCTGTGCCAGACACAGGACCAGCTCTGCGTGGACACTGAACCCCAGACATATGCATGTGTGCCATAGATGCACTGCTCCGAGTGCAGAGATTGGTGGGAGTAAGCACTCTGACCAGCTAAAGGCTTAAGAAGGTGGCATGGGAAATAAATGAGAGAAATTTGCAAGAAGAGTTCTTGGCCCAGAGTGGTGGTATTATGTTCCAGGTAGCAAGGCTGAGCTGGCAGAATGGCCCACGTCCAAAAGAAGCCAAGGGCAAGGCAGTGCTTGGGCCAGTGCTGTGGGTAAGCCACCTCGCTGCTTAGCAACACACACTTACCTCCTTTATGCCTGGACAAGACAGGTGGCTGCCACCGCCTCTGCCAGCCTCCTGCCTGTGGTGCTCTACTGCCTCAGAGTCTGGGCTGGGCCTTCGTGTGGTTGGAGCCTGTGGTCTGTGCTCAGGCCCAGGCTGCAAGAGAGACTTGGAGAATGCAGATCTGGTGTTTTCACCTCTTTTTGAGGGAAGGTGACCACAAAACCCAGGAAGAGTTTCAAGTATTGGACTACTAGGGCTATCATTACTGATGATAACAAGAGCAAGACAATTTCCATTTGTTCATCCTTCCTGGCTTTTTTTTTTTTTTAAACATAACTAAAGAACACCAAAACATCTTTTTATTCCTCATTGTTTTCTATAATTAAAGCTACTAGGATCCATGCCTTAGATCTACCCCAACCCCCAAGGACACATCTGTCATATGTTCAGAAGTGACGTACCTTCTCAAAACCATCCAAGGTACGAAGGAGGACTGGCCAAACTGGGCAGTGGATGAAACCAGCCACTGCAGTTCCCCATTATCTGAAGCAGCTAACAGGGCAAGTGTTTGTTCCCAGACCTGGAATATAATGGTTTGTCTCCTTCAGACAAGGACCTGATCAGGTGGTCATTCTGAGAACAATGGAAATCTGCTTCCTCCCACCTGCCCAGATACACAGCTGTGCACTAACAAATACACACATGCCATAAACATACCTATGTCATCATCTTCCTTACCCCCCAGCCCTCCTGGACACTCCCCTGTGGCTGCACAGAGCAGCTGGCTTTTCTGTATTGCTGAGTCTTCTTCATGGGGCCAGTTATGGGCAGACTGTGAAACAGCCACATATGCCCTTCCTCTGCCCATCACTACCTTTCTCCTTTGTGCTTCCTCTAGCTAAATTGCCCCATTCTCTCATGAAATGTCTTCCCCTACCCCTGCTACAGGACAAGTAACCAATCCACTCAGTCTGAGAGGAGGGGACTTGGTATAGAAGAATATGACCTAAAATAACTCATGGGTAGGAGCCCCAGAGTCTCTCCGAACTCCTGGAAGAACCATTGCAGACACTGCCTTCACCCTGGACCTTTTATAAAAGGCAGTCCCAGAAGAAGTCAAGTGTTGAGTCACTCACCCCCAGTGTCCCACTATGGGTTATTTTTGTCAGATCACTTTCCTCTGACCATGGAGTCTTTAGGGGTGGGGAGAGCTTCTAAGAGTCAGCAAAGGGAGTCAGAAAGGAGACCTGCTAACCGATCTGATCCAGGGCTCTTGAGCCCCGTTCCTTCTTCTAACTAGCTACTATGCTCTCCTTTGCCCACCCTCAGCCCCCAGGAGGAAAAAAGGCACAGCTCAAGCTGGCTGCCCATACAGCGCACTCTGGGCTCAGTTCTCCTACAACTTAGCAAGTGCTGGTCCACATCTCCTATCTGTAGCCCCCCTCCCCACTCTATACCTTGCTTCTCAAATCCCAAAACCATTACACCTCCTGGCTGCATTCTCAGCAGATCACATTGCTCCCCTTGCTACTCAGCACAAATGTAACAAAAGTAGATGCTGGAACGACTCTTGGCAGTTTACACATAGACTTATTCATTTAGTCTTTACAATAAATCCACAGTGAATCACATTGAGTAAGCTCCATCTCTCAACTGAAGGATCTAGTTCCTCACAAGGATGCCCTTCTACTAGGCCTTCTACTTCCAAGTACCCATAACAGCTATACCCAGGGATATTTAAAGGTTACTCTACTCACCTACCTACTGCATCCTTCCTGAGGGGGAATGAGAACAGGGCCAACCCCAGCTCCGGCAAGAAGCTGAAAAAAGGAATACACAGGAAGGGAAAAAATGTGTAGAGATTACTCTTGCAAAACCCTAGCCCAGACACACAGGTCAAAAACAAGAAAATCAGAGATCAGAATGGTAAAAAAGAGGGCTGCTGGCGCAAAGAGGCCTCTTTAGCTTCCTCATATCCTTAGATGAATAGGAGTCAGACAGCTCCCTCAGCTCACACATGCCTTTGGCCTTTAGACCAGGCAGGAAATCTCTATTTAGGGCCTGGGTTTTCCTGACTGCCAAAATAGGTACCAATAGCTGGTTCCAGCAACCTCACACAAGTGGCATGAAGTCAAATATGATTGCATGGCCTGAAATGAAAAAGAAACTCTGAAAACTCTGCATAAAGCCACTCTGTACCCAAAATTTCTCGAGTCGTCATCATTGCCAATTACCGAGGTCCTTATGGAGACTAGTTACCTATGTAATTCTCCGAAGGATATATTTAGGCCATTCTTGTTTTGTAACTCTCTTTGGGACTTTGCAAAAACAGTATTCTACTAATTTTAAACATGCACAGCTTACCAACAAGTTGTGTTCCAAAAGTAGATCTGCAGGTTGGTTAGTTGGCTTTTAAAATTCAGTTTCACATGAACACCACGCTAAAAAGAATCCATGATACATGTGGGAACTCGTAGAATATAATACTGTTATAAAGCACGACGCCAAACAGGAAAAAATGTATATTAAAAGAGACCAAGCGATAGTACATTCACTAGCTTTAATCCAGGTACTTTAAAATTCTCCATTAATGCTTGAATGCTGCTATTTCCTGCATCTCGAAGGCTTATGCTGGGCATAAAGCAAGTGTAACAAGGAGGGATGTGGAAAATCATGATGGAATTCCTGGCAAGTCAGAGCAACCCACCCATTTCTCCTCTAGGACTTCCCAGAGCCAGTTTCTTCCACTGCCTCTGTCCACAGCCCACTTCCTGACTCCACACCACCCTTAACACATCCCCCCATCTTTTCCCCCCAACTCTAGCATAGATGAGAGCCACACACAAGGTATTACCATTTAGGGAAAGTAAGGACTGACGTTTCTATTTTAAAATTTAGTAGGATAATTTAATTGCAAAAAAAGAAAGTTGCAAGTCCTCATTTGCTAGGTTCTCAGCTAGCCTGATCTGAAGTGGCCAGGTGTGCTTTGACGGCACCGTATCTGGACCGAGGGGCCATGTGGTCCATTCTAACTCAGTCTCTTTGTCTATGTCTAACATGGCTTTTCCATGTGGCTTCCAGATCACATGGCCAGGACAGACTACATAATTTGTGGGACCTAGTACAAAATGAAAATGCAGGACCCCTTGTTCAAATACACTAATAATTTCAAGATAGTAACAGCAGAGCATTAAATCAAACATTGGACTCTGTGTTACCGCACAGATCATAGACCACTGAATCCAGCCCTGAATGTGGCACAACCTGATTGGACAACCTTGACCTTCCTGGATCATGGCCCAATTCCTGTCCAGATTTCCCAAGTGACTTCCTTTAGCCTCATTTTATTGCGTGGACAGTGCAAAGGTGCCTCTTGTATTTGCCCTCACAGACTCCCTTTGCCCCGAGGCTCCATGTATCTCTGGCCAAGAAGAGAGTGCTTTAAACCACCACTTAATTCCACCTCTTACTATGGTCCTGTACAAAACCTCCCCCATCAAGAATTTTCAGAAATAAAAACAGTGCTCAGGGCAAAGGCAACAGACATCTTCAGTGGTCACGCTGGGGCCTTCCTGTTTCGACATCTGCTTTTTCACTGGTCTCCACTTTCAGCATGTTGGCTGCATCCTGGCCTTTCTTTAGGTCTTTGAGTCAACATTAAACCCCAGTGTGATGATTAATTTTATGTGTCGATTTGACTGGCCCATATGATGCCCAGATATTTGATTAAACATTCTGGCTGTGTCTTTGAGGGTGTTTCCGGATGAAATTAACATTTAAATCAGATTGCTCCTCACTCCCCCACCCCTTCCCCATCAGTGGGTGTGGGCATCATCCAATCAGTTGAAGGCCTGAATAAAGCAAAAAGGTTGGTCCTTCTGTGAATAAGGGTGAAAAAACACCTGGGTTGTTGGTCTTTTTCTGCCTTTGGACTCAAAATGACATTGGCTCTCCTGAATCTCCAGCTTGCTGACTGCTGATCTTGGGACTTCTCAGCCTCCATAATCTCAGAAGCCAATTCCTATAGTCCATCTCTATCTATCTATCTATCTATCATCTATCTATCTATCATCTTTCTAAAATAAATGTTTGTTTTTATATGTCACTAGGATATATGTATATATCTTATTCTGTTTCTCTGGACTTTTGTCCATGAAATTCCCTTCTTTTACAGAACAACTTAGCTGTGCACTAACTTAGCAAACACGTGCTATATTCAGCTGAAGGAGTGACAGGAAGGGGCTACTTGGTGAGAGAGATGCAGCCAATGAAGGTGAGCTCTCACACATTTAACCATTTCTTTATCCATTTATAGAACATTTATTGAACACCTACCACATGCCTGGTGCCGTGCTGGAGACTAGGAGTAAGAAAATGAGCAAGTCCTGATCCTGGGCTCAAAGGGCTCTAGGTCTGGAGGAGAGACAAGAGTCAGAACATGGCTCACCATCTCCTGGCTTAAGTTTAGCAAGAAGAGAGGTTAGGGTGCCTTAGTTCTGAGACACATGCCTTAGGGTTCATTTTCCTGAACAATTTCACCAAGTTACTATTTGACCTCTTCCACTTGCAAGAATTTACAATTTTCTGAGATTATAAGTATGTATTTTCTTAACCAGATTGAACTTTTGTTAAGAAAATGAGCAAATATAAATAATCCTTAATGGTGTAATTATCTAACTCCTTCAGAGGTAACAAAACGATGTGCAGCTGGGTCCTGGGTACCATGTACTCCACTATGGACATATCAGCCTCTGTGGTTGAAGAACAAAAGGAAGCAATGCCTGCTGTCCTCTATAGGCTCAGTGACATCCTGCCTGATTGCCAAGGGTCTGACTGTGGCTTCTCAGATGGATTGTAGTAACAGCGTACCCAATCATGGATCATCGGATATTGAGTACTTATTGTATGCTAATAGGTTAAAAGACACTTTATTCTTTTTAATCCTCTCAGTAACTCTGTAAGATAGGAACAACTACTATTTCCTTTTATAGATGAGAAAACTGAAGCACTAAGTAACTTGCCTAAGGTCACACAGAGCTAGCAAGTAGCAGATCTGGGGCTTCAACTCAAACCTGTACCACTTTAGACCTGGCCTATCAATAAATAGCACTCTTAAGAGACTGTTTTGTCTTTTTTCCTTTCCTCCTTCTCCAAAACTTTAATGTCCCTGCAGCCCATCGGTTATATGGGTGGTAATTGACCTTAATGCTATTTTTGCTCTTAGAGAATTGGAAATGCTTTTTACACATATCTTTACTTCTTGTTTGGTTTATCTTTTCTAAAACTCAAAACACTCAAGAGAGAGCCTGAGATGCTCCCTCCAGGTAGCTTCTGGAGAGCTTTCCAGAACCATGGGCCAGCACTTAGCTGACACCAGCCCAGCTTCAGGCTTCCTGTAACTTGAGGGAGAATTTGAGAGACTCACGGGTGCTCCTGTCCCAGTACCTGGTAGCAGCCCTGGCAGGCCACTACTGGCTCAGTGAGTGAATTACTAAATCTATAAGACGTAGAAAACAACCTCATCTGCCAGTCCAGTACCCGTCTTTTCTACTTTTAGTTACAGAATTTTAAAAAAGAAGAAGAGAAAAACCTAGAGAGAGCTCTTCTTACCTAGCGAGGTATGGTGTCCAACACCTCCCTCCTCTTCCTTCCTTTCTTCCTCCCTTTGTGAGGAGCCCCTCCTCCTCAGCCCTACATTCCCAGCCCCCCCCACCCCCACCCCCCCACCGCTCTTTCTTTCCTCCTTTCCATTCACACACAAGATCTCCTTTCCTTCTGGTAAGGTCCAACCTGTAGTGACTTCTTCCTAATTCAGATCAGTTTTCCTGTGTTACCATGGCAACCCACTGCTACTAAGGCTTTTCAGCAAAATCACTTCTCCGCTGTATTCTTGATAGGAAATCTGCATTCCAGATCTTGTCCTTCCCAACTTGCTACTGCCAATTTGAGCAAAACTCCAGCTCTAGACACTCTAATGTCTTTAAATGATTTTAAACATTCATATCTCTTTTAAACGATTTTGATGTATTTTGAATAATTTTAGCTATAAGGTCATCAGTTTAGTTAATTCCAAATATATTTGTAGTACAGTTTTCTCTGTGGAGTGTACCTGGCTTACTTAGTGAGGTGTGGACAGTTTGAATTTGTTCTTACGCAGAGAGGCGTTGACAGGAGCTGAACTATAAATACTGATAGGGAAATGGTTCAGGTGGGACTATCAGTGCCTCAGAGGGAAGGCAGAAACAAACGGAAACCTGCCTTAAGGAAATTGTCCAACCCACACAGGTCAGGCATGAGCTTGCGAAAACTGCAGCCGCAAATACACCCAGAACTCAGCATCACCTCCAGGCCCTTGCTGAGCAGAAGGTAACAAATCTTATGTGTCATCTTGGGGTTGGTGTCTGTTGATTGTCTTTATCCTTGTGAGCTGTTGAGATTTTTCTGGTTCTTCATTTGGGACATTTTGGACATCGTTTTGTGACTCTTGGTCCTGTTCGATTCATATAGGGAGTATTGATTTTTTGTTTGTCTCAGCAGGCAATGGACTTGGTTAGGCCACAAGTTCTGACCTTTCTTGAATGGGCTGTGGTTATAGTGTCAGTTTAGTTTTCCAGTGTTTGCAGTGCTATCCAGATATCTTTCCTGTATCTATTTTCCACTGGCTAGTCTAGGATCTGAGTGGTTGTACAGCCCATAGTCCATTTCTCAAAGCTCTTGGTATGCTGTCTAGGGTCAGAACTTTGAATTCGTAGCTCAGGAATGGACTGAGGTATTTATACACAACTTTATGGTATTGCTTTTTGAGTTTCTTTTCCCCCATGATCACTGTGACATTTCTAGGCCCCGGGGGCCTCTTCTGGTCATCTGGCTAGAAAGCTGAAGTTGTCGTTTCCCTACTCTGTGGCATACTGCTATGTCTATCTCCTAACCTGAGCGGTGGGAGGTTGGACAGAGATAAATGGCAATGCAAGTTCTCCCTAGGCTCTTGGTCGGAGAGAGGGTCAGAGAGAACGGTTCCCCTTCAGGTGCCTGTTCAGCTTCTGTTGCCATTGCTGTCACTACTACCACAAGGCTGCCTGGAAGGTTAGGTAGAGATAATGAAAATAACTAAAAATAAGGGGAATTTCCGCCATTATCGCAGATGTTTATGGTTCCCCTTCCCATTGTCAGACCAGAAGGAGAGAGCTTCTCTTGAAGTTCTTTCTCCCCACCACAGGTGCACAATTCTGTGTTTCAGGCTGCTTTGGATTGTACAGCAGGTGACATTGGAGGGAAAACACATCAGGAAACTCATCCATAAATCGGCCTTATTTGAAGTTTTGGTTTTCCTCTCCAATCTTCCTGCTACCATTTTTTTTTCCTCCGAAGTCCTTAATTGCTCCTCCATATATTTCCTCTGTCATTTTTAGTTACATTCAAAGGGAGTCAAGGTAGAGTGTGCTGGAGCCATTTTAACTGAAACCAGAAGGGATAATGACTTTTGACATATAGTAATTTACTTACAAAGATATTATGATAGGTGAAAAAAGACAGTCTCATAATGTATGATTCCATTTTTATGGCATCTAGAAAAGGAAAAACTATAAGAAGGTGTATTTGTTTTCTGCTGCTTCATAACAAATTCCCATGGATTTAGTGTCTTAAAACGACACACATTTATTATCTCCCAGTTTCTATGGGTCAGAGGTCAGAGCTCAGCTTGACTGGGTTCTTTACTCAAGGTCTCACAAGGCTACCGTCAATGTATCATCCAGGCTATATTCTCATCTGAAGGCTCAACTAGGGAAGAATCTATTTCTGAACTCATTTAGGTTGTTGACAGAATTTATTTGCAGCTCTCTGACTGAGTACCCTGCCTTCCTACTGGCTGTTGGTTGGAGGCTAGCCTCAGTTTTAGAGGTTGCCCACAGTTTCCTGCCACATGGCCTCCTCTTAGGCAATTACGCATGATTATTTTCTTCTTCAAGGCCCACAGGAAAGTGGCTCTTACACCAGTCTGCTAAGATTGAGTCTTATATAATATAGTGTAATTATGGGAGTGACCTTTGCTATATAACACAATCTGACTGAGAAAGTAACACCCTATAACCTTGGTCATATTCTGTTGGCTAGAAGTAAGTCACAAGTCAAGCCCACACCCAAAATGGGGGAGATTATATAGGGTGTAATACCAGGGGGTGAAGGTCATGGGGATGATGTAAGAATTATACTTACACAGGAAGAGAAGAAAGAAGTGGTTGCAAGAAGTTAGGGGTCAGGGAAAGATTTAATTACAAAGAAGCAGCAGAGCGAGTTTTCAGAGGTGATTGAACTGTTTGTATCCTGACTATTTTGGTGGTTACATGAATCCATACGTGTGTTAAAACTCTAGAACTGTAGACACACATGCCAATTTATTAGATATAAAGAATGAATGTTTATTTTCTCGTAGTTCTGGAAGCTGAAAGATCAAGACCAAGGTATCAGCAGGGTTCATTCCTCCTAAAGAAGGATCCATTCCTGGCCCCTCTTTTGTTTTCTGTATGTGGTCGTCTCTCCCATTGTCTTCACGTCATCTTCCCTCTGTTGGTGTTGATATCCAGATCTTTCTTTTGTTATAAGGACACCAGTCATATTGGATTAGGTCCCACCCTAATGACTTCTATTAACTTAATTACCTCCATTAAGTAATTTTTATTCTAAACAGTCAAATTCTGAGGTACTGGGAGTTAGGACTTCAGTATATGAATTTTGGGGGACATGATTCAGCCCATGACACTAACCTAACCCCAGTACCTGGTACAGTACCTGGAAACTAGAGGGGCTCAATAACTGTTGAACGTATCATACATAGACTGCTAGAAGACAGCAGCTGGGCAGCCAGACTGTGTCGCCTGAATCCACCACTCCCCTTAATGTCTTCTTGCTGCAGTTTTAACGATGGGAGTCCTTTCCCTCTAGCTTCTTGGCCTGAGTTTGTGGCCACTGGCGAATAGTTAGTTAGCAGGAAAACAGTGCAGGGCAGGTCAGAGTTGGGTTTTATGGCCACCATAGGTCTGACAGGCTCTGTTGTATGCCCTGATTTACTGGGAAGATGGTTTTAGTAAGAAGGCAGTCAGACAAAACCGAGTGCATTGCCCTAGGCAGGGTCCAGTGGGGCCTGACAGGCCCCCCACATTCCCCAGACTGGTGCTTTCTCCAACCACAATTGCCTACTAATCTTAAAATAATGAGTACTCAGAACCCAGCTCCTCAAATGTGAGGGAAAGACACAAGGTATCATTAACAGATGGGGTTCCATTGAAATGTTTAAAAGTCAAGAAGGCCTCTTTAATTTAGCCTTACGCATTAACAACCAAAACGAAACAAGCACATGTCTATAATAAAAAAATACACAATAAAATCCTTTCAGTCTCGAATACATTTAACTACTTAACTATAGATCCATTTATTCCTGTGATTTTTGCCTATGACATAAAAGATTTAGAGAAAATTAACCAATTCAAAGTTATCGAATGTATAACCTATTTTAAATTATGTTTAAAGCCTCAAAATGAGGCAATTACAGCAATATTAAACATTTAGGATAAATGCTGCTTTGCCAGGCTATTTCTTTTCTTTCAATTTCTGACTTGCAAACTTTAAAAAGGCATTTTAATTTTTAAGATAACTTTTCCTAATTATAAAGGTAATACATGCTCATTGAAGAAAATTTTGAAGACATAGAAAAGCATAAAGAAAACAGTTAGTCCCACCTTCAGAGAGCCTTTGTTAGCCTTTCGGTGTATTTTTTCCCAGTCTTTCATTAAATATTTAAGGTAATGTGATTATTCTCTATACAGTATTTTAATTCTAACTCAGTGTCATACCAGATCTTTTACCCATGGCATTAGAATTCCTTGTAAACAACATTTTTTTCTTTTTATTTATTTCTTTATTGAGCTATTTCTTATATTCGATAAGTATATAAATCTTAAGTATGCAGATTGATGAACTTCAGCATATGTATATTCCCACATAACCATCATTCAGATATATATATATATATATATATATATATATATATATATATATATATAATGTTTTCAACACTTCAGGCTCCCTTTTGTCCCCTCAAATTTTGCCTATTCTTGAGCTAGATATAAGTGGAGTATATCATAAGTACTTTTCCTTAGCTGACTTCTTTCACTAAATATTAGCTCTATGAGACTTACCCATGTTTTGGAATGTTCCAGCATGCTCTAGTGTTCCTAATATGTTGTATGAGCATATCGATGTTTTATTTTTATATTTTGTTATGAATAGACATAGGTGTCTTTTTTTTTAATTTGGAGCTATTACGAGTTAAGCTACTGTGAACACCGTTTTAACTGTCCCTTCATACGTAAGCACCCATTTCTCTTGGGTATACATCCAAACGTAGAATTGCTTTAATATATGATAAATAGATGCTTAGCCTTGGTGGATGTCACCAAAGCATTTTGCAAAGTGGTCTGTCAGTTTGCCATCTCACCAGTATCATATGAGAGTTCCAGTTGTTCCTATTCTCACCAATACTTGGTGTAGTCAGTCTTTTTAATTTGAATCATTCTCCTGGGTATGTAATGGTTTCTCATTGTGGTTTTAATTTGCATTTTCCTGGTAACTAAAGATGTTGAGCACCTTTTCAATTTAGATATCCTATTTGTGAAGTGCCTGTTCATATCTTTTGACTATTTTTCTATTGAGTTGTCTGCTTTTTAAAATTTATTTGTAGAAATTCTTCATGTTATATCCTGGATACAAGTCTCCCACTCTGTAGTTTGCCTTTTCACTCTTAATGGTGTCTTTTAATGAAATGAGAGTTCTTAGTTTAAATGAAGTTCAATATGTCCATCTTTTCTGGTTTGAGTTTTTTCTGTCCTGTTTTAAAAATCTTTGTCTATAACAAGGTCATGAAGATATTCTCCTAAAAAAATCACTTTTAATGAAATAAATTCACCATTTTCTATTTAGGTCATACCCTATTTTCCACTACTGTAATAAAAGTGCTAATACTTATGGACTTCTGTGGGTCAGTGTTAAGTTTTTACATACATTCTCTTAAGAACTATCCAGCAGGTACTATTTTCATGCCCAGGATAAAGGGAGGCCGACAGAGTTGTTCAAGTAACCCAAAGTCGTATGACTATTTAGTGACAGAGTGGAATTTCAGTCTAGATCTCTCTGCATAACCAAGGTTATAAGCCACTTCATTATTTACTTTTCCAGTGATTCTTTCCTCAAGATAAATCCCCAGAAGTGGAATTCACTGGGTTAAATGGTAGGACCACGTTAATACTCTTGGTAGATGCTCCGAGTATCCCTCCCATTTTAACCTCACCATTCACTTACACTGCAGGGTACCTATCTTTCTGGCATCTCCACAGAAAGAGATTGATGTTTTCATGTGATAACAGTTTTACTTAGAGTAATGATTGCTATAATTTTTTTTTAAAGTTTCCAGTTATTGGAAACTAATCGTGGGCCAGGCACTTTACATACATGCTTTATCTCATTTAAAATCCACTATCGTCCTGCAAGGAAGGCAATGCTCTTAGCATTTATAAATGCACAAACAGGATGAGCTAAAAAAAGGAGTTTTCCCAAAGACAAGTATTTAATAAGAAGCAGACTCAGGACTCAAAACACCATCTAATTCCTGTGCTTTTTGGCTGTTCCCCACCTACCAGCTCGGTAGGTGCAATAGGTAGCTTCTGCTGACTCCTCTCTCCAACCTGTTTCCCCTTGCCCCCATGTTGTGTGCCCCAGGAGACAGCCTGTGCCAACCAGCTCTCTGGCTCTCTGGGTTCAAACAGTAAAGAGGGGCCAGCAGAGATTAGTGAGAGAAAGGAAGGGAGTGAATTCCAGGTATTTTTTTCCTCCCTATGGGGTCTCAGCTGGCTGCATCTCCTGACAGTCTGTGTCCCTGTCAAGCACTCTCTCCTCCCAGCTAGACCACCTCCTTCCATCTCCAGGTTCTGGCAACAGAGCCCTCCTCTTGTCCCTTCAATGCAGTGACCGTGCCCGCTGTTTCTAGTCTCAGAGTTCTAGCCCATTCTTTGTAGTTTAATTGGGACTTTGAAAGAATCAGCTGCATGATAGGAAGCTTCAACACTGTGTCACTAACTCACACTTGGCCCTTCACCGATACATTAACTATTCCAGCTGAACTCTTCGTTCAGCTGTCTACTTGTCACATCCACCCCAGGTAAGGGAGTGGCCGAGTCTCCTCTCTCCCTGCAAGTGCTTTTCTCTCCTGAGATGTTGTGTCACTTGGTTATCATGTAACTTTGTCTCTCTAATAGGCTTGAAAAAAGTAGTGAATTTGAAATTAGTTTCTCTCTTCTTGTTTTAAGGCTAAGGGTGATGCTCCTTTTAGCCCTCTATACAGCCCTTGAGTGGAACGAAATGATTCTTCTAAAAAACTTTTCTTTCTAACATAACTTCAGATTTTCAGAAATGTTGCAATTATATGATGCAGAAAACCCTTTTATACTTTAACTCACCTATTCTTAACATTTTTCCATATATGTTTTGTGGTACTCTATCTAGCTATCCATATCTATCTACTCTGAATTATTTGGGAGTAGGCTACATGCCTCATTTACTTATTAATACTTTGGTGTAGATTTCCTAAGAATAGGATTATTTTCTTATAGAACTTTACTATAATTATTGACTTCAGGATATTTAATATTGACACAATATCTTTATCTAATCTATAGTACATATCACAACTCCGTCCATTGACCTAATAATGTTCTTTATAGCAGCCCTTTTGAGGGAGGCAAGGAACTTGGTATAGATCTCTCTTCTTTCAATCTCTCAAATAGAGCAAAAGCCTCGATTTCTCTGTGTGTTGGGGGCACGCAGAGGAGAGGGCAACAAGCACTGCTTCCTTGGGGCATTAGTGAAAACTCACTGCAGCTAGGAACAGGGGGGAAAAAAATTGCTGTGAGACAGGCAGGACTGTGCAGGGCCCACAGCTGCAGCTGGGACAGGGATGGGAGAACTGGGAAAACCCCTCCCTTCTTTCCCAGTACCAGGGACATGGTGCATGCCTAAATCTGAGGTTCACTCACACCAACATAAAATACATTCCCTCTATGCCCCACCCCACCTCCCTGCACTGCCTAGCTAACAAGTTTTAAATAATAAGTAGCAGAATACTGGGACAGGAACTGGAGAGAAACAAGTGTTCAAACAGACCCCCTTAGATCAAAAGCACAAAGGGAAGAACTAGAGCTCAGGATTGAACAGATATTGCTCTGATAAACCAACTCTCGGCCGAACTACAAAGTATCCCTACTGATATTTACAGCTTATGGTACACCACAGGCTACAGTTCACCCCAAACCCGGTCTAATGCCTATGTACATTATTTCAAAACCTGATAACAAATGCTTAGAAAAAGGAAAGACATGTCAATTTCCAGGAATAAAAATGATGACCTCATTCTTTTTGTCCTACACTAGATGTCTAGCTTACAATAAAAATTATAAGGCATATACAAAGGTATGAACAAAGGTATTGAAAAAAGGTACTCCAGGGAGACAGAGCAATAAACAGAACCAGAGTCAGATATGACACGGAAGTTGGAACCGACGGGATATTCAAAATAAGTCTGACTAATATATGATTAATGGAAAATATTGACAGCATGCGAAGTGAGATGAGTAATTTCAGCAAAGAGATATAAACTATTAGAATCAGATGGAAGTGCCAGAAAGGAGAAGCACAGCACAGCTGGCCCATCAGTAGACTCAGCACCGCTGAGGAAATAATCAGTGCATTTGAAGATGGTTAATAGAAATTTCAAAAACTGAAACACAAAGAGAACAAAAAGAGTGCGTATGCATGTGGGGGAACTAGAATATTCAAGGAGCTGTGGGACAATATCAAAACTCTAACATAAGCACAAGAAAAGAGGGAACAAAAGGTCCAGGAAAATATATATGAAGAAATAGTGGCTGAGAATTTTCTAAAATTAATAACTAATACTAGATCACAGATCCAACAAGCTCAGAGAATGCTAAACTGGATAAATACCAAAACAAATGAACAACACACACACACTTAGTTATATTATACTCAAATTATTAAAAACAAAAACAAAGATGAAATCTTAATGTCAGCCAGAGAGAAAAATAACATTACAGATAGAAGAACAAAAATAAGAGTTAAAGCAGATTTATCATAAGAAAATAAGGCAACAGAGTGACGTCTTTAAACTACTGACGGGAAAAGCTTTCGACATGGAATCCTGTACTCAGCAGGAGTATCTTTTTTTAGAAAGAAAAAAAGGGGAAATAGTTTCTCAGACAACATACACTGCAGAAATTCATTGCCAACAGATCTACTCTACAAGAAATATTAAAAGAAGTTCTTCCATCCACGAAAAAGAAAAAATTAGACTGATACCTGGATCTCCACAAAAAAGAGAACTAGAAATAGAATAAAGCAAAATTCTTTTTTCCTTGTTTTTAATTACTCTAAGACATAATTTACTACCTAAAGCAGAATAGTAGTAATGTATTACATGTTTAAAGTATATGTAAAAGTGAAAGACGTGACAATAGCACAAAGGATGGGATGGAAAAACTGAGAATGTATGGTTTTAAAGTCATTATATTAAACACAAAGTGCTAGATTACTATTTCAAGGTAGATTCTGATTCCGAGATATATATTTTATTTTATTCTGAGATATATATTTTCATATATATACATATATACATACATATATATGTGTGTGGTGTATATATATATGTATATGTGTGTGTGTGTGTAGAGAGAGAGAGAGAGAGAGGAGGCAAAATGAAATCATAAAAATTGTTCAAATTACCCAAAAGAAGGCAGAAGGAAAAAAAGGAAAAAGGAAACAAGAAACAGGTAGAAAAGAGATCAGCCGGCAATATCGATAATCACATTCAATGTGCTTAAATAAAGATATAACTATATAAACACTAACCAAAAGGAAACTGGAATGGCTAATTTAATATCATAAAATAGACTCCAGAACAAGAAATATTATTAGTAATAAAGAGAGACATCACATAATGATAAAGAGATAAATTCTCCAAGGATAGGTAACAATCCCAAATGGGTGTGCACCTAACGACAGAAGTCCACACTCCATGAGACCAAAGCTGATAGAGCTGAAGGGAGAAGTAGTCCAATTCACAGTTGTAGTGGAGACTTCGACGCTCCTTTCTCAGTAATTGATAGAACAAGTAGACAGAATATGGTAAAGATAAAAAGGATGTCCGCAACGCAATCCACAAAATGATTTCCCCTCTGCTTCCAGTGGTAACATCTAGTTCCATTTCCTCACTCTTTCTGTGTGACTTTCTCCTCTCTGGAAGCATTTAGGATCTCTCTCTCACGTTCTGGGATTTCATGCTCCTGTTTCTCAGAGTGGATCTTTTTCATTTGTTGAGGTGATGTTTGCATGTTGGCCTGTATAATCTGGAGATTCTGTATTCTTTGATAATTTCTTTTTTTCTGTTTCCCTTATCTACTTTCGTGGGATTTTTATTAGAAGATGTTAGATTCTTATATTAAGCTTTCAATTTCCTCATATTACTTCTCCAATTTTTCTAATTTCCATATCTTTTCTTTTTTAATTTACCTTCTTGAAGATTTTTTCAACTTCATCTTCTATGAAGTCTATTAAAGTTTTATATCACATTTATACCATATTTTAAATTTCCAAATGTTGTTTCTTGTTCCCTGATTTTTTGTCTTTTTTTCATAGACTCCCGTTTTTATTTCAGAGTGTCTCCTTTTAACTTTCTGAGGTTGTTATTTTTGTTTAAGCTTCCTACTACTTCCTTTACTGTCTGCTTTTTCAGGTTCCTTTTTTCCCCCTTCCTATTTGTTTTGCAACCTGACTTTTATGTCGAATGAAATGTTCCTTAAATGTCTGATGATCTTGACTGGAAGGGACTATTTATATTTAAGAGCTAACTAAAACTTAAGAGTATATGGAAAGATGGGCTTTATTATAGAGTGATGGGGGCCTTTCTGTGGGTTACTTACAAAGATTTCTAGAAATTTCTGGAAGACTTTTCTTTGGGCCATTCAGCCTGTTCAGAAGAGACTCCATCAATAAACACGAAGGAGGAGTTGTGGTTAAAAATTCAACCAAAAAAAAATGTACAAAAAGAATGGGGGAAAACAGGCAGTAAAGGGATTATTGGAATCAAAGAACGTGGTGAAATAAACAGTGAAGGATTGGGACTTCCTTCAACCCAAATAAAGTAATAAAAGTTGGAAAATGTTAGTATAAAAATTGGTACGGAGAAGTATTAAATATGTGGGTTATTTGTGTTGTGAAAACAGGGCAGGGGAAAGGATGAAGGATCTGGAGTTCAGCCTTTGATATTCACTTCATTTTCCCTGTTTACTGGCTTGTACTTCACTTCCAGCCCCAACTGCACTCCACGCCTCTGCATCTGAGCCTCATAAGACCAACTACATAATTCGTGCAAAGCTCTTTGTTCAAAATTATTAAGAATTTCATAGGGAAAATGGAGAGGTATCGGTCAAAGGGTATAAACTTTCAGTTATAAGATGAATATGTTGTACAGAATCTAATGTACAGCCTGTTGACTATATTTAATGATACCGTCTTGTATCCTAGAAAGTTGCTGTTGGAGTAGAGCTTTAATGCCTCACCATAATAACAACAGCGAAATAGTAATTATGTGAAGTAAAGGATGTGTTAACTAACCTTATTGTGGTAAGCATTTTGCAATACATTTGTGCATCAAATTATCATATTATACACCCTAAACTTATATAAAGTTATATGTCAATTATTTCTCAATAAACCTGGAGGGAAAAAGGAAGTAGCTGTGGTTGTAATAATGAACCAAATCACATAAAGGTTAATGTAATAATAACAAATCTGATCTTTAAACCTTTATATCCAAATTCCTACTGGCAAGAAATACAGCCACCAAAAAGACAGGCTTTAAAACTTATTTAAAGTATCTAGGCAAGGGAGAAACCTTTCTGTCTGAACTTAACAGTTAACAGAGTGAGTGAACATTTTATTCAATTTTGTTGAATGAGTGGATTTACTTAGCATGCAAAAAAAAAAAAAAAAAAAGGGAATTTCAACTTGGTGACAGCCGAGGATTAACCCACAAGTTGTGGGGATGTGAAGCAAGCCCTTCCAGTACAGTTTCTCAGAAGAATAACCTTCCCATGTCCCAGTTTTGAGGGAGGTGGTATGGAATGGAGTTTTCTTACCTATACAACTGGGGGTATAATAATAGTACCCACCTCATAGCGTTGTTATACAAAAAATGAGTTAGTACATGACAAGCCCCCCCAAAGTTTACTGTTGAGATGGAGAGGGGAAGGTGAGTCTCTGATGGTAGAAGCACATAGCACATCTGTCCCCTTGAAATGGAAACAGACAATGGGCTTTGGATAGAAGGGTAGAGAGTCTTCTTAAAACTTGACAGCTGTTTCCATTTTGCTTTACGTAGATGCTGATCGCTTGGTTTACCAGGTTGACCTTGGCCCAGAGTCTGGAGGAACAAACCACTACTTCTACGTCTGAACTGTTTGTTGAGCTACCCTCATTTCTCCCCTCCCGTTTAGTCTGCATGTCTGGAGTCTCCAGATCTGGCACTGTCTTCCCAGAAGTCCAGTTACTAGCAAAGGCTGTCAGGGACTCTGATCCCACTAGTATGAAGGGCACACATACAGTTCAAGGCTTTTTTGGATACTCATGACAGAAACCCAGATAATATAAAGTTAAGCAAGAAAGTTTTGGCTAAAGCAAATAATGCATAACAAGGCAGGTAGAGCAGACATCAGAGACAATAACACCGCATTTTCTTCATTTACATCTTGGTTTTTGCCTGTATGCACCTCTCATTATCTCATGCTAGTGCATGTGCCATGGCCATTAGAACTTCAGGATTCAAGCCAGATAGCTAGCTACTCCACTGTCTTCTACATTAGTATGTTCATAGATTTGCGAAGTTATTAAAGATGTCGTTCACACACTTAGAGGCATATACACGTATGAGGGTTATTAGTGTTCCATTTTAAAATAAAAAAGCTAGCTCTGTAACACTTCTGAGAGAGTTTTTATCTCCTTGGAACTTGAGTGATAGTAAGCAAAAAATGAATGACATCAGGAAGGAAAACCAAAGTACAGTAGAATGCTGCCTGCCCGGACCTTTGGTCTTAGTCTACCTGGGCTAGCTTTGAAATGAGCTGTGTAACCCACAAGTACTGCAAATATTCTGGAGCAGAGGCAATTCGCTGTACTGCACCTGAATAAACAAAGAGTCATGGGATTGCTTCCTCACTTCCCCTTCATCAGAAGCCGATTTCCTTCTTAAAAGGGATACTCATATTTCTGAATTCATATTTTCCCTGCCAAAAGAGTGATTTAATATTATTTTGATGCCACTTGAGAAAAGAGGTACAATTCCTAGATCCATTGGAAGAAATAATATAAATTCCAGAAGGAAAAGAAACTAGGAATTGTAAGATTCTGAGGAAGTGATTCAAAAGAATGACTTAGTATTAAGCAATAAATAGGTAAAGGAATATGGACACTTATGAGAAAAGTTTTAAAAATACCTGAGAAATGTTTAAAAGTACCTGAAGGTGGAGGGAGAAAAAACAAATATGGCATGGAAAGAATAAGAGGGCAGGAGGTTCCCAATGATTCTCATGAGGAAAATAGTTGAGAAACAAACTGCTTATAGCCTCAGTTTCCCCAATGTGCAAAGAAAGACCAATAAGGTAAATTCACCATTTTAATGACTAAGACTAGTATGCTAAAATTCAAAAGTAGAATATGATGAAAAACTTGCTTTATTCAAAAGAAACATATGTTAGGTAGCATATCAAGAAAATGCGCAGCGACTTTATGAAGTGAATCTATTTATCTAGCACATTCAATGTGCCAGGAACACTTATAGATTTTGGAATCCAACATGTGCTGTCAAGGAGCTTATAGCGTACAATCTCAAATTGCTTTTCAAATTCAAGTAGGTATAGTTGGTGGGGCTTGATTTTTTTTCTAATAAATATTGTTTAACTACAGCATACGTACCGCAAAGAACAGCAATCTCAATTGTATTGCACAATTCACTTTCACAAACTGAACACACCCACATAACTAGAGCCCAGATTAAAAACAAAACAAAACAAAACAAAACAAAACAAAAAACTGCCAGCATCTCCAGAAATCTCACGGCTACTTCTAATCTTTGCAGACCCCAAACCCCACTCCTGGCCATGGCTAATCACAGTCTTGACTTCTGCCAAAAGCAGTTCACTTTCTTAAAACTACTTTGCTAAAGTATAACCTGTACATATTTAAGTATAAAATTAAGCACCACCAAGTTAAGATACTGAACATTTATTTTCATAACCCCTTTGTAATCCATCCTTCCCTTCTACCTTTTTCCCTAGATGACCTCTGTTTCTGTCACTATATGTTAGTTTGCATTTTCCAGAATTTTATACAAATGAGATCATATGCTTTCTTTGGTCTGGCTTTTACTCAGTGTAATAATTTTGAGATTTATCTATGTTACTTTTTAAGTCTGTAGTTTGTTCTTTTGTGTTGATGAGGAACATCCTATTGTATGAATATACCACAACTTGTTTACCCATTCATCAGTTGACAGACACTATGAGTTGTTTACAGGCCTATAGGTATGACAAATAACATTGCTATGAATATTTGTGCTCAAGTCCTTGTAGAAACATAAGCTTTCATTTTTCTTGGGTAAATGCCTAGCAGTGGAATGGCTGGGTCATATTGTAAGTGTGGGTTTAACTGTTTAAGATACTGCCAAACTGTCTTCCAAAGTGGTTTATAGTTTTATACCTCACCAGCAGTATATGAGAGTGCCAGTTGTGCCACATTCTCACCACTACTTGCTATTATCAGTCTTTTAAAAGTTTACTCTAATGGAGGTATAGTGGGTTTAATTAGCATTTTCCTGATTTCTAGTGATGTTAATCATCTTTTCAAAGTGCTTCATGGTTTCATTTTTCTATATTTTTTTTCCAAATTGTCTGAGTTACATTTTTTAAAATGCCAAGATGAGCAAAGGACTTAAATCAATGTTTATAGGCAAGGGAAGGGGGAGTGGATAGCAGATACAGTGTTGACAGATAATAAGGACAATGCGAACTCTTTAACATTTGCTTTAGCCCTTTATTTCAAAGAGAAAAGTCTTCGGGATAAAAGGAAGAAAGGTCATCTCACCTATAGGGAGAAATAGTAGATCCATAAGGCAAATTGAACAGTGAGGAAGAGAGCTAGTCGCTCACCAATAACCATTTCCATGTTTGTTTTTTTTTAGAACCTCAAATTTTTAGCTAGATATAGGGTGATCAACCTCCTTGTTTGCTTAGGACTGAGGGACTTCCCAAAATGAAGGACTTTCAGTGCTAGAGCTGGAAAAGACCTAAGTGAACCAAAACGAGTTGGTCACCATAGGTAGGTCCTTGGCTATCCAAAATGAAGATGATTATTGCCCAGCTAGATGTGGTCATGTGATTAAGTTATGACCAATGAGATAAAAGTAAAAGTGATGTCCGAACTTTCTGGGTTGTTCACATTAAAAGAAAGAGCATGCTGTCCCCTTCTTTCCTTTCTGTCTTCGCATTGGCTCAAATGAAGAAATCAGAGAAGGAGCAGGCATGGCCACCCTAAACTGTGAGCTAGAAGCTGCCTGTTAAGAATGCCAGAGCATTAGGAGAGAAGTATGTGGAATCCTCGATTATTATGAAGCTGCCATAACAACCAGAGGTGCTTACTCAGTTTTTATTTGAGAGAAATATACTTTTATTTTGTGTAAGTCCCTGTATTTTAAACCTCCTTGTACAGCTGCCTACTTAATATGATATGTAAGATCTCAATCAGGTAGGCTACAAGGAAGAGGAAAGAAGGCATGGTCCATAAACTCCAAACTAGTGTGTATGATAATAATCTTGGGTCATTTTTGGAAGCAGATTAACAAAAAGATGTTAATGTGTCACTTAAAAAGGCAGCAGAGATTGCTAGGCTCTAAAATGGTGGCAACAAGAATAAGTTTTATTAAGCTTGTTCAGTTTCACTCTTTCGAGATGGTTGCTATACTGGTAAGTCAACAAAACATGTCTTTGCAACAAGGCTACTACTGACAAGAACATACATGACATTTGCAGACTTTTTTTTGTTACAAGTACAATGGGTAGATTAATAACTGATTGAACAATTATACCTAAAGGATATTAAGTAATTTATCAACATCAGCTTGGAAAGAAATTTCAAGAGGTAAGCGTTGATCTAGTTTAATATTTTATCAGTGATTTAGAAGACTAGATAGTGAAGTACTCATCAAGTTGGCAAATAACAAGAAAAACAGTAAAATTAATGAAGACAGAATCAGGACTAAAATCTCTTGCTAGCTAGAATGGCAGGATGAAACTAATAAAGTGAAGTGATAAATGTGTGTTTATGCACTTAGATTTTTTTAAAAAATACCTATCCAGTAAGATAAGAAATGGAGAAGATATGAATTAGTTTTAGATGTGGAAAAAAATTGGGATGTTTTAGATGACGGCTCAAAATAAGTCAACAGGCAAGTATTTAAAATTTTTATTCAGCAATATTTATTGTTTCTTTGGGAAGATTATTTAAAGTATAAAGTAAATTATACTGCCCATATTACTCATTAGCTCTCAGAAGGACAGCAACTTCTACAATTCAGAGAAAAGAACATATTAAAGAGTTACTACTTTTGACAACCTTCTTAATGCATCTCACAATCTGAAGACATCTTTTTAAGAGAAAGTATTCAGGGAACAACAACTCCTGCTTACTCTTAGCTCCTCCATTCTTGTGTCCACTTGCTGTCTTTGACATCAAGGTCTTGGGTCAGAAAGACCGTGTTCCCAAAGTGGAACAACAAGAAGAACCAATATGCGAGCATAAGCAACAGGAACAGAGTGCAGAAGGTCATGATGAAGGTTAGGAACAGGTAAACAGATAAAAGAGAGGAATAAAATGTGAGCATCGGAGTAAGGGACAGGGCCATGACTGTGTAGAGTTAGAAAGACACAGATTAGCCCTCCAATATTTGAGATCAGTTGCATGTCTTCCCCACTCCTTCAAGCTGTGCCTTTATATCTTTCACATAGCAGCATGAGAACTGCCACTGTGAATATTGCTAGCAGAGCTATACCTCCCATGGCAGACACTGTCACTCCATAATTTTAAAAGACCAAAAAGTTTTAGAAATGAAAAATATAATAATATTTCAAGAATTAGACAAAAGGTGATTTAAACTACACTATAAACTTGTTAGACCTAAAAAGAACATATGCCAGGGCATAAAGCAAGCCTCAGTAAATTTCGAAATCAATGTTAAAACCATGCAAAATATATTAACTGACCACAACGGAATAAGATCAGAATTTAATAACTGAATAAATTTAGGATATTCACAAATATATGAAATTAAACACTATGCTCCCAAATAACCAAAGGGTTAAAAAGAAATCACAAAAGGAAATAGAAAATACTTTGAAATGAATCAAGAAGAAACACAACACTCCCAAACTTATGGGATGCAGTGAAAGCAGGGCTTAGAGGGAAATTTATACTTGCAAATGCCTATATTTAAAAAAAAAAAAAAGAAGAATCCCAAAACAAAAGTCTAATCTTCTACCTTAATAAACTAGAAGAGAAAGAACTAATTAACCACAAAACAAACAGAAGAACAAAATCATAAAGACTAGAGAGGAAATAAGGAAAATAGAGAATAGAAAAACAATAGAGAAAATCAACAGAACCAAAAATTTGATGATTTGAAAAGATCAACAAAATTGACAGAATTTTAGCTAGACTAACAGAGAACAAGAGAGAAGATTCAAATTGTTAAAATCGGAAATGAAGGCAGGGATATCACTTCCGACCTTTCAGAAACAAAAACAATTATAAGGGAAAACTATGAACAATTGTATACCAACAAATTAGATAAACTAAACGAAATGGAAAAAATTACTAGAAACACACAAGCTACCAAAATTGATTCAAAAAGAAAAAGAAAAATCTAAATAGAGCTATAAGAAGTAAAAACTTTCCACGAAGAATAACCCAGGCCCACATGGCTTCACTAGTGAATTCTACCAAACTTTTAAGGAAGATTTAAGAGCAAGCTTTCACAAACTGTCCCCAAAATTAGAACAGATGGTACACTTTCCAACTTATTCTATGAGGCCAGTATTATCCTGATACCAAAATTAGACAAAGACATCACAAGAAAGCTATAAACCAGTATCTCTTACGAATACAGACTTAAATATCCTCATCAAAATACCAGCAAACCGAATTCAGCAGCATATAAAAACAATTGTGCACCATGGCCAAATGGGATTTAATCATAGGAATACACTCTTAATTTTACCTGCTTATTGAGTTTGTAATACGAATTATTATTCTTATAGTGACTTTAGTATGCTATAACTCACAAACCAAAAAGTTCACCCTTTTTCTGCTTGAACTTAATGTTTTTAGTATAGCTCCAGAGTTGTGCATCTACCAGCATTATCAGTGTCCAGAACATTGTGATCATCCCGGAAAGAAACTCCATATCCATCAGCTTTCCCCTTTCCTCCCAATCCCTGGAAACTACCAAGATACTTTCTGTCTCCATGGATTTGCCTGTTAGGAAATTTCATATGAATGGAATCCTTCAATATGTGGCCTTCATGTCTGGCTTTTTTTCATTTAGCATAATTTTTTTCAAAGTTCCTCTATATCGTTTCCTACTTTATTCCATTTCACTTCAAAATAATATTCCATTGTACATACTATGTTCCATATCATCTTTTGTTAAGCATATTTCAGTTGATAGACATTTGGGCTGTTTTCCACTTTTTGGCTGTTGTGAATAATGTAGCTATAAAAATTTATGTACAAGTTTTTGTGTAGACATATGCTTTTGATTCTCTTGGGTTACTGGGTTATGTGGTAACTCTTTGTTATTCATTTAAGGAACTATTGAACTGTTTCCCAAAGTGGCTGCATAATTTTACATTCCCACCAGCAACCTATGAGAGTTTCGATTTTCCTACATCCTTGCCAATACTTATTATTTCCATCTTTTTTATTATGGCTATCCTAGAGGGTGTAGAGTGCTATACCTCATTATGGTTTTGATTAACAATTTCCTAATGACTAATGATGCTAAATATCTTTTCATGTGCTGATTGGTACATATCTTCTTTGGAGAAATCTCTAGTCAAATTTTTTGCCCATTTAAAAAAATTGGGTTATTCATCTTTTTATTGTGGGTTATAAGAGATTTTTGTATTTTCTGAATACAAGTCCTTTATCAGATAAATGACTTACAGATATTTTTTTTCCCCATTCTGTGGGTTCTCTTTTCCCTTCCTTGATGGTGTCTGTTAAAGAACAAGTTTTTTAGTTTTGGTGATGTCCAATTTTTCTACCTTTTCTATTGTTGCTTGTGCTTTTCATGTCATATATAATAAACCATTGTCTAACCCAAGGTCTTATGTTTTCTTTTAAGAGTTTTATACTTTTAATTCTTACATAGGTCTTAGATTCATTCTGATTTATCTTATGTATATGATATAAAATAAGAGTCCAACTTCATCCTTTTGTATGTGGATTCCAGTCTTCCCAGAAGCGTTTTCCGAAAAGATTATTCTTTCACCCATTGATTTGTCTTGGTGCCTATTATATACTGAATATTTGTGCTCCACCTTTCACATGTTGAAACCCTAAACTCCAATGTGTTGGAGGTGGGGCCTTTGGAAGGTGTTTAGGTCATGAAGTGGAGCCTTCATAAATGGGATTAGTGCCCTTACAGAAGAGACTCCAGAAACTTCTCTCACCTGCAA
Organism: Rousettus aegyptiacus; assembly: GCF_014176215.1. Classification (NCBI taxonomy): domain Eukaryota; kingdom Metazoa; phylum Chordata; class Mammalia; order Chiroptera; family Pteropodidae; genus Rousettus; species Rousettus aegyptiacus. The sequence goes on from NW_023416287.1 coordinate 66,512,619, forward strand.
GCAAAAGACATTTCCCTGGTGTCTCTTATAAGGACATTAATTCTATTAGATTAGGGGCCCACCCTCATGACCTCATTTAAACTTAATTACCTCTTAAGGGTCCTGTTTACAAATTCAGTCACATTGAGAGTTAGGGCTTCAACATACCAGGGGATATGATTCACTCCATAGCATAGGATATGATTCCATTTACATAACATTTTCAAAAATAAAAAATTATAGAGATGGAGAACAGATTAATGGTTGCCAGAAGTTAGAGACGTAGGGGGCTTGGGTATAACTATAAGGAAGAGCATGAGGGCGATCTTAGTCATGATGGAACAATTCTGCATCTTGAAATGTGTAGTGCTTGTTAAAATCTACACATATGATAAAATAGCATGGAACTATGCATAAACATTGTATCAATATCAATTTCCTCATTTTGATATTGTTCTATAGTTATGTAAGCTGTAACAATTGGGGAAGACTAGGGGAAAGTTTAAAGGGCCTCTCTGTATTATTTATTGCATATTCCTGTGAATCTGTAATTCTTTCAAACTGAAAAGTTTTTTTAAAAATCAGCCAGGAACAAAAGACAAATTATTATTAATTAGAAATTTGACTTAAAGCTAATTTCTCAATAATGACAATGGAAGCCAGGAAACAGTGGAATAGTGTCTTCAATGTGCTGAAACAACTATTAATCAAGAATTGTTTTCCCATTGAAACTCTGTCAAGAATCAAGGTGAAATAAAGATATGTTCTGACAAACAGAAACAGTTTATTACCAACAGACTCTTTTACTAAATACTAAATACTATTACTAAATGTTGTATTTAGGGCAGTAGCAAAAGATCTCAAGAGAAGAGCTAAGATATAAGAACAAAGGATTAGCAAAGAAATCAATAAAATTATCAGTAAATCTAAATATTTTTAATCTTTCTAGAGGAAGTAGAAATAGTGTATATCATCTACAAACTACTAGAGAGTGAAAATAAAGTGAATGGGAAGCAGAATACATTTTTTAAAAAATTAGAAAAGACAAAAGACAAAAACAGAAAGATATGACAAATAGAAAGCATAAAATAAGTAGTAGAAATAAATTCAAATATAATTCTAAATAGAGTAAACTCAAGTTTCAAAGACAAACTGTTGCACAGAGTTTTAAATCTAGTTATATGCCTTTTTCAGAGACATACCTAAAACGTAAGGCACAGAAAGTTGAAAATGAAGGGATAGGAAAAAAAATACCAAAAACAAAAAAAAATGGTGGCGTAGCTGTTTTGATGTCAGACAAAATAGATGTTAAGGTTAAACTAAAAGACATCCACTTCCTGTCAATGTAAGAAAGAAATTTCTCAGGGATGAGTAATCTCTGGAGTCAGTGAATTCGCCATCCCTTGAGAAACACAAATCTGAGGTGATGACCAATCTGTTGGTATCAGGGAGGACATTAAAACACAACAGAAAGGATAGGACTTAATGACCATACAGTTTCTTCCTATCCTAAAATCCTAATATTTTATCTCGTTTTCCCATGATCTTTCAGATTATCCATCCTCTCATGGCTAGAAGATTTTCTTATTAGTCATGTATCGGAAGGAAAGCTCTGACATTCCCATCTTATTATGACTCTCATCTCTAAAGTCCGGTGCACATGTATATGTATTTGTAAGAATGTATGTATGGTGTAGAGTGCATATGTACACATACACGTGCATTGTTAGGACTTCAATTTCCTTTGCTATAAAATTTGTCTTCCAATCATTTGTCTGAGAAAGTATGTTGAGAAAACTCCCAAGGGAAATTATAATATCCTATCTCATCTAACTTAGTCAATAACAGTCAGTTATCTGGGTTACTAACAGATATGCAAAGTAAAGTAAACATTGCAAGGCCTTCAGAATATGGCAACTCTTTTTGAGGGTGGGGTGGGTGGCAACTGTTTAGTAATAGCATTCGGCTGTTCTTTTGCAATACAGATCCTCAGGTTTTTAACTGATAGATCAAGATCTCTTTAGAAATCTGCAAAGATTTCCTGGAATTTCTCTGGCACTGGGACTGGATAGAGCCAGCTCTACCTGCTCCAGGATATTCCAAGGGCGAGGCCCAGAGAGTCATATCTCTAATGAGCAACTCCAGAGGATTCTGAATCATACTAAGGATTGAGAAACGTGAATATAAGGCATCTCAAGGTTTCAGTATGAAAGAAGTGAGCTTTTTCCCCATGTTTAAAAATATCAATTTCTCTAGAGTATTCCTTGATTGTTTTATTTTATTAGAGATACAGAGCTTATAAAGACATTTAGAAGTGGTATTTTCACTTCATTCATTTTTGGGGTAGGGAGAGAGGAGAACCATTTTGGGTCTTTATTTCCAATCACATCTTTTTTATTCTTGTCTACTTTGAAAGGAGATCATATCATTTCTCACTGTGATAACAGGAATCTGGCCTTAGTGGTCCAGGTGATCTAGGAGTGTACGTACAAGAAAAAGACAAAAATGGTCATGGTGTTATTTTATTTGCTGGTATGGATGCCTGGATTAGGGGATGTGAGTCCTTTGATTCTAAATGCAAGTCTAGGAATGGTTTCAGGAGGACAAACCAAGCCAGCAAGTAGCTTGTTGGAAATGTGATCAAGTTGCAGGACAGCTGAAAGAGAAAATGAAAATAATTAATTTCATCTTCTATAGTCATTTACTAAATAAATGGCCTACTATAATATAATTTAAAATATTTATTTAAAATTTGTTTTTAAATGACAGTAATGAAGAAGAGTTAATATAAAAGGTAACTTTAAAGAGGCAACAGAGCAAAAGAATGGTTGACTTTGTTCCCTCCTCATAGTTATAGAACTTAATATGTTTACAAATATGTACAAAAATAAATAACCTCTACTATACATAATCTCATCAGACACAGAACAAATGACTGAATCCAATCTGGTTTATTAAGAATTCATTACATAAGAGCCATTTAAGAATTCATTCTTTAGCTAGACTGCAAATGTCCTATAGATTGAAGCTCTCTGAGAAATAATTGTGCTCCTTTTGTATGAACCCCATATGTCTTCAACACTATTGCCCATGGACTAGAATATTAAAAATGCCTGTTAAGTAATTGACTGTTTTTTTAAAAGTATTCATAAACTCACACATGCTTATGAAATTTCAACATACTGAGTTCTTAGAGGATATTCTTAAAAGCTTCCTGAGAGTAAAAACAATTCATTTGCAGAGGGATGAAAATTATATTAGCTTTCAGATTTCCCATCTTTAGGCTAGAATACAATGGAAAAATGCCTTCAAAATGCTAACAGAAAGTGGCTTGGAACGTAGAAGTCTATACCTAGCCAATTTATCAGTCTGTAAGTCATACCGAAAGAGATCAACATTTGCCTTCTTTTCTGGAAAAAAAATTCACTTGAGTGTATGCTTTAAGGAAATGAAAATGGAAGTCAAAAAAGATGAAGATATGGAAGCCAAGAAATAATGACCAAAATTCAGAATAGCAATAAAAAGAATCCCTAGGATATTGGCTGGGCAGCAGTGATAGGGGGAGTTGGTTCAAAGTAAAACACATAGAAGACTTGCAGACAAATGTATTTGATAAGAAAATGGATTCACCTCAACAAATAAGAAAAAGGCAAGGCAAACAGAAACTCGTGAAAACTACAAAGCTCCACAGCAAAATCATGGCCTATATAAAACAAATTACATGTAACATGGTTCTGAATAACATATGGAGTGTAATGAATGATAAAACATTCAATCTTGGTTTTTTAAATATTCGTTTTGGAGCTATACCTATTTAGGAAAAGGGTTTAATTTCTGTCTCTGCAAGTCCGACTACGTTTCTTGATTCTGCAGAAAATAATATGCAACACAATTATAGTATTTATGTATCCTTTATCGGATTTAGTTTTTTGAGTCAACTTACATTCAAAGCATAGAAGACTTAATTATAGTTCCAAAACAGAAGGAAGATGTTATAAACCTTCATAATGTATGAGTTGTGAGATAGAAAGAGAAGAGTGAGTATGAAAGTATAACGGTGTACATACCCTCATTTTTTTTTATTATGAAGTCTTGAGAGTTACTATTTGAAATTGAATGATCAAGAAAGTACTCTCTCTGCATAACTTAAAGTTATAAAGTAAGCACCAGAACTATTTATAATACAACTAACAAAACTTTGAGAACAGGCAGGAGATATAATGTTAATAGACTCAATTCCTTATTTTTTAAAAAAATTTATTTAAATTAATTACAAGTGTACAGTACATTGGTCAGACATCTGTATAGTTCATAAAATGATCCCGCTAATTGCTCCTCCCTCCCCTGACCCTCCATCTAGCCAATGTATTAATGCTAATTGCATTTCCTCTGCCATGCTCTCCATCCCCACGACCATTATCAACTACTAATTTGTACTTCTTTAACCCTTCACCCCATTCTCCCAGCTCCCTAATCTTCCTTCGCTCTGTCCATCACCAAATTGTCCACTATATTTGTGAGTCTGTTTTTGATTAGTTCTTTCTTTTTGTTCCTTAGATTCCACATATAAGTAAAATCATATGGTATTTATCTTTCTCTGTCTGACTTATTTCATTCTGCATAATAATCTCTAGGTCCATCCATGTCATTGCAAATGGTAGGATTTCATTTTTTTTTTAATGGCTAATATGCTACTGTATATATGAACCATACTTTCTTTATCTAATCATCTGCTGATGGGCATTTAGGTTGCTTCCATATCTTGGCTATTATAACTTGTACTGCCATAAATATTGAGTTGCATAGATCTTTAGAAATTATTATTTTGATTTTCTTTGGATAAATACCCAGAAGTGCAATTGCTGGGTCAAAAGGTATATCCATTTTTAATTTTTTGAGAAACTTCCAGACTGTTTTCCATAGTAGTTGTACCAATTTGCAATCCTACCAACAATATATGAGGGTTCCCTTTTCTCTGCATCCTCGACAATACTTGTTGTTATTTGATTTATTGATGATAGCCATTCTGACAGGTGTGAGGTGATATCTCATTGTGGTTTCAATTTGCATTTCTCTGATGATTAGCAACCTTGAGCATCTTTTCATATATCTATTAGCCATCTGTATTTCCTCTTTGGAGAAGTATCTGTTCAGGTCTTCTGCTCATTTTTTTAATTGGATTGTTTTTTGTTGTTGTTGGGTTGTATGAGTTCTTTATATATTTTAGATATTAACCCCTTATCAGATGTATCATTAGAGAATATCTTCCCCAAACAGTTGGTTGTCTTTTTGTTTCGTTGATGATTTCCTTTGCTGTACAAAAACTTTTTACTTTGATGTAGTCCCATTTGTTTATTTTTTCTTTTGTTTCCCTTGCCCAAGGAGAAATATCTGAAAAGAAATTCCTGTTAGTAATATCAGAGAGATTACTGCTTATGTTTTTTCTTCTAGAAGTTTTATGGTTTTGGGTCTTACATTTAAGGCTTTAATCCATTTTGAGTCTATTCTTGTATACGGTGTAAGAGGGTGGTCCAGCTTCCTTTTTTTTTTTTTTTTTTTTTGCATGTATCTGTCCAATATTCCCAACACCATTTATTGAGGAGACTGTCTTTATCTCATTGTATATTCTTACCTTCTTTGTCATATATTAAGTGAACATATAGGTGGGGATTTATTTCTGGGCTCTCTATTCTGTTTCATTGATCAATGTATCTGTTTTTATGCTAGTACTATGCCATTTTAATTACTGTAGCCATGTAGTATAGTTTGATATCAGGTAGTGTGATACCTCCAACTTTGTTCTTTTTCAAGATTGCTGTTGCTTCAATTCCTTATTTTTGATAAGTGAAAATCATCAGAAACTTACATGTGGTAGATTGAATCATTGTTCCCAACTATTTGCTCCCTTTCTGTAATAGATTATACATTCACACTCTTTGTCATATGTTTTTTGCCGTGCCTCCTGGTAGGGCGTATTAGTGTCATTCCTATCCTAGTGATTCTGAGTTTGGCTGTGTACAATTTTGGACAGTGGAATGTGGGTAGAAGTAACAGTGGCTAGTTCTGAACAGAGGCTTTCAGAAGTATCATGTGTTCCTATTGCTTCTCTTCAGCTATTGCCCTCTATCATGGGAAGAGCACATCCCAATGGACACCTCTCTAGCACAAGTCCCAAAATGAGAAGACACATGAGCCACACCTAGCCAAAGTTATATAGTGGCTGCTAATGATTTGTGAGCTTGCAATAAATATTGTCGTAAACCAGTTTGGGGATTGTTTCATGCAGTGAAAGTTGATAAACACCCTGTCTAAAGTTGACAATTCAAGAATTGGAACAATAAGTATATTATTTAGAATTAGGGGATCTATCTATCAGGAGAAGTAGAAGTGGCAACCTCCAAATAGAATTAATTAAAGGTAGTTACCTTTGGCGATGTCGTTAGGTAAAAGAACTTAAGTTTTTTGTTTGATATCTTCCTGTCCTATTTGAATTTTTATCATGAGCATGTATTAATTTTGTATTTAAAATGCACGAAGTACAGTGTATGTGATCCAGGAGGTGATAAAAGCCTAAAATACATAAAACATTATAGCAACAATATGATGAGGCAGCTTATTTGTGTTGTAAAATAAAACACTACACAGAATAAAATTATAGAAATTCAGAAAAAAAGAAAAGATCAACTTGACAGAAGAAGATGTACAAGGTAGAGATAATTGCACTAGACCAGAAACCTTGGGGATTAAGAGAGGTGGAAGAAAGTAGGACAAGAGGAAACAAATAGCATAACATGGAGAGTGGGGAGTAGCGGAGCGGTGGCATGACTGGAGCAGAGAATTCTTCCAGGCAAGCGAGAGATCGGTGACTGGTGGGAAAGGGACCAGGTTGAGAAGGGCCTGGAATGGTCGACTAAGTTTCTGTGTTATAGACAGAGAGTAGCTTCACGAACTGGGTGTGTCAAGAAGCCCAATATAACAGATTGTATAGGATGGATTGCATCATGTAAAAACAGATTCCTCCAGGCTAAAGGAGACACTATCTCATGGGTCATTTAGGCATGTGTTGTGGCATATATCAAATATTGCTCTTAGTCAGGTAACCTCTTACCATATCCTTTGGGCCTCAATTGATAAAAAAAAAAAAAGTGATATCTCACTCCTTTGCTAGAAATATGTAGATCATTATTCACATAAACAGATGCTCTATAAGAATGGAAAGATATGGCTCGGGGTAAGCAGAGACCAAGAAAACATATTTTATAAATCTCTAAAAGCTGCTCTTAGCTGGAAAAGACCTTGAGTCTTTTACACCACCCCGTGCTACTTAGAATTTTTGTTTCGTTGAGTCTTTCTACATGCCATCCAACAGCAGCATTAATTCATGTGCACTCATAGTTAAAATCTTGGTCATCTTATTCTACAGTACTTCTTTTGAACCAACACCTATCATCTCTCCATTTCTCTTTATATCACGTTTATGCCATTTGATTTCCTTTGAAGTAATGACAACACAAATATACTGACAACCATTACTTGCTTCCATTGTTCTTGATAATTTTTGGACCTTACTTAGGTTTTCCTTTTATTCTGTCTCCTACTTTCCTTAAAAAAAAAAAAAAAATTCATATTGATGACTTGTCTTTTTTATTTTTAGTTTCTTAGGTTCATTTCTGCCCACTATCTTCTTCATTCATTGGCTGTATGTCCCAATAATATATCTGGGGCCTTATCAGTGTAAGGCCTATGCCACCTGCACTGCCTCGGGCTTGCTCTTCTCACTGACTGTCTCAAATTTTTAAGTCCTCCATATTTGCTGATTAAGATTCCACTTAGTCTCTGATCTAGCAGTTCCCAGTATTTCTCTAATTTTTTTCCCATATGATAAACAGTATAACCCATATAAATATTCAGAGCGCATATGTGAAATGCCCAGGAAACCATAAGTAAATTTTTCCTTTCCTCTCTGACTCAAGAACGCCTATTGGAATGCAAGAAACTGGCAGTGACATTGTTAAAGGAATAATCTGCGACCTGCTCTGGTTTCTTTTTGCCTCATATATTCTGAACTGAGTGCTGGAGAAGCTGGCAACCTGAAAGCACCAGGGGAACTTGGGAATTTTTAGAAAATCCCTAAGAAAGGATTACTTTCCCAAGCCAAAGGGTTAGGAAAGGGTCAATCTAGAAAACTTTTAGATAGTTACTTCCTTATTCTAGCTAAACACCACGGAAAAAGAAAAAGGCAACGTCATCCCTGTCCTAGTCAGAAAAGGTTGAGTAGAGAGCCTAGATTTCCACCTTCACCCTAGTGTTACAAGGTACCCCTGGGGACTGCTCTAATCCCTGTTGGAGTGGTGTCAGGAAAAGCCAAGTAGGGACAGAGTGATTAGCACAAACAAAATAAAACAAAACAAAACAAAACAAAAATGACCTAACTATGTGCAAGGGTATTATGCTGAGTGAAAAAGAGCCAGTCTGAAAAGGTCACATACTATATGGTTCCATTAAATAACGTTCTTGGAATGACAAAATTATAGAGATGAATCGATAGTGGTTTCTGTGGTTTGAGGGGGTGAGGGTGTGTTTATGGTGGAGTAGTGTGAGGGAGGTCTTTGTGGTGATGGAATAGTTTTGTATTTTGAGTGGTGGTGGTTACAGGAATCTGCACATGTGATAAAATGACAGAACTATACACACACATCATACCAATGTCAATGTCCTGATTTTGATATTATACTATAGTTATAAGTTTATAGCTTTTTGATGAGTTATAGTTATAAGATGTAACCGTGGGGATACAAAAAATAAGTTCTCCTGGCAGGTCATATTAATGTGAGAGACATAAGGAGAAAATGTCCAAATGTATTACATATATACATATGAGTGTTCCACAAGAATAGGAGAACTGAGGACAGATTGGGCAATTGAGGCTTATATGCCATTCTAGACTAAAGAGAAGAGGGCAGGAGACTAGGTTTCAAATGGAAAGTAGGAAATTCATAAGTGAATGAAAAGCACAAACATAGGTTAAATGAATTCTTGCTGGGCCACCCCAAAACAATGAGACACAAAGGGGTGTCCAACAAACAGGCTTTGCTAGATTTCTTCCTGTCTATCACATTTAATTCATAAATGTGAATAGCTGAAGTGAATAGCTCCCTTTCTTTAAGCAGGATTTTCTATTTTAATTCTTTTAGGCAGGTAAGTGGGAAGGTCAAAGGTTCTTTCTGAGCCTTGTGTTTCTTAATAACCAGCTTAAAATCAATATCCCCAAAGGCATATTTTGGGGTGGCAAACTCTGGGTCCCCATCATAACCACTGAGGGGAATGAGTGAAGGGTACAAAGGACCTCTATGTACAATTTTTACAACTTCCTCTGAATATAATTATTTCAAAATAAAGAGTTATTGTCTAATTTTGTTACTTCTGATAGCCATTAATATTATAATCCAAATATTGAAGCGCTCTGTTTTCTGGGGACAATGCTGGGATAGATTGCCTTTCTCTGCTTCTTTAGAAGTTAGGTATGGCACATGGTTTGATTTGGGCATTGAAATGCATACATAAAAGAGACACTTTGGAAGGAAGTGTTAAGAGACCATGTGCAATCTGGCTTGTGCCTTCCTACTGTCCTTGCCAAGGGGGAACTACGTACTACTCTGGATTCTTCAGCCTGGGCTGAAGCCCCCATTCACCATCCAAGAACATGGAGTGTGGGCCAAAAAGGAACTTGTGTAGTTTTAAGCCACCAGGATTTGGGACTTTTGGATATAGCCATCCAGTATAATTCTACAACTATTAGTCACCATTACCTGCCTACCCCTCACAAATGCCTATAGTGTAGTGCTCTCATCAGCAGATCCAAAGCAAGGCACCCTCCTGACTGTTTATCATGCACTCTCATCCTCCACCCCATGGACTGCCCTCACCGTGAGGACATACCCTCACGCCTCACCCATGATCACCACCTGATGGATGAGTGGACCGAGAACCCTGCTTCCATCCAGTTTGCCCTTCTCGTTCCTGAGTGTTAGAGCAGTGCAGTGGTCATGACAGTGATCTTATGCTATGAGCAGGATTGCTAGGAGAGGAGGAAGGGCACTCATGTTCCTGAGGCTTCAGTCACAAGGCAGGGCTGTCAGGCTTTTGGTTGGCAAAAGCAAAAACAAGGAGTAAAAAAGCGTAAAATCATAGCGTTTATGCGTTCTGCACCAGTACCACCTGCCTCATTTTATTTGAAATGCTGAGTGGGCTTGTTTGCTTTTTCCTCGTTCAATGTCACCCTCTTCTGTTCTTTCCCATCCAGTCAGGAAGTCTCATGCACAATTCTCTACTCCTGCCACTGCGAGTCAATTATTCTTGGGCAGTTTATCCTGCTTTAGGCAATCTCCCACATCCCCCCTTTACAATGAATCCATCCCAGGTGCTATTCTCCTGCTTTCTAGCTAACTAGGGACAAACAACCAGTCCTTATTCACATGTTAAAGAATATTAGTAGTTTTCAGGTAACAATTATTGTAAAGAGGGTCTGATAGAAACAATGAAAGCAGTTAATCATTCATTTAAAAGAGCAGCTCCCCGTGTGTGTGCTTCTCAGAGGCTGTGGTGAGGAAATGTCAGGGCAGGCAGACTGCTTCCTGTGGGATAGTCCACTTTCAATGTGTCTCCACTAATTAATCTTCAAGGGACTAAATTCTTCTATGGTAAAAATCATAGAAATCATAAAAAATTCATAAAATAATGAATAAAAATTCTAAGTCACACCTTTATCCAGCCCAAGGTAGTACTTTTGCTAAAGCACAACATCTGCACAACTGGAGGAAGCCGGTGAGTCCAGGGCACAGGGCCAACTGGAAACAAGAATAACTTTGAGAAGGATTATATGTTATTGTCTTTACTTTGGATTCCCAATCTGAGCCCTTACACCTCCTTGTTGTTAGGCATCTAGCTCTTTCCTGCTCTCACACGTGCTTACAATTTCTACACTATGTCCAATTCTTTTAGTAAGGTGAAGATACATTTTTAATAAACAGGATTAAGTAGATTGGAGATATGGAAGGGTAATTGTGCTTGGTTATGCAACAAATGTAGGGAGGAGGCAAGATAACTAAAAGCTATACTCAGAGTCTGCAATATGCTGATCAGCTTGCAGCCATACCATGAGGAAACTTGCAGAACAAAGGAAGATTTCTGCTGGGATTGCTGACAACCCATTTCCCAACACTGTGAAGGGAACAATAGAGTCTTTAAGTGGTGCCCTACACAAAATAAAATCATTCATTCCCTATGGCTAAAAACCACAGGGAATCTATGGATTAAAGGCTACGAACTGAACTGCCGGCAGGCCTTTCATGCTACTTAGCTTTTCAGCTATGCCCTTTTATTCTTTCTCACTGTACATCCATATCAAAGGAAAATGGGAAACAAAGTCTTTAAACTGTAACTCATAGTAGCTAAAGAATAATATATAATCTGAATTTCCCTAACACTGGGGTCCCTCTCAGTGTCTTTGCTCTGTCTTTCTCACTGTTCTCATCTCTCTGTTGTCTCTGTCCTTCTGAGTCTCTCTTAGGATCTCTTACTCTGCCTCTGAGAGGAGACCACATTTTATGGAGCGTTACCCCTTCTCTAATAAACTTTCCTTTAGACTCTAACTTTGGCATGTGTTTGAATGCTTTCTTACACTCTGCCAAGAACCCTTTTGTCTCTGTGCAGAGCTTGAATCTCCCCCAGCTTGCGGAAATTTGCCTTGTCTTGCATCATAACCAGTTGCAAAGAGTGCATTTTATTACCACGTACTATGCAAACAGCGCACACTTTTCCATTTATTTAAAAAAAATTTTTTTTTTATTGCAAAGAATTGTTGCGACTCGATAAGGTACTATTTTCCTAGGCTACTTAATTGTACAGATTTTTTAAAAAATGTTTTATTGAGGTAAAATTTATTTACCATAAAATTTACTAGTTTCAAGTGCACAATTTAATGATTTACAGTAATTCTATGCAGTCGTGTAGCCATGACCACAATCCAATTGTAAACATTTCCATCATTCCAAAAAGATCTCTGTGCCCCTCTGCAGTCACTCTTCATTCCCACCCTCGGCCCGAGGCAACCACTAAATCAACTGTATAGATTTGCTTTTTCTAGACATTTCATATAAATAGAATCATACAATAAGTGCTTTTTTGCATCTGGCCTTTTTCGCTTGGCTTAATGTTTTTTAGGTTCTCTATGTTGTGCCTTCTATGAATATTTCATTCCATTTTACTGCCGAATAACATTCCATTGTATGGATATACCACATTTTGTTTATCCATTCATCCATCAGTTGCTGAACATTTGGATTGTTTCCGCTTTTCACATATTATAAATAATGATGCTACGAATATACATGTACAACTTGTTATATGGATGTTTTCAGTTTTCTTGGATATATACCTAGGAGTGGAATTGTTGGTTGTATGGTACTTTTATGTATAACTTTTTAAAGAATCTAACATTTTTCCAAAGTGGTTGCCCCATTTTACATTTCCCTCATTAATGTATGAGGGTTCCAATTTCTCTGTTTCTTCACCAACTGTTGCTTTTGTCAGTTTTTTAGGACAGCCATTGTAGTGGATGTGAAAAGCTTTCTCATTGTGCTTGTGATTTGCATTTTCCTATACTATAACTATAGTGACAACACGTTATAGTGACTATAACATGTTGAGCATCTTCTCATGCTATTGTTGACCATTTGTAGTTAATTCTTTTGCTCATTTTAAATTGGATTATTAGTCTTATTCTTGAGGTCTTTATGTATTCTGAATGCAAGTCCTTTATCAAATGTATGATTTGCAAATCTTTCCCCCTGAGATACAGTATTTCTTTTTTGATAGGTGTTTTTAAAGGAGATACTAACTTCAGAGTGGTTTCCTTGTGGCACATTAACAGGCCAACGATTCACTTTGTTTCAAAATATTATGTAAGTACTTTTAAAAAGCAACTTTTTAGTATATTTAGAGAATGTATTAAACACAAAAGAGCATAGTAAAATTCCAGAGATAATCTTCGATTTTTTTTTTTTTTTTTTGCTTACAGCCAGGCTTTTGGTTTTGAATATACATAGCATTTATTAAAAAATAAGACAATTTAAATAACATTACAAACACTAGTGTCATATCATTTTATCTCTTGGCTGGCAAGCAAGACACGTAAACCTCTAAACGATTTAAGTGGAAAATTTATTTATTAAAAGAATGGTTGGTGATTCCTAGTGTGAGTGATAGAGGAACATGGTTGTGCATTCTCTTCAGGTGGCTAGGTATTGGAATCAGGGCCAAGGGGGAGTGTTTTCCAAGGGGGCACAGTGGAGGGTCCCCTCTCCTAGCAGGAGACACTTCCCTAAAAAGTCCTCACGCTGCAGAAGACCGGGCGTTTTAGTCTCCCGAGGACTGGCTGCCTCTTCCGGCGGTGCTGGTCGGTGGCCTCCCCTCTCACCGCCCACCCTGGGTCCTGGACCTCCTGCATCTCTGCTGCCTGGCGCAAGGCTTAGCAGGGCCAGACGGAAGGGCCGAGTCTTCCAGCTCCAAGTCCGCCTCGGCCGCTGCGGGCGGCCCCACCCGGGTCAGGAGCAGCCCTGTGCTCGGTCCCCGGGTCTATCCGAGGATCTCCTCGGCGCGGTGAGGGCACCCGTATATCCTCCCACCCCGTGGTCTGGTCGACGTGAAAACGGCTCGAGTTTGATTTCTCTTGGTGCGGCAGTCTCTTTGTTCGTACAGGGGTTCAGGTGGAGACCACCCGGCCGGACTGCACGGCCGAGGTCGTCGCGGACCGAGCCTCCCGCCCGGGGGGGCCCTCGCCCGGTGTCCTTCCCCGCGGGTCAGGGAGGCAGCGGCAGAGGCGCGGAGACGCCGGAACCTCCCGGGCCCGGAGGGAAGCGCCGCGGCCCCGCGGTGGGCTCGCCGCAGGGGCGGGGGCAGCGCATCCGGGTGAGCGCGCGGCGCCCCCGCCTCCCCCGCGCAGCCGCACGGGCCGCCGCCGAGCCCGCCGCGCGCTGTGAGGACCGCGCCCGAGCGGCCTGCGCGGGCGGCCCTGCGGCCCCGGCCCGCCGCGCGGAGGCGGCCCCAGCGAGCTGCAGCGGCGGCGACGACGGCGGCAGCATGCGGGGCAGCCCGGAGTAGTGCCGCCGAGCCCGCGAGGCCGGGCGCGGAGGCGGGGGCGGGCGCGGCGGAGGCGGGGCCCGCGGCGGGCCCGCCCGCCCGCCAGGGGAGCCGCCGGCAGTGGCCGAGGAGGCGGCGCGGCGGACGGCGGCCCGAGAGGAGCGCCCGCGCTGCGGCCCGCGGGATCGCTCCGCGACCGCCCGGGCCGGCCCCGAGGAGCGCCCGCCGCCGCCGCCGCCCGGAGCGAGGTGAGTGTGCCCCGCGTGCCGGCGGGCCCGCGGCCGCGGCCGCTCGCGCGAGTTCGCAGGAGGCGGCGGAGGCCCGTCGGCGCCTGCCCGTCCCTTTGTGGCCGGCGCGGCCGGGGCCGGGGCGCGGGAGCGCCGCGCACGGGGTCCGGGTCTGGGACTCCGGGGCTGCCGGACACGCGGCGTCTGTGGTTGGCAGCTGCGGCGAGCAGCGAGTTTCCGTCCGAGTTTGACATTGAGTTAGAAACCGTTTTTCCTTAAAAGACGGAAGTTTGCTTTATTCACCAAAAATACAGCTAAACATGGCTCCTCGGTTCAGCCCCGCCGTGTGGTACTTGGAGCCCCGGTGCCAGGCTGACCCTCGCTGGGCTGGTGCGACGGGGGAGGGGAGGACACGCGGGCAGCCAGGGTAGGGGCTTCCCGGCCCACTGCGCGCGAAGAGGTCCCGGCTCGGAATTAGTAGATGTCTATGTATGGGAAGTAGCGGGCTTTAGGTTATGTGGCAGTTCTTCCTGGAAGAATGAATGAATGAAATGTCATTTGCCCATCCATAATCAATACAGTGTCCATTTGAAGATTTGCCAGGAAGTATGATGACTTGCATTGTCATTGCTGCTCTTACCTGGTCAACTCTGCTAAGTGAGGGTTCCCCTTCCTCCAAACTTATGACCTTGGCCTGATTCTCAACGCCACTGAGCAAACCAAACTTACCGAACGCGCTTTGCATTTCCTGGCAAGTGTGGGCGGTAGGTAAAGTAGTCTTTGTGATTGTGAACTGTTTTTGGAAGGCAAGAGAACGTTACCTTTAGTCCTACCTTATGCTTAATACATTCATTTATAAGACTTCCTGTCAAGAACCCTGAGATGGGTGTGTGTTGGGGGGGCGGGGAGTCTTGTCCTCATTTCGCTGATGAAGTTGGGGCCCTAAGAAGTTGTAACTTTACAGGTCACAAACTAAGCAACGGAGAGCTGGGATTTAAACCTAGGCCTTATTAATCCAGCCCTCTTTACATCACATCTTTGTCTAGACCTGGATTGTTCGTTGTGGTGAGCACTAAGCACATGTGACTTTTTAAATTACTTTAAATTAAATTTAAAGAAATTCAGCTCTTCAATTGCATTAGCCACATTTCAATTGTTCAGTAGATAAATGTGATCAGTGGCTACTATTGAACTGTTCTTGTCTAGACCACACAGCCATTTATTTGGTAACTAAATATTTATTGAGTGTCATCTGTCTGTGAGGCGCAGTTTTAAGTCCTGGGTATACTATGATGAGTATTGTATATATAGAGAAAATGTTCTTGCTTTTATGGAGCTTACATTTTACATGATAGTTTAAGGGATGTTTCCACAGTACTTCAGAGCCTTGCTAATTCCAAGTGTGGTTTGTGAACCAGCATCAGCATACCTGTCATCTGGGATTTCGGAAGAAATGTAGCAGCTCAGGTCCCAAACCACATGAACTGAATTAGTATCTGTTAAAGTGATTTAACGGATCACAAGTAATAGATCACAGACCTATCTCAGCTGATTTGTGTTTGCATTGAAAGCCTTATTCCAAACACCAGAGATAACGGTTTAATGAATGATCTGATGGCTTTTAAGAAGCAGGCTGTAAAACTCTTGGGAGCATTCACCATTTATGCAAATACTTGTTAAATGCCTGGCGTCTCCCACAGAGTATAAGCTTTATGAGAGGAGAGATTGTATCTTCCTTTTAGAGCCCTGTTTCTCCAGAGACTTCAAAGTGCTTGTTAAGCAGTAGGCACTCAATAAATGCTTGTTGAATACAGTCACTTGTGGCATGATGTTTTAGTCAACAGTGGACCGCATATATGACAGTGGTCCCATAAGACTATAATGGAATCGAAAAATTCCTCTCTCTTAGTGATGTCATAGCCCTCGTAAGTCACAATGCAACACATTGCTTGTGTATTTGTGAGGATGCTGGTACAAGGAAGCCTGTGCTGCCAGTTGTATAAAAGTATACAATTATGTGCAGTACATAATACTTGATAATAAACGATTGTTACTGGTTTATATATTCACTATACTAGACTTTCAATCATTATTTTAGAGTGTTCCTATAAAAAAAAGTTTGCTCTAAAACAGCATGCCATTTTCCACAGGCAGCAGCTTCATACATCTCATGTTTACAGAGTCTTTTCATTGCATCATTTTCTCTTGTGCTTAATTTAATTTCCTGTTGTTTTGTACATGCTGTAGAGACTTGTAGCCTAGGAGCGGTAGGCTGTACCATATAGCCGAGGTGTGTGGTAGGCTATACCATTTAGGTTTGTCTAAGTACACTCTATGGTGTTCACACAACAATGAAATTGCCAAGGACACATTTCTCAGTATGTAACTCCGTTCTTAATCAATGTGTGACTGTATGAAAGAGAACGCTGGCAAGTCAAACGTGGTGGTTAATCTCAAGCAATTGCAGGTGAAGGTAATTCTCATGGCATTTGGTAAGAGCACGGGACCAAAGGCAAAATGAAGGCGGTTCTATATGTAGCTTTTTAGCTTCAAGCCCTGGCTACTCCGGCCTGAGTTTCACTCTTGGCTCACTTGCATGTACCATCTCTTTCTCTTTTTAATGACATAAAATAATATTAATAAATTTGAATCTTAATCATGTTAGTGCTATATTTTTTTAAACTAAATTCCAGACTATTTGAATTTTACTGCTTTTTCTATTATCTTTATGTTCCAGGATCCAATATAAGGGACCACACCGCATTTAGTCATTGTGTCTCCGTAGTCTTTGGTCTGTGACAGTTTCTCAGTCTTTCCTGTTTTTCATAACTTTGGTACCCTTGAGGAGTACTATCCTGGCCGTCTTTGATGGACAACTTTCTATAGACCAGATAGGATTCTCCAGTGATGGTAAAAGGCTCTCATATTCAGGAAAGCAAGGCAACTGGAATAACTATTTCTGCTCTTATTTGTTCATGTAATATATACATCAATTATGCTTATGTAATAAGATACAATTTTAGTTCTTGTTTTTGTTACCAGTTTTCTTGGGATACAGTTCCTAATTGGTTGAGAATCAGAAGAGTATTATAACATTGTAATTGTAAACCACTGTTTTAAAATAAACTTGAGTTTTTAATTTTTATGATGGGTAAAGAGTTGGGCTTAAGGTGGAGGAGCAAGGAAAGAGATTAGCAAAAAGAGGTAGATCAGAAAGAGGGACCAAGGTGAATGAAGTGACAGAAAATGGAGGAAAAGGAATGGAGAAGCTGCATAGAAGAGAGATAGGAGTGAATATTTATCCATTGTTCATATATTAATACTTATTGAGTGCTTATGGTGTGCAAGAGCCAATGAGAAATACTCAAGATAAATGGGGGTGGGACAGCACTAAATACATGAACATAGAGAAAAATACATAATAATTTGTTAAGGATTTTTTGCATTTATATTCATTGAGGGTATTTAGCACTATAAATTTCCTCCTCAGTGTTGTTCCACTTCTGTCTCACGAATTTTGATATGCTGTATTTTTTATTTTCAGTCACTTCAATGTGTATTTTTCCCTTGAGACTTTTTTGACCCTCAGATTATTTAGAAGTGTGTTGTTTAGTTTCTAAGTGTTTAGAAATTTTCATATTTTTCTGTTTTTGGTTTCCAGTTTGATTCCATTGTGATTGGAGGACACACTGTTTGATTTCGGTTATTTTAAGTTTGTTGAGCCTTGTTTTATGGCTCAGTATGTCATCTGTCTTGGTATGTGTTCTGTGGACACTTGAATAGAATGTATTTTCTACTGTTGTTGAGTGAGTGGTCTGTAAATGTCAGTGAGATCCTGTTGGTTGATCATGTTGAGTTCTGTACCTTTGCTGGTTTTCTGTCTAGGTAGTCTATCAGCTGTTGAGGAGGGTGGTTGAAGTTTCCAGCTACATTTATGCATTTGTCTAGTTCTTTTAAGTTGTATCCATTTTTAGCTTTACATATTTTGCAGCTTTCTATTTGGTGCATACACAATTAGGATTGCTGTGTTTTCTTGGTAAATTGACTCTTCCTATCATTATATAATGTCCTTCTCTGTCTGAGGTAATTCTCTTTGTTTTGAATTCTACTTTATCTGATATTAACAGAGCTACTACTTTTCTTTTTCCTTTGATTGCTCTTTTAATTGGATGATATATCTTTTTCATCCTTTTACTTTCAACCTGCCTATATTGTTATATTTGAAGTAAGTTTCTTGTAGATAGCATGTTTTTTAATCGATTCTGCCAATCTGATGCATTTAGAACATTTACATTTAATGTAATTATTGATCTATTGGGGCTTAAGTCTGCCATTTTCCTTTTTAAAAAAAATTTTTTCCCTTTATTCTTTGTTTCTCTTGTCCCCCTCCCCTTCAATTTCCTATGAGTTATTTGAAAATTTTTTTAGAATGCCATTTCAATTTCTTTATACTGTTTTTGAGTATATTTCTTTATATAGTTTCTTAAAATTAAATTTATTTTACTGATTGGTCCAGATACTACATTATATGTGTATTATATATTTTAATATATAATTATCTTATTGTCTACTGGTGTCATTTTACCTGTTCATTAGAAACCATGCTTCCCTTTATGTCCCTTTACCCTCCCCATTTTAATACAATTGTAAATATTTTTTCTACATACATTTAGAAGCACTTTAGACAGTGTTCTAGTTGTTCGCCTCCACAATCAGACATAAATGAGGATACTCCAGGGGAGAAGGAAAGCCCTATTTACCTGTATTTTTGCTTTCTATATCTTTTTTTTTTGATTTCTCAAGATTCCTTCTTTTATCATTTCTTTTTTAAGAACTTCCTGTAGTCATTCATTCAGGTAGGTCTGCTGATGACACATTAGCTTAGTTTTCCTTCTTTTGAGAATATCTTGATTTCCTCTTCATTCCTGAGAGATATTTTCTCTGTTTCACTTTTCTTTCAGCACTTGAAAAGTATTGTACCACTGCCTTCTGGCCTCTATGGTTTCTGATGAGAAATCTGTTATTCAAAAATTTTTTCCTCTGTAGTTAAGGTGTCATTTTTTTCTCACTGTTCTCAGGATTTTTTCTCTGTCTTTGTTTTTCAGAATTTTAATGATGATACATCTTCATGTAGATTTCTTTGAGTTTATCCTGTTTGGAATTTATTAAGCTTCTTGAATCTGTAGGTAATGTCTCTTGCCAAATTTGGGACGTTTTCACTATTATTTCTTTGATTATTTTTCAGCCCACTTTCTTCTCTCTATTCAAGACTCCGATGACTTGAATGTTAGCTCTTTTGTATGGTCCGCAGGTTCCTAAGGCTGTTGATTTTTCTTTAGTTTATTTCCCTCTGTTCTTCAGGTTGGGTAATTTATATTGCTTTATCTTCCATTCTCTTTTCTCTGACCCTCCTATTCTGTTGAGTACATCTACTTAGCTTTTTATCTTGGTAATTTTCAGCTCTGAAGTTTTCATTTTGTTTTTCTTTATATCTTCTATTTCTTCGCTGAGGATATTTATGCTTGAAATTATTTGTTGAAGCACTTCTGTCACAGCTTCTTTCTAATCATGGTCAGCTAATTCTGACATCTCTGTCATTTTGGTGTTGGTGTCTACTGATATTTTTTCATTCATTTGGAGTTCACCTTGGCTTTTGGTATGATGAATGATTTTTAAAAATAAAAACTGGATATTTTCATATTATAGTATGAAATTCTGGATCTTATTTAAAGCCTCTGCTTCAGCTAGCTTTTTTTGACACCACCCCAGCAGGGGAAGGGGGTGACATACAGCACTGCCTTATTATTGCTAGGACACATTAGAAGAACAGACTCCCACTTGGCCTCCCTTAACCCAAGAGGTATAGTATTTTGTTACTGCCAGGTAGGGGTACAGGTTCAGGATCCCCAGGAGAGATGGTGTGGAAGGGTGCCTCGAATGAATGCTGGGTTCCCTACATGGCCGCCTAAGCATCACTAGTGTGAAGAGGTGCCTTGTTACAGCCTGGCATACATGTAGAAGTCTAGGCTACTCACCTGACCCTTGCTGGCATGGGCAGAGCCACAGTTTTTTCTGTGGTATTTGTCTGGAGTAGAGAGGTTTTTTTCCTAAGAGTTTTCTCTCTTTCTAGGATGCTCCTTTTCTGGTCCTTTGGCTAAAGAGAGCAGACTTTGGGACTCTTTTTCCCTGTCTGTGCCTGTAAGCATTTCTAGGTTGCTATCTTCTTCAGCAACAAGTCTGCAATATATGAGGCAAACATAAAACTCAGGGAACTCACCGTTACGTTGTTCCTTGGGGCCTGAGAACCCTAGCCAGTCTGCCTGCTTCTTTCCATACTTGTCTTTTTATGTTTGTTTTATTTGTAATGTCCAGAATTTTTAGTAGTACTTCATGGAGGTGATAGGGAAAAGTGCATCTAGTCCATCTTCCCAGAAGCAGATGTCCCTGGGAGGACTAGTTTTTAACATTTCCCCTTTGTCTTTGGCTGATTATTTTCTAAAATATGTAAAAATTGAATTAAAAGAAAAATGAAATAAAAAACCTACAATATAAAACTCCCAGTTTTTTACTATTTTCAGTAGTTGGAGACTTTCTGTCAGATTATTTATCCTAGTTTCCAAATGCTTGCTCTCAGTCTCTGTACGCTCATGGAGTAGGTATGAGTGGTTTGCTATGTGGGGACTGTACTTTGACTAGTACTGCCTAGAGTATTACTACCTGATTTCTTTTTGAAATTATAAATTAGTAATTAGCTATTTAGTTTAGTTTCTCCTCTGCTATTTTTTTCCTTGTAATTTTTTAGAGACGTTCTCAATATGAGATCCTTTAAGTCCTTAAAGAGAAGGAATTGTTTGAGATTAATTTTAGGACAGCTGTAGCCACAGTGATGAGATTGCATTTCTAATTTGGTGTAATTTATTTCTCCTTTAACTGTTAGAATTTCTGTAAATCGTTGTGAATTTTAGAATTCTTAAAAGTTTTTATAAGAGTCCTTTGTACTCTTTGTAATTTGTGACTTCTAATGTTACACAAAGAAGCTGCAACTGCTTTTGATTCTGTAAAGATGTCTAAGTACATAGACTTCTGGTATGTTATCCTTTGGTTGACAGCCTCAGCTATTGGAATAAATGCTGAGGGACACTAGGTAAAGCCTTCTGGAGAGCCAGGAGGTGATTTGAACATAGTTCTTTAGGTTTAGGTGTTATGGTTTTTGCTAGATTTTTGTCTTTGGTGGTTATGACATCTTGCCCATTATTTTTTTTTAAAGTATCAGGTCAGTTATAAAAATGAATGGAATTTGCATTGCATTTGTAGAGGCACATGCTAAGTTGTTGGATTGTTCTTTGGAAATTATAGTTTACATTTTATAATTATTTTCCTTAAGGTTAAAGAGTGAGATAAAATTTCTGGGAATGTTGTAATTTATTCTAACCCTAGGAATTAGCATATTTATAAATAAATACTTTACTAATATTGACAATTCCTGTGCATAGCAGGGCCTTTAGAGATTAAGAAGGTAGCACTGTCATTGTGTGAGGCCTGGCTGCTTCAGAGATTGAAGTCATATTTTGCTCATAATAAGACTGCAGAATTAATTTTAATTATTTTAAGTGTTTCCATGCAAAGAGAGTACCGTCTGAATAGGACTATTGTAAGAAGAGTAGCCATGAGAGGTTCAGTGTTTACACAGTTTAGGGACATAAGAGAACGAGAACAGTTTTGTCATTTGGCATGGAAAATGATGATAAGAAGGTCTCATCTGAAACTTGGGAGGAGAATGAGAAAGTAGAGGGAAGAAGATGGTCAATTGAAGACTAAGAGTCTTTGAACAGGGCTGTAAATCCTGTGATGAGCAACCTTTGGGTCATTTCAGTGTATGTGATATAAAGATACGCCCCTGGAGAGAGAGGAGCTTTGTGGCAGAGCTTTTGATTGGCAATACCCTTGAGTTGGATGAGGGAGTACAATACTGGCAGTTATCAGGTGGTGTTTCCCCTGTTGTAGGCTCTTGTCACAGAAGGGAAAGTTTGAGGAACATTAGGGGAAGTTGGTTCAAATAGGCTAGAAGGTAGGCTGTTGATAATCGGACACAACTTAGAACACAACACAAATATAATAGTATGTGTAGCAATGACCAGTGTCAGGTACTATTCTAAGTGTTCTACTTATATTAGTTAATTTAGTCTTTATAACAATACACTCTTATTATTATCCTCATTGTACAGATGAAGGTTAAATGGTGAAGCTAGGATCTGCACCTGTCCCTGTTTCTGTGCATTTAACATGGCAGTCTGGTCTTAACCACCAAACTGGATGGACTTGCTAGGATGGTTTGGGCAAGATTGCTAGGGTCCTTGAATAGCAAACAGAAGATTATGGATGTCATTTGGAAGGCATTAGGGAGCTCGCGAAGGATTTCGATGAGAATATTGATTGTCATGATCAGAATTAAACTTTAATGTACATGTAGGTGGATGGTGTTATTTTAAAAGCCTAGACATAGGAAATGAAGCTAATGTATTACTTTAGTTGACTGTGTGTACAGGAACATATAGGTGTTCCTTTCAGTGGGTAAAAGAAAGAAGGGAAGTAAATATGCCACCATTAACAGCAGTGGCGGGGGAACAGTTTATTTGAGGATAGTTAATGAATGTGCCTGGAGACCTGTCCAGCTGCAGGTGTCAGAGAGAAACTGCACGTGAAACTAACCAGCAGGCATCATAGTTGTGGAACTTGATATTGGGAGGAAAGGTCAGCTCTGGAGGTACAGATAAGCACTATTAGCAGTGAGATGATGAAAATAGGGGTGGTAGAAAGGGCTGAGAAATAAACCCGAGGAGAAGCTTACAGTTAGGACCTTAGAGAAGGAAAGAATCTTTTACATCCTCATTGAGCAAATATTTATTGAGTGTCTGCTGTGATTACAAAGTGAACAAGAGAGACATGCTTCCTGTCCTTGTTGATTATACAATTTAATGGGATACATAAAAATAGAGACAGTTAAGTAAATAATGAGGGGAATGACTTTCACCTGAGACTCAGGTCAAAAGGATTTTAATACAGAGAGCGGGGGCAAGAGAATTCCAGGCAAAAAGAATGGCAGATGCAGAGGCCATGTAGCATAAGAGAACTCATTCTGTTTAAGGAATTAAGAGATCAATATGGCTAAAGGGCCACTGGTGTGAGGGAAAGTTGGATGATATGAACAGAAAAGTTGGCATGTGACAGATGATGCAGGACCTTATTCTCAGTACTGTTGAAAGGTTTGGCCACAAAAGAGCTCTGTTTTGAATTTTAAGCTGATCGCTTCTGCTGCAACATGGAGAATGGATTTGGGTGAGAGGATAGGATGAGTAAAAAAAAGTCAAAACCAGTGAGGAGACTCTGTAGGAAGCCTGGACTTAAATAGTGGCATTGAATCTGTTTGAGGCTGAAGACTGGCTCCAGTGTTTCAGTAAGCTGCTCTGGCCTTCCCTGGCCTTCCCCCTTGGTGCTTTTTCCCTCTATCAAATCATGTATCATGTTGACACTCTAAGCCTATCTACTATGTCCCTTGTAGACTGTGAATTCCTCTGGAAAGAGTAGGGACCTTCTCTTACTGATCTCTTAAGCACCAATGCCTACCACCTGAGAAGTGATCAGTAAGTGTTGAATAAATAAGTGTACTTACCTTCACAGGTGCAAGACTCTGGTCAGGTTTTAGAATGAGTCTTTTTCTCGTTTTTTTTTTTTTTTCCTAGGAGAAACTCCCCAGATGTGAGCTGGCTGGCGGAAGTGTTACAGGGGAGGAATGTGCTGACTATTTGGGTTCTATATAGGATTCAGTGGTGTTTTCAGATGTGTAACCTTTGGAAGGTCTACACAATTTCCTCAGCAGGAGAATTAGAAGAGGGCAAAGTCAGGAAATTCAAAAGCAGGGTTCTCCATCTGCCAGGCTGTGGACCAGTACTGGTCCAGTCCATGGCCTGTTCGGAATCTGGCTGCACAGCAGGAGGTGAGTAGTGGGTGATTGAGCAAAGCTTCATCTGTGTTTGCAGCTGCTCCCCAGCGCTAGCATCACTGCCTCAGTTCCACTTCAGATCATCAGGCATTAGATTCTCATAGTAGTACTGGTCTCTAGTACCAAAAAGGTTGGGGGCTATCATATAAAGAATGACAGGCACTGACATCCAGTGTTGCTGAGCAGGCAAGAGTGTAAAAAAAGAATTCTTCCTCTTTCTTGCTTTCTTGTTCTCTGTAGTTTCAGCAGAGCGCTAATTGCAGAAATCATATTACAAGGGAGTAGGAGTGAGTGCATGGTGATAAATGATGACAGCAAATGTAGACTAATTCCTTGAATTATTATGGAGAGGAGGAAGGAGATAGGTGTAGCTTGGCGTTGGGAGTAGTTGAGGGAAATGTCTTTTCAGATGGGAAGGAGCAGAGTCTGTTATTTGTAAGAAGTAAGGTATGACCTATGAGAACCAAGGAAATAAGGTGGATGAGAGTCAGTGTGGGTTTGACAGAGGACAAGGAAAGGGTGTCTTGGTGCCCTGGAGACAATGCAAATGCCCCATTGAAAGATGGTGGCCAGAAATCACCTCCTAGGATTTTGCTGTTTGGGTGTGCTCACTTCCTGGTGGCAGAGGATTCTGTTTTATCAGAGCAGCCAGCAATCCTGATTATTCAAGTGAGATGTCCTGATTTTTAAAATGTTGGTGAGTCATTTTCCAAGAATCGTTGTGTGTGTGTGTGAGAGAGAGAGAGAGTGTGTGTGTGCGCGCGCGTACGGGAGAGGTGTGGGGGGAGAGGGGAGAGGGGAGGAAAAACCCTTATCTCTAGGTTCAGTTTGGCCTGAAAGTTACCTTGGGAGAAAAGTCTGGTGGAGTCAGTTGGTAAGTGAATGAGAGGAGTATTGTGGAACAAAAGTTCCAAAGCTATAGGAAGGGATGCAATTAAGTGTACAAATGGAGAGCATTCTCCGTGAAAAGGAGAAGGACTCCGTGAGGGAGGAACAAAGGTAATGTGAGGTGAAAGTGACTTGGAGGGAACTTGAGTCTGAGGAGGTGAGACTTTGTAGAGTCAGAGGGCAGGACTGGGTCAGGTGGTCTGTGAGAGTAAACACACATGAACTGAGGTGTGTGAGGGTGGAGTGCAGGAGAAGAATAGTAGGGAACAATAAGGGCTTCATCTGGCTAGCTAGCATCTGTTTACAGTGGACTCTGCCAGGTTCATTTCAGAATTTTCTTTGTAATGTTAATGTCCTGGAAGTTGAAGCAGAAAGAGTGAATAGTGAGATTTGTCTAGGGTTAGGGATTGAAAGGATGAAAGGTCCAATAGGTGAGGGATTTCTTTGTGTGTCTAAAAGGGCATGATTAACAAAGGTCCTGTGGCTTCTAGGTTGGTAGCTGAGCACGTGAAACCAGAAGCCTAGTTAGGTAGGAGAACAGGAGATGATGTCAAGGCAGATGGAGAAGAGCAGGTTTGGAAAGATGAGAAAGCTTAAGTACCATATGGTTAGGAGATCATGGTTGTGTTTGCATTTGGGTTTGATTTGGACTGAAGTGTTAGTTTAAGGTATTGATAGGCAAATTGATGTTGGACCTTAAGAGAGAAGACAATGGTTCTAGGCTGCTGAGGACAATGACAGTGTCAGAAGGTATCTCTGAGATTTGCAGCCAACAGAGGATTGAGAGGATTTGAAAATGGGGAGGAAGATAGTACAGTGCTGATGTGAATTCATTGGGGAAGGTTGGAGGGTACCTTGAAGATCAGTCTCAGAATATAAGGATAAATCTTTTGGGGGTGGCTTAAATGAAGTAGCAGATTTGGACGAATCCATAATTCAAATTTAACTATTACAATACTCTATTGTAATATCATGGAAAATTTCTAATGTAAAATACTCGTGTAACAAAAATAATAAAATAATATGTAACAAGATTTGGACTAATCCATTTTGCTTAGGGCAGACAAGGTGGGGGTCTCTCTGGGATTCACTTCACCCACACCACAGAGGTGCTCAATTGCAGCCATGACCAGTTCTGCTCTGATTTACCAGCAACTCCCAGACCTGTGAGAAGGGGTAGTGACTAACCTAGTCATGGCATCACTTGGGAACCTAGATACAGTATCGCTTTCTGAGAGGTCAATGGGTTAAAAAAGGTCTTCAGATTTCTCTCAAACTTTTAGCAATAGAAGAGCATCGGTTTGTGTGGCAAGCAGACCATAAACCTGCTGCCTGTCCACTTGCCAAACAAAACTAAACAAAAATGATTATGAATTTAGGGATGCTTTCATCTCATCTGCTATCCACATGTTTCTGCATAAAAATACTATTTGGAGAATGAGTAGAGTAAGGTAACTTTTTTTTGCATTATTAAATAATAGGAATTTTTTTTCATAGAAAAAGTAATGTGTGTGTGGTAAAATATTCTGCTAGTACCAAAAGGTGTACAGTGAAAAGTAATTCTTCCACCCCAGTATTTATTTTTTTAATGTAAATTGAAGTCATAGATATTTCCGGGCCAGATGAGAGTTGCCTCAAAAATTTGTGTGTGTGTGTGTGTGTGTGTGTGTGTGTGTGTGTGTGTGAATTAGAATATTATAAGGAATATGATAACTAAGCTACAGGGGAAAGAAACCGCCAGTTGATGAGTTGCTGGTAGGCATTTTTAAAAAGTTAGATTTGGGGTGCATTTTGAGAAATGGAAGAAGCTAGGGAATGTATTTTGGAGAGAGAGAATGCTGTGAAGACCAAGGAAAACAGGAGAGAGTTTAGGGAGAACTTGGTACGCTAGGTATTAGATATAAAGGTTAGGGTAGATGATGTCGGAGCAGAGGAAAGCATGAAGTCAGGTGGTATGGGTTTATCTGAGCCCTAAATTGGAAAAACATTTTTTCTCCAGAGACTCAAAATGGGATCTAAAAACTGTGGCTTGATTCAGATTGGATGGGAAGGTACAAATAGATAGACAAGTCAAAGCAGACTAGGGTCTAGTGACCTAGACTAGGGTAGTAAAAATAGAGTTCCTGGAAAAAATTGTTGAGAACTTTAAACCTGAACCAGCTGGTTAACTTTTTTACTGTTCTCTCACCTCTGAACAACCTCTGCCCTTAAATACTAATGAGCTGTAGTAGAGTTTCTTTATGAACTTGAAACTTCTGTATGCTGAAGTGTGCTGAACTAGGGAAAAGGATTTCGACCAGAGTGGGGAGAGTAAGATGGGGAAAGCCTACCACTTTGTATACTTGTATAGATAGCAGCAGTGAACCTGAGGTTGAGCTCTTTGAAAGAGATCGCATAATAACACCCTAGAATTTCACCAGACAGAAAGTTTCAGTAAGAAGTAAGTAGGCTCTCATCCTCCTATGAAAATTGCCCCTCACACTGTGGTTTTCCAGATCTCTGGGTCAGTCCTTCACATCTGTACACTGGAGTGAACCATATCCCATTGCTCATCACATCTTAGCCTTCTGGTTTTTCCCTGTACTTCTTAAAACATCTTTCTAAGACTTACCTTTCTCATCTTCACAGAAACCCAGTGCTATTCTTGAGTTGCAGCAGAGCACCTTCATGGTACACACCAGTCGCTGATCTTAGTCGGCTTCTCTTTTGGGTTCTTTGGTTACAGGCAATAGAATCCAGCTCTATTTAACTTTAAGCAGGTGGTAATTTATTGGAAAGGAATTGGAAACTTACAGAACTTTTGGACTGCTAGGGAACAAAGCTTGGAAACTTAAGGTCGCTTTGGGGAGCTGGAAGGCAGAATTATAGGAATGATCTGGTCAGGATGTCATCACTGGAATGAATGAACTCCACCTGTTTCTTTTATCTTTGCATATTACTTGCTCATTAGTTCATACTCCTAAAGAGCACATCTCATTGGCTGAGTGTAAGTCATGGTAGGTACACCAGTGGTGAGAAGAGGGATTTAGGTGCCGGAACCTTCAGAAATCCCTTGGCCTCCACAGTGGGACAGTAGACATGTGGGTAGACATGTGGATTTACAGTCTCAGCAAGATTATACAAGGCAGGGAACAGGTAATTCTCCAAAAGGAAATTAGGAAGGGAGAATAGATAGATGCTGGACAGCTAAAAAGATACTTCTCCTTTCCAATATAAAATTTTATGATTCCTCACTTCATAGTAATTTAGTTGTGAGACGAATAATCGCTAGACTTGTTTAGCACTTTACTCAGTACAATTTATGCTGCGTCTAATCTCATTCCTTTACGTGCTGCCTGTTTGTCACAACAGTCTTGTGATGTAGGTAACCACTTGGTGTCAGAGCCAGGCACAAACCCAGTACTGCATTGCCCTATGCTGTTTAAAAAATTATGAATGTAATGAAGTTAATACTTTTAAATTTGGATTTTATTAATTTTAGAGTATCTGTGCATATTTTTAATGGTACTCCTCTCTCCCTGTCTCTTGATAAATTATTACTATATAGCAGGACCAAGACCTCAACATTAAATAATGGGTGCTTCTGAAGGTTATAATTTTTTTCTACCTTTAAATATTTAGGCATATTTAGTCAGTGTAATTCAAAATTACTATTAGTTATTCCTAGTAGTCATAAAAATAATGGCATGGGTAGTTGAAATAATCCTAAAGAATTTTATCCTGAATTATTTTCCAGTTCTTCAATAAGGTTTTTTTTTTTTTTTTTTTTTTTAAATCTTTGTTATAGTTTCTGCCCTGTGGCAAAATTTACTAGGTCACATTTAAATTTCTTTATTTTCCTATAAGTTCTCAGCTCTAGTGGGCCTTGAAAGGACTCACAGGATGGGGAATGAAGAGAAGTAATGGGCTTTTATAATCTACAATGTAGGTAATAAGCCCTTTACAATTGGAAATTATGCCTGTGTAAGTCTGGTGATAAGATTCTTGCTCGCAGGACACATGGAAAGATAAGCAGCATGTAATTGTTGTTGAAAACCTCCCATATATCATACCCCATCACTATAATTTTTTAAATTAATTTCATTTTATTAGCTAATAATCAAATAGTTTTTATTTTGTTTTTCCAAAATCACTTTAATTATTATTACTGATAGAAATAAATGGGAGCAGCTAGCTACCTCATCATGATTCCTGGTTAAATCACTTTAAAACTTGAGTGTTGACCCGATAGCTACTGTGGGGGCGTTTTTATGTATCTTGTTTCATTAGCTTACCAGTTTCGTTTGGTGTTTTAACTCAGACAATATAATGCAGATTAGACCTGCTCTTCTAGCATTCTAAAATAGACTGGATAGCCAACTGAGAGGATTACTAGAAAAGTTTATGAGAGTAAACAAACTGTTGATAGCATGTGAAAATTAAGAACATGATGGAATTGTTTACAATGTAAACAGCTACTGTATATTTGAGCCACCTCTCACATAACAGAAATGAGCTCAGTTGATGAGAAGTAATAAGAACTAACACTCTTCATAAATTAAATAACTTTGGGCGGGGGGGGGGGCGCAGTCACCTTTTACTATTTTGCCTGTTTGTCCACTTGTCAGCCAGAATGCTGAATCCACTTTACTTGTAGTGTTTGGCTTTTACTACAGCCCAATGTCTAACAAGGAGCCTTTGCTTTCCCTTAATCACTGACCTGGGAGCTAAGGATCGTGATGTGGATACGGCCACCTCTAGCACATTAGGGTAGAAACAGAACGGGATATTCTTGTTTGAGAATGTTGGCCTTTACAAAATGGCCCTTTATAAAGTGCTTTACAGATTTACAGATGAAATTCAGTTCAGTAATCTGAAGAACATTTATGGAGAATGTGGGATGTATAAGGCCCAGTGTTAAACTAAGTCCTGACTTTAAGAGATTAAATGTAGAAATAATTATAGTTAAATTAAGAAAGTGATTTAATGGTTTAGTCATTTGTCTGATAGTTTTTAAGCACTTGCCGAAATGAACCAGGCACTGTACTCAGCTCTGTGAATTCAGAAATGCCTTCCAGGACTCACAGTCAAATGGGTGAGCTTGGCATACAAAAATATAGCTGTGCGATTGTCACTAGTAGAGGTGGTGGGTATAGAGGGGGGCATCTGAGAAGATGAGGAGAGGTTCCTTGAGTGCCAGTAATGTGTCAGCAGGCACAGCCTCAGGTCTTGGGAATACAAAATGTCTGCCTTCACAGAGCTTTGAAAGGCCTGAGTTGTGTATGAGTTTGGCAGATGGACAAGCAGAGGCCATTTCAGACAGAGAAAATAACAACACATGGAGACACGGAAACAAGAGATAGCATGGCATATTGGAAACTAGGAGTGGTTGGATGCGACTGATGAGCAGGGCACCTGAAGGAAGTGTGGAGTGGAAGCTGAATGTGGTTGGGGTTATGTTGGGCAGAGGCTCAAAGGCTCTGTCTGGGATGCTCTTCCACAGGATCTTCCTGTGGTTGGCTCCCGCCTCAGAGAAGCCTTTCCCGCTCACCCAGTGTAAAGGAACTGTCCAGTCCTCTGCCAACACACCACTTCTCCTTTTTATTTATTTATGGAGTGCTCTTTAATAGCTGATCCTTTATTTTTGTTTATTGTCTATATCCCAACACTTAACTACAGTTTCATGAGAGTAGGAACCAGGTCTGTCATGTTTATTGCTGTATTCCCAGCACCTAGAACATATCTGACAATGTTTGTGGAATGAATGTAAGCATGGATTTTATTCTGTAGACCAGTGGTTCTTAATTTTGTTATTTTCTAGACCCCTTTATACATAAAAAATATTGAAGAAAAAAAGTTTTTGTTTTGTGGGTTATGTTTATTGATAGTTGTCATATTAAAGATAAACATGTAGACATTTTAAAAAACATTAATGCATTTAAATTAAAAATAAGCCTATTACATGTTAATATAAATCTATCTTTTGTGAAAAATAACTTTCTAAAAAAATTAGTAAGAAGTGTGGCATTGTTTTATATCTGTACAGATGTCATTAATGTCTGGCTTTTCATAGCTGGATTCTGAAATCTTTTGTATTCACATCACGTAGCCTTTGGAACTCAGCTATATACTCATGACAGAATGAAAGTAAAAAGGCATAATGGACTTAGTGTAAAATAGTTCTGACCTTGCAGACTGATTAAAAGGACCCTCTGGGATTTTCAGGATCCTTTTAAGGGTGTCTCGGTGCTACCATTATAAGATCTGCTGCTATAGGTGGATGGTTTTCAGCTTTTTAGTATCAGAACTAGAGTTTCAAATCTACCAAGCTCTAGTATAAAGAACAGATAAAGGCAGATCTGTTTAGGTAAAGTGCATATGTGTTACGGTTTAGGGAGGAGGGGGAGTTCCCTGGAGCCTTGCTTTTACCCTTCTTTCTCATTCCTTGGCTAAGATGCTAAATTGGCTACAGGACTGTTACCTTTAGGGTGGGACTAGGGTGTGTAAGTGAGGCAGGTGAGCATACAATGGGGATTCTCCACTCTGTACCATAGTTTAACTGTATTTTATTTAATGGCTTATTTATTTATTTTTACTTAATGGCTTTTTAATCTATGAAAGCTTACTGCATTTTAAGTATTGAAATACTAGTGTTAATATTTTATAAAGGCTATTTTTTCCATAAGTACCCATTGGTTTGCTTTCATTAAAAAGATAAAAAGAAAAAGATTTAATTGCAACCAGAGACCTAATTTTGTTTCTGAGGTTTACTTTTCCAATTTTGTATAAATAAGTAAGAAGATTTACTGATATTTTCAGCAATGTTATAGAAATACTTTGGTCATAAAACAGGTGTTTTAAAGATAGTTTGCTATTTTTGCACATTTGAGAGTATGTAAAATAAAATTCAGTCAAGGCCCAGGTATGTAATCAGACAGAGGTAAGGAGGAGAAGTCTAATTTTGCTTGTCAAATAGAGTGGAGGAGAATGGCAGCTGGCAAGAGTAAGACTAGAGCTTAGAAAGTGCTTTTAAGTATTATTACCACTAGTCGATTTTAGTGTGTTTCTGTGTTAAAATAGTTATTTGTCTGCCTCAGGAAACATTCTCAAGTTAGTTAATTTTGTTACTATGTAGAACTGTTTCTAATTTTTTTTTTGCCTTGAAAAAAAGGATCACAAGTTTCCTGTAAATAAAGCTTCTGTTTTTGCAAGTAAATCCTGTCTCTAAATTTTGTAGGCCCTGTCCTTTGAGACTTTTATTTGACAGATATTAAGTGGCTATGCTGCAACTTTAATTCATTATCATCATTATTTATTGCCTGTATCATTAAAAAACAAGATCATCTGTTGTGTATAATTATGACACAGTGTTTATGTAGACTATAAACTTAGCTTCATTGTCTGCCTTTTAAGTGTTGGAAGGAAAAATTGAGGGATACAGAGAAAAGCAGTGAAAATAATTATAGGACTGAAAAGTATTGTCTTGAATTTGGAGGTACATATTTTAAGGTCTGATTCAATAACTCAACTTCATATATGATTCTTATGAAAAGAGAAAAACCTGTTTTAAAGAGCACATCTCCATAAAAGAGTGAGTATAATTGGACAAATTTCTTTCTAGATGAGGTTTAACATTCAGAACTGCCTGATACTGATAGCAGTTAATTTTTAATTATTTTTAGAAATATGAAAGAATTGTCATTTAGCCATTCTTTGAGTAAATATTTAAGTGCCTACTTTGATCCCCTCATGAATTTATTTTCATATTTTTTATGTTTTATTTGTTTCTAAATGAAATTTTTTGAATAGGGAGCATCTTAACTTTTTGAGCATCTCCAATTATTAAAGTGTGCCCCTGTTTCTTTTAAGTGAATGGAATTATGTATTAACATTTCCTTAGGCTGCCCACCATTCTACTTTACATCAAAAAATGTGGAAAATACTTTGTTTCTTAAAATTTTACATTTAATAAAAATTAATTGGTGAGATGTTGTGGGGAAATACTTAATGTTTTAGTAATAGCTACCTTTTTCTAAGATTGCAGTCCCCCCATTCTTGATCCTTCTACCTGATTATTTCTTCTTTCTTTCTCTCACTTTACTACCTTCTATGATATAATTCAAATTATTTATGTTTATTGTTTGCTGTCTACATCTCTCTTCCCATATAGGGTCTTTGAATGCATTAGTCTTTGTTTGGTTTACTGATAAATGCCAAGTGCCTAGAACAGCGTTTGGCATATATTTGTTAATCAAATGAATCATTTATTTCTTTGTTTGTTTGTTTGTTTAGGCTTTTAGAAGTGGAAGTCCATTTCTTTGGGAGTAAAATAGCTAGCAGACTTCAGAATATTTAGAGGCTTCAGTTTATGGCAGTGTGGCAGATCAGATTTTTAAAAAAGTTCTCTCTTATGTAACATTAACAGTACTGGACCAAATAGTCAAAATATCTTTTACATGCATAGTTGAGCTGATAAATAAGGAAGCTTCTCAGAGGTCAAAACCAAGAAATCTTGGATTCAGAGAGGTAAGCTAATGGTAATACTGGCTGCTGTGCTGCAAGTACTGGTATTCCTGGAAGCTTAGAGCTTTGGATTTTGCAAGGTGACTGTGGGGTGCTAGACAGTCTAGGAATCAAGGTGAGAAGTAAAATCCAGAGATCCTATATAAAGTGAAACTCCCTGAAAGGGGTCAGTATGTAAACTAGGAAAAAAATTAAAAGTCTGTTCCACAGTGCATCAGTGGAGAGAAATGTGCGGGTTGGGTTTAGTAGGAGTGAGGTAAGGAGGGTTGACTGTCTCATCTTGACAGCTTGTCTTCATTGGAAAGGTAAAATGGTCTTCCTTGAGAAATTATAACTGGGATTCCATTCTCGCCAAGAGTTTAGTGAAAAGTCTCAGGTTGTTAGGACTGAGAAACCAAATTCTCCTGGAGAAAAACAAATACCAATCTTAGAGAATTGACACAGGTAAAGTTTCTAGGAACGTGAACTCACAATTAAAAAAAAAAACAATACTTTCAGAAAGCCACAGTGAATTAATCAGCACTAGGTCAGACATTCAGAAGCTACGGATATTCTAGTTGTCACATACAGAATGTAAATAAATGTTTAATATGTTCAGAGTATAAAAATATGTCTATGGAACAAGAGGCTATCAAAAATAATTAATTAGGGAAACTGATATTGACTATCAATTGTAATTGAAAAAAATTAGACAAACTGAATTCAGTATATAAAGGAAATACTACATATTGAACAAAGAGTTTATTCTAGGCAGGCAAGCGTGGTTCTGCATTAGGAAATCCATTGATGTAATAATCCACAGTTTAAAACTAAAAACCCCATATCACTCGAAAATGTGCAGAAAAAGCATTTATTAAAATTCGACATTCTTTTAGGATACAAACTCATACCAGACTAAGGATAGGAGAGAAATTCTGTAACTAGACAAAGGGCATCTACAAAAAACCTACAGCAAACATCATACTCAATAAAGACACATTAGGAATATTTCTTTAAAAATCAGCAACAACTTGAAACTAATTTAAATAAATAAAAATCAGCAATGTAAGGATGCCTCTTGTTACCCCATCTCTTCAGCATTGTACTGGTCAATATGTCAAGAAAAGCTACGAGGCTATAAGAAGTGAACAAAATGGTTAACCTTAGAGTCAGTGTGAACATTTTCATAGAAAATTCAAGTCCACAGATACATTTTTAGGATTTATAATAGTTAGCAAGTTGCTAAACATAAGATCAATATAGTAAAATCAGTTCTATTCTCTAACATAGTGGCTCACAATAAGAAAAAGTAATAAAATTATTTCGCAACAAAAAAAAGATACTTAGGAATAATTATCAAAAGATGTGCCAAGATCTTTATTTAGAAAGTTATACAAACGTATTGAAAGACATTAAAGAAGACCTAAGTAAATATAGGGACAGTCCATGTTTATAGGGAGAAAGACTATATCTTGTAAATCTATCAACATGTCATTAATAAATTCATCACTGTTTCAATAAAAACCCTGCAGGATATTGTTTTGTTTGTTTTTGTGGAACTTGATAAGTTAATTCTAAAATTTATTTGGAAAAGCAGAGAGCCAAATATAGCCAAGATATTTCTGAAGACTGCTTGTCCTCCTCAATTTTAAGTTAATGTAAAACTTTAATACTTGAGTTAGTGTATTATTAGGGCAAGTATAGACAAATAATAATGGAAGAAAACTGAGGCAAAAACAACTGTATATACATGGAAATCTGATATATGACAGAGCTACTGTTATAAATCAAATAAGGAAATGGAATACTCTGTAGAGGGTGTTGAGATTATTATTTAGCCACTTTGAAAAAAATGGTTTCTTACCTCACACCATATAGATAAAAATTCCAGATGGATTAAAAACTTAATTGTGAAAGGGAAAACGCAAGCTTTGAGAATTCAATTTTAGAGAGTTTTTTTTATGACATCAGGCTTTTTAAAACTTATGCCAAAAGCACAGTTGTCAAAGGAAAAAGTTAATAAATTTGTCTATATTTAAATAAAAATATTTTTTTGTTTACAACCAAAAGAGAGTGTAGAGGCTAGTCAGGAGTACACGAACAGAAGATATTTCTAACACATAAAATCGGCAAAGGATTTTTTAATTGGAATAATATACACACGTATATATGTCAATATATATATTTATCAATGTGAAAGAGATAAATGGGCAATAGCCATTTCATAGAAGAAAAATGAATAGCCACTAAATATTTGGCAACAGAGAAATGCTAATCAAAACTACATTGACAAAATTATAAAATTGGACAGTATCAAGTATCTCATTGCAATGCTCTATGGCAGAGATCAGCAAACTTTCTGTAAAAGACCAGTAAATAGTAAATATTTTAGGCTTTGCAGGCCATACAGTCTGTTGCAGTTATTAAGCTTTGCTTTTGAAGTGTAAAAGCAGCCCTAAAGCATATGTAAACAGTTGGAATGGGTGTGGCTATGTTAACATAAAATTTTATTTATAAAAAGCAATTTGACAACCCCTACTCTGTAGCACCAAAGTTAATGAATTAGTAGTACATCAACATGGACAAATCTTAAATGCTGGATTAAAAGATAGAAAAAGGGTATAAAGGGTACATATTTATGGGTTTTACTATAGTTAGTGGGACTTGAGTGATTTTGAATTCTGGCCTTGACAAAGTCTTGTGTGAGTTCAGCCAAATTACCTAACTTGTTAAAGTGTCAGTCTTCTTATCTGTAAGATGATAAGCATAATGTTATGTAGCTTATTGGTTTGTTTAAAAGTGCTTAGCACATGTATATGCTTCATAATTGTTGCTGTGCTTTCATTCTACAACTTCAACTTATATCTCTATTTAAACCAAAAAAAAAAAAAAAAAGATATCCTTTCTTGCTTTGGGAACTCTAGGTATTTTTAATCTGGGCTTGCACTGCATTTGGCTAATGTGGCTAATAGTCAGGTTTGAAATGTCCTCAACCTGAAGTTTTGAGTATTGTTTCTTTTACTTAGCGCAGTTTGTGAGATCTTATGTTTTAGTGTCATGTTGAAATCACCAAACTCACTGTGGCTTATGAAATACTTGTTGACAGCTTCGGGTGTCACTTAACCTTCCTCTGTTGGCTTTAGCATTGTGGAGAACTCCTTTCTCAAAACTATCTTCTTTTGGGTTTATGTGCCAGTCTCTAGATTATTCTCTAACCTCTCAGACCTTTCATTTCTTGAAATGTGTACATTTTTGCAACCATTAAAACTTAGAGCTCTTCAGTTTCCTCAGCTGAAAATGGAAGATAAAATTCATTTGAAAAGAATTATTGTTAGGGTAAATTTTCCAAATATATAATCATCCGTAGAGGAATGCTATACCCATAGATTCTGATTTATTTATGCTGGGGTGTGGTCTGGATGAAAAAAAACCAAACCACAAGACTTCCTCTTTCATATGAGCAGCAGTGACATATGAATGTAATGCATATGGCACATTGCAGGCATTCATAGTTTCCTCCTCAATCTGTCTGCGCCTGCTGTGCTTTATACCTTTCTGTCAGACCACCTAGGATCCTTTATCACAAGTGTTCATATTGACTCTCCTTCCTAAGGATGGTGATGTTGTCTAAGTCATCTTTGTTTTCCTAAGGTCTAGTGAAATGGCTTGGTATATAGTAAATAGGTACCTATAAAGTTGAAGTTAAGTGAATGAATGTATTCCTTGATTTTGTTGACAAAAAAACCAGTGTTAGCAGTATTTGGCCTGCTAAAGTAGGATGTTTAATCCATTTGAATTCTAACATAGCTTTTCTAATATAGCTTTCCGTGCTCTGAAACTTAAAAGTTTTTTGTTTTAGCTTTGTATTTCAAAAAATTCAAATATATGTAAAAGAAGAAATAGTAAAATGAACTCCCTTAAACATGTACTCATCTTCCAGCCTCAACAAAGGTTAAGATTTGCAACACAAGCCAAAGTATTTTAAAACAATAAGAGAACCATATCATTTTACCACTAACACTTTTTACTATGAGTTTTTTTTAAAAATGGGAACGTTTTCGAATACAGCCACAATGCTGTTGTC
Organism: Rousettus aegyptiacus; assembly: GCF_014176215.1. Taxonomy (NCBI): domain Eukaryota; kingdom Metazoa; phylum Chordata; class Mammalia; order Chiroptera; family Pteropodidae; genus Rousettus; species Rousettus aegyptiacus. The sequence continues at coordinate 66,550,417 of NW_023416287.1, forward strand.
ATTCCTGATAAGACTAACCATAATTCCTTAGTACCATCTAATACGCAGTCTGTAGTCAGATTTCTCCAGTGATTCCCAAAATGTCTTTTTGGGTTGGTTTGTAGATTCATAAGTCACACACATCAAAAAAAAAAAAAAAAAAGTCAAACACATCTACATACTGCATTTGATTTCTTTGAAAAAACTCTTCTTATTAAGAAATAAAACAAGAACTAGTTTTTATTTCTCCCTTTTCCCCTTTCTATTTTTTTAAAAAATAATTCCCTCAAGATTAGGGTTTTTTATAATAAAGCTATAAACTTTGCTATATGAGATAAAGTTTTCATCTCCTTTAAGACTGCTTTGCTGTTCTTTTTTAGTAATTAAGCACATAAGTATGTAGAGCAGTACTTCAGTTAACAGCATAGCAAAATGCAAAACCGAAACTTGCAGTTAAATTTTACTGTGTACCCTCAGTACTGTTAGACTTTTCAGGAAAGCCATAAAATTATTTTATATTCATTAAAATATATGCTCTTTGATAATGTTTAAATGTAGTATCTTAAATATTTTATAGTTATTCTTCTTGAATTTATGGTGATAAGAAGGAAGCTAAATCTAGGCTGTCACATAGTGTGTGTGTTTAGAAAGTTTTGCTCATAGATGAACTTAAATTCTCTAAAGCCAAAGTGTAGAAAAGTCATTTGCAAAAATTTATCTTTTAATTATATTTTTCTTGGTAATAAAGACAAATGTGCAGCTGTTTAGTATGTGTAAGAAGGAAAGGAAGCTAACCCAAGGGTTTAGAGTTTGGGAACTAAGTGAAATTTTAAAAATAATGCAGGAAAATGTTTTGAGTTATTTCAGAGACTTTTCAACAATTTACTTGTTAACTTTTTATTACATTTTTAATTTTGTCATGCAGTTTTTTTTTTTTGTTTTTTTTTTTTTTTATTCTGAGAGCAGGAAACAAATCCTATAATCTTTCCCCAAAAAGCTGAAAAATATTCCAAGAAAAGGCACTTGGGATGTTATCTCCTAGTATGGATCTTAACTAGTATCTATGTAAAGCAGTCTGATTAAAGGAGAAGACTGAATTAAGGGAGTGAAGCCTAGAATAGCCATTCACAGAAACAAAAGGCAAGGAGCCAGAAAGTGGAGTAAGAACATCAGGAGAGAATGCAGAACAATCACTCAAGTTATAAGCTAAGATGTTAAGTGACATTAGGATGAAAACAAATATGAGAGAAACCAAATTAGTAAAAAAAGAAAAAAAAGAAAAAGAAAAAAAGAAAAACACAAAACAAAAACGACATACCAAATTGCTGACTAGTTAAGGGAAGAAAATGAAGAATATGTGTGTTTTGCAGTGTTTTATCTGTGATAAATCTATAAAGTAGAATTTATGGCTAACTAGAGCATTGTCTTTCTGTAACATATTAATAAATGAAAAAGCATTTTTCCCCCACATGGTAACTAAACATTACAGGTTATTGGGCCAAGATCTACCTTCATCCCAAATTTCTGTTTTTATTGGTCTTTCAAGCAAAATTTATAAGTTGTTAGATTTCAAAATGTCACTTTAATATCAGGTAACATCAGGCAGTGTTTTAAGTGAAGTAGTTCTCAAAAGAACCTTCATTTTGCAGTTGTAAAAGAAAATTTCATCTTAGGCTGCTAGTATTCTTTGATATTTTTCTTCCTTTTCTCTTCCCAGATGATCCAGTTGTGGAAGAGGAAAAGTATGGCAGTGAACTTTGGGGAATGCAAGGAGTAGGAAAAATAGGAAAAGGAAATTTCCATTTAGTCTGCAAATTGTTTTTGGTCTTTCTCATCCCTAGCCCAGAGCCAAGAGACTGGTATCTTCCACTCTTGTTTATTACCCAGACTGGCAGTAGTAGTGCTGGTAGTATTGTAACTGTTCTTTCAGAGTGTGGTTGGCCAGTTTTTAGTGTGGGGTGGAAAAACAAATTTTACTCCCACCTTTCTAAATTCTGCTGGCAGGACTAATCAAATTAACAAGAGAAAATGTCCAAATTTACTACATATCATATGTGGGCTCCGTAAGAATATGAGAGCTGAGGACAGGTTGAGCAGTTGCATTTCTGTGCAATTCTGGACAAAGAAGAGCGTTCAGAGGCATCTAGGATTTCAAAGGGGAAGCAGGCAATTCACAGGATGGAAAGGACAAAAATCCTTGCTGGGCCTCCTGAACAGTGGGACACAGAGAGGAGTCCAAAAAATAGGCTTCACTGGAGTTCTCCACGTCTGCTGCATTTATGTGATGCTCCCTCCCTTTAAGTAGGTTTTTTGTTGTTGTTTTTTGTTTTTGTTTTGTTTTAGAAATCTGAATTCCTTCAGGCAGGTAAGGGAGAGGATAAAAAGTTCTTTCTGAGTCTTTTGTTTTTTAATAGCCAGTTTAAAATTAGTATCCCAAAAGGCACATTTGGGGGTGACAAACTCTGGTCCGCCTTGCTCTTTATCTACTCTGGCCACCTCATAAAGTATACAAGTTGCCTTTGCATTTTGGCTTGATGTGTTGGCTAACAGTTGTCTATGGGTAACATTTGAGAATCTGTTTAAAATCTGAGATATAAAAGGTATTTTTTCACATAAGGAAATTTAAATACACATAAACAGTATAGAAGCAGAAGAAAAGGAACAAACATGAATCTGTCTTTCCCCATGTCTTAACATTTTTCTGTATTTGCTTCTGTGTCAGTTAACATCTAAAAGACCCCTGTACCCCTACTTCCTCCAAAAAAAGTTCGTTAAAGAGAGCTTTTTCCTCTTGGGATATGGCCGCTGTGTGGTCATCAAGGACCCTCTTCTTTTACCTTTCTGCTTTGCAGTCCTTAGCTTGTGGCTATGTTTCTCAGGTGATCTATGGTCACAAAGAAAGTCCTTGCAACTCCACCCTTGTGTTCACATTCCGGGCAGCAGAATAAAGGAAAAGTAAGGCAAAGGGGCCCATGTCTCATTGTAGCCAGTCCCCTTTCAGTACTTTTCCGTAGTCCCACCCAATGATTTCTGATTTTAACTTACTGGCCACCTTACTCTACAAGACAGGCCAGGATATGTAAATTACCAGTCTTAGTAATATGGCAGTTTGATTCATAAGAAGAAGAAAGTAGATAGTAGGTGAGCAACTTGTAGTCTGCCATGATTTTAGATCTTTCATATACTAAAGTTCCAATATAGTTGAAGCTCTTCCCTCCCACCTGAGAAATAACCATGGTATGGGTTTGGTATATTATTCTCATGAATATTTTTCTATCTTTATAATATATGTTTGTGTCCATGCACATGTCTGAAATTTATATGCTTTAAAACTTTGTATAATGGATTATACTGCACATATACTTCATATTGTTTTTTTGCATTCAACATTGTTTACCCATATTGATGCATATAGTTCTAGTTTAATTTTAACTGCAATATAGTATTCTGTTATATAGTTCATTTACCATTTTCCTTTTAATGTACATTTAATAGGAGATAGTACTTCCCAACTCATTTTATGAGGCCAGTATCACCCTGATACCAAAACCTGGTAAAGATAACACAAAAAAGAAAACTACGGACCAATATCTCTCATGAACACAGATGCAGAAATTCTAAATAAGATACTAGCAAACTGAATATAGCAACATATTAAAAAGATTATACACCACGATCAAGTGGGCTTCATCCCAGGGGCACAGGTTCAACATAGGCAAATCGATTAATGTGATACACTACATAAATTAAAAAATAAGAATCATATGATCATATCAGTAGATGCAGAAAAGCCTTCAATGAGATACGTCACTCATTTGTAATCAAAACACTTAACAAAGGCCATATATGACAAACCCTCAGCCAACATTATGCTTAATGGTGAAAAACTAAAAATCTTCTCTCTAAGATCAGGAACAAGGCAAGGCTGTCCACTATTGCCACTCTTGTTCAATATAACATTGGAGGTCCTAGTGAGTACAGTCAGGCAAGAGAAAGATAGAAAAGGCATCCAAATAGGAAACGAAGAAGTCAAACTGTCACTATATATGGATGACATGATTCTCTGTATAGAAAACCCTACAGACTCCACAAGAACACTACTAGAAACAATAAGCAAATACAGTAAAGTCTCTGGATACAAAATCAACATTCAAAAATCCATAGCATTCCTATACTCTAATAATGAAGCATCAGAAAAAGAGGTGGGGAAAATAATTCCTTTTGCAATTGCAACAAAATAAAATAAAATACCTACAAATAAATTTAACAAAATATGTGAGGGACCTATATAATGAAAACTATAAGACTCTTAAAAGAAATTGAAGAAGATACAAAGAAATGCAAAGATATTTCGTGTTCTTGGATTGGAAGAATCAACATTAAAATGATTATATTACCTAAAGCATTATACAAATTTAGTGCAATCTCCATCAAAATCCCATCGGCATTTTTTAAAGAAATGGAACAAAAAATCATCAGATTTGTATGAAAGCACAGAAGACCCTGAAATGCCAAAGCCATCCTGAGAAAAAAGAACAAGGCTGGAGGCATCACTCTGCCCAACAGTAATCAAAACGGCATGGTATTGGCAGCAAAGCAGACACATGGACCAGTGGAACAGAATCGAGAGTCCAGAAGAAAAACAATATTCATATGGGGAAATAATTTTTAACAAGCCAAAAACATATAGTGGATAAAGGAAAGCCTCTTCAATAAATGGTACTGGGAAAACTGGAAAGCCACCTGCAATAGAATGAAACTAGACTGTTGTCTATCTCCACATGCCAAAATTAACTCAAAATGGATTAAGGACCTAAATATAAGACCTGAAACAATAAAATGCATAGAAGAAAACATAGGAACTAAACTGAAGACCTTGGACTTAAAGAGGATTTTATGAATTCGACCTCAGAGGCAAGGAAGGTAAAAGCAAAAATAAATGAATGGGACTACCTCATACTAAAAGGCTTCTGCTCAGCAAAAGAAATCATCAACAAGGTAAAGAGAGAACCATCTGAATGGGAAAATATATTTGCAAGCAGTGCCTCTGATGGGGCCTAATATCCAAAATATACAAAGAACTCATATGACTCAATAACAACAAAAAGACAAACGATCCATTCAAAAAATGGGCAGAGGACCTGAACAGACACTTCTCCCTGGATGACATACAAATTGCCAACAAATATTTGAAAAGATGCTCAACATTGCCAGCTATTAGGGAAATGCAGATCAAAACCACAATGTGATATCATCTCATACCTTTTAGAATAGCTACAATCAACAGGACAAGTAATAACAAATGTTGGAGAGGATGTGGAGAAATAGGAACCCTCATACACTGCTGGTGGGACGGCAAATTGGTACAGCCACTATGGAAAATAGTATGGAGGTTCCTCAAAAAACTAAGAATTGATCTCCCTGTATGATCCAGCAGTCCCTCTACTGGATATTTACCCTAAAGACTTGAAAACCCATATTCGAAAAGATATTTGCACGCCGATGTTCATAGTAGCATTATTCACAGTGGCCAGGACATGGAAGCAACCGAAGTGTCCTATGATAGATGATTAGCTAAAGAAGCTGTGGTACATATATATACAACGGAATATTACTCAACCCTAATAAGAGATGAAATACTGCCATTTGCGACAACATGGATGGACCTTGAGATAATCATGCTAAGTGAAATAAGCCAGACAGAAAAAGTAAAAAATCACATGATATCACATATAGGTGGATATAAACCTTAAAGCAACAAAAGAGCGGGACAAACAAACAGAGACCCTTGGACATGGACAATGGACTAGTGGTTACCAGAGGGGAGGAGAGAGGGGGGAGGTAGACAGGGGTAAAAAATTTAAGTCATTTCTTCAATTAAAAAGATTAAAGAAAAAGAAAAGAAAAAGAAGAAATTGATACCTTTTTGACCATTGGAAACAGTGCTGCAGTCTTTGCACTGATATCTCTCTCTCTATATATATATGTGCAAGAGAGTTTTCCCAGGATATCTCCCATATTTACTTTTATTAAGACTTTTTTTTTTTAGAGGAGTTTTAGGTTTACAATAAAATTGAAAGTACTGAGATTTCCCATGTATTCCTTGCCCCAACGCCTACATAGTCTCCCCCAGTTATCAGCATCACTCATCAGTTATACTTTCTTTTAAAATCAAGGATAAACCTATAATGACACATCATAATCAAAGTTCATAGTTTACCTAAGGGTACATCTTGGTGTTGTACATTCAGTCGTTGATCCAATGTATAATATCATATCCATCATTATAATATCACACAGAGTATTTTCATTGTTCTAAAAATCCTGTGCTCTGCCTGTTTATCCTGACTCCCACCCCCGGCTGCCACTGATCTTTTTAATGTCACCATAATTTTGCCTTTTCTAGAATGTCACGTAGGTGGGATCAGACAATATATCACCTTCTCAAATTGGCTTCTTTTACCTAGTAATATGTATTTCTAGTTCCTCCGTGCTTTTTATGGCTCAGTATCTCATTTTGCTGAAAAATATTCCATTGTCTGGATGTACCACAGTTTATTCATTTGTAACCTAATCTTCATATATTGAAGGACATCCTGGTTAATTTCAAGTTTTGACAATGAATGAAGCTACTGTAAATATCCGTGTGCAGGTTTTTATGTGGACAAAAGTTTTCAGTTCCTTTGAGTAAATACCAAGAAGCATGATTGTTGGATGGTATGTTTAGATTTGTAAGGAGCTGTCAAACTGTCTTCCAAAGTGGCTTTACCATTTTGCATTCTCAACAACAATGGATGAGAGTTCTTGTTGGATAAGAGAGAGTTTCTCACTAGCACTTGGTATTGTCAGTGTTCCAGATTTTGGCCATTCTAATAGGTGTGTAGTGGTATCTCATTTTAATTTGCATTTCTCTGATGACATGATATGGAGCATCTTGTCATATTCTTATTTGCCATCTGTATATTTTCTAGTGAGGTTGCTTTCACTTTTAACTTTTCTGAATCCTTATGGTTTTAGTGTTTGTTTCATAAATAGCATATAGCTTTCTGTAAAAAAAAATTTCCAGACAATTTATCTTTTAATGGATACATTTAGTCTTTTTATTTTCATTTAAATTATTTACGTTTTGAGATTTATTCCTATAATTTCATTTTATGCTTTCTGTATTTGTGTTTTTTTCTCATTTTAAATTTCCTTGCAATTTTCTTTTGAATTTATTGATTTTCTAATTCCTCCTTTTTTTCAACTTTTGGTTTTTAAGTTTTACATGTTGTTTTTACTTAATTAGTTGATACCTTTTAATTTTCAATAATATTTGATCCTAAGAAGTCTAAAGTAAATTAAATATTTCTACCCTAAACACAACCTTAAAATGCTTTCATTTCAATTACCTTTATTTCTTCTTGCATGGTATTGTTTTCTGGTATTTTCCCTCATTTAAAAATAATTTTTGAACTCATACTATTTCAGATGCTGTAGTAATAACATTAAACAAAATAAAGTCTCTGCCCTCAAGGAGCTTACAATGTAATTCACAAACTGACATATATATGTGTATGTATGTGTATATATATACATTATGGTGTAAATTACTGTTTGGTGCTAGAATGGAAGGTATGGCATTAGAAAGGGATGACTGATGGGGTGGAGATGCTGTTTTGTATGAGTTTCTGCTGTCTTTAGACATTTCATGTGATTTTTAGGGCTCGAGTATGAAAAACGTAATTCTTATCCTGGAGGAGCTTGTAGTCTAACCAGAAAGTTCCAGGATACAGACATGGGAGCCATTGGCACATGGTGGGTGAAGCTTTCAAACTGCTGAATTTCCAGGGAGGGTGTGTAGAGTATCAAGCAACCTGAGGGCAGATCCAGGGCAGAGGGGTTGAGCCAGGAAAGATGACTGCGAAGCATGATCAGAAGAGTCGAAGGACAAGAAATCTCCCTGGGAGCCAAGGAAACAAGAGGTTATATTTTATTTATAGCCTGCCTTTCCTAAAATAATTTAAGAGTCTGAGATATCAAGTAGACTGAAGTCTGAAGGTTAGTCGTGGTAGTTAGGGCATTAGAGAATCTTGATCAACAAATAATTTCTTTGAAGTGAAACCAGATTACACTGTGTCGAGGGGCTGAGAAATTAGAAATAGGAAATAAAGACTACTTGTTCAGAAGGTGGAAAAGAAAGAAGAGTGATCATTTGAGAAGAGGGCAACATTAGCACTCAGGGCTAAGGTTGGTGTTTTGGCAAAAATATAGACCAAAACCTTGGAGACTTTGAAGGTTCTATGGCCAGAAAATAGCATAGACCCCTGGCTTGTTGGAAGTTCTTACCTGATCCTTTATTTGTCTGAAACTGCTCCCCAGGATCCCTGGGGTTTTACATCATTGATGATGGTAGTGAATTTCCTAGTGTCAGAGTTCATGGTTGAGAGGAAAGATTTAAATTTTCTGAAACCACAGTGTTCTATTGTAATAATTTGGCATTTATATTCAAGAGATAAAAGTAAAAACATGGGAAGGCTTCCCCTGACCATTGCTCTTCAAACTCCTTAGCATGATAGTTAAGATTTGCCATGTTCTGAACTCAACTCTCTCAGCTATATCTCCCAGTTTGCAGTCCACAAGACACTCCCTGCATTTCCCTACTTCCCTATTTTAGCTCATAGTTTTGTTCACCTGAAAGATAATTTTGCCTTTTTCTAACTTAGATCAATTCCCCAGTCATCCTCCTGTACCACTTTCTTTCCTTTGTTCATTATAGCCTCACATAACTTGGAACCTGTCACAAAGATATAAAGGGTTTTGTAAATTGTGAGGTGCCACATAAATTCACCTTGTTATCTCTCCCCCTAAACTACAAACTTGTTAAGGACAGGGACTGAGTCTTTTTCATATTTATATATATGAGATTACTTAGCATAGTGTCTTGCACATGTTTGCTATCTATTAAAGTTTGATGGATTAGAGCTATATGATTAAGATAAATAATGCTGTGTCTAAGATGGGCATGTTATACCAAGTTCTAGTTCATAGCTATTAAATTTTTACTGAACTTCGGCTTCTGTGCACTTTCATATAAAAATAGACTCCTTAATTTGGATTTCTAAGTAATTCATATCTCATTTTTTTCTTCATGGAATATGTGCCTATCTGAATCAATAGTTGTAGGTCGCTGGGTGGTAAACTGGAATGTTTTTGACTATAATAGCACATTACCTAAACAATGAGGGCTTTATCATCTCGCATAACTAGAAGTCCAGATATAGGAGATTTCAGAGTTGGTCTGCTTAGTGACTCCATGGGTCTCATGTGCTTTCTGTATTTACCCTTTGTCATCCTCAGCATGTCGATTTCCCTCATGGCCTCAAGATGACTCCAGCACTTCTATACAAACAAAATCCAAAGGTGGAAAAATATAGTTTCTCCTTTAGCATCTCTATGAGGGAACATAACTTTTTCTGAATGCTTCCCAACAGACTTCCCTTCAGGGTTCATTGGTTAAAATTTGGCCACTTGCATTGGTAAGAGGACTAGAACAGCTACGGTTGGCTTGAACCAATCAAGAATAGGTAGTCTAACAGAGAATGATCACTTGAATTCAGTTGGGGGTCTAATGGTATAAAAAACATGGGGACTAAGGGTGGGATAAGGAACAAACAATATCTGCCACAGATGCTATGTATGTGTTTTTGGCCTGCCCATCAGGAAAGTTAATATCCTCATAGATTTCTAAGAGGGGGCAAGACAGTATTTCCACTGAGCTTGGTGTTGGATCTCAATAATACTCTATCGATTCACTCATTCATGTAATAGACCTTAACTGAACACTTATTGTGTGCCAGGTATCGTACTCAGCATTGGGGAAGTAGACATGGCCCTCGCTCTTAGTTGGTGACTGGCCTTTAGTCCAGTGGAATAGGGTGGCTGAGATGAGGGGGAAGGACAGAGTTACTCTGTAATAAACTGATTTTAGGCAATTTATTTTTCAACAGGAGATGTGGGACATATGGATTTGGTATATGAATTCATTTGAAAAACCACTTTGGGGTAAGTTGATAGTGGGAGTGAATGACTTTAGGGTTCGTTCTTATAGCTCTATAAATTTCAAACTTCTGTCGATTGGACTTTCTGCCTCATACATATACAAGAAAATGGCTTGTACTAAAATCTCAGTTTAGTAATTCGAGAAATTAAACTGTCAGGCATAAAGCATACATAGCCCAGTACTAGTAAATTAGTACATTCACTTTTCATTACAGAGGTTAATTTGAAGAGCAGGTTTAGAAATAAAAAGATACTTAATGTATAGGGTTTAACCTGCTTGAGCTTACTCAATAATTCTGTCATATGGGCTAGATATTACTCATAGAGCCAGTTTTGAAGATATAGGATTAAACTTTAACTCTGAGCGTCTTTTTCCATTTTTTCAAATAGCTGTTTGAATTCTCATTGCATAAGTACAACTATATAATAGGTTCCTTATTTTTTTGTTTCATCTAAGATAGTGCCTCTAAAAATACTATTTAATATTTACTGAATACTGTAGTATCTGAGTGTGTTGTGCATTACCTCATTTGATTTAGTGTAATGGGACTATAAGGTGGGTATATTTTTCTCAGAGGAATAAAGAAGTCAATGTTTATGTAAATAAAGTAACACTACTAGGATCACGTAACTGATAGGTGTTGGAGTTGAAATTCGAACCCAAATAACTTAATAGACTCTTACTTCAGTGTTAATATCCTGTGTGTTAGGGGTTCCCAAGACCACCCCCAGGTTCATTATTGACTGGGAGGACTCAGTATTCAGCATGTAGTCATGATAATGGCTAAAATTTAGTACAGTGAAAGGATACAAATGGAAAAAGTACATGGGGCAAAGTCTGGAGGAAACCATGCACAAACTTCCAAGAGTCCTCTCCCAGTGGAGTCATTCAGGATGTGTTTTATTCCTCTAATACTGAATTGTGACAGCACATGTGAAGTGTTGTCAACCAGGGAAACATCGGGTCTGGTTTTGGAGGTACCCTGTGCCTCGCATGTACCAAAATTTCAGAATCCAAGAAGGGCAGCAGGGATTGTGCATAAACCATATTGTTTGTACAAACAGTTGAGGCACACCTATCATTTAAGGTAAGTTTTGTCAATGTAGGGAACTGTTTTTCATTAAAATTTCCAGACGCTAGCCAGGGGCCAGCCTTGCAACCAAGCCTTTCTAAGGATAGAAGTCGCAGGCCTGCAGCGTTAACTTTTATCCTGTACATTGATTTATTAATTTAAGGAGATTGTGATTATGATCATTTAGCTTCTGAAAAATATGAGGTAGGTAATGGTCAACCAAATACCTTAATGGTGTTTATTCTGCGGGTCTCATGAATGCCCACTGATTTGATTTGCTGGAAGGAATCACACAACGTATGTTGTATTCACAGTTAAGGTTTATTACAGCAAAGGATACAGTGCAGGAACAACAGGAAAGGATATGTATAGGTGAATGCTAGAGGGAGATCAGGTACAGGATTCTAGTCTTTCTGCTACAAAGATCACATGGACACAATTTTCTGTCTAGATGTGAATGATAGAAACATGTGCAAAGTGAGTTCTGGCCAGGGAAGCACATTAGTATTACCGTACAGAGTTCTTATAGGAAGCTGGTCATAGAGGCGCATTCCTGCTATATGGCCCGCCCTGGTAACTAAAACTTAAGACGCAAAACAGATACCAGGTACACATCATAAATCTTGATTGCTTTAAACAATGCTAACATCCTTAACCCCAGTGACTATGAACATTTCAGGAGCTTGGTTCTCACTTTGTCAGGGGCCATTGCCATGGCTTCAGACATCCCCCAGAAATTAGCCAAGGACTGAGTAAAACAGACCTGCTTTGTTAACTCCTTCCTCATAGTATTGTACATGAAATATTGTTGCATTTCATGAATGCAGTATTTAATGTGGATATGATAGAAATTTAGAATGACATTCTAAACTTAGAAAAAATAGATGGTAGAAGTAGTTGACAAATTTCACTTATCTGAGGAGAAGTTTGTAGATTCTTTTAAAGATTTATATAACAGTGACTTTTACATTTCCAATTTTTGTGCACAAGTATTTGTATTATATCCAGGTATATATTATGTTAAAGAGCAATAGAAATATGAACTTAAAACAATTAAATCAAGATATAAATCAAGATATTACAGAAGAATTCCCCTTCCCTTTATGAAGACCTTCCTTGTGAGAGGCTTTTAAACACAATGGTTTCTCTTTTCTACAGAATTTGTAGATTCAAAAAATACCAGTTTTGCAGAAAGAAATAACTCATAATTTACAAATATCCAGATTCTAGGATTTGAAACCAGTCTTTACTACTTTATTTGTTGCTATTTGAGACCTGCTTATGTTATGCAGAAAAGAAAGACAACATTAGATGGGTAAAATTCTATGCTTGAAAATGAGAAGTTCTAAGTTAACAAGTTAAATAGCTTTCCTTATTGCAGAACTTCACAGAAGCTTTAGTGTGATAATATACAGGATAAATCTCCCAGGGCAAATAGAGTATATACCACTCTCCTAATTAATTCGACCATGGAATTTTTTTAGTGAGATCTCTCAGGTTTGGGCCCTGCAGTAATGGTGTTCTTTAGAACAAAACAGAAGGCCAGCAGGAAGCCATATAAGAGTTTTAGGTAAAGGAGAGACAAAAACAAACAAAACTATAGAAAAAACTTATTTTAAAGAAAATCTTGTTGCAGACAGTTTAATATCTTATACTGCTTCCTGATAAAACCTGTTTAGAAACTTCCCTATCTGGATGTCTCTTATTGCCAGGTTTCCTCAATTGATGTTTATCTTTTGTAATGTGAATGGCCAGTCAGTCTCTTAAACTGGTGGTTAAGAGTGTTATAAGATCTTACCTGGTATGGATCGATGCCTTCATGCTTGTACGTACACAGTTCCTGACATGGTATCAAGAACTTAATTGGCCAGAACTTGGCAAATATCCAGAGAGCATGTAATGAGTTATGACTCTAAAATACTGAAACTTTTTTTTTAAGGAACAACAATATAGTAGACATAAAAGTTGTTTTCAAAGTTATATCATTTCGAAAAGCACTTTCAGAATTTAACTTTTAGACTTGAGTTTAACTCCTCATCACCAGCTTGTCTTTTATGACCTTTATGATTTTTAAATTTTTTTTTCTCAGAACAGTGGAATTGTTCCACCATAGACATGTAAACACTTTTACCTACTAGATTTCTTTTGTAGTGGATAGAAATAATTTTAGGGAATTAAATGGTCATCATAGCTAAGGAAGGCCAGTGGATCAAGAGTAGCCAAGATACTCCTTAAAAAGTAGTGAAAAGTGAGAAGGCTTGCTTTACCATACATCAATAATTATTATAAAGCTGTAATAATTAAGACATCAGTGTAGTGTAGAGATAGATACCATGGAACAGAACATAACCCAGGAAACCTGGTTTGTGACAAAGTTATCATTGCATACTGTTAGGAAGAGGATGAATTTCCATAAATACTATTGGGACAGTAGGTTATCCACATGGAAGAAAATTACATTGAATCTTTACTTAAACCTGAAGTGTAAAACTGTAAAATATTTAGACTTTGAAACATTTTAAAAATGATCTCTAGATAGATAAGAACTTCTTAAGATAGAAAATGTGAACCATAAAAGACACCTTTTAATAAGAAGGTAAACTATGAACTTGGAAAATATACTTGCAGTACGTATACTGACACAAGATTAGAATAGAGACTGTAGAGAGATCTTTACAAACTAATAGGAGAAAGTCGAGAGAACCCACCCAGTATAAAAGGGGACAAGACTTCAATAGACACATTAGAGAGGAGGAAATGGAATAGCCACTAAGATAAGAGATGGTAGGGAGGTTCAAATTAAAAGTACATTAAAATACCAACTACATACCCACAAAGTTGTGGGGGGAAAAAGTCTGACATCATTAAGTGTTACTAAAGATATAACACATCCATAGCTCTAATTTTGATTTCTATTTTGCTTCACCCACCTGGGAAAACAAATTGGTCATATTTAGTCATATTTAAAACATGCATACCCTATGATCTAATACCCCTACGGATATACTCTAGATCAGGGATTGGTGTGGTGTGACAACTCATAGTTATGAAAGGTTTTTAACATTTTTCAAATGGTTAAAGTTTTTTAAATAATATTTTTAATCTTAATGTGAAAAATATATGAAATTCAAATTTCAGCATCCATTAATGAAATTTTATTGAAACACTGTCACATTTACTTGTTTATATATCTTTTATGCTGTTTTTGTGATACCAGAGTTGAGTGGTTGGAACAGAGATCTTATGTCTCACATATCCTAAAAATATTTACCATCTGGCCTTTTTCAGAAAAAATATGCTGACCTCTGCTCTAAATAAATACTCTTGCACCTGTGTACCAGGAAACATGCTTAGGAATGTTTATGGCAGTACTGCTTGTAATTAAATTAGAGAAGCCTGAAAAGACCCACATGTCCATTAAGAGTAGAACGGGTAAATTGTGGTATACTAAGCCAATGGAATACTCTTCAGCAGTGAAAATGAATCAACTACACTACATACAACATATAGATGGATCTCAGGAACACAGTGTTTCAGTGTTAGAAAATAAGCAAGTCTCAGATTTTTCCATTTATAAGCAGTTCAGAAACAAATATAAACAAGGTATTGTTATGGATACCAGTAAACTAAAACTATTGGGAAAAGGTAGGATGATAGATTCAGAATAGAGGTTGCCATTGAGGAGCTTGGGGAGAAATGGGATTAGAGAGGGAACATTAAAGGTGATGTTCTTAATCTTAAATGGGGGGGGGGTGATACGTGTATGCTGTGTTGTGATCCTTTATTTCTGTGATGAGTTTTATACATAAGATATTTGATATGTTTTAGTGATTCGAGTTACTAAAAAGTATCTTTTTAAATAGTATAGTGTGCCTTATAATGTATCATTGTTTATGACTAGTAGAAGAGCCTCATCAGTAGACTAGAACC
The DNA here is from genome assembly GCF_014176215.1 of Rousettus aegyptiacus. NCBI lineage: Eukaryota > Metazoa > Chordata > Mammalia > Chiroptera > Pteropodidae > Rousettus > Rousettus aegyptiacus. Next base: position 66,565,440 of record NW_023416287.1, read on the forward strand.
TGCTTGATTTTACCTGAAGTTCCACTTCCTCATCCCCTACCATCCCAGGTGTTCTGGTTGTGTCAGGAACCAATTCCAGCTCTCTTAAGCAGAAAAGGGGACTAATAGAAGGAATCCTAATTTTCACAAAAGCCTAGGAAGAGTCAGGGTCTTGGTCACCATCAGGACCCTCTGCCTCTTGTTCTGTATGCCTTTGCCTGTCCTCATTCGCTTGGATTACAGGCAGGCTTTCTCTGAGTGTTGGGCAGTTGTGGCTGACCACAATCCTAGATGTATAGGCTTCCAGCTCCGTGATTCAAGAAGACAAGGGGGAAGGTCCTGTGGTTGGCCTGGCTGGATCATTTGACTGTCTTGTGGCCAAAGGGCTGAGTTTGTTACCAGAAGAAACCCTTGAGGAAGCTACTTCTGTTTATATCCATTTTATGTCTATTCTTTAAATGTAAAACAATACGTGGCATTTTGACATATCTTTGTGAATATCAGGGCTTTTGTGAAGTGTGACCATTAACATTTATTGTTGCCTAAGAAATGATGCTCAGTGGTTGGGGTGGGAAGAAGGGTTAGAAATGTCTGTTGAGCGTATTACTTTAATTTTTAAAAAAATCAGAATACAGCATGACTATGAAGACCTCTCATGCTACCCCTTTATAGTCACACCCATCCCTTTCTTTACCCCTGATGAGGACATTTAAGACACTAAAACGAGGCAAAATAGACATTACAAACCTGTTTTAAAATGTAATGCATCTACTCTCAATTTTGAATGACTGGAAAAACACTTAACCTGTTGGTAGTAGTGTTTAACCGGAATTAGGATTTATAGATGGTTTTGTCATTTTTTTTCTTTTTTACTTATCCTTGTTTGCTAAGTTCTTTGCATTGAGCACGTATTATTTTATAATTAGGAAAAATAGAAACTTTCAAAGGTATTGCTAGAAATTAAGTCGATTTATTATGTTAGAAGCTGATAGTCCACTCAAGATATCAAACATTGAATGCTCTACATTTCAGCAAGTAAATTTTATAGGAGCTTATGCCATGAGTGTCTCAAATGATATGTGTGATCTGCCAGCCTCTAAACTTGGGGTAACACCTGGGAAATAGAGAATATTCATGTTTATATGGAATGTGGACGTCAGTTTGTGCAGGAGTTTTGAATTGGTTTTGTTTAGTTTTTTTGTTAAATACTCAGGTAGAATGAGAATATACTAACTAATACCTTAAAATTTGTTCTTGGTGGGGGCGGGGCTAGGCCTTCTCAGTGCTAAATTTTAATCAGTAACATCACTCCACTCAAAGACAGTGGCCTAAATACTTTATTAGGAAGTGGAGACTAATAGTGAAACTTAAGGGGCTATAGCCATACTTACCTAGCCAGTATATGTTATAGGCCAAAATTCATGCTACATTTTTTTAATAACCTTGGTTTCAGGTTTTTTTTTGGTTACCAAATTTACTTTTGTTGTGGTATAAGGTAGGATCTAAGTTTGTTTTACCATATAGATAGCCATTTGTCCCTGCACCAGTTTTCCACTCTGGTTTGTAATAATGCCTTTCCAATACTCCACACATGTGTGGGTTTGTTTTTCTGCACTGCATGGTTTTAGATAGTTCTGCTTTATAATAAATCCTGTCCCACAAACCTTCATTTGTGTTTTGATTAGAATTATATTAAATTATAATGTTAGATGTCAATTTTACCTCAGTAAAAAAAATTGTAAATTCATTCTGGAAAGAAGCTGAGTTTTTTTCTCTGAACATTATATATCTATTCTTTTATCTTCTTTAATAAAGCTCCACAATATGTCTTGCACATATTTTGTTCACTTTATTCCCAAATACCTTAGAGTTTTTATAGCTATTTTGAATGTGATTGTTTTCTTTTATATGTTCTAATTAGTTACTATTACCACACAGGAGCTTGATTAATGTTACATGTTCATCTTGTATTCAGCATGTAATGAATTTATTCTTTCAGAATTTCTGTGTAGAAATCATGCTTTCTGCTAAGATAATTTTGTCTCTTTATTTTCTAATTCTCGATTTTTTTCTTATCTTACTGCTTAGACTTCTAGTACAATGTCAAATTGAAGTTAGTATGCATAATTTATCTTATTAATGTTACAGAAATGAACCAGAAGTTCTGCAATTAAATAGTTTACTATAGGTTAAAGAATTTTCTCTCTAGTCCCAGTTTGCTGTTCTCTTTTGATGAGTAACAATTTACCTTTAAACTTAATGGCTTTAAACAGTAGACATTTATTACCTCATATTTTCTTTGGGTCAAGAATGCAGGGATCGCTTAGTAGGGCGAGACTTAACTCGGGAACTTTCAGGATGTTGCAGTCAAGATGTTGGCTTACTTTAAGACATTACGGGGCTTGCTTCTAAAGTGGGGTTCACTTCCATGCCTAGCAAGATAGTGCTGGTTGTTGTCAGGAAGCTTCACTTTCTTAGTATGTGGGCCCTCTCAGTAAGGATGCTTGAGTGTCCTGATATGGCACTGGCTTTCACAGAATATGTGATCTGGGAGAGAGGCAGGAGGAAGTGTGTTTAATGGCCACCCTTGAAATCACACATCCTTCCTTCCACCATATTCACTAGGAGGAAGATTGTGATCCACAAACATTATTTTGTGTATTGATTTTTTTAAAAGTTGCATGAGAGCAGGGCTTCCATCTGTGTATTTTTACCTTATACCTCTCTCCTTTGAGCCACAAACTTTTGTATGCAGCAGCTGTGGTTAACATCTCTCCTTGAAGGTATCAAAGATAGCTCATATTCAATATGTCCAATATCAAATGTATGCTTCTTCCCCTCTTAATTCTCCTCCCTTCCAAAAATAATTCTCTTTTACTGGTTCCATTTCTGTGACTGGGACCACTCTGCATCCAGTTGTACAAGCCAGGATTTCCTCCTCTTTCTCCCATCTAATCATCCTTAAATCCCATGGAGTTTGTCCCTTAATATTTTAAATCTGCCCACTTTTGTCCAGCTCCTGCTTCACTTCACATCAGTTTCTTCCTTTGTCTTCGATCCGCTGACTTTTCAGTGCTGGGCTCCTTGCTGTAGTGCTTTTGCTGCTCTCTGCTCCAAATGCTTGTTTTCCCCTCAAATCATGTCTTCCTCAGGGAATCCTTTTTGACGAAGTCAGGTCCCTCTATTACAAATGTGTATAATGAGGTGTACCTCCCTTCAAGCAGTTTCACAATTGAAATGTCACATTTATGTGAGTAATGCCTACTTTCCTAGAGCCAGCTCTAAACTTTATAAGGACAGGGAGTTAGTGTATTTTGTTTATTTTTGTATCCCCTGCATTTGACACATTCCCTACATTTACTGAGTTTGTGTTTATTGAATGAGTCAATAAGTGAATGAATACATTTGATGATAGTTCTGATTGGGAAATGGAACAAATAGTATATATAATTAGTAAATAAAATAATGTAGGCTCTCCTAACTGTGTTGGAGGACAACTTTTTGAATCTTTTAGTTTTTCTGGCAGAAAGTCCATCTATAAATTAAATGAATAGATAGATCTATTGAAGAGTCTCATATCTCATACCTCTGCCTCATCAGTATGATGTAAAGTTAGTGATCTTAGGTCCGGGTGCCTGAGAGTGCTGTGTTGTTAGGAGAGGGAAGATAAGCTCCACAGTATACTCCAGAGTCTATAACGTTTTAGGTCTGAGAGACTGAAGCTCTCATTTTCTCCTAAAGGTTCTATTGAGCCAAGACTCTTTACAGCTTAACATTTCTGGAGAGCCTTTGGTTTGAAGTATAAAAGATAGGAGAAAATAATCATTTAGCCCTAGAAAATGCTGATCTATCTTTGGAAAAACCCGGCATATGACTTGTAGGTAGGATAAGTAGTTTACCTGTTACAAGTGATCTCTGTACTTTGACAGTAATTCTGATTTTATAACTTTTAAAAATACTTAATAGTTAAATGCACTTCAAGTGGATGGTTTTAATCTATTGTGGTTGGGAGAAAACAAATTGAGCTTTTAGTGACTTCCAAGATAAATTGTGGTATGTGTCATTTGAAGAAACATGAAGCAATTTTTCTCCTTCTAAATTTGTCCCCCACCAATATTTATTTATTTTTAAGTATATTGAGGTTGAATTTATATACACAGTAAAATTCACCCTTAGGTATAGTTTTCTAGGTTTGCACAAATGAACATAGTCTTATGACTACCACCACAAGCAAGATACGGGATGTTTCATTATCATTAATTCCTTCATGTCCCTTTGAGGGCAATCTCCTACTCCCTTCCCACAACTCCTGGTAACCACTGATCTAATTTTGGTTCCCATAGTTTGCCTTTGCCAGAATGTTATATAAATGGAGTTATGTAGTATGGTATGCAGCCTTTTGTGACTACTTTTACTTAACACAGTACTTTTGAGATTCATCCATATTATTGCATGCATATCTTTTTTATTGCTGGATTGCTAGGAGGTTTTCACTGTATAGATGTGCCACAATTTGGTTATCCATTCTTCAGGCGATAGGCATTTGGATTGTTCCCAGATATTGATGATTATGATTAAGCAGCTATAAAGATTTGTGTATAGGTCTTCATGTGGACATGTTTTCTCTTCAATGAATAGCTCGAAATTAAATTGGTGATTTATATGGGAAGAAACTACCCAGCTGTTTTCCAGATAGGCTGTACCATTTTGCATCAATACATAGTAATGTATTAGAATTACAGTTGCACCAATTCCTTGCTAGCACTGGGCATTTTTCTTTTCTTTTAGACATTCGTATCAGTGTTTCATTGTGGTTTTAATTTGTAGTTCTCTCATAGCTAACAGTGTCAGACATCTTCTCACATGCTTGTTTGCCTTCTGCATTGCTGTTTTGTGAAGTGATGGTTCACATGTTTTGCCTATTTTATTGGAATTTTGTTTCTGTATTTTGAAAGTTCTTTCTATATTCTGGATACAAGTAATTTATTAGATATGTAGTTTGTAAGTTTTTTCTTTCAATCTGACTTGTTTTTTTAATATTTGTAACAGTTCCTTTTGAAGAGCAGAAGCTTTTAATTATAAAGGCTGGTTTATCAATCTTTTTACAGTTTGTGGGTTTTTTTTCCTGTGTAAGGAATCTGCCTAACTGTAGGTCTCAAAGATTTTCCCTCTCCTTTATCTACCTTTCCCCCTATACCTCCTGCTTTCTCTATACCCCTCTCCTTTCAAACACTCCCCCCATCCCAACTGCATTTAATGTTCAATTTTAGAATTTAATTGTGCCACTCGGAAAAATTAAATAGGAGTGGATGCAAAGTTTTAAAGATTTGCATTTAAGTATTCTAGGCTGTATGCATTAAACACACACACACACAGCAGATTTTAGAGAACATAAAGCTACATTTGAATCTCAGATAGCGTACTGGCAGTCAGTCTGTTTGCTTTGCCAGTGATCAAAAGAGGAAGTCTTTCATGTGAAGTAGCTCAGAATATAAATTTATATATATCTAGCTTCTCTGAAGAGAACTATTGTTGCATGACATTGCACTCTAATGCTTTTGAGTCTCCCCTCACCCCAGTTACCATAGTTATCAGTAGTTGCTCATCACGTGTGACACAATATCAGATAATAAGTTTGATTTTGAGGCAAGAATATGACAGCACCCTTTTTCTCATTGTGCGGTCAGGGAGTGTTGGTTCGATGAAAGGGAAGAATATAGGCAAGTGATCAAAGTTTCCATAGAGATGAGCAGAAATAATACTTCAGACTTATAAGTATCACTTAGTATTTTGGAGTGTGCTTTTCAAGTTGCTGTCTAGCAACCTTGCGATATAGGCAAGAACTATTATATTTTTTTCATAGATAAACTCTCTGGCCTGTCCTGAATTGTTCAGCATTTCTGCTGCCTGCTATAGAACATGCTAGAGTTCCCTTTCTAAGAAGCTGCTGCATTGCCCATCATCCTGGTCCTTCATAGCATCTGCTCATGTGGCTTTCTCTGTGGGGTATATGCACAAAGTGTGTGTTTCCTTCACCAACCTAAATGCATTTGGCTTGGTTTTTTCCTGATCAGGAGTAAAACAGGTCTTTGAAAGCCTTGGTATCAGCTGCTCTTTAGATGACTTCGTACCTCGCTGAAATCTCTCAGAATGCTCCTTATGTGCCAGAAATGTTTCTAGTCAAAGTATCCCAAATGACTTTCTAAATTTGGTGAAAGTTCCTCAAGTCATTTTCTCATATTTTAGCATATTGAGGTGGAGGGTGCACATGCAAATAGGAACTAAAGATCAGGGAAGTCTGTAAATTTACTGTCAACACCAAGACTAGAGCTCAGATCCTTACAATACCCTTTTCTTTTCCATTATACTTTCTATGAGTCTGTTTCTGAATGGCTGGTGACCATAGCATTTTAAGAATGAAATTCAGTAGGACAGAGGGGCAAGAATTAGCCCAATAAACTGCTCTAGTACAGGCTATTAGGAGTACTCATATTAATTTTTGGGCCCTGAGAACTGAATGTGAATAGTCAAAATGGACTGAGAATCACTGGTTTCTTAAACTCCTGTGGCAATAAATGGCTTAGCTTCAGCTTAGCATTTAATATAGCAATTGAACAGAAGGCAGTTAAGCCCCCTGTATTTAATGGATATGAGATTGTAGCTCACTGTTTTAATTTGCGTTTTCCTAATTATAGTGAATTGAGCACTTTTCTACACGTTTATTGGCTATTTAGGTTTCCTTTCTGCAAAGTGCCTGTTATATTCTTTACTTATTTTCCTTTCTGGTTGTTGTATATTGATTTGTAGGCGTTATTTGTGTATTCTTGATACTGTTAATTTTTATGTATTTAAAAGTATTTTTCTAAGTGATTTATAAACTATTCATAGTTAAATTTCATATGCATATTCTTAAAATTAATTTTCTAGGTTCTGAATTTTTAAGTTAATCTTTTTTTTCCTCTCTAGGTTATGAACGTGATTTCTGATGAAACCAGATTGGAAAAATTTTCATGATCTTTGTATATTTATATATATATATTTTAAAATTTTGCATTTGACTTAAAGTGCCATGAGAAAATTTGCATATTGCAAGGTGGTCCTAGCCACCTCCTTGATTTGGGTACTCTTGGATATGTTCCTGCTGCTTTACTTTAGTGAATGCAACAAATGTGATGAAAAAAAGGAGAGAGGACTTCCTGCTGGGGATGGTGAGTGACATTTTATAATAATATACTCATTTTGATAATAAGTATGTTATAGGTTTTTTGGTTTAACTAATTTGGATACTATAAAATTTATCATTTTTAGATTAATAGTAATCCCCGGTTTCCATATATGGTGATTTTATTTCCAACAATTCTCTAGTGTGTTCTAACAAAAGTATTAAAGTGTCATGTATAGAATTGCTAAATTAAATTTTTGTGTTCAATGTTAAATGTAGTTAGTTTTTTAGGAAGCTACATTATGTTATCAAATAATATAAGGCATCTCATAGTTAGAACTATCAAAATTGTACAGAAGATTCGTCTAATGACATAACGCTGAGTGGAGCATTGAAATTGTATTATCAGATATCAAAAGATATTTCTTGTACCTTCCCATCTCAATACTAAGGGGAAAAGCCATTCTAGATAGATGTGATTTGAAGAGTTCTCTTTCTTAATGCTGTAGATAGTTCCAGTTAGCATTTTTAGGGAGGGCTTTTGGAAAGTTCATGCTCTAGAATAGGGGCTACAGTGAGAACACTGCAGTATCCTTGTGCAGAAAAGAAAGGAAACACAAACATGAAGTATCTAGGTAGAAAGTACTGACATTTTTGGCAGAGGACACCTGGAAAATTCCATTGTAAACTCCTTGTGTTCAGCAAACAAATGCTGCCTTTTATTTTTTAATATAACTTTGCATTGTGAGTAATTCAGCTGTTCTGGGCTCTGAACTCTCTGTGATTAGTCGTAGAATATCTGGCTCTGCAGTACTTCTATTTTTAGGGATTGTATGTAAATGATTATTGTTTTAAAATAAGTTTTATTTGCATATGTAGCCACATTTAAATATTATGCACTTTTATAATGAGGGCACCTCATCCCCTAAAATTAATAATCTAATTTATTTGTAGGTAACTGTGCATATGCCTACTTAACTATAATTTTTATAGATGGGATTGTATAACCAGTCCTGTTTACTTATTGTTGGGAAATTTGCCTAAAATTAGGCTTAGTTGCCAGTACTAGATTCTAGTAGTACCTATGCTAACCCCTAATTTTTAAAATTTCACTTCCTCGAAAAGTTTTAATTAAATATGTTTACATTCAAAGTTAGTCTGTGTTTGCTGACTTTCCTGGTTTACTTTATGGCCCTGCCGTTTAGTAACTTGGTTGGGTGACAGAATGCTGTGTCCTTAACTCTCGTTAAAGTTATAAATCGCTGTCTACATTTAAATCAGAGAGCAGGTGTTACCATTCACCATAGGAAACTAAAACATTCTTTTTCCAAAGGGAACAGATAAATTTTCCTTTCACCCCATCTTAATTCATTGCCATTTTTAGTGGGAGTTCATAGTGTTCTATCTTAAATGCAAAGGAATGGAAGTAAGAATAGGACCTATAGTATGCGAAGGTCTACTTGGCAAATACTTTTTAAACTCTAATATATGCTGGGCCATAGAATAGGTGCTAGTGATATACAGTTTATAACAACAAAAAGACAAAATTCTTCCCTTTCAGAAACTCACAGTCCAATAGAGAAAGAATAATAGTAAAATACCAATATAATAAATAGCACACTAGAGATGTGCATAAGAGCAGAAAGGAAAGAACACCTTGGGATGTCTGCAAAGGTGCAGTAAGGAATTAATGCTCAAGTTGAGTAGTATCAGGGAGAGCAGATGATTGTTAGGTTTGGTGGGTTGAGAACACCTTCCAAACGAAGGAAAGAATCATGTGCGAGATAAGCAAGGGAGAAAACAGAGCTGATGCATAGGAGACTGTGAGGAAAGAGCATGGACGAAGCTTCAGAGGTTAGCTGAGGCCACATCACAGAAGGCCTTTAGTGGCATGCTAAAGATTTTGGACTTCATCCTGTAGGCAGTGGCATGCCATTGAAGGATTTTAAACATGGGAATAAGTAACCTGATGGGATCCGGACTTCCAGAAACAGTTTGGTGGTCATGTGGCTGATGTATTAGAATGGAATGAGACAGGAGCGACCAGTCGTGAGGTGGTTGTGAAAGTTTGGAGATGTTCTTGGAGCCTACACTATAATGACACTGGAAATGGAGAGAAAGTAAAATAGATGAGAAATATATAAATAGTGGAATTTACATAACTTGTAGAGCCATTGAATATAGGTAATAAGAAAAAGAGAAGTCCAAGCTGACTCTTACGTCTCTCTGTCTGAATTGATAGGCAGTAGTGCCCCCAGAGGCAGAACTCTTTGATTAGAAGATGGCCGGACGAGTTGGGTTTGGAATATTTAACTTTGAGGTGCTGGTAAAGATGCTCTGTGGTAGGGAGTGGTTGAAGTGGAGCACATAGATGGTAGTTAAGCCTTGTCTGTACATGAGACTGCACTGGGAGCAATATGTAGTCAGAAGAGGTGACTCTATTGGAGAGCATCATGGCGTGTCAGTGAAGGAAGAGAAAGAGAAAAGCCAGAGTGAGCGGGTTCATAGAAACCCAAGAATAGTGTTTGTTCAGAGATTTTACCTGAGATTAAGATGAGGTGTTTCTGATATGTTTGGAACAGAAGGTTTTTTGTGACCTTTGCAAGTCCCCTTTCAATACCAGCGGATTTGAAGTACCAGTGAAGTTAGAGATATGTAGCTTATTATTTTAGGAAACTTCAATGCAAAGAGAAAGAGGTAAGTATAATAAGATAGTTAAAAGAAAGGAATGAAGCCAGCATTGGTTTTCTATGTGTATATATATGTATTTCTTATGTATGTTGAGGAAGAGATTTAAAATATAAGGAAAGGAAGAATTACTTGAAAGAGCAAATACTCGGCAGATGACACTATGGTATCAAAATCATAAGAAAAGGATTATCCTAGAAGAGGATTCTAAGGTTAATACAGATTTGAAAACCACTACTGGCATAAGCATTAAAAAAAAAGAAGTAGCTTTTATACCAAGTACCTAAGTTCAAAGTAAAGGAGAACTGATCTGGAAGTAACAACAAAGAGCCGTGAGATAGCATCATTACCTTAATAGGAAATGGAGAAAGAAGTTCTCACAGAAAACATGGTGAGGTTATTGGATTCTAGGGAAGAGTCAGATTTGTGTTAAGTCTAGGGTAGATAGGGCTTCTCCGTTGAAGAGACAAGACAAAGAAACTTATAATAGCCCTGGGGATGTCCCTTTATTTAGTGGGACAGACTGAGAAGGAAGTCCAGTGAAAGAATGAGAGAAGGGCTGAGCAGTAAGCCAGAAGGTGAGTCATTAGCTAAGGGGACAGGGTTTGAGAGGCCAGCAGTTCCAGATGGGGCTTCAGAGCATGTTTTTAAACTGTGATTTATATAGCCTTAAGGGATTGAAGGCAGAGAAGGGAGAAAATGATCCAGGGAGGAGGACAGTTGATGCTAACAAGAACAGTTTGAAAAATCTGCTCTTATGTGAAGTTTCAGTGCAGTGGGAGCTGAAAGGTCCCAAGTAGTGTCAAAGCCTTGAGGTTGTTAAGGTTACCAACAGGTGAGGAATTCCTGTGGTGCCTCTGAAGAGACCTTTTAATAAAGGTGTTGGGAGAAGGTGGCTAGGTAATGGCACCAAGGATGTTGACCTTCTTAGTGGAATTGGCAAGTACACTCAGTGACCTAAAAGAATGTGGATCTCTTTTAATCTATAAGGTCTCCATGATCTTTGTTTTCTATGGCATTTGAAAAACCAAAATAAAATTAAATTGCAAAAAAAAAAAAAAAAAAAAAAAAAAACAGTGAGCAGACATAACACGCCAGAGCAGTTGTTTCAGTATTGTAAGGATCTCATTTCTGAACATTCTTTGAACTCTTTTACAGTGCCAGTTGGTGAAATTTAAGAAATTCTGTTCTGTATGGTATGAATAAAGGTGTTCTATCTTTAAGTAGAATGGATTGATTATCCTTATGGTAGTGCTAAAGCCCTCGTATATAAGATTGATACTGATAAGAGTTTTCTAGGATTCATTAAATTTACTTGTTACATGCTTCAGGTACTACGGCAGGCCAGTCTTTGGTAATTATAGAAGCATTCATTTGGTTCTGTTTTCCTGAGCAGTTCCCTCTCGTAGTTTTATTGTATTTTATACCCCAAGCTATCTGAGAATAGGAAACTTCTGTTTAGATTGGGATCCCCTTGAAAAACAAGGTTAGTATGGCTTTTGTCCTGGGATTATTTTTACTACTCTTTTGCTTTTTAGAATTAGCTCATTCATTCAGTGTATGGATTTGGATATTATATAGAACATTCAATACTTAAATGCAATTCCAAATAAGAATTGATCATTTATGCCAGCACTGTACTTAATTTTCACATCATTAAAATGTTGATGATTTAAGTTTTCATGTGCTTATGCTAGAATTACTTCAACTGTCAAACATTAGGAGGAAGCCTTCAAGAACAGTTTATAGAAGAAACTTCTGATGATTAAAAATTTAAAAATATTAGTAGTAAACACTTTTAGTAACTTACAATTTTTTGTGTTTAGATTTTATATACTAAACACATTTCAAATAAATTGAACATAAAATTGGAATGAGGGTTGAAACTGACAAGGATATTGAGGTAACAGTATCAGTGAATTTGTTATATATAATATTTTGATGTTAAAAAATAGGTAATTTGCTGTATTTTGTCATAGCTTACCTTTATTTTTAGAACATTTATTATTTTATATACCACTAAGAAAGCAAAAACATTCTAATTACTGTTGTAAGTCACATCTCAGAGATGTTAAAATATTTTTAAAAATTAAAAGGAAAAATATTTGGAGTAGATGAAATATAGTGCATAAAAACAGTAAAGATAATTGTGTAACAAAATCCTTTGGGAGAAATGATCATAGCCTTTTATTAGTATTTTTTTTTTCCTCCAAAAGGGTATCATATAACTTTATACCTCTTTTTTAATTTCCATGACAAAAATAGCAATTCGTAAGATTAAGTACATCATAGCCTTTTATTAGTATTTTTTTTCCTCCAAAAGGGTATCATATAACTTTATACCTCTTTTTTAATTTCCATGACAAAAATAGTAATTCGTAAGATTAAGTACATTCAACAGTACGTCATGTGGTTTGTATATGTTAATCTTATTTAGCAATATTCAAAGTAAACTTGTAGTTTTCTTGGTAATTAAGTTTTCTAAAATATGAAACTTCTCTACATTGTCATGTAAGTAAAGTTTAACTGAACTATATAATAAAATGTTTGTTCTCACATAATACCTTGGAATAACATCTTAGTCACTCCCTTATCAAAGTTGATTTGAGTTTTAGAAATGATCTGCTTATAAAATTTTATGCCAAGAAAGTATTTTTTTTCAGTTCAGGAAATTGACAATATCCAAATCCTATTTTAGTTACTTTCAAACAAAAATTTCTCTTAACTCACTTTCAATTTGCATGCAAGACTAGTAAGTAGAATACATGGAAAGTTAATGCTTATCATCTTTTTTGTTAGCTGCTTTTTAATACTGCAAGTGCATTAGTCGTAAAAGTATTCACTAGCCACACGCATTTTATCCTGGCCTCTTTGCCAAAGAAAAGTAAGTTAACTAGTCCATTTAATTCTTAAGGATATTATAATTTCTAAATTAGAACATTGTTAGATTTTGTAAGTCATGCAGTAATCATGTAACTTTTGATTTAATGGTAATTTTAAATGTGGCTCGGAAATGTCATGTGTACCAGTAGTTTAAAGTGTGTAATGTGGGCACTATACTAGATATTCAAATTATTAATAAGTACCAGGTGAGCAAATGTACAAAATATTACAGTAGTAGGGTTGTATATGGTGTATAGTTTTGAATTATTCTTTAAGATATCAAGGCCAGAATTTTTTACTTCATAATGATAGGGCGAGATTTTAACTTTTTGGTCATATAGTCTCTTGTGCTATAAGGAACCAAGATTATACTTACTAGTTTTTATAGTAGTAATTTCTTGAATCCTCCTTCATGTTTCTCCAACTCCCATGGAAAATTTCAAACATAAACAAAAGTAGAGAAAATAGAAAATTGAACTCCCATATACCCATCATCTGCTTTCGCAGTTGTCAACTCAAGGCTAGTCATGTGGAATGAATACATAGATATTTACTTTTTTCTCTTCGTTCACCTCCCCCCCACACTTGCCCCTCCCCCCTTTTTTGGTGCCGTTGAAGAAGAAATTTGGGTATCTTTTCCATTTTCTCATAGTCAGGATCTGCATCTCTTTAATGTTTTTTATCATGTCCTCCTGTCCTGTGTGTGTCCTGTGAATTCATAGTTAGGTTCAGAGGCTTGATCAGATTCAGGATCTTTTTTTTCCTTGCAACAAAAATATGTTACAGATGATGTTTATATAACTTAATACTCTTAAAAAAAAACAACAACAACTGAGCACCATGAACATGTTTCCATTTTAGCTTTTCTTCAAAGCATCATCTTAACTAAAATAGGGCACAGATAACTGAAGGGTATTTATAATCAGGGCCACTAGATGTCTCCCACCTACTCTTTATGTCATCTCTGCCATGCACAATAGATAATTGTCACCTCTAGAACTCTACTGCTTTCTGTTGATCCCTGAACATCCTAATCCCCAATCTGTTGATTGCTCTTTATTTTCGGATACCAGTAAGTAGAATTGGTTCTAAGAGTTTTATAATTTTTGATTTTTAAAGTATATCTGTTACTTGTATTATAGTTTTTATTACACTTGTCATTGAGATTTTTTTTTTTTTAATTCTGTCAACCCTTATATTTAAAGAGTGTACCTGCTGGACAAACATTAGGCAGGATTTGTTTTTAAAAACTATTACCAGAATTTCCTACAATTTTAAATGGTATTTCCTAATATTTTCTTGTCTCTCCTAAAACCATAGTTTATTCTGAGAATGGAGAAAGTTATTATATGCTCTAGTTTTTCTTGATGGTTCTCTAAAATATTTTTATATTCTAGACACAGTTGTTAAAGACATAAAGAATAATTTCATATGCTGCAGCTCTCGTATTGATAAGTTGCTTTGTACCACCATCTGAAACAATCATCCTTTAGGTCGGCTTTACCAGCTAGTGCTATTTGTGGGCAGATGAAGCCTGGCTGGACAGAGATGGTTTGTCTGCTGCTTTAATGTCTCCAGTTTTGTGCAGAAGCTTTTGGGGGATGCTTAAAGAATAAACTGCAGGAGAATAAAACTTTCAGTTTAAAAAAAATAGTAATATCCCAAACAGGTATTTTCCTCCCATTATTGTCCTTACCTCATTTTATACCCACTTTAACACTCTTATCCAAATTTAATACATCCTAGAACCTATTTTTCTTGGAAAGTTTTTAACATCTCAAAAGAGTATAACAAGGAACAAGATTTGGGAATTGCTAATCTGAATTGCTAATGATGCTCCACCTTGCATGGTGCTTATTATAATGTCCATTGTTATCACTTCTAGGATCTCATTTTGATTTATTAATAGCACTTTTACTCGTGTATTAGTTCAGTATATAGTTATAAAACTTCTATAAGACACTATGCTAAACTCCACAGAAGGTACATAAATGAATCAAAAACTCCAGCTAAAAAAGAGACTATAACCTATGGGGGAGCAATCATTATAGTAAAGGATGGCAGTTTGTTAGAGACATAAGAACTCTAGATAAAATGATGTGGTAGTCAAGAGTAGTAAATAGAGAAATTCAGAAAAGCTAGAGGCAAAAAAAAGCCATTTATTGGGCCTCGAAAGACAAATCGGTGTTTGGTATTACAGAGCTGGGAGTAGGAAGGAGATGCCAAGGGAAGGGACCTGTGTAAGCAAAGGCACCAAAGCAAGAAAACATGAGGCACATTTGGAGGAAAATAATGAGTTGCTATTTGAGGTCGAAGTACTGGGGAGTCAGGTAGGGAGAGCCTAGCAGGTGGTAAGTTTGGCAAGTTAGGATTCATTTTACATTAAACAGATTAGACTTTTGGAGACCATGGGAATAACACAGTGAATGCTATGCTTTAGGGAGGTTAATATGGTAACAGTATTTGAGATGAGCATGCCAAAACTATGCAATGATTCAGGTAAGTGGTGCAGTGATTCAGGGGAGCAGGTCTTGAGGACACTGGTATGGAAGTGGAGGACAGGGAATCCCCTAGGAAGTGTTACAAACTGGGAGAGGATGGGCTCAGAAATGACTTTGGTTGTTGAGGGCACAGTTTAAACTCAAATATTATTAACAGAATCATGAAATAATTGCTATAAAATTGTTAAGTTTCTTCCTTGTTCTTAGTTCTAGAGCCAGTACAAAAGCCTCATGAAGGTCCTGGAGAAATGGGGAAACCAGTTGTCATTCCTAAAGAAGATCAAGAAAAGATGAAAGAAATGTTTAAAATCAATCAGTTCAATTTAATGGCAAGTGAGATGATTGCACTCAACAGATCTTTACCAGATGTTAGATTAGAAGGGTAAGTACTTAGTGTTGTCCTGATAGTATTTAATTTGAAAGAAAGTTATGTTCTCAATTCCCGGTAAATTGTACTTAAATGTCGACTGTTCTTGAAATGAATGTTACATCACTAATTTACTACTTAGCTCATTTAAAAATAATTAAGTACTGATAAAGTAAATAGCTCAAGTTACTGTTGATCATTAGGACTATGTATTTCAGGTTTTGTAAAATAATTGTTTTTCTTAATAGTTTAAGATGGTAGGGGGTTTTATTTTATTATTTTTTAAAAATTTTAATTTTTTATGGGGATAACATTGGTTAATAAAAACTGTATAATTTTCAGGTGTACATTATCCTTTGACATATGTATATTCTATTTTGTTTTTACCAAAGTCCAGTTTCCTTCAGCTACCATATCTTTGATCCCCTTTACCCACTTCACCCTCCCTCTACACCCTATATTTGACCCTTTATACTACTACCCTTCTACTTTCTCCCTCCTCCCCCATCCCACTAGTAACCACGAGTCTATAGTCCATGTCCATGAGTCTCTGTTTGTTTGTCCTGCTCATTTGTCACTTTTGAGTTTATATCCTACATATAAGTGATAAATGTGATTTTCAACTTTTTCTGTCTGGCTTATTTCGCTTAGCATGATTATCTCAAGATCCATCCATGTTGTTGCAAATGGCAGTATTTCATCTCTTCTTATGGCTGAGTAATATTCCACTGTTTATATGTACCACAGCTCCTTTATCCAGTCATCTATCATAGGACATTCTGGTGCTTCCATGTCCTGGCCACTGTGAATAATGCTACTATGAACATCGGTGTGGAAATACCTTTTTGGATATGGGTTTTCAAGTCTTTAGGGTAAATATCCAGTAGAGGAATTGATGGATCATATGGTAGATCAATTCTTAGTTTTTTGAGGAACCTCCATACTGTTTTCCATAGTGGCTGTACCAATTTGCTGTCCCACCAACAGTGTATGAGGGTTCCTATTTCTCCACATCCTCTCCAACATTTGTTATTACTTGTCCTGTTGATTATAGCTATTCTAAAAAGTGTGAGGTGGTATTTCATTGTAGTTTCATTTTGCATGTCCCTTATAGCTAGCAATGTTGAGCACCTTTTCAAATATTTGTTGGCAATTTGTATGTCCTCTGTGGAGAAGTGTCTGTTCAGGTCCTCTGCCCATTTTTTGACTGGATCATTTGTCTTTTTGTTGTTATTGAGTCATATGAGTTCTTTGTATATTTTGGATATTAGGCCCCAACAGAGGCATTGCTTGCAAATATATTTTCCCATTCAGATGGTTCTCTCTTTACCTTGTTGATGATGATTTCTTTTGCTGAGCAGAAGCCTTTTAGTATGAGGTAGTCCCATTCATTTATTTTTTGCTTTTACTTTCCTTGCTTCTGAGGTCAAATTCATAAAATCCTCTTTAAGTCCAAGGTCATTCAGTTTAGTTCCTATGTTTTCTTCTATGCATTTTATTGTTTCAGGTCTTATATTTAGGTCCTTAATCCATTTTGAGTTAATTTTGGTATGTGATGCTAGTTTCATTCTTTTGCAGGTGGCTTTCCAGTTTTCCCAGTACCATTTATTGAAGAGGCTTTCCTTTATTCACTGTATGTTTTTGGCTTGTCAAAAATTATTTGCCCATATAAATATGGGTTTACTTCTAGACTCTTGATTCTGTTCCACTGGCCCGTGTGTCTGTTTTGCTGCCAATACCATGCTGTTTTGATTGCTGTCACTTTTAGTATAATTCGAAGTCAAGCAGAGTGATGCCTCCGGCCTTGTTCTTTTGTCTCAGGATGGCTTTGGCAATTTGGGGTCTTTTGTGCTTCCATACAAATCTGATTATTTTTTGTTCCATTTCTTTAAAAAATGCCGATGGGATTTTGATGGGGATTGCATTAAATCCTTATAATGCTTTAGGTAATAAGATCATTTTAACTGTGCTGATTCTTCCAATCCAAGAACATGGAATATCTTTCCATTTCTTTGTATCTTCTTCAATTTCCTTTAACAAGATCTCATAGTTTTCATTATATAGGTCCTTCACTTGTTTCATTAAATTTATTCATAGGTATTTTATTTTTTTTGTTGCAATTGCAAAAGGAATTATTTTTTTCAATTCTTTTTCTGACACTTCATTATTATAGGAACGCTTTGGATTTTTGAATGTTGATTTTGTATCCAGAGACTTTACTGTATTTGCTTATTGTTTCTAGTAGTGTTCTTGTGGAGTCTGTAGGGTTTTGTATATAGAGAATCATGTCATCCACATATAGTGACATTTTGACTTCTTCATTTCCTATTCGGATGCCTTTTATATATTTCTCTTGCCTGATTGCACTCGCTAGGACCGCCAATGTTATATTGAATAACAATGGTAATAGTGGACAACCACAACCTTGCTTTGTTCCTGATCTTGGAAGGTTTTTAGTTTTTCACCATTAAGTATAATGTTGGCTGAGGGTTTGTCATATATGGCCTTTATTATGTTAAGGTACTTTTCCTTCTATACCAGTTTTGTTAAGTGTTTTGATCATAAATGGATGCTATGTCTTGTTGAAGGCTTTTTCTGCATCTATTGATATCATGTGATTCTTATCTTTTAATTTATACGATGTATCACATTAATCGATTTGCATATGTTGAACCACCCCTGTGCCCTGGGATGAAGCCCACTTGATTGTGGTGTATGGTCTTTTTAATATATTGCTGTATTTGTACACTAGTATCTTATTTAGGATTTTTGCATTTGTGTTCATGAGAGAGATTGGTCCGTAGTTTTCTTTTTTTGTGTTTTCTTTACCAGGTTTTGGTATCAGAGTAATGTTGGCCTCATAAAATGTATTGGGAAGTATTGCCTCCTCTTAGATTTTTTGGAAGAATTTGAGGAAAATAGGTATTAAATCTTATTTGAATTCTTTGTAGAATTCACTGGTGAAGCCATCTGGTCCTGGAGTTTTACTTTGTGGTAGGTTTTTGTTTCAATTTCCATACTGCTGATAGGTCTATTTAGATTTTTCAGTTCTTCTTGATTCATTCTAGAAGGTTGTATTTTTCTAAGTACTGGTCTTTTTCTTCTAGGTTATTAATTTTGGTGTTATATACTTATTCTTGTATGATCCTTTGTATTTCTGTGATGTCAGTCATAATTTCTCCTCTCTCATCTGATAGGGGGTTTTAAACTCTCTTATTACCAAAAGATTCATATGATCAGTTTTTAAAAAAGATTCTTTTAAGTGCTGTATAACTTAAAACAAATATACAGTTGTACATGTATAGATTACTGATTTTTTACATATGTATATACCTGTCTAACCATCATCCAAATTAAGATATGTTTTCATCACCCCTGAAAGTTCTCTTATGTTTCTTTCCAGTCAGTACTCCTACCTGAGAGGCAGCCTTTGTATCGATCTCTCTAAATATAGTTGAGTTTTGCCCTTTTTTAAAATTTTAAAAAATGGATTAAATTAATATATATTCTTTTGTGTTTTTGAAATCCATGTTGTGGATATATCAGAAGTTTATTCTTTTCCAGTGCAGGGTAGAGTTTTGTTAATGTTTGTTTACACATTGATAGGCATTTGAGTCGCTTCCATTTTTTGACTATTATGAATTAAGATGTTGTGACATTCTTGTGCATATCTTTTGGAGGACTTAAGCTCTCATTTCTATTTGGTATCTACTGGGGTAAAGGAATGGGTATACATTTATAAAGCTTTTGCACATGCTGTCAAATGTTTTTCTAAGATGGTTGTACTAATTTACACTCCTGTGAACAATATGAGACCCAGTTGCTACATATGAGGAAGGTAATACAAAATATCTAGACAGTAGGACAGCCGGCCCAGTAAAAAACAAGAGAATTGTGCAAAAAGCAGGTAGATTAAGTGAATTCATCTGCGGCTGAGACCCCTAGCTACCTTGCCTCAATGGCTCTTATGAATGCTAGCAACCAGGCCTTCCCCTCCAGGCAAGAGATTGGATTAGCCCTAGAGAAGAAAACCTACAGGCACCGACGTCAGAGATTTTCCAATTTATGGCACAGTCTGATCACCCCAGTGGAAACTCATAGCAAGCTTGATGCATCTACATTTATTGTGGCTATTGATATATTTGTACTTCTTTTAGGTTGAACTATACAAAATTGGTATTTTAACCATTTTGACCTATGAAAATTAGATTCATAAAGTTCAACCTAATACTTATTTTCTGTTTACCTTTTTCATTTTCCACTCATTTTCTGCTTTGCTGATTGATATTATTTCAGATGGTGAACTTTTTAGTATTTGTGTTTTTCTCTCTCATGGTTTGGAACCTGTACATTTTATTTCTATTCATTTAGTAGTAAGACCTGTAATTGTCAAGAAGATTTGGATTTATCTTCATCAACATGCTTAGTGCACATAGTGTACTTTTGCACTGGGTATTCACATTATTCTTCAATTCTAAGACATTTCTAGCTTTAATCTCAGATAATTGCTACATCACCATTTCCTCCAGTCTATTCATCTGGAACTACTCATGTGCACATACTAGAGTTGCTCAATCTCTGTCTGTATTTTTTCTTCCTTTTTGAATTGTATCTAGGTGAATTTCTCATTACTGTCTTGATAGTGGCAAAGTCTAGGTCTGGCTCTGCCATTTATTGACTCTCTGACTTTGGACAAGTTACTTTACCTTTCTGTACCTCATTATCCTTATCTGAACAATAAGGAAAATAACAAAAATTGCTGCGGTGATTTGTAGTGCTTTGAATACTTCCTGGTATCTAGAATATAGAGGGGGCCTTTTTGTTCAGGAAGTGAGCTCTAGGTCCTAGTTTGATTCTCAGGAAAAGCTAACTCTAAGCATGCTTTTCAATTCCCATTCTTTTTTTTTATTAATCATTTTCTGGCTTCTGACGCGTAATCACAATGAAATGTTAAATGAGAAATATTACATTAATACTTAACTATCCCTGTACTAAGTTGGGCAGGTGGCCAGCTGGTGCATTTCAAAACAATTCCCAGAGGTGGAAGGATAAGTAGTATGGGACAGCCCCTCGAGTGCAGCTTTTTCACTCCCTTTTCTGAATCCAGAAAAGCCTTGCTTATTCTCAGTCATGGACTCAACTGGTGGTATAAACTGGCAGTGATCAGATCATCCTGTTCTTGCTAAGAACCTTTACAGCCTTGTAGGGTCTCCAGGGGCATATTTTCTGGAGGAAAAGGAGGAAAGAATAACATTGTTGCAGTGTCAAAAAGAGTTAAATAGAAGTAACAGTCAAAAAATAACTTTCAGTGTGCGATTTTAGGGAAGCAGGTTTAAGACAAATTCCAAATCACCTAATATGGCAATTCCATTCTATATAATTAGTGTTGGATGCTTAAAAAGTAGTAGTAATACCATTTAGTCAGTATTATGTACCAGGCACTATATACATTATTACATTTAAGCAGTTGAACAAAGTAGTAGTATGCTCAGTTTACTGTGGGAAAACTCGGATTTTAGGAGATTAAATGATTTGTACCAGAAATAGTTAATAACTGACCCAAGTGAAATTTGTCAGTGATAAAACATGTAATCTTGATCATTATGCTTCGCCATCACTTTTATGGTTAGTTCTTCATTGATCTTGTCTGAATGAGAGTACACAGGGGAGGAATTATGTAACATTGCTAAACACTGCCTGGCAGGTAGCCAGACATCTTAAGAAATACAGACTTGTCATTGGTAAATGGAGGTGATAGGCTAAATTTAGTGAGTGACAAAGAATGCTTTAAAAATTATAGCTTAAAGGCACATGAAGAGAATTATAGTGCACATCCACCTTGATTTGGAATTAAGCTTCTTCATGTTCTAAGCCTGTTTACTCATCTGTAAAATTGAGATAATAATACATCTTAGTGTTTTTGTAAGGATAAAGTGGTATAATACATATAAAACTCTTAATGCCATTACAGGCTGTAAGAGAGTTAGGATAAGTAGAGAGGGACTTTAACAATTGAAAAATAACAGAAATGATAATTATCGAAAGACTTCTGTTGTTCTGTATTCCTGAATTGTTAGGTATTTGTATGGATTGATTCTTTGGTAAGCCTAGTCTTGGTGAGATGAACACTATCTTAAGCAAATTTAATAATCTCTGTTTCCTGAAACACCTCTGACTCAGGCAGGCACTCAAGCTAATTCTCAGGCCATACAGTGAATTTCATGTATTAGAGTTTATTCAGTAATCCTTTTATTCACACATAACAATAGTCCTCATTATATAGGCCATCTTTTAGTATTGTACATAGGGACATAAATGAAACCACTTGTGTTTTCACTCATTGTTTAAAAACTAGGGATTTTCAGTCAACTCCAACTCCACTCCCAGTATATAACTCACTCCCATTAATAGCATCATTCACTATGGTAGTGATGATGCAGTTTGAAAAACCTGCCCAGTGTCATTTAAGTGTATGCATGTACCACATTTATTCCTCCTTTCAACAGTTAATGGACATTTTGGGTTGTTTCCATTTTCAGGCTGTAAATTTGTACACAAGTGTTTGTGTGGATAAATGTTTCATTTTTTTTTTCGGTAGATTCCTAATTGCTGGGTCATATGGCAACTATGTAAGAATTTGCCAAACCTCTTTCCAAAGTGACTGCACCATTTACGTTTCCACCAGCAATGCAGGAGGGTTTTATGTACATCTTCACCAACACTTGATTTTTACTGTCTTTATTATAGCCATTCTGCTGGTCGTGAAGTAGTATCTCGTGATTTTAATTTGTAGTTCCCTAATGTCTAAATGATCTTTTCATGTACTTATTATATTCATATATCTTAAAGAAATGTTTTTTTAAATCTTTTGTCCATTTTTAATTGGATTATTTGCTACCATGTTAATGAGTTGTAATAGTTTTTTATATATTCTGGATACAAATCTTTGATCAGAGATATGATTTCCAAATATTTTCTCCTAGTTTATGGCTTGGCTTTTTATTTCCTTAATGCTACCTTTGAAGCACAAAAATTTTTAAATTTTGATGAAGTCAGATATATCAGTTGTTTCTTTTATGAATTCAGCTTTTGGTGTCATATCAAACTTAATGGTACAAGACTAAAAGCTTTTCCCCTAAGGTGGGAAACAAAGAAAGAATTCTGCTGTCTACTTCTATTCAACATTATACTTGAAGGTAGTCCAAAACTTGGAAGTACACCTGAAGGAGAGCCCTAAGAGAAGCGCTCTCTTTCTGGTCTGAGGAATAAGAAAGGGGTCTCTTGATGGTTAGAGAGTGGAGAAAACCCTCTATTTTTTTCTTCTTTTCCCCTCATTTCGCCCCCCTGCCCCACACCTGTCTCTATTATTTCAGTCTCAGGCAATGTTGCTAAGGCTGCACAGCCAAGAGAGCAGGAGCCAGGTAAGCTATTAAAACTCTGAGGGAGGAGGCTTCTCTCTGACCAGAGGATCTCTGGTCTGCAGAGCATGTAGGAGCCCCATTGTTTTTCTTTTTCTGTCTTCTCTGCTTGGCCAAGAACACAGACACAATCACAGGAAGCGTGTAGCAGAGAAAGGAAACTATAAAGCCTCAGTTTTCTAGCTATGTTGGAACACTCAACATAAATGATGTCAGTTCTCCCACAGTAGATGTACAGATTTAATGCAATTCCATTCAAAATCCCAGCAGGGGATTTAAAATTTAAATGGAAAGATAAAGGAAATAGGATAACTAAAATAATTTTGAAAAAGAATACAGTTGGAGGAAATACATTACCGAATTTAAAGCCTTACTATACAAGACAGTGGGGTATTGGCAAAGAAACATAAATAAATTGGTGGAACAGAATAGAAAGTTCAGAAATAGATCCACACAAATATGGCTATTTGGTTTTTGCCAAGGGTACAGAAGCCATTCAATAAAGATTATCTTTTTCAACAAATGGTGTTGGAACGATTAGACATCCATATGCAAAAGCATTAAACCTAAATCTCATGCGTTATATGAAAATTAACTCAAACTGGATCATAGATCTAAATGTAAAACCTAAAAATTTATAACTCTTAGGGAAAATATTCAGGGCCTGGCTACATTATGCAGAGAGTATTTAGACATGACACCAAAAGCATGATTTAATTTTTTTAAAATGATAAATTGAACATCAAATTTTAAAACTTTCACCCTCCTAAAAACACTATTAAGAGAAAGAAATGAAAAGCTACAGACTGGGAGAAAATATCTGCAAACCATACTTTCAATAAAGGACATATATCTAGAATATATAAAGAACTCTCAAAACAAACAACCAATTAAAAAAATGAATATAATAAAATGTTTAAAAACTTGACACTTCATCTAAGATGCCAAATAGATGGCAAATGAGCACATGAAAAGACATTAGCCATTGGGGAAATGCCAATTAAAACCATGAGACACTACTTTATGCCTATTTAAATGGCTAAAATAAAAATTACAGTATCATGTGCTGGCAAAGATGCAGGACAGCTGGAACTCTCGTCCAATCCCGGTGGGCACACAGGAAGCCTCTGGGTGTGGTAACGGTCTATTTCTTCATGTGAGTGTTGACTCCTTGATGCATTCATTCACTTTGTGGAAAATCATACATCTATACATACTTAGGATTTGTCAGCTCTTCTGTGTGTATATTTCAGTAAAAAGACTCTTCCCTCTTTCCCTAATGACAAATCTGTATGTAACTTTTTAAAAAAGTAGTATAACCTCACACTGGTTGATTTGCATTCCTGAGGATGAAAGACTCAGTTGGAGCTGAGGGTGGAAGAAAGCTGCTTCATAACACTGCCTGTGGCCTTCCTGCTCGTCCTCAGCTCTGTATCTCCCACCCTCAGAGGGACCGCCTACTCTCACCTCCACAAAAACAGGCAGTCCCTCCATGGGAAAAGCTTAGCTAGACTGCTGGAAGGTTCTTTGATTTTTCTCAAGTGCTTTGTGGCTTTCCCAAATGTATATATGTTTATCTGTTCTGAGATCGGTCATGATGATTTTTCCATATTTTCTCTATTTTCTATTTTGCTTTAAGAAAATGTTTGTGAATTTGTTGTATCCTCTGAATGATTAAATTTAACTGCTTGATTTAGGAAATTTTCTTTTTTATTAGAATCCCAATATTTACTTTGCTTTTTGGTTCTTCCATCCTATTGCAAATGATTTCCATTTTAGTCTTCCTTATTTCTAGCGTTCTTATAGTCTTACTTCCTTATCATACAATTTCAGAATTTAATTCTTTAATATATTATCCAGGAAATAAATCTGGCTTATCATTTCTCTTCTGCAGAAACTGGCATCTCAGATTTTTCTGTTTTCTTCCTGTCCACATCCTGACTAACATTCACATGGCTAACAATACTCTTTATACACTATGTACTTTGCCTAATCATCTTCTCTGTCTCACTTAATTTTGTTCTTTTAGCTGTTCTGGTAAGCTGGCAGCTCTGTAATCACCTTGACTATTTCCTGCTTCCCAATTCTATAATAATAAAAGGGATTAATTTGGGAAAAGAGATACTATGTGATTTAATACGATTAAGTTAAATAATCTTAGAAACTTTTTCTTAACCTTCTTTACCTGTACCCAGGTCATTCTTCACTTCAAAGTCATGTTCAGGTAGTCCATGAGTCAGGCATTCAGGAGACATCTTCCCATAAAAACATGAGTGTCTTAGCTTGCTCACCTATGATGTATTTGAAGCGTAGTAGTAATGGTTATAATATATATAATCTAGCCACCATTTATGACAGAACAGAGTTTTGATGGGAAACTGTTTTTAGAAGTACTTGGAATGCTAAGGACACATTATCCCATAGCCTATGCAATTAGTCTCATGGGCCTCACCTCTGTAGCCCAGATTTAGAGGCAAGGAGGTATAGACAGAGTGGCAAGCTGTGTGGTAGCCTCTAGTGGATCTTTGAGTAAATGTAGGGGGAGAGGAGAGTTAACTGTGACATGGAAATGAAGCCATAGGTCTTTTGGGTCAGTGCATAGTGAGGTTACTGGTAATAGGAGTTGGAGACCACATGTGAAAAGAGTGTCTTGGGACTGGCAAAGAGGATGGGAGGGCTCAAAATGGGATTTAATGAAGATAACAGTGGAAGCTATTTGTTTCCCCTTTTCTCCTTGGAGAAAGGCGGGACCAGTCCTGATGGGGCCCCTATAATGAACTCTTTTTCCCATTTCTCCTTCTTTCAATTCCTTGACCTTGTCACCTTTTTCCCCTTCCATTTTCCTTTTCTTCCAACTGCCAACCAGCAGCCTCAGGGTAGTGCTTTCAGTAAGTAGGATTGTTGTGGCAGCTTCTGAAGAGGGGATTTGTTAATATTTTTTCTCATTCTTCCTTCTTCCCTTCTACACTTCTATTGACAGGTAATAACAGATGAGAGTGGAGAGAGACCACAAGGTTTGTGGAGCTTGCTAGAGAGCAGGAAAAAAACATGGAAAGAGAAGGCTGGAGCAACATTTACGATTTGGGGATACCTAAGAAGGAATTATAAATGCACTCCTTAGGAGTGCTTATGTTCAAGAACATCCCTTGATATCTGGTTACTTAATGTTGTTACTGTTCTCTTATAGTTTCTAGTAGTTCCATCTAGCTAACAATATTGAAAGAAGAGACCATATGCCTAACAAAGTGGTAGAAACATACAGTTAATACGTTGATTTGTGTCCATATTATTTTTGGGTCTGTTTGGTCTTTCAGATGATTGCATTTCTAGACATTGTCTTTACTAAACAAGATGCATATTGATATTTCAGTGTGGAGGCGGTGGCATCAAAAGCTTGGTCAGTGGAGCATGGACTGTGGAGTCCTTAGTCAAGCGCTGCCATTCCCTGGCTGTGTCTGTCAGCTTCCATCTGTGAAATGTGGCCCCAAGTACCTCACAGAATTATTAGGAAGCCTAAGTGCCTAGTACACATGAGATATCCAGTAACTACTGGTTCTCCTCCTTTGTGAAAGTTATATTTTTGTTTAGCTTATAAAATTGTGTAGATTTCAGTGGTTCTGATTTTTTTGTCCAATTGGATTCTTGAGGGAAATTCAGTTTGGAATTGTTGATATAGCCTTAGTTCATTCTCGTTAAAATGAATCAACAGAAAACATTCATCAAGAAGAGGTGCCTAATTTAAAAAATATAACTGAAATCTTTGAAATTATTTTAATCTAAACATATAACTTTCAGTAGGTACTATTTATTAAACATGCAGCGTTAACCAAAACTTAAAATGAATAAAAAGTAACCAAGAGTTCTACCACTAGAGCAAACTGTTTTTATTGTTCTATTATCCTTTTAGGCTGGAGTCATTCATTACGCTATCTTACCAGTCACTTTTTCTAAAGACATTTGTTTTGTCTCTAGGTGTAAAACAAAGGTGTATCCAGATAATCTTCCTACAACAAGTGTGGTGATTGTTTTCCACAACGAGGCTTGGAGCACACTTCTGCGAACTGTCCATAGTGTCATTAATCGCTCACCAAGACACTTGCTAGAAGAAATTGTTCTAGTAGATGATGCCAGTGAAAGAGGTAAATTTTAAATTTTAATGCCAATAATATGCACACCTTTTGTCATTAATGTTAAAAAAAAACTAACAGTAATTTTATACAAACTTTTAATTTATTTTAAAAATATTTGTGGCATTTGAACTTATTCACATATGAAAAAAATTACACACCATGAAATTTAAGATATTTTAATTAGCATTTAATTTGTGTCACATCTTAATCTTCTTTTAAAGAAATATTACATAATGTAAACGTTTATGGAGAACAGTGGGGAAAAAGCACATAATTTTATTAGGATTTTCTCTATAGGAAGCTGTATCCCTGAGTCAAAGGAAAGAGATTCGATCTTACATAGAGCCATGAATGGAGAAACTTAGTTCCTTGTATAGTGGGAAGTATCTTTGGCAGCAGAATGAAGCCTCAGCTGGGCAAGCCCTTTTTACTTCTCCAGATTCTTTTTAGGTTTTCCCATTTTACTCCATTTCTAAGTTCAGGAATGGTATATAGGTAGGTGCCTAAAAGGACGAAGAAGGAACTTATGAAAAAGTGGTATATGACTCTGATCTCATAATAAATCTCTATAGTGATTCTTGCCCAATAAGAATCTCTCAACCTGTTTCATTAAGTACTCTTTTGGAGAGGTATATTAATTAAAAGTACTTTGGCCCAGTATTATTTATTCTGAATTTTTGGAGATTTCACACCACTAAGTAATATACAAAAGGCTCTACTTAGTCCCATAATTAAACCTGTTAAACTCAGATACACAGCATTTCCCAGGTTTCCCCCCCCCCCCACAGCACATCTATGTAGGATCGTTGGTGTCATGTGTTTCCCCAATATTCAAAATTTAGAGGGAATTACAGAAAATGGTTCTTTATCCCTTGATTGGCCTTAAACTTTATGACCCATCATTTCAGCCTCTTTTGCTAATATCTTCAACTTTCTTGCCTAATGTCTCGTTGCATCTGCTAAGACGGTTTAGTCAAATATTACAACTTCTCATTCTTGTGCCCACACTAAACATGTACATTTAACCATGATTAAATTTAATCTCTTAATATGCAAATTATTCCCGATAATTAAGATATGAACAACCATTTAAATCTTATTTACTTTGCCAGATTGTAGAGGTACAAATAAGTTATAGACCTACCTTCTCAGGCACCTTATAGCTTACCTCCTTAATCTGATTAAGGAAACAGTTTGTAATTACACAAAATATTTAAATAATAGTATAATATATAATGCCTTAAATGTCAAAAATTAATGAGAGTTATAAAATAAGAATACCACACTTAAATAATTACTGTTGAACAAAGAAGTATAAACCTCATGTACATAATTATTTGGTAGGAGTTAATTCTTTAAGAAAATTAACTGAAGTTAATTTAAGCAGAGATCTATACAAACATCCATACTGTAAGTGACTTGTGTTTGGTTTACTTGTTTGTTGATATTTGCTAAATTAAATATTCCTCAAGGAGGAAGATTTTTCTTCAGATAAAATGAACTGTTTTTCCACTTCCTCCTTTGCTTTCTCTTTTCTGCTGAATGTCTGAGATGGCTGTGTGAAATACATTTTTGTAGAATGTGGCCTAATCAGAAAGACACATGTACCCACAACTCTAAAGTGACAGAGAAAGTCATGTATACCAGTTATCTTTTTCCTTCCCAAGGAGGGCCCTTCTTAATCACACTAAACTGTATAAATCTGAAGGGGAAACATGTGGCAGACATCTGCTTTACAGTTCCACCTGGGGCTCTTGGCTAAGCAGGGTCCCTGAGTGTTACCCCAGAGCCCTCACCAGGGGTCTGCTTCTCCTTTATCTTCCTTCCTAGAAAGCCTCAGGAGCCTAGGTCACCAGGCATTTTGTTTTTGTGGTTATAATTGTAGTCTTGCTATCCAGATTCAGAATTACCTAATGCCATTTTCTCTGGCTCTCTTATTGAAGTGGGAACACATCTAAGGTACCATCATTTATTTATCACCTGAACTGATGAAATAAACTAACTGGTCTCTCCACATACACTTTCACACCATCCTATGCTTTATGCAAAGTGAACTTTTAAATATGTAAATCTGATCATGTCACTTCTCTGACTAAAACCTTTCTGTAAGGCCTGCATGACCTGGCTTCTCCCTGTATCTCCAGTCATACCTTGAACTGTTCCCTGCCCACTCCATCCCCATAGTTCAGATCAGATGTTCACTCAGAATCAACTTATGTTCAGAGAGGCCTTCCTTGACCTCCTAAGACCAGATCATGTCCCTCTGACAGATCTCAGAACACTCTATCCTCTTCTCACCAAAGATTTTACTATTTGCCTGTTTAATGGGTGTCTCTTTCCCCCTCCCTGTAGCCCAACCTGTTAGACTTTATATTCTGTGAGGGCTATTTGCTAACAATTATCTCCTCAGTGTTCATAGCACCTTTTACTTAGTAAACAGTCCAGAATTTATTTTGAATGAATGAAAGAATAATCTACCAGTTAACCTTTGCTTTTACTTCTTGTCTGTACAAGCTTCCTAATTAGATTGTGTAGCATGCATAGTCTGCTCATGACCTCAGGAAACTTGATTTCACAGTTAACCTGCTGAATTATCAGTAGCTCCATTAAAAAAGTATGAAGTAGGTGCTATAACTATCCCTATTTTATTGATAAGGAAAATAAGGCTTAGCATAAACTGAGAGCTTGACCCCTTAACTGGTATGCACATCACATTTGTCCTAAGTTTATGGTTATAGGGTCTCCAGTGACGACAAGAGTCTGGATGAATCCCTAATTCATGTCAGAAGTAACCTTCTGAGATGATGATTTTGTTATCTTAAGATTTAGAACTGATAGAATGTTCCTAATCTGAGATGACTTATTTTTCTTATACACAAAAGGAAATGGAGGTTCTTATTTAGTAGGGATTAGGAGTCAGGTTTATTAGACTTTAGAGTTCCGGCTAAGACTTCTTAGATGTTGCTGTGAGGAGTAAAATTTTCCTTGACGCACACACTCTCTGACAACCTCACACTCTGCAATGGAGAGATGCCTAGAGATCCATGTATTAATAGCTATAAAGATATTCTAATAAATAAGGTTCTCTTAATTTTAGATCACATAGTAGCTTCCAATCATAGTCACCATCATCACTACTTGATTCATTTTTGTAAAATGAGGCATCAATAGAAAGTTACTAATACCCCAGTTAGCCCCGAGACCATAATTCTGTATCAACTATTAGGAAGACGCCTATTTCTTAGCCTTATTGCATGAAAGCCACAGATGTCAAACTAAGATATTAAGAAAACTTGTGGAATAATAGTAATGTTTTGGAGCTATCAGACCAAAGAGTCATGTATTTTTCACTTTCTTTATAGACAGGACAAAGTATTATAACTTTCAAAGATGTGAGATTTAGGAATTAGATTGCTTTGATTCTTAAGGACTTTAAGCTTTCTTAATATTTTGAGGAAAACTTACTGAGAGATATATTGTTTATGACACACCCAACCTTGGCTAGTCTAAGGTACTAGAATATATCTCACACTCTGCCACATGACATTCTCTCAAACCCTGGACATAAAATAATTTATATGTGTGTCAAATCAGGTGAATTCACAGTCCTAAATTGTTCTCTGTAGTTCCCTTCTAGACTTTTATATGGATGACAAGATGGGCTTTCAAGTCATGCAGACCTGAGTTTGAATCTTGAATTCAACCCCTTAATGAGCTGTGTCACCTTGATCAGTGAGCCTTAGATATTCACGTCTAAAATATGTGTAATAACTTTGTGTAATTTTGAGATTAAATCAGATTAAACTTCTAAAGGGCCTGCCATTGTGCTAAACAGACTCAAAGTGGTAGCTACTACCTCAGAATGTTGCTTTTCTCTCAAATTGGCACTTCCTTTTTACTCAGAATCAAATTATATCTTTCTGACCCTAAGATTTGGTTCATAAAAACCACAGTGGTGATCAGGTAGGAGTTGTATTCCAGGTATTTTTTAGATACTCATTTTAGCCCAAATATATTAGGAAACATATTAGCAGCAATAGAAGTGATGGGTATTCTGTTACAGTGAGACACAAAGGCCTTCTCTTTCACAATTTTCATATTCCTGATTATTTCAGTATCTAGTCATTCTGGTCTTACCAGTTAAACAGACAAGAACCATTTAACTTCTATTTGTCTTTTCCTCTCCACTATATAGGAAGTCCTTTGGATCCTCACTTAGTACTTAAAGAGCTCAGCCCCTCAGTACATAAATCTGGCTTTCCATGTGACCATCCCATTATTAGAGCCTTACGGGGCAAAGCTAGTCATAGGAGTTACGGTATTTTCCATCTCAGGTTTTCCCTTCCCTAGAGAGATTATCCTCATACCTATTGTATGGGGACTAGTTGGAAAGACATTTGGCCATACACCTATCAATAGCTTCTCTGGCATAAATACTATGAAATAATCTAATTTTAAAAATTCTTTCTGTTTTGAGAAAACAGAGCTTTTTCTGCTTTTTAAAGTCAATTATATACTTAAGAGGCAAGACATCCTGGACTTGTGGGCATAACCTGTATCTGCATGGCTTCAGGATAATTACTGATTTCATACAACCATTTCCTTTCCCTTTCCCTCTCCCTTTCCCCCTTTTCCTCTTCAATTGCCCTTTCCTATGAAAACCATTTTTTACTTAGGCCTGCTTGTCTGTTAAGGATCTCTATTTGGTCTTCTGAGCTTGACCTCACTTCCTACCTTCTGATTAAAGAACTACATAGTCAAAGACTGTAATAATAAGACAATTAGTTCTACCTTTGCAGAAATCCCACAATTTTCTGAACTCTGACAGCTATTACATATTCTATTCCTTTTCTCTGTTGTAGTCTAGATTGAATGCTCTTGAACAACATTCTTTCTGTCTCTGATCCTTAAACATGATTAGTAAAAGAATTCGACCTGACAAAAAAGAGTTGCTTAAAGAAATATAGTAACTTGCCTATCTTTGATTTAGCCTGAACTTAAAGGCTCCTCCTGATAAGGTAGAGGCAGCCCTTGTACTTTCTCTAAGGAAATGAAAAGGCTTCCTGTAGTGAAATGGGTTTGTGAGGGAGCCCCACGGAAAGTGATCAGTAAATGTGTTGAATGACTATTGCATATCAAAATTTCTTTACATCTGAATGATGCCAGGTCACAGTATTTTTTTGTTATTTTTGTTGTTAATTTTTCAGACTTTTTGAAAAGACCTCTAGAGAGTTACGTGAAAAAATTGAAAGTACCAGTTCATGTAATTCGAATGGAACAACGTTCTGGATTGATCAGAGCTAGATTGAAAGGAGCTGCTGTATCTAAAGGCCAAGTGATCACCTTCTTAGATGCTCACTGTGAGTGTACAGTGGGATGGCTGGAACCTCTCTTAGCCAGGATCAAACAAGACAGGTAATTTTCTGGAGTCTGTAAGTTTGTTTTCAATGCATGTGTCCTAAACTCTATGTTAAGTTGCAAAATTCTGTGTTTTTAAATAAATACAAATATAATTTCTTCTGAAGTTCCTTTAACATACCCACGAAAAGCACTCTTAAATATGAAGACCTTCTTCTAAAGTCTGGAAGGAATGTTTGCAAACTGTCTTGTTAATGAAGCTAGATTAGGAGGTATGTTGTTAAGATGTATACACACACACACACACACACATATACTCTGCTCAATAAACAAGGAGAACAGATGGACAATGAACTCAAGGAAAGTAGGATAAAACCCTTTACCTGTCTCTACTCTCTAAGGTTAACACTAGGGCAGGCAGGTCATCTCATCTCCATCTACATCCTTACTGGAACTGTAGCACAGCAAGAAGTGGAAGGGGGTGGGGAGATAACATGTTACATCCTGAAATGCTTAATTGTATATTGAAAAGCACTATAATTTTAGATAATACAGGAAGAGCATTGGGAGCCAGAGGTGCCCATGGTTGTAGACTTTCATGATGCACATTTTGAATGATAGCTGTAATTGAAAAATAAATTTGCTTTTATGATTTTAGGAAAACAGTGGTATGCCCTATCATTGATGTGATCAGTGATGATACTTTTGAGTACATGGCAGGTTCTGATATGACCTATGGTGGATTCAACTGGAAGCTCAATTTTCGCTGGTATCCTGTTCCCCAAAGAGAAATGGACAGAAGGAAAGGTGATCGGACTCTTCCCGTTAGGTAATTCATTTGTCAAACATTTCCCCTAGAGTGTTATTGGCAGGAGATTATGAAGCTTTGGGAATCATGTTATAAGGATTATAAGTATATTTTGAGAGACATGAAGTATTTGTGTATCACATATGTAATTAAGAACCATCTTTCACAAATATATTATTTTTCCTCATCAATTAATAAAATTAGAATTTTTGATTTATATAAACCTAGTGTATGTGAGAAACGGTGACGTGCATGTTCCTTCATTCCTATATGAACAACGTTTTGTAAATCCATCAGATTTGTGCTTTAATTCACTTGTTAAGGATAATAACATTTAACTTGAATCAACCTGTCCATTAATTGTGTTAGTATGTGAAAATATTACCTAAAACTGGGTC
Organism: Rousettus aegyptiacus; assembly: GCF_014176215.1. Taxonomy (NCBI): domain Eukaryota; kingdom Metazoa; phylum Chordata; class Mammalia; order Chiroptera; family Pteropodidae; genus Rousettus; species Rousettus aegyptiacus. The sequence continues at coordinate 66,599,132 of NW_023416287.1, forward strand.
CCTGCCCCAGGATGTAAGATTTTAAATTTAGACTTTTACTGTCTGGATGATAGCTACTGACAAGTAAGGTTTTAAAAAGCTTGCTTTAAATATATTTTTTTAAAAAAACAAACAACTAGAATTGACAAAAATATAAAAAAGGGATTTCTGTTAGTTTTTTTCTTTTTTCATTTAGTCACATATAGATTTTTCTTCAGAAAGGGGTAAAAATCTTGCTATTCAGAACCTTTAAATTGAGACCTTGAACTTTCTGAGCCATCCTAGGATTTGTTCCGTTTGCTTCAGCCTGCTGCTTCTACAGTAACTGAGAGTTCCGTTAATACCAGGTCTTTTGGGTTTTCCCCATCCCAGATCTCCCTTCACTTAAATTCAAGTCCAGTTCTGGCAAAGTCGAAGACAAGTTTCTCTAATCCTAATCTCTGTACCCCTAGCAAACCCGAGTGTTTTCCTAGTAAAAGGACTTTTCCCACTCTTTTGCTGACTGTTCAAATCACCGTGCAAACCAGGGATTCCTAAACATTTTGTAAATGACGGACTTTGAAAAATCTGATAAAAGCTATGTGTATTCTCCAAGGTGGGGAAGGTGCAGTGCAAATCATATAATTCTAGGAAATTTATAGATATCCCAAAACCCAGGTCAAGAAAACTCTGTACTGAATGATAACTCTGGCTATTGGCCTATTTCTTTTGACCCTAAGATATTAGATTTTCTTTCTTTCACTTTTCTAAAATCAAATAAGTCCTAACTTTTTTTGTGGAAACAAAACTGTATCTGCTGGAAAAGCAAATGTGCACAGAATGAGTATATTAGGGTTACAGAGGTGGCCAGTTCATCCTAAAATATGATCTCCATAGTGTCTTCTTCCTTAGAATTTATTTTCTCCTACTCAGAGTCTGTTTTTTCTCCATACTCATCCTTAAAGGAAATCAAACGTTTGACTGGTATGCATTTATTTAAGCCCCCTTCATTATTATTTCTCTGCTTAAGTCCACCTATTCCTACCTGCTCTGCATACCTGGGCCATGTTTAAATAAACTGGGCTTCTCTTTAGCAGAGGGTATACCATACTTGGTGAGGATGATGATCTTCCTAGAAAGAGCATATTTTTGTTCTATACTTGAATTTATTTTGTATTTAAATGTTCCTATTAGGTATAGGGAAAGGCCCCATTGTTTTCATACTATTTAATCTTATATTTTTGCAGTGTTTGCTGCCCTTCATAACCTCGCCTGTTAGAGTTGCTAACATGAGTCTAGTTGGTTAATATAGTCAACTGCATTTATGGTTGTTTATGGTTGTTAGGAACTATGGAGTGTAGGTACACACTCAGATGGAGAGGATTACAAGAAATGTCTTCAGTGTAAGGAGTTTCAGGGAAACTCAGGGCCCAAGGACCAGGTAAAGTACTAAAAATATGAAGAGCCCTTGGGACTGGGTAGGGAATGAAGTCCATGCAGAAGCTGTGACAACATGACTAGAGTGCAGGTCATGTCTAAAGACCAAATAACATACCAAAAAACAAAGTCTCTAGGGGTCTGTGAAAGTTTTTAAGGAGTATGAGAGTAAGCATTTATTCCATAGGTAGAAACAGTTTTAAAGCTGCTTTTTAGAACAAAAACTAATTGCAGTCTTTGAATTGTTATAATTAACTGTATAGTATTATGATTGACTTTCAGAACACCTACAATGGCAGGAGGTCTTTTTTCAATAGACAGAGATTACTTTCAGGAAATTGGAACATACGATGCTGGAATGGATATTTGGGGAGGAGAAAACCTAGAAATTTCCTTTAGGGTAAGTTCCCTTTGAAAAAAGTAGTCTTCTATTTAACTTCAAATATAGATATGCTTTGACTGTTACCGCTAAATTAAAAAAGTGACTGGTATGAATTTAATCAGACTTCAGAGCCTTTGGTGATACTATTATGGGTTCATTATAAACTATTTTAAGCAAATAAGTCAGTTAATAATGCACCTATAAAACTTATACAAGACTTATTTTTTTTTAATTTCTGTTATTTTCAAAGAAGTAATTCAAATTCTAAAAACCAACGAAAAATAACTTGTAATTAGTATGTGCTACTTTGGTACTTAACCACCGAATATGTAATTTCACTTTCTGTAATAGGCTTTGTTCTTCTGGTATGAAAATTTTTCTCATACAAAACCTGGTCAACTTTACTAGCATAATATTTTTCAATGAAAAGGCAAAAAAAAAAATCTGAAATTACTCCAATTTAACCCAGTGGACCTTGAGTCTTATGCATTTCACATTCACTAGAATCAATACATTATTTAAATGACATTGTGTATTTCTGAAAATAATCAGTTTTTAGACACATAGCTTAAAGTGGAAACCATACTGAACTGCACTGTGGTCTAAACCAGCTAGCTCATTTTGTTTGTAGTGGATCTCTTTGCCTTCTTATAAAAGGAGAGGTTTGGACTCCAGATCATCTTGGAGAACTTATCCAGCTTTGCCATTTTATGAACCTGAGAAAATGTTAAAATAGACACAAAATCATAACTTTTCAAAATATATTTTAAGTAGTAGATTTTTAACTTATGGAAAATGTATTTTGGAAGGAACAAAAGGATAATTGCCTTAAATTAAGGATGTCAAAACAATGATCTGTCTTTATCCCTTTTTTGGTTTTTTGCTCACAGGGACAACAAATTGTGGTATTGCTGTCTCACTAAATGACTCATGAGAGATCCAATTTAGATTCCTAGGTTCTGTTTAACTTACAGGCTATGACACAGGTTTGCAGAAGAAGGAATAGATAGGACTCTGGCTGAATACCTCGTGGTCACTTTTTTTCACCATGAACCATGTTAATAAATACACTATACATTATATATGCACAATGCAAAAAATGTAAACATTTCATGAAACAGTATGTCCTTGTTAGCAAGAACTGGTTGCAGTTCATCAAATCTGAATTTATGATCCTTATATGAGTCATGGCCTGCAGTTAGAAAAATATTGCTCTAGACCTCATGTCTTTTCTGTATTTAGCCTTTAACCTGTCTTTTCTGAATTATAACCTTGAACAGTTTGCTCCTAAGGAAACACTGGCTTTGTGACCAGGTAACAGGAGCTCCACTGTATGCCTTGATTCTGTGAAATTCCAAGTCTGAAACTCGATAGACATGAACAGATTTTTTAACTATCAGTGTTTAAAACCAGTCCTCTTGGATATTGTTTTCAGATTTGGCAGTGTGGAGGAACTTTGGAGATTGTTACTTGCTCACATGTTGGACATGTGTTTCGGAAAGCTACACCTTACACATTTCCAGGGGGAACAGGGCAAATTATCAATAAAAACAATAGACGACTTGCAGAAGTGTGGATGGATGAATTCAAGAATTTCTTCTACATAATTTCTCCAGGTTAGCATTATTTGGCATCAGAAATATAAAACTAACTTACTTGTCCCTTATCCTAATGCATTGAGGATAGGTGAGAAGGGATGGAAAGAGGCTTTGAGCAAAGGCAAAACGCCTATCTCATAAGTCATTGTAAGGAATAAATGAAATCACACACAGTATTAAAAGCACTTAGAATAATGCCTGGTATATTAATAATAATAAATTATCCAGGTCAGTATTGCAGAAATTATTGTTAGTCCAGGTGTTATCCATGTGTGTGGGGTTTTGGGTTTTATCTTTAATTTTTTTGTAACATAACTGCAACATTTTATGTTGATATGAAAGTGTTAAATATCTCAAGGTAAGCGCAGAACCCCTGTACTGTGCCTCAGGGGACTTTTCTCCAGGAATTATTCTTTGCCCTTCAGAATTTTGTGGGAATAGCTGTTCCGTTAGCTATAAATCTGCCTGACATTACCATTCCATTCTCATGTTTAAATTACCACAAAACTGTCAGGTGGCAAAGTATACAATTCAGTGAGTTATTGAGAGAAACCTAACTGGGAATAGTTAATTGTTCTGTTTAATATTTGGGCAAAATCTTGATTTTTTGTTTTTGCCATAACATTAAATTTTCTGATTCCATATATTTGTAATACTATTAGCATGTATATCAGTCTCACATAATTTTTTTAAAAAATACATTATTTCCTTGTTTTTTACTTTGAGAGGTAGATTTATGGTATAACACTTGTATAGTCACATATTGCCACAGTGGTACCACTTTTCCCATTCATCTGGCTTATTAGATATAACATATAAATAGAATCGTGTTTCCCAATAGAACAGTAATTCACTCATTACCTTTAACAGGTGTTACCAAGGTAGATTATGGAGATATAGCATCAAGACTTGGTCTGAGACACAAACTCCAATGCAAACCTTTCTCTTGGTACCTGGAGAATATTTATCCTGACTCTCAAATTCCACGTCACTATTTCTCTTTGGGAGAGGTAAGAAAAAAAAGTATTCTATGTGGTTATTATGTTCTCACTTATCAAAATCAATAGAGGTTAAACTTCCAACAAGGGAATACTTGCATATTAAAATGACATAACCTCAAGGGTGGGGAAGTTCTTGTTAGTTGACACAGTCAACTTCATAATTTGAAACCTTGTTAATTTTTTATCATTTTATATTTTATTAAAATAAGAATGCTCTACTCCTAGCCTTTCACAGTTAGACTCTTGTTACAATATATTGTCTTCTTTGATAGACTTCTTATTTCAATAAACTGACCCATTTAGTTAAAACCATATACTCTTAAAGCTAATGTGCTAGTGTGTTAATTAGCCTGAATCAAAGCTCGAGGACCTTTAAAGAAAAATTATAAAGAACTGATGAGGAAACTTGAAAGACCATTTATAATTAATTATTTTGGGCACTCATTTTTTTCTCTTTGGGAGTTCTAAATCTCAGTTTGGGCAGGAAGGTTAGAAAGAAGGTTGGTAAGCATGTTTGTTTCTGATGATAGACTTTAATTATTGTTCTTCAAATTCAGGGAGCAAATTTTCTTGAAACCTTAAATAAATAATGTGCTTAATAATACTTACAATTAGTTAACACAATTAGGTGTGCTTTGGAGTTTGGCCTTTGCATCTTTATGGGTGCCCATAATATAGGGTGTGGTGTGAGACAGACTTATCTTCTTAACTTCTGGTATAACTACCCAGGTAGTCACAAGAAACTCTTGTGCCCCTCTTCCACAGTATACCTAAAACATCTGTAGCCATACATTCTCCCTCCTAGCCAAAACTGTACTCAGTGTATAGGAAATCCAAATAGTCCTCTTTGGCTCAGGAGTCTGATCAAGTCAGGGATTCTTTTAGTTCCCTAGAACTCCCATAATAAAGTACCACAAACTATGAGTGGCTTAAACAACAGAAATTTATTATCTCAGAGTTTTGAAGACTAGAAATCTTTGAAGACTAGAAATCTCAGAACAAGGCATGAGCAGATTTCATTCCTTCTGAGGTTTGTGGGGAAGAACTATTCTCTGCTTCTCCCTAGCTTCTGGTGGTTTGCTGACAATCTTTGGTGTTCCTTGGTGTGTAGAAACATCACCTTCATCGTCACATGGCATTCTCCTGTGTGCCTGTCTGTCTTTTAATTTCTCTTTTTTGTAAGGACTCTAGTCATGTTGGATTAGGCTCCACCCAAATGACCTCATTTTAATTTGATCACCTCTGTAAAGACCCTGTCTCCAAATAACATCACATTCTAAAGTACCAGGGGTTATGTCATCATAAGAATTTGGAGGGGAGTGGGACACAGTTTAACCTTTAATAAGGATTGAGCTAGTTGGGACTGGGTTACAATTTTAGGAAGCCTCAGCCCACTTCTGGCTCACGTGTTTCTTAGGACTGGTCCTCCAAAGCTTTTTAATAATGGCGTGCAGGGGTCTCTGTATCCTCAACCCTGAAAGTTTTACCTGAGGTTTTGAAAATAGTACTTTAGCATTCCACCTTGTTCAGTGGGGACACTAGTTAATTTTTGCAGGTCTTCTTTCTAGCAGGAATTTGTCTCCTAAGCACCAGGGATTGTGGAAGATTTCATTCTGCCTTTCCAGCCCCAGCTTCCTGCTCACCCAGAGCTCAGCAAATGTTTCATCAGGAAAATAGCCTTGCATTTGGGGCTTAATTTTTAATTTGTCATATGACCAAAACACCACTGTGCTATTTCCCAGAGAAAAGGTGTTTGGGGTCACACCCTGTTCTCAGCCTGCACTATCAGCAAATGTTCTTATAGAGGAAGACAACTGATGATTGTCAGCTCTCACCTAGCAAGGGCTCTTCCCTCTCTGGAATTATAGCACACTTCATCCTAATTGCTTTCATAGCTCTCCAGCAGCCTCAGAACCAGGACTTTTGTAATTTAACTGTTTTTCCCCCTAGCTGTTGGAGCATAAGTTTTGGGTTACTATGTCCTACTGAGAAGCAGTGTTTCTCCTTTTTTTCTCTACTACAGTATAATAATACCCCAAACCGGTAGGCCATGAAGATTCTAGGTCTCATTTCTTACAATCTAACTTTCCAAGGTCCCCTTTTTTATTTATTAGATCAAGACAGTGATTTTCAGTTTTCTGGTCACAACCCAGGAGTGGTTTATAAATCATTTTAGCTGCTTATGACCATCAGTTTTTTAACAGTCTAGAATACATTGCTTATAGTAAAGGAATTTTGTTTTTACTGGGTCGAGCTATAATTGTCTTTTAATTATGAGACTGACTTTTAGAAAGCACATGAAGCCAAATGGGAAAACAACAACTCCTGTGAGAGAGTGATAGGACAAGATTTCCTTTTTTAAGTCACAGCACCAAATGATACGTGTGGACAAGCCCTATCCCAGGACTGAATCTTTCTGACACTCAGGAAAAGTCATCCCCCAGTCTTTAGAGGGTTGTCACCTCTTAATTCCTTTTATTCCTCCAACAAGTATTTGAGTACTGTGTGATAAGTACTGTTTTAAGTACTGGGAATATAGCAGTGGAAGAAATAAAGCCTCTGCTCTTGTGGATCTTACAGTCTCTGGAAGATGACAGATTTTTTTAAAAAAGTATATGTCAGGTGGTGGTAAAGGCAGAGGGGATAGAGAATCACTGGTGGGTGTGAGTAGTGGTGCTCTTTTACGTAAGGTAATTGAAAAAGTTCTATACGAGGTGATTTTTGAGCACAGCACTGAAGGAAGTGAATGAGCAAGCCATATTAATTTCTGGGGAAATTTCTAGGCACATTCCAGAAACAGCAGAGAGGCCTGTGTCTGGAATGGAGTGACAAGGGGAAGGGTAGTACAAGATAAGGTCAAGACCTAGTGAGAATCAAATCACATAGAGCTCCTAGGCCATGGTAAGAACATTGGGTTTTATTCTGAGTAAGACAGGAATCCATAAAGAAATACAAGCAAACTTTCATTGGAAAAGCATCAGATTGCCTGCTATGTCAAGCAAAACTGTTTGGAAACAAGAGGAGAAACTAGTGTGTGGGTGAAAGGAAAGGAATAGTCAAGGATTATATCATAATTAAGAGTTAGCCCGAGAAACTGGGGCAGTGAGGTTGGCATTGCTGAAAAGGGGAAGCCTATACAGCAGGTACAGAGGCATGAAACAGTGCTGTTTGGGACGTGTTAAATTTGATCCAGGTAAAGATACTGGGTAGGCAGCTGCATTAAAAAAATCTGCAGCTCGGATGAGAGGCTGGGGATGGAGGTCTAAAGTTAGAGGTTGTTAGTATGTAAGTGGTTTCTAAAACCACAAAACTTCATAAGATCACCTTGGGAAGAATGAATGTAGATGAAGAAGAGGGGAGGGATGAGGATCAAGCCACAGAGAACTCCGCAGTTTAGAAATGAGGAAGATGAGAAATCAGCCCAAAAGACTGACCACTGAAATAGGAGAAACAAGGAAGTGATATCACGGAGACTAAGTGATGGACTTCTTTCAAGAAAGAGGAAGTGATTGACTATTGATTGCTACAGAGAAGTAAGACAAGTACTGAGAATTGGTCATTGGATCAGCAAGGGAGTAGTTGTAGGTAGGTTCCATCTTACTGTGTCAAGAGGGTTCCAGTGGAGATTGGTAGGGACAAAATCCCCGATAGCTTCAAGGGAGATAGGGAGAAAGGGAAGTGGAGATCACGTGTGTAGACAAGTCTTACAAGAATTTTGTTGTGAAGAAGAGCAGAGAAATGGGTGGTAGCTGGAGAGGAATATGGGGTTAAAAAAGGGTTTTTTTCTGGTTATTTTTGCTTCAATGAAACTGTGTGCTCATGCAAATGACCCAAAAGATAAAATGTGAAGATGGTAAAAACAAACCACTGATTGCAAGAGTCATGTGGTAGTCAGATGGGACGGAGAAGCCCCAGGTTACAAGTAAAGATAGGGAGGTGGGTACAAGGGGAGAAGGCAGTTCATCCATTGCAATAGGAAGGAAGGTAGAGGGAGTGGGGACTTGTGCAGGTCAGTTGTAAATTTGGGAATAGAAACTGGTATTTTGTGGTGGAAGTGTAAGTTCTCTGATTACTTGTTTTGTCAGGTGAACACACTGGTAAGAGTAAAGAGGAGGTATTGGTGATGGGGGTTTGGAGGAAAGAGGGAGAGATGTAAAGTAGAAACATAGGTTATGGGTGAGCGAATAGATCACAGAAGGGACTGGATGGTGGTGAGAGTGAAACCATTTGACCTGGTTGCATTTTCTCCCGTGCTAGGGCAAGCACAGACTCTCGTGTTCATTCTTAGTAGTAACTGAGGCTGCTTCAAGGTTGAATGCGTCCTACCTCTGAACTTTGTTGTGCTTTAAGGAATTCACTCTCAAACAAGTGAGGAATATGCAGCGTTTCTTGCATCATTTATGAGCATCTGTTCCCTTTTCTGTAGCCTCATTCTAGTCAAGAAAGGCCTGGGGAGGGTGATGTGCTGTGGGAAGATTTATAGCAGTTGCTCCTATAACTTGCCTTTACAATAGAGAATGAAAAATAGTGTTTTTTTACTTTGAACTGACCCAGTTTGGGATCTAGGAGGCATTGTTAGCTGGGCCAGAATATAGGCATATTACAAAGAACCATTTGTCTAACCCATGTAGATGATTGCCAAGGCAAACTTGCCTTCTACCTGCCTCTTGGCAGCTAGTTTTCTGTATAAGAAACAGATTTAACCCTCTGTGGCCTGCTTGTCACTGCCTTATTAACTAAGCAGCTGGTCCTAAGCTTATACACCTTATAAACAGGCCACACTATCCAGGTGAAACTGATTTCTGGTGCCGGGTTGTTTTCGAGCACCTGCCACAGTGCAGCCAGTGATCTTAGGCTTGCGATCATGGTTCCACTTCAGTGAGCCTTCCTTCACTAGAGACTGGATTTTAGCCTTTCAAGGATATTTTGTCATACTTAAAGGGCCTAGGGGAACTTGAAATAGGATTTTAGAGTAGAAAGGGAAATTAAAAGGTATAAATTTAGTCTCTGGCTTCACTGAGTCCAACTCTCATAGGCTCCTATAGGACCTGGAACTGAATAAATGAGTTTCATTGTGATACCCAATAGTTGTTAATCGAGATGAGTATTCTAAACAACCATCATAGAAAGCAAATAATCCAGACTTCTGATGTGTAAGCCAGTTTTTTGGACTGACCAATTAGATCTGATCAGTCCAGGTAGATCTGATTACTTCTAAGATTTAGTGAGCCTGAACTCCATGTCAAGTACCAGTCTGAGTGCTTTACAAATATTAACTCATTTTATCCTCACATCAACACTGAGGTTTAGGTGCTGTTATCCCCACTTCACGGTAGGTAAATTGAGGCATAAGTAAATGGTTTAAGCTTGAGTTAGGTTATAGCCATAAAATGGAAGAAACAGGATATGAACACAGGCAGTCTGGCTTGAGAGCTGTGTTCTTTAACACTCGTACTTTCTCATATCTAACCCATCTTTACCTTACGTCACAGAGTAAAATAGCAACTTCAGTTTCCATTATACTAGATTCCAAAAATCCTTTAACCGCTTATGTTGTCCACCCTAATGTAGGTACCAAGAGATTCTGGAGGAGACTATAGCAGAAATTAAGAAATTTAGGCTCTAATTGCCTGTTTCCCAGGAATGAGTGTATTCACAATTATTTTCAACTCTTAAGGTCAAATATAGTATTTTAGTGATAGCTGTGTACACCTAAGTTGCTACTTCAGAGGAGCTGAAGAGTTACTAATCTGTGGATAAGGAAGGGAAATGGACAGTTATTCTGGACCTATTATGTATCAGTTTCTTCTAGGGCTCTGTCTGTATGTGTTACATCATTGAGAGATTTCAGCAAACCTGAAAGAGCATTATCCCTGTCTTACAGATGAGAAAATGAGGTTCCCATAGCAATATTTCTCAGTTACTGTGTAAAGAGTGCTGATGCCTGAGGTTCCTCAAAGTGCTTAATTAGAAAGAAAGGCGGGACTTAATTTTGTCGCCAAAAATGTTTGGGAAATACTGCTTTTTACATCCTGTACCACCAGTCCCTACCGCTACCAATAGTCACAGCATGTAGTAGGCTTTGAGAAGTCTTTCAATATTAAACCTATTTAAATTTAACCCACTATTTCCCAAACCTTTGATCACAAAACCTTTTTTGGTGGCACTTGTGTCCATACATGGCTAGACACTGTTGTTCAGAACATGGTCTGGGGAATCACTGTCTTAAAGTACTGATCTGCCAAGATCTCATGGCTGGTAATGGTAGAGTTGGGAGTGAGGCCCAGGTCTGCATGTCCCCAAACCCACTCTCAATTCTGCGCATCTGCCTCCACACACCTTGAAAGTGTGGCTGTTTCCCCCTGATTACTCTAGTCCAGGTATTGCTGTGATTCAAGTAGAAAACTTCCTGCTTCTGACAACTCACCCTCTAGCATTCTCACGTTTGTAATGGTGCCTCCAACTGTTTTGGTTTGGCTCACTGGCAAGTCTGGCTTCATAAGCAAAGATGTGTTACTCAGTCGTAAACAAATACTGTAAAAAGGACCATTCGCCCGCTAACCTTCCCCCTTAACATTATTTAGATTCCTTAGGGCTTCTACTGATTCCAGAACGTATGAACTAAACTTGGGCCCTTCTGCATGCTTTTCAGCATGCCAAGGATGTGATAAGCTTCGTTAGAATGTTTCCACTCTGTCGTCATTGACAAGTTGCCCTCAAAAAAGGTGGAAGACTTTTTCCTATGTGTCAGCATCTTGTCCTGCATATCCAGCATAGTAGCCACTAGACACATGCAGTTATTTAAATTAAAATTCAGTTCCTCAGTCACACTAACCACATATAATAGTGCTCAATAGCAAGAAGTAAAAAGAAAAAAATAATAAAGTGCTCAATAGCCACGCATGGCTAGTGGCTGCCATATTGGTCAGTACAAATATAAAACATTTCCATCATCCAAAGTTCTGTTGGACAGTGCTGGAGACATTAACACAGATAGCCAACACAGGAGGTTATCCATCTATCTTGCCATCATTACACATTTTTCTCCCTGCCAAGGCCCTAACTTGAGATGTCCATATTTGCTTGTCAAACCTAGTGTTTTAAAAACAACTACTGTATATACTCTGATTATCTTTACTCTCAAATAATTTAGAATAGGTACATTCCTAAAACAACTTTCATAGGGCTGTGCTATATCACATTCCCAAACTATTCTCTCACTTATTTTCCTGTGGTGTTAGGAGAATATCAGGATCATATTTATATTCACGAGTATCTACTCTAGTTTAGAAAAATTTTATTTTTCAATAGCAAATCAATCTTTTAGTTTAAGGGTCCTTGATAATTTAGAATCTCAGTTGCCATTAGAGATCCTGATGATCACCAAGTACTATATTACCAAACAAGGGGACTTCTCTCATTTCTTTTTCCAAAATAGTAATAAGATATAACTTGGAATGCAAGTAAACTAGAAGGAATTGGTAATGCAATAAGACCACTGAACATCTTTGTTGATCCACACTATGTATATGCCAAAAGAAGGGACAGAGTCCTCTAAAGAGTGAGAGAACCCAGAAGTTAGCCTTTTTCTTAGATTAAACTTTAAATACTGTCTAACTTATCAGAAGGTTCCCGCTTTTTGTTTTGTTTTGTTTTAGTCCTACCATTTTTAGAAATACAATGTAGAAGTTTTCCTGACATTTAATTAGAACATCCATGCATTAGCCAGTCTTAAATCTTTCATGTCTTTTCTTTTGCCTTGATAACATGCCTGCACTTTGTCATTCTACATTTCTAAGTGTTATTTTTTTCAATAAATTTTTTGAAGTGTCAGATAGATATTGGATAACCTACTCCAGTACCTATTTGCATCCCAATATAAACCTGGGGGCAAGTATATGTCATCAGCTTTTCTATCTTCCAAACCTCACTAGAATAGCTGGTAATTGGTTACAAAGCCTTAAAGCTATTTGGAATTTGGATTTTGAATGTCTGATTCAACATTCTTAGAAAATGTTCCTAATTTTTTTCTTCTTCAAAGACTTTTCAAAGTTAACTCCCACCAAACAAACACATTAACTGACATCCAAAAGGACAGAATTGTTCCTAAAACTCACCCCTGAGTCATCCTTGTTTTTCATGTCCTTGAGAAATTAACTTACACATTCCTATCAGAAGAAAGGTGGTCTCTGAAAACTCTTCTCTAGCCATCCAATGTGTAGAATAACCACCCCAGAGAGCAGATGTCCCCTTCAGCTACAGAGATACCACATATTTGTTGAGCCAAACAATCTCATTGCCTTCAATGTTAAAGGCACCCAGGGACCAAAACTTCATCAGCCGCCCTCTTACAGAAGTTCCTGCATCACCTCAAATGTGTAGGACATCGCTCCAGGATTCCCCTGCATTTTAGGAGTGCTGTCAGGTCCCTGACCACCCATCTCAGCTAGGCCTCACTGGCCACATCTTGCTGATCAAGGTGCATTGTCACTCTAACAGTCAGTGGAAATCAGTGGTTTCTAATTCTTGGAAGAAATTCTACTCTTAACACCTTTGGTCAGTAGTGACCTTAAGGAATAGAGACTTAGATCTCTCATGTCAGAAAACAACCCCAAATTACTCACTGGAATGTTGGTAAGGATGGTATGTACTGTTACATACAAAACTCGTAGAACAATGCCTAGCCAGAATATGCATAATTTATTGGCTGTAATTAGCAACATCAACCATGGAAACAAAATAACTGTTTATTATAAGATAGTTATAGAGTGATAGAAAACCCTATTATATTTGGGGAGAATTGTATTAATTAATTTTGAGTTTGGTAAAAGGGAAATAATTAGGTAACCAAAAGGCCATTCCATATGAGAAAGAGTGAAACCGAGAGAGAAGACATTGGGTCTTCTCTCATCTTCTCTAATCTTTTCTATAGCACTTATTACCTTTCTTCAGCAACTTTTACGTCTATATTTGAAAGAAAAAAACTGGATGGACAATTTATAATTTTTTCCAGAAGTACAAGGACATAATTGTTTGATACAGATACATCTTGTCATAATCTGAATTATTTTTCAAGTAGCCATAATCATCAAATACCACAGAAAGATGTTTTATGCAATTTGTATCTAACTATAAAACCTTCTTTTTAGTATATGTGCTGCCAAAGTGAGCACTATAAAACCTTTTTAAAAATTAAATTCATTGGGGTGATATTAATAAAATTATATAGGTTTCAAGTGTACAGTTCAATAATAAGTCCTATGTATACTGCATTGTATGCTCACCATCCAAAGTTAAATCTCCTTCTGTCACCGTATATTTGACCCCATTTACCCCTGTGTACCTCTCCCCTCCTTTCCCTCTGGTAACCACTCAACTGTTGTCTTTGTCTATGAGTTTTTGTTTGTCTTGTTCATTTGTTGCTTTCAGTTTTATATGGCTTTTCAGTTTTAAAATCTACGAGGTAATAAGTTTATGAATTGAAATAATGGATTAAAAAATAATGTAAATTACATGGTTAAGAATTTCTGAATACCGCTATGATGTGTTAGACCCAGGGAAAAAAAGAACCCTGAGATTTCCATCTTGAGTAATTGGACAAATTTGGGGATTATTAACAAAAATAAGATATCAGGAGAAGAGGGGAATTTTTGGAAGAACGATAATGTTTGCTTTAGATAGCAGTTCTCAAGGTCAGGAGTGGAGTGGCAGGGACACATTAAATATTGGGATGAGGAAGTATCACCATTAAAAGGCTGGAAAATCCTCTTTTGAGGTTGATGGAATAGCCAGATGGAGGTGACTAACAATAAGGTGACAATGCAGATTGTTACTGTTTCTAAGTCTACTATTGCTAGACTTGGAAGTAGGTATGGATGCGTTGTCTCACCTAACCAGCAAAAAGCCAACATTATCTCCCAGTTACTGTTAGGAAATTGATCTCAGAAGGTTTGGATCATTTGGATTTAAACCTAATGCCAAAACCCCAATTTCTATTCTTGACCGCCTGTGAATAATATAGTTTTTCACACCTATGTCCTTGTAAATTAACAAGAAAAAAGAAATGCATCTGGGCTTGTTAGTGCCTTATTAAAATATTAGGAAAACATGTAGAGAACACATTTGTTTATCAAAGCGAATGGCTTATTTGTGGTTTTAATGTTACCCCTACTTTAATCACATAAATTACTTTATTTTCTATTTGCATGACATGACAGATAGAGCTTGTCACATATCTTCCTTCTGGCTCACTTGCTAGCAGTACCATCCATGGGAACAGATTTAGGACTTACAAATGTCTGTTAGTTTACAGTATGTTTTTAAACTGCAGTGATTAAGAGGAAATAAAGTATCAAGGGGGCATTGCTTAAAATATTTTCGTAATTTTTATGGCTGATGTAAATTCCTTTTATGTAACTGACAGATATCTAAAAAGGGTTGTGTTTGTACCACATCAGGCTTATGCTTCCAATTAAGCTCCAAACTCTAATTAGAAAATACCCACCACAAGTCTTCTAAGTCTTCAGAGTAATTGGCAAAACTAATGTCCCTTAATTTGGTGGTTAACAGTATCTATGGGCAGTTGTTAAATTGCTTTAAATTATTAAGCAAAGTAGAGTTTATTGAACTAAATACAAATCCTAGAAGAACATCTTGGGAAACTGAAAGAAATAATTTCTTAAAAGATTTTTCCCTGAAACACAGAAATTATATATAGAAACAGACCTTTCCAGACCACAAAATTATAAATAGCCAGACAGCAATTTCCCCCCACTAACTCAGAGCCCTTACCTCAAGAACTTGAAGTTGTTTTATAGTATAGTGGAAACTTTAGGTTGATTTTAATGTGTGTGTCTGCCTAGTTAACCTGTTTAACTCCTGATGTTTTATTGTCTCATAGATACGAAATGTGGAAACAAATCAGTGTCTAGATAACATGGCTAGAAAAGAGAATGAAAAAGTTGGAATTTTTAACTGTCATGGTATGGGAGGTAATCAGGTGAGTATGTTATTTTACCAAAGCTTTAAAAGGGATAATTTTTGGATTTGCTTTAATCTTTTTTATCTAATGATGTCATTCAAGAAATATTTTCCTATCTTTAAAGACCTTTAGGAGAAGGGAGCCTTCAGTCTAAAAAATAATGATTATTTTTTTAAATGAAACATTTGTAAAAGGACTCTTGTGAGAACTGTATTTACATTGCTGTGCATGAGATCTATTTTGCCACCTTTAGTGCAGCAGATGACAACCTTTGACAATACGTTTAGTATATACAGAGAACTCAAGGTCATTTTTCTTTTCTTCTGTAAAATTAGTGGTAGCTTTTCTGAGCCATTTATTCTCATTACATTAATAAAGTTCACAAATTATGTATATTGAAATACTTGTCTTTCCCTTCCAGATTATTGGGCATATAAAATGTTGACTAATTTTACTGTTAAAGTTTACATGCATGCATTTTTCAGGTTTTTTCTTATACTGCCAACAAAGAAATTAGAACAGATGACCTTTGCTTGGATGTCTCCAAACTTAATGGCCCAGTCACAATGCTCAAATGCCACCATCTAAAAGGCAACCAACTTTGGGAGTATGATCCCATGGTAAGTCATCTATTTGCATATAGGATAAAATATATAAAATTCTGTGCCTTTGGGTATATTTATATACTTTATAGCTAAAAAAATGAATTCTTGGGAAATTTGAACATAGATCAGCTTGTTCTTATACTTTAAAATCTGACAATGAGAAAAATAACATTAGTAAAATAAACATGTTTAATCACCCCAATAATTAAGTTAGGCTTGCTTCCAGTCCCTGTGTCCCTGTTGTCACTAAGTAGCCACTCTTCCCTCGGTGTCCTTAAGCTCTGCAGGCTAGCATGGGAGAAATAGAGCAGTAAGTAGGCTTTTTAAATTACTTAAACATTTAAGTAAAATGTGAGCTTCAATTAATGAAATTTCTCGGCTCGTAATGATTTTTTAGTGATAACAAAACTTTCCGTATTTATCTTTACTTTCCTCTGGAGCCTCTCTCTCTCCTCACCCACTGTATGTTGTACTCACTCACATACAGGCACTGCGAACATACTAGTTCAATCAAAGCATCTCCAGTAAGCCACTCCCTCTGGCCTCGTATCTGGCCAACCACCCAACTTGTGCTTTTGCTGTATGGTTCTGGAACCAGCACCTGCATCTTTAAGATGTCTTTCTCGGTTTTTTTTTGTTTTTGTTTTTTTTTTCCTGCTTACAAACACTAATGTTCTTCACATAAGGACAAACTTTTGTTCCTCTCTTGCTTTCTATAGACCATTCTACTTTTCTCCTGCATTTGTATGATGGTGAGTAAATGGCCAACACTTGTGCCTCCGGTATTTCAACCCTGGTTCCAACCTCAGCCTGACACTGTATGGAAATAGCTCCTGGATGCAAAGCTAGGAATTTTCCTGTCTCTTTTTCCTTAACTTCTCTATAGCATTTACTGTTGCTAAGCTGATATATTTAAATGCTCAGATCATTAGATCTGAGACAGGAGATTTATTTTGCTCTTTTTAGTCCAACAGATGACAGCCCTTGACAATACACTTAGTATATACAGAGAACTCAAGGTCATTTTTCCTTTCCTCTGTGTAAAATTAATGGTAGCTTTTCTGAGCCATTTATTCTCATTACATTAATAAAGTTCACAAATTATGTATATTGAAATACTTGTTTTTCCCTTCCAGATTATTGGGCATATAAAATGTTGATACCCTACTAGCATTGATTAGTCTCCACACCGAAAAAACTTGATTAAGGCAACTGGACAAACAGGTGACAGATAGCTAATTGTAACCTTTGAAGAGCAGGATAAAAGCTATAATTATCATTGCGTAAAGTCCACATGCAACGTAGAAAAGAAAATGTCACCCCCTGCCCCTGCTCTCTAGGTGTAACTCTCTAGATGCCCTACTATTGTTTCTTCTCTTAACTCTCTCTCTGTTCATCTGCTTGCCTCACTCTTCTTCATTCTGCCCCTTAAATGGAGATGTCCAAACTGTCTTTGATCTTTTCTCCCTGTACTGTGTCATATACAAACTTTGATCTACTTTACCTGTTCCTGAATATACCTTGTATACCCTCTTTGCATTTAAGGTCATACATATAGTTCCTTCTGCCTAATAAATCCTACCCATTCTTCAGGGCCCAGTTTTGACATCACTTCCATGAATCCCAGCCCAAAAATTATAATATAATTATAATTGTCTCTGACCCCTGTAATGCTGTGCTTCTTTGCAGTTATTTTATCTATCAGTCTTTTCTCCAGTATTAGATTTTTAGATCCTAGATGGCAGAGACCATGTTTTATAAATCCTGGGTCTCTCTTCACAGTGTCAAACTATAATAAAAATGTTAAATATAGCAAAGCTCAGTTAATACGACCATTGGAAATAGCCTCAATGTTCTGTTCCAGGGTTTTCCATGGTACTGCCATTTGGGGTGTAGCTGCCCCATGTACTGCAGGATGTAGAGTCTGACTCCGGACAGTAAGTGCCAGTGGCATCCCACAGTCATCATAACAACCAAAGTATTTTAAAAATTAAAAAGCCTCCCCATTACATGTTCATTGAAAAATGACAATATATCAGTTAGGTAACATAAAACCTCATTGTAGTAGCATAAACAAATCAGTCTTGGAGGTGAGTGGCTTCTGGTATGGAGTCAGTGGCACAGTGATGTCAGGGATAATATTGCTGCAATAACCTAGGCTTTTCATTGTGGCTACAAGATGCCTGCTGCAGCTCCCACTATCACACCCCTACTCAAGGCCAGAAGAGTAGAGGGAATGTTTTACTATCCCATGTATTGTTCTTTATCAGAAAAGCCAGAGCTTTTCCTGGATACCCCTCAGCAAACTGTGTTCTGTCCCATGGTCTAGAAATTTATCCCATAGTAACCCCCAGCTGCAAGGGAGGCTGGGAAAGCAGGCATTTGGTCTCCAGTTTTTATGGTGTGATGTGGCCACATTTGTTCTTTCAAAAGTAAATGACTAGAAATTTAAGGAGCTAGAGATGGTTTAGGCTTTAGGGTATTTAGAAAAAAACAGTTATGAGTGTAAAATTTTGAAATTTCTGGAGCACTTTGCAAAGCGTTTTCCCTTAGATAAAATTTTAGTGTTGCAGGCTGGGTTCTCCGAGCAGCAGACTCTGAGGTAAACGTTTAATGTATAGTAGGTTTTGTTAGGATGCATCCTTTAGATCAACACTCGTGAAAAGGAAAAGGAGAAGACAGTAGAGGGAAGAGTCAAACTGCAATGCAGGTCCCACAGGCTGAGCCAATTGCAGAGGGAGCTTCATAAAGGGGTGTCAGAGTTGTCCTGCCTCTGTCAATCAAAAAACATAGCAGTCTGGAAAAATAAAATATGTCTGTCAGTAATCTAATCTAAACTTGAAATCATGAAATTAACTTAGATTTCAAAGGAACCCTAGAAATAAAATCCAAGACCTGTTACCTGTAAATGTCAAGGCCCAAAATGGAAATTAATTGCCCAAGGTCACAGAGCATGTAAATAGTGTAAGTGGATCTCAGACCTAGGATTCTTAACCTGAGATTCTTTGCATAATAAAATACTTTGTTTTGTTTATATTATATTTTACATAGAATTTAAGATACCAGGCTCTTTTGCTTTGACTACTTATATCTGTTTTTTTTTCTGAAATAAAATGTAGATCTTGACCTAGTTACATCTAAAGAGTAGGGGCAGGAGGTGACAAATTTTCTTTTTCTAGGTTGCATATAGACTTTATGCAATGATAATTATAGCTTTTATCCTGCTCTTCAAAGGTTACAATTAGCTATCTGTCACCTGTTTGTCCAGTTGCCTTAATCAGGCTTTT
The DNA here is from genome assembly GCF_014176215.1 of Rousettus aegyptiacus. NCBI lineage: Eukaryota > Metazoa > Chordata > Mammalia > Chiroptera > Pteropodidae > Rousettus > Rousettus aegyptiacus. Next base: position 66,618,381 of record NW_023416287.1, read on the forward strand.
TCGGTGTGGAGACTAGTTAGTGATGACAAGGTCCTCTGCTGGGTACAGTAATGACAGTTTCTACAGTGACACAAACCATGGAACTCTGCACCTGCTGTCAGTAGCCAGGTCTTCTAAAGGGAAATTAGCCTCCTGAAATGGTGGGGATTCTGTCTTAATTTTGAGCAAATACCAAGAGCAGAGCAATAGCCTGTCTTTTTTATGTTTATTTTAATGAATCTAATTGAAATATACATTTGTAGAAATTGAGGTGAGAAAGGAGGAATTCCTCAGCTAAATTTTTTGTTGTTTAGTTTTTTTAATTATTATTATTAATACTCACAGTGGACCTGATGAAGTTTGACAGAAAAGCTTTGCAGGGCCTTCTAGAATATTTGAGGGGTTCTGTGACTAAACGCCTTGACAGCAAGCAGTGCACATGGGGACCTTCAGCTCTCTGTTCTACCAGATTGTGTTCATGGCTGCTTAGGATAATGCTAGGATATCGAGTTTTCCAACAGTGAGTACCATTTATTGAGAATTACCCTAAGTAGGCAGCACTTTCTGTACATTATCTTAATCTTTCTTCATAATAACTTTTAAGTATTTTTGTCCCCATTTTAAAGATGTGCAACTTGGGGCTCAGAGAGGTTTTTGCTCAAGGCCATGTACAGTCATGTACTGCATGTTCGAGTCAGTAGACCACATGTACAATGGTGATCCCATAAGATTATAATGGAGTTGAAAAATTCCTATTGCCTAGTGACACAGCCGTCCCAGCGCAACACACATGTTTGCTGGCATAAAGAAACCTGCTGCCAGTCAAATAAAAGTAGAGCACATACAGTTACATACCATACATAATAACAAATCTGTTACTGGCAGTTACTGGTTTATGTATTTAAAATAAAAAGTATAGGAGAATGTACTTTCTACACACACAGTTTGCTGTAAAACAGTATGCATTAACCTTATACATCTTGTGCTTACTGCATCCCTTGCTTGCATCATTTTTTCTTGTACTCAGTTTAATCTCGTTTTGTGCATTAATGTCCTGTGCAGGCTTGTAGCCTAGGAGCAATAGGCTGTGCCACGTAGCCTAGGTGCGTAGTAGGCTATACCGTCAAGGTTTGTGTAAGCACACTCTATGATGTTCACACATGACACACTCACCCAATGATGAATTTCTCATATTCCTATTGTTAAGCAGTACAGAACTTTAATTGATATGTGACAAATCTGAAATTTTCTCCAGAAACGTCTAACTGCAAAGCCCATTCTCTCGACAAGTAAACTGCACAGCATCTCATAAAAAATGGTTCTATTCTTATGCATTTATAAGAATTAAAGTATATAATACTGAACCTAAACTCAATATTGATGGTAAACTATGACATCTACAAATGTATACTGCCTTTGCCAGTTTCTACTTTGACCACAACACAGAATAACTGAAAGCTAAAATAGTTGTATTGTATACAGTTATTAGGTTTTAAGTTCAACTAAAAGAATTACGTTAAAATTGAGCCATAAGTAAAAAAGCAAAATAAATCTCAGATTTCAAAGGAACCCTAGAAATAAAATCCAGGACTTTGTTTTATACCCGTAAATGTCAAAGCCCAGAATGGAAATTGCTCATGGTCACAGAGCATGTGTGTTAATTAACATTTCACATTTCCTTATAGGTGTATATAACAATGATTAACGAAATTCCCACGCAGTTGCTTGAGAGTCCTTAACCTAATCAGGGTGCTGTATCAGATTCATTAGTGTGAGTCATGTGTCCTCTCCTTTTTAAATTATCCTAAAAATCAACATGGCAGTATCAAGTCTAGAATATGAACAAGTAGACAGTAAGATCTATAGCTGTCTATCAGCCAGTTATTAAGCTTTATAAATCTTATGATTGCTTCTGACAGAATTAACTTGAACAGCTTTATCATAGGGAAATTAAACAATTTTGAAATAGCTTTTTGAAAATAGGTTGAGGATTCTTCTAAATTAGGAACCGCTAATCCGATATTTTTAGGAAACTGAAGCATAAAAATAAAATTTCTCACAGTGTTACAGAGCTTATGGCAGAATTGGACTTGGAATTTAGGTCATCTTACTGCTCGTCCAGTACAGCCCACTGTATCCCAGTGCCTTTCTCCCTCACACATGCTGTCTTTACAGAGGTGCCTTTTCTCCATTGTTGTTTAATTTACATTACAAAAACAAAACAAAACAAAAAACCTTTTCTGCAGAGGAAGTTAATGTTCACCAAAAATGATGGTTGTGTTTCTGATCTGATTAATTTTATTTTCCACACTCGTGTTAAGACTTTTTTTTCTGTCACTTCCAGAAATTAACCCTGCAGCATGTGAACAGTAACCAGTGCCTGGATAAAGCCACAGAAGAGGATAGCCAGGTGCCCAGCATTAGAGACTGCAATGGAAGCCGGTCCCAGCAGTGGCTTCTTCGAAACGTCACCCTTCCAGAAATATTCTGAGACCAAATTTACACAAAAAGAAAAAAAATAAGGATTGACTGGGCTACCTCAGCATACATTTCTGCCACATTCTTAAGTAGCAAAAAATGGAAAAGTGCTTCCCTCTTGCAGGATGTAAGGTTTCTCAGCCATTTAAACAGACTCGTCTTGCTTCTCACTAGCTGTGAACCAGCCTTCCTGTCTAAGGACGTGCAGCTACCATGCAGTGAGACTGCACATTGATGTTTACAAGATTGAAAGAGGCTTTCGTCTAGAAACATTGTAAAGAATATTCACACAACGAAACAATCAACAAAGTGTGCTTTCTAGAAAGCTGCGCCTAGTAGGGTCGCTTGCACATCAGTAATTTCTGCTGAATGTGCTGCTGTAATGAAGAGATTTCCAGGATTTTTTTTTCTGATTAGAACTGGTAGCCAGTATATTAAATATTGTTATAAAGATATATGAAAAGAACTGGAACCAGATTCAGAATCATGAAAACATTTTTACAACAATTAAAAAAACTATTAAACAGGGTTTAAAGGAAATTAAAACAGAACTATGAGAAGTACAATTTGTTATAGTATATAGTATCAAATTTCTATATAGATTTTATACCTCAGTGGGGAAAAACAACTGATTCCAATGACATTCATTTTGTTTTCATCTGTGATAGTCATGGATGCTTTTTTATTTCTCCTTGGGGTGCTGAAATCGAGCTGGAAAAGAAAATGTTTCTTTGAACGTAGTTTTAATTGCTTTCTACCATTTTTAAAATTTGGTTTGTGGGCTGTTGAAATTGTAATTTTTAATTGCCTTCCAAAAATGGAGATTAAAAAAAAATGTTTCACGAACAAGTTAGATATTTCAGTTGCTCTTGGGTCAGCTGGCTTAGACTTTCACACACACACAGATTTCGTATTAGATTTTCAACTTAACTCAATTCAACTGATTATACTTAATACCCAAGATTCATACTACTGTACTACAGATTTGTTTTCACAGCAATAAATCTTCAGTTTTTGTTTATAATTCCACTCAACAAAGGCCTGCAGAAGTGATTTATTATTTGGGTATTTGGAGATGATACATTTGATGGTTTTTTTGAAAACTGTTTTCACTCCATACTCAGATGTGCTTCATTGTCAAGTGCATATTTAGATTAGGTTCTTGAATTGTAATGTTGATCTGCTGCTTTTTTAAAAAAATAAAATTTGACTGAAAATGTTTAATTGGCATTTTGTAATGAGTTAGTCAAAGAAGTGCAGCTATTATTCCATATTATTAATCCTGCATTTCTTCCCTAAATTTAACTTAGGTTAAATCGGTTTTCTTTGATTTATAACACTGCAAAATAACCTGAGTATCAGTTCAAGGTTAAATAGTAATTAAGTTTTAATCTCATATACAGAAAATCTTGTTATGACATTTTTCCTGATATATAAAGTAACTCATTGGCAAAAGTGCATATATTTTTCTTCCTATTTGTAAGATATTTAAATGATATTCTTTAATTATCAAAGACTCTCACTGCAGGCAGTGCTATTTCTTGTGCCTAAGAATGTTTCTGAAAGTTGCATCACTAATGATACTTGCCAAGTTGAGTGCATAGAAAGTTCTCAAATCCTATTCATATTAATCAATATCAAGCACATGTGGATACATTCGGGTGAGGGTATAGTACAGAATGCAGAAATTTTGTCCCCAGGAAATTTGAAATGAAGGAGGTTGTGGTTGGTATTTTTTTCCTGCTCCATGGGCTGTGTTAACTATCTTCAGTAGACCTAATGCTTGAATAAACCAGATGTCTAATCAATAAATTATTTTCATGCTCAGAATTTCAGGTTTTTGTACTCTAGCATAGTTTGGTGTTACTCCTTAATGTAAGCGGGCTTAACAGCAGTGTGAGTTAACGTTTTGTTTGTTTTTTAAGAAGGGGATGTGAGTGATTTAATTGATGGGTACTTTTAGAATCTGATAGATAATCCCATGGCCTTTATTTTTTTAATTAAAGAATTCCTAAACTTTGAAAATATAAAATATTCCTTAATAGTTGTGCCTTACATTGGTGTTATTTGAAGTTAAAATGAGTCCCTATTCATTATAGCCATTTCCAGATTAGGCAGTATGCTAATCACTCTATTGTAAATGAGACTGCGAAGAAAAAAATGAATGAAAAAGCAAAGGATGAAAAGATGGGACTATTATTTAACCAGTGAAGAATTCATAAATATGATAGTTAAGGATAATTTGAATTTCACAAATCTATCCACCCTGCTCCAATCCTAATCTGTTTTAATATGTCTTTCTGTTCTGATTGGCATTCTTGAAATATAGTACTTTGTTCACCATTCTGCAAATAAAGGACAGCACGTAGGCCATGTCCTCATTTCCCTATTCTATGTTCAGCTGAAAGACAGTGGTTCCTATGTCAAGTTTTGGTGCTCTTCGCATCTTTTAAGAAGTATTCCAAGAGCAAATTTAACTCCAGAAATACGTGTTCTTCAAAGGAGAAAGAAATTCAGAAGGTAGTGTTCCTGAGGTGATAACTATAAGAGGAGTTATATGAAGAGTGAATCACTTTTTACTCTGGAAAATTAGATGTATTTCCAGTTACATGACACTGCTCCCATTCTCTGAGTTCTTGAAGATTACCAAGTGTTTGCTTCATAAATCTACAAGAACTAATAATTTTGCAGGATATGAAACAAAACTCAAGTTGTCTATGTACTAGCAAAAACCATTAAAAATAAATTTTAAAATATTTATAATAGCATCAAATGTCTTGAAAGAAAGTTAACAAAAGATGCGCAGGACTTCTACCCTCAAAACTACAAAATGTTGCTGAGAGAAACTAGAGAACACCGCAATAAATATGTTCATGGATTGACAGACTGCATAATGTTAAGGTCTCAGGTTTGCACAAATAGATTCAGTTAAATCAAAATCCTATGAGGCTGTCTTGTATAAACTGGCAAATTAATATGGAAGTGCAACAGACCTAGAATAGTCAAGATAATCTTGAAGGAAAACAAGTTGGAAGACTTACATTATTCAATTTCATGACTTGCTTTAAAACTATGCTAATTAAGAGTGTGGTACTAGAGTTAGGACACACGAATAGATCAATGGATAGAGTAGATACAGACCCACACATATATATGGTCACTGGCTTTTCAATAAAAACACCAAGCAATTCAACAGGGAAAGGAAAATTTTCCAGTTGGAGCTGGAGTAACTAGATATCTGTGAGGAAAAAAACTTGAACATTGATGCTTTCACACAATGCACACTTTAATCAAAATGGATCACAGACCTGAATGTGAAGGGCAAAACAATAAAGCTAGAAGAAAATATCTTCATGACTCTTGGGACAGGCCAAGATATCTTTAGGACACAAAAGGTATTAACCATAAAGGAAAAAAAATGATAAATTTCATCAGTATTAAACCTTTCTCATCAAAAAAGATAAAGTGAAAAGGCAAGACACGGCCAAGAAAACATTTGCAATACGTATAGCTGACAAAAGTACTCAGGCAGAAAAACAAAAAAACTTAAAAGCCATTGCAAAAGGACACAATATAAAAATAAATCATTTGAAAACATTTAGAAACTATCCCAATGCACAACTGGCATTGGAAACGGTGCTTGAAATCAACCATCAAGAAAAGCAAAATGAAACCACAAAGAAAAACCACTGAAAACCTGCTGAATGGTGAGAACATGGAGCAACTGGTAGACTTGTACGTTGGTATCATCACCTGGGAACAGCTCGCTAGTTTCTTATAAAGGTAAATATATGACTACCCTGTGACTCCGTGATTCCGCTTCTAAAGATACAACCAAGAGAAATGAGTGCATGTGCCCACAATAAGATTCGTGCAAGAATTTTCATGGCAGCTTTATAATAACCTGAAACTGGAAACTACTCAAATATCTGCCGAGTTAATGGATAATCAAATAATGGTATATTTATACATTGGAATACTAGTAGGCAATTTAAAAAATGAATTGCTCATAATACAAGAGGGTTAAGTCTAAAAAATACGTTGAACAAGGAAAGCTAGACACATTACATTTATATCAAGCTCAAAAACAAGCAAAGATCTAGGGTGATTACCTCTGGGTGAGTATAGACTGGAAAGGAGCATAAGAGAACATCTCAAATGATGGAAGTAGTCAATAAACTGCTTTAGATAATGATAACTTGCACATATATTATTTTTAAGTTTATTGAGCCATGTATTTAGGATATGCACTTTTTAGTGTATGTAAATTATACCTCAATAAAATGCCAGGGAAAAATGAGGAAGGTACCTACCCTTTTGGCATCAAGGTTTTCTAGAAAGTCCACTGCTACAAAACACTCAAAGGCTGAATAAATTGCAACAAACATACTTCTAAGCAGGACGCTGAGTTCACAAGAAAATATTGAAAATCCGTAGAGTCCAGGAAAAAATTGGGGAGAGAAGGAAGGATAGATAAACTAAAGCCACAAAAGTAACTATTAAATATGAAAGCCCTTCCTTCCATATGAATAAAATATAAAAGCCAGAGTTGGGGAATGGAAGCTTAGGTTTTGGGCCTGAACAAAGTTGGAGACTTAAAGATCCCTGCATAAAGTTGGGATATTCAGAGGAGTTAGACCTATAAGGAAAAGGGTGGATAAGAAAGTCTTCCACCTGGTAAAGGAAACCAAGGGTAATTTGACTTAACTCTGCCCCTCTCCAGATAGTAAATGGTGATGAGGACGATGCCATCCCGTAACCAGAGACCTGATTTCACCATAGATCAAGGGTTTAAAACCACAGTCATGAAATCTACAGATCAAGAAAAAGTCTAGGTTTATGGCACTTGGAAATAATTAGAATGCATGTATTTTGGGGGGCTTTAGGGACATAAAAAAATCAAGCCCCTACACTCCCACAAATAACAAAATCAATATCAAAAAAGAAACGAGCCCCCAATGTGAATGTTAACAAATTCTGGCAAAGTGAGAGAAGCTTGTGTCAGACTAAACCTCCTGTCAATAAGTTAACAACCCTGGAAAACAATTATTTTAAGTATATTTGAAGGTCTGGATAATGAACAAAAGTCAGAAAATAGGGAATTTTAACACTTGTTAAAAAGGACCTTCGGCTCTTTCCAGCCAGTGCCGAGCCACAGGCATCTCTCAGGACAACTGGCACAAGCACTGCAAGACCAGGGGCAAGAGAAAGCCCTACCACAAGGAGCGAAAACGTGAGCTGGGATGTCCCGCTGCCAACATTAAGATTGGCCCCTGCCGCATACACAGTCCGGGTTCGCAGAGTCAACAAGAAGTGCCGCGCCTTGGGGCTGGACGTGGGGAGCTTCTCCTGGAGCTCCGAGTGTTGTATGCACAAAACGGGGATTATCAATGTTGTCTACAATGCATCCAACAATGAACTTGTCTGCACCAAGACCCTAGTAAAGAACTGCATCGTGCTCATTGACAGCACACTGTACTGACGGTGGTATGAATCCCACTATGTACTGTCCCTGGGCCACAAGAAGAGGGCCGAGCTGACTCCGAGGAAGAAGAGATTTTAAACAAGTGATCAAAGAAAATTCAGAAGAAATAATATGATGAAAGGAAAAAGGATGCCAAAATTAGCAGTCTTCTAGAGGAGCAGTTCCAGCAGGGCAAACTTCTTGCATGCATCGCTTCAAGACCAGGCCAGTGTGGCCAAGCAGATGGCTATGTGCTAGAGGGCAAGGAACTGGAGTTCTTTCTGAGGAAAATCAAGGCCTCGAAAGACAAATAAATCTTCCCTGTCTTAGCTACTGTAATAAAGGTGGTTATTGTGCTTGGGGCAGGGGGTGGGGTGGGGGGAAGAGCTTCACTGGGTAAGATGATACATATATAGCGCTTTTCCCCAGAGAGCATCCTCAGTGCACACAGCACACTAGAGGTAGTGGTCACACAGACAGTGACTGTCACAGGTTGAGGAGTCAGAGATATTATTAAGAAGCAAACAGAATAGGTGGAAATTGAAGAAGGAAATTCCAAACAAGAGGGAGTCTAAGAGGAGTCCCCAAATCTGCATACGAACTTTCCTCAAACCCTTGGTTTTTTGACCAAGTGTGCAGAGGATGAGACTCCAAGAAGCTCAGGGGAAAACAACTGGAAGGCAGAAAGAAAGATCAGGGCAGAGATCTGAGCAGTTGCCGGTACTAGAAAGAGTTTTGAGTTTACATTCTTCAGATTTGGAGGGGCTTGATAAATACTTCAGACTTTATGTTGAAACCCAAGAAGGGCCATGTGCAGGAATAAATCCATTTCTTAAAGCTTTAGGACTATTCTTAGGGACAATGACTAAACAGGAAATGACCAGACTCACAAAGAAGAAAACCAAGTCTCTAACATCAAGTTGATCTGCTAATAATTTAACTGCCTTCTTGGACAAAAGCACTCTTCTGAGGAAGATAAAGAATCTCTTTAGTGCATCGATCACAATGTATACATGAAAAAGCAAAAAATGAAATTAAAAAGTGACCTTTGTTTTTTAAGTCAATAAAAACAGACTCACCAATAACCTAGATAATGGACTTAGCGGGAAAATTCATCAAAATAAATTTTATAAAATAGATACTAAAATAACTAATAAAAATGAGAAATTTCAGAAGAGATTTAGAAACTAGAAAAGAATCCCAACATTGAAAAATATTGTTGAATGGAATTAACATCAAATTGGACACAATAGGAAAAAAGATCATTGAACTTGAACATAAGTCAAAAAACTTCCAAAGTGAACCACAGAGAAAAAGATTGAGGAAAAAACAGGTTGAATGATCAAATACATGCATTTGGGACCCAGAAGGAGGTAAGACAGAGAATGGAAGTTCTGAGGAGTTCTTATGCCTCAAGCCTCTCTCCTCACTTCCATGGTTGCTGGCAATTCTTAGCTTGTGGATCCATCACTCCAATTTCTGCCTTTGTGTACATAAGGCATTCTATTCTGTGTGTGTGTTTCTCCTAAGGACACTGGTTATATTGGATTTAGGGCCTACTCTATTTGAGTATGACCTCCTCTTAACTATATCTGCAAAAAAAGCTATTATGGGTTGAATTGTGTCTATACAAGAGAAATATGTTAAAGACCTAACTCTCAGTACCCTAGAATGAATGATGTCATTAGGGTGAGCCTTAATCCAATGACAGATGTCCTATAGTAAGGGAAATTTTGGAAACAGAGACAGACACATAGAGAAGTTGATCATACAAGGAAAAAATCTACAAGCAAAGAAATGCCCGAGGCTACCAGAAGCTAAGAGAAAAGTTTGAAACATCCCTTGCAGCCCTCAGAAGGAACCAACTCTGCCAATACCATGATTTTGGATTTCTAGCCTCCAGAACTCCATAACAATAAATTTGTTATTGAAGCCACTCAGTACGTGGTACTTTAGCTACAGGAAACTAATATAGACCTTACTTCAAAATTAAGTCCAATTCTGAGATATGAATTTTGGGAAAACACCATTCAAACCAGTATATCTACTAATTATTTAAAGAAGAATTAACACCAATCCTTTACAAACTCTTTCATAAAAAAAAAAAAAAGAAGAAGAAGGAACACATTATCCTATAGGGCCAACATTATTCTGATACCAAAACCAGACAAATATATAAGAAAAAAAACTAAAGATTATATCCCTGATGATTATAGATGCAAATATCTTCAACAAAATACAAGTAAGCCAAGTCCAGCAGCATCTTAAAAGAATTATGCACCATGAAGAACTGGGATTTGTCCTAGGAATCTAAGGTTAGTTGAGTTCAACATGAGATCCATGTCATACACCTATTAATAAAATAAAGGACCAAAACCGCATGATCATGTCAATAGACGCAACAGAGACATCTGACAAAATTTCAACATCCTTTTCATGCTAACACTCAACAAACTAGGAATTGAAGGGAATTTCCTCAATCTACTGAAGAGCCTCTTAAAAATCCATAGCTACCATCATATTTAATAGTGAAAGACTGGACGCTTTCCCCCTAAAATCAAGAACACAAAGATGTCTACTCTTGCAACGTCTATTTGCCACTGCACTGAAGGGTTCTAGCAGAGGCAATTAGGTAAGAAAAAGCAACCAGAAGCGGGGGGGGGGGGGGGGGGGGGGGCGGGGCGGGGGGAGAACTATGTCTATTTGCAGATGACATCACTTCACATATAGAAAATACTAAGGAGTCCACTAAAAAACCATTAGAACTACGAAATGAGTTCAGCAAGTCTGCAGGATACAAAACCAATACACAAAAGTCAGTCATGTTTCTATACCCTAGCAATGAGCAATTCAAAAATATTAAGAAAACGATTCATTTAGAATAGTATCAAAAAAATAAAGTAGGAATGAATTTAACAAAAAAGTACAAGACTTACACATTGAAAAATAACAATAAGCCACCAAAAGAAATTAAAGACTTAAACATCACATGTTCATAAATTAAAAGACTTAATTATTAATTATTAAGATGGTACTGTTTGCCCCAACTGAGTCAGGTGCCCGTTTTGCAGAAATTGACAAGCTGATCCTAAAATTCATGTGGAAATTCAAGAAGCCCAGAATAGCCAATATAATCTTGAAAAGCAAGAAAAAGAAAAAAACATTGGAGTACTTAAACTTCCTGATTTTCTGCCTTACTACAAAGCTACAATAATCAAGTCGGTGTGGTACTGGTATGCAGATGGAGGTATAGATCAATGAAACAGAACTGAGAGTCTATAAATAACCTCTTACATTAATGGTCAGTTGATTTTCAACAAGAATGTCAAGAACTTCTAAAGGAAAGAACAGCCTTTTCAACAAATGGTGGTGGGACAACTACATACCTGCGTGCCAAAGGTGGAAGCTGGACCCCTACCTCTTTCCATATTTTTACAAAGTCACCCAAAATGTATCAAAGACCTAACTATAAGAGTGAAAACTACAAAACGTTTATAAGAGAACATAGGCAGAATCTTCATGACCTTGAATTAGGCAGTGTTCTTTTAGATAGCAAAGCAACAGCAAAAGTAGGAAAAAATACATAAATTGGAACTCATCAAAATTGAAAGCTTTGTGCTTCAAAAGCAATCATTAGGGGAGTGAAAAGACAACCCACAGAATGGGAAAAATATTGGTTAATCATAATCATATATCCAATAAAGGACTTATATCCAGAATACATGAAAAACTCTTACAACAACAAAAATAACCCAATTAAATAACGGGTAAAGGGTTTGAATAGATATTTCTCCAAAGAAGATATGCAAAATGGCCAATAAGAATGTAAAAAGATGCTCAACATCATTAGTTATCAGGGAAATGCAAATCGAAACTACAATGAGATATCATTTCATACCCATTAGGATGGCTATAATAAAAAAGACAATAAGCTTTGCTGAGGATGTAGAGAAATTAGAACCTTCATACATTGCAGGTAGAAATGTAAAATGGTGCTGTTGCCTTGGGAAACAGTTTGGCAGGTTTCTTAAAAACCTAACATAATGATCATAAGATTCAGTAATTTACGCCTAGATTTATGCCCAAGAGAACTGAAAATATGTCTACATAAAAATTTGTACACAGTCATAGCAGCATAATTCATAATAATAGCCAAAGAGTGGTAACACCCCAATGTCCACCAACTGATGAATAAAATCTGATGTCTCCATACAATGGAACATTATTCAGCCACGAAAAGGAATGAATTACTGGAGAGTGACATCAGCAAGATGGTGGACTAGGAAGCGACAGGTCCTCCTTTCCCTGTAAAGATGCTAAGTTGACAACAATACACAGACCAGAAAACATCTGTAACAACACTAGATACCACCTGAGAAACTACAGTATCCAGGCCATTGTAAAACCAAGAAGGAATTCCTGCAAAAGGGTAAGGAAAATTCACATTAGTGCGCTTGTTCATGCCCCTCTATGTGGCATAGTACAGAACAACTAGGGAAATCCCTGCTCCTCCCTCAGGTTAGAAACAAAGGAGTAAACTATGTATTCAACATTCTGGCTTATCTGGGGGCAACTTGAAGGACTGGTTTCTGCTTTCCTTGAATCAAAGCACTCACAGAACCAACACCAGAATTTGTAAGCTGCTGAAAACACAGGCAAGCATCACAGTAGAGCAGACACCAAAAGGAACAAGAGGTCAAAAAAAAATTAAAAATTCAGGGGTCTTAGAACCTACAGCTACGCTGATTGGTAAAGATTGGTATGCAGAAACAGAGAGATGGCCGTTTTGTTGTTGTTGTTTTCCAAATGCCCAAATTTCAGCAAAAAAAAATTATGTGTGTGTGTGCGCACATGTGTGTGTGATCATACAAAGAGACAAAAAAAAAAATAGAGATAAATCAAAGAAATTAAATAAAACTTCACAAACCAACCCTAAAAAAAATGCAAATCTATGAGCTACCTGACAAAGAATTTAAAATAACTGTTATAAAAATAGTGAGCTAAAAGAGAACACAAACAACTAAACTAAATCAGGAAGTCGTGCATGAACAAAATGAGAATATCAACAAAGAGAGAAACTAAAAAAAAAAGAACCACATTTTGGAGCTGAAAAATACAATAACAACTAAAAAATTCAAAACAGGGGTTCAACAATAGACTTGATCAGGCAAGCAAATGTGAAAACAGGCCATTTGAAATTACGGAGTTAGAGAAGGAAAAAAAAGAGTGAGCAAGCCTAAGGAACTAAGGGAACACCATCAGAGGCACCAATATACATATTAAGAGAATCTCAGAAGAAAAGAAAGGGTCAGAGAGTTTATTTGAAGAAAAACAGCTTTAAAAAACCCTCCCCAAATCTGAGGAAAGAAGCAATCATACACATTCGAGAAGCTAAAAGAAACTCAACTACAATAAACCCAAAGCAAACTACACCACAACACATTATAATCAAATTGTCTAAAGTCAAAGAAAGAGAATCTTGAAAACATCAAGTGAAAAGCAATTCATCACATAAAAAGAAACTTCCATAAAATTATCAGATTTCTCAGCAGAAACTTTGAAGGCCAGAAGAGAGTGGTCTGATAAAGTGCTAAAAGAAAAAAACTCAACCAAGAATACTGCATCTGACAAAACTATCATTCAAAAATGAAAGAGAAATTAATACCTTCCCAGATAAACAAAAGCTAAGGGAGTTCATTACCTCTAGACCTCCTGTACAAGAAATGCTAAAAGCATTTCAAGTTGAAATGAAATAATGGTAGATAGCAACATGAAGCTGTATGAAAATATGAGGCTCTCCAATAAAGGTAAATACATGAACAAATGCAGTAACTTCTACTATTCTGATTTTGGTGCATAAAATTTAAATGGCAAAAAACTGTTTAAGTAACCATTAATTCATATCAATAGGTACAAAATATTTAAAGATGTATTTAGTGATGTCAGTAACAGTGCATAGAGTGGAGCTGTAAAGGGGAATTTGTATGCAATTGAAGTTATGAGTTTAAAAAAGAATGCTATAATTTTCGGATGTTTAATTGCAGTGGTAACCAGAAAGAAATATCTATAGAATATACACAGAAGGAAATGAGAAAGAAATCAAATCATATTACTATAAAAATCGATGAAGCAGAAAGGAAGGCAGTAAGAGAGGAAAGGAGGAATAATAAAGCTACAGAACATAGAGAAAACAATGAAAAATAGCAGTAATAAGTTCTTCCCTATCAGTCATTACTTTAAATGTAAATGTATTAAATTTCCCAATCAAACACAGAGAATGACTTAATGGATTAAAAAACTGTTACCCAATTATAGGCCTTCAACAAGTGACTTTAGATATAAGGACGAACATAGGCTGAAAAGGTGGAAAAAGATATCCATACAAATGGTAACCAAAAAAGTAGAAATGGCCATACTAAAACTGGACAGACTTTAAATCAAAAACTGTTGCAAAAGACAAAGAAATACATTTTAGAATATTTTGTTTGTTTGTTTACAAAAGGTCCATTGGCCAAGAAGATATATCAGGTATAAATATTTTTTTTCACCAAACCTCAGAGAAAATTTTGATATAATCGAAGGGAAAAACAGACTCAACACAATACTAGTAAGCATACTCCCCACTTTCACAATAGTGGATAAAACCACCAGACAGAAAATCAATAAGCTGTTAAATGGAAGAATTAAACACCATAAAGCAATCAGACATAACAGCTATATATGGAACACTTCACCCAATTACAACAGAATGCACATTCTTCTCAGCTGCACATGGTACATTCTCTGGAATATACCACATTTTAGGCCATAAAATAAGTCTTACAAATTCAAGAAGACTGAAATCAAACAAGGTCTCTCTTTCCATCACAATGGAAGGGAACTAGAAGTCAATAGTTCAAGGAAAACTGGAAAATCCACAAATATGTGAAAATTAAACTAATACACTCTTAAAAGAATCAATGGGTCCAAAAATTTACGAGAGAAATTCAGAAATATCTTGAAACAAATGAAAATTAAAACACAACATACTAAAACTATGGCATGCAGTGAAAACAATGCAAACACATGTGTATAGATGTAAATGAGTACTATGAAAACACAGAAAGATCTCAAATTAACAACCTAAATTAATACCTCAAGAAACTAAGAAAATAAAAAATTAAACCCAAAGATAGTAGAAGGAAGGAAATAAACCTTAGAGCAGAGATCAACTAAATCAAGAACAGAAAAACAGAAAAAAAATGAAATTAGACTTTTAAAAGATTAACAAAATTGACAAATCATTAGCTAGATTTACCAAGGAAAAAAGAAGACTCAAATAACAAAAATGAGAAATGATGGAGTGAGCATTACAACCAATACCACAGAACTAAAAAGGATTGTAAGAGAATACTATGAACAATTGTACACCAACAAATTGGATAACCTAAAAGAAATAGGTAAAATCCTGAAAACATTTAACTTGCCAAGACTGAATCATGAATAGAAAATCTCCACAGACCAATAATAAGTAAGGAGATTCATTCAGGAAAAAAGAGAAGGAGAGGGGAGGAGAGGGGAGGGGAGAGGGAGGGAAGGAAGGAAGGAGAGAAGAGAAGAGAACAGAACAGAACAGAAAAAAAAGAAAGAAAGAAACAAGCCCAGATGGCTTCACTAGTGAATTCTACCAAACATTTAAAGAAGTAACATCAATCCTCTTGAAACTCTTCCAAAAAAATTTAAGAGGGGTACAATTCAAAGTTCATTCTCTGAAGCCAGCATTACTCTGATACCAAAGCCTTACAAAGACACTACAAGAAAATAAAACTATAGACCAATATTTCTGATGAATATTGATGCAAAAGTCCGTAAAATACTAGCAAATGGAATTCAACAGAACATTAAAAGGATTATACCTTACAACTAAGTGGGATTTATTCCTAGACTGCTAGGATGGCCCAAACTACAAAAATTAATTGATGTAATAACCACATTAATAGAATGAAGGGCCAAAACCACATGGTCATCTAATAGATGCAGAAAAGCATATGAGAAGATTCAATATCATTTTCAATATCATAAAAAAAAAATCAATCAACGAAGTGAAAATAGAAACTACCACAACGTAATAAAGACCATATATGAAAAGCCCACAGCTATCATCATAATCAGTGGTGAAAGGCTGAAAGTGTTTCCTCTAAGATTAGGAACAAGGCAAGGATGCCTTCTCTTGCTACTTTTATTCAACAAAGTACTAAAAGTCTTAGCAAGAGTACTTAGGGGGAAAAAAAGAAATAAGAGAAAGAAAGATGAAGGAGGGAAGGAGGAAGGAAGGAAGGGAGAGAAAGAGAGAAAAAGAAAAAAGGAAGGAAAGAAAAAAGAAAAAGTATCCAAACAGGAATAGCTGAAGTAAAATAATCTTTGTAGATGTCATAATCTCATATGTAGAAACTCTAAGATTCCATACACACAATAAAACCTGTTAGAATAAACAAATTCAGCAAAATTCCTAAACACAAAATCAACGAACAAAAACGGTAGCATTTCTATACTGTAACAATGAACACTTTGAAAAGGAAATTAAGAAAGCAATTCCATTTATAACAATATCAAAAAGAATACTTAGGAATAAACCTAGCCAAGGAGATAAAATATATATACTGAAAATCATAAAACATAGCTGAAAGAAATTTTAAAAAATACAATTAAATGAAAAGATGATCTATGTTTAAGAATTAGACAACTTAATATTGTTAAATGCTTATACTACTCAAAGCAATTTACAAGTTCAATGCAATTCCTATCAAAATCCCAACAGCATTTTTTTTGCAGATGGAAAAATTCATTCTCAAATTCATGTAGAGTCTAAAATGATCTTGCCTAGCCAAGACAATTTTGAATTAAAAAAAAAAGTTGAAGGATTCACACTTCCTTATTTCAAAACATATTACAAAGCTACAATAATCAAAACAGTATGGTATTGGCCTAAAGCAGGCAAATAGACCAATGGAATAGAATAAAAATTCCAGAAATACACTCTCACGAATATGGTCAAATAATCTTAAACTAGAGTGCCAAGATCACTCAATAGGGAAAAGAGAATATGCCCGATCCCAACTGATCTTAGAAGCTAGGCAAGGTTGGGCCTGGTTAGTACTTGGATGCGAGACCACTTAGGAAGACCAGGCGCTGTAATCTCTTCAATAAATTTTTGGGAAAAATAAATACCCATATGGAAAAGAATGAACTTTGACCCTCATCTTACACCATATAGAAATTTAATTCAAAATGAATTAAATATATAAACATAAGACCTAAAACTATAATAGTTCCAGAAATAAACACAAGTGAAAAGCTTCATGACATTGGACTTGGCAATGGTTTACTGGATATGACACCTAAAGCACAGGCTACAAAACATACACAAATAGGACTACATCAAACTTAAAAACTTATGTGTGTCAAAGGACACAATCAACACAGTGAAAAAGGCAACTTATGGAAAGGGAGAAAATATTTGCAAATCATATCTGACAAAAGGGGTTAATATCCAGAATATAAGAAGTCTTACCAATCAACAAAAAACCATAAAACTTGATTTAAAAAAGGGCACAAGACTTACATAGACATTTCTCCAAAGATATACAAACGGCCAACGACCATATGAAAAGATGCTCAACATCACTTATTATCAGAGAAATGTTAATCAAAATAAATTAGATATCACCTTTCACCTATTAGTATGAGTAAGATACAAGAGAAAATAACAAACATTGGCAGGGATGTGGAGATGTTGGAACTTGCAGACTGTTGATGGGATCGTAAAATCATTGCAACCATTGTGGAAACAATATGGAGTTTCCTCGAAAAATCAAAACCTTCTAGCGATCCCACTTATGGATATATACTCAAATGAATTGAAAGCAGGGACTCGAAGAGATATTTGCGCACCTATGTTGATAGCAGCACTATTCGCAATAGCCAAAATGTACGGAATATTATTCGGTCCTAAAAAGGAAGGAAATCCTGTCCCATGCTACAACATGGATGACCCTTGAGGACATTATACTAAGTGAACTATGCCAGCCACAAATAAAACAAATATTATGTTTCCACTTATATGAGGTATCTAAAGTAGTCAAATTCATTGAAATAGAAAGTAGAATTATATTTACTAGGTCTGGCGGGAGGAGGTAAAAGGAGTTGCTGTTTAACGGATATTTTCACAACAATGTGAAAACTGTATTGTACAGTTAAATGGTTGGTTTTTGTTGTTGTTGTTTTACAACAAAAAAAGAATGCACCAAATGCTGGAGAGAATGAGGAGTAATAGGAACTCTCACTCATTCCTGGTGGGAATGCAAAATGGTATAGCCACTTTAGAAGGTAGTTTACCCAAAGTAATTGAAAACTCATGTCTATACAAAAACCTGCACATGGATGTTTACAGCAGCTTTACTCATAATTGCCAAAGCTTGAAGGCAACCAAAATGTCCTTCAGTAGGTGGATGGATACATAAACTGTGGTACATCCAGACCATGGAATATTATTCAGTGCTAAAAAGAAATGAGCTATCAAACCATGAAAACACATGGAGGAATCTTAAATGCACATTACTAAGCGAAAGAAGCCGATCTGAAAAGGCTACATACTGTAGGATTCCAACTATTTGACATTCTGAAGGCAATGTCAAATTCATTGAAATTTGAAGACAAAATGATAGAGATCAATAAAAAGATCAGTGGTGGAGGTGAAGTTGGGGGATTAACAGGCAGAGCACAGAGGATTCTTAGAGCAGTGAAAATACTCTGAGAGGTGTTATGAGGATGGGTATATGCCATTAACGTTAGATCATAGACCGGATCACACACCAGACACAAGAGGACATGTATTTTATGATTCCATTTATATGAAATGTTCATATTAGTCATTCATGGAGACAGAACTAGATTAGTGCTTAGAGCCTTGAGGAAGAAGGAATGCGGGGTGACTGGAGATAGAGGTTTATTTTAGAGATTGTAAAAATGTTCTGGTTAGATAGTAGGTATGGTATGAACTCTGTGAATATACTAAAAACCACCAATGTGTGTACTATAAAAGAAAATAAGTAAACAAAAAAATTGAAGGCGAAATCAAGATATTGTCATATAAATGGAACCTGAGAGCCTCTGTTGCCAATAGTCCTGAACTACGAGAAATGCTCAGAGACATTCTTCACTCTGAAAGGGAGTGGTAGCCGAGTGACATTCAGATCTACAGAAAGGAACGATGAGCACTAGAAATTAGAAATATGTCCAATAGCAACACAACCATGACAGGAATAAATTCAATGAAACATATTTAAGACATTTTGCTGACAATAACAAAGCACAACAAAGAAATTAAATAAGATCTCGGAAATAGATAAATCGTGTTTATTAATTGGAAGATTCCATGCTTCCAGCTCCAAGTAATACAAACCCCGCTTTCGAGAACCATAAAAACAAGGACATTTATCACCTCAATGAGAGCCGCCCAGAGGGAAGCTCGACTTCACCAGCCCTACTCTGTCCTCTCCTTGGAAGCCTCATATCCGCCCCCCCCCCCCTCAAGACCCCATCAGAGAAAATCCATCTCTCAGGGGCAAGAAAACCTTTTCCAGAACGTCGCTCCTCCCAGCGTGCCGCTCCCGGTCCATCGCCCAGCTGGGACACTGGCCTGTTTCCAGCGGTCACTGATTCGAGGGGTCAGAACGCATGGAGAGGCTTAGGCTGATCCTTTAGGGTGAATGAGTTTTGAGGAAGCCACCCCAACCACCACCTCCAGGACAATGTTCACTGTGTCATCTAATGCTCTCTTTACCCGGATCTGTACCTTCCTCTGGTCTCTCTTCCTGGAGAACCTGGTGAGCGCCTGCTCTGTGACGCCGCAGGAACGGGAACGCGGATGGAGCCCCGTCTGCTCCTGCTTCTAGGAAGCCCAGAGCGTCTTCGCTTGCCGTCCTCCGCCAGCCACTGCACCGAAGGACCCTCCGTAGGAATTATGTGTGCCGTCATTACCTTGCCTCCATCTAATTTCCTACCTCCATTTCCCCCTTTTCCTTATTTCCTCAACAGTCATTGGTCATAAAGAAGAATAAAGTTTATTCTGCAAAGGCTCACCAAGAGCAGACCCTGGCCGTTTGGAGGCACTGACCTAGCTACAAAGGCCAGGGGCTGCAGGGAGCTGCAAGCCCAAGACCTGAACCATCTCCAAAGGCCCGGTGGGGATGCTGTTTGTTCAAACTAAGGGGTTCATGGCAAAGCATCAAACTAAAGGGTGTGTCAAGTGAATGGCGGAGCATTTACTATCCCAAGAGCCTGCTGAGTCCAGGATTTACCTGGGGACTTGCACCTGGGGAGATTGCAGGCACCCACTCAGTCGTCCAACAGTGTGGATCGCGTGTACTAAGGAGCCTTAACCTGAAATGGTTTGGCCTCTTCCCATATCTGTCCCCAAGTCCTTCACTTGGAAGCAGCTCCCTGAAGAACATTAGGCCTAATTCCACAACTTTTTAGCTACCCTCATGTGTTTCATTCTGATATTTGGTCCTGAGCTTCACTCCTTTCTGCTCTTTCCCACAGTGTTCTCGGTGGAGGTGGCGGTGGCCGGGTAATCTCCCAGGCAGCTTCGCCCTCCCTCTTGCCTGCACTGACCCTCAGGATGGGGTGGAGATGGCCTTCTGGGGCCAACTCTCACGCTGTGCGTTCCTTTGCCATCTGGCTTCTTGACTCTCAGGAACTACGGGTTCCCCCCATCCCCCCAGCAAGCTCACAGCCTAAGTGGATGAGCAGGGTGTGCAGTGCCCGGCCCCCATCCAGGCAGGCCCCCTCCACTCGCCGATCTACCCTGAATGGAGACACACTCTGAGGAAGGGGAGAGGCTGACATTCCTCAGAAAGGCTAGTCTCTCCCACTCCTCGCTGTTCAGACACTGGGGTTAAGCACAGTACATGTCGAAGGCAGAAGGGCTGGGTGGGAAACTGGCACCTCCCTGTGAGCCCGTGTGCAGGGTCTGCCCTGACCGCTTCGGCTCCTGACTCACAGGCTGGAAAGAATCTGTACTTTGACTCCACTTTGGGCCTTTGCCAGATTTCAGGACAGCAGGAAATGAACGCTGCACGGCACATCCTATGAGGGACACAGTCTCTGTCATAGCCGAGCCATCTGAACAGTCAGACAGTCACTGGTTCAAACACACTTGTCAGCTGAAGGATCTTTAGCGAGGCCCTTAATCTCTCTGGGCCTCTGTCTTGTCATCTTTAAAATGCCTGCCTCTTTGGGGAGTTATAATACCTTGACACATGGCATTAACAAACGATTTTCCCCTTTTGCTGTCCTCATTATTTGCCTCTGCTAGGGCTGGTGCCTGTGGTGGGGGCAGCTGCACCTCGCTGTGTGCCAGATCACACCAAGGACCCTCTGCAGCTGGGCAGCTGGAAGAGGATCCTATCCAGAAGAATGTAAATCTGGTCCTTCTTCACCACTGTATGTATGCCTTACTCTGACTCTAGCAATGAAACATTTGAAACTGCACGAAGAGAAAAGAAACAGCATAATATTTACTCTTCAGTACTTCCATTGTTACTCAGCCCAGCCCACCTGACTCCATCCTCTACCCCGAACACTGGGCCTTCCAGAGAAGGCTGATCAACAGACCAGACGCAGCTGAGGGGATAAAGTGCTGGCTGGAGACATAGGAACGAAGGAGAGAAAAGAAAAGTCTCAGCCAATCTCCTTCATGACTGCAGACACAAAACGCCTAGACACATATTAACAGAGAGAATTCAACATCAGATTAAAAATATAATTTCTTTCAACCAAGTTGGGATTGTCTCAAAATGTAACTAAATTTATATATATATATATATATATATATATATATATATATATATGAATGTATTGGACTAGTAGATGTTTGGTAAAACACTACTAGTACAATCTTGTTGAAAAAGCATGTGTTACATATATATGTTTTTCAAGTACTCTTGTACTTTAATCTTTCAAACCAAAAGCAGAACTTATATTTAAAGATAAAACCCTAGAGACTATGCTATTTAAATCAAACAAAACAAGGATGCCTGCTAGTACCATTACCCCTTAACAGTGTTCGGGAAGTTCTGGGCAATGCATTAGGATATGAAACAGGAAGGGGCAAAAAATATCAAGAACAACAGTTTACAGATGACTGTCATTTACTTGTTCCTTAATTCACCAAATACACATTCCGAACCCCCTCTATGTCCCACACCATTCAAGGGCTCAGAATGAGGGGGGCAGGAGCAGAGGTTTAAAAAGTACAAACAATAAAGAATGGACCTTAGAGAAAACTAAAGCAGCTGACAAAGTGACAGAGGGGAGGGAGCCATTCTACAGCAGGTGGTCAGCCTACGAGAGGAAGGGATATTTGATCAGAGCTTGAAAGGTACAAAAAAGCAGGCCATGGGGCTACTGGGCAGTATTCCAGCTCGGGGGAGCAGTGCGGACAAGGGCAAGGGCCCTGGGACAAGGGCGAGGTCAGCAAGCTGACACTCTAACAGGCACTGTGGCCCGGGAATAGTTGGGGGAAGGGAAAGGGCCGAGACAGGGCCAGGAAGCAGGCAGGGAGTCAGATGTTGAGGGCAGAATAATGGGTCCCAAGATGGCCATGTCCTAATAATCCCTGGAGTCTGTGACAATGTTAGGTTACTTGGCAAAGGAGAATTAAGGTTGCAGATGGAAAAATGGTTCCCAATCAGCCGACCTTGAGATGGGGAAATTGTCCTGGATTATCTGGGTGGTCCCAAGGCAATCATAAGTGTCCTTACATGTGAAAAAGAGCCACAGTAAGATACCACCTCACACTGATCAAGATGACAATAATTTTAAAAAATAAATACATAAAAGAGTTGGTGAGGATGTGGAGAAACTGGATTCCTGTTGCCCCCACACTGTTGGTGGGGATGTAGAGTGGGGCGTCAACTACGGAAAAGGGTATGGCGGTTCCTCAGAAAAATCAAAAATGGGATTACCATTGGATCCACAATTCCACTTCTGTGTATACATACAAAAGAATTGAAAGCAGGGTCTTGAAGAGAGATCTGTACACCCATGCTTGTAGCAGCACTATTCACAATGGCTTGAATATGGGAGCAAACCAGGTGTCCATTGTCAGATGAATGGACAAGCAAAATGGGGTGTATACATACAACGGAATATTATTCAATCTTGAAAAGGAAGAAAGTTCTGACATACACTTTAACACAGATGAACCTTGAGGACATTATGCTAAGTGAAATATATTGGTCACAAAAAGACAAATACTGTATGTATGATTCCACTTACATGAGAGACAGGGCAGTCAAATACACAGAGACAGAAAGTAGAATGGTGGTGGCCAGGGGCTGGGGGGAGGGAGGAATGGGGAGTTATGGTCTAATGGATATAGAGTTTGGGTTTTACAAAATGGGAAGAGTTATGGAGATGGATGGTGGTGATGTCTACCGAAATACATGAGTATATTTAATACCACTGCACTATATACTTAAAAATGGTCAAGATGGTAAATTTTATGTTATGTGTATTTTACCACAATAAAAAAATGTGAACTCCCTTGCCATAAAACCTTTAAAAAAAAAAAAAGTGAAATAGAGACAGAAGAGTTAGTGTCAGAGCAATATGAGACTGACTCGAGTGGCATTGCTGGCTCCGAGGATGGAAGGGAGCCGCGAGCCAGCAGCCTCTACAAGCTGGAAAAGGTGAGAAAACAGGTTATCCCCTAAAATCTGCGGAGGGGAACATAGCCCTACTGATACCTTGATTTTAAGCCAGTGAGACTCATTTTAGACTCATTTTAGACTTCAGACCTCCAGTGTTTTTAAGCTGCTAGTTTGTGTTAATTTGTTACATTAGCAATAAGAAACTAATATAATGGTGGATTATACTGATTAATTTTCAAATATTGAACTAGCATTGATTGCATCCTGGGAGGAAAAATCATTTATGGTATATAATTCCTTTATAGACAGATAAATTCTCTTTGCTAATGTATGGTTAGGAGTTTTCGCATCTATATTCATGAGGGATGTTAGTCTGCAGATTTCTTTTCTGCACTATTGTTGTGTAATTTGGTAGCAGGTTAATGCTGACTTTAGCAGTGCTGAGAGAGAACTCCGTAGCACTAAACACATAAGAATGTTTCAAATCAATGTAAAACCTCACAGGTAAGCTCCCTCAATTCATAAAAAGGCCTGGGAAGCATTCCCTGAAAGAAACAGTGTAGTATTAATATTGAATTCTTCAGATGTTTGGTGTCTAGTTAAGCTATTGGATCTGTACATTTCTTTTATAGGATTGAAAACTAGAGATTCAATATCTCTAATAGTTATAGGGCTACTTAAATTATCTATTTTACATCAGGCAAATTTGGTAGTTTGTACTTTTTAAAGAACTGGTTCACTTCATCTAAGTGTGTCGAGTTCTATGTAGTACTTAATCCTTGATTAATCTTTTGATGTATTCAGGGCCTGTAGTGATATTCCCTGTTTCACTTCTGATATTGGTTAATTTTTTCTTCTCTAATTTGTCAATCTTGCTAGAGGTTTGTCAATATTATTGATCTTTTCAAAGAATCTGTTTTGGTTTCATTGGCTCATTTCTATTATTTTTCTGTTTTCAATGCCATTAATTTCTGCCCTAGTCGTTATTATGTCTTTTATTTTGCTTGCTTTGGGCTTATTTTGATCTAGTTTCTCCAGGTGGGATCTTACACTGATTTGAAACATTCTTTCTTAAGTGTTCAGTGCTACAGACGTCCCTCTTAGCACCAGCTTGGCTGTATTTCACATTTTGATGTTGTGTTTTCACTATCGTTTAGTTCGCCTTATTTTTAATTACCCCTGAGACTTCCTCTTTGACCCATGGATTATTTAGAAGTGTACTGTTTAGTTTTCAAGTGTTTGTAGACTTTTCTATTCATGTTTCTGTTATTGATTTCTACTTTGAATCCATTATGGTTAAAAATAAATCTGCATGACATCAATTCTTTTCATTCGTTAAGGTTTACTTTAGGACCCAGGATATGATTTACCTTGGCTAATGTTCCACGTATCGCTGTGTTTAGGTAGAATGTTCTAAAAATGTTAATTCGACTGTTTACTGATGGTGATGTTGAATCGTATATCCTTGCTAATTTTCTAATTGTTCTTTTTTTTTTTTAACTTGTTCGGGTTGGGAAACTTTTCTTTCACTTGTATTACTTACACGTTTGTTTTTTTTATATAGATATATAATTTGTGATTGTCTACATTGTGTAGTTAAGGTTATATAATTTATATGTAAAAATACTCATGTAATTATAATAATTGTTTTTTGCTTGTAAACCTCAGCCCACACCAACCTACTCGAATAAGGTATCTCAGTGTTTGACACCCACTTGCCTGTTCAGGCTGCTTATGTCACCTCTAAACATGTTCCAGGACTCTCCCATCCCCGCCCCCACCAGTCTTGCCCTCCCAGCCTTCACCCACATCTGCTAATCTCAGAAGACCATGCCAAAGTGATTCCGCCATAACCACATTAGGACAACTCTCATCGTGGCATCTCAAAGCAAGAAGCTAAGTACAGGACCGTACCAACAGACAACTAGGCATTTTGTCACCTCTACCCAGACTCTTCAATATGTAATCTGGCTCATGCCACCTGTCAAACAAACACAAATCCTCTGAAACTTCTGCCAACCCAATGGTTAGAGTCACATTGTGACAGTGGCTCATCCCAGGAGCCTGGCAAGGAGTGAGGCTCATCCCAGTGCTCTCAGCAAGTGAGGGACCAGATTCTGTCCAAATGGAGGTGCAAGAGCAGGACCACCCGAGGTCCACTCAGGAAAGAAAACATCACCTCTGAGCATCTTAGCTTCCAAGATATCCAGAACCCTGGGGGCCGAAGCCCCAAGATACCAGCACAGGACTCCAGGGGCACCAGGCCTCGATATGGCACAGTCAAAGGCCACAGCAACCCAAATGCAAGGTTACATTCTCAAATCAGGAAATAAGATATTGGGCGAGCAGAGGAACTGAATGCGATCCCACCCGATAGTACGCAGTACTGTTGGCCTTGGCCACCTTCCATCACAGATGATTTTTTTTTTTTTTTTTACAGTACAAGTTTGTCCAGAGGTAAAACAGAAAAACAAATAAAAACCAATTAACAGCCCAGCCCTTACTCCAAAAGCGCAAGGCGTCTAACGAGCACACAACCTACAGCTGGCGCGCACTGGGCTACCCATCCAGAAAGAGCGAGGGCTTAGTCAATTTAGTGCATTTCGTGCAGTAGTTTTTAATAATAAAAATAAAACCATGCAAACACACACATACATACACAAACACAGTCTCTGACTCACAAACATATGCAAAACAAAACCAAACCCACGTACTCACGCACATCCTTAGGGCCTGTTGTTTGTCCCAGCAGGCGGCTGCTGCCAGGTGTCTGAATTCGTCCCGGGAGACCACTGCTGCCTGCTCCTGCAGCCTCGCCCCTGAAGCACAGCCTCAGTGCATTGTTCTCCTTCGACCCAGTCTGAGCATCAAGGGGGACTCAGAAAATGGTGGCATCAGGCTGTAGGCACTGCTGCCTCCACCACCCTTCCCAAAGGAAGCGGATCTCGTGGGATACGGGGGCTGGGAGGGGCGTCCGGGAATGAACAACACCTGGGTGCCCCAGGTGCTGCGGCTCCTTAAAGAGTCTGGCTCACACCACCTACCAGCCAAACCTCAATTCTCATTACCGCCTCGTCCACTAATGGGGTGCCTCCCTGTCTCTCTTAGGGTCCCAGTTCCTAGAAATCCGTCCAATACGTAATACGCCCCCTCCCTGGACGGAGGGCTGCATCGAGGGAGGCCAGGGGGTGGTGCGAACCCACCCACCCCTCCTAGGCCACATGTCCACCTCTGAACACCCCAGCTTTAAGGGCACAACCGGCAGCTGCACACGGATGAAGGCGCAGTGCTGGGCCGACTTTTCCCCCAGCCTGGGCCCCCTCCGCGGGTCTCTGGGGGAGGGGTTCTGGGAGGCACCCCATTATCCCTCACAATTGAGTTATCACCCAGGGGATGCCCTTGGCGGAAGCCTGAAGCAAAATTCTCAAAGTCTGATCCATGTACTTGTTAGAAATCAAATTCTCGGGCCCACCCCAACCCCGCCCCAGACCTAATGTATTAGCAGATCTGTGGTTGACTCTGATGCACTGAAATTTGTGTTAAAAGGATAATTTTCAACTAAAAGTAAAACTATGACTCTAATTGATGTAAAACGAACACGTGTTAAAGATTTTATTTAATTCATTGTTAATGAAAAAACCTGTAGGATATTACAATCAGTTCAAAGAAGAATACAAAGAACAGATATATTATACATCAAGAAGATTGAAATGAACTTGAAAACGGAATCCAAAATTGGCTTTTCCACCTGGGTAGAGGTTCTTCCCAACAGCAGAAAGAATTCATTTGCATGTCTATAGATAAGATCATTTTGCATTGCTATCAATCACCTACAACTTAGAGATATAAAATAGCACATTGCCAGTAAAAGGCCAGAATCAGATAACCCCAAAGGGTGTGAGCTACACAACTCACAGCTGTCACTATGGCACACGTTTTCTTCCTACATTTGAGAACCCCCAGCTGATAGGACCCAACAGACTTTGGTCACTCCGTGGCCTGGCCAGCTGGGGGCCACACCCTCAGGAAGGCGCAAGGCCCTTAGTTAACCCTGGCACCCAGCCCTATTACCCTTCCTGGTGATGGGAGAGGCTCGGGCAGCCCTCAAGGTCCATGTTTTGTCACCTTGACAAGGACCTTGGATTCCCATGGTGCAGATCATCACAGCTTCAGAGTAACACGCTTCCAACCGCCTCCAAACACACTGGGAATAAGCAATTTACTTAATTGGAGTCTGTGAAATAATTTGTTTCTAAAAGGAATGAATTTGCCAGGGAATACGCGGCCTTAATTACTGACAGACATTAACAGACATTGCAGGTCTTTAGAACAAATAGCTACCGAAATGACTAGAATTGCCCCTAAAACCTTAAGGCATGGGGTTTTTAGGGCTCTCCACCTATTTTTAACAGCGGAAAGCAATGAGTCAGAGCTGCTGGAGGAACCCAGCTTTTGTGAAAGCTGCTGTGAACTGAGCAGGACTAGCGAGAGAGAGAGACTCGAGCATGGGGCATGGCAGGGCTGGAAGCCGTCCGCAGGAGCTGCAGTCACCTGTCCCCTCTGCCTCTGACCTCCAGGCCCACCGTGTGTCACTGTGTTCACCTTTTCTCAGCCTGGCCCCGCTCCCTCCTCTGCACTGACTGAGGTGGGAATGAGCTGCGGAATGAGGCCCCAGGTGTGTTTTATGTACAGAAATGGCTCTCTGTGAGCCAGAGCAAGGCACGTGGATGGAGGCCGGTGTCATTCCTGGATCAAACAATGTACCCCCCAAAGCACTGAGAACTGCTCAGAGTGAAAAACATATCCCAAAGTGACCACACGTTGCCTGGCACACAATAGTTCCTCAAGAAATGTGTTTAGCCGATCTTGAGGGCATTCATTATGCCCTGCTCTTATGGAAACAACGCTCCACTCCACTTTAAACCTGGTGGAGGAAGTTTAGCCTTAGCTTGAAACTGAGCAGCTGATCTGGGCTCCAGGGAAGGTTACGATGAATCAGGCTCCGTGCAGAATGTGCACAGGGCCCATGGTAGCAGGCACTTAGGGCCACAGGAGTCAGAGCTGGGGTGCGGAGGGCAGCAGGCAGGAAGGATAGTGTGCCTGGAGAGGTCAGGATGGTGATGGAGGGAGGGGCACAATCCCTTCAAGCATTCATTTGTTTAGTGAACATATATTGAGCACCTACTACATACAAAGCTAAAATGGAAAAACAAGGTCATCTGGGAGTTTCTCAGTCTGGGTTCTATGGAACCCTAAAAGGTGTTCTGTGGAACATGGATACTCCTGTTACACAGGGCAACTCTGAGTTAGACAAACGTAGGCAAGTCTCTCTGGTTTTGCCGAGTCATTCTCACCGAAGGTGACCAGCGAGGAAGCAAGGTGAAGGTGCCAGCTTCCGTGAGCAGCGCACCCTTTGTAGGAAATACCTATGGATCCAGTAGGGAGGACTTCACTAGATCAAACTCCCACTTTTCAAGATAAAGGCTCTGGGAGGCTCCTCTGAGATCCTGATGACATTCGATGACATTCGAATAAATCCCTGATCCTGAGAGAGGGAGAGGGAAAGGACTTCTCCTCATCTCCTCACAGTGTCTCTGGGGATTAGGGACCACACCCAGGGACCTTGGAGTTGGGGCTGGGGCCAGTTGGCACAGAGCCCTGGCAGGGGTCCTCCCCACAGGGCCAACTCCAGCACAGGAGCCTGTAATGAGGAGCCCCAGGCAGTTCCCCTGCAGGTGTGCTGTGCATGCGAGGCAGCAGGAGGCCACGTGGGGCACAGCTGGGGTGCAGACCCCTGTTCATTATGGATTCCTTTGTTTCAAGGCCACAGTCTGAGAAAGTTCGGGTGTAAAAGGCAGAGGATGATGAAAAGCATGGCTGAGGCTGAGGCTGAGGCTGTAGGGCTCCAACCTCCCCTCCCTCCCCTGCCGGGCTCCTCTCCCCAAGGTGGCCCCTGAGGAGTACAGGGGCCCCCTACAGGTCGGGGGGCTCCAAAGCAGATGGGCCGAGCTCCCTGTCACCTCCCCAAGTCAGAGCCCTCAGAGCAAGTCTTGGGTGGGAGTAGTCAGGTAGGCTTTCCTGAGGAAGTGAGGTTTAAGCTGAGACCTGAGAATGAGAAAGAGACGGTCGGATGGTCAAAGAGCAGAAGAAAAAATGTGCGAGGCAGAGGAAACAGGGCCCCGAAGCACAGCTCCCATCGCAGCTCTCTCCCCGCTTCGACCCTCTCAGTGGCTTCGCACGACTGTTGCCCAGCAAAGCCCATACTTCTCACCTGGGCCTGGATTCCCAGGCTGAGCCTTTCTGCCAGATTTCTCTCCTCCTGCTCAGGACCCAGCTAGATGGGCTGTTTTTTTGGTTTGTTTTTGTTTTTTTTTTTGTTTTTTGTTTTTCTAAATGCCTACAGCACCTGGTCTTCCTAGGTGGTCTCCCATCCAAGTACTAACCAGGCCTGACCCTGCTTAGCTTCCAAGATCAGACGAGATCAAGCATCTTCAGGGTGGCATAGCAGCAGACTAAATGGGTTATTCTTGTCCCCAGAGCCTGTGCTGCATCCCCAACTCTGTGCCTTTGTCCTGGTGCTCGAGTCCCCGGAACCACCCTTTCCTCTCATCGCCACCTGTTCAAATCCTTCCCTCAGTGTTGGTTCTGAGTGAGGTGGAGTAGGCACACTCCAACCTGTCTGTCCCACCAAAATGCAAGGCAGGATGCATAAGGCAGCTATCTGAGGACTCTTAAAAGTACTTAGGAGTAGGTAGATTGCGGAAGGAGAGTGGAATGTGAAGTTTGCCGCACCTGAGGTGAGTTTGCCACATCTGTTCTCCAGTATTCCCCTGCCTGGCCTCCAGGCAGCCTGAAATCTGCAAGCGAATCTGGGTAGCCGTGGTTGTGACCTGGGCGGTGAAGGCCTGATCAGCAGTTTGATTCCAGCTGGTCTCATCGAAGAATTCTTACTAAATACATCAGCATCAGTGACTCAACTGTCCCACCAGCAGCTGGCGATTCATTGCCACGGTTTGCTGCCCCACAATGCGGAGTCTGTAACTTGCCAGTCCAGAGTCTTCCCCAGAGCCGGCCAGATATCCAGCTCAGAGTCAGCAAACATGTAGTAAAGTTCATCAAGGGGATTACTGACTAGGGCGTTTAGGACTGCTGTGAGCTCCGTCCCCTGAGCGAACAATCACAGTCACTTTCTGTTTCCTGCAGATGGTGTCAGGCTGTTGCAACAGCGTCCTCGAGGCCATCGACCTTGCTAAACCAGTGCCAGGACCTCACTGAGTTAGTGGCTTTGCTCCTGGGGGTGTAGTGGGAGTGCTGTTTCCCCCGAAGGAGTCAATGTCACTTTTTCATGTAAAGCTGAGAAGCTGATAGGGCCAGGCCAACTGGCTCTTGAATATGCTGTTTCCTTTTGAACAGAGAGGGCTGCTTGGCTCTTTCCACCTCGTTAGTCACTGAGTTTGAGTTGATTTACCCCAAAAAGAGGATGTCAGGTCAAAGAGTCACAAGGCATTCATGGGTCAGGGATGCAGTTTCAAGAAGAGCTTGGAAATAATTTCCCTCATAACAAACACAAAAGTGTACTCGGTGGCTTTCCCGGCAGGTGGCGCTGTTATACCAGAAAATGCCTCTGAGTAGCTGGGCAGCCATTAAATCTTTAAAACTGATTTCTCTTTCTCTTGTTGGAATTCTGTAGTTTCTGCTGTACCAGGGATGGTTTAGGTAGGAAAGGGTGGAGGGGAGGTTGCAGTCTACACGTACCTCTAGCCCTTCTGTATACGCAGCGATCCCGGGTAGGAGAATCCGCTCTGACGCTTGCAGGACGGGAAGCGCAGACACAGAACACATTAGTTCTTACTATCCGATCAGCAGTGAACGCCACAAAAACACACGGTGAACCGACCCATAGGTCCCCGCCTATAAGGCGACTCTGAATTTTCTTCCCTTCTGCAAACTTTGCCCAAACCCCACCAATTGAATTCGGGAGTCTTTTTTTTCTCCACGAGAGCATGGACCAATGAGTCTAACTGCACACAAGGCAGGGACTACAGTATGAGTCCCTGACACCAGGAGACAGTGTTATCCCCTGGCTGTGAGCTCAGGGAGCCAAAGCACCAGTGGAGGCTGGCCCACGGGGGACAGTGGAAGCAGCAGAAAGGAAATGTAATGTCAACCTGTTTCCTCCCTTCCTCCAGGGGTCTATACCTGAGCGTGGGCATTTCTTCCTCGCACCGTCAGGTGTAGGGGCCCCAGGCATCTTTATTCCGCTAGGTGGGCCACCACCTTCCAACCTGCAGTCGTCGTCGGTGCCTTTGCGTCCCCACCTCATGGCGTCCAGTGCTGAGAAATGGCCTAGACAAGAATGGTCAGGGCTTCGCAGTCCTGGCACACACATTAGGAGATGGAGGAGAGCGAGCAGCTCAAATCGGCTCCCCCCCACATGAAAAAAATTATACAAAGAGAAACTGTCAAAAATATAGCAGATAACTTAGAATGGAACACTTTGTAAACGTTTAAGTAATACAGAGCTAGGAAAGGGGTAACAGAGGAATGAAAAACAGGTGGAACAAATGGAAAATAATAAAATGTATAACCTAGATTTAAACATATCATCAACTGCATTAAACTGAAGTAATGACGTGAACACACTAAAGAAGGAGAATAGCAGAATGCATTTTTTAAAAATGACCTGACTGCATGCCATCTACAAGAAACTCTCTTTAAATATTATGATATAGGTAGGTTAAAAAAAAGTATGAACAAAACTATACCATGGAAGCCCTGACAAACCAAAGTGAGGGGGACTATATTAGTATCAAAGAAAACTTCAGAGCAAATAAAATTACCAAGTTAAAGAGAGACATTACATATTAACAGAAGAATCAATTCACCAAGAAGGCATAACAATCCTGAAGATATGAGCACCTGAGAATAGAGATTTTAAATATAAGAAGCAAAAATTGTCAGAGCAGAAATGAGTAGATACAGCTACAATTATACTTGGAAATGCAACATTCCTCTCTATGTAATATACAGAAATAGGAGACAGGAAATTAGCAAGGATAAAACTGAACACCATCAACTAATTTGAATTAATTTGTATTTATAGAATGCTCCACACAGCAGCAGACTACACATTCTTTCCGAGTGCACAAGGAACATTTACTAAGACAGACCATATCATGAGTCATAAGTCAAATCTAAACAAATTTAAAAGAATTGAAATTATACAAAATATGTTGACTATAATGGAATTAAACTAGAAATCAATAACAGGAGGATAACTGAAAAATCTTCAAACACTTGGACAGAAACAACACACTTTCGAAAAAGCAAGTCTCAAAGGAAAATTTAAAATGCATTAAAATGAAAGAAAATTAATATATAACATCTCTAAGTTTGTGAGATGTAGCTAAAGTAGGAGGGGAAGTATTGCATTAAATGCCATTGTTACTAAATAAGAATTATCTCAAAGCAACCCTCTAAGCTTCCCCCCTAAGAAACTGGGGCGGGTGGGGGGAGCAAGTAGGAGCAAGGAAATAAATAATAAAGAGCAGTTTTAAATGAAATTGAAAATAAAAAAACAGAAACAATCAGTGAAATCAAAAGGTGGTTTTTGAAAAACCAATACAGTTGATGTACCTCTAGTCAGAGTGACAAACAGAAAGAGAAGACAGAAATGACCAAGTCAGGAATGAAAAAGGGAATATAACTATAGACCCATAGACATTAAAACAATAACATTTGTATGAAATGAATTTGATCAACTACATGAAATGGACCAAATCTCAAAAACCACAAACTATCAAAACTCATCCAACATGAAATAGATAATCAAATAGTATAGTATAACAATTTTAAAAATTAAATTTGTAGTTTAAAACTGTCTTTAAAAATCTCCAAGTTCTAATGCTTTTGTTGATAAATTCTTTTCTTTTAATGGGATATAGCTTTATTAAGATATAATTCACATACCACACAATTCACTCATTTAAAATGTACAATTCAATAGTTTTTGGTATCTTCGGCATTGCGCAAATGTCACCACAATCAATTTTTATCACCCCAGAAAGAAACTTTGTATCTATATGGCAGTCACTCCCCATTTCCCCCCAACCTCCCCAGCCCTAGGCAACCACTAATCTACTTTCTGTCTCTATGGATTTGCCCATTCCGGGCAATTCATAGGCATGGAATAATACAATATGTGGTCTTTGTGACCGATTCACTTATCTTACCATAATATTTTTGAGGTTCCTCTATGTTGTAGCATGTATCAGTTACTTCATTTCTTTTTATGGTTAAATAATATTCCATTACACAGATATACCACATTTGATTGATTCATTCATCAGTTGATAGACATTTGAGTTGTTTCTACTTTTTGTGGAATAATATAGCTACAAACCTTTGTGTACAAGTTTTTATGTGGACATAATGTTTTCATTTCTCCTGGATGTATACTTAAGGGTGGAATTGCTGGGTCAGATGGTAACTCTATGTTTATTTTTTTGAGGAACTGCCAAACTTTTCCAAAGCAGCTGTATTGTTTACATTCCCAAGACCAGTGTATGAGAGGATTTTTTTTAATGAGTTGTTATTATCAGTCTTTTTTAAAAAGTTCAGCCATTCTAGTAAATATGAAGTAATATCTCATTATGGTTTTAATTTGTGTTTCCCTAATAGCTAATGATATTGATTCCTCTTGTCATCTGCTTATTAGTCATTTGTATATCTTCTTCAAGGAAATGTTTATTCAGATCCTTTGCCTATTTTTATTTTTTATTATTTTATTTTAATTTTATTTATTATGGTGACATTGGTTAACGAAATCCAGTAAGTTTCAGGTGTACAATTCAACAGTAAGGCATATACATATGCCCTTTGCCTATTTTTAAATTAGATTGTCTTTTTCATTATTGAATTGTAAGTGTTCTCTATATATTCTAGATATAAGTCCCTTTTCAGATAGATATATGATTTGCAAATATTTTCTACTATTTTGTAAGTTGTCTTTTTACTTTCTTGGTGGTAGGTAGCCTTTAAAGCACAAAAGTTTTTAATTTTGATGAAGTCCATTTTATTGTTTTTCTTTTGTTGCTCGTGTTTTAGTGTTATATCTAAGAAGGCTCGTTCTAATCCAAGGTTGTAAACGTTTATGCCTATATTTTTTTCTAGGAGTTTTATAGTTTGGGCTCTAATCTGTAGATCTAGCATCCACTTGAGTTAATTTTTATGTATGGTTTCAAGAAAGACTCTTCTGCATGTGAATACTTGTTTATCTCAGTGTCATTTGTTGAAAAAGACTATTCTTTCCTTATTGAACTGTTTTGGCAGACATTGTTGAGAATCACTTGACTTTAAATATGAGAATGTATTTCTGAACTCCCAATTCCATTTCATTGGTCACATGTCTGCCTTTATGCCAGTGCCATGTTTTCTTGATACTGTAGCTTCATAGTAAATTTGAAATGGGCAGGTGTGAGTCCTCCAACTTCGTTCTTTCTCAATATTGCTTTGGTTATTCTAAGTCCCTTGCATTTCTATCTGAATTTTAAAGTCAGTCTGTTAATTTCAGCTCAAACAGCAGTTAGAATTTTATAGACATTGTGCTAAATCTGTTGATTAATTAGGGAGTGTTGCCATCTTAAAAATATTGTCTCCTAATCTATGAATATGGATTGTTTTCATTTATTTAGGTCTTCTTTAATTTCTTTCAATGATATTTTATAGTTTTTAGTGTCCAAGGCTTGTACTTCTTTTGTTAAATGTATTCCTGTTTTATTTTTCTGATGCTATTATAAATAGAAATTATTTTCTTAATTTCACTTGTGAATTATTCACTGCAAGTATATAAAAGTACCATTTTTTTCAATAAAAATTATAAAGCTGCACACAGAGGCAAGATTGGAGGGGAAATGCTACACAAAGCTCCTTCACAGGAGTTCAGAAAACTCCAAGGGTTTCTGAATTAAGGGCAAAAGCTGGCTGCCACTTTTCATTTATGTTTTGAGGAGCAGTAGTGAAGAATTATATTCTGTCTTACATAGCTTCTCTCCTGTCCTATAATTCTTTTTTGTTCTTTTATTTATTGTCTTATTGGGGAATAATTCATAATTGATATTGAATGTAAGCATATTTATATGCTTTTGAAACCATCACCAAACAACCACTGATCTCTTTTCTATCAATAGAGATTATTTTGTGTTTTTTTTTTTAAGTTATATAAGTAGAATCATATAGTATGTACTTTTTGGCTACTTTAATTCACCATAATTATTTTGAGATTCATCCATGTTGTAGCATGTATCAGTAGTTCATTCCTTTTTATTGCTAAGTAATATTTTGTTGTATGGATATATTACAATTTGTTTATCTATTCACTTTTGATGGACCATTGAGTTGTCAATTCTTAGTTATCAGAAATAAAGCTATTATGAACCAAAAAAAGCATAACTTTTTTGGTATATTGTATGTATACTTTATATATATTTTGTATATTGCTCTTGTATTCTGCAACTTTGCTGACCTCATTTACTAGTTTTAATAGTTTTTAGCGCATTCCTGAGGATTTCCTCTATTCAAGATCATGTCATTTGCATTGGTCTCGTGGTGTGTTTGTGAATTTGACTCCAAGGCAAAGGGAACACAAACAAAAATAAACACATAGGACTACATCAAATTAAAAAGTTTCTGCACAGCAAAGGACACCAACCAAATAGGAGAAGATCCTTTCAAACGATACTTCTGATAAGGGGTTAATATCCAAAATATAAAAACTTATACAATTCAACAAAAACAACAACAAAAAAACTTGATTAAAAAATAGGCAAAGGATCTGGATGAGACATTTTCCCGAAGAAGACATACAGATGTCCAACAGACACATGAAAAGATGTTCAACATCACTAATTATTATGGTAATACAAATCAAAACACAATGAGATATCACTTCATACCTGTTAGAATGGCTGTATCCAAAAGACAAAAATAAGAGTTGGCGGGGATGTGGAGAAGAGGGAACCGTCATGCACTGTTGGTGGGATTTTAAACTGTTGCAGCCACTATGGAAAATAGTAATTCAAAAAGATGTATGTACCCCTAGGCTTATTGCACCATGATTTACCATAACCAAGATAGGGAAACAACCTAAGTGTCCACCAACAGATGATTGGATGTGGTAGATACACACCATGGAATACTACTCTGCCATAAAAAGATGAAATACTGCTATTTGCTACATTATGGATGGATCTTGAGGGTATTATGCTGAGTTAAATAAGTCAGATTGAAAAAAAACTGTACAATTTCACTCATATGTAGAATGTAAAAAAAGGGTAAAAAATGAAGTAACAAAATGAAACAAAAACAAACTTATAGATCTCATAGATATAGACAACAGAATGGTGCTTACCAGAGGGGAAGGGGGATACGGGGTGGGGGGGTGGGGTGGGGGTCAAATGGGTAAAGTGGGGCCAATAAATGGTATTGGATAGAAACAAGACGTTTGGTGGCTAGCATGCAGTAGAGTATACCGATATCAAATTATAATGTCGTATACCTGAACTTTATATAATGCTATTAATCAATATTGCCTCGATAGAAAGTTAATTATTTTTTAAAATATTATGTCACTTATAAACAGAGATAGTTTGAGGGAAGATCACATAAGATACTGCAAATGTCTGGTACATGGCGAGCTCTCCCATGTGACCACTTGTCTCATGCATCCTTGTCAGATGTTACTCCCCTCATGCTCCCAGAGGTTGGGGGCCCTCTCCTCTGCAGATTCCCAAGAGATGAGTTGCATGATGCTGCCCTGCCTGAACCAGTTTACTCTGAGCCCTGAGCACCCCCTTCAGCCCAAATTACTCTGGCCCTAGCCCTCCCTCCCAGGCAGAAAGCAACCCCAGAACCCCATGATGTCTTCAAAACAGAAAGAGGAAGGGAAGTAGAGGTTTTTACAACCCTGGATATCTTCTGAGAGTGGGGGGCTTCACCTGTGAGTCCGTGGGGGAGGAGGTACTTGAGGAGCGGGTGGGGAAAGGTGTGGGGAGAGCTACCCACCTTACCATAGGGTCCTCCAAACCAAATTATCAATGACTCTAAATAAATGGAAGTAAAAAGAGCTACATAAATGCTAATTTTATATTAAAAATTTTCATATCTAGACATTCTTGCATCTATACATATTACATATCTATATAGAAGTTTCCAAAATCTCACCGTATTTATTGCTTGCCCATAGGCGCTGGGCCCTGCTCCTGGTGCTGGGACCATGGCCCCACCCTGAGGCACCCCCAGTTCCTCAGCTAAGCTGAGGTGAGCTGTGTCGGGTGGGCTTTGCCTCTTCCCTGACAGAGTCCACCTTGAACCAGGCGGTTCTTAGACTGTTCTGTGGATTTTAGGGGCTTTCGAGTACACAGTGTCTTCTCAGCTAAGGGCATAGGCCCAAGGATACCCGGCGCCTTTTGACATACCCTGGGTCCCCTGACTGCTCCCAGAGCAGGCCCAGGCCTTGGTGGGGATGGAGTCCCTGCTGCTTCTGAGCAGCAGATGGCTTCACCCAGCACCAGGCCAGGCCCGCAGCCAAGCTCTGCTCTCGCTGCCTGGTGCCCAGTCCTCTCCACACACAGGCTGGGGACTGGAGTCAGTCTGCCTCCGACAGAGCCCTACTGTCAATGGCCACCCACTGCCCCATGTCCTCTTTTCCCAGCCTCTCAGTCAAGACTGGCAATAACATCTCCTCCACAGGGCCACTGTCAGGATGACAGGGGCACCTGGCCTATCACAGAGGCTCAGTAAGGAGTTTCAGCGGTCAGCAAATGGCAGGTCACTTCCTCTGAGTCAGGTGCTGTGTTTTTCTCCTTTTTAGGAGTGTCTCATTCAGGCCTTGGGTTAGGGCACCACACTGTGTCTCGGCCTGTGAGTGAGGTAAGCTTTGGGTCCCCTGGAGCACTGTGACCAGGAGTGCCAGAGGAGGACAATTCCAGGCAGAAGAACACCCTCAGCCCAAAGCCCTGCCCAGGGGATGCCACTGCTCAGCCAGTTCCAGAGGGCGCAGGGACACATGTGCTCATTCTGCCCCTGAAGAAGCCCCAAGTCCACCCTCAGTGCCACCCCCACTCCAGGTGATGGCACCAGCTGCATTCCAATGACAGGGTTTCTCAGAGATTCTCTCTAAGTTGGAAAAAATAGCATCACCATTATGAACAGAACCCGCTGAAAGCAGAGCTGAGAGCGTTTGGGAGATGCATGGCTCTCAGTTGGTTTTATGGCACATTTGCATTTAAATAGATTCTTTAACTCTCTTTCTGAACTTCACAATAATATAGCCTTAAAAATGCTGACTAATAGAGTGGTGGGTGCTTAATTTTCACTTTAGTTTAACACTGATACATTGTCTTATCATAGCCATTCCAGCTCAAGATACTTGTAAATGCAAGTTTTAAATGTTCTTTGTTCTTTTTGGTTAAAAAAAAAAAATCAAACCATTCCTGCGTCTGTGTTGCAGACAAAGTGCTCATCTCACAGGCTGGCTCAGCTGTCCCAGCTCTGAGCTCTCCTTAGTAGTGCACAGCATGGGGAATACAGTCAATAATATCGTAAATAAAACTTTGCGTGGTGACAGATGGTTAATAGACTCACTGTGATGATCACATCGTAAGGTATATAAATGTTGAATCATTAGGTTGTACACCTGAAACTAATACAATATAGTATGTCAACCATACCTTAATAGTTTTTTAAAAAAAACAATACAAAATTATACACTGGATGGGGCGGGGGAGAAGTCAGGAGCCCTGCCCTCCCGTTTTCTTCAGCAGGAACGAGGCCTCCCGACATCGGGAAAGCTCTGGGGGAAAGGGACCCCGTGCAGGAGCCTGAGCTTCCTGCGTTGGCCAGTGGCCGGCCTGCAGGGACTCACTTGTGCCACTTTTGAAGAGCTGTTTATTAAATTTCTAGAATTCTGCAAGCCAATTCTTTAACAGTCATTATTAAACACTAAATATGTAAATGAACGAGTAAATATTGAAAATGAAGGTAAAAAGATATTCTAACTCATTAATTCATTACTGTTTTAGCACTATCTTTGTCCTTGAGGTCATTCATGTCCAGGGTGGAAGGATTATATAACGGTGGTCAGTACGATTACACTGGTGGCTTGATATGGGCCCCACTGGAAGCACTTATAAACCAGTACCCCCCCTTTTTCAAAGGGCCAGTTGCTAACCACATACCAGCACATTAACTGGCACGACCCGGAGTCACTATGGTCCTCCTTTCTGTCCTGTATGTTGGCCTTGGGCAGGACAGTGTCAAGCAGACCCCTCCTAGAAGGGCAGCTCTCAGCACTGCCGCACTTGGCCAGTGCCGAAGGCCTACGCAAGCCCTGGTGCAGCCCAAAATAGCCAACGGGAGCAGCTGAATGACCCTGCGAAGGGTATCTGCCCTGTTGCCTGCACATTCCCTCCTCTCCAGGAAAACTCCCCAAAGGGTCCTCTACCCTATCCTCTCCTTCAGCCCTGCACCCGTCTCTCCTGGGAGACATCGGGGCTTCAGACCCAGCACGTCTCCTCCTGAGGATATCCCAAAGTTTCCACCTCCCGCCTGGACCTGGGGGACAGGGGCAGCATCTCGCTGACTTCTCAGGCTCCAGCCTCCTCCTGCCCTGCCAGATCTTTATCTCATGGGGTTCGCGATGTTCCTTCTCTCCTCTGGGATCCACACTGGTTTCCTACTGTCTGCCACGATTGCTGCCGACACCCCCTTCTGGCTCTCTCTCAGGCACCCCGCCACCTCGAAGTCCAGTTACTAAGCTTAGAATGAGGCTCTGAAAAGGGGAGCGAAAAGCATCTTTTCACATGTTAGTTGGTTAAAAAAAGGAACGACTGCCCATTCTGACATGACCAAGGCAAAGCATCCCTTTTGTCAAGAAGAGGATCACTGAAATGGTCAGGATGTCAATTCTCAGAGCTTCCCACCTCATGGCTCCTGTCCTCCACTGCTGTTCTCACGTCCTCCCCGCTCCCTTTCTAAATCCCGCCCCTGCTTCAGGCCCCGCATGAAGGCCACAACCACCACCTCCAGTTTTGTATCCCTTTAGAAACAAAGGGTCGTAAATACACAAGTAAGCAATATTTAAATGGCTGTTAGAGCAGAGGCACCACATTTACAAGCTGCCATGGCCCAGGGTGCGATGCAAGCCTCGGATGCAGGACTTGTCCAAGAGCTTGTGAGTCTCCCAGCCACATTCTTATCCAGGGCAAGAAAAGCCTAAGAGTTGGTATTGGGAGGGGTGTTCACCTTCGCCTCAAGCAGCAGGGCACCTAAAGAGCTCGATTTGTGTTCTCTGTGGTTTGGGGGCACTGTGGAAAGACATGAGACGCCTGCCTGGAAGAGTGCTGGGTGAGATGCTGGTTCTCCCTCAGCATCCAGCACAGAGAAGAGCAGAGGAGGAGGATGGGACTCTTGTCCCCGGACGACCCCAAGGCAGAGTGAACTGAGTTTCAAAGGGTAGGTGGAATTAAGGAAATTCTAGATCTGAGAGGGAATTCTAGGCAGAAGGCGCAGAGCACAGGTGTCGAGGTCCTCGTAGAAATGGCGTGTTGCTGTCTCAGGGGCCAGAGCAGCCTGGCTGAAGCAACAGGGGGTCTTGTCAGCAACTGTGAGAGGCACTGGAGAAGACGTGTGGGGTCAGGTCCGAGCCCTGCCTCCCGACTGCTCTCCCTCCTGCTTGGCCTCCTGTGCCAGCTGCCCCAGGGCTATTTTGTCTGTGTCCCCTGACCCAGGGGTCCCCAACCCCTGGGCTGCAGACCGGTACTAGTCTGGGGCCTGTTAGGAATCTGTTAGGAGGTGAGCAGAGTGCTAGCTAGTGAAGCTTCATCTGTATTTGCAGCCGCTCCCAGCACTAGCAGCCCTGCCTCAGCTCCACCTCAGATCATCAGCCATTCGATTCTCATAGGAGCACCGGTCCCTGGTGCCAAAAAGGTTGGGGACCGCTGCCTTAACCTCTCTGGGTTTTAATGCCCCCTACACTGTGACTGCTCTCAGTTCATACAGCATCCCAGGCAACTTCTCCAACCCAACACATCCAACTCTGAACTTGTGATTTCTTCCTCAAAATCCATTCTTTCATTTTCCTCATCTCTGTTAACATCCTTACCATCTTCCCAGCTAGAAGTCAGGGGCCTATCCTTAAGTCTCTGTTCACATCCAACTTATCACTGCACCTGGTTGACTCACCTTCCAGGAGTCACTTAGCTCCAGCCATTTCTCGACATCCCTAACTCACCACTCCGCCCCCAGGCAAACAGCCACCATCATCTCTTGCCCAGACGACTGGCCTCCAGCTGCCCCCTTTGCACTCCACTCCCAGTGATTTAGTCTTTACACAGCAGCCAGGGCAATTTTTCTGAAAATGTAGATCACATTATCTCACTCCATGGCTTAAACCTTCCAATTGCTTCCCATAGTATCCAGAATTAAAGAAACAGCTCTTCATTCTGGCCTGGAAGGCCCCAAGTCTGCTTCTTCCCACGCACCAGGCTCGTCATATGTCCTTGCCATGGCATGCCTTTCAGGACTTGGGGTTTTGTACACGCTGGTCTTCCCTTCTGAAACGCTCTTCCTAAGTCTCATCCTCTGGGCTCAGATTTAATCTCTCCTCCTTAGGGACACCTTCCCTAATTTCTCCCCACCTCCTTCCATGGAGATTTCTCCCTTCCACCTGCACCTTTTACTCACCATTACAGCACTCAGTTTTCTTCACAGTACTTAGTATTTAGCTTACTTCTCATTCCTTTGTGCACTGGTCCAGTCGCTAGTGCTGAGAGCTGTCCTAGGTGCTGGAGGCGCAGCCCGGAACAACCGAGACCCGCTCTCTTGCTCAGCCAATCGTCTGCTCGACAAGACAGAAACTGCATCTGTTCTGCTGCCCACAGGCCTGGCACAGAGAAAGGGTACAATAAACACTAGTTAAAAGAATTTGTTGTTCCATTAATGGATTTATGTAGGGACGAGGCTTGAACCGATTAAACAGTGTCTTAGCTGTAAAGTCTTATAAAAATGGAATATTTGCAAATCGCATAAATTAACTGGTATTTACAGAAGGGCATTTTGGAGCCAGGGAGCAAATCTTTTTTTTTTTTTAAGCAAAGACTCCTTTTGTAATGTAAATGGTCCATCACTTCCTCCCAGCTCTTTGTTGTTCTCGCTCAAAAGGATTTGTGAATCCTCTAAAATTATATGCAAAATGTGTGTATGCACATTCTGTACACTTTTCTGAAGTGTTCATATCTTCCATTAGGTTCTTAAAAGGGTCCATTACAATAAAAAGGTCGGGAGACATGGCTATGGCCTGTGCCTGTTTTTCAGGACTGCTTTGAGGGACCCTCTCCTGGAAAATCAATTGCGTTGATAATTGTCTTTTTAGAAAACAGCTCTGTATTAGCCACAAACTTCCATCTAGCTATTATTAAATGAATCTTCAGGTCCACACCATTGGGGGAAACCCTCGTTTGTAAAGCACAAAGGTACCTTCTGTTCTTAAGGTGGAAAAATATTTTTTTTCACTGTATTCAAATAAGGCGGAAAGCAAGTCTCAAAAAATATATAAAAAGCTGGATAAGTTGTTTAAAAGCAAGAGAGCCCTTGAAAGTTTCCTGGTATGGAAAACAACAACAACAACACTCTCCATTTCAAACTGCTGCCTGTTCTCAAAGTGAACTTTACTCAGGCTAAGATGCAGGATTTCTCCCCCAAAATTAACACCGCAGAGGGAATTGGCCTTAGAGAACTACCCCTGAAATCCAGCTCCTTGCCTTCAGGAGTCAAATCCCACGGCCCCGACCCCTTCACCCTGTCAACAGACTCAGGTGCCACAAAGTCATCCTCCCATTCTGACACTCACCTCCCACTGGTCAGTCTCTCAGGTCAGTGGAGGGCATTTTCATTCTCTTCCTCACATCAAAGGCAAGCCAGTGCCCTGCCCTCGCCCAGGGACAAATCTGACCCCACAGCCGCCACCTGCGTTTTGCCCTCCAGAACTCTCAGCCAAGCTGCCCAGCAAGGTGATTTCTGGGGAATGAAAGGGGCCTAGTTCGCAGTCACTACGGGGACAGAGAAGAAGTAAAGAGGAGGAGAGAGAGCAATGCACGACTGCGCCTGGGGCTGTCTCTTACCACCCTGCTTTAGGGGCCTTGATAAGGCGTAGGCCGTTTTCAAA
Organism: Rousettus aegyptiacus; assembly: GCF_014176215.1. NCBI lineage: Eukaryota > Metazoa > Chordata > Mammalia > Chiroptera > Pteropodidae > Rousettus > Rousettus aegyptiacus. Next base: position 66,662,218 of record NW_023416287.1, read on the forward strand.
TAGCTTTCTAAAGCTGTCTCTCTGTGTCTGCAGTCTTTGAGAATGAACTGCCCTGACATCCTCCTGGCTTGGGGTCTAGAGTAGTTCTGAAAAAGCTGAGGAATTTTTACTGCATTAAAGACAGTTATACTTTGGGAGTGACAAGAGAAACAATACTGAGATGTCTTAAAATAAATTACGGCAGGCCAGAGGGTGGGAGGAAGAGTGGCAAGGAGAGTTCATCAGCCAACAGACTGAACATATCCCTGAATGTATGTTGAAACCGAATCAATTTCCAGGCAACTATTGCAGCAGTCATCTAGAAAGAATAGCCCGATACCAGACGCCACCACAGCCTGCTTACGTGTGAACTTTCCAGACTGTTGCCCGCCACCAATTCAGAAGCAACAAGTACTCGTTCCTTAGGAAAAATTCACCTATCCAAGGACTTCATTCCTTGTTTCGCCTTCACCCGCCCCCACTCCCCGTCCTTATCTATAGCAAATATAAATTCTTTCAAAACGACCTACATATTTATTCTCTAAGCTCATTGTGTAAAAAAGCCTGTCACCCCCAGGATCGTGGACCTATTTGTCTTCTCCTTCTAGCCCTGATGCTGGTGGTTTAGCCTGTACACCAGAACCTGTTCCTTTTTCTTGCCAGCATATGCCTCAATAAACCCTTTTTTTAAGAACAACCTTCCGTCTCAACAGTTTTTTGTTTTGTTTCATTTTGCTCGGGTTTGTTCACTTTCTATAATGGAAAATTCCAAACATACACAAAAGCGAGCTAATAGAATAATAAGCCTCTATATACCTCCCACCCAGCTTTGACAATTCTACTTCTGTCAGTCCTGGTTCATCTGAACCAATCCCCCTGTGAGGAATCTTTTGAAGCAAATTACAGAATTCAAAGCATTTCACCTATAAATATTCCCATATGTACCTTTGAAAGATAAGAAATCTTTCATGTAAATATAACCATGACACAATTATTACATCTAAAAAATGTTGATAATTCCCTTATATCATCAAATATGCAGTCAATATTCGTCTTTCCCTGATTGGTTCATAAACAGTCTTATTTTTATGGTATGCTGAAATCAGGATCCAAGTAAGGTCCATACTTTGCTATTAGTTAAAAAGCTCTTAGGTTTCTTTCAACATATAATTTCTGTCCAACTTTTATTTTTTTCATGTAAGTTATTTGTTGAAGAATATAATTCAGCCCTAGACAGTCTCTTCATTCTTGCCATTGTCTCTGCTTCCTGTGTGATTCTTGTTTTTCTTTCCTTTGTCTTTTCTGAGAGCCAGGTGGGGGAAGGATTGTGAGTCTCTGTGATGCCATCGTTCATTTAATGCCCTTGTTTTGGAGAAAATACCCATTCCTCAGCAGGGCTTGGTGCTCCCCCGTCCTCAGCCCCTCTACCCCTGGAGACTAATCTCTCCAGGCTACCCTGCCACCACTGCCTGAACTGGGGTGGAATGGGGAGTGTTTGGGGCCTGTTGATGTTCCTCAGTCACAGATCACCAGGAACACACCTGTAGCCAAATGAGTTGGGTTTATTGTCTTGTTGCAAAGAGAGGCCACAGGTAGAGAACTGAGAGTGGCTCTGGAAGAGTGTCAGGAAGGACTTAGGCTAAGATCTGGACTGGAGTTAGGTGATTTGGAGGAGGGTTCAAGGGAGTAGTGGTCTTCTCTGGATTGGGTACTGTCTGAGAATGTGAAGTAATCCTTTGATGACTTAATCTCATCTAGGAGTCAGGAGGAATGAAGTGAGGCTATCACTGAAATTGGTAAAGAAGCCTCAGTCACTTGTATGAGCTAGAAAAGGAGTCTCTGGGCTATTCTTCAGGTCTGGGGAGTGTTGTTTTCATCATCCTGTGAAAGAGTCTTGTTTTTATCTTCATCTGTCACGTCACAGAGTGGCCTTGTCTTTGTTCAATAGGAGAATACCATGGCCTAGTTGTGAGTGTGAGGCCAGCTCCCAGCTATCAGACCCTTTCCCCTCCCCCACTTCCCATCCTAACTGCACCTGTGTTTTCAACTCCTTAACGCCTTTGATGTCTTCCAGGCTCTCTCCTCACACGCTGGCTTTTCAGCTTGCCTCCCTGACAGCTCTCAGCTTTCTCTGGTTTGCTAGGTCAGTTGCTCAGAGATCTGATTTCCATATTTTTGTTGCCTTCTCTCTGTCATGGTCTCTTTGCCTACTCTCTTTACCTTTGGGGGCTTATACCTTTGCTGTTGCTGTTTTTAACCTTTACTGTCATTTAGAGGATGTTGGGAAGAGGGCAGTGGCAGGTGACTGCCTCCCCCAACACCTGTGGAGCTTCCGTCTGGTCTGCCTTGTCAGAGAACTGCTCCTCAGAGAGGTCCCTGTTCTTAGTGAGGGGACACCCGGTACTTAGGTCCAACAAATCCCCTCCTTGATAAACTAGGGACCACAGGCTGATATTGGGGTCGAGACGCTTCCAATTCCCTTATTTAATGAGGAGTGCATTTCATTCTGCAGGCGCTCCACTTTGTCACCTGATTTTGTGCCGAGGGCCGTATCATCATGGAAAAGTCTCCTGGACTCATTCGTTTCCCACAGTGGATTTCTCACAGCTGAGTCACTTTGTTTCTTTACATCTGGGGCAGTAGACATATTTACTTTTTAGAAGCTGTCAAGGAAGCAAACAGACACTTTAATAAGAAGCATACTTCTCATCTGTGCAATCGGTATTTTTAATTAGCTAGCCAGACAGCCACTTGTCTTCTTAAAAGTATAAATTATTAAAGGCCACGAGTGGGGTGGGGCATCCATTTAATGCAATGACATGCTTATACCATTTGTTTCAGCAACTTGGCTTTGCTCAGTTGTACTCTGTGGAGAAATAATGGCAGTATTACAAAAGAATCATCGCTTGGATGTGATCCCAGGGAGCTGAGAATGTTTCATCACAGTCATAATTACGCATCCCTGGTTACGCGTTAAATGTGGAGGAAACATCTTTGCTGCTTTCGCTCAAGAAGGATGTCAACACTGGGGATGGAAAATCTGATTCTGGTTCTGCAAATCTCTAAACGTTTAATGGGGCTTGTGGCAGACTTGTCCAGAGGAAAGAGGGAGATGCAGGAGCAGCAAGAAATGGTCTGCAGTGAAATCCACTTACGACACCTTTTTAAAAACCTTGTTCTTCTATATGTAATTGTATTTTCATTTTTATTTTTTAAACTAATTTTTATTATACTTGGCATGCAATATTATATTAGTTTCAGGTGTACAACATAGTGATTCAACATTTATATACCTTATGATGTAATCACCCCACTAAGTCTAGTAACCATCTGTATAACTATTTTTAAAGAGCTGTATTTGCATGTAGGTTGGAATTTGTTCCTGGAAGTGAATATAACATGAGGAGGGTATGTTATTAGAAAGCAACTGTTGTTATTAATAGTGTATATAATGCCAACAATAGCACTTCCTACTGTGATTTATAGGGCGACTCTTGTGTGCCACATAGGATGCACGTTTCATTTTCACAACAGCCCCATTTAGCCAGTGAGGAAAGTAGGCCAGAGAGGCTGATAACGTTACACAGTTAGAGAGCAATGAAACCGCAGTTCAAACCCAGGTCTTCCTCCTCCAGGAAGCCTTCCTTGACCTCCACACGTCCTCCATTCTGGCACTTGCACAGTATCCCAGAACCTGCTATACATCTGTTCCCTTTAGCTAGACCACAAAAGCAGGCTGGGAACTTTGTCCTCATTTATTCCTAGTCCCAGCCCAAAGTAGCCTCCGGATAAATTCCTCTAAAATGAACCCAATGCCAAGCCACACCCCCTCGTCCTTTGCAGTCAGGCATTGCCACCCAACCATCTGCCCCTGTGTGCTCCTCTGACTCATGCACATGGGGACCTGGGCTGAGAACTCTGTGAAAAGGGCCAGCTCCTATGGATCCAAGGAAAGCATGAAGGAACCAGCATTGGGGCTGAGTTTTTTCTAAAAGAAGGAACAAAATGAGGGAGAAGGGGCAAAGGTCAAGAGATGCAGGAGGCAGTGAGGACAACCCTCTGCAGAGATGAAGTTTTTAACCGAACTCTTGCTGGTAGTGCCCTGCAAGTGAGCAAAGGCAGGAAGGGCTGAGGGAGTTCATTGCGAAGGTCAGAGGTCTGTGCAGCTGGAGGAGGGAAGACAGCCCAGGATTAGGGGCCACAGCCCCGGAGGAAAAAGGAGGCAGAGAAAGCCTCATTTTAAACTTAGACCATATTCATATTTAAGTCGAAGATATGAGAAAGAAAAAGCATTCAAAAGAAACAGGCTTCTTGGGTCTGGAGGTGGATTAAGCAGTGGGTAATGATACCAGACTTCACAGTGGAGTATAGGTTTTGAGGCAGGACCACCCAGGTTCGGATGCCAGCTGTGCCACTTTCCAGGTGTGACCTTGGACTAGTTATTACCCAGTCTGTGCCGCAGTTAACCCCTCTGTAAATGCGGGTGATGACAGTACATATTTAATTGGGTTGTTCTGAAGATTAAGAAGGTCAATACTCAGTCAATCAACATGGCCAGTATGGGTTGAGCACCTGCTATGGGCCAGCATTGTGCTAAGTGCTCGACTTGTGCTAACTCAGCATCCTCTTATAATCCCAGCAAGGCTGGTACTTGTATCAGCATCATCCACATTTTACAGATGTGGAAACTAAGGTACAGATTGTCTACTATCTTTCCCAAGATCACATAGCTAAGAAGCAGCAAAGCCAGGGGTTGAATCTGGACACTCTGGTGGCAGGATTAGCACTGTGCTACGCTGCCTTTCAAAATACTGATATTTCTGTTAGTATCAAGGTACCTGTTGTAGGTTGAGTTTTGTCCCTAAGGAAGATCTGTTGAAATCCTAACACGTGGTATCCTTTTTGTTCTCATTTAGTGGTCTTTTTTTTTTTTGGTCCACATGTATCTAAATTTATTAAGAATATTCCACATCTACAAGTGTTCAGATAACTGAGGATGAGACTAGCCATATGACCAGGTCCTCTGTGATAATACCACACACGGCCTCGGGTGATAGACGCAAACTCAGTCAATGAAAATTCCATTTTGCACTAAAATAAATTCTTTCCTTTAAGAAGGGTTGATTAAATTCTGGCTCCATTGTTACCTTTGAAATATAGCTGTGTCCTCTCCCTTATCTCCCCCCTCCCCACTTCGGCAGGGAGGAGAAGTGGTGATGGTGAGGACAGACTTTCCTTGTCACTTCTGTCTAACCGAGCAAGAACTGGCTGGTGATGTGGCAATGGCAGGATCCAGTGGCATGTCCCCTGGAGACACAGAAGGAGGGTGATACAGGGCACACTGGGAGTAACCCCTAGGTCTGAAGGGACAATTCAAGTTAGCGAGTGCGAGCCATAGCTTAAAAAGAAACTGCTGCTCTGACAGAGAAGTACTGAACAGATAGAAGCTAGAAAGCTCTACTGCCACTAAAAACCATGTCTAAAAGGAAGAACGCAGGGTCTAAAACTCACAGCTAGACAGCGTTTTTGTGAAAGAATAGAGGGATACCAACTGCCATATTACAGAGGTTAATTCTGAGTGGCAGGATAACAGATGGCTTCTGTTTTGTTTTAATTTTATTTTGTTCTGTGTTTGGGTTTTTGTTTTTGTTTATTTGTTTTTTTATATTCTTTGCATGTGCTCTATAATAACTACCTATGACTTCTGGAATTAGTAAAGTTATTTTTTAAGAATATGAGAGAGAGAGAAAAATGGCGTAGATGATAGAGACTCTGTTCATCCCTCTGGTCACCAAATCAAAGTTGTGATGAAAACAAGGAGCAGCAGCAAGGAAAAATCACTTGGGATATAGATGTACAAGCCATACAACTAGGGAGAAGTCCAAGAAAGCACTTTGCAATGGCCAAAAGTAGGATGGGGTGAGGACAAGGGGCTGCCCAGTCTCTAGCAGCTGAGATGGAGGCTGCGGCAGTGGCAGATGCCTCTTAAAAGGACCTACTCGCTCTGAGCACCGGCGCCAATTCAGCTGTGCACAGGGGGCACCAGGGACTCACAGGGAGACATTGTCAGAGTGAGGGCTGAGGCGAGACTCACTCTGTACAGAATTGCGGGCAGTATCCATTGTTCCTTGTTGAGCTCTCCCACCTCCCAGTGCACGAACACAGCACCGCCATAGCTGTGACATCATCGAACTAGATAACAGAGGTCGCTCCATCCAGAGGATTTTCTGAAACCTCACATCCCCCAACACTTGACCCTACTCAAGCCACATCCAGGTGTATTCTCAGTGGGTCAAGTGCTCCTTGCTGAGCAGCACCTAGACTCACAATGGAGGCAGCTGGCCTTGGTTTCTGGCGTGACCTTTTGAGGCAACTATAAGCAAAGCATGTGTGGATTGCTTGCTGAATCTTAACAGGCCCTTGTGGGGCACAGGCTTAGTCTAAGTTTGGCCTGCAGCTGAACCCCTCTCAGGACTGTGCCACTGGACACCTACTTCACAAATCCACACTAATAAGACTGGGAGACTTAGGAGCTTTGCTTAGTACATAGAAACAGACACAGAAAGGCAGCCAAAATGGGAAGATAAAGAAGCAAAAACCATATGAGAGAACAGAACAGAGATCCAGATATAATGGAGTCAAGTAATCTAACAGATGCAGAGTTCAAAACCCTGCTTATAAAGGTGCTCAACGAACTTCTGGGAAGGGTAGATAAATTCAGTGAGAACTTCAACAAAGGGATAAAAAACATAAAAATGGAAATGGAAATTAAAAAGAGAACCAGTCTGAAATGAAGAACACATTATCTGAGATGAGAAGTATATTAAATGGAATAAACAAAGTGAATAAAGAAGAGGATCAAATGCTCTGTCTAGAGGACAGGAAAGCCAATCAGGACACTCAAGCAGAATGTCAAGAGATAAGATGCCAAGACTATAAAAATAATTTAAGGGGGATATGGGACACTGTTAAGGCTTCAAATATTCATCTGATTGGCATAACTGAAGAAAATCAAGATGTTGAACAGCTGTTTGAAGAAATAATGATGGAAAACTTCCCTAACCTGGTGAAGGAAATGGACATAAAACCCCAGGAAGCTCAGAGAATTCCAAAAATCAGGAATCCAAAGAGGCCCACACCAAGACACGTCATAATTCAAATGCCAAAGGTTAAATACGAAGAAAGAATATTAAAAGCAGCAAGAGAAAAACAAATAATTCCTTATAAGGGAACACCCATAAGACTGACAGCTGATTTCTCAAAAGAAACTATGCAGGACAGGAGGGCTTGGCAAAAAATATTCAACAGGATGAAAACTCAGGATCTATAACCAAGGATGCTTTATCCAGCAAAGCTATCATTTAGAGTTTAAGGACAGATAAAGAGCTTCCCAGACAAAAATAAGCTAGAGGAATTTTATTACCACCAAGCCAGTATTACAGGAAATGTTGGAGGGACTTCTTTAAGAAGAAAAAAACATGTATCAAAAACAGGAATAAAGAATGGTAACAACTACATTCCTATCGATAAGTACCTTAAATGGGAAAACATTAAGTGCTCCAACCAAAAGACAGAGTGGCCGAAAGGATGAGAAAACAAGACCCCTACATATGAAAAGAAAGGGGATGGAAAAAGATATTGCTTTGATGGACCTAGAAAGTATTTGAGTCAGACAGAGAAAGATAAACATTATATGATTTCACTTATATGTGAAATCTAATGAATAAAAAGAACAAACTAATCAAAAATAGATTCACAAATATAATGGACAATTTGGTGACAGACAGAGGGGACCAGGGTTTGGGGAGCTGGGAGAATGAGGTGAAGGGCTAAAGAAGTACAAATTCGTAGCTGATGGATAGTCAGGGGGATGGGGAGCACAGGATAGAGAATGAAGTTAGCATTAATACATTGGCTAGGTGGAGGGTCAGGGGAGGGAGGGAGCAATTGGAGGGATCATTTTATGAACTATATAGATGTCTAACCAATGTACTGTATACTTGAAGCTAAATTTTTTTTAAAAAAGAACAGAAAAAAGAGAATATGAGTACTTGGGGTGGGGAGAGAAGATGGGATATCTTGCAATCATCATGAAGTGACGGCATAAAAGTCACTATATAAAAGATCACTATTGAAAGGCACGCTGTAAACTAAATTTTTACTATGAGAAAATACTTTGCAACTGGTAAGATATGTCAAAACTTTGAAGAGTAAAGAATTTGTTAGTCTCTCCAGTGTTAGAATCACAGTGAGCACACCCCTGACTCAGCGCCCTTGTACTGGCCATTCCCTTGGCCCCAACACTTTCCCCCCAGACGTCTGTCTGTCATCCTTCCTCACTTCCTTCAGGTCTCTGCTCTAATGTTTATCAGACCACCCTCTAGTAAAGCAGTCCCCACACCCCCATCACACGTGTCTGTTGTCTTCTTCCCCTCACTGGAATGTCATCTCTATGACAGCAGGCACTAGGACTACCCCAAGGCCTGAAACAATAGATAGAACTGTTAATCATTAAGTATTTGTTGAATGAACAAATGAAATCACTTAGATGTTTCAAGGGGTGGTACAAGTGTCATTTTCTGGCATCAAGTCAGGAGACACAGGTTTTTCTTTCCTTGTGGGCCCTTGAAGGTGACACATGCATTAAACTCTCAAAGCAAAGCAAAGCAATGGTCTTAGCTCCAAATGCCAGTATATTCAGTCCCTGGTGAGAAAAGATATTAACAAAATTAGACATGTAGAACACAAACATATCATATACCAACTCCCACTAAAAGGAACCAGGATTCCTTAGAGAAATGGCTGGTTCCAATGTCTGCGGCCAAAAGCATGTAAGACAGCATGTCATGCCTGAAAATAAGGAGCTCTCAAAGATGATTAGGGTAATGACAAAAAAGGAACCACGAGCCAACTTAAAGGAGCTCCCACTGCCCAAAGAAGAGACCATTTGAATAATGACAACAATGTTTTAAACACGTCACATATATTAATGTCTGTGAGTTCATATTGATAGATTTTTTAAAATTAATTGATCACCTTAGATAAGGCACAAACTTTTTATTCTTAAAATTGATAAAAGAATTAAGCTTTATCCTGCTTTCCTCTACAGACTATATTTCAAGATAACCAAATAAATAAGGGCTTTTTTTCTATAGAAAGCCATTCAATCTAATAAATGAAGAAGCAATGAAATAATTAGAAAATCACCATTTTGCAAATCCCCAATGAAAAATAGGTCTAGTTAGCAATGATTAAATGGTGCTAACCATTCAGGAAAAGTCAATAGAATATATGATAATGAATGCATCAGGGTAAAAAACTAAACCCCTTGACCCATGTTCGTTTGTGTCACTACAAGTGGGCAAACAAACTTACGTGCTTCTTGGGATGTTGCCATAGAAAGCACAGAGCACCACCTAGGAAGTGCTTTTAAAGCAAAAAAAAAAAAAAGCCTGAATCTAATCAAGGCTTTGACTCTAACTCCCAGAAAAAGGAACTATGAGGGATAGAGAGATAGGTTTACAGACAGTTCTAGAAGCAGTAAGCCAAATCCAGAAATGTGGAAACCAGGTATTAGCAATTATAAGGAATTGTTTTGTTAAACGAGGTGATATTGTGGTTAGAGCTTTCAAGTTTTTCCTTTTGGAGGTAAGTATTAAAGTACTTGCATGTAAAATTACATGATATCTGGGGTTTATTCTGGGAAAGGTATAAGTGGGAGAACAGCTGAGACAGGAATGCTGAAAGGTGGGTCTCTGTGGAGAAGGATGCCGGCTCCTGAAATTTGATACCTATGTAGTCGTTCATCTATCTGGGAGAGAGGCCTGGTTTGCTTTTTAAAATAAAATTGTATTTTAGTAAAGTATACCAATACTTTACTAAAATACAATTATGGTGAATTGCCAAAAAATTAAATGATAAAAAACATATAACATATAACATATAAGTCTAAATTTTTCATTGGACTCAACACACATAAAATTATATTTCAATAAATATAATCTGAACATATCATATAAAAAGAGAAAATAATTTTTAAACCATATATGGCTTTTTCAAATGTGTATATATAAGTGATGAGAATGGAGAATCGCTGCTATATTCAGAACATTTTGTCAGTCCACAATCATAACTCATCAGAAAATTATGGGTAAGACAGTGATTTCCCATATTAAATGCCTCTGTATACCATTTGAACAAAAACCATATGTACCAATATTTAAGGCTTTTAATGTCACAAATGAGCTTACTCTTGCTTATTAGACAATCTAACCTAATGTGAATTGATGACAATGCTACTCACAGGGGATAATGTACATCTAAACTTTCCTTTGTGTTGTTGTGATGATACTTCGAGCAGAGAAACCAGCCTCAGAGAGATGTGTTCATTGGAATGGCAGAGGAGGGTTTAAAGTAAATTCAGCAAGCTCAGAATAGTCATTTTTAACTTCTATCCAAAGTGAAGCAAATAATGATGTATTTTCAAAATTCATCTTCAGTACTTGATCAGTAGCCAGTGCCACCAATTTATCCCATAAAGTTGTAGTTCAATTAGAATTATCCGTATCTTTTGATGAAAACAATAGATTCTAGAGCCATAGATGTATATTAAATTTTGATGGAAAATAAAATTCAAAGCCATGGGTGTACACATGTACAGTAATAGGCTACCACCCACATTCCTGATTGTTGTTGAGCCATGCATGTCAGGAAAATCTATAGAAATGCCAATTTTTGTCTTTGCCTTTTAATCTTTTGTTGCATCCCTGCCTTAGGTCAAAGTTTTTAAGATCATTAAAAATATCTAAGATACCAGACAAAGCACCAAGTCTGGATGTCTAATTCATATTTTTAAACCTTGAGTCAAACTGATTTCTTAGCTTACAGAAACTTAATAAACTTATTATGCATTTTATTCCAACAGAATTCTCCCCGCAACAGACATGGTCCCTCAGCAGGCAGCAAGAGATTATCATTCTCTACTTCCTTACAGCACATAAAAGTAGAATGGTCCTTAATTTAATGTATATGCTTTTATGTAATTCACAGATTCTTAATTAATCACTAAGTACACTACTTAGTTCACTTGGTTGTGTAGTTTAGTTTTATTTGGTTTGGTAGCAAGGCTTCCTCAATGAAGGAGACAATGCATTAATCCACATGCTCCTTAAACCAGGTGACTGCTTCAGAATATTCTCTTGTCATAATAACTGTGCCCTCAGAACATACTCTCCTACATAAAACTTAAACTCCTAAACACATTTGTTGACAATGTATTCTTTCATAATTTAATGTAAGTCAGAGCTAAAAGTGTTTATTGACAATGAAGTTAAAAAGAATATCACCATCATGTTCAAATTGCACACAGTAAAATTGCCACATAAATAAATCTGTGCATTCTTTAAGTTACAATGAAAAATTCTTTACTGGCTTTATTTGTGCCTATGAGTTGCTTTTCTTTATCACTCAGCAATTCCTGACCACATCGTTATGGTCGTTGAAACACGGGGTTAAAATAAAATAGGGTTAAAAATAAATCATTGGATTGTTATTCCTAATTTAGCTAAATTAAAAATCAAGTCATAAAAAACAATAAAAACCAAGTTATAAAAATAAATGCTTGTGTTTCTCCTATTTTTATACTTTTGGATTTCAGTTGCCAAACTAAACTTAAGTGTAGATGTTGTAATGTGTATTTGGTACACAGATCACACCATACACAACTGGTCATGTAAATTTAACAAATCCAAGCTGGTCTACATCTTGCTCCTTGAAACGAGTCCAGTGATGTACACTTGGAGTTCATGGCAATGTCCAACTGCTATGAAAGCATCTCAGCCTTTACTCTCAATTTCTGTTCTTAACTACTCACAGATTAGAAAGAAACATATTATGGGCACCATGGGTCCAGGGGCTATAGTTTGAGTACCAATGCATTGTACTACTCACTCTACTTTTGTATGTATATTTGTTTTATATTTATCATCTCACAGTTTCCACAGGCTAGCAGTCCAGAAATACTAAGCCGGGTCCTCTGCTCAGAGTCTCACAAGATGACAGTAAAGGTGTCAGCTGGGCTGAATTCCCACCTAGCAGCTCAGCTTGGGAAGAATGCACTTCCAAGTTCAGTCAGGTTGTTAGCAAATTCAGTTCCTTGCAGTTGTAGGACTGAGGTCCTTCAACTTATTCGCTGCTGCTCTCCTCAGGAAGTTCACAGCATGGCTATTGGCTTTGTCAGGGCCAACAGAAGAGTCTCTGTTGCTTTGAACTTCTTTTAAAGAGCTCACCTGATTAGGTCATGCCCATATAGGTAAATCTCTCTTTTCATTGACTTACAGTCAATTGATTAGGGACCATAACTATGTCTGCAAAATACCTTCACTTTTGCCATATAATAAAACCTAATCATGGGCATACGTTAGAGGGTGGAGATTATGGGGCTGTCCAAGAATTCTGCCTATATGATGTGTTTTAAAATTTTCTTAATAATAGTAATAATAAAAGAAGTTACATACAGAATATATAATAGACAAATAATACATTAAAAACCCTAAGTATTTTACTAAAAACTGTTAGAACTAATAAACAAATTCAGTAGAGTTTCAGGATACTAAATCATTTTACATAAATCAGTTACATTTCTATATACTAATAACAAATTGAGAAAGATAAATTAACAATACAATCCCATTAAGCAAAATACCTAGGATTAAATGTACCCACAGAGGTGAAAGATCTGTACACTGAAAACTTTAAGACATTGATAAAAGAAAGTGAAGAAGATATAAAAAATGAAAAGACATTTGGTGCTCATGGACTGAAGAATTAATCCTTTTAAAATGTCCATAATAACCAAAGTGGTCTACAGATTTGGTGCATTCCTTACTAAAATTCCAGTGGCATTTTTCATGGAAATAGAACAAACAATGCAAAAATTTGTATGAATCTACAAATGGCCCTGAATAGCCAAAGCAATCTTGAGGTAGAAAAACAAAGCTAGAGGCATCACAATTCTGATTCCAAACTACATTCTAAAGCTATAGTCATTAAAACAGTATAATATGGGGATAAAAACAGACACATAGATCAATGGACCAGAATTGAGAGCCCAAAAATAAACCCATGAATATATGATCAATTAATTTACAACGAAGGAGCCACAAATATAAAATGGGGAAATGACAGTCTCTTCAATAAATAGTGTTGGAAAAACTGGACAGTCAAATGCAAAAGAATAAAACCAAACCACTCTTACGCCACACACAAAAATGAACTGACAATGGATTAGAATTGAATGTAAGACCTGAAACCATTAAAACTCCCAGAAGAAAACATAGGAAGTAAGCTCCTTGACATTGATCTTAGCAATGATTTTTTTTGGATTTGACATCAAAAGCAAAGGCAACAAAACCATAAATAAACAAGTGGAACCATATCGAACTAAAAAGCTTTTGCAGGGAAAATGAAACCACCGACAAAATAAAAAAGCAACCTGCAGAATGGAAAGAAAATATTTGCAAATCATACATCTGATAAGGGGTTAATATACAAAATAACACCAAGAATGATTAATTTGCACAAAGATTAAAGGTCAGGCTTTATACAGACATCCTCCAAATCACTTGAAATTTGAGTGTGGGAACGCCTTAAAGAATTCCTGTGAAAAAAGAGCTGGTAATCTCAGTCAATTCCAGACCCAGTGTCAACCTCAAGCTTGATGTGGTAGCTAAGAAAATGAGTCCAACCTGGGTTTGAATCCTTCCAGAGAGCAGGAAGTCAGGGTTGCACGCCCTCTCCATGGACCACCATGTCTGGGTGTTGTGCTCAAGAGCCTCCTCATTGTTCCAGCAGTGCCCAGCCTTCCTTTTCCCTCCTCCTTTGCCCGGTCAGACAGCTCCGTCATTGTATGTACAGAAACCACCTCCACATCCCTAAGCCCCAATCCTCAGCAACTTCTCATTGTCCACCAAATCATGTGCAAAATCGGCTTGGTAGTCAAAGCTCTCTGTGTCTTGGTCAGCTCTTTTTTCCAGCATTCTTTTCCCCACTCTCTCCTACATGTTTGGACTAAATCTGAGATCTCACCATTTCCTCATGAAATACTATTTCCTCCATAGTCTTTCAGCTGTACCTGCTGAAAGTTCCAATCGCTTCTGCACCTTGCCTTACTACTTCCACTTCACCCTCACAATTTTCACCCATGAAACTCCGTATTTTTGTTCTCCTCTTATGGATACACACACACACACACACACACACACACATATATTTTAATTATGTCTGATTTTTGAGCGTTGGGATTTCTAGGTAGAGCTCTAGGATTTATCTGGTAGAATTAGACATAGTGTCCCAGGAATGCCTGCCTCATGCTTCTTCTTCTCCTTCCTCCTCATAGGGGCTCAGAGTAAAGAATCTGTGTGTAAAGAACAGTAACAGAATTAAAATAGAGTGCCAGGATTAAATTTGAACCTATGCCCTTTATCCACAAAGTAGAACCCACTAGGAAAGTTAAGTTGGAATTGGCAGCTTTGGCTCTAAGTCACAGTGGGACTCTTATTCTTCCTTCTTCCACTCCTAATATATATATATGTATATATATACACATATATATATATATAGAGAGAGAGAGAGAGAGAGAAAGGATAAGAGAAGAGAAGAGAAGAGAAGAGAAGAGAAGAGAAGAGAAGAGAAGAGAAGAGAAGAGAAGAGGAGAGGAGAGGAGAGGAGAGGAGAGAAGAGGAGAGAAGAGAAGAGAAGAGAGAAGAGAAAAGACAGAAAAAGGCAGAGAGATATGGAGAGGGCTCAAGTGAGCACTGAATCCATTTATCAGAGTAGACACTTAAAGTAGAAATAGTGAATGGCTGACTCGTCACTGGGATCCAAGTCTTGCCTTGGCGTAAAACAGGAAGTTGGAGAGGGCACCACAAATGGGTGGTGATTTTTTAAAGCTTAGCTACCCAGTGCCCTAGCAAAATGTGGCTCAATAACTGCCTTGGATTTACCCAACCACACATGAAACTTCCCCCTGAAAGGGAGAATAGGGTGGGGTAGAAAGAGAATCATGGAAAAAGTGTAGAATTGTTTTATTCCCAACTGGAAACTTCGGGAGGACAGGGTTATTATTTCATACATTTATAAACGATCTATTCATCATACATAATTCCTAGCATGTACCCAGCATATGGTATTCAATAAACTTTATACAATTGAATTTATGATTTAGTTTAAAACTGGTATTGAGAATCAACCAGGGATTTGGTATCCAAAATGAGGAGAAGCCTGAAAAATGTATATGAGTAACAGTTGCAGTCATTTGGATCATTTCTAGGGGTTAAAGAGACTTTTTCTATATTAAAGAAACAGGGCCGAACCAGGATTGATGATGCAGGACACTACAGGGACATGGCTTAAGGTGCTAACAACATCAGGAAGACACTTCCAGCAATCAGCCCTTCAATTAGAGGAAAGGGCTGCCTTGACAGGCTGCATGAGCTGAGAGCTGAGATTCTGGCGCTGAGTTGGGAATTAGACCAGAGAGTTTCTAAATCTGAGTCTATGATGAGAAAACTAACTTCAGTGGGATTTGAAAGAGCGATGAGAATGATTTAGCCAAACATTTTAAAAACCAGATTTATTCTTAAAATCCCATCTAAAAAAAAAGAAAAAGAAATTCTATTTCTTTTCTCTTTATCTGCCCTGCAGATAATGTATTTCAAAGACACTCATGCCCCACGTGCTTAATTATGTTGTATTATCACTGAGTCTTTAGAGTCAACTATAATCGGTCTCTGGGAATATTGGGTTTTTGCACTATTATGTCCTGAAATCATTTATATCCAGGCTTAAACAGATTAAAATAAACATACTTTTTCTGTAAAAGTTCAAGGTTATCTATTACTTTGAAATTGTTAACCAGCTTTATTTATAGGGACAGAGCTGGCATTTGATCGAAAAAATGCTGCACCAGGTTTGATTGTGGACTTCAGTGAAAGGCCAAATTTTATTTAAATTTTTACATTTTCTTAATACAGGATTTCTTGTAAAATTAACAACTCTGAAACAGTTCATGGCAAATGATAGACTGTATATGTTTAAATATATTTATTAACTAATAAAAGTCACCATCTGAAGCCCAAGAGATAGTCAGCTATTTTTCATTTTACAACTGGGTGAGTGTTATTTTAATTAACGTGATAAACTTGTGAATTTAGTTAAGTTAATTATAGAGGAAATAACTGTGTTTTGTTTATTGCATATTTGGTGTGATTAAAATTTACTGGAGAAAAATCATCCATGAAAAGTATTTTAACATTTTTCTGAATGTCTCAATGACATTTGGTACAAAAAAAAAGAAGAAGAAGACAAAAAAACACCCAACCCACTATATTTGGTATCTAATATTGAATTGTATTTCTTTATCACACACTGAGCTAGGTTTGGTCAGAATCAGCCTGTTGTAAATCAGCTGCCACAATTTACCAGAATAAAACATTATAGAAAGATCGCTTATTAACTTGAGCCCCTTCTTTATCAGTCATTTGCTACAATTTTATTTTATAGTCTTGTTTCATTCTAATACTTTGTCATAAAAATGTAAAAAATTTCTTAGTATTTCTTATTTATTTGTGAAACCAAGCTTAAACAATGCCTGAGATTTGGTGGGGCACGGGGGAGCCATTTCAACATACCAGTACCACGGGCCAAGCACTAAGCCCAATTAAAAAAAAAAAATTATCGAGCATCTTTTATATGGCAGGCTCCATCCCAGGCTGGTGGTACTGGGTAAAATGAACTAGGTTCTCAGCACTGGGAACACATGGTCTACTGGTAGAAACGTAAATAAGAAGCCATAGCATTGCAATGCATGGTCACAATGGTGGGATAGAGGGGCACCGGCCAGACGATTCCCAATATTTTACAGACCCCTTGACTTAGGGCGGGGGACGGGTGTCTATCACCAAATCTAATTAAGAGTAATATAATACATTTAGATCCTTTTTTATTTTAAAATGTAAAATAACATATTGGATGGTTAATCTTATGTGTCAGCTTAACTGGGCCATCGGATATTTGGTTAACTATTATTCTGGGTGTGTCTGTGAGGGTGCTTCTGGATGAGATCAACATTCGAATCAGGAGACTGAGTAAAGCAGATGGCCGCCCTCTGGTGTGAGTGGGCCTCATGCAATCCATGAAAGGCTTGACTAGAACGAAAAAGCTGAGTTCGGGAGGATTCACTCTGTTTACCAGTCTTTGAGCTGGGACGTTGGTCTTCTGCCTTCAGATTCAGCCTTTGACTGGAAATTACACCATCAGCTCTTGTGCTTCAGACTCGACCTGAAGCTTCTCAACCTCCATAACCACACGAGCCTACTCCTTGTAATAAATCTCTTTACCTATATATTCTATTGAATCTGTTTCTCAGGGGAACCCGGACTAATCAATCCCACATAACATAGTAAACCTGTGAATATCTGTTAGTTTCCAGTAGAAATGGTGTGGTTCTGCCTCTCTAGAGGGCTTCTCAACTCGTTTAAACAAGTTGGACTGATATTAAAATAGCCTTTTCATTGACATAAAGCAGGCCTGGGTGTTAAGTAAAATGTGCTCGTCAGCTACATTTTCCAGTTAGGTGAGGGCTAATTCATTTCACTCCAATGACTCCAAAGCATTCTCCTTTCTCCTGTGACTTCCATCTTCAGAAATCAACATCATAATCAGAAAAAGAGAGAATTAAGCTGTCCTCTGGGATAATGTTTCTGAAAATGGGGTGCTTAGACCGCTCACGGTCCTGCTAAAGGCATGGATTTCTGGGTCTCCTTAATGCTCCTGGAGACCCCTGTGGGGGCGGCTGAACTCCTGGGATCCTTCTGTAGCTGGAGCCAGGTAACAAGTTCACATCCTGACAGCCGTTTTCATCTCTGGGTTTTACAATGAATTCTAGCAACACATGTTTTCTAAAGGCCCCATTGTTTTGTTTTGTGTGGTCTGTTTTTAAAAACCAACTCTAATTTCTGCCATTTCTAATCAATCTCAGCTTCTGTAGCCCTGCCAGTTCTCATAGACACCTGATGCTTCCTGCTGTCTGCCATGGAGTAGCTTTGGGAAAACAGATTATTTCCTCTCCTCCTTCCCAACCCCCAAACTAGGCTTTTTCTGTTTAAAAAAAAAAAAATCAGAAATTGGTCAAATGTATATTTTTAAGGAATCTTTTCCTAACTGTGTTAGGGCTGTAGTTGGTGATATGGTGGCAGAAGAAATTCCTGATGGATAAAATGTGCAGTGTTTAGATGTTCCAGCAAGAAAATTGTGCCCCTCAAGTGAGAGCTTGGCGCCAGATGGGGTTCACATGGGAGCAAGACTGCTTCAGATGGCCCTGGGAGAGGCCCGGTGCAACGGGCCCTTCATGACTCCCCCGCTCACTATCTTTGCCTGCTGGGGCATACGTTCCCCCCTTTCCTTGGAGGTGAGAAAGCAGATTATAGATTAAGATGTTTAAGTGTCACTATCCAATTGTCCCAGTAAAATTCATAAATGAGTTGGGCTGAGTTCGTTATATAAAGTTTGTACTAACTCACTGACCCTCCTTGTTCTGGGGGTTTCAACCTGAATGCCCATCACCTGATGAATAGCAGACAAAATCTAGCATATCCATACAATAAAATAGTATTTGGCCATAAAAAGAATGGACGAGCCTGAAAACATGCTAAACGAAAGAAATCAGTGACTAAAGGTATCTGAAGGGTCCTACGAAACCAAAGTGCCTATACCCAAACGGCAAACGGTCAGAGATGGCTCTGGGGAGAGACGCTCTGTAATATGACTCAGCAACCTATCCTGGTCCTGGCATTTACTAATTTTGTGGACTTAGTCAAGATTCAAACTTCTTAAAACTTGAATTTTCTCATCAGAAATATTAGAATAGTGTCTTCATTTGTGATAATTGAATGAGACTGTGTGTGTTAAGTGCTGAAGGTAGTTTGTCACAGGAATGGGCCACCAATCACTTCTTCCTGTATCTCTACCCCTGACGGTCCCCTCCCAACATTGATTCTTGGATTAGCCTTGTGACTTGCTTTGAACAATGATTCATTAGCAAACATAATTCGAGCAGATGCTTAACTTACTGGGGCTTGCCTTCTGATACCACACAAGTCTACTATGTAAAGACACCTGAGCTATTCTGCTGAAGACATTTGACTCAGCTGTCAGCTTGCCCAACCACCAGTCATGTGGGTGAGGCTTAGACCATTCTGTCTCAGTTTAACTGCCAGATGACTGCAACCATATAAGAAACTCCAACGAGATAGGCCCAGCCCAAATTACTGACCTACATGTCAAATACCCTAGGAACACACTTGCAGTCAAGTAAAGTTAGCTTTGTTCAAAGAGCTGCAGCAAGGGAGAGAATATACCAGACGAAACAGGAAGGGGATGTTGGGGCAGGGGGCAGGTTATTATAGAGCTTGATTATCAGCTGGGTGATTCCGTAAAGGTTTTAGGGAAGCAGGAGCCTACTTTTGATTGGGTGCTATCAGAAAGTGAGAGCAACTTGGTGACTGGATTTCTTGGTTCTCTTTGTCTATGAGGCAGGAAGATTAAAGTGGGACTAACATCAGTGGTAATGCATATTAGCTAGAAGAGAGATGTTTAATTGTTTTTGATTTGTAGAATGACCTTATCTCTATATAATTTCAGGCATGATCACAAAATAGTCTTGTCTCTGTTGTATTCAATCATGGTTAAAGAATGGCCTTGTCTGAGTATCGTTCATATACTGTGAGAATTGTTTATACACATTCAGGACCCCTACAGCTGCCAGGTATAGGGGTCATTTTTTTCCTTAGAATTATGAGCAAATAATACAGTTTTCCTAAGCCTCTAAGTTTTGGGGTGCTTTTTCATTCAGTAAGAGATAGCTGATATGAGCTCTTTGTAATGCCCGAAGTGCTGTGTAGCCTTTCTAATTCCTTCTGGGTTCATATATGCAGAAAGCACCAGCTTCTTGGGGTTCCAAGTGAAGGTGAGCAGAATGTGGGGAGTTGACCAAAACTCTCTGAGAACGAGGGACAGGTAGGGTCCTCAGAGGCCTGAGGTGGTCACATACATGCACCAGACTCCTCTTTGAGTGTGGCTCTGCCTCTTTCAGATGCTGCTCCTGAGGACCTTGGTGCGCCATCTTTCTTTCCCAGGCCCTCCTTATCAAAGATCCATTCCTGGCTTGAGGGACAGCAAGGCAAGGACAGGCTCACCAGGACCTCTTCTCAGTTAACATCTCTGACAGGTAGATGAAAACCTTTGCTCGTCAGTACACCAACAATTTATTCTGTTCACAGAGACTTCTGTAGGTTCAGCCATCATAAATGACAGAGGACCCCATTTTATTATTACTGTTATTATTATTTTGGCTGGAACAAAACTTTACTGTCAGGCTCTGCAGGGCCACAGGACCATAGGAGTTCTCATTCGGCTGGCCCAACCTCCCCTACTAGTAATTAAACAGCAACAGTCCTCCCCCAGTTGGAATGTACAACAGAGATCTCACTATGCCATATGATCCCAAGAGGTCTGGTCCCAAGAAGTCCGATACTCAGAGAGGTGAGGGTGTTCCTTAAGGCAGAGGGGTTAAGGCCACAAAGTAAAAGGAGAAAGGAGAAGAAATGGGGTCCTGGAGGCAGTTTGGCTGGTCCCTCAGATCCAGGAGCTTGGCTCAGCCCTTTGACTGACCAAGTGCAGGGCATGCCAGGCCACGGGTTCTGTGGGGCCAGATGGACGGAGGGGGCTCTTAAACATGGAGATCTGTGAGGCTTTTGGTCTGTCCATGTGTCCATTTGACCCCATGCTGAAAGGCCTCAGGGGCTCAGGGCCTACCAAGGGCCTCCCAAATGCATCTAGTGCCCCCCCCACCAGGGCTGTGGGGGGCCTTCATCAGAAGAGCAGAACAGGGCTGGACCTTGGCGCCCAGGCAGCCTATTGGCCATCCAGCCAGAGTTCCCGATTGGCCATGCTCGCCACCTAGGGCAAACAGTAGGCTGAGGCAGGAGCTGGAGGGTCTGGGGCCAGAGCTGGGTCAGGAGCTGCTCCAGTAGGGGATCGGCTAGCAGCAGCCTCAGCAGCTCCTCTTGCAGAACAGTCGCTGTTTGTGCTGCGGATCAAGCTGCAGGGGCTGCGGAAGACGTGGGCCGGAGCGGTGCCTCACTCTGGACTGGAGCCAGAGGCCTGGGGATGCCAGGGGTCTGCGGGCTTCCCAGAGCCCCCACAGCCCCTGCCTTGTGCCACCCACAAGTGCTGCCCATCGCGCTCCTTAGGTGCTTACGCAGGAGCAGCACAGCCTGCTCCTCCGGCTCTACCTCCGCCCACGGGCAGGGCTGGACTTCCCCGCCTTGTTCCCCCACTCCCCCAGATTATCCCCACCCCCAATCTAGCCAGTCTCAGGACTGAGCCTATTTTATTTTTGATAGAAGGATATATTTGCCCTTGCTCTGGGTACAGGAGGTGCTGACCTATTTCAAAGAGGTGTGACTGGGGAGTAATAATTCTTGGTTACTGTTTCACTCCTTGAATGACCAATAACCCAAGAGTGAACTCTTCTGCTTCTGGATGGACCAGGTGCTCCCAGCTTAAATCACTGCTGGTCAGGCCCTGGCCATAAATCTCTTGAGGATAGGTCATGCTTCTTGCAGTTACTTCTTCTCTAGCCAAAACCTTTAGTGAAGTTCAGGGAAGAAGAAAAGACAATAAATCTTATTTTCCTCTTACAAGCACTTTATAGGCTGTTCTCCACTGACAGTTTAAAAATGGACTCAAACTTAATCAACTTCTGGGAGGTATTCTTTCACTCAACTACACAAACGTGATTTTCCATTCACCCTCAAAACCAGAGGCAGTCAGTCGCTTTACCTATCGGAGTCTGTCAGAGGCAGGCATAGAAAGATCCGGACGACTAAAAAGTAACCATTCATACTGGATTCACAAAAAGGAAGAAAGTAAATCATATTGGGAACCCTGGAGCATTTCTCTTGGTTTAATATGAAAATGAAAAGTACTCGCTTCATTTGAGGGTGTTGAATTGTATTTTACATGCAAATTTTATTATTCCAATCACAGGGGACATTTGAATTTCAGGGAACCCTTCCTTCTTTCTTTCTCTGTCAAATCAGCAGAGAGCCAGATATTGACTAATTGCTGTCAGAGCATCAACCACAACAGACTAGACCATCCACTCCTGGCTATTAAACTTGTTGGACAATGCCAGTGTTATGAGCAAAAGAATCCATACTTTGAAGCCATAATCACTCAGCAAAGCGTTTCCGCCTTTGATGAAAAGTCCACTGGCTAGGTTCATGGCTCTGTCCCCTCTGGCTGTCACATAAGAGTTTTGTATCTCAGTGCCTTTGTTTGTTGAATGTGCTTCTACCCATCTCACAGAATTACTGTGAGGAACAAGTGAGAAAATACATAATTTATTTGAGAAATATAAAGCATATTCTCTGCGACATTTTATAATTATTTTACAACACCACACCATAATTGTATCATGGTATGATAAATGGCGGCAGCTAAAATACACCCTCCCCACAAGTAACAAGAATAACTTGTGAGTTCCTCGAAAATAAAAGCAATTCTAATTCATCTCTATATTCATATGTCACCCAAGAAACCATTCCTAGGATATGCATGTTGAATAGATAGATGGAAATACCGATTACATGGAAAATGGGATGTATGGATGTATGTATGTATGGGTGGATGGACGGATGGACGGACAGATGGACGGACAGATAGATGGATGTATAAATGGATGGATGTCAAAATACTGAGGTACTTCCACATTGGTTGGTAAAGAGCCCTCTCCCTGAGCTCCTCAAGTGTCCCCTGTGGTCCTGGCTGCCTTCACACTCCTTCCGTCACAAACCCCTCATTCCTTTCCGCGACCAGCGACTGAAGGGTTATCACTGGGCACAATATCCTGCACTGACTGACAGAAAATCTAGGCAGTGGATGCCAGTGCCACCATGCAACTGTGAAATATTGCGAATGTCTCTTTCTTGGATGGGTACCCATTTCATTACTGAGCTAGTTTTAGGCTATAGGCCTTAGGACAAGGTTCTTAATAAATCTCATGAATGAGACTGAAATCTGTTGTCAGGATTTCCTAACCCATAGAATAAAACGCCTTCAAAATATTGTAACCTGAGGTCTTTAGGGCTTTAATTTTTGTCGAGTTTCTTTTCTTCACCACACTCCAAAATTTCCAGATGACGATTTGCCATATGTGGGGTGGAACTTTTCCCTCAAGCAGTTACTTATTATATTAACTCATTTTCATAATAGCATAAGTTTGGGGGATTTTTTTTTATTAGATTAACTCATTTCCTTTTCCCTTCCAGTTTTATTAACATTGACATATAGCATCGTGTAAGTTTAAGGTATACCTCATGACGATTTGATACATGTATATATTGTGAAATGATGACCATGGTAAGGTTAGTTAACGCTTCCATCCTCTCACATAGTTACCTTTAGTGTGCATGGTGAGAATATTTAAGATCTATTCTCTCAGCAACTTTCAAGTATGTAATACAGTATTGTTAAATATGGTCACCAGAACCTATTCATTGTATAACCAGAAGTTCGTACCCTTTGACCAAGGTCTCCCACTCCCCCAATTCCTGCCTCTGGCGACCACCATTCTATTATAGGTTCCCACGCAACTCATTTCCTTAATAGCATGGGTTTGGGGGATTTCCATTCCGAGCACTGTAGTTCCGTATGCTGACACACTTTCTTAATAGCATGAGTTCTGACGAAAAGTGCCTACCAGAGTATCATGACCAGGGGGTACATCTAGAACAGTCTTTCATTAAACCCTGGAAACACTTGTGACCATTGTATGTATATCAGCCTGGCCAGGAGGAGCTCATTTTCTGTCATATTTAGAAAGAACAGGTGCTGGTCTCACATAGGCCACGTTGCTGATGTCTCGCGGCTCTCAGGTCCCCGCGCCCTTCGGCTCCTCCACTGCTGACCGGCACTCAGAATTTGGGGACCACTGCCCTCCACCTACACTAGCGTCACCACGCAGAGCTTCGGTGGGATGCAGCTACTGCTCCACTTTCCCTCAGTTCCCATCAACGACCTTTGGCAGTTGTACTCCCTATCCCAACACTCTACACTTTCCAATGATAAGTAACAATTTCCAGAAGCGAAACACTGTAATCATAGAAAGGGAGAGAGGTTGTCCATGGGCCTTTTCCTTACTGTGCTGGGCACCAGCTGAGCCCTTTGATCCACCCTCCTTTCGGACCACGCCAGGGTACAAAGGAAGCGGGCTCTTTCCCACTCCCTATCAAATTGCTAAGAGCTTTAGTTTGCAAATTCTGGGTCAGAGTCTTGAAATACAAGTTCTATTCCTTGAGCCAGACTGGAGTTCTTCAGAAAGTGGCCCCCTCATTCCTCCCCTTTTCAAGGACTCAAAACCAGGGCAGTTACCCTTGTCAGGTATTAGTCTAGAGTTTGGAGGGCAGGAAGGAGACTCTTTCAGCCTCGGTTTATTTCTTTCTGCTGCATGTCATTTTCTTACAAGTAAAGGATGCATCATCTACTACTTGGAAAAGTTTTATCAAAGGGAATCTGCTCTAAGAAATGTAACAGTTAGCAACCAGAATGCCCACAAAATAAAGACTTACATAGCCCGGGCCAGGCAATGAAGTGGATCCATCTCTTCTGCATTTTGAGAAGAGAAAAACATCGTGGCTGTCATCCTTCAAAAGAGAGTTGATAGTGAATGATATTTTATAATTAGCTCCCACTCCTCTGACACAAAGAATGAAAAAATTGGAATATCTCCATTCCCTCAACAGAGCATCAGGAAAGAAGCATTGCAGCAATATCAGAGCAGCTCTGATATACCTTCAGCAGCACCTGCCACATTTTAAGTGGAGATTTTCTTCTGCCAACATTATTCTCCATTCCCCTACCTCAAGAGAACTGGTTGAATTTCCCCCCTGCAAATGTAATATTCCTTTTTTATTATTTGACTAAGTTTAATACCTATAGTGTCAAATAGTAACACATTAGAAGAAATATAACACAGAGGAAAGACACTTCTGTGCTTGCTGAATGTACCAACCACACAGGTCTCCAGGGTTACAGGGCTGATTTGCATCAGATTCTGGCTCATTCTCCTACCCCACCCCCAACCCCTTGGTGCTCCCTGGAGACCCGGCTAGACAAAGTTCCCAACCTTGTGAATGGCATTTGCACGATCCCAGGCAGGATTCCCCCCACACTCACAGCTCCTGCCACCAGGGCCTGGTTCGATGCATCCATGTTTCTAGGCACAGGACCTAGCGAACTCAAGCTTTGAGCCATGATCTCTCCGGGGACCTGCAGCCTGGCTCTCAGTGGGTGGTTGCAGTTACCTGGGAGTAAGACCTGCAAAGGCTACACATGTTCATCTGATCCCCTTTCACAGGAGCTGACAGTCTGGGGGAAGAAAGGGGATGGTCCTGCCGTCCGAGTGGAGGGTCTCACTGTGGCTGTGCAGGCCGTTCCTCACGAATAGATAACTTCTGTAATCATAACAAATATAAGTTTTTGAAAAGAAAGAAATGAGCCCTGGCCTTCTTGCTTCCGAGATGGCCAGGGAGGAGCAGAGGAGGAAGAGCCTCTTCCCTTCATCTAGGCAGTATGGTTTGCAAAGTCCTTGGTGAGGATCAGGGTCTGTCCAGGAAAACAGAAATCCCTCCCAGTCTTTGGCTAGAGGAATTTAATGTAGGGAATTGGTTGATCAAATGACAGGAGTGCAGAGGAATTCAACAGGGGACAGTGGGAAAAGCTGAGGTCAGCTAAAGCAGGAAGCCATTAACATACCAGGGAGCATGAGGACCAGTGGGAGAAAAGGGTGTCCGTCACCAGGGGCCAAAACCAGGTCTTCCTGTGGATGCCGAAACCGTGGTGAGATGGCCCAGTGGGAGCTGGGACTATAAGACAGGGGCTGTCAGGCAGAAACACAGCCACTACTGTGATGCAAAAAGCAGAGATGAGGAGTAAAGTACTGAGGAATTTCCTTCTATCCTTCCCTCCCTCCAATTTCCCACCAGGCCTCCCATTGGCCATGCCTAGCAGAGGCCATCAGGTAAAGGAGCCTTGGCAATGTAGTTCCCTGGGATCAAAAGAGGCACAGAGGAAGGGCTGGGATGGATCTGAGGCCCAGGCTCTCCTTTTGTCCTGGTTTACAGACCAGGAAGACGAAGACTAAGACCAAGACCAAGACCAAGAGGTTAGCTGTCCATCCCATAACAAACTCCAGCCTAGCTTATCCGGCACCATCACATCCTTGGGAGGAAGAGCGAAAACGTGCTTAGACGTGGGGTTGAAAGAAGACTGCAGGCTTTGGGAGAGCCGAGTGCAAGGGCCGAGATGAGAAAAAAATGAGAGATGAAAAAAAAAATGAAAGTTTGCTCAGGCTGGGCTCCTAAGGATAGGGGTGGTTCTTGGGTCTGAGGGTTGGAGCGTCTTGGACAGCAGCAGAAATCTAAACCCTTAAATTCCACTAGGGGGCCTGAGCTAGGAGTGGTCTACGATACAGCAGAGGGAGAGAAATTGGACTGGAGCTTGAGCTGTATAAAGGTAATTTCGTAATCATATCATGTGCTTGCCTTGGACAACCCATTTGTTATTTGAACCACTAATGCTTTACACTCTAATAAAATTGTCCTTGTACTTCAGAAGGTTGGCAGTGGATGTGCTGTGGTGAGCTGGAATAGCTTAAGGATTGTGAGTCCGGGCAGGCCTCAACAGCTTACTGTCACGGCCCTGGACACCTTCCCCAACTTTTCAGTGTCCTCTTTTGGAAGACGGGATTGCTAACATCTGCCTCACAGAGCCGTTGTGCGAATTACATGAGACAACCGACTTAGCAATGAAGCACTTAGCATAGGGCCTGGCTCTCAGAAAGTGCTAAAATAATGGCAGGACTGGTCTGCAGGTGAGAGAATCCTCTCACAGCCTTGGACAACACCACTCATCAGCCAGGATTCCTGGCTGCTCCAATTCCAGCCTGGACCAATGAGAACATACATCAAAGAATAACCTCCTTGCTACCTGTCTTTATGCTGGGTGATAAAGGATTGGAGGTAGCAAATTGCCTTCCCAGCCTGTGGCTACTTAGTTCCAAAAAAAAAAAAAAAAAACAAACAAAAAAAAAAAAACCAAATCATAGCCTGCTGAGACCAGTCTCAGAAACAAACAAGATAAGAAGAATGTATTTTTGTTGGCATATTTTACAGCCTTCAGATGCCCATGAAAGTCCTGTTGTTTTTAAAAAGAAAGTAAAAGACTCTCATGGAGAGAGGGAAAACCTGGGTGCCTTCCCACTGTAGAGGAAGCTGGCTGTGGTCCAGAGGCCAGGTTACTGCTGGTCAGGGGGCCCGCGATAATGGACAGACATCTCTGAACATCATGGGTTCCCTTGACTGTCCTCTGTAGGGAGCAAAGGAGCCTGGAGGGCCTCACTGGATTGGGGTAACCTTGGGGAGGGCAGAGGTGACTGAGGGAGTGGGTTTACTACTCACTACTCATTATCCAGGGGCATGTGGACAAGCAGGCAGAGATGTAGCAGGCAGGGGACAGGACAGAGCCTGGGAGAGGGGCCAGAATGCTACAGCAAGAGCCAGTGGATGAGTCAAACACCTGACAAGAAAGGAACAGGCATGGGAGCACTGAACTCAATGGGATGGGTGCCCAAGGCAGCTAATAAAATACACAATTTCATCGACGCTTCCTCGAAACATGAATTGCTCCTTGAACTTGGGCTCTTCAGCCATGACTTTAGGGCAATATCATATTTCCTTGGAGCTGATTTACAAACCTCCCGCCCACTCCCCACCACTGTCAGGGTGCGATCAAAGGAGCTCTGCGATTCTGTCTAGTGTCAAGATAATGACCATTTTTTTTAAAGTGCAGTTCTTGAGGCGGGGTGGGTGGGTGGTGGTAGGCTATAGAAAGAGGCAACAGAAGAGAGAGGGCTCTGGAAACACTAAGAAGGGCCACTATTTCTGGGGCCCACGATGCAGAGGATTATATCTATTTATAAATGGGCACCACTAGTTGTAGGGCAACTGTCTGGAACAAGAAAGAGACAGGAACTGGAGTGAAACCCAGATGGGATACGTGCTCTAATGGAGGTGGACATGAGGATGTGCCTTTGTGTTCAGGTAATTCAGGTAAAGTGTTAGGGTAATTCTCATGAGAGAATGGTGAGCATTTTGGTCAAGGAGGTGTTTCGGTGGAGTCTCAGCGTGGGCAGGACAGACAGGGATGAGGAGCTGGGTGAGGACGTGCCGGGGAGAGAAAGAGGTTATGCAAAGGGGTGGAGGGGGAGCAACGATGTGTGTCCTGGCAACGGTAAGTCTTTCTGATGTGTCTGGAGTGCTTTGCGGGGTTATCTTCCATCAGTGGGTATATATTGGCCTCATGTTGCCATGTAACACAGGTAAACCATGCTTTATCAATACTCATTTTATTAAATTGGGGGGTGTGCTGGCGGGGGAGGAATCTAAACCTCACTTGACCAAATCAACAGTCAAATGATGTCCCAGACATTTTCTGTGAGGTGGGACTGTGCCATCTCAGCAGTATGGCGCCTGGAGGGTGGTCCCTTGTGACAGGCTCAGGAGGGGTGATTGACAGGCCCCATGGACCAACCTGATTCTATGAAGACTGACAAAGATTCTCTGTTTGACCAAACTTTAGGCAGGCTCCTGAACCTTTTCCTAGGCCCATCTTGTAAAAAATCCAGTTTTAGCAAGAACCAGCCCCCTCTCCCGACATCTGATCAGGTTCCGCACCCCCAACCATCCTCCAGGTGATGTCTGATCACTTCGGCCTGTCTTCTGCAAGAACCCTGTTAGGTCAGTTTAACCCCCCTCACCTTTCATGTTTTCTCTTGGTTATTTTCCATGTACTGATCCCCAACCCTGATCCTTGTCTATCGATTCCCACTTGTCCATGCTGTATTTGGAGCGGAGTCCCATCCCTTTCCTCAGCTACAAGATCCCATTGCAGTGGTCCCTACGCCCATCGCAGTGGCCCTGAATCGAGTCTGCCTTACCATTTTTAACAAGTGTCATCAGTAACTTTTTCTTTAACAGGACCACCCAGACTCCCGACTCCTGCCCGACCTGCCAACCACTCACAGTCACTTCCCTGCCCCTCCTGCCGGTGCCACCCACAGTGGGGCCATACCTGTGGGTCCAATGGGAGGCCCCCAGCTTGGTGCCGCCCTTGCAGATTCAGGCACCTCTCCACCTCCACCCCTGGCGCCTGAGAGCTGTCCAAGACATGCCACTGCAGGTGAACCCATCTCCACAGGTACACAGAGCAAATTGTGCTCTGGCCTTAAATACATTCTATAACATGAATACTAAAATTGGTCACAAAAGAACACTAAAATATAAACATACTGTTTTAATACACTGTTTTTAAGTAAAATTAAATGTTTAATATTCGAGCTGCGATGAACATTCCCTTAGGCTGATTTTTTGCCTAGACCAAACTGGCGGACATTATTATCATTTTTATTATTTTACATTTAAAGAAAATACAGGAAAGCTTTTTCCTCTTCTTCCTCTTCCTCGTTCCCTTCCTCTTAGAGCCTTTAGGTGGGCAGAGCAACGTCCAGGAAGCCATGCTGGCTCTGGGCAGTGTGACAGAGCCCAGTCAGGGCGAGGAGGGGGTCTGGTGGGGGAGGTGGAGGAACAGCCCAGCACAGGATTTCTGAGCCCAGGTGAGGTGAGGAGAACATTAACGTGGGGGAGTGGGTGGGGTCTGAGGTGGGAGATTGGCTGTATACGGTAGGATTAGTCACATATGCACATATGTTAAAGGTAATGGAGGCCAGGTTTCTTACTGACAAAACAGTTGCAAATAGGAAGGAGAAAACTAGAATGAACTTTGTGGTGCTGGAAGAGAACTGGCAGTATCGGTGCGATCACATGTGTTCATATATATGTGAATAAAGACAAGCTCTGGGCACACCTGGGAGCAGTGACAGTCCCAAAGCAATGAGCACGCTTAGCTCCCAGATGTTGGCTTTTAATTACCATTCTCTGCTAAAAGAAACCAGGGCTCTGTAGAGAAATGGCTAATTCTAGGGCTGGAAACCTACAAGATGAGCCTGGGACATCTTTTTGTGCCAGGAGGGAGGAAAGTGCTCAAAGAACAATGAGGATATGTGAAAAGAACTTTGGTCTACAGGTCCAATCTGAGACAATTTCAGTATCAAAATAGATGATAGTGTCAATGCCTACAGTCGAACTGGTTGGGTTTATTATTCATTCCATGAAGGTAAATGCACACCATAGGGAACCTCAGGATGTCACAGTAAGAGGGTGTCAGAAAGAAACTATTATAGCTTGGGCTTTGGTTTGGAGAGAGTCCGAGAACATGGAGTTCTCTCTAGATTGCACACTATCAGACGGTGGAGACATTCCATGACTGAGTGCCTCCGTAAACCTTATCTATAGGCAGGGCAATTCAGATTAGGTGTAGAGCTGTAATGCAGAGCAGCAGCCGCCACTCACATTAGCCAGGAGCAAGGGATACTTGGTATTTTGTGAGTTGCATCTGTTTTTGTCTGAGGCTGGACATTTATGAAATGGCCTAGTTTTGTCTCAATTTGCCGTGGTCTCAGAGTGATGTCTGATGCTGGTGTTCAGTAAAACGATTTGTTTCCAACAATAGAATACACATGGCCTCGCTGTGAGCACCAGACCACCCTCTAACACTGACGCTTTGCTGTGTCATACCTGTTCCCAGAGCATAGAGACTGCCTTCTTCTTTCTTAGTAATAATGGATTATAACCCCTAAGACAAAAATAAGAATCTATGAATCTACACAAAGTAATTAATTAACTAAATTAGGGTAATGATGAGAAATGGGATTTTTGAAAAAATAGACTTTATGTTTTAGAGCTGTTTTGTTTACAGAACAATTGAACAGACGGTACAGATTACACAGAGTTTCCCCTAGTATTAACATCTTGCTTTAGTGTGGCGCAATTGTTACCATAAATGAGGTATTATTACTATTAACTAAAGTCCATAGTCTACATTAGAATTTGCTTTTTGTATTGTACTTTCTATGGGCTTTGACAAATGCATAATAATATTGTCCACCATCCCAGTATTGTACAGAATAGTTTTACTGCCCTAAAAATCTCCTGTTTCTCTTATTCATCCTTTCCTCCTTTCCTCTGAATGCTGAGCATCTGTTCCACTAGTTTTGCTTTCACCCAAATGTCTGATAGCTAAAATCATACAATATGTAGCCTTCAAGATAGGCTTCTTTCACTTGACAATGGACAGGTCAAGGTTCCTCCATGTCTTTTCATTACTTGACAGCTCGTTTCTTTTTATTGCTGAATAATACTCCTTTTTCTGGATGTACCATTTGTTTATCCATTCACTTATTAAAAGATACTTCGGTTGCTTCCAATTTTAGGCGATTATAAATAAAGCTGTTATAAATATTTATGGGCAGGTTTTGATGTAGACATGTTTTCAACTCATTTGGGTAAATACCACAAAGCACAGTGGATCGTACAG
Organism: Rousettus aegyptiacus; assembly: GCF_014176215.1. Lineage (NCBI taxonomy): Eukaryota > Metazoa > Chordata > Mammalia > Chiroptera > Pteropodidae > Rousettus > Rousettus aegyptiacus. The sequence continues at coordinate 66,693,808 of NW_023416287.1, forward strand.
TAAGTCTATGTTTAGTTTTGTAAGAAACTGCCAGACTGTCTCCCAAAGTGGCTGTACCACTTTGCATTCCCGCTATTAGTAATGGATGAAACATGATACCTAAATATATTGTGGCATTCTGGGTGGGTCTTGGAACATAAAAAGAGTATTAGGCAAAAACTAAGGAAATATGAAGAAAGTATGGATTTTAGTTAATAACATATCAGGATTGGCACCTTAGCTGTGACAAGTGTGTCACAGTCGTGTAAGATGTTAACAGGAGAAACTTCGTACAGGGTATGCTGAATTCTCTTTAGAAATTTTTGGAAATTTTTTTAAAATCTAAAACTATTCTAAAATTAAAAGTTTAAGTGTTTTAAATAAGAAATATATGTCATAATATCGCCACTTTAGAATTGCCCAGTGAATGTAGATATTCAGCATCGATGACTGCTATGGTCACAAAAAGGGAGACAGACATTATGTGCCTCCTGTAGTCTGGACATAGGAATTAAACTTGAGACTGATGCAGTTTCTGGCGCTAAGGTGTTAATGTGCAGGAAATTCAGAAGGCAGAGGAACACGTTCTGTACCACAACCAGAATCCAATATCACCTATCAATGGTGAAAGAAACTTCACAATGAAAAACTAGGAAAGAGAATGGAGCAACATATTGGGGGGGGGGGGGGCGGGGGGGAAAGCCCTACTATCTATTTTTAAATAGGTAAAAGAAGAGGTTAAAAAATCCAAAAAGAAGAGTCAAATTAATTTCATTTGGAAATGATATAGATGTATACCTGGAAAAACCAAGATAATCAACTGAAAACTATTAAAAATAAGAGAATTTAACAAACTGGTTAAAAAATTAAGAAAATCAATAGCGTTCCTACATGCAACAATAACCAGCTAGCAGACATAACAGAATAAAAGATTCCATCTCAAAAACCAAAGCAAAATTGCTAGGAATAATATTATTATAAATGTGCAGAAAATGAAGAAAAATTTTAAACTCTATTGACAAAACTGAAAGGACAATTGAATAAATGGAAAGACAAATCCTGTTCAAAACAGGAAAATCTACCATATAAAAAAGTCTATTTTCCCTAATTTTATCAACAAAGTTAATGTGATCCCAATAAAAATAGCATCAGTTCAACATCCAAGTAATGGGAATTTCAGAAAGAAAGAGCAAAGAAAATGGTAGAAAATAATTATCACAGAAAAATGCAATTTCTCAAGTGAAACCTTCCAGATTGAAAGGGCCTTTGAATTTTCAGTATAATAAATGAAGACAAGAAAAAAGACCCATGCCAAAGTATTTGATTAGGAAATTATAGAACAAAGGTAATAAAAAGGAAGCTCTTAAAAACTTCCAGGAGAGGAGAATAAATAGGCTATATATAACCAAGGATCAGGGCTCAGAAAAAGCACTGGACCGCTCAGAAACCAACCTTACTGCGAATTAGAAGATATCGGTGGAGGAACCCTTCAAAATTCTGAGGGAAAATAATTTCTATCTTCCAATTCATATCCAGGTGGGGTATTGCTTAAGTATAGGAATAAAACAGTGACTTTTTGTTGGTGTTTTCTTCATTTTCTAAATAAACTGTTTATGGTGGAAAAGGTCAGACATGTTTAAATGTCCATGTGCCGAACACCCAGGTTCAACAGTTAACAGATCATGGCCAACCTTGCTTTGCCCATACCCTAACCACATTTCCCCACTTCTTGTCTTATCAGTGTGTCTCTCTAAAAGATAAAAACTTTGAAAAAATATAAGAATAATGCCATTATTACATCTAAAATAAAACAATATCATCATATATCTAGTGTTCAAATTTCCAGTTGTTTCATAACTGTTATACAATTTTAAAAAAGTTTGTTTAAATCAGGATTTACCTAAGATTCACACATTGTAAAAAGTTTGCTTTCTACATCTTCTAATCAAGTTTTCTCTTCCATCTGTTTTCCTTGCAAATTATTTTCTTGCAAATGCTTTCTTTTTTTTCCTTGAAATTTATCTGTTGAAGAAACGGGGTTGTGTGACCTGTAACACTGCCCGTGTTCTAGATTCTTTTGTTGACAGTATCCCCATGATGTCAATATTCTCCTCTGATCTATTCCCTGAATATTGGTATTTGGACCTAGATGAGAACAAGGGTTTCCTTGGCACACTTTCCCAGGAAGCTAACGAGGATGCATTGCCCTAAAACCATAGGGTGGACCAAAGACTTGAGATCGAGTTCAGGAGAGAGGCAGGATGTTCCCCAGTTGATGTGGAGGTGAGTCTCAGACGACAACTATGGAGCACATGCAGGGCGCAAAGTCCAGATTGGGGCAGGGGAATAGGGAGAGCTCCAAGGAAAATGTCTTCAAGAAGAAACTGCAATTGTCGTTATATCTGCTGCATTTAATCACGTTGCAAGCAGACTTCCAATTCTATAGCAAAGTTTAGGAATGACTTGGTGATAATCAGGTGGACTAAGAAAGAGAAAAAAATCATTGTATAAGAGAGGAAAATAAGCATGGTTCAGCCCTGAATATTTACCCTGTCAAAATAATGTAAACACTGAATATTAATTGAAGGGCAATATGACTCCGTTGAGAGGAGGGGAAAAGGGAACAGGTTCCAAGGAATGTCTGATCACACCCCTGCCAAGAATACCCACTGGAATCGACCCCAACCAGCCTTCCCTCTCTGATGGCTTTTTAAAAATTAGTTCATGTATTCATGCATGGAGAGTACTTATTACTAGTGTGAGACAGCAAAGATTCTATCCTTACTTTTCCTTTTCACTAATGTAAGTACTGAGTACCATTATTCACATATATAGGTGGACCTGGGAGGAGATTTCTTGTAGCAGTTCACCCAATTCTTTGAACTCCTTCCAATTTTATGCCAAAACTTGCACACACAAAATTTATCAAATAATTGATATTTAAAATTTCAAAAAATTTTCTGATAGTAATACTCTGATAATTAAAACATTTCTTATTAAAATTTTTCTAGATAGAATAAAAATTATTACTAATATATATTTTATCAAAATACCATTTAATAAATTTGATAAGCAATTATTAAACACAGAAGAGTTAAGACATGTGCTTCTAAAATGCCACTTTCAATTATTTAATTTCAAAAATCTTGAAGCAGGCACCATGGTCACAGAAAAATGTTTTAACATTTTCGTTTTAATTATCATACCTATTCTTTATTACTGAGAAATACGTTTGGTAATGAATGAAGCTTAAGTATTTTATAATAGGACAAAGTTATTCAGAAAACAGAATGAAATAGGGAGGCTGGCTGCTGGGGACTAGGGCCTGGGGCTTGGAGTTGGAGATCTAGGATCTGGGTGCTGGAGGTTGGAGGCTGAGAAGTCAAGGCCGGGTCCCTGGGGTGCTAGAGCAACTCCTCTCTGTACTCAGCTTCTCTACCCAGAACCTCAGGTCTCAGTTTATTCTCAATATGACTTTTATCTGTTCCTGGAAAATAGATGTGTTTCTGTTTTATCACTATTCCACATTATTTTTTCTATAAATTCCTATTATTCTTTTATCCCTTCCAAATGCTGAAAGCATTTAACTATCACAAAAACCCCATTGCTCCCCAAGGGTGACTGGAGGCAGCCTCCCCTCCGCCCCCCTGAGGAGTTTGGGCTTTTTGTCTGGTTGGGCCCAAAACCCAGAGAAGCAGGTGTGTTAAGAGCCTAAGGCCGTGTGCTTCCTGGCAGGTCTCTTCCATTATCCTCAAGACAAGGGACCTGAATAGGGCACCACGAGCACCCAAGTACCTTACAGCTCAGGGGTTCCAAACTGGGCGCTCGGAACTTTCGGGTGAGACCTGGAGGTCAGCTCTCCTCTCAGAATTGGAAGTGCTCATCTCCTTTTGGAAGATCATAATGAAATGGACATGTCAGGATGCTGGAAAACAGAAACTGGTCCAAGAGTTTCTCCCACCATTTTTCCCTTTCAAAATTCAGAACTAATTAAGTAGAGAACATTTTCTAATAATAAACTCAGTGTCAGCAATATGGCTTTACTGAAAAATAATCTGTCATTAAATTATTGTTTTTAATTTGAGTTCTGTTGGTTTTATAGTTGAACATGTATTTTGGTTTTATATAGCCTAGGGCATATGTTATATGTCTGCACTTATTATAAAAATAATTTAAATTCACATAGGGGTCTATTAATTTTTTTTTCTTTGAACAGGGGTCTACTCTTTGCTCCAATGTGAAAAGCACTGCTTTAATGCATTGTCCTGACAGACTTTGGAGAACAGCTGTAAAGAGAAAAGGAAAACCAGATCCGGATCACACACATTCCATGTAAGTGCCACCCAGGAGAGGGATTGGGGACGGGCACAGGAGGCCTGTGGGTCAGGTGTGGGAGGGTTGTTCTGGGAATGTATAAGGGGACAGATGAACCATCACCCTACAGTACTGGCAGCTGTCACGCATTGACAGAAATCTCAGCTTGGACCCAAAGGGAATGTCCTGGTTTTGAGAGGAACCTGGGCCAGCTGGAGTCTCTGGAATATCCTCAAAACACTTCCCTCTTGTGCCCTACAGCCCTCTGCATCTTAGCTTCATTCAGGCCAAATGCAGGAAGGGCTCCTCTAATTGAGGGTGGGGGCAAAGCCCCAATTTTACATCTTTCCAGACTGGCAACTTCAACCAAGACACCTTTTTCATACCACTTCCTGAGTATCAAGCCTAGGACATGTGAACCAGCTTGTGTCCACGGAAGAACCCGGGCCTGAATCCTGTGCCTACCTGTGGCCAAGGAGAGGGGCTGGTACTACCAACAGGGGGTGAAGGGGAGACTGTGCTGGCCGAAGACAACAGCTCCATCCTTCCCCATCCTAGTGTGTCTCCTGTGTGGTCTTTCTATAAGTGCCAGACCTCAGTAATACCAAGTCCTGGCAGGAGAGATGCTCTTGGAAGTGTTAAAGGGAAAACTATTCTGACATGTGTTGAACTGGTGAGAAAACTTTATTCAAGACTATTGCAATAGGGGAGAGAGACTCGGCTCAATTCTGAATACAGCAAAGACAGCGGAGATTTATTTACAGGAGCAGAGTGAGGGGCCAGTGGATGGATAATTACCAAGAGGAGACAACAACAGTAGGAAGATTATTGCTAAACTGACCTAACAGGATTCTTGCTTGTTGTGCATTGGTTTAACATGATTTCAAATCTACTTGTTTATGACTTAAGTTGTTTTAATTCACTTGTTCATGACATAGACAAAACAAGAGTTGCTTTGATATAAAAATGAAGTCTGTTGTGCCAAGATGTCATTCTATATCTGATGTCACTGAGAAGCAGTCAGCAGCCTAGCTGCTGAGGAGTCCTACTGGGGGGCTTACCAGTAAGAACATGTAGAGAAGTAACTATGACAAGGGGACATTTATACTGTAAATACTGAGACTTTGTGAGGACTATTTGAAAGTTTTGGTTTGGGTAAAGCCCCTTTTCACTAACCTAAAATCTCTCTGAAGACCTCTGGGGTATTAGCTCCCACATGCCCACAACCTTATGGTCGTCAGTGGCAAAGAGCCATGCTGTAGGCCCATGAAGAAAGTCGGGCTGCCTGGAAGCACTGGCATCTTCACTCCCGAGTAACATGCTCCAGCAACAGGAGACTTTTACTTTCATGTTGGCAGCTGGAAATAAATCAGCTCTATGGTGGTCAATGTCTCTCCCAAGGGCCTCCTTGTATAAAAAGGTACATTTCATATTAAATTTGGACTTTATTCCTTCATCTCCCCTTGCCTGGAACAACAGTGTGATTAACTTGTCATTTGTTTAGAGGTTGTTATTTCTTTACTTGGTGTATTACCCTGTATGCTGCTGGCTTGTGAAATTATTATAATTCCCACAGCGAAGCTGTGCTAAATAAATTGCTGGCAAACACACACACACACACACACACACACACACACACACACACACACACACACACCAAACCAAAAAAAAACCCAGAATCAGTCTCTGAGTATAACTTTTGCTGTCTTCCCAAAATAAAACAAAAACAAAACATTGCTAAAGGCAGGCCAAGGGCTTACATATCAAAGGTGGAGAATGAAGAACTTGATCAGACAGGAAGGGTGGGCATTCTCTCTAAAGTCTTGGTGAGATTCTTGCTAATACTAGGGACTCGGCAAGGCTGGACACTGAAGGCCAAGGTTGAGGCCTAGTCAAGAAGAGGGCTCACGGGAGCCTAAAAAAAAATGTCTGGTTAAGGAGAGAATCTTTGTCAGAAGAGCTGCCCAAACTGGGGCTTGAGGACAAGAAGGCCCGGCAGAGAGGAGCATCTGGTTTCCACTGTTAGGGGCAAAATCAACCACGGGGAAATATTCCTCCATGAGAACAGCCCTGTGGGAGTCTTGAGGCTGCCCTGGGGCTGTGGGGATGTGGAGTAGGAAAAATAATCGTCTCTGCCTTTATAGGTTCTGTAGGAAACCAACCAATAATAAAAGGCAGATCGACAAGAGAAAAACAAAGAGGTTTAATAACATGTTTACCTGGGAGAATGAAATAAAATTTCCTAGAAATGGCCCAAGCCACCCCCTTAAATACCATCTTCAGCTAAAGACCAAAAAAAAAAAAAAAAAAAAAAGATGTTGGTGGGTGGGGAGTCCAGCTCTGGGAGGTAATCAGGAAAAGCACTGGAAACAAGGTCAAGTTGTTCGCAGATTTAAGTCAGGAGCACTATTGGGAGTTTCTTATGATTTAGAGTCATCCTCCTCTTCTTGGTACAGAAAAGCTCTTACAAATGGAGATTTCTCTTATAAATGTAAATTCACCTTACCGAAAGAGTAATTGCTACTGTTTTTAGGGCTTCTCCTGTGTCTGCTTTTTCTCAGAAATAATTAAAAGCAGACACTAACCAGACACACTAATCACATTTCTCTTTTCTTGATGACAAGTTTTTTAAGTATCTTGCACAACACAACAAGAGGCTGTTCCCCAGTCCTTCTCCAGGGTCAGCTATGACCAGCCAACATTAGTTACGTGGACGAAAAAAAGGGGTTCTACAAAAAACAATTTCACAGGGTGATCTGATCATAAATTCTTAACTAGGTAGGTCATGGTGAGTGGTCACATTCCAGGCCTTTATTCTGTAGTGAAAGGTTTTAAGTCAGCCCTGTCCATTGTTCTAGTGCATCTAGGTTAAGACCTTCTAACTAAACTGTAACCACCCTCAAGAGAGCGTATAATCTTGTTAACTATCCATAAAAGAAACTGAGAAACTGTCACCTGAGGAGTACTTGATATTTTGCTCCCTGGCATTTGTCGTCAATTTGGCTCAAATAAACTCATAAAAATTCTCTATAGGTTTGGACATTTCTTAACATCGATAGCTGAAACCAGTCTCGTCAACCTGCAAGAGTAGCAATTGAGTGACTCCAATGTAACCTTGAGAGCTCAGCAGAATCCAAATTCACACTACCAAAGAATTACCATGAGAAGACCTGTCCCGGCAGACCCATTTCCGAAGCCAAGTGTGCCATAAACTGCTGCCCATTAGGAAGGAAAACCAAGCAGCTCAGGGAATGCACGACTTCAACCAATCAAACCAATCAAGTCTCACCAAATTAAAATTCCTTTGTACTTGCTCTTGCTCTTCCCAAACCTTACCTTAACTGGCTAAGTTCCAGAACCTTCCAATCAGACCCTTCCAAATAGGAATTTATGTAATACCTTTTTTTAACCTCACCTCTTAAAACTTGACTCAAGCCTTAGTTCAGGGAGACAAATTTGAGTGTTGTCTCCTGTCTCCTTGTCTGGCAGGCTTGCAATAAATTCTTTTCTTCGTGAAAGACTGTTGCCTCGGAATTCGGTCTCTGTTGTGCAGCAGGCAATGAGCCCACTTGCTCAGCTTGGTTACATACTCAGCTCAAAATAATCCCTATGTCACAGAGGCATATTTTAGGGTGACGTATTCTGCTACCCTTCAGGGACAACCTCTAAAAGTATTCAAAACTAAAGCAAAAGATTACTGTATGCTCTTTAAATTCATGTGGGATCACTGTCTAATAAGCCTCAGGGCCATTTGCTGCGCTAGAGAAATAGAATCTGGTTTGACATACTGATATTGACTACTGATCAAACTGTGATGTCAGCTATCGACTTATAGATGATTGATGCGTTGTAAATGGTTTCTATCCCACGGTTATGGTTTTCTTGCCTGTGGGCATCATTTATTTCTGTACTTATTTAGCATTCTTGTCTCTGCAATTCCTTCTTTCACTGGTTACATCTACAGGTTTCCTTTTAAACCATTTCATTGCTTAGGCAACAGACTTGAATGAGGGTTTGTCTACCAGTTTATGCAAATATTCCAACAAAGCTATAACGGTCACTCCCAGTGTGATCTGAGCATCTGCCTGCAGAAGAGTTAAAACACTGTCAACCAGGTTATCTTGGGGATTTTTCCTGGGCCCCCACAGGTCCCAGAGTCTCCAGAGCACTCTATTTGCATATCTCACCCTTCCTTAGTTTAGAAACTTATTGATTCAAATATGCAAACGAGCCTGGGGCGGGGACTGAGTAGGTGTGAAAGACAGCCTGATGGCTCTGTTTAGCATCAATTAGCATTTCAAAAAGTGTCAAGTTGCTGGAAGACCTTTTTTTAATTGCTGCTAATCAGAGGTTCTAGTGGGACCTCCGTGCTATTCTTGGGTGTGAATCCCCCGCAGGAAGAACCATGTCCACAGAGAAAATGAGGGAGTGGTGTGCCACTTCAGTCATAAGTACAAAGGGCATGGATGTCAGGGGACTTCAGAATTCTTAAAGCTTGATTCTTTTGCAAAACTTGAGTTTTCCATTCACTGTGGAGCCTCAGCCCCCAGGGTGGCCAGGTTCCTTCAACATCTGTGCACATAATGCACAGACAACGCCCAGCACTAAAAAAGAGAGAGAGAGATGCTTTTCTGTTCCTCTGATGTCATTTTATTGTGTTCTTTTAAAGGAAGCAGAGCCCATTGCCATAACATCACTCTCTTTCCATTACTGAGGATATTTTCCCTTTGAGCAGTTCAGGTTAGGAGGAGGCTGGAGCTGGAGAGCTGTTATAACTTACCCAGTGTGGAAATAAACAGACTTCCCGAATGGGAACAGGCAGAGGCTATTTATTCAGAGCTTGCTGTGGCAAGGGAGTCAGTCAGCCACCATCGCTTGTGTTTGGCAGAGACTCAAAGGCAGGCAGGGGAGTGGGAAAGCTTTATAGTGAAAAAAAACAGAACCAGGTGTGCTCTGCTTGAAAGTTATTGTCCAGGGGAATTCGGAAGCAGGCTAACTAGAAGGGGGGCAGCCTGTGGGACTGGTTTAGGGAGCTTATTTGGTTTTCTCTGGTTGGTTCTGAGTTGGAGGAGGTAATCACAAAGGAGGGAGGGAAGCTGCAGTCAGTGCCCAAGTGCTGACCCTTCTGGGACCGGTTGCTGCCATGGTTGTGGGTCAGAGTTCCGTTGTCACGCATGGTCTGGCCATTGTCCTTTTCTGTAGCCTCTGACTAGGGTTGTGTTTATCATAAAAACTAAGATCAAGCAGAGGAAACAACTCATTCTTGGATCAAAGTAAGAGCTCCTGCAAATCTGGAGCACAAATGGCAACCAGTTTAGTGTAAATAATAATAGAAATGGAGCCCCTTTAAAATGGAGTGGGAGTTTAGAATATATCACCCCAAGATGTGCGGATTGTTTTGTGCTAAAGGCAACTTAGCCAAGGGCTCAAGAGAAATTTCTGCCTCTCTCTCTCTAGGAGAAAGTGAATCGGGTCCTTGCCCATAATAAGAGATTATCAGGATAACCACTTTTGACTTATCTATAGGGCAGGACAAACTTCTATTTACTAAGCATCTGCTCTTATCATCCTGCAATGACTCTTTGAAGCCTCCAAGATACCTTACCTCATCCCTAGCTCAAGAATATCTTAGATACCCATGCTCCCTTTCTACCTCTGAACTTCTTGTGCATGTGGGGTCTCTGACTGTCCTGTATGCGGGATTCTCATAGACACGCACGTACTAAATTTGCTTATTTTCTCTTGCTAATGTCTCATGTCTATTTGATTATTAGACCAGCTGAAGGATCCTTCAGGGGAGAGGAAAATTTGTTCTTCCCCCACACCTCAAATCTCAAAATGTTAAAAACAGGGCAAAATAAGCTTTGGACTGGGCCTAAACAACTTGTTTCCCAAAGAACTGTTTGCAAGAAAGTACAAGATAACAAGAAAGCAGTCGTTATGGCTCCTAGACTGATGACTACTGGACCGAAAGTTGAAAACATTGTTTAGAAGTAACATCGCCATGTTACGTTATCTGCATCAACAGAAACGCTTTCCTCCTATTGATTTAATTGTCCCCCTTTTGTCACAAATATTCATCACCTTTGTTTCCTAATCGGAACCTTATTTAGGCTTCTACCTGAATTAATGATTCCCAAATAGCTATACTTATTGATCTCAAAAAAATGCTTGTTTGCTTCTCATTTTTAAAGACCTTTTACTTTTTAGGTTAACATTAGGGACACCTATCATTACAGCTGAAATAGCACTCAAGGGAACCCTAGTCTCCCAGTCCCACTGTCACCAGGAAAATGGACTCTTCAGGCCAACTGCCCGCTGTGGCAGCTAAGACAGGCTGGGTCACTGGGCTATGGCCAAGGGTCTGAGGATGCACGGATGCCATGTGCCTCTCCAGGGTGTCTAGATGAACTGGCTTCCAAATGCTCCATTAGGGGCCCTCTTAATCAAACAGCACGTTTGGTGTTAACGCCTGTGCTGTGGCAGACCCAGGAAAGGGCAAGCCGCCTGTGTGATGGGTCACGCACGAGGGGTGGGCAGCCATGGAGGCCTGAAGGCTGACCCCCTCCTGATGGTCCACTGACCTGGCCAAGAGGGAAACAGCTGTACGAAGGTTGAGTGATGACAGACAGATCGATCAATAGAAGAAATGAACCGAGGAGAGCAAGAAAACCAGAATAACTGCTGTCACCACAGTTCACTAGGTTGGAAGGCAATCTGTTGGTACTTCAGCTCAGAGTGCTCAGAGCAATACGATGGTGAGCGGAAGAACTGCTCTCAGTAGCGGCTAGTCAGTTTTCTAGGGAGGCAGACAATCTAAAAGGAACCTTGGGTCTTCTCTTATTTTTTTCTCCAAGGGAAGAAATCCTATTGCTTACCATATGCTAAAAGTTGGCATGTTTGGCAGAAATACCTTTCTCATTTATCTCCTTCCCAGAGCTTTTGACGTGGGGCTCCAGGCAAGAAAGGAAACGTAAGGTCAGTGGAGGTCTGTTGGTGGCATCTGCCTGCTCATCACCAGAAGGAAACCTGGCCCTTGAAACGAAGTGGAAAGAGCTTTGGATCCAGTCAGAGGTCGACCTGAGTGCTGGGTGACCCTGGCTAAGGTGCCTAAACACTTGCTGTTTATTTTAGAATCTGTCAGAATTGGCGATGCCATCCCTGTCTGAGCCAGGTCACACTCTCATTCTTTCTATGGCAATGTGACAGAAAGCTTGGGCTCTGAGATACAGACAGCAAAAAGTTTCCATCTCATAGATCCTCTGAACGGCAATGCCTATAAAATCCACACATTATCTGGTTGCAACTTCCTCTGCCTGAATGTGAGATTCTACACTTGACCAAAATGTCACAGAGCCCTCTCAGTTGGTTTGTCTCTGGGAGCAAAGGCTGTATCTCTGCTACCTTTTCTGGGGACAACGGATCCTGACTTATTTCTAGCTCTTTCTTCAGAGCAGAAATTCTGGGTTAAAGGTGATATCTAATCACAATGCTCTTCCCTTATGTGGAACATAGTGAGACATACTTTTCCCTAGTCTTAACTACAGATGCTTTTCGACAAGCAAGCATAATTTCTAAAGAAAGAGGGAAAATTAACTGGAAATCTGCCACATTACATGTACTTTTCCTTGTTACAGATACACAGTACATGTCTTGGAAAGGAATGTATCCATCATTATATAGCTGCTTATGAAAAAGTCCATTGTTATATTCATCCTTTCTGCTGCCAATGATAAAGAAAAATCTCCAACACCAAAAAAGACTCCCCTCCCACCCCCATCCCCACCCCCACCAAGGTTTCTCAAAATAGTGCAAGAGTTTCTCTACCAGTCAAATGTAACACCAACTTGGTCTGTTTGCATTCCAGAGACAGGGCATGACCGGTAAAAATATATCCTTATGATGAAAAGAATTCTTTTTCTCGCAGACAAGAGCTGTGTGTTGACTGAGAAAAGACAGGGTTCTTGCTTAGGTTTGGGGGTAAGAAGAAAGAAGGCTAGGAATAAAAGACCGAACATTTTCGTCTTGCCGAAAGTAAAGCTTTTGATTTTACCGAAGTGAGAAAAAGTGCACCGAAGAAGGGAAAACGGCCTACAGAGCTCCTGTGAGAACAGGGCGGTGGGGCGGGGTGTGAGTGAGCTTCTCAGTGTCCCCTCAACATCACCCCATCCCTGCCTGGTAGATCACAGGGTCTCCTTGAAGCTGACTCCACTGGCCACAGCCAAGCGGTTAAGGCACTTACTTAGGGTCATACTCTGACCCAGAGACAGTGGTCCTTGTTCACCTTGGTTTGCACCATAGATGGTTATTCCAGGAAAGACTAGTTTGGGACCCATATTAAAAGCAGTTCTGGAGACAGCAGTCTGCAACGTTGTCCCCACGTCCTGGAAGCATTTCTAGCGGCTGTGCAAGGACTCTGCAGGCCAGTGTAGGCTGCTACATATAACCAGTGACCTGGAAGAAGGATGAAAAGATCTGAGCATCGGCCTGCAGATGCTGCTGCCGAGCAGGAGGGACAATGAGGCGGCCGAATGCAGGAAAAACCAACAACAGAAGCACTCATCACCCCAACAAATCTGATAAGATGAAATTCAGTAGGCACCAAAACGAGGTCTGCATGTGAGCTCAAGTGCAAGCAGAATCCCTGAGAAAAAAACTCAAAAGTGTACCTTTCCTTCCACACCTTGGTTAGAGTAGATTTATGCAGACTCTTGGGGCTGAGAGAAACATAGAAATGATCTAGCCCAACCAGTCGCCATACCGATAAGGACACAGGGGCCCAGAGAGACTGTGGCCTAATTAAGATTTGCAATTCAGCCCTCAGCCCTCCCCAGCTCTGACGGAAGTGGTGCCATTGTAGACGCACGTGTTTGGTGCCATAAAGTAGTGGGTAACAGTACAAGCTTTGGCTCCAGTTCTGTCACTCACTCGCATGCTGTGAAATGTACACAAGCTATTTAACCTGTCTCCTCAGGAAAATGGAATAAAAGGTCAGTGACAGCTCACAGCAAATTTTCAGTAAATATTAGATATTATTTGCATGCTGCGTTTAGAACTTTCTGGAACTCTTCACGTAAATGAACAGAGATATCAGTTTAGAAATATATATATTTCACAAGCTATTTAATGTGTCCTCATTTGAGAATGGAGTATAAAGTCAGTGTGAGTGTGTGTGTGTGTGTGTGTGTGTGTACACATGCACAGTTTAAAATGTATACACAATGGTAGGATGAAAAGGACAGAGGACCTGACTCTGAAAATAGTTTATTTGAAAAAGTCTGCAGGTTTTAGCTGAGTACAAATCCAACAGGAACCAAGGATGTGACTGGGATGCTAAACCCGTTAATGACACTTCAGGCTCCATTAGAATTACCAAGAGAGGAAACAGCCCCAATGTTTTTTGGGTTAATCAGACCATGTTTAGACCATTGGTCCCAACTGCAAATCACAGTGGCTGTCACCAAGCTAACATTCAGGATGCTAGGGAATCTGGAAACGCTGTCCTATAAGGAAAAACTGAAGCAATGGGGAATACTTAGCCAAGAGAGTGCTTGGTGCAAAGGCTGGGATATAATGTAGCATCTAATGTCTATCACAAGGATGACAATGATTCAAAAAATAAAACCAGTAAAACAGAAAGAAGTGAAAGGGATAAATATTTCACCTCAAGGATAAAATTTCTAGCAATTGTAGATATTTACAAAGATGTGGTTTTCTATGCTGCACAAGGGGTTCCTCAGCACAGCATGTTTGAGCAGTAACTAGCTGTTGAAAAAAAGGTTCCTGCCTTTAGTAGTTGGAAACAATCACATTTACAGTTATTAGCTCTAACTCTTACAACCATTCCATAAGGTAAAGCATATTGTCTTCATTTTACAGCTGAGAACACTGAGGCTCAAAGAGGTTATTTGGCAGGCCCAAGGTCATACAGATATTATTTAGATGAACCAAGATTCAAATCCATATCTGATTGTAAATCGCACGTTCACTCCATGATGCCATGCTGCTGACCTTCCAGCTCATTTCCCCCCATTTCCACCTGTCTACCCTATTTCCACCTGGTTGGTCAAAATGAAATGCAAAGTAGCAAATTCTCTCATTGCTTTATCTATTACTAATTAGAGTTGCTTAAATTTTTTTTGGAAAGAACTCATAGGACCCCTGGAAAGGAAAATACAAATAGAGAAATATTCATGAGAGTCAAATATCTTGAACATAAATACAATGGCAAGGTCTTAAATAGAAGACAAAATACATTCCCTAAAAACCAAAGTGAATATAGGTCCAGATTGGCAATGGCCTCCACCGAGTGAAATGAACCGACCCTCGTCTCTTTGCATAGCCACCATTCAGGCACCAGCTGTCGACTGTATGGGGTTCCAACTCCTAACTGGAAGGAGATGCCAGGACTTGCATCAGTGTCACAGAGCTCACCAGGAAGACCACATTAAGAGAAACTTCCAGGTCTTTAGAAGATGTGAGAGCAGAAGGTTCTCAGTGATCACAGTCTCCTTATTTTACAGGTGAAGAAACTGAGAACCAGAGAGGTAGAGTGACTCCTCCCAGGGTCCAGAGTAAGTTGGTAACAGAATCTGGAACTAGAATCATGGCCTTTGGACTATGCCAGTGGGAACTATCTTAAAGTTGCAGAGGCCAGGTCCCACCCTAGCATTAGCGAACTTGTATGGACATTTATAATGCTCCACAGAAAAATTTGCTGTGCATATATGATTGAACAACTGCATTATGAGTATTTTTATCTATATTTTTTATCAATTTTTATTTACATTTCTTTTTATGTTTGGGTAACATCTTTATTAAAATATAATTCACGTACTATACAATTTACTCATTAAGGAGGGCTTTTAGTAGGGTCAATTGTTTAATCATGACCACGATCAATTTTTAATATTTTCATTGTCACAAACTGTATACCTATTGTCAGTCATTCTCCTCCCCCAACCCTCCAGCCCTAGGCAACCACTAATCTACTCTTTTTGTTTCTGGATATTTTATCTAAACGTAATTATACAAAATTGTGGTCTTCAATATATAGTTGAGAAAACTGAGGCTCAAAGAAGTTATTTGGCAAGCCCAAGGTCATACACCTATTTAGTGGATGAACAAGCATTCAAATTCAGATCTAATTCTAACTGTGATTACGTGGATATATTCAATCATACAGATATACTATCTTTTGTTTATCTCTTCATCAGTTGATGGACATCTGGGTTGTTCCCACTCTTTGACTATTATAAATAATGTTGCTATGAACATTCATGTACAATTTTTTGTGTAGACATATGTTTTCATTTCTCTTAGATATATACCCACAAGTAAAACTGTTAGGTCATATGGTAACCCTATGTTTAACTTTTTGAGGAACTGCCAAACTGTTTTCCAATTCAACCAACTACACTGATTACTCACTATATGCCAACAACTGTGCTGAACCATTTACATGGATTATTTATCTAGTACTCACAACGCTATGAATAGATATTATTATTTTCCCCATTTACACATTAGAAGCTAAGTAACTTGTGCAAGATGTTACACCTAGTAGTTTAAAGATTTAGAATTCAGACGTAGGCAGGCTGACTCTAGACCCATCACCCTAAATCATGACATTATACCATATCCTTTAAGCACCAAACTTTATGGAAGTGCTACATCCAAGGAGAAAAGGATAGAGGACAGCCAGGTCTTGTTTTGGAAATCGTGGACGACAGAATGTAAAAGGGGCAGGTGCTGGGGAACCTCTTCGTCATTCCTCCTCCACTTCCTCCATTCTTTTTCCAGACACTGTAGGCCTGTTATTGGTCTCTGGGTCCCAAGTAATGTGTGCTGTCAACTTTAAGGGCCCACACATATTTTAGTTAGGCTTGTTTCTATTGTGAAGAACAGAGACCTATACAATATTGATCTGTTAAAGGGTCCGCTACTCTTAGGGTATAGTTGGCACAAAAGGGGAAAGAGCGATCGTATGGGAACTTAAGAGTGAACCCTGTGGTGCAGCTCGGTATCACGGGAATTAGAGGTGGAAGTCGTCAGGTCCTGAGGCAGCTGAAGACCTGGTTTTTCTCCAGCTCTCCCTCTGGAGCATCATGGCTTCTGTCTCTCCTCTTTGCTCCATTCATTACTACCCACCTCCCCCTGATCCTTCGCGGTTTTAGCTCCCTCTCTTGCTTACACATTGCCATGGCCTTGCCACTCCCTGTGGCTCATTACCCTACCTCATCTCCTTAGTTCAGATTATTGGGAAAGAGAGTCTATGAAGTCCAGCTCCTCTTCCTAAGTCATATCACACCAGAGTCACTGACAGCTTGCAGACTGGAGGCCTTAAGCCATGTGCCCACCCTGCCTGGCCAACCAGGCATATGGGTGTGAGGCCTATGGGCCAGGGAAGCAGGTGCCCTTAGCGGCACCATGGGTAGAAGTCATCCTGGGGAATGGCCCTCCCAGCATAGCATATCCAGCCCACACACTCACCCCATGCACAGAGACTACATTTCACCCACCATGATGTTCCCCTCAGGCTGAAGCATAATTTAGGTGAAAGAATCAAACTGCTACCCTGTGAGTGTCTAAGGATCCCCAACCTATACACCCTCTGGGTTATGGCCATAATCTCTAGGTAACCTGAGTTCCACGGCTGCATGGATTACATACAGCCCACCCTAACTCTAATCCACCACTGACTCATTTTGGTTCTCGCTTTAATGCTAGTTCCTATCCTGTGTGTAAATCTGCATGGGGCTTGTATTAGTTTCTGTTGCTGCTGTAAAATTATCCCTAACTTAGTGACTTTAAACAATACAGTTGATTACCTGACAGTTCTGTGGGTTACAAGTCTAATACCGTTCTCATTAGATCAAAATCAAGGTGTCAGCCGGGCTGTGGTCCTGTCTGGAAGCTCCAGGGGCTAATCCGTTTCCTGGCCCCTCCCAGCTTCCGGAGGCTGCCTGCGGTCCTTGGTTTGGATCCCTCTTCCTCCATCTTCGCAGTGAGTAAAAAAAGTTGATTCTATCTTATCATATCACTCTGACCTTCTCTTCTGCCATCCTCCTCCACTTTTAGGGACCACTGTGATCACACTGGGCCCACTAGGATAATTCATAACGCTTCCCAATTTTAAGGTCAGCTAAATATCAACCTTAGTTTGATCAACCTTAATTCTCCTTTGCCATATAATGTGACATATTCACAGGTTCCTGGGATTAGAATGTGCACATCTTTGTGGGAGGGGAGCACATTCTGCCAAATGTAGAGATCAATTAACACTGAATGAGATTCTACTGTATAATGCCGGGGCCTTATTGTGCCACAAAGGAGGTAAAAATTGAGTGGCAAGATTATAAACCTCTAGATAATACAAATCTTTACATATACAACATGTGTGCACATGCTTATGTATAGGTACACGTACACGTACACACACACACACAACCCAGAATCAGTAATTCAGGATATAAGTTATCCAGAGCACAGGAAGCAGGGAAAAAGACCAGCTTTAACACGATTGTTTTACCTGGATTCCATGACCTGGAACTTGGTGACTTTAAAGAAGCAATTACAGTAGAGCAATTCTGATGGTAGTAAAAATGGGACAGAGATAAGGACTGAAAAGGAGGTGAGAAAAACAAGGTCTGGGGAGTACCAGTTTCAGTCCAGAATTTTAGCAAAGGAAAGAAAGAAAAAAACAGACTGTAGCAAGAGCCTTCTACCCTGTTTGTTCCTTGCTGACCTTTCCAAGATCATGCCCCTACAACGAATTAAACTTGGAACCGGGGATACTACTGGATGACAGGTTTCCTGGAACCTAAGCAGGGCAGGAAACAGGAACGGCTACCTGACTGCACAGTGGCTCTCCCACGCATCCAGGGTATTTGATGCTCGGCTTAATTACTTTTGCAGAAAGGACCTAAGTTGCTGCATGTATTAGGGTCCCAGCCGCTCAAAAGGGTCACGGAAAAGAGGTTAAAGAAGGGATTATTAACAGAGGGGTAGGTAGGGTTAAGGGGACTGAGAAGCATGGAGAAGCACCAAAGGATATAGAAGGAAGTCATTAAACCCCTAAGCTTGTGAGGGCAAGGGGAGGGAGCTGCTGCTGAAACCCAGCGAGAGCTACAATTGTAGATTTGCTGGATGAGAGCTGTGCAGTCAGACTGGGCACAGAGGTGGAGAATAAATACTTCTACCTCTTTCCCTTACCATCCTCTGATCTGCTACTGGTGCCTCCCACTGGCTGATCTAATCAGAAGCCAAAGGTCAAGAACACCCAGCTGATGCGGTCTACAGAAGGCAGCTTTGGGGGCAAAGAATGGGAGGGAAGGGTGGAGCAAATAAAATATCCACTCTCTACCCACTTCTGGTTTACTCTTATTTCCAGTAATTCTAGAAATAACTGGATACAGTGAAGCTCTTTGCAGGCATGG
Source organism: Rousettus aegyptiacus (assembly GCF_014176215.1). NCBI lineage: Eukaryota > Metazoa > Chordata > Mammalia > Chiroptera > Pteropodidae > Rousettus > Rousettus aegyptiacus. Next base: position 66,712,539 of record NW_023416287.1, read on the forward strand.
CAACCACAAAGTTTCCATCACTGTAAAGAATCTGGGGCTCTGACAGTAATAGAAGGAAGCTCCGAGAGAAAAGTGAAAAAGCAAAGCAACGGAAGGAGAAAAGGCAGAGTTGGGAGGTAATGGAGTAACAGAGAGGAGGAAGCTCTTTGCTGTCAAACTATCAGGCTAAGCCTTGAACCTTTGTGTAAAAACTGGAGCATGGAGCTGTTTACCTAACACCTTAAGCACTTTCAACAGCCCCACATCTGTTGTTATTTTGGATGAGCTTGGGGAGCCATCTCTGCTACTCCTGGGCCCATTCTTGGTTATATTAAAGCACTTTTTAATTGCTGCATTTTCTGAGGCAGAGAAACCCTAATCTGAATGCAGCTTTAAAACCAACAGCAATCAGCAGAGATCCATCAATTAGCATTTGGCATTAAGCAATGCAGAACATTTTCCAAGGCTCCAAGGGCCTCTCCACACCTGAACATTCTACAAGGTTCAGTCTCTCCTGTTTGAATAATATTTGGAGCGCTTGACTCACAGTCTTGACTGACAGAGAGTTTCTCTCAGCTGCCAAAAGAATAACCAATTTTCTATTGTAGCTCTTTTCTAATGCAAACAGAAACAGCTCCAACAAAGCTCTTTATTCTGATACATTTTTTAAAAGGAAAAACGTATCTGCTTCGAACCACTAATTATAATTTATTATAACAATACTTCCCAGGAAGCAGAGTTCTTGCTATAATTAACTGCTGAGGAGTAGGATGAAACAACTATTTATTTAGTTTCAAGCTACTTGTTCAGAATTTGTCACCCCTTGAAACTTAACTCACAATCAGAGCTAAATTCAAAATGTTATGGAAGCACTGTCAACTTTACGTTGAATACTTCTTAGTAATTTTCTTCTTCTTAAGAATTTTCTTTAGGTTATACATTTCCACTAATTGAGGGAAAGGTTTTATCTTAAAATGTTAATATATTTATGCCTTTTCCATGATTTGGAAACATATGATGTTCGGGATCACAGATAGCTTTCAAATGCTGGCCACTCCTGCTGAGCTGTGAGAATTTTAAACTGTGTGACTTTATTGGTATTATTGCAATCAAATATCATAATAGAGACCTTTTTTGTTGTTTTATTCCATTGTCACTGAACCGAGGCTTGTACTGATCCTCAGTTTCCTTACCTATAAAGTGGGGATGATAATATGTAGCCTAAGCAGTTGTCGTAAAGATCGAGTACAATCTTAGCATTTGGCACAGGACTGGGCATATAGTAAGCAGTTCTTACTTTATTCTTTGCCAGCCAAGAAAGGCAACATGGCAATTACTGAAGTGGGTGAGAAAGTATTTTTGCTATGACTGGTCTCTGAGTCCATGATGGGAATTGCCTGCAAATGAACAGCAGAGCAGAACAGTCTCTAAGCAAGCCAGACTTCTGAAATCCTCAATCCTTAATTCACAACGCAGTCGCCAGAACTAAATGGTTTTAAATTATTTGACTCTCAAGTGACTGGGGTGACAAATACTTCTTTCCGTTACCTTCTTATCTAGCTGCCCTGGCTTTCAGATCATTTAGCAAAATGGACTGAGATTTTCTTCTTCAATATGAAGAAATTTGGCTCTTTGGTTCCTGGCCTTTTCTGGTATATAAATTTATGAGACTATTTATAAAGTTCATAGAATTCCTGGCAAGAAAGTTACTTTATAATGATGTATTTCACCTATAGTTATTGAGATGTCTCTTCTGGCAGCTCAGAAAGTTGTCATAGAGAGTTTAAATTTAATGACATCTAACGACATTAGAAATGAGAGCACACAAACATTTCTGATGCATTTTTGATGTATCTTTGAAGAATGGAAATAGTTTAATTACTATTTGTGATTATATAAAAGCAATATGTGATTATCACAAAACATTAAAAATAAGAAAAGCATTGTGCAGGCTCAGCAGGCTTGGGCTGCTTAAGTCTGCACATTTGCAAGGCCTTCAGGACTTGCCCTAGGTCCAGGCTTTGGAGATGACCTCTGATCAGGCCTTTGGAGTATCCTGCCTGATGAATGTCTTTATATGCCTGGGACACACCAGATAGCTTATACTAACAATGGCATTTATGGTGAACAACTATTTTTGCATGACTAAAGCTTTGGGCCATACTGTAGCAGTCTGAACTCTGGAATGAAGGGTCTGCACATCTGTGCGATTGACACATGGACACCACAGCTTGGTGAACTTCCCCAGTTAGTAAGCTTCCCTGATTGACAACACTTCACACATATTGTCACGCATTGTTGCTGGAAGAATTAACTGCTGTCTGTGTGACTCCACTAGGGGAGGACAACTGGAAGCTTGTCCTGTTTTTTCCCTAGTCTCTGTCTTATGTGCCCTTTCCCTTTGCTGATATTCATATGTATTCTTTTGCTGTAATAATCTGTAACTAAGTATAACAGCTTTTTTCTGAGTCCTGTGAGTCCTACTAGTGAATCACTGAATATAATAGATGGTCTTAGGAATGCTTAATGCAAACATAAATAAATAATAAAACAAAGATTATTCATTGTCCTACTTCTAAACATGTTTTCTTTAAATATATACACACAGACTTTTTCTAAATACTTCAACAATTTTGTCCACGTAAAATTAATATTATAGACTGTGTTTAGTAACCTTTTCTCAGTTAATATATAATGAACATATTTCCTATGCTTTTAAATATAAATGTATTTTTTATACAGCATTCCATTGGACAGAAATTATACTTATTTAATCAACCACCTACTGATAAACATTTGGGTTGTTTCCCTTTCTTTTGGTATTATAAACCATGCTGTAATAAATATTCTTGTAGATAAGCTTGTGAAGAGGTTATCTCATTATTTGTGATACAGGGACCTGTGATACGAAGATTTAAGAATCATAGTAACAATCACAGTCTTAAAGTGATTAAAAAGATGTGTCAAAATAAAGTTTCAGATCTCTACCCAGAACATTTTTGATATCGAATATGATTGAGATTGGGCTAAAGTCTGAAGAAATCCTTATTGAATAAATTCATGGAAATCTGAGTCTCCACCATTTTTGACTATATCCATATTGTGGGCTATTAAGTCCAAAAATATGCATTCTTCAGTGGCCCTAAAGAGTTAGCCTACAATTTTCCACTGAAGTTTATTATAACCCATTTTTCAAAAATTAGTTAACTATTAAAAAAAAATTGGCCTATAACTAAACAACTACATGATCAAAAGTATCTGCCAGTAATTTAACTGCCTGATAGAATAAAACTTAATCTTTAGATTAGGACAACATAGCTCTGGGCCTCTACAATATATCATTTACAATGTCCAGTAGTCGGAAAAAATTACTAGAAAATGTGATCCATGAATAACTTAGATATTCAGAGTACTAGGCAAGGGTTTATAGAATAACTATTATAAATATATTAAAGAATTTAGAAGAAAATATGTAAAATGGCTGTACTAATGGGGGAATTTCTAAAGAGAAATTCTTAAAAAGAACCGAATGATTCTTTGTAAAATCAAAAATATAATATCTAAAAAAAAAAATTTTACTTGTGACTTAAACTGAATACTGGATACAGAAGAAGAAATAATCAATAGAATTTTGAAAAGTCAGCAGAAAGTATACAAAATGAACCACATAGAGAAATAATAATAATAGTAACAGTAATAATAAGCAAAAACATCTGAAATTTGGGGGGCATTATCAGTCTAACGTATATGCATAGAGTTGCATAAGAAGAAGAATGGGGAAGAAATATTTTTAGAGAGAGTGAATGAAATTATTTCAACATTGATAAAAAATGTTGATCCATAAATCCAAGAATCTAAATGAACCCCAAGTGGAATGAATACAAAGGAAACCATACCTACACACGTGATAGTCCCACTTCAGAAAACTGAAGAGAAAGAAAAATATCTTAAAATCAGCCAGTGCAAGGAAGGGGACACTTTACATTTAAGGGAACAATATCAATAATGACTGACTTTTCATCAGAAACTATGGAAACCCCTAGACAGTGGAATAATATTTTAAAAACACTAAAAGAAAATATTAGTCAACTCAGAATTCTATACTCAATGAAAATACTCTTCAAAAATGAAGACAAAGTAGGAGTTTTTAGACAAATAAAAATAAAATTCATTACCAATAGAACCACACTGCAAAAATAATAAAAATCAATAAAAATATTTAAAATGTATCTCCTTAAGAAAAAATTGAAGAGAAACTTATTCTAAAATGTATATGGAAGGGCAAAGAGCCTAGAATAGCCATACGGCTTTGAAAAAGAGGGGGAAAGTGGGAGGAATTGTTCTACCCAATTTTAGGACTTGTTAGCTACAGTAATCAAAACAGTGTGGTATTGGTGAAAGAATAGACACTCTGATCAATGAAATAGAACAGAGACTCTAGAAATAGACCCACACAAAAATGCCCAACCAGTTTTTGACAAAAGTTCACAAGTGATTCAATGGAGGAAGGATAGTCTAGTCAGTAAATGATGCCAGAGCAATTGGCAAAAATAAAACAAAAACAAAAACCTAAACCTTAATCTCATACCTTATATAAAAAAATATAATGAAGGAATTACAGACTTAAATGTAAAATGGTAAGATTTTTAGAAAAAAACAGAAGGTAAAATCTTTGAAACCTAAGGCTAAGTTCAAAATCATTAGTTATTATCTATGACATCAAAATTATGATTCCTAAAAGAACATATTGATAAATTCAATTTCGGTAAAATAAAAAAAAACTTTTTTACTTTGTGAAAGACCATAAGAAGATAAAAATAGAAGCTACAGACTGGGAGAAAATATTTGCAAACTATATATCTGACAAAAGACTTGTATGTAGAACATAAAAAGAACTCACAAACTCAACAGTAAAAAAAAAAAAAAAAAAAGCAAGCAATCCGATTAGATACGTTAAGACATTTTACCGAATAGGATATATGGATGGCAAACAAACATAAGAAAAGTTGTTCAACATCTTTAGCTATAAGATGCAAATTAAAACCACAATAAAATATCTTTATAAATCTATTAAAATGACTAAAATAAAAAAATAATAACGAATACTAGTGAGAATGTGGAGAAACTGAATCTCTCATACATTGCTCGTAGAGATGTAAAATGGGGCAACCAACCTGGAAAATAATTTGACAATTTCTTATAAAACTAAATATATATTTTATTCTGACTCTGCATTCACACGGAAAACTTAGGATCACACAAAAACCTGTACGTGAATGTTCACAGCAGCTTTATTCATAATAGCCAGAATTTGGAAACAGCTCAAATGTGCTTCAGTGAGTGAATGGATAAACAAACTGTGGTATGATGGAGTGGAATATTACTCAGCCGTAAAAGAGCAAACTACTGATGCAAGATGCATATTGCATGAATCTTTGGAGCATTAGTCTGAATGAAGAAAGCCAATTCAAAAATATTACATACTTGAAGGACTCCATTTACATAACATTCTCGAAATGGCAGAATTCTAGAGATGGTAAATAAATTTATGGTTGCCAGAGGACAAGCATTTGTGTACAGGGTGGAGGTGTGTAACAATAAAGGGGTAGCATAAGGGAGTTCCTTGGTATTTATGGGCCAGTTTTGCATCTTGATTGTGTAGTTACATAAATCTATAATACAGTAAAATTGCATAGTGCTACATGTACAGACATGCACACTCATATGTGGAAACTGGTGAAATCTGAATAAGGCACAGTTAACAGTATTGTACTAACATTAATTTCTTGGCTTTGGTATTGTATTCTAGTTAGGAAAGATGTTACCACTGGGGAGAAATGGGTGAGGTGAGGGATATACAGGGTCCTCTGAACTAATTTTGCAACTTTCTGTGTGTTTATAATTATTTCAAAAGCAAAATATTTTGAAAAAACTATTAACTGTTTAAAGCAAAAGCAATAACAATGTACAGAGCAGTTTATAAGAAATATAGAAGTAAATTCTACAATGAAATACCACAAACAAGAAATGGAATTAAATACAGGTTCTTATATTGCTTGTGTAATGGTATAATATTAATTCAAGATTGATCGTTATCTTAAGGATGCATAGTATAACCCTTTGAGCAGCCACTAAATATCCAAGTAGTATAGCTAAAAGGAAAATAAAGGGATAAAATGAAATACTAAAAAGTATTTGATTAATTGAAGAGAAAGCATGAAACAAGGAACAAAGAACAGAGGGGACAAATAGAAATAGGAATAAAGTGATTCAATCCAACCATATCAGTAATTATGATAATTGTAAATAGACTAGACACTCCAATAAAAATAAATTGTCATTTGGAGTTTTAAAGAAAAGTCCAACTATATGTTATTTATAAGAGGTATACATTAAATATAAGGGCACATTTGGAAGTAAAAGGGTTGAAAAAGATATGCTACACAAACACTAATCATAACAAAACTGGTATGGTTACAGAAATAAGAGAGAAAGTAGACTTCAAGACAAGAATTATCACCAGTGAAAGAGGAATATTTCATAGTGATAAAAGGGTCAGTTCAATAGGACATGATAATCCTAAACATATGCACCTAATAGCATGCCTTCATATACAAATATAGAAATCAAATATTGATAGAACCAAACAAATTCTATGTCTTACTTGGATATTTTAACACTCTTCTCTCAGTAATTCTAGAAAATGCAAACAAAAACATTAGTAAAGAATGGAAAATCTGAACAACACTATCCACCAAGTTTACTTAATTGACATTTGTGGAACACTCCACCCAATGACAGCAGAACACACATTCTTTTCAAGTGCACATGGAATATTGATTAATACAGATCATATACTGGGCTATTAAAACAAGTCAATACATTTTTTTAAATTGCAACCATACAGAATATAGTCTCTAAACACAATGGAATTAAACTAGAAATCAATTTTTTAAAAAAACAAAAGAAGTCTCCATCTTTATGTCAGCAGAGTCTCCCTGCCTCAGATCATCTAAATAAGATTGTTTCACTCATTCTCTACTCTGTGGAAATCTGATATCCTCTCCTGTATTAGTCGAGGTTCTCCAGAGAAAAAGAACCAACGGGAGATTAAAAATATAGAGCTATTTACTGATTTATTGTAAGGAATTGGCTCATAAGATTATGAGGTTCGGTAAATCCAAAAGCTGCAAGGTCGGTGGCACACCGAAGACTCAGTTGCAGTTCATGTCAAAGCGGCCCACTGGTGGAATTCTTTCTTGCTCAGGGGAAGTCAGTCTTTGTTCTGTCAAGGCCTTCAAGTAATAGATGAGGCCTACTCCCACTATGGAGGGCAGTCTGCTTGACCCAAAGTCTATCCATTTAAATGTTAACCTCATCCAGAGAGACAATTTCACAGTAACATCTGGAATAATGTTTGACCAAATATCTGGGCGCCACAGCCCAGCCAAGGTGACAGATAAAACTAACCATCACACCTCCCAACCATGATTTCTCCTAAATTAGTTCACTTTATGAATCATCAGGCTACTTCACATATGCTGTTAATGAGAAACTTGGACTCTTCCATCAAGTTCTACCAAAACCAAGAAACCAACAGAATCCTGTTCCCAAGGTCTTTGTGGGCATAACGGACTTCAGCGAATGTCCTGGGAGACAGGATGAGCTCCTCATCAGCAACACAAATAACTTCAAGCTGTGCAATAAAACCTCTGCCATTTTGATCCACTCACTTTCAGCCCCTTCCTTTTCTGTTCTCCTCTACCCCAAGTTATTGTTCATTTCTAATAAAAAGCAATCAAGACGTTTCTAGCGATTCCTTGATGTTTACCACCAAACAACACCTCCAGGATCTCACTTTCTATCCTGAGGTATTTTCCTAAGACAACTGCCCCAGAAGCATTCCGGTACCAGCTGTAGGCCATCCCTTCATCTGAAGCCTCTCAACACCTGGTTCCCCGTTTAATTTTGGTTTAAACTTCTATTTAATTCTCATTTTATTCTACTCCCCTCCAAATCATCCAAAAGAAGGAAGAACGTGAAACCGATTACATTTAAAAACTAGTAAATTCCTTCTAAAAGAAGAGGCTCTGTGAACACTCTGAGGCTGGTGATAAGTGAGGGCAAAATGGATGCTTTCTACTTAGGACTCGGTCAGGTGTGGAAGAGTCACACCCAGGTGGTTCTTGGGCCCCAGGTTGATCGTGATCTCTCTGAAAGACGCCTCCCTATGGCAGACACCTTGCAAATGTGACCCACAGATCTCAGCTGTGAAGGCAGGTGTCCCTCACTGGGCCCTTTGTCCCCAGCTCCCACCCTAGTACTGTGACTGGAGGAATGGCGAAGGAAGCTTGCCTTTGACACCTCCCACCTCCAGTTTTAGGGCCCTCTGTTGGAGCTTCTTCCCTGTTGAAATTCAAATAATTTGACTTCCCTCTCGAGTCCCTGTCATGTTGGACAGTAAAGCAATCAATAAAATCAAGAAGATGCCCGTGGTGTTTAATCTACGCCTTTGAAGAAAATACATTGTAAAAGACCATACCTAAAAATGGCGTGCTTGTTGTCCCAAACACAGGTCTAAGTGGACTTTCCCACCAATGGGGGAGATGTTTGGCGAGCAACTGCCTTCATTGCTGCTGTTCAAGCCCAGTTCATTCGAACTGGCGGAGAGAGGGGTTGGGAGTGGACGGAGCGCGTCCCGAAAGCCGAACTAAGGCTGAGGAGGAGCTCTGCACCGAGACTGCTCGCGCCCCAAGGGGCTGGGCGGCGGGCTCCCCAGAGCCACTCTCCAGGCGCAGCACCCACCTCGCGCCCGGGTCGGGCCTTCCTTCGGTCTCTGTATCGTCTTCACCGAGTCCAGGGGCGGCGGGGAGGGCTCTGCTGCGGACCTGCGTCCCTCCGGCTGCAACACAAGACACGAGGGGTCGGAGCAGCGCCCGGGTCCCGTGTTGTAGCCCGAGGTCTCACACCGTGTCTTGGCGAGCCTGGCCGGGCGGGGGAGCCTGCCCCGCGTCCTCTTCCAGGTGGGCCGCCCGGTTCGGCTTGGAGAATCCAACATGCTGAACATCAGGACTAGAAAGCTGTAAAACAACAGGATCTGGCTTTGGGATTGGGCGCTGCGACTGGGACGGTGCCGAGGAAAAACCAGCGGTTCTGGTGACCCACAGCCCGGGGCCTCGAGCACAGAGCCCTGCGCAGGGCAGCGTGCAGGCCACGTGCACGCAAATACTTAGCTGTCCACACGCCTTTTCCTTCAAATAGTGAATTATGGCTGTTTACAAGCCACTAATTATAGTTTATTATAACAATAGGTCCTAGGAAATGAGTTCTTACTCAAATACTATGATGAGAATTTTATAAATGCCAGCCTAGGACAATGAATTGCCCTGAATTATAATGAATATTTGCACTTTGGGAGCGAGGCAGTAAACACATTATTGCTATCCATTTCCAATGGGCCTATGGAGGATTTATTGCTTATTTATGGCTGATTTTTATTCAAAAACTCCTACATATCATTTTTCTATGGATTCTTTTTGGTGAGTCAGTTCTGCTTTATTCTTATAAAATAAAATGAAGTAGGCCCCGAATAAAAAAAAAAAAGTAGAATACATTTCTCCTATAGAATCCCTCTGGGCTAAGTTCTTTGCAGAGATCATGGGCTTCAGAACTGACTTCCAGTGCTCATCTTTCGAGAAGGCAGAAGACAGCATATATTTGATATTAAGTCAAAGTGTAGAAATTAAAGATCACACGATTTTGTATCAAGGAAAGAATTCCACAGATTCACCAAGTAGAAGAAAGAGGGATAACAATACAGGCGTACCTTGGAGACACTGTGGGTTCGGTTCCCAACCATCACAATAAAGCCAGGTGTAATCTTTTTGCTGGTAGAGGGTCTTGCCTTCAATTTGTAAAAAAAAAAAAGACGGCAACACCTGTGAACCACAATAAAGCAAAGTGCAATAAAACAAGGTACACCTGTATCATGCCCATGTTTGTAGAGGAATTTTAAATTGAACAGTTTTGAAAGGAAAAAATTCTTTCTTCTGCCTAAAAGATCAAAAAGACTTACGAGAGTTCTTCACAGATGACCTGAAGACTCACCATTAATATCTGAGTGTATACCACACCTTAGAGGCACACATTCCCCCCAAAGTTATTTTGTTTCCCAAAGTCCTGTCACAGGCCAGGCAATCCCTACCCAGGACCACATCAGGTTGTGGGGAAGCAGTAGAGGACACAGGGCAGTTTGGGCACTGTTGGCTGCCATACCATCTCCTTTCCCTGTCTCTTCCTCTCCAGCAGAACCTGACTGGATTCCCAGTAGCCATGTCCTAGCATCTTTTGCAGTTGGTGGCCCGTGACATAGTTCTAACCATGAGGGCTATAAGCTATTTTTCTGTTGTCATGTGGCCTGACAACGGTAGGCACGTGCTTTTTGGCTTTTGGCTTTTACTCTCTCCCTGCCCAGAATATGGATGTGCCGTCTGGAAGCCATCCTGTGAGCATGTGGGAAAAGGAGTCTGCATTCTTAATGGGCCTTGCACCAGCCTTGACCTCCCGCCCACCTCCAGGCTTGTTAGTTACATCAATGCATTCATTCACAGAATATTGCCGCAGTAGCTCCTGTAGCCTGCATTCTTCTGGACACCAACAATACCGCAGGAGCAAGGCAAACAAAGTGTCCTTTTAATGTGTCCTTATAAAGGTCACATTCTACGGTAGACAGATTATACATGAGTAAAGAAGCAGATATATAATGGAAGGGGAGGGTGCTTGGGAAAGAAATAAAGCAGGACAAGGGGGTTAGGAAGTGCAAGACGGGAGTGGTGCTGCGAAATTACAAGGTGACCTGAGAAGAGCTGAAGGAAGACAGGGCACAGACTGTGTGACATCTGCCACCGGAGGGAGAGAGGGAGGCAGAGCAAATTATATCAATATTGCAGGCTTCAGAAAACCAGTGGATGGCAACAGAGATGAAAAGGGTTAGTGCCTTGTTTTCGGTCCCCTCGTATGTCAAACAGAATTGCATTTGACTACATGGACCAGAAAACTGACTTCATGGCTTAAACAGGCAAGAGGCTTCTTTCTTCACACCCAGGCCCACTGTGGCAGGCTCGCTCTCCTCTCTGCTCATGTCTCCAAGAAGCTCCCAACTCCCTGATCTTGCCCTCCATAAGCTCCTGGAGCACTGCGGTGTGTCAGCCCTCTAGCTTGTGGATGAGTTTCTGGGGTCTCTGAGCTTTTCTGTCTTGTCTCTCCTTGACATCACTCACTTTTTAAGACTCTGTTGTGTTTGAGACGCCCAGGACAGGACCTCTGCAAAGGGAGAGCCTATCACACAGCCACCTGGCAGTGGCCTGCTGTTGGCTGTCGGGAGGAGCTCTCGACTCCCCAGGACCTCTGCTTAGAAAGTCCAGATGCCCGATGTTATCTGTGTCCACGAGCAGCCAAGTTCAGAGGGCTGGCTCAGTCTGACTAAACTCAGAAGAAACTGAAATTCTGCACATGACGACCTTGCCTTTGAAAAACAGCGTAAGTGGGTTTGTGTTATTGAGTTCTGTTTCAAGAAGGTGAAGCTATCCCAGTGCTTATCAGCAGTTCTGATGTGAGTATGTGTGACACCTATGGTGTATTTTGAGAAACTAAGGGACATGGAGGCAGTCAAGGACATTGAAGAGAAAGCCCCATGCTGATGCAAGAGCAAGGAGATTCGAACTCCAGCCCCGGCTAGCGCATAGCAGAGGGTGAGGCCACCATGAGGGAACCCCAGGAACGAACTGCGTGCACGCCATGCCCATCTGCATGATGCTAGGAGAGCTGGTTGATCTCCAGCGTCCCCAGCAACCAGCAACCAAAGAGCAGGCAAGGCAGGGGCAGAGCCTCGGTCCCTGGGAGCCCTCCTGTACCTGCCCCATGCACATCATCCAGGGGCAGTGGGCTGGGCCTTCTACTCCCAGTCAGAAGCCTGGCTCACTCTGGGCATTCGGTTGGAACAGTAGAGGGGCAGGGATAGTCATGGGTGGTCTGCACCCCTCGAGTGGAAGGTTAGCAGTGGGCCCAAGAGGAGTTGGGGCCCGGCTGGGAAGCTCCTGGCCAGCCAAGCTGGAAGGCGAGTCCAAGGCAGGAGGGGCCAGGAGAGGCCTGAGAGTGGAAAGGGGGTGGTGTTGCAGGACGATAAGGACAAGACAAGCCTCCTGTCCCCTCGCACTGCCTGGGCCCTTCCACCCCCAACCCCAGCCATCATAGTCCTGGAAGGAACCAATCATTCTCCTCTCTGTCCACGCTGAGATGGGCTGCGTGACTTGTTTGTGCCAATGACAGATCCGAGTGAGGAGAGAATGGGAATCAGAAGGAACAGCTTAGAACAAAATTCAAAGCTCATCTGCTGGATGGATGGTGCAACAAGGAAAAGCAGCAGGCAGGGAGGCCCGAAGCCCAAGGACAAAGGAGAAAAGATGCTCCACAGTTAAGTCAAAGAGCACCTGCAGCAGGTGTAGACAGTTATGGGCAGAGGGTCAGGGGCCTCCTCAAGAACAGTGAAGTCTGGAATGGGGTAAGACTTGGGGGATTTATTTACTGAACAGCCAGTGACTTTGGCGAAGTACAGCTGGATGTGAGGGCTGCACAGAGCAACCTGGCAGCTCCCCCACTGGGCAGAGCGAGGCCTACAGTAAGAGGGCGGTGGGAGAACCCCACCACAGCCTGTGCATCTGGGGTGCAGGCCCCCGGATGTCTCCCAGCAGGGGCAGGACTCATGGCAACCTGCCTGGGAACTTGGAAGGGGAAAGGCTGTGCCAGAGACCGGAGCTCGTGAAGGAACCTGACCTGTGAGTGTCAGCTTTCCTGGGTGGGAGGTGAGCCCCCTGGCCCCTCGCCACGCCTCACCCAGGGTCACTCACAGCATGCCCCCAGCCAGGCACAGTCCACCCCAGTATGGCAGACTCGGCAGAGGGAACACCGAGCAGCACAGCCTGAGGTATCCTCACCTCTGCCTGGCCCGGGGTCTGACTTCGGGGAAGGACCACAACCCTTGTGAGAAGTGGCGAGGACAAGGCTTGCAGAAGGGCAGAAAAGACCCAGCCGAAGGCACGCCTCATGCTCTGAGAGCTACAGAAATCTACTGAAGACTAGCAAATAAGTGAGAGACTGCAGAGCTACTTGAAAAATGACAAAGTAGGAAATATTAAAAATGGCATCACTGTGCAAGGAGGTGGGTTGCAGCAGGAACACCAATTAAACAGACTCATTGCTTTCCATTTTCTGCAGGTTCTATTTTCACTCTATTTTCTTCTATGTACTTTTACACCCTAAAAAAAAGCCTCCACATTACATGGTCACCTTTCATCCATTTGTAATTCTCTCTCTCTGAGGCACCATAAATTTTTTTTATGTTATTATCATATTAGAGATCTAACATGTTTTTTCCCCTTGCCTTTAGAACGTGAGGCTCACAGACGCTTTCCAAAGCAGGATGGAAGACCACACGGGAAGGGAAGGGTGGGAGCTACTGGTTTATGGCATTTAATAGAACTGGCCCATTGGTAAAATCTCTGCACCTACTTTGGAAAGAATACTAATGAGAAAAGAAAGACTATGCCTCTTAGCCTCTACCAGGTTATTTAGAGGAACATGGCTATGGAGAAGGGGTATGACCTCAGAGTCAGAAGATAAGACTTTTGAATTCTACATGGCGATGTCCTTACTGTGGGACTTCAGCCAAGTTACTTAAACTTTCTAAGCCTCGGTTTCCTCCTCTGCAAAAGAGGGATATGAAAACCTGTCCTGGCCTCTGCACAGAACTGTTTTCACAGGTGAAGAAGCATAGAGTCTTCTCTGCCACTCCTGAAAAGGGAGTGAACACTAACAATAAAATGTTATGTTGATGCGAGACATTAGTGAAATTCTTATTTAAGGAAATTATTCACTCCTGTATTTGTTTAATGTTTATTGAATTTATTTAATTATTATTCATTTATCATCATTATTGTATGTCTGATCCTATGTTAAGCATTGGAAATAGGGTAGTGAATCCCACACCTTTTCAGGACATAGTGGTCAGGTTGTTACCTGCACCTAAATGCAATCCTATTTCATACCCAAAGGGACAGCAGAGAGGATAAGATAGGACCTAAGATTTGGAGCCCAATTGCTGTGGGTTCGATCCCAGCTTACGATTTGTGTAACCAGGGGAACATTACATAGTCCCTCTGAAAACAAGTATATCTTAAAAGAAGTTGGTCCATAGTGCCTGACACAGATGGAGAACCCCGTGTGTAGCCGCCGTTATTGCTGCCATATGCAATGCTGTTTTCTTCATGGTGACACATTTAGAAGTGACATGAAGGCTTACTCCTCAGGCTCCCCGCAAGGGTGACCCTCGATCCACTCCTCTTTGGTGGTCAGTCTGAATCTCAGACAACAGGGGAACCTCTACAGCCTCCAGCTCTGGAAGGATGAACTTGCCAGTAAGGCAAACCAGGGATGTGCCACACATGCCCCCAAGTGCAGGATCTCGGAGAAGGGGAAGGTCACTACGGCTGGTAGCCAGAGAGGTGGCCTGGCTCCTTGCACATAGTCGGGCTCAGCATACCCAGCCAAATACACAAACCAATAAATGAAGTTCAGTCTGAGCTAGGCGTTTCACAGAAACCATGGTTATAAATGTCTGCTTTTGGTGTGAATGTACTGGGTGCCAGGCACACTCCTAGTACGTAAGAAGTCTTGACCAACTTTAGCAAAACAGGTTTGGGACTCACCATCAGGTGTGGGTTACCTTCTGGGGAGATTCAAGTCACAGCTCATGAAACCACATAACTGTGGGATCAATTCAAAATTGCAAAGTATCAACCTGCAAATAAGATAGATTTGGTAGAGTAATTTAAAAATATTGAAGTTGGGGAAGCCCTTTCAGGCAGAGAATGTCTTGGAGGCTGGGTCCCCCTCCTTGCTGTAACCCATAAATGTTATCAAACACTGTGCTATCTTCTGTCCTGCTGCCTTTTGACCAAAAAGGAGGCTCCCCCTCCAGACTTGATTCGACATAGATTTGCCAGACTCTCTGAAACTATCAAAAAAAGTTATGCTTCCATTCTCCAGGCCTTCTACATGGACTCCTACAGTGGCCTCCTGGCTGGAGGCCAGTCTAATTCCTGCTAATTGTCCACACTCCCCCCTCCCCTCAGCCACCGGCACACACTCCATTTTCCAAAGAGTAAAGCTTAACTCCTTAGCCTGGTGTTTAAAAATGCTTTACAGTGCGGTCTCTGACCATTTCCAGCTACTCCTCCATTAGCATTTCACAGTCCAGAGAAACTCACTGCTTCCTTGCTTCCCTCCTCCACAATTTTGCCCATACCAGCCTCTCCACGGGGCATGCCCGCTTTCCCGTTCCTGCCCCTCTCCACACTCGTTATTGTTAAGGGTCCCCTCTGCTTAAAGGCCCCCGTTTCTCACCTCCTCAAGTGCTAAGATTGAAAGACATTTTTGATACTTCTTTATACTGCAGGTCTTTTAAACAATAAATCTTTTTTACATTCCCTGGTTGTAAGGTCCGTTAGATTAGGAACTAAATCATGTATGGTTTTGTATACCCTGTGGTTCCTAATAAGATATCTTGAATATTGAGGGCATGTAATAAATATTTGTTGCATAAATTAATATTTAATTACTTCATAAAAGTTCCCCTATTTGTCATGGAAATGGCCTTTTTCTTCCATAGTCACAATATAAGTCAACATTTCAGAAGCTTTTGCTGATATCATTTTCTTGAGCACTGTTATTAATAATTGGGCTTAAAATGCTCATTTAAGTGCCCAACTTGTACATAAGAGGTCTGCTTTCCTGGTGATGTTCACACTCAGCCATAATTATCTGTCAGAAGAGGCATGAAGAGGTGAAGAGATGAAAGCTTGGAAGGGCAGATGTGCCACCTCGAAATCCTGAAATGAGGGGGCAATTATCAGCAGGCTTGAGTGCGGAGGATGTGGGGGTCGGGGTTAATTGTGTGAGGCCACTTGTTCTGCATTTCATGGAATTCAGTCTCCCTCTGCCACCCAGTCCCAACACACACACACACACACACACACACACACACACACACACTCACACAGCCCTCTCCCTGCTGGGAAGGAGTGACCCCAAATGCACAGGTCTGGAGCTAACTGAAGTGTGCTCACTCAAGGACCAGAACTCAAAAACATGTAAGGGTCCAGATGGGCCTTCCTGGTCTTCCTAAACACAAGAGTCTCAACCTAATTCAACCTTTCATTTATTCCTCAGGGTCATTATCATGAACATTATTTATTGTACTATGAAGTCATACTGTGGTTGTCTCAGAATCTCTGTGCTTTTTCCTCTCAATTGCTAAAATATTTAGTTTCTGTATCTGCTTTTCATAATTTTCCAACCTCACATTGACTGTCAGATTCTCTGTGGTCACTTCATGAGGGGTTAATGTGCAGAAGCAATCCCCTTGTCCTATTTGCAAAGGCCAGGAAACCAGCTAGCAAGGCTGGAGGGCTGTGTCAGAGCAAGACTTTTGTTATTAAGATTGAGAACTAGTTGTCTTTGCTACATTTATTCTGGAAGGGCTGAGGCCTTTCCTGCTTGCTCTCTGGCTCCCTAGAAAGTTCAAGCTGTAAAAAAAATCCCAGTTCCAAGTGAAGATGATGGACAGATCTGTTCAGTGTATCATCTCCACTTTACGATCAGCAATTTACTTTCTGTGCAACAGCGTCATTCATTGCGTTAAATTAATGCCAGTAATTTGAATTTTATTGGCTTTGTAGTTTCTATTACATTCAGTTGGAAATTTGTTTTGGCTTTATTACTGTATATGAGCTTATAGATATTTAAGTAGTTTTATAATAATAAAGCCAACACTGGGGATTCATAAGAATTTTTCTCAGTCCTGCTTTGCAAAATCTTTCCTGGTTTGTACCATGAGCCCGACACTTGACCTGCTCATTGGGGAGGCTTGTCCTTGGATCTGTTCTTCCCTACTGGTTGTTACTGATGCAAAGTGACTGGCAATAGCCATTCACACCGAAGGAAGCACTGATGAACTAGGTTATAAGGCTATAAAGGGATCACTCGGATCATCCAGAATATACAGATATTCGTTTTTTTATTACCATCAAAATATCCACAAAACTTTTTTTAAAAATTAAACTTCTTACTTTGAAATAATTGTAGAGTCACGTCCAGTTATAAGAAATTATACCGAGAGATCCCACGTATCACCTAGTTTCCCCAAAGGTAACACCTGGTAAAACTATAGTAATATCACAACCAGGCCATTGACATTCAGAATGTCAATGACAATGCACCAATCTTAATCAGATTTCACCGATTTAACATGCATTTACTCATTGGTTTATTTTTGTGTGTATTTAGTTCTATGCAATTTTATCATGTGCTGTTTCCACCTCCACAGTCAAGAACTAGACCAGTTCCATCACCGCAAAGATCCCTTTTGTAACCACACCCACCTCCTGAACCCCCAGCAACCACTGATCTGTTCTCCATCACTACAATTGGTCATTTCAAGAATGTTCGACAACTGGAATCACAGTATTCAACCTTTAGGATTGGTTCTTATATATTCAGTACAATTCCTTTAAGATCCATTCAAAGCACTGAGTGTATCAATAGTTTGTTCTTTTTTATCACTGAGTAGTATTCCATGTTATGGCTGTACCACAGTTTGTTTAACCATTCACCTGTTGAAGGACATCTGGGTTGTTTCAAGTTTTTGGCTATTACAAATAAAGCTGCTATAAGCATTCATGTACAGTTTTTTTTTAATTAATTTTTTATGGTGACATTGGTTAATGAAATCCAATAAGTTTCAGCTGTACACTTTAACAGTAAGGCAAATACGTACATGTTTACACTGTGTGTTCAATGTACAGGTTTTTGTGTAAACACAGATTTCATTTCTCTGGGATGAACGCTGGGTTAAGAGTGAAAGCGCTGGGTTATATGGCAGTTGTAGGTTTAGTTTTATAAGAAACTGCTAAAGTTTTCTGGTGCACCTGTACCAGTTTACTCAGGATAACATTTTAAAATTCTCATCAAGAACTGTGGACTTCAATTTGCAAAAACACTAATTTACTGACACTAGATAACTAAACAATCAGCAAGGTGTCCTTGAAGATATAAAAAGGGAAGCAGCTAGTTCTATACGGGCAAAAATTAACTCTTAATGAACAGAGACTGGGAAAACTTTAAAGTTTCAGGTAGTTTTCTGCCTCCCAAATGGTGGAGGCTTGAATTCTGAGGAATTCCCTTGTAGGAAAAACACTCGAATGGCCTTTTGGTTAAATTTGAGTCGATCCAGCCCCTGGTTCCTCGTGTTTGGAGGTCGACCCACCTCTGGAAGGAGCTCTGCGGGCCAAGAGCTGGAGGAGAGTGTGGCGCTGTGTGCGGAAGGCGCCCTTCGGTCTACATGCACCTCTGGAGCTCCAGCGTCAGGGGCCCCTTTCTTGTCAGGTCACTTCACAGACCCTGAGAATACGGTCACACATTCCTGTAAAATCTCTAGAAGGGTGATATTTTAACCACCGTTGCCTAAGACCACCGACTGTGTCTACTCCCAACTCTCTTCTGTATCACACAGATGATGGTGAAATGGCCATGATATCTGGGGACTCCGTGAGGTCTCAGAAGAGGGCCTGCCTTATACTTGAGGCCTGTAACATCTCCTTAGGCTGGAGGTTCCCAGAGTGAGGGGCAGTGGCCCAGCACCATGGCTGGAGGCTGTGCCAGAGACCGCAGAGGGTTCTGCCCCAAGCCTAAGTGAGCATGTGCCTGGGGGACCCTTGGACACAACTACGTACTTGGAGATATGCAGTGTACAGGCGGGAAGATAGTGGGGCTTACAGAGCAGTGCCCACAAGGCCTTCTACGAATCCTAGTGCCCAGGCCGCCTTTAAATAAGCCAAGTCAGGGATAGGACTCATGCTGGGTGTGACCAGGCCCTAGGATCTTACTAAGCTCTCCAGATCATTCTAGGAGAATGATCTCAGCCAAGGTTTAGAGCTGCTGAGCTTTTGGAATTTGGGCATTTAAAATGACATGTACCTTATTTTATAACCATAATTGAGTGATAGCAGGACTTTGCATTACTTGTATATGATTATGACTGTATTAAATTCGTCTATGACAATGGTGGGAAATATCAACCTCCATCTCATTTCAACCGCTTCTGTCTTGTTCAGCTTCCTGAAGCTGCTTTCACTGGCATTCCTTCCCTCCTACCCTACCACCCCCACTCAGCTCTAAACCACCCCTATCTCAATTCTAAAAGCAGTCCCTGTTGAAAGGGGAAGTGATTTGGGTCATTTAGCCTCCCCAGGCACCCCTGAGCTGAGTGGCCTGTGGCTGACCACCTCATTCCCCAAGATTCATTTGTTGCCTTTAATGACAGTGACTGTCACAGGGCTCTCATGCACCCCTGCAGAGCCAGCCCTCCCCACCCATGAACCCCCTCATTCATGTTCTGGTTACAATCCATGCGTACTGTTCCATGGCCGAGGTCCTACTGCCCCTACTCCTGAGTGTCCCTTGACCCCATGTCCAGAGTCTAACAGTCAGATGGAGAACTCTAAGTGGCCTCCCCAACTCTTTAGCACTGACCACCCTGGATTCTAGGTCTCAAAACTCCAGCAGCTGTCCTTGTATGAATCATACCTGAGCTGACCACATGCTTCCCTGCCTGGTACCTCTGTCACAACACTTGCCACAGGTCTCATGCCAGGACCTGGTACTTTCACCCTACTCAAGGAATCGCTGTGCTCCATCAGCAGTTCAGAACTATGACAGAAAGACCATGTGAACAGGAGTCAGGAGATGGGCAGTATAATGCCAGCTTTTCCTCTGGACTGCCTTCCTATTGCTGCTGTTAACAAAATATCACTAACTTGATGACTTAAAAAATATTACGTCTCAGGTCTGAAAATCAAAAGTTCAATGTGAGTCTTATGGGGCTAAAATCAAAGTGTTAGCAGAGCTGCATTCCCTCTGGAGGTTATAGGGGCAAATTTGTTTCCACGTCTTTTTCAGTTTCTAGAAGCCACCTGCATTCCTTGGCTCGTGGCTGCATCACTCTGACCTCTGCTTCTGCTGTCACATCTTCCTCTTTAACTCTGGCCTCTTGCCTCCCTCCTATTTGGACCCTTGTGATTATCCCTGGATAATCCAGGATAATTTCTCCATTTCAAAATCCTTAACTTAATCACATTTGAAAAGCCCCTTTTGCCATGTAAGGGAACATATTAGAAGGTTCTGGAGATTAGGGTGTGGACATCTTTGGGGACCATTTTCCACACTTATCACAACTCCTAATTTTCTGTGTGATCCTGACCAAACCATCCACTCCTCCAAGCCTGCCTCATCTTGTATATCATAAAGAATTGAGCTGATTCACACCTTTTAGCTCTAAAATTCTATGACCCTGTGATCCAGGGATCGCCAACACACTTTGGTGAGATGACAGCTGAGGTCAAGGGCTGTCCCCCTGGTTATGGTGGGGCTGTCCCTGCAGAAGTCAAACAACATGGGGCCGAGACCAGGGCCTGCACCCTCTCAGCATGCTTCCCTGCCCAGATTGACTCAGTGTATGAAATCTTGTTCTGTAGAAACCTGGAGCAGTGTCTGAAATATTTTTAGGGAATTATATTTTCTGTTTTTTTTTTTTTTCTCCTCTGTGTCTTGAGTAAAGCTATCTCATAAAGCAAAGATTGCTCCTTGCTGTTCTTCATGGATTGGGATTTGCAAACTCAGTTTTCCAAACGTTGTTTATTTTCTCTTAGATGCTTTACTTAGTTAACAAAACACATTGTTATCTCCCATAACCACTGCCATCAGCCATGCTCAGTGGAAAGGCCCCTTCCCTCCCTCAGCGAAATTCTTGTAGAGCTTAGACATTGCCCTCAGCTCAGCCTGCTTCACCGCCTCCAGCAAAGCTCCCTCCTGCCAGGCTCCCTTGAGGTGTGGGAGTGGGGAGCGGTCTGCTTGGAGCACCTGCTTTCCTCCCTCCCTCTGCTGGGTCTCCGCTCCTCAGCTTGAGGGGAAGGGGAGGAGGATGTGGAAGAATGAGCTGGAAGGAGCTGGACAAGAGGCCTCCCTTGTCCAGTGCTTGAGGCGGACCGTGCTGTGTCTATCATCTGAGGGCATTATGCAAATGCTGACTGTCTCCAGGGGAAGACAAACTTCCTCAGAAGCCTGCTTCAGGGCTTCCCCACTGCCCTTTCCCTGGGACGTGGCAGACCTGTCTCTCTCAGCCTCTTGCCACCCCAACCCAGCACCAGCCTCCAGGAGTTCGCTCATTCCTACATGCCTGTCTCAGTGAGCACCTGAGCGACTATTGGACCCGAGGAACCTCCATTTTGGCTACAATGAAGGGGAGGCCTATAGGCTGTTCTACTGTGGGCGACCCCTCTCTTCACCATGCCAGCTCTCATAGGTTCTTATCCTCCTGCCCAACAGGCATGCTGCATATGCAGACACCCAAGCAGAGAACGACATGCCAGTCATCCCTTCTTCCAATCATTACCTCAGCAAACATTTATTAGTAACCAACGGTGAGGCTGGCACAACTCAAGGCGCTGGGAATATAGCAAAGACACAAACCCTACCCTCATGGAACCTACACATAAGTTAATGGTATGTTCAAAGGGAAAGGGAGAAGGAATAGAATATGTAAGGCAATACAGATAAAGTGCCACTGGCAAGGGGGAGTTTCACCGACTTGTTCAGTGAAGGCCTCATCAAGAAGGTGACATTTGAGCAAAGACTTGAAGAAGGTGAGGAAATAGTCCCTGCGGATATCTTGGAGAAGAATGTGCCAAGCAGGGGAGCTGGCCCTGAGGCAGGACCCTGTGCAGGATGTTTGAAGAATGAGGAGGCCAGAGTGGCTGGAGCGACTGAACACGGGAAGCAGTAGGAGACGAGGTTGGAGAGGTGAGAGGGTGGACAAAGTGATAAAGGGCCTGATAGGCTGCCATAAAGTCTCTGGATTCACTGAGAAGACACGGGAGGGACCTGGGCAGAAGAGTAACATGATATGACTTTAACAGGATCCCTCTAGCTGCTCCGTGAACACCAGTCTGTATGGGAGCGAGGGCAGGAGCAAGGAGGCAGTTAGAAGGCTCCTTCAGTGACCCGGGATGATGGTGGCTCGCACCAGCACAGTAGCAACGTGGATGGTGAGAAATGGTCCTGTTCTGTATATATTTTGAAGTAGAACCAACAGAATTTCCTTGCCTATTTAATGAGAAGTGTGAGTGAGAGAAGTCAACAGGAAAGATGGGATTGCCATTAACCGAGATGAGAAGAGGGGTATATTTGTTGGCAGGGAGGGAGATCAGGTTATGATGCGGTCAGTCTGAGATGTCTGTTAGTCGTTCAAGTGAAGCTATCAGGGAGGAGGTAGACATGTGTGCATGAACTTCAGGGGAGAAGTCCAGGCTGAACACATAAACTGAAGGGCCATCAACATATACATGACAGTAAAAGCCATCAGGCATGAAACAGAATAGGGAGCCCAGACATAGGCCCACACAAATATAGTGAACTGATCTTTAAAAAAAAAAAAAAGTCAACAAAATGGAAAAAGGATAGTCTTTTTAACAAACGGTACTGGAACAACTGGATGTCCATATGCAAAAAAAGAACAGACACAGACATCCTTACACCTTTACAAAAATCAACTCAAAATGGTCCACAGACCAAAATATAAAATGCAAAACCATAAAAGATTTTCTAGGAGAAAATATGTGACCTTGGGCTCAGTGATGAGTTTTTAGATGCAATACCAAGGGCACGATCTATGAAAGAAAAATTGATACGCTGGACTTTATTAAAATAAAGCTGTGAGATTAGATAAGACCACAAGGGAGGAAGTGCAGAGAAAGAAGAGGTCCAAGAACAGGTTCGGGAGACTTTCCAGGTGTTTTCAGTACCATTGTTTATGGCCCAGAAATTGCTATTTTACTGTCAGATCTTTTTCTCTTCTCTTTCCTGTTGTTTCTGAAGTTTACAATTGCCAGGCTGCCAGCTCTGGACAACAAACATGCTTTTTGTGGCTATTTGCACTTATTCCAAGGTAAACCAAGACCATAAGAGGCCAGGCCCCTGCCAGCAGTGACTGCAGCTTTCCTGTCTTCTATTCTGTCCCCACTCCTGGCTTTCTGGCCCTGGACAGAAGCAGAAAGAAAAGCCGTGTAGCAAGCATCCACATTTGTCACTACAAAACCCTCTCCCTCTCTAGGGAGTCATTTTCCCCTTCCCAGCCCTAATTCCTTGCCCTTTTAAACCAGAGCTATTATTACTTCTAATTTGCATTGACTGCTCCCTTAGCAACCATCCCACATTGAATGGGATATCAACTTGCTTCTAATACTGCTATATTTACCAAAATCTTAGCTGTACCAGAGTACAACTTCAAATGTGATCAACAGAAATGTAAACAGTTGTCACCGCATCCACATACATGAATATCCTCCTTTACACAACAGCTGCGTGACAGCCAAGCTGACTAGAAGGCCCATTTTAGATGAATCCTGCTTTTCTCTTGCCATCAATACAACGCAACCTCATAACTTCATTTACCATTGAAACATTTTTGGACCCAAAACAGTGCTACTGCTCGTAAGATTTAAAACTATACATCATATTTGAATAAGGGAGATAATTTTATAATACTTTTACACATGTATTCTGACTCTGTCTTTTTCAGAAAAGATTTAAACAGTGGTGTGCTGGTAAACAAGCTCTTTGGAAGGAAAAAAAAAAAACCTATTTTGCAGTGTCTGCCTATATCCACGGTGTAAGCACTCCCACTGTGCCTGATCTCAAGCTATCAACTGTTTAACAGGAGACTCACAAAATTCCTGCCTATTTAATAAGCACAGTTTCTAGCACACCACTGGAAGGTACCCTGAAAGGATACATAAAATGCATCAAGGTAACCAACAAAAACTAGGTGAGAAGGAAGGAATGAAACAAGGATAGAGGTATAAATGGCACCAGGAGTTCGTAAATATAAAAATGCATACTATAAAGCCCTACGTGCATTTCGATGTCGACATTTGGCTTTAAGAAACTTCCAACACTCAGAGGAGACACTTTCCTGGTTCACGGTGTCCTTAAGATAAAAATAAGTCTCATGCTGAGAAGTGCCAGTTTCCTGTTCCTCAAGTAGGTCACATTTCTCCTGAGGGTGCCCATAAAGCAAAGACTATGTCACACAGTGAATGTCCTCATCAACAACAGGGTGATGGCCTGACCTTGAGTCTACAAGTAGGTAAAAGCAATTCTCCAGGATGCTGGGCCCAATCTGTTTAATCCCTGGCAGGTGGAGGTGTGGATGAATCTGAGTAATCATCCACAGGCTTTTGCCAAAGACCAAGCTGTGGTGAGTTTGAAATTGCTCTCCCAGGCAGATCTCCCCACTTGAGGGTCTTTCTAGAAATCCCAGTGTTTACAACATTCATATGATGGGGCTTCTGCCTCTGATCAACAGGCTAGGCCTCAGGAGCCAGAGCTTGGATCTATGGCCAGTTCGTATGCCAGCCAGATCAATCCAGAGCCTTGTATTAATCAATCCAGAGCCCTTGGACCCTTGTGATTTGAATGGCTGACCACTCTCTTTGAGGGCAAGGCCATAATTGGTCTGGGTCCCCAACCCCAACCCCAACCTGCCCTTCTCGGTCCTGCCCTTGTCCTCCTTGACACCCCTACGGCTAAGCTCACATGGCGCCGGCACGCATCCTACCGACTGGCTCCATTTGGGTGGGGACTCGCATTTATTGGCATGGGCGTGCAGCAGTGTCTCTCAGGGCAAGAAACAGTCCTGGTTGCCTTGTGCCACCACCAAAAACACACGGGATTCAACAAACGGCCTTTTTTATTTCCTCATTCCTGCTTTTTTTAGGTAGAAGTGAAGACAGGTGGGGAGGTATTGAACAGTTGGCAGTAATTACCAAAATGATCACAACATCTAGAGTACACAGCACCTTTTTTTTTTTTTAAATAAAGAGAACCTTGGGCCACCTTGGCCTGGTTTTCCTCGATGAGGACAAAGCCACCAAAGTTTGTACTTCACTCCAAGACCTGGTGAGACACAGGTACCCTGGCCTCACCCAGTGGTGGGCAGGCTCTCAAGACATCTGAGTCTGGGTAGAGAAATGGCAAAGGTTGTCTCCTGGGCCATGACCCATTCTCACCCAGCCAGTATGCCCGTTCTTCCACCCGGAGTCATGAACCCAATGTCGCCTATGCTATGACATATGGCCAAGCCGCAGCTCTGCAAGGGAAATTGAAGGCCACAGTGCTCCTTCAGGAAAAGGCATTTGACAGAAGCCACTGTGCTACCTTTAATCTGGCAGGGAAAAAGATGCTCGAGCTAAGGAAACGGCTGTCTGTGTGCCTGCGTGTACAGACACATGCACTCACAGGGTTTCTTCTTTTCCATAAATTCTGATAACACTGTATTAAATTCTTACTTTAGACATAAATTATAGCCAGATACAGGAAAATATAAAAACTGGGGAAGAAAAAGTCTATTTCTAAAAAGAATTAGAATATTCCTCAGTTAACTAAGAGGAAAAAGTGTTGAGAACCATTTTTGAGCTTTCTTTGCAGAAGTGTATTGGTTCCTTCAAGGTGCAAAGCAATTAGCGGATATGTGAGCCAAGCACCAGTCTGCTCCCTGGGCACGTAGACCCTACCTCTCCTCTGATGCACTAAACTCAAATCTCAAATCAGCAGTCAATTGATTGATGGACCCAAGAAAACTGCAAACATCTGGTGGAGAGATGTTGCATATAAGGAATATAGTTGTGGGAAGCTTTCCACCTGTCCCACTCTAGAGACATTCAAGGCAAATTTTTTTCTGGAGGCCAAGAAAACAGCGAGAGTGTCTTGACAGAGCTTACAGGGCCTGTCAAGGAAACGGTCTGGCACTGTCCATCCCAAATAAATGTACACACACACAGTGTTATAGCAGCTCTCTTCGTGGTAGGTCAAAGTCCTTCCCTTGTTCTCTTTTCATTAGTCAGATGAAGTGAGAAATGAACCTTCCTTCTTCCACTCTATCCCACACCACCCTCCTGTGCAGCAACTGAGGACTTTGTCTAGGGTTGCGGCTGCAGGCAGTGCCTGACTAGTCCAGCCGAGTCAGAGCATTCCCGTTCCCCTTGCCGCAGTGCTTGGTTCAGGGATGGGCTACGGCCGAGTGTGGCCTGAAACACAGGGCTTTCATCAGAAGCAGCTGGCAGGCTCAGCCCCTGCCAAGGAAAGCAGCTCCAAGAAAAAGCAAACTAAGAGAAATAGAGCGAGAGCAGAACCTTAGTCAAACCATGCCTGGAGCCTGCGAAGCACAAAACCCAGCGAGTCTCCACTAATCTTCAAGCCTGTGCCTTAGACGGGATTGTCAATAACCTGCAACCAAAAACATCCTAGCTAAAATGCCACGCCTCCGGAATTATTAAACAATCAATAGGATGGAAACTGCCAATATCTTCTAGAACAGGCTTTAGAAGTCCTGGCTTTAAAGCTGTTTTACTCAGGAAAACAGAACACCAGCAGAGACTTATATTTTCATGTAGGCAATGACACTTCTAATAATTCATGTATCATTTTCTATTCACACACTGCTTTTAAAAGGATTTGAGTCCTCTTACAATAAAAAAATACCTATGTATTAGGACAATTAAAATAAGAATTAAATATCCAGGGGAAGAGATAAATATATCAGAAAACAAAAAGTATAATCGTTATACTGGAACATACAATTTAGCTCAGAGAATCCTGGCAGCCAAGGTTAAAACACACACACACACACACACACACACACACACACGCACGCATACACACACACAAGCAGAGTAGCCTATTTTAACACAGTTCTTATTATCTGAAAAAGAAAAACACCATTGTTTACAAGGAGATATACTTTTTCTAGTAATAAGTAGGCTCTGGAATGGTTGTAGTCAATTTGGAAAGTTTAGGTCCCTGAATGCTGACATTAGCTGAACCACTTCAGCTTATCTATATTTAGAGGGTCAACAAAAGTGTCAACATTAATCTAAGTACTAGCACTATCAGAATGTTACCAGATTCTGGCAGAGAAACATTTACATCAGCACTTGCAAGAAAGTGGGTGGCAGTGAATTTTTGAAGAAAGTACAATATGACACCAACCCCATGGGGCTGCAGTCAGCAGCAGCAGGTGGGCACATGGAGAGCTTGAACTCTGCAGCCCCTCTGTAGCCCCTCTGCACCCCGAGGACGGGGCAGGAAGGTGGAGGAACTGAGGGATGGAAAAGGAGAAGGGAGACCTCAGGAAAGCAGCTAAGCTGCAAGACGCAGAAGAATGCAGCAGGAGAGAGAAGGTGTGCTTCATCAGTGTGTGCTGACCCAGGCCAGGATCTCATGGCTGACCAGCAATGGATCCAGGGGTCTGCAAAGCCCACTGCTCACCTCTGGTGACCATGCCCATCCCATCCACTCCCTCTAATTATAGCCTCAGCTCAGGGGACAGTTCCATGTGAGTTGTGACAGCCCCTTCAGCTTGTACTACACCATTCTGCATTCTCACACTATCCCACTTTACCTGTAGTCCATTAGCATAAGATGGTGAAGAGCTCCAACAGGCAACTGAAGCTAGTGGAGAAATGCTCCAGGCTCTGGCCTTCTGCACACAGCTCTGAGAGGCTTGCTTCCCACAGGTCCTGACGGAATTAAGCCCTTACCCAGAAAGATAACCTCCGCTGTACTTGCTGCTTCTCCTCCCTATCTCACTCTCCCCTCTTCCGGAATCACCTCCCAAACAAATTGCCTGCAGCAAAGCCCTTGTCTCAGGCTCTGCTCAAAAGCAAATTTAACCAAGAAAAAGCATCAGCATAGGGACATCATAGATCAGAAAGCACAGCTCACCAAATTCTTAGCAGGTTCAGATTCATTATTAAATCCACTGACCACCACCCTTCACTCCCTGGAGAGAGAGGCTGCACAGGAGGAAGAAGTTTTCTGGGAAAGACGAGCTCAGTGTTCAGCCAAAGGCAAAATATTTCTGAAGGCTGATCTATCCTTTTCAAAAAAAGTCACGACAGGAATTATATTACTCCAATAGAGTTGTTGGACTAGTGTGGAGTTCTCAATAAATGCATTTCGAAGTACTCTTTTTCTTGGGAGTTGTATTCAACTGTATACAAAAGTTATATACAAGTAGTATACAAAAGGCTGATGAAATAGGTCTTTGTAGGGCTGCTTGCCAGTGTCCTCCTAAGTGGAGCACATGCCCCTGATTTGAAGCAGGAAAAAAAAAAAAATCTTTTTTTTTTTTTTTTTTTTGGCATATTCTAATGCTACAGGCATCCATTAAGAAAAAAAATAGAACTTTTAGTGCCTGGGAAGAAATATATTCTTCTCCAAACTCTCAAAGGCATCACATTTTTATGAGCTGTTTGCAAAATGTGAGAAAGATACCTTTCATGATTACATTGCGTTTATGCAACTGTATCCAATGGTCAGGACAGAACCCAGGGTTTGCCTGGGGACAGCAAATGAATCTACTGCCAGACAAGATGTGGGGACTCCCCCTGAGCAAGGAGAGTCTAAGGTTATTATTTTTTTTTCTACCCATCACTCTTATCTCATTGATTCAACTTATGGTCCAAGACATTATTCAGAAAATAAAATGTTATTAAAATTTTTCATTTCATGGGACAGCTCTCCAGCAAGGGAAAGCTAGTTTCCTTGGACACAAGAGGGCAACCTGCTTCGCCTGATGCTGTTGTTTCTGAGAGGCTCAGAAAGACAGGGATTCAGGCCAGGAACCACGAGCCCTAATGAGTAGGGACTGGCCAGTTAGTGCTGAGGTCTCTGAGCTTGGATGGAGGCCCAGTGTGCCTGGAACTCAGACCTCTAGGAGGAGGCTCTGGGTGGCTGGCGCTGGAGTCTCTCAGAAGCAGGATGAGGGTGACTTTGCAAGTGTTGGGAAAACTACAAAGATGTTCAAACAAGATTTAGCTGCCTCCGATAGAGAAACTGTCCCTGCCTAGGAGCCGAACCACTGTTGGAGCGATGTTCAGAGGAACTACAAGTGGGGGAAGGGGAGCTAGAGAGCAAGTCCTTCCTGCAGCCTCGCAGTTTCCATCTAGCGCCCCCTACTGGCAGAGCTTGAAAAGCAAATATGAGGTTTCAGCGTCGCAGCCCCAGCATCACAGAACACAGGATGGCTTTACAGCTAAGAGACAACGGCTTAGTGACCGACGCAGCACTCTACAAGACTTTCAGCCTCAGAATACTAAAGCTCTACTTTTCAAATCTTTCTTGTGCTTGCAATTCAGTGACAAAGTAAAATATCAAGGGAGCCGTGGAGAAACTGTAGTTTCGTATAATGTCACCCAAAGCACACTCAGCTCACAAGGTGGGCTTTGGATAAAAAATGAAGATGGTAAGGGACACAGCGCGTGCATATTTTAGAAACTTCAATATCAAACAGGTAGAAGGGTAAACTTAAGAACTGCATTGTGTTAAAGATGGGCAAATAATATGTAATATTATCAGATACCACTGGAAAAACAAAGGACATGGATAATGGCAGAGAAGAAGGAAGAGGTGGAGTTTTTCTAGCATTTAAGAAAGTGTTGTGTATCCTAGGAAAAGATTGCTTCTGCTTGTAACATTAATTTTGAAGAAAGCAGCCACATTAAATGGCCTGCAGGTCTGCGGCCACACAGACCTCCTGAGAGAAGGCTACCTGAAAAGCAGACCAATGCTTAGAGCTTTTCAGAGCCCACACACACCCCCTCCCAGGTGATAACGGACCACAGTACTGAGGTCACTCCGCATTCCCCCAGAACAAAACAATCCATTCAGTTAAGTCAAAAACATGTAAAGTTTTGGAAATGGTTTCTGTTCAAAGTCAAAGGACATGCAGATGTAAAGGACTGACATTTATTAACTCCGAAATCTTGCATTTAAAGACCTTGGATAGTTGAGATATTATTGACATTCTAGAAAAGAAAATCAGCAAGGCCCAGGAAGATGGCTTCCGTGAGAAGATCTGCTTTCACAGCTAAGGCCTGAGAGGGCGAGGACTTTTTGAAAACCTCAGGATGGAAGTCACGGCCCCTCCATGAAGAGAATGACCCTCCCTCCACTTCCCTGGCCTCCTTTCCCTGCCTCATGCTGCCTCCCCGCAGTTACACAAGGGCTTCGGGGCCTCTGGCATGGGTACCAAGCAAGGTCTTCTCCTATCAAATGATGATAAAGAGGACATTTAGGTTTAGGATAGGAAACAAATATACAAGAATGTCCTAGGGTAAATGCATTATGCACCTTCTACAAAGCCCCCACAGCTCTAGATGGCTATGATTATAATTCTGAACTCTGTTGTTTATTTTTTGTCGCCTTAAGCTTTGGCCACTTGCTTCTGTACAGGGTGGATGTTTTTCAAGTTCAAAGTGAAATACTATGCCTTTTATCTTTCTTATAAGGTTTTTCTAATCTTCACCTGGCATTCATGTGCTTCTGGCAACAGAGGTTTCTATCCATTGTGACTCAACCCAACTAAGTAAATTTCAATGCTTTGTGGGCGCTGTAATTAGCTTTGGGGGGAAAAAAAGTAATTATAATGTGGTAATAGTCTTTCAAGAAGTCAGATACCTCTAGAACATCTCTCCTCCGCCTCCACCCTTACAGACAAAGAACCAAGGAACTCAGAGGTCTCGGGTGATTGATGAAGTCCCCCAAATTGTATGCAAGTCTTTTCTGCACATAAAGGGTGCTTTTGTGAGAGAAGTCAACAACTTTGGAGAGATTCTCAGAGAATTTCTTGATCCTCAAAAGGTTGCAAATTCTGAACCTATTTAAAATCTGTTGCATAAATAAGTGGAAGAAAATTAATAAATGTATAAATGTTATTCTGTCTGGCATTTGTTATCCACTCAATTTCTTTTTCCCACTCCATTCACCTTGTACTTCTACCCACCCCAACCCCACATGCTTAGCCCCTTTAATCTTTAATAGCCGGTCCTGATTTTTTTGAACTGTCTGGGTTTCGGCCAGTTCCTTTTGAACCACACATAGGTCAATGGTTGGTCTGCAGACCCCACATTCCCTGGGAGGAATATTCTGGGGAATCATTATCTTCAACTAATATAATCCCCTTGCCCTTATATGAAAAGGCCCCTCTAGCTATGGGCGGGACAGAGTTCTCAGATAAGGACAGCCTGAGAGAGAGGGAACAGCCGAGAGAGGCTTTAGGGAAAGTGGTTAGAAAAAAGTAGAGGGAAAAAGGCTCTGGCATGCTGTGAACCTCTCCTCCATACCTAGGCTGGGCTTCCTGACAGCAGCCCCCACCCAAAGGCCAGCTCTAATGCCTGACATTTATACACAGACACACACACCCCACCAGCACCACCATCCCCACCTTCACCCACCACCTTCTGAGGCCTGCCAGCTCTTGTAGACACTTTTATTCATTCTAATGTAGGGAGGAGGCAAAAGCACTAAAATGTTAAATCAAGCTATATTCGGAGACTGCAATATGCTCATCAGCCCTACAGCCAGACCACAGGAAACCTGCAGAACAAAGGAAGATTTCTGCTGGATTGCTAACAACTCATTTTCCCTTATAGTGAAGGGAAAACAGGAAAACAGTCTTTAAGTGATGCCCTACACAAATAAAATCATTCATTCCCTATGGCTAAAACCATGGGGGAACCTATGGATCAAAGTCTGGGAATTGCAAGCAGGCCTTTCAAGCTACATATTCTTACCTTTTCACACTGCATACTCTTATCCTTCCTCACTGTATGTCCATATCATCAAAGGAAAATGGGTAAACAAAGTCTTTAAACCATAATTCACAGAAACTAAAGAATGATAGACTGAATTCCCCAAACACTTGGGGTCCCTCTCAGTGTCTTTCTCTCAGTACCTCTCAGTGCCTTTCCTCTCTCTCTCTCTCACTGTCCTCATCTCTCTATTGTCTCTGTCCCTCTGAGTCTCTCTCAGGCGCGCTCGCACGCTCGCTCTCTCTCTCTCTCTCTCTCTCTGTCTGAGAGGAGACCACCTTTTGTCTATGGGGCATTACCCCATCTCTAATGAAGTTTCCTTTTGACTCAAACTTTGGCATGCAGTTGAATTCTTTCTTGCTTCCAGCAAAGAACCCTTTTCTCTCTTGGAGATGGGCTTGAGTCCCTGTACCACCTACCCCTTAGGGAATTTGCCCTGTCCTGCATCATTTCAACCAGCCAACACTCTGGAGGCCCATCTATACTAGGCATCGGGGATCAAAGTTTAGTAAGCTTAGAGTCTGAAAAGAAGGCAAGACAGACACAGATGGAAGTTGTGGCACAACCCTGCAAGTACTATCACCAGAGCAGGACCAGGGGCCCAGCGATGCACAGCTCAAGGGGGCACAATCATGGGCATTTGTGGGAAACTCACTCCTCCCCCAACTGTCCATTCACTATGTGAACATGGCCCCTGGAGTTATGCCACCCAAAGGGCCTGGACATGACCCAGGAATACACAGATGGGTAGAGGAGGTGCTCGTGGTGGGCATCACCATCCTATTGTGATGAAGGCAACTGCCTAGAGGTTGGGACCCTACGTCCTCTCCATTACAAACCTGGTGGCTGCACTGCCTGCTTTGTTGGCTGTGTCCTAATCTAGCCCTTTAAAAGCCACCACATTTAACCCCATTAGACACATGGGCAAAGGGTATGAACAACAAACTTATGTGCCTGTAAAGAGATACCCAGTGCCACTAGTTGTAAAAGCAGCACAAATAAAAACCATACCAAATGGATGGGTGAATGTTTTAAAGACTGTTAACATCCAGCACTGATGAGGATATCGGGAAATGTCCTTCCCATATATTGCTGGTGAGGGTATAAATTTTTATCATCTTTTGAAAAATACTCTGGCAATATCCAATCAAATTAGAAATATACATCATCTTAGACCTATGAGTCTGTTTGGGGAATTTCTCCTTTATGAATTAAAGAATCAGCCTTATGTATAATGGAAAAGGAAAATATAACTGGAAATATCCTAAATATCCACAATAGAGGAATGGCTGATGAAATTATATCTGTGTCAAAGAATATTACACAGCCATGAAAAAGAGTAAGTATTCATATTTGCCTAGGTGTATACCAGTGGTGTATTGTTTAGAGGGAAGTGATAAAAGAAAATTTTGAAGAAATATATGTAGAAAAATCTATCTTGAATAAAAATATGAGGAAAAAACCCATATACATTTCCATACATGCATGCACACACATGCACAGGTACATACACATACACACACACACACACACACACACACACACACTTGAGCAGAGTGAAAGATGCAGGTTACAGATCATACTATTCAGATTGGTTACCTCAAAAGGTACAGTTAAAGACAGAAAATTATTGAGTTTTCCTTAATACATCTCTGCTTTGTAACACTTGCTACAATGGGCATAATTTTTTCAGTAATTGAAAAAATTCTAGTCAAGAGAATAAGAAAACAAGACACAGACTGGAAGTTGTAGGTCTGTTAAAGAGAACTCTTAAAACACAACAATAAGAAAACAAACAACCTAATTAAAAAATAAGCAAAAGAAGATAGAGAGATGGCATATAGGCATATGAAAAAATGCCCAACATTATATTCATTAGGGAATTTCAAGCTGAAACAATAAGATACTACTACAAATTATTAGAATGGCCAAAATCCAAAACACGGACAACACCAAATGTTGGCAAGGACATGTAGAAATGGGAACTCTCACCTATTGTTGGCAGGAGTACAAAATGGAACAATCACTTTGGAAGACAGTTTGGCAGTTTCTTACAACTAAACATATACTTACCATATGATTCAGCAATAACACTCCTTGGTATTTACTCAAA
The DNA here is from genome assembly GCF_014176215.1 of Rousettus aegyptiacus. Classification (NCBI taxonomy): domain Eukaryota; kingdom Metazoa; phylum Chordata; class Mammalia; order Chiroptera; family Pteropodidae; genus Rousettus; species Rousettus aegyptiacus. The sequence goes on from NW_023416287.1 coordinate 66,746,448, forward strand.
TGAATTGAAAGCTATGTCCATGCAAAAACTTGCACATGGATGTTTCTAGCTGCTTTATTCATAATTACTAAAATTTGGAAGCGACTAAGATATCCTTCGGCAGGTAAATGAATAAACTGTGGTATATCCAGGTAATGAAATATTATTCAGCACTAAAGAGAAATGAGCTATCAAGACACGAAAAGATATGGAAGAAATTTAAATGTACATCACTAAGTGAAAGAAGCCAATCTGAAAAGGCTGTATACTGTAGGAATCCACTGTATGGCATTTGAGAAAAGGCAAAGCTACGAAGACAGTAAAAAGATAAGTAGTTACCAAGGGTTGGGCAGTGGGAAGAATGAATAGATGGAGCACAGAGAATTTTCAGGGCAGTGACACTATTCTGCATGCTACGATAATGGTAGCAACCTATCATTACACATTCGTCAAAACCCATAGAGTGAACCCAACGTGAACTATAGACTTTGGGTAGTTATGACGTGTTAACATAGGTTCATTGATTTTAACAAATATCTCACTCCGGTGAGGGATGTTGACAGTGGGGGAGGCTGTTTGTGGGGCAGGGGTGTTCCATGGTAAATTTCTGCATTTTGCTCGGTTTTGCTGTGACTTTAAAAATTGCTCTAAAAAGAAAGTCTACTTCAAAAGTTTTAGTAATTCTGAAAAATTCTAGTAGAGTTTTTAGCTTTAGATATAGCCTATTTGAAAATGACTGTCATGTGGGATTAGTTACTCATGGGCCTGCCATCCAGGGGGATGCTATGGAGCAGTCGATAAGAATGAAATGGAGCTCTGTACGCTGCAGTGGAGACACATTCCAGGCCTAGAGATATAATATTTTTAAAAGGGGGAAAAAAGATGTATAACAATATATACGGTGTGACACCGTTTGTGTTAAAATAGAAACAAACCAGGCATGTGTACAGAAAACTGCGGGAAAGAGGGTGTGAGACTTGGCGGTGGTTGCCTACCTCTCCAGGATGGGAGGGAAGTCTCACATTCTGCTGTCCCCTCTGAACTTTATGACAATAGATTAGCTTATAAATAAGTAAAAACTAATTGTTTTAGGAGAGGCCTTTTTTTCCCTTGCCTCATATCAGCAGACTGCACTGAGATGTGACTGCATGCTCTGACCAGTGGTTATAAAGCCTGCTTTAGCCTCAGGCTCACAAAATCGATCATCAGTTTCTACTTGTGGTACCACCTGACTCTTAGGTATTATAAAAAGAAACGTCATAACCAAGTAAGGATGCATGCAACCTAAAGAATTATTGTGATACCTACATTTATACAATGCTTTATAGTCTAGAAAGGCAAAAAGTCCTTTGTGAAAAATTTGTCTTTATGGAAGTAATACATAATGCAAGCAGTACTCTTAAAGGCACATCATAAACAGAATGGCAAACCGGTCCTCACTATAAACACCTATAAAAAATACCAAATAAATGCATCAACAACCTATAACACCTCTGCCCATGACTATTAAATAAGCAATTATGACAGAATCCACTTTATAAAAATTTTAAAACTCTTTTCACATAGAAGATTACATATTCCTTTGGTTAAGGTACAGCCTAGGACAAATTAAAAGTATACCTTCAAAAGCACTCAGATGTCACTGATTTTTCTCCCAAGCTGCCTTTGTCCCAGGGGAGCAGTCTAAGTCCCACCCAAAATGCATTGGGGGATCATATGACTCAGAATGTAGAGGAATGCCTCAGGCTCCTAACCTCCCCAGTCACCCCAGACAGAGCGAAACCGGGTATACACAACATGGGGAGGATTTGGGTTACCCTTGATATATACTAGGATGATGTTCCTCTTAACTCATGATTTTGAAAATTTTTGTAGTATTTTAAAGGAAGCTTTTAAATGTAGTAACGTTGCTGAAAATAAACTTTTCAGTGGGAAAGAATTCTCATGTTATGATAGACATCTATGGGAGAGTGTCACTTGATAGACAGCTAATATAAGTTAAAATAAAGCAGTAACAGCCACGGCTACCATTTGTTGAGCATACACTAGTGTTTACAAGCACTCTCTTTAATCTTCACAATAACCCTATGAAGTGGGTACCATTAGCCCCATTTTACAGATGAGAAAACCAAGGCAAAGAGAGAAAGCCTGCTCAAGGTCACACAGACAGGAAGGGGTATAGTCTGGACTTGCTTGATCCAGTTCTTCAAGCACTCAAGGGCCATGTCCCTCTCCAAACAGGGCTGACTGGATAAGGGATGTGGGATAAGAGGTGCATAGCCAATTCAGAGCACAGCAATGACCTTGCAGAGTGGCCTGCCTGGACAATGAATGAATTCAATCTAACTTCCTCTCTGAGAATAGGAGCTAGGTGACCTGACAACATTGGGGAGCTATGATTTCACAATATGCTCGAGAGGGGTCCATAGGCAGCCTGAGGTCATGCAGGCACTGAAGCTTCAGAGCAGAGGAAGAAGAGCCAAGGCTGAACATGGGAGCCCTGTGGGTGGCCCACTCCCATTAATGCCAAAGCATAAGAGTAATGATCCCATAGAACCTTATTCCTGAGGTCCTAGAGATGTCTTTCCTGTACCAAGCTGCCATCAGGTAACTGGTGGCTAAGGAATAACCTCCCTTCCCCATCTGGAATAGCCATCCCCTTCCTCTGTGGGCTTTTACCATGTCTAGTGCAGTCAAGGGCCCAACTAATGGACCTCACTTGTTGGTCATCCTAGCATTTGGAGGCAGGTGGCCAATTGATTGTTTCAGCACAATTCAGCAATGATTTATTATTTTTGACAATTCTGTAAGTTGGCAGGGCTTTGTAGGCTAGTTCTTTTGGTTCATCCAATATGGCTTCATGCACATGAATGACACCTCAGTTGGGGCAGCTGGAATAGCTGGGGACTAGTAAGGCCTCTCTTCACATGTTTAGTCATTATTTAGTAGTCTAATTGAAGCCTCTTTACATGGCAGCTGGATCTCCAAAGTGTGAAAACAGAGGCAACAAGGCTTAGGAAGGCCTTCCAACACATTCTATTGGTCAAGGCAAGTCACAGGGCCAATCCCACTCAAAGAGAAAAGAAATAGAATCTAGTCCTTGATGGGAAAAACGATTAGCATACAAGAATCTTTGGCAGCCATCTTTGTGGACAATCCACAGTAAAATTTAAGTGGCAGTTGTTACATCTTACTCAGCTACCAGGTGACCTTCTGCCCTTCTCCCTTTCGTCCTTGTTCCTGCCTAGATTGTGGGTATGATGACTGAAACGTTAGCAGTCATTTTGCAACCATGAGGCAGCATGGAAGATGGAAGCTATGCACTGAGAATTGCAGAAAGAAAGAGGGAAATTAGGTTCCTGGTGAGATAGAGGAGCTGCTACACCAGCCAAGGACTGCTGACTTCCAAACGTTAGGACATTAAAAAAACATAGACCTCCATCTTACTTAAGCAACGTTATTTGTCCCCCCCCCCCCAGTGGCCACAGGCTTAGACATGTACAACCGACAGAAGGAATCACACAGCCTATAAAGTGACATTTCCTGTTTTTAAAGAATATAAATCATAGCACATGTTCTGATTAATCACTTTAGAGCCATAAGAAATATACTAATGCAAGAGTAAACATAAAGGTTTAGTGACAAGTACTTTGACTCTAAGATGCTGGGAGTTGGTCCCTGGGTGAGGGCTTATGAGAAAGTGTTAAGAGGCTACTTAATACTTCCATGTAAACACTGCCTGAGAAAAATACTTTTTTCGGCCAAAACTAAGCTTAAATACCTGTTTTGAACTTTGCACCATTTAGGAAGAAATGGCATGTGCAATGCAAATGGTGTCACCAAATCCTTCCCCCCACCTCCACCCCAGTTTCTCATTTCTCATTTAGTCAACAATCCCTCTCCAATAATTAAGGCTTTATTGTCATGTCTGATTCATGGAAATATAGCCTGCCTTTTCCTCCCTTTTCCGAATTTTTAAAAACACCAATAGGCAAGTTATAAAATATAAGAATAGGATTTTTACAGGTGTGCATAGGAGAACTCTAATACTAGTTAGTAAGTAGAAAAGTGGGAATGATAGTCAGATATTGTCCGCTTGACTGGGGCCCACATGTGAGTCTGAAATGACAAACTGCCCCTCACCCATAAGGTACAAGTACAGGGAAAATGGCAGCATCAGAGCATAAAATATATTTCTTTAAAAAAGTAATCACACTTAGCTATGTCATTATTTCGCTCATTTTTGTGCATGGTTTGGCAAATATTTTGACTTGTGCATGTATTTCAAATTATCGAAGTATTTTAAATTCCTGTCTATTTTAAACTACTAGTTAGCTATCTGAAACAAATGGACACATTCTTGAAATATATCTAAATTAGAATACTACTGCTGCTACATACATTGAAACTTAAGAGTAATATGTAATTTGTTGTGCTGTTTGCAACACTTTAATTTTAAAGTCTATTTACATTAATGCCTTTTCTAGAGAATCCTCTTTGAATATTCATCAGCATATAGAAAAAACTTGGCTCCTTACAACTTACCTCCTAATCCAATTAAATGTTTATATCTTACTTGAACATTTGTCTAAAGAAAACTTGTTGCTTACACGTTGCATACGTTTCTATTTCTATCATGATAACCTTGAAATTCCAGAGATAACCAATGGATTCTTAACCAATGACCTCTGATTCCAGTGACCTGTTCACGGTCAAGCCTGGACAGACGTCAACCCGGACAGCGCTCTGACACTAACGTGCGCACCCCACCCAGCTGTGGGATCCACCGGGTCCACATGGTTTCTTTATTTGAATTCTCATACCTTTACTTATCTTTCTGTTCTTTGCTTTCAGTTTCCAATATCTCTTACTGCTTCAGCATCCACTGACTGTCGATCTTAAAACCCCCTTAAAGTGGTAGCTGTTTCTTCCCATCTGCTGCTCATCATTTACCCACGCAGTTACTCAAAACCCCAGGCTCTATCACTGGTTACAAAATAAACGGTTCAGCTAAGGGAATGATTAATGCCTAGCAGCAATAAAATAACCACTCCCCCGTCCCTCCCACACACATCATCTCATTAGCATGATTTATTTTTAAGTCTATTACCATGAACACATTTGGTAGGAGAAGGTCCTTTCACACGTCCTGACCCCAGCCCTGGAAGACGATTGTGTCCAGGCCCTTATACTAAATCACCAGCTGCCTTCGCTCTCCTCTTCAACCCATTCTGTCCACTGACTGCTCGAGTCCCGTGACCCAACTCTGACGCGAGAGTCGATGGGCTCACCTGGTTCTTTTGCGGACCGGTACGCGGGCTCACCTGGTCACTCGCAGACTCAGTCGTATGATCACCTGGATCACGCTGGGACTCGGGCACGGGCTCACCTGGTCACCGCGGAGCCGCACCTGGGTTTCCCCCTCCTGCCTGCGCCTCTGAGGCCGCTCTGAAGAGGCTCTGCGCTGCTGCAGCCTTCATGCCCGGGCTGAGTGGTCAGCGGGGAGTTCTAGCTAAGTTATTCTGTGGGCCTCGAAAGGGACAGCTGCTTGGAATAGGTATACTCTATTTCGCAGGGTCTTTGCATTCTGAGTGACCCCTCTAGACCAGTTCCCTCGCTGCACTGACGGAGACCTCCCCGGCGCTCTTCCTTTTTCTCCCTTTGATTAGGGAATCCGCTGCGAGGAGCGGGGGACCCATCGGAAACAGAAAATTACTTTTCCCCCTGCTGGTGATTGTACGGAACTGCATGTAGTGGAACAAAACTGTAAGGTTTCCTTCCTAGCAGTTAATGTTGGCGTTTTTCCCATTCCCCTCAACCCCCCGTCGAAAGTTTTGAAAACTTTCCTTTTTATTCATTTTCCTTTTAAAAATGCCATGTTAACAGAAGGCAACTCATAGTTAGCCTCCAGATTAATGAGAATGAGAATAATTAAGACATACGCCATTTTTCCATTTTTTCTCCCTCCAGAATTTATTTAAAAACTTACAAACATGAAAGTAGGCAGAAGAGTATAATGAGATTCTAGCTTTTGGTAATGGTGGACTAAACTTCTTGCAAATAACAATTATAATATCTGAGCAAAACATTTAAAAAAGTTATTTGAAAGCCTTGGAGACTGACTAAAAGAAGGCAGAAACTGGAGAAGAGACCACCCTTGGAAGATAAATAGAAATTGTTGAGATTTGTGAGTGTGTGGCCTTTCACCCAAGGGTAACTTCAATCCAGGAGCAACTCTAACTGCAGAGAGCCACAATCTGAGTGGCCTGATGAGGAGAGTGAACGGAGTTTGGGGCTATTAGAATTGAAGTGTTGTGGGGCGAAGGGGGGGGTGCGAGGGGCAGTAATCCAGAGAGAAATACATGGAGAGGAAGAAACCCCAAGTGTGTGTAACATTACTTTCTACTGGCATCATAACACATTACCACAAGCTAACAGCTTAAAATAACATAGATTAATTATCTTTCAGTTCTAGAGATCAGAAGTCCTGTACAGGTCTCTCTGGACGAAAGTCAATGTGTTGACAGACTGTTCCTTTCTAAAAGCTGTGGAGAAACCATTTGCTGCTCATTCAGGTCAACAGAATTCAGTTCCTGTAGTGGTAGGACTAAGTTTCTTGTCTTCTTGGTGGCTGTCAGCTAAGGGTTATTCCCAGCTCCTACAGGCCACTGTTGCACTACATGACTTGAGGCTTCCTTCCTCCATCTTCAAAGCCAGCAACTTTGGGTGGAGTCCCTTTCATGTTTCAAATCTGTCCTTCTTCTTCTGTCTCATCTCTAACCTAGCCCAAAAAGGTTCTCTGATTTTAAGGAATCATGTGATTAGACTGGGCCCACCCAGATTCTCCAGAATAATACCCCCATTTTAAGGTCAGTAAACTTAATCACATCTGCAAAATTCCTATTGCTATGTAAAGTAACACATTCACAGGTTCCAGGGATTAGGATGTGGACATTTTCAGGGGCCATTTTGCTACCTACCAGAGTCTGCTCTCTGACTCCTCAAAGATATTACACCCTAATACTAATAACTACATTAAATCTAAATATACTAGGCATGCCAATTGAATGACAGAAATTGTCAGACTGGATTCAAAACAAAACAAAACAAAAACAAGACCCAACTGCATGCTATATTTAAAAAAAAAAAGACTTTAACTACAAAGAAAACAATAGGTTGAAAGTAACAGGACAGAAAGAATTACACCATGCAAAGTGAAAGAATAAGAAATCTGACGTGGCCAACAAACATATGAAAAGATGCTCACCATCACTAATCATAAGGCAAATGCAAATCAAAACCACAGTGAGATACCATTTCACATCCATTAAGATGGACACTATTAAACATACAAGAACACAATATAAAGTGTTGATTAGGATATGGATAAATTGGAATGCTTGTGCACTATTGGTGGGACCGTAAAATGGTGCAGCCACTATGGAAAATGATATGGAAGTGCCTCAAAAAAATTAAAAATAGAATTACCATATGATCCAGCAATCCCACTTCTGAGTATTTATCCAAAAGAATTCAAAGCAGAATCTCCAAGAGATATCTGCATACCCATGTCTACTGCAGCATTAATCAAAGTAGCCAAGATACAAAAGGAACCCAAATATGCATTGACAGATGAATGGATTAAGAAAATCTGGTACATACATACAATGTAATATTATTTAAAAAGAAGAATATCCTATAACATACTAAAACACAGATAAACCTGAAGGACGTTATGTTAAGTGAAATAAGCCAGTCACAAAATGATAAATACTATATGACTTCACTCACATACATATCTAAAGTAGTCCAGCTCACAGAAACAGAAAGTAGAAAGGTAGTTTCCATGGACTGGGGAGAGTGCGGAGGGAAAATGAGTGTTTAATGGATGTTGTGTTTCAATTTTACAAGATGAAACAGTTCTAAAGATCTGTAGCATAACAATGTAAGTACACTTAACACTACTCAACCGTACATTTAAAAATGGTTAAGATAGTAAATGAAATGTTATATGTTTTTTTACCACAAAAAAAAATCTGAAGGGGCTATATTAATATTTGACAAAACAGACTTTGAGACAAAATAGAAATAAAGAGGAAATTTTCATAATGATTAAAAGGGTCAATACATCAGGAAAACATAACAATTATGTCTTTATGTACCTACTATCAAAGCTTCAAAATACCTTAAGAAAAACTAACAGAACTAGGGGGAGAAATAAGCAAATCCACAAACACACCGAAAGATTTTAAGACTTTGCTCTTGACAATCAATAGAACAACTAGACACCAAAAAGTCAGTAAATATATTGACTATCAAGAAAACACTATAGGCCAGGGTTGGTGAACTATGGTCCACAGGCCAAATCCCACAAAGTTTTCTTGGACAACAGTCACATGCATTTCTTTATGTATCATCCATGGCCCTCTGTGGCTGCTATCACAGAACTGAGTTGATGCAACAGAGACCATATCACTTGAAAAGCCTAAAATAGTTACTATGGGCCTTTCACGTGAAAAGTTTGCTAACTTTCTATTCATTTCAAGAGTTTGTGATTGCTTTTGGAGCATTTGTATAACAGCTGCTTTAAAATCTTTGTCACATAGTTCTAACATCTGTGTTGGTGTCTGTTGAGTGTATTTTCCCACATGAGTTGAAATTTTCTTGGTTTTTCATATGCCAAGTAATTTTGAATTTTCTACTCAAAAATTTAAATATTATGTAATGAGACTCTAGGTTTTGTTTAAATCTTATGGAGAACATACATATTTTTGTTTTAGGCAAAAGACCTTCTATGAGTGCAGGCTACAAGTTCAACTCACCTTCTGTGAGCTCTGGTTCAAATATAAATTCAGTTTTCAAAGCCTTTACAGTGCCATTTAGATAGATCCTGAATATGTTCTACTCAGTGGTCATGTGGGACCTGGTTGATGATCTGTAGTTCCATTCTTAAAGTCACTGGTATACTGATCAGATCCATGTGTACACAGCTCGGTGGTGAGCCCAGAAGTTTATATACAACTTTATAGGATTTCCCCTTAAGTTAAAGAAGAGCTCTTCTCTCTCCACAATCTCCCCAGTATTTTCTAGTTCCCTACAATTCCCCTTTTGGTTCTGCCGCCAAGAAGCTGGGGCCAGAAAGTTATGCCACTAGTGGATACTTTTGTTACCGCTCCCATCTTTGGCCAAGTGTCAGAGGACAGGGAGGGGGAAAAAAACAGAGATTGGTCAATTGGAGAGGAATATTCCCCTTCCTCAGAGTTTTGGCTCCTGCTGGCTCCCGCTGTAGCCTTTGCTGCTGCCACCACAGGATGGTTTGACGGCTGGAGCTCAAGAAAATAAAGAGAAAGAAAAAAAGCATGCAGAATTCCACACGCTCTTACTGGGTGTTAGGCATTTCCTGTTACTTAGCCAGAACTCAAAGGTCTCTCTCCACACACACTCCAGTGCCCACTTCTGGGCTTCAGGCTGCACTGCATTCAGACAAGCAGATATCAAAGCAACAAAAATGGTAAACTCACCTTTAGTTCATTGGTACTTCAGATCTTTTCCATTCAGCCTGTTTCTATTTACTTTTCAGTTTTCCTATGGGTGCTCAGTGCATTCTGTTCAGGCATTATAGTTGCATTCAGTGGGAGAGTCAGGAAGGCTAGTGTGGCAGGGTGAGGGTGGGCATGTGCAACAAGATGAGGTCTCAGGTGAAGCACTGACCAGCCATGCTGGGCCCTGGAGAGAATGTCCAGGCACTTGTGTTCCAAGTGCATGAGGAGACTGGAGAGGACTCTGAGCGGGGACACTCCGTGTCTCCAAAATTATTTACATTTTAAGAAGGTTGCTTTGTCTGCCTTTTAAAGAATGGACTGGGCGAGAGAAAGCAGGAAAGAGAGGAAGCAGAACAAGAATGTAGGAGACTGTGGTTAAGGATGCAGATAAAAAGAGAGTGGCTAAGGAGTGAAGAGAAGTGGGTAGTCTTGATTTGCTTCTGGTGGGGAGTCTGCAGGCCCTGTGGGCAGACTGGCTACGAGGTGTGGAGAGAAGAGGCAGCAATGAGGTTTGGTGGGGCTAAGATGGAAGAAACTGGGAAGCGGGGCAGATTGGTGGGAGAAATCAAGGTGGTATTTGTGCCCTAGTGCATATGAGAAGACAAGGTGCAATGCAACTAGACATGCTGAGGAAGCATCTGGAGATAGCAGTGTAGTGCTCAGAGGAGAGAGAAGAGGCCCGCTTGAAAGAGAATGTGCTGAGAGGCAAGGAGAATACTTGTGCATACACACATAATGCATTTCCTCTCTTTTCTGCTTTATTGGTTAGAAAGAAGAATCTAGAAACAGATGCAACTATGTTTTAAAAAACTTATATATGATAGACTGGCATGTCACCTATGCCATAGGGTGTTGAGGATTACATGAATTTATACAAGTAAGATACTTAGAAAAGTGTCTGGCACACATTCAGTGTTCATTGCATCTTTTCTTTTTCTTTTCTTTTCTTTTTTTTCAACTTCAGTGCCAATGGAAAAAGACCAGTTTACCTAGTAAGAGATCTGTGCATAACTTGCTATTCATTTGGTAAAAATGTCAGTTAGATGCTTTACCTTATACTTAACTGAAAATACATTTCATATTGATTAAAGATGTGCATGGAAGAAATCAAACTAGAAAAGTATTAGAAAAACATCTGGATGAATAGTTATGTAGCTTTGGCATAAACGAGGCCTTTTAAAGTTCTACAGAAAACCCAGACCCAAAACAAAGAGTTTGACCACATGCAAAATTGTGTATGGCAAAAATGCTATAAACCATGCCAAAGATGAGAGGTAAATAATAAAGTATTAAATCATATATGACAAGCAGAGGATGGATTTCTACAAAATACAAAGATCTCCTAGAAATTGATAAACAATCTAACAGATTTCTCTTCACAAGAGAAGATACAAACTGTCAAAATATGAAAGGGGTCTTTATCTCATTAGTACTTAGGTGAAGGACAGTCTTTGCCATTTCACCCATTCAGTTTGACCCAACTTTCTCAGACATTGATATTGGGGGTGTGAATTGCTACATTTTTTTAGATGATGTGGCAAACAAATAAAAAGTGCATATCACTCTATTCAGCAATTTCTCTTTTAGAAATTCAGATGAAAGAAATCAAAAAGCATCAGTATATTCAGAATGTTTGCTGCTGTGCCGTTTGAACCAGCAAAGCACTGAAAAAAATTTAAATATCCATCAATAGGAAAATGGTTAAATAATAGTTCATTACATTCTGTAATTTTGTCAGCTGTTAAAAAGCATGTGTGAGAACTATCTATCCTGACCTGGAAAGATGTCAGTGACCTGTTGTTAAGGAAAAAGGGAAGTTATGTATTAAGGAACTAATTTTTGGTTTTGGTATTTTGTGTTTTGGGGTATGTGTGTGTTTGTGTGTGTGGGGGGGAGTGAGTGGTGGCATTTATACATTCATACATGTACTTATGTATGTAAGGACACAGAAGGAGAAGATACCCAAATGCCAATGTTGATCACTTCAGAGAAGAAGGAAAGGTGGGAAGAGCAGAAGTAATAACCTTTCTCTTGAAAAACTAAAATATGTCTATATAGATGTAAATGTATACATTTTCTTTGCAAATCTATCACTTGACTCCTTTCTGGAATTAAAAATGAAAGGTAAATAAGGGTTTAGTATCCAGAATATATTAAAAAACAAAACAACCACACTGACAAAAACCTCTTACAACAACTACCAAAAGGAAACAACCCAATTTAAAAATGCACAAAGGATTGGAAGACATACAAATTGCCAACAAAACGTGAAAAGATGCCAAATGTCATTAGTCATTAGGAAAATGCAAATCAAAACTACAATGAAATGCCACTTCAGTAGGATAGTTAGAATTTAAAAACAAAAACAGAATACAAGCGTTGGTGGGGATGTGGAGAAATTGGAACTCTTAAACATGGAAGTACCATATGACCTAGCAATTTCACTCCTAGCTATATAGCCAAAAGAAAACAGGAACTCAAGAAGCACACGTTCCTGTTCATAGCTGCACTAGTCACAATAGCTAAAGGTAGAAACGACTCAAAATGTCCATCAACAAATGAATGGATAAACAACACGTGGTGTGTATGATGTAATATTATTCAGTCATAAAAAGGAATGAAGTCCTAATACATGCTACAAGGTGAAGGAACCTCAAAAAACATTACATTAAGTAGACACGAAAGATCACAAATATGATTCCACTCATATTAAATTTCCAAAAGAAACTGTAGAGACAGAAAGCAGACTAGTGGTTGCCAGGGCTTGGGAGCAAGGGGAGAATGAGGAGCAACTGCCAAATGGGTATGGGGTTTCCTTTAGGGTGATAGAAATGTTACAGGACTAGACAATAGTGTTGTTTGTGAAACACTGTAAATATACTACACGCCAGTGAATTGAATTACACTTCAATTAAAAATAGAAACAACAACAACAAAACCCCACAGCTCTCTTGTCCACGTGCCTAGAGCAGGCTGGACTGGAGTCGCTCCTCCCAGGCTGAGGTCACGGTTCTTCCTGGGGTCTCCTTGAGACTACTCCCCCCCCCCCCCGCGCCCCCCCCCATCCACCTGACTCAGCCAAAGTCAATAAGCCAGCTCACGAATCCAGAGGGAGATACGGGCTGAGGAAATGACAACAGGAGTATCAGAAAGGAGAGTAAGACAGAGAAGTGGGTGGGATACTCGACTCCTTTACATTGCCAGCCCTGCGGAGTCAAGTGGCTCCGCCCAGGATCCGGTCTGAGGAGCATCCGCGCTGGGCCCGGAGGCGGGGCCAAGAGCAGGAGGAATCCGGAACTCCTCATCCAGAACACTTGTTTCCGGAGGGAGCTTAGATGTCCAAGTACGCCACGCCCGGAGCCCACCTTCCGGAGTCTCTTTTTGTTACCGGGTCTTCGGGGTTTCAGGGGTGCTGCAGTGGCGATGAGGCAGAAGCATTACCTAGAGGCTGCGGCGCGGAAACTGCAAGATAGCTGCCCGGGCCAGGCCCGCTATCTCCTGTAAGAGAGGGACGGGAGGGGAAGCGGGAGGCGGGCGGCGAGATGTTCCCCAGTTTCTCACGGGTCTCCTTCTCCTTTACAGCTGGGCCTACAGCTCGTCACACGGTAGGGAGAACGTGCGTCGGTTGTGGGTCAGGCCCTCACCTCCTCGCTCCACTCCAGTCCTCTCCGCACTCAGCATGATCCAGAAGAGATTCTGACCGACCCACTGCCCTCATAAACCCCTTAGAGGCTTCTCGGTTTCTTCATAGATCCATATTTCTTAATGTGCCTTAATTTGCCTGACCGATTAGTAGCATATGACACATTGATCACCCTTCTCGAAATAGTTTGCTCATTTGACTTTCGTGTTATCACATAATCTCCTACCTCTTTTTCCTGTATTTGTCTGTCTGCTTTTCTTGTTCCTCCTAATTTCTCCAGTCACTATAATTATTAGAGTGTCCCAGGACTCTGTTTTTGGACCTCTTTTCTAGCTACACTCACTTGGTGACAGTTTTCTATCCAATCTTAATGGCGTTTCAACTCTGTTACTGAGGACTTCCAAATTTATATCTTCAGCACAGACCCCTCCCTCGAATCCTAGACTCATATCCAGCTGCCTTCTTAACAACTGTTAAATGTGTTAGGTCACATTCAAATCCGAGCTTTACCCCCCAATACAGTTCTTCCCATGGCAAATTTGCCTCAAACCCAAGTCCAGGGTAACTCCTCCCTAGAGTTAATTGGCCCAGAAACCTTAATTACTTAACAGCATTCCTTCCCAAGCCAATATGCCAGCAAATTTTGTTGGCTTTAAAATATATCCTAAATCTAACCACTTCTCACCACATTCATCTTAACCATCACCCTGGTCCAAATCATCCGTCTGTCTTCTGGGTTGTTGCCAACAGCTCCCATACATTTCTAAAGGCTGTTCTCAATCTAGCAGCCAAAGTGAGGCTAATAAAAACCTAAACTAGATCATATCACTTCTCTGCTACAAAGTCTCAAATGAATTCCTGTCATAGAGTAAAAGTGAACATCTTTTAAAAGGACTCAGGCCTTAATATCATAGGCCAGCATTACCTCTCTGACCTGCTCGCCCTTTGTTCATAAAATTTTAACCACAGCTAGGCTGTTTCACAGCCTTCGCAGCTGCCCTTTTTTCTGCCTGGAATTCTTAATTCTTGTCTGCTTGGATTCCTTCCTCACTTCCTGTGGTCTCTGCAAATGTCACTCCAGGAAGTCTTTTCTGGCTATCCTATTTAAGATTATAGCAGCTCCATCACCACTCCCTATTCCCCTTTCCTGTCTAATTTTTTTCATCCCAGCACTTAGCATTCTGTGTTGTTATACTTATTGTCTGTCCATGAATTGTCCAAATCTATAGCACCCAGAACAGTGCCTGGCACTTAAGAGTCACTCAGAAATATGAATTAATTTTACATTTGGCAGAGCTAAGTTAACAAGCATGGTGCTTCGCTCTTCGTAGTGCTGTTGCATCCCTAGCACTGAGCACAGTGCTTACCAACAGTCATTGAATAACTATAGATGGTGCACCTCCCTTCCTTTTCAGCTACACCACCTCCACTCTCACCTTTCCCTCAATAGCCACGCTTTCTTTTCCACTGCACTTCTGTCTGAAAGCCCTTTATCATAAACGAGTGCTGTCTCCAAATACAGATAGAATTTATAGTCATCTGTGACAAATTTTGTCAAGCTATGCCTTTGAAGTGTTTCTGGCTGCACATGCAGTTTAATAATTTCCAGAGCATTTAAACGATATTATGTTATAGTTCTTACCAGTCTTATCCTCACTTGTGTAGGGCTCCCCTACAATTTTTTAAAGATAACAACTTTTGATGGTCAGTGAATGCTTTGATTGCATAAAGGATCCAGGGCAAATCTGTTCTATTAGCTTGTACTGAGAGAGCTACCTGCAGACAAAGCCCTGCCCACAAACCACTAAATTGTGCTAATTATTTTAAAAAGAAACAAAATCACAGTAAAATTTGTTATTTTTTGATAAATGTTTGTAAAATAGGTGAGACATAAAGCCTTTTTTACTTAGTAGCAAGTAATGAGCAACACAGGGAAAGTACCTATCTGTTGCCAAAAGGAGTAAATGGATAGAATTATAGTGTTTTGCAAAGTAAATTATTGCCAGTTTATCTTTTTATAAATTCTCATATTTGAGTTTGCTTAAGGAGACTGTATATCTTATATTCAATAATACACTTCTTTTTTTACATTTATAATAAAGTTCGAGGTAACAAAATAGTCTGATTTGGTAAATCATGATTTTCATTTGTATAATTTTAGATGCTAAAAGCACTTTTGAAGGAACATGTCCATACTGCTTCCAGTTGCTGGTTCTGGATAAATTTCGAGTGCGCCTCAAACCCAAGCCCAAATTGACACCCAAAATACAGAAACTTCTTAATCGAGAAGCAAGAAATTATACACTCAGTTTTAAAGAAGCAAAAATTGTGGAAAAGTACAAAGACTCCAAAAGTGTATTGGTAAGATTTCAATTCCACTATGTGTAAACTACAATTTTCTTTCTCTTAAAAGGACATTAAGAATCAGCCTGGACATAACTCAGAGATTTGTTTTAGTATATTTAGATTGTCAAAATATATACATAAAATATTTTCCTAGTGATTACTGTTTCATCAGTATAGCTTTTGTCACAATTACTTAAAACCAAACATCATGAGCTCTCAGTTGTTCTCAGATCTTATTGTTGAGCACAGTTCTTTTCACAAATTTGAGGATTTCTTGAGCTGACCAGTGTGACCTCGCCTGAACTGCATCTACCAGTAAATTATTTGTTTCAGTTAATGGTCATTTTCTTCAAACAGCAGTACTTTATTTATTAGGTATCAGTGTCACTTCTTCAGTCATCCTCCCTCCATGTCAGAGTATGTATTTAAGTTTATACCTGACAAAGGTAAGTACGTCTTATGTTCATTCATGAAACCTTTATTGAGGGTCCTTTTATGCCAAACAATGCTAAATATGGGGGATAAAAATGGAGTAAAACAACCAAAATCAAATTACTTACGGTTTATTTTAGAGGTCTGTATCAGATACATTTTATCATTTTATCTACATTTTCTGTGTTAACATTTATCAACTATTCAAGTGCTGGTTTACTACCAGGCACTGACTGTGCTGGGCACTAGACAATATGACCGCTTATGTTGGGCCCAAGGATAATTAGTAATAACTTGAATTGGAACTGCCAAATTTAGGGGTTTATCAGTATTGGACAGGTAAATGCATTTTGCTTTGTCATAAAACTGACTTTAACCTATATCCAGTCTCTTCAAAAAAAGGATAAAGCAAGTTACAGACCTTTGATATATACAGATCTTCCATTTGCATTTTCATCCGCTCATAAACATCAGCGTACTTCTCCACTGAACTAGTTCGTGCTCATTTTGTCTGTGCCTGGGCTGAGTCCTATGCAATGTGAGTCAGATATGTTGAAGAAAGGCATTTAGCTAGAAAATGGGCTATTTCTTGAAAAATAAATCCTGAAAAGAAAATCAGCCTGTAGAGCCTATGAAGTGAAGAGGTGTGAGAATGTGAGAATTCATTTGATTGGCTTTGTAAGTTACTTTAGATCTATATTTATAGAATTACTAAGGATCTGAAAGGGTCACTTAAATGTTCAGTGTTGTTTTATGTTCTGTTGGGAAAAGGCTTGGAGTTCATCTGCAAAAGATATTAAATGTCTACTGCTATTATAAAGAATAACTAGGGGTTAAAGGATATCATTCCCAGTCTCCTCAATTCCCCTTAAACATGGTTTTACATGGAAAAAGTAGAGATGTTGTTATTTTAAAAGATGTTTTAAATACAAATGTTTAGACATTAATTTTTTTATTGGAGAGTTTCTCCTTTTAAATTTGTTTTGTCTGATTCCTACTGCTAGGTTACAAGTCCCCCAAGGGCAAGCCTCGTTTACTCACCCTTAGTACCTGGTTTAAACCCCTACATATAAGAATTTAATGAACATGAAGTTTATTGGATTAAATTATAAGATATATTAGGCCAAATATTTCTTCTTTTTATGGTAGTTGATCACTTGTAAAACATGCAACAGAACAGTTAAACATCATGGTAAAAGTAGAAGCTTTCTATCAGCATTGAAGAGCAATCCTACCACTCCTACGAGTAAACTCAGCCTAAAGACACCAGTGAGAAAGACTCGAAGTTCTGCAGACCTAAATCATGATGTGTCTGGTTCTACAGGCAAGAGCCCAACACTGATTTTCAGGTATCTTAATTCATTAAGCTATTTGAATTGCCATCGTTAACTCCTGTATGTTTCTTCTGATTTCCTGCTTACTATACACTCCCTAAATTTGCCATGCAATTCTGTCCTTAGTCCCTTTTTTTCTCCATATCCTTTTCTTCTTGTGTCATATACTCCCAATCTTCTATTCTTATGTCTGCATGATTTCCAGTTATATTCCTCTACTATCAGCTTCTCCCTGGGCCTGTTCAGCTGCCTGCTAAATATATCTACTTCACCCTCTCCATATGTCCCCAGAGCTAACTACTCAAACCTCCCTATCCTCCTAAGTTCTTTATTCTGTGGATAAACATACTCATTCTGACCTGAAATGGAGAGTACAGTTGACAACTCCTACCGCCTTGGCCCTTGTCCAGTTATCCACCAGTTTCTATCTTATCCCACTTTCGTGTTATTTGCATCTCTCTCTCTCTCTCTCTCTCTCTTTTTTTTTTCTTTTCTCTACTACTGTTATCTATTCAGGTCTTTATTCACTTTTTGCTGGGACCACAAGAATTCTGAGTCTTCCTGTGTATAACTCTTCTCGTCTGATTAGAAGCACCTTACTCTGCAGCATGTGGACCTCCGGCATGGCATTCCAGCCCTTACTATCTGGCACCAGTCTATCTGCCTGTCTTACTTGGCCTTAATTCATCCTATGTGTCAGCAAAACTGAAAACTCACAGTTTACCTTCCAGCTCTAAATATTTATTCTTGCTACTTCCTCTACCAGAAATTCCTATGGAAATCTAACCGAATAGGGATTTGTCAAATGATACTAAATTAATGATGACTGGGCATATGTTCTATTTTTAGTAATCCTCAACACTCTATTCACTATGATGGTCAATAAATTTAATACCATAGAAACCATAAAAGGAAATTTTGAATATTTTGTTACAAAAGAGAAACTGAGTCTGGTAGTTTCTTGAACATAAATGACAATTCAGGAAAGACCTGATTATCTCTGCTTACTGAATTTTTTTTATATTGGGTTTGATGTTTATAAGTTGGGTAAGAATTAAAATTTCAAGTCTAGTTTTCTCTATATTAATTATTTTGATATTTGGTATGATGGAAATTCATCATGGATGTTTCTACTTTACTGGATAAATGTAGATAAAAGAAAATTTGGAATATTTAAAAAAATTGACTTGCATTTAGACCAGAGTGCTTCTTAGATATATGCAGGAATGAAACGAGTATTTCACATTTATCTTATAGATGGGGAGTTAGAACAGGGATCAGACTTGCAACCCCCAAATAAGGGTTTGGGGGATGGAACACAATTGGAAGGAATGGGATTGAATGAGGCATAAATCTACACATACCAGATGGGGAATCATTTATTGAGTAGATATTTTTAGAGGGCCTCCTCTGTGCCTAGCGCTGTTAAAAAGCACTGGAATATACAATTAGTAGGACCATGTGTCTGCCCAATGGAGCTTACATTCTGGGGGGAAGATACCATGGAATGGTACCTACATGTGTAGGTAAAATCCTTCACTTTTGAGAAAGTAAGTGGTCTTGAGCTGAAAAGGAGAAATTTGTTTTTAAAGTTCTTGCAAATTTTGATGTCAGACTTAAAGGGAACCCAGACCTGATGACACTTTACTTTTAGCCTTCTTTTTCATGTATGATAGAATCTTCAAGAACCACTCAGTATACCAACTAAATGTTGCCTATAGCCTATTCAGTTAGGAGTAACTGCTGGGTACAGCCACTACTAGTATATGGCCATAATACAGAAGAGCAGAATATGATTCTAGTAGCAGTTATCTAGGCTAAGCAGGAAGAATACTTTAAACTGTCATTTGTCATTATACTTAAGTGTGGTTTTATGTTTTTTTTTTCAGAACACCTACATCTGGACAGTCAACACCCACTTGCTCCTCAAAGAATGCGAGTAAAACAAAGAAACGCTTCTCTCAACTGAAAATGTTGCTTAGTCAAAGTGAATCCAAAAAGAATCCAAAAGTAGACTTCAGAAATTTCTTATCTTCTTTGTAAAGGATGGACTATGAAAATAAGAAATGTTTAATGCAATTTCTGAAACTAAAGTTAGTCAGAAAAAATTTTAAAAACGTATTCCTTTTTTTTTGGACACCTTTAACAATCCAACTGAAGTGTGATGATTTCAAAACTGAGATTAATTAAAACAAAAGCTGATGTGTGGGATGTGTTAAGTGTTAAGGAAAAAAATGTAAACTGTCTTTTAAAATCCATTTTAATATTAATATGTGTTAAGGACTGGAAGGTCAGCCTGGTCAGAGCTAGTGGCTGGCACTGCACTGGTATGCCACCTGTGTTCTCGGGTTCAGTGACGTGGCACCTTGCACCCAGGGCCTCTGCAGAGGCTCTCAACTTCTGGGGCAGGGGTCATCTCCTAAGTTGGGGCTCCGGCAGGGAAGACCTCTTTTTCAGTTGCTTTCTCGATCCTGGACACTGTGACAGAAGCTGAGCTCTGTTCTCCTGGCCATTCGCTACAGGGTCGTAGCCCCCAGGTCTGGCTCTAGCCTCAAAAACGAGGTTCCCCCACAACTACCTGGATGCCTGGGACCAGCTCCCTAGCTGCTCTGTTTATTTTTAAAATACATGAAAACATGGGTCCAAAAGCAAACTCTTCTTGGCATTTTTCAGTGTTTATGGAGAAAATAACCTCATTAGAATGACTGAAATGTGCCTACCTCACCAGGGTGGTTGTGACGATCAAAAATACATAAACGATCCTGTTAGTAGTAAAGATATGTGACATTGATTATATTTAATTTCTCCTTTAAGTAGCAGTTGTTTCATTATGTCATTTTCATGAGGAAATTGAGACCTTTATGAGGGTCTACTTTCCAGGTGTCTATAGTCTCAGTACTAATTCAGAAAAAGGATCAAGTGTGTGTGTACTTGTTTTTCCACAATCACCTGCATAACTATATTAGTAAAATCTGAACATTATTCCTATTTTGCATGCAAAAGTATATGGGGCATGGCTGATTCTAGATGAGTCAGTCAGATACCAAATATTTCATCTTTACAACGTCCTGTTCCTTTGCTAATGTGTCACCATACATGGCGTTTCATTCACTCTAGTGAAGGCTTATTTCAAGTAGTAACAGCTTAACTGTCTCAAATCTTTTCTGGAACACAGATACACTTTTTAAAAATGACAGATTAGGACTGAATTCAACCTGTTTATTTAAAAACTAAATAAATAATTTAGATATTTAAACTATAATGTTTCTAAGCTTCTCTGCTGCTTAAAGTTTAAAACTTATTTTTCTCTCATTAGGGCTTGGTAAACTGAAAAGCCAAGGTTATTAACCAGTTGGTCTTGTATTTGTGTGATGTGAAATCACACTTCTAGTGTCAGCATTAAAGAGGGATGGTGAGGGTCAGCATTCTGCTTTAGTCTAAGCCACAGGCTGTGGGGCTGGGCCTTCCACCCTTTGTGTCCATGGCATCTAGCGTAATACTTTGGTCATGACAGATTATTTACCTTTCTGACTAACTTCATACTGGAACACCTGTTTCTCTTGAACTCTTGCTCTTCTGTTTGTTTCCCCCTCTCCCGGATCACCTGGGCTCTTTTGTAGTTCTCAGAACATACCATCTCCTTGCCAGCTCTGGGCCTTTGTGCATGGTTCTGGAGACTGCTGTCTACTCCAACCCCACTGCATTATGAGGGGCCACTCCTCACAGTGCTGGTGATGCTGTAAGTTTCTTGTTTCTGATGGTCCCTAAATGCCTGTGAGCTCTTTGCAGGTCTGCATGATTTCATCTGCGCCTCCAGCACCTAGTTTCCTCCCCAGTACATAGCAGCGGCTCCGCAAATATTCCTAAACTACTACATTTAAATTCAAATTCCTTGGCCTGCTTGTTCCACACTAGGTTTGGAACTAAGATCCTTTCCAGCCACATGACTGGGAAGTAGATAAGCAATAAAAGCAGGAACTCCTAGGTGGGGAGTTGTTTACATTAACTTAGTTTCAAATGAAGGACGCCACCTGATTCTTGACCTCTGTTTGGTAGAAAAGGTCTTTGGGTATCTCTAAAGAGGGTATTAAAACTATAGTGTGGACATAAAACTCTTAGAAGAAAACAAAGGACTAGGTCTTTATAACCTTGGATTAAGCAAGCAATGGTTTCTTAGATAAAACCAAAAGCATAAGCAACAAAAAAATAGATACACGACTTTATCACAATTAAAAACTTGTGTGCTTCAAATGAGGCATACCATCAAGGAAGTGAAAAAGATAACCCACTGAATGAGAGAAAATATTTGCAAATCGTATCTTATCTGTTAAGGAGCTTGTATCCAAATTATAAAGAACCCTTAAAGATGAATAATAAAAAGAAAAGACATGGAAAAAAGAATCTGAGCAGACAGTTCGCCAAAGAAAATACATGTCCAACAAGCATACTCCTTGGTATATACCCAAGAGGACTGAAAGCATGTCTACACAAAACTTTGTATATGAATATTCATAGCATTATTTATAATAGCCAAAAAGTAGAAACAACCCACTTTGTGTCTAGTAGACACAAAATGATATATCCATACAGTGGAATATCATTAAACTACAAAAGCAAATTACTGATACAGCTAGAACATGGATGAAACTTGAAAGCATGTTAATTGAAAGAAGTCAGACACAAAAGGCCAAATATGTGATTCAATTCATATAGAATGCTCAGAATAGGAAAATACATAGATTAGTGGTTGACTCGAGGCTAGGGGAATGGGGAATAACTACTCGTGAATATAATATGGGGTTTTAGGGTGACAAAATTAGCAATGATCGCACAACTCCAAATATACTAAAAAACACCAAATTCTACACTTTAAAATAAGGGTGGATTTTATTGCATGTGAATTACGTCAGTAAAACTTCTTAAAAATGAAAGTAAAATTACCTTAAAAAATTATAGTGTTGGTACTTAGCTTTAAATGGAAATGATAGTCATGTAAAGAGAAGTAGCAAATGGGCAATGGTGGGTCTGACAGCAGCTCCTGATTCCTGGACCTCTATCCCATTGCCATCTGGCCTGTGTGTACCAGCTGCAGCGCTCCTGAAGACAGCTCCACTTAGCTCTTGGCTGCTTGTCCAGTCATGACATGTGGAGCCAGGAACATGTGATGATCAGCGTGTCATTGACCCTGTGGACGGCAGCAAGCCATCATGAGGATGGAAAGGAGATCCTCATCAGCCAGAGAGGGAAGGGGTGAGCAGAACCTTGAGAGAAAACCAGACCAACAGGAATGGGTGGGAAAGAGGCAGGAGGGGACAAAGATCTAATAATTGTCTCATTAGTGTCACAGAACAATGACAATCTGTAGGCCAAAATCATCTTCAAAATATCCTAGTTCTGTGCTGCACACTATTCTCTCCCTCAGAACAGCCCGTTGGGCTTTAACTGCAAAAAAGACAATGGTGACTTTTGATGTGATCCTTCCAAATTTTAGCACTCTAAGTAATGTTCCTAAGTGTATCACTTCTGAGAGGGACAGTGGCACTCAAAACACAATTGCATATTTGAGACATTGCTCTGCTTTAAATCTTTGTCTAATTTTCTCACCAGTGCCTTCCTTTCTTGCTTCTCCCCTGTTAAAAGATTAGAAGAGACAGGCTTTCTCCAGGGCCAGTCTGGCCATCTGGATGTCACCCCTTCTCTGACTCAGGGCTCTTGGTCAATGGAATAGCCCTGCCTTCTTCATCTTCATTTTCTCTACTGAATCCTTCCTCTCAGCATTTTTTTTTTCTTTCTGTAAACCATTTATGGACATGTAACATACAGAAATGCTCAAAACTCTGACCACAGGCTTAACTCGAGTGTCTCTACTGGACTTGGAAGGCACCCCGTACCTGCCTCTGCGCAGCTCTTCTCACACAGGCTGGTAAGATTCATGCTTGGGTGCCTTGCAGTCTGAGCTCTGTGGGGGCTACTGTAACCCGAAAGCATAACACAGCTAGAAAGCGTTCAATATGCTTCTATCTGTCCTGGGACTAAACTTAGAGTAAATATAAATAGGAATTTTTCTGAATAATACTAGTTATTTAAAAAGAAAATCTCATTTTTTTCTTTTAAAAAATATGGAGACAATCTTTCATAGACTATTTGTTTTAATTAAAAACAAGTTGTGTTTTCTATTTTGATGCTCAAATTGTTACATCTTGGCCCTTAAGAGCCCCCTTTTAGCTGACTTCATTCTTTTGATTCCATCTGAACTTTGAAAGCATCCTCCTTGCTTTCTTACAAAGTCCCAGGACCACCTTTGTTCTCTCTGCCCTTAAATATGGCAGCAGCCACTCTCTAAGAATCCCTGCTACTTTTGAGCAGAAATTAGTAATAATGCCAGATACAGAATGTTGGGGATACTTTTACTGAGGCACAGACATGGTATTGCTACACTAGACCACTCCGGAGAGCATAAATTCTTAAAAATACTGAGTTCTCATATTTAAAGTTTAACATTACCAAATGCCCACTAGAATGTTTTAACCCTTCAACCAAATAACAGTACCTTTTCTTTAATAATTTGATAAGCCATATAAATATTCCATTAAGGTTCTTAACTCTAAGAATTACTTGTGCGTTTGGTATAGCCTACTTGTTAAGACTGTGGTCCTTGTAGTCCTACTTCATGGAACCCGGCTGTGCCATTTATTCACCGCTTAATCTCTGGCAAATTGTTAATTTCTCTGAGTCTGTTTCTTTATATGTAAAATGAGGAAAATAGTACTTACCTCATAAAAATGCTGTGAAGACTCAATGTGATTACATGAAAAACACCTAGAAGAGTGGATGGCATATTGAGAGTGCTTAAGCTCTTTCTGCTATAATCATAATTGATCAAAAAAAAATCTATAAAATCTATGAATATCAATACCAACAATAAAACCATTAGATGAATAATAAGATCTAGCATTACGCATGGTGGCTGTCCCTAAGTGCACCTCACTAATGATGTAGGCCAACTGTTTTGAAGTATTTATAAAAATATTTTTGTTGATTATATTGACAAAGACTCTCTTCTTGACCAAACTTTAGACGATCTTCTCTGAGCTCTCTTTTCAACTAGGCCTTATTCTTGGGCTCTGTCTTTGGTTTCCCTAGCCCAGTTTTAGTAAGAATCCTGCTAACTCAGTTTAGTGAGAATTCCCCCACCTTTGATGTCTCCTCTTAATAATTTTCCATCCATTGATGCCCTCACTCTGCTCCTTGGCCATAGATGCCCAGCTGTCTCTGACGTATTTGGATTTGAGCCCTATCTTCTTCTCCTATTGGTATAGTCTTGATATCTTTTGCAAAAGTCCTCAATAAAGTCTTCCTTAACCTTTTAACGAATGTTAGAGAGAGTGATTTTTCTTTAACAATATCCACACTTGTCTCATGTATCTTCTGTCTGGTTGTTTTAAGTTTAAGACAGTCTGGTGTTATAACAAGTGACAGACTTACTTTGGTGACTGCTTTCTTGAGGAGCATGTAGGTACTGGAGGCTAAGGAAAGTTTATCTGATCTATGAATCCATTTTATTAAATGTAGAAAATCCACACGGTTCAATCTCATAAGTTATGTACAAGGGGTCCTTCTAGTCCCGGTTAGGTCTTCCTATAATGGCTCAATCTATAGTTGTAAGTACAAGAGATATACACATGAGTTCCTCTAGAATAATTCCTAGTTATCTTTTACTTTTCTCAAGGATGGAAACTAGCAACAGTTTTGGAATCAATATACTTTTATAAATTGAGCATTCCCAAAATATTGGTTTTAAACTTTGGGTACAATGATCAACTGTAATCAAAGTTAATAGACAAAAGAGAATGCAATGGTACAGGTGTTTATAGTTTTTTAAATATTCATTTCAACCTTTTAAGTCTCTAAGCTTGCCTTGATATTAAATTTTTTAAATGTATCTTTTCAGACCTATCAGCTTTTTAGAGAACATTTTCTAACTTTAATATGCAATTATATATACATATGCAGAAAATATAATCTATAATATTTGAAGTATGTCTTTGAACCCTTAACTTTTAAAAATATAAAATATCCAGACAGATCATTAGATCATAGTCATTTCAGATTGTTTCATCATTTCATTCTGAACTTAGGGGAAAAAAATCACAGAAAGCTCCTGTAAAGACTGGGTAATGGTATTAAATATCTATGTTTTGGGTTTTTGTTTCGGTATGTTGGAATTACACTTAGAGTGTATAGATCTAAATAATTCTCCCATCCAGGAACGAAGAACTGGGGCACTGGCCAGAGCACTACCTCTCCCACTTTCTAGATGAGAAGCAGCACAGAAATGATTCCATTGCTATGTGACCTTTCTACAAATGTCCCAAGTGAGTCTTATTAAAGAAGTTTGGCAAACACTGCCCTAGAGATCCCCAGATTTCTGGTATTCCCCAATTCTGCTTTAAATTCAAGGTGTGGTGAGAGGGCTTGTGCTCCGAAGAAGGAATTCAAGGTACTAAGTGAATCTGTTCACTCAACAGCACTTAAGCACTACTGAAGATCTGGTCTTGTACTCTGCCTATAAGGAACCTGCTATATAATGACTGCAAAACCCATACTTTATTATCTTATTACCTGGAATTACCTGGAATTTAAAATCATGAAGCAAGTTGTGGAGTTCAAAAGCTGGCCTAAAGCAGGGTTGTCAAGATATAGTTCCTAAACCCAGCAGCATCAAACATCAAATTGTTACAAATGGAAACTATCAGTCCTTACCCCAGAAGGTCTGCAGTGGGGCCAGCAATCTGTAGTTTAATAAGCCCTCCAAGCGATTCTGATGTTCTCTCAAGTTTGGGAATCACTGGCCAAACAAAGGGAATCTCCTTCGGCAGTTTCTCCACCCTAACATCGCTGAGTACTTTCCAACACTTTCCTTCCCTCCCAGTCCATTAATCTCTCCCCACCCCCCACACCCCACATCCAACTAGTCAGACTCACAAAAATAATCCACACATTTCAAAAAGAACATAGAACTTTATTAAGAACATCTCATACTGTCATCAGATACAGTCGAACAAAAAGGGGTGAAGAAACTGCATCTTCCCATGTGCTAGTGCCACCTCAGAACAGACTCATGTGTGGATGGCTAGACTTACAGATGGCAACACATGCTCTATATAAGTATATTCAGCAAGTAACTCAATGTTCTCTTTCTACACAGAGAACTGGGTTTACACTTTGAAAACCTTTCCTATAGTGCAACAACTATGAAATAAGACTATACCTTTAGGAGCTATTTCCTCATAGAGTACAAAGGAATTTAGTAGTTTTATGTTATTTCAAATAATATAAATTTTTAGAATGGAAAATTCAGAAAGGACATTCTAACTTTCCCAATGAATTTGTACTTTTAAGTTTTTTCATTCTAATGATTTCTCAGAACCAGTTCAATAACTAATCCATGAGTCACTCATCTACAGTGACAACTGACGACCAAGTTTTGTTCTTTTAATTTTGCAAATCAAGCTGACCAGGTCATCCCAGCTTTTCCTGATTTTGAAGTTTTTATAGAAAAACCATAATTCAGAGTGCATGTGAGAAAAGGTAGGAAAGTAGCTGCATCTGGATTGGATTTCCTAGAGGGACAGGTTGGCTACTAAGCACAGCTGATTTTCTCAGACCTCCGGGTTGCCCCATGTGATTCTTTTACTTACTGTAGTGATGGAAGGAGCAGAGGGAACGCCAGGGAATCTGTTCAAATTGCCACTCCAGACAGCTCTCTGCACTGTTTGTGGAGAAAAGTGATGATATCCATTCAAACCACAGTACCCCTACTGCAAGTGTACTGAGATGCTTTTCTTTTGAGGGGCCAAGCCAAACTGCACTCAAAGATGCATGATTTATCTCACATACACAGTGGAAAAAATGCTCATGATTTAGAATTTGTTATCTTAGTATCCCTACCTAACTCCTCATCTTGAGAAGTAGTCTACCTTTTAGAAGGCTATTTACTGCTAAGGCTTACCATGTAAACTATTTATAAGGCTGAAAACATAACTTCTAAGCCAGATCATATCATTTGTGTTTACAGTTAGTGAATTAACCAACAAGTGAAGATTTAAGGAGGATTGGTCAAAGGGTGGAATTGAGGGTGAGATTCAGGCCGAGCGCTATCACTTATCACAAACTGCATCAAGCTCCTTAAAAAAATAATGTATTTTTATAATAAATATTTAGAGCAGATACTGACATTAAAATCAGTATCTAAGTCAGAAGTCTGTCTTAAACAGTGAAAATATTTCAATGAACTTCTAAAAGATTTCAAATATTTCCAGGAAATCATAGTTTATAAATTAGTTTCAAATGGAAAAAAAATATATTTTGAATGGATAAATCACCACTTTAGCAGATCATAAATAAGGTCAAGATGTTGGGAATAACTTACGATACTAACTTATGTAGTATACTTTTATAACAGGTATAACTAGGTTTTTATAAGTGTGTATTTGGTATATATACACACGCCCCAAGCAAAATCTTTTTCTTCCATATCCTACACCGAGGGACAGAGGTATATCAGACAGACAACTCAATGTGTGAATCTGGCTGCTGCACACCATTTCTTTAGTTAGACTGATGTTACAATGTTACAAATGCTGGTCAGGATCTATTAGTAATTTGTCAACTCTACTGATTCCCATCAACATGAACTACATTCATGGTTAAGTAGATTGGGTTCCCAGGTGAGTATTCTGTGCTAGTGTTCACAGGGAACCTAATTATTATTGTTTCAGTGAGAAAATGTGCCCCAACTCCCAACAGGTGACTAAAAAACT
The DNA here is from genome assembly GCF_014176215.1 of Rousettus aegyptiacus. Lineage (NCBI taxonomy): Eukaryota > Metazoa > Chordata > Mammalia > Chiroptera > Pteropodidae > Rousettus > Rousettus aegyptiacus. The sequence goes on from NW_023416287.1 coordinate 66,774,547, forward strand.
TTGGAATAGAAGCCATCAATGGATGGAGGCTACTTATCTGTGGCTCTGTTTTGGAGAGAGGTCAAACTGTTAAAAGCACTGTTGCCAGAATTATTGGCTATTAAAAATAAATATTTTCTTTCTCCTTCACATATAAATTCATTTTAACTATAATCTCTACTACTAAGGAAGAAAGAGTAAAGCCATTCAGACTAGTGAGACATAATTGGCTTGAGGGATTTAAAGATGTTTTATTGACTATCTAATTTAAATCTGCTTACAGCAAAAAGAAAAATGTCTAATGTGTAAAGTAATGAAAGAAAAAAATATTTATCCTAAGTCATTATTGAGTACAAATCCACAGCTTAACAACGCAATTTTAAAGGAAAGCAGAAGAGCATGCAACTGCTCTAACACAGGGTTAGAAATAAAAGGTAAAAGTACATTTGTTTTGGTAATTCTAAATATACAAATATAATATTTACTAGATCTACCCTGTAGTGTAGCACTCCTCAATTTCCAAATATACAGTCATTCAAAAACCTTAAGGAAACATTAAAAATGTTCCAGGCTAATTTACTGAACATTACTGAATATTGTTCTTGAGATATTAGAGCTAAAAATACCATTGTTTTTAAAGTTAAATGACTAAGGGACTAATAAAGTATCATTATTTTGTTTCTTTTAATCCCATAGATGGCTTATGTTAAAGAGACTGATTATGTTAAAAGGAGGCTGATTTGACAAATAGAAATCAGTTCCAGAATAAAAGCTGTCCTCTTGGTAGAGTATCAAAATTTATAACATTTCCAAAGCATTTCATATTAATTTTATCACATAATTCTAAACAGTTTAATCAATGGGGTCCCTATTTAACACTCCTCTTATTCTACACTGGCAGTTGGAATGGAACCCCTATGGTGCTTTCATTAAACTTCTCTAACCTCTGATCTGATCCTAAAAATGATATCCATGTTTAGTGTCAAATGCTTTTGGAAATAAGAAATCAAAGGCATTGAGAGGCACAGAACTGATATTTTGGTTGGGGAGAAGGGTTAAGATTAAGTTAGAACATTTAGTCCCTTCTACAATCAAGTCCTAACTATCCCATTATCAAGTCTCAATCAACTCTTGGTTAGTTCTTACCCTTTAGGAATTACATACTATACAGTGATTAGATACTAAAGAAAATTAAAAAAAAAAAAACATTTGAAAATACATGAAGAAATAGAAACATGAAATTTCTCACAAGGCCCTGGATCAAAAAAATTTACAAAAGAGCTTTTGAAAATAATCACTATTTGTGAGCTTAGTAATACACAGAGATCACTTTGTTTAAACTAAGTCAATGTTAACTTACCAATAAAATAGTAAACAAACCAACATTTTAAACAATTTTATAAATTACTTGTCTTTTTTTTGTTTGTTAATGTCACTCTCTCAACAATATACAAAAATAACGCTACAGGACTATCCACCTAACCTGTCTCCATCTCCTGCAAAGTCCTGGGCCCTGGAAAGAGACTGGTTGTCAATCTTCGCTGTAGATGTCCCCTGCAAAGGGCAGGTGCATGTGGCTGCCGGTGACATTGGGCAACCGAGATAAGTCTGGCAGGCTCTGGATCCGGGACCTGAGTTCTTTGCGTACCAGGGAAACTCTGGCTAACTTGCGCTTGTATTCCTGTAACATCAAATAACTTCCATTAGCATTCTGGCAGTTCGGAGAAGTGTTATCTAGCTAATGCTCTGCATAAAATCTGGTACTACACTCAGTTAATGCTGAATAATAAAAAATAATGATTACAATGTGAACTTCAGGATGAAAAGAGGGACTTTGGAAATATACAACTAGGTAAACTGTATTATGATGATAAAAAACCACAATCTTAAGCTGCTATTTCACACATGTAAAAAGAATTACATAACATATTAATATACTCGACCTCAGCAATAAGATTGTCAGGTGTCCTTGAGCTTGAGTAAGGAAAATTACATATTTATTTTCACAAACCTAAACTGAAATTAAGTTTTGTTTTCCAGTGTGAATGTTGGCAATAAACCACAGTATTATTATCAGTACCTTGAGTTTGTCTCCAATAGAAACCCACTGCTTCAATATTATATTACTGTGTTTTACAGCTATCTTGAAATATTGTTTACATTTACAGCTACTTGAAATTATGGTCATTAGATCAACCACTAAATGCTATTTAATGTGTCAACATAAAGCATATATGATTGTACAAATTTTATTATTTCAGTAACTATACTTCAGTGCAACTTATCTCCTTTGTAATGCTATGCATTTTATTATCTACATTTAAAATATTTAACTTGAGAATGGGTCCAAGACTTTGCCCACCAAAGGATTCCAATGGCACAAAAAAAGGTTAGGAACCCTAGAAACAGTAGCCCAGGGATTCAGAGACTGGAAACCAATCAAGATCCTGTTCAGCTTATAGGGGCCCATTTTCTGTAGCTTCTAGACTCCTACACGAGAAGAGAGATCCTTCTATAGTCCCATCACCTACTGGAGGTTGGATATGAAGGGGGAATCTAGAAAATGGGTATTCTTCCTTCTAGAAATATTAGAACCTTTTCCATTCCTCTGACCAAGGCTGATCTCATGAATAAGACAGAGCTGGTGAGTGATAACTTTTCATTTTGGACAGACCTACCCACAAAAAGCCCTTTGTTAGTGTTTCTCAACTCCGACTGCACATCAGAATCACCTCAGAAAGTTCTGAAGAAATGCAGATTTTTCAAGAGAAGTCTAGCTCCACTACATATGAATTAAATGAAAATCTCTAAAAGTGGGTCCAAAGCTTGCGAATTTTGTAAAAGCTCCCAAAATGATGCTAACACAGTCAGAATTGTGAGCCACTTCACTAGTTTTTCGGCCTAAAATGAAATCAACTAGTGAGGTTTCTTTGTATAACTGACTCTCCTCTTTCAAAGAATAACTACATCTGGAGAAAGGGATTTGTCAGAATTACTATAATCCAACGGCTGGAAGAGAATGAGGGAAAGAAAGATTCTGAAGCATGTGGATCTGACAGAAAAAGCAGGCAAGATTGAAAGCTGGATAAGTCAATGATAGTTTTGGGGCACAAGGTGTCAATTCCTGCCATGTCTTACATATCCTTGCATTTCTAATCTATCATGAAGATCAAGGTAGAGTAAAAGAAAGTTTAATAGGAATCTATAATCTCAAAGTATGACTTTTCTCTTCCCTTTTCCCCTTACCAGAGATACACACTGGAACACTGGGTAGGTTTCAGCATAGTAGCTCAATGGCATACAAAAGATAGGCACCAGGGTATTTCCAATTCTTGATGCATACTTCTCAGTAGGACTGCATTACACATCTCCACATTTAAAACATTTCTTCCTCAGAACATAATAGTTAGTATGAGGGCAAACACACATTTCCATCTGTCTTACAAAATATTAAGATGCTATTCAAATATGCTCAAAAGCAATCACTCTCCATTCCTCTTGAGGCCAGACATTTTGAGAAATGTCATATGTGCCTTTAGTGGTCATTACTGCCTACCCTAATTTCTAATTTCTAGCATCCAAATAAGCTGTTCTTCTATTAGGATTTCTCTTAATCCTTTAATTCAAATGGTATGTAGCAATTAAAAGCCATCAGCCAACTGGTATACACTGCAAACAAAAAATTGGTAAATATAAACAAAAGCTGCTATTTATTGAATGTCTATTATATGCCAGGCATTAAAATGACTGTTTATTTTAATCCTTTCAATAACCCTACTAGAAGAGTGATTATCCTTCATAAACATGTGAAAACATACTTTCTCAAGAACAAAAAGTTGTAGTCAAAAGCTTTTTGCTATTGCCACAAGCAAGCTTTCGTCCTAAAGACAGAAGATTTAAGTAGCTGTGGAAAACTTTCTGATGTTAGCCTGAAGACAAAACTGGATTAAACCAGGCCATCATCCTTAAAGTTATAAATTGCATTGCTGGTGGTCTAGAAATGGGCTCCAAGATTCCATGGGTAGTCGGTTTCTTATGGCAATGATGCTTACAATAAGATGTGTTTATTAACTTTGATTCTGATGGATGATAATGACTGTACTACTTTTAGGTAAAAATCATTACAACCCTCTCTGCTCCACAGACTTAGGTGTTATGATGGCAGTCCTTGGAATATGGCAAGTTTATCTTTATTAAGCATTGGAAATATAGTGTTAAAACAAAACAGATGAAGTCTCCTGTCTTCATGAAGGTAACATTTCAGGGGGAAGGAGCCATAAAAAACATGTAAATATTATTTCAGGTACAAATATAATAAAGAAAATAAAGTTGGGTAATATGGAACAATGTAGGGGGAGAATTAAGACTACTTTATATGTCAACAAAAAAAAGAGGGGATTAAAGGTCAGAAATGTCAAGTTTCAGACTGACTTCCTAGACCTAGAGACTGACTTCTGGCATGGCAGCACGATGAACTCAACTGACTCGCTCCCCACTTCACCAATGAAACTGGTGAAAACTATTTTTAAAAATCACAACAATCATTTATAGCCTCTAGAAATGATGCTAAGGGCAAAGAACATATGAAGAAATATCCATTCAAGAAAATTTAAGAAAATTCAGCAAAAAAGGCAAGAGTCTGTGGAATCTAAACCAAGATACTCCCTCTCCCCACTCTCAGTTCAGTAAGGCAGACTCCAGACTGCTGCAGCATGAACACAGAAATCACTCTCCCAGCCAAAGGGCTTTATATTCCTAAGAGCAGGACACAAGTACTTCTCATCCTACCTCTCAGCTACCTGTTGCTGAGGCCAAGTCTCAGGACAGTGTAATTAAGAGCCTGGGGCCTCCCTTCCGCTCAGCCCTCACTGGTGAAACAGAAGGTCTACCTTGGATGTGGCAAGCTGAGAGAGAATACTGGAGCCCTGATAACCCTTGTCCCCAACTCAGGAGGTGATCCACACCAGAAACAGCAAGCTGAGAGGAGGAACAAATGCTGCTGCACCCCTCCTTTTCACCAGGAGCTCAGTTCCTACAGGAGGGGTGGCATTCAAAGAAAGCCCTGCCATTGTCCCCGCCCCTAAACCCAGAGCTCAACTAAATGATTTTGTTTTAGGGAAGAAACAGGCAGTAAAACAGACAGATCCTAACCTCTTTACAAAGGAACTGACTTTATATACAATAACACAGCAGGGACAACTTCACACCTAAGGGTGCTATCAAGAACAGTGGAGGCTACGGTGAAAGGCAATTAGGAGATTTATAATAATGGCTAAACTGTGGGCCAACTGGTTTGTAGGAGAGAAATGGGGAATAAGACAGCTGGAAGGCACCTTTTAGAAACAAAATTAGTATCTCAAAGAAATCCTGCACCCTCATGTTCACTGCAGCATTATTCACACTAGCTAATATATGGTAACAACCTAAGTCTGTTAACAGATGAATGGATAAAGAAGATGTGGCACATATACATATAACAAAGTATTACTCAGCCATGAGAAAGAAGGAAATCCTGCCATTTGCAATACCATGGATGAACCCAGAAGACAATGTGCTAAATAAAATTAGCCGGACAAAGATAAATACGATATAATCTCACTAATATGTGAAATCTAAAAAAAAGGTCAACTAATAAAAACAGAGTAGAATGGTGGTTATCAGGGGCTGGTGTGGCAGAGGCATGGGGGAGAAAGCAAGATGCTGGTAAAAGAGTACAAGCATTCAGTTATAGGATGAATAAGCTCTGGAGATCTAATATACAGCACAGTGACTATAGTTACTTGTCGTGTACTTGAAATTTGTTGAGAATAGACCTAAGTGTTCTTAACACACACACACACGGTTTCTATATGAGGTGATAGATGTAACCTGATTGTGGTAATCATTTCATAAAATATACATGTTAAATCGTCACGCTGTACACTTTAAATATATACAACTTTGTCAATTTTACCTCAATAAAACTAGAAAACGAACTGTCTCTCTTTGTTTTACCAGTAAACCAAAAATATTACCGAGCATAAAAAAGAAACTGCAAACATGAAATCAGTGACACGTGTGAAATCAGCCATGCACATGTATCAAGGAAAGTCAGGGGTGTGGCAGCCTAACCTGACATGCCAGTCAACAGGCAAAGATACTACAGGTTTTATAAATCCCTATCACAATCTTCTCATTATTTTCTAACTAAATGTGCATTTGTAAAAACAGCTTTCAAAAAACTTTTGTTTTAACTCAAATAACTTTTAAAAAATTGTTTTAGACCCTAAGTGGAAGAACCTGGATTTTAAAAATTTTAAACTGAAAAAATGCCCCAATGCCAAACCTTTAAAAATTAAGCCCCTTTCCTTAACAATAAATACTAAACTGATACATTGCTTTCACTGCAAATGTATAGTATTCTGGCTATTCTGTGAGTACAAGGCTTTTGATGCAAATCAAGATCACAATGAGATATTGTTTCATACCCACTGGGATGGCTACAATCAAAAAGGCAGATGATGATAAGGATGTGGAGAAATGGGAACCTCCATACACAGCTGGTGGAAATGAAAAAGGTGCAGCCACTGTGGGAAACAGGTAGTTCCTGAAAATGTCACAGTTACCATTAACTTAGCAATTCTACTCCTGGGAATATACAAAAGAGAAATGAAAATGTATGTCCACAGAAAAATTCATATGTGGATGTTTACAGCAACATCACTGATAAGCATCAAAAAGCAGAAAAAATTCCAAATACCTACTAACTGATGAAACAGAGCGATAAAATGTGGTATATCCCTATAATGTAATATTATTTGGCCATAAAAAGAAATGAAGTTCTACCGATATATCTACAACATGGAAGAGCCCTGAAAACATTATGCTAAATGAAATAATCCAGACAGATCATATACTATATGGTTCCATTTATATTAAATGTCCAGAACAGGCAAATTTATAGAGACAGAAATGAAATGTGCAGTTGCTTAGGGCTTGGAGTGGGGTGGAGTACAAATATGTAAGGTTTCCTCCAGGGAAGATGAAAATATTCTAAACTTATAGATTTTAATGATGGTTGCAAAATCTCATGAATATACTATAAACTATATACTTTAAATGGATGTTACATGGTACATGAATTTTATCTCAATAAAACTGTTAAAAGGCTTTGTGAGTTAGTCTGAGAATGTAAGTACTACCAAGTGTATTGTTTTTAATGAGAAAATAAATCCCAAGGTTTGCTACTTTACTAAGAAATTCACTTTTAAAATGCAACTCATATGAATAAAGGAAAAGGTAAGCTTGGTCATTCTAGCGCTGTAAAAACCAAGCTCACAAAACATTAAATACTGCCCACCCAATTCCAGCCTGACTTCCTAGGAAGGCCGATGTCAGTTAATGCAAACATTATAGTCCCAGTGACAAACGTGTAATGGGTAAGAGGGTCAAAAGCAATTCCATAGAAAATAAACACACAGTTTAAAACTGCTTTCCATGCATCACCTGCATGTAACATAGTACTTTCTAATTTACATAGCGTTTTAGATGTCAGTCTGACAGTCTTCTGACCTGAGATTCTAGCTCTTGTGTTATTATTTACATTTTTCAAGCAAATGTACTGTTATTTGATAACTTCATACTTCAGCAAACATTTCTTGAGCATCTGCTATAGTATGTGCCAGTCACTATATTGGGAACACAAAGATTAATCACAATCCTTACCTAGAGGAGCATACAATTTAATGGGCAAATACTGTAATAAAGTACGATGTATTCCATTAGAGGAAAACTGCTTTCTATGACATACAAGAACTGGAGGGAGGAGGGCTCTGCCCCACTTAGGAGCTCTGGGAAGGTTTACAGAAGTGAGGAGAGGTGAGAACACAACAGGCCAATGGAACAGTAAGATAAAAGGGCAGATAGAGGATAAAGGGCATAATGTACGCATGGCAATGCGCCATTCATAGTGCATGGTGCAAAGTGAAGAAGTTAATTCCCTTAAAATGTGGTCACATTTCAGTAGTGAGAATTAGTGTGGAAAAAGTGGAAATAGTATAGATGAGAATTAATCTGAGGAATAAATCCAGCTAGGAATTTACTGTAGCTGTCTAGGAAAGAAAGGGCTAGGGCCTGAACCAAGGCAGTGGCAGAGCACTTCACAAACCACACTGTACATAAAGTAACATGCGCTTTATAAGCTACACTGTATGCATGTAATACCTTAATTTAAGACAAAAACAATGTGTAATAAAAATAATCCACAAGACCTGGTTGTTGTTGTAAGGTGAAGGATGTGAAAAATGTAAGGTTTATTACTGGATGAGTAGCTGGATGGAGATGCCATAATCTGAGGTAGCAAAGATGGGTAAGAACTTTGGGGAAGATAAACTTGTTTTCAGCATGGTGTTAAGCTGTCCTTGGGACTTCTACTAGTAAGCACTTGAAAATGTAGTTCTAGTATTCTGGACTGGAAATAAAGATTTGATTTTTATCATGAGCAAATAAAGTCTAAGACTTTGAGATGTGTATGAGCCAATCAGGCTTATGTTTGAATGTATAGATGGTAGTGTTTTTCCATCATTTTATACCAGTTTGCCTGGCCCTTACCCTACTCTTATCTTCCATACATTCACCATCAGCCAAGATCTTTGCTTTTTTTGTGGTTTCAGAAAAAAAAATGTACATATATATTGATTTTCTGAGTTATCCATCATATGACACCACATCCCATGATTCTAATGTGCACCGAGAGGATGGTATGTCCCTCTCCTCCCCTGGTTGGGAATCATATACAGGAAGGAAGAGAAGTAGGCTAAGAGCAGAAGGTAGAAATGTTCCCAGTGTTAAGAGGAATGAAGAAAGTAGTAAAAGTGAAACAGGAAAAAGTAATAAGTATATATTTGGAAAGTTGTGAACTTTTTTCCTAGGAAAATACTAACTTTCCCAATAGATACTTTGGGTGCTGTGATTTTAATCCAACCCTATGAGAACAATTCTGTTCAAATCCATTACCTGAAGAACTGTTATCATACTTAACCAACTCAGAATAACTGCTCTCTAAATTCTAAGAGAATTTGATTAAAAGTTGGCTGTGATTTGATATTTAAAAAATGTTTATAAAGCATTTTCATATTTGAAAGGTTTAATGGATTCCCACTCCTTACATGTGAGTTGTACCTGGTGACTTATTTCCAAAGAGTGTGAAAATGGCGGAGGGGGTTGGGGTGGTGGGGGGTTGGGGAACGACACTAACTGTACAGTGGAGAAGCCTAACAAACACTAACCCAGCCAGGTAATCAAGGGCATACCAGTACTGATAAGTCATGTAGATAGTATGTACCCTTGAAAAATGTGATGAAAATGGCACTTGACCTCTGTGGTCTTCCTTCTCAAAACACACAACTCCAGTCTAATTGTGAGAAACACATCAGACAAATCCCAACTAAGGGATATGCTACCAAATTCCTGAGCAATATTCCCCAAAACTACTGAGGTCATCAAACATGAGGAAAGTCTAAAACAATGTCCTGGCCAAGGAGAGTCTAAGGAGACATGACAAATAAATGTAATGTGATATCTTAGATGAGATCCTGGAAAAGTAAATGATATTAGGTAAAAATTAAGAGAATATCAAGAAAGTATATAACGTAGTTAACAATGTATCAATATTGGTTCACAAACAATAACAAATCTATTATACTAATGTTATTAACAATAGGGGAAATTGAATGTGGAGTTTATGAGAACTCTGCACTATCTTCATAGATTTTCTGTAGTAAACTTAAAATTGTTCTCAAATAAAGTTTATTTTTAAACAAGTCCAATGGACAAATTAAACATGTTCCCAGATTATCCAAGCCACTTTGCATTTCTTATCTTAATCCTCATAAAAATCCTGCAATATTGGTATCACATCCGTTTTATAGATGATAGATTTAGAAAACTGAGCATAAACTGTTCAAGATTCACCAATGCCAGATTCCACATAACATTTTACTTAATATTATTCATCAAAATTAATAAATACACTAATAGACTTTAGTTACTGTTGGTCAAATAATACAACATTCACCATCCAAAAAGATGACACTATCAGAAACTATTTGAGATGTTTTGTAAACTATCATTTGTGCTAAATTATCCACATTCTTATGCAGGTTTGTTAAGAATACTGCAGAGCTATCTGCAATTTAAGATTCCAAATAATGTGGTTATTAAAACAATATATTAAAATTATTAAAAATAAGGAGAATTCTGTGGTATTAAGCCTAATCTAAGCACGAAATTTTTTGAAGTACAAAAGAATACAAAGTCCTTTTTAGAATCTTTTGTTCAAATTATGTCTCTTACCTGTCTAATATCCTCAATTTCATTCATTCCATCTTTGAAGTGACAACTTAAATCCCAAGCCCTCCATTCAATCTTCCCCAATTACTTGTCCCACATCTGAACCTTTACTATTAATATGTTGACCATTCAGTGATGGACTGCTGTAATATCCTATTGACTATTCATATACTACACCTATAGGATACACTTTTTAAAAAAGATGATGAATAATGAAAATGCCAACAAATATTGAAAAAATTCTAATAATCTGAATGGTGTAAGCCCTTTCACACATATATATACACATGCAATTCTTAAATGCAACGTTTATAAGCAAGAGCATACAGACCTTTTCTTTATATAATGGTCTGGCCACATCCTTTTAAAAAATTGGTTTTTTTTGGGGGGGAGAGAAGGATGTAAATAAAATGAATTAACCAGAGAACCAACTTTGCATCTCTTCTCCCTACAAATTCTCTTCCCCTTTCCATCTTATCCATCTCTGTTTAGTCAATAGCTATTTAAACATTTTAAAATGAAACACAAGTCCATAACTATTACGTATATATTTCAATGTGTGTGTGCGTATGTATCTATCTTTGTAACCAACACCTAGATCAAGATACAGGCTTTTTCAGAAGCCCAGGCTTCCTCATACCACCTCTCTCAACTTTTAATCACTATTTTCCAAACTTCAAATAGCTAACTTCCACCCTTCATGTCTTTACTATTTAATCATTTTAATTTAATATTTACTTAATCATCTTAATTTAAATCAACTCACTTTTAACAGAATTTTACTCTAATAACATCCATATAATCACAGCTGTGTTGTGCTAGCCTTGAATTTGACTCACGCATTAAGAGACATAACTATTAGAACAAACATTCTCAGGCAGCACTATGGCATGACTGCCACTTTGGTAACCACTCGAGGCTTTACTTCATCCCTGTGAACTGTTTACATGAGTCACTTTACTTCCCTCCCTATGCCCTCATTCAACAAGACCCATATTTCTGTCCCTACTCTACTGATTTGCCCTTTACTTGCCAGTGTCATCACCAACACCCTAAAGCCTGCAACCCTCAAGTGTGACTAGTTTTCTTAGTCCCAGCTTCAAACCGAGGCTCACTTCCACTGTATTCAGCTTCCTCTACTCTTCAAAATTTTACCCACATGTTACAGTCCAGGTGAATTTTTACTTTGTCTGAAGACCTTCCCAGTTCCTGCCTGCCGTTCTCACTCCTAGCTCCCAGCTGGAACTCTCTGTACTGTTTTATTCACACATACATACACATGCCTCTACTCCAAGGGCAGGAGCCGCCTTTAAAGTGCCATGATACTCCAGTATTAATGAATTTGGAGGTGTGATCTGTCTTGTGTGCACTGAAAGTGGGTTAGAATTATCTTAAAATCTGAATCACCATTAGAAAACCTTTTCTTTACAGCTAATACTGAGTATGTCATGCCCAAATGGCCTCCATCTTACAAGGCCTACTTAAAATCAAACACTGCTACAGAAACTTGTCCTACTCTAGCTTCACACTTAATTCCAATGATATTACTATTCAAGTTATTTCTAAACTTAAATACTACTACACAATTTCTAGTCTTCAAATCCATAATTAGGAAGAAACACACATTGTGTGTATCTATATTCCTTACAAAATAATGGGTATGAACAGATCTCCAGTCAATACTTTGGCCATAAACTCATAAGATCTGGATACAAGTAATGCCTCCTCAATTTACTACTTATGTGATCTCAGGCAAGAACTAATATTACCTAAGCCTCAGTTGCTTCCCTTACAAAACAGGGGCATCTTTTATAGGACTTTGAGTCTTAAGTTAATGTGGAAGTTTTCATATTATGAAGTGCTATATAATTATGGTTATCATTCTGGTCTAGTATGAGAACCATTTTACAGTTAGGAACAGCTAAGAGGATAAATTTCTTGAAATTTGGAGTTCTTATTCATTTTAGGGCTGACCCATATAGTTGTTTTAAAATTCCAGATTTTCTGAATTAATGCCTTAACTGTTTCTGAATATTTATATGGCTACCTTTTTTCTTGCAGATGTTAATAATTCTGCTTTCCTCTTTCATACAATGACTTTGACTTTAAAAATAGACATGACAGAATTTCAACTGCATTTACATGGGACCGTTAGTAGCTATTAAAGACTGTGGTCACAATTTGCAAGCATCATGCCTCCACATTACAGCCACTTGCTTCCTAACCACTTCCTGAGAAACAGCTACTATAGCAGAAAGAGGAATGCATCAGCCATGAAGCCCAATTATGTTTCCAGTGAGCAAGCAATGCATCCTTTGTAGGAGCAAGTTTGAGCATAGTCGTTTTCAAAATGCTTTAACAAGACTTAGTTAGATAAGCCATTCCTTCTTTGCATCCCTAAAATCAATCTTTAGGGTCCTTTCGGGTATAACAATATGATTGAGCTGGACAACACCCAGTTAAAAAAATATACAGCTGACCCATAAACAACAAAGGGGTTGGGGTGCTGACCCTAATGCAGTAAATAATCCACGTATAACTTCTGATTTCCTAAAAACTTTTACAGTCGTCCCTCAGTACCCAGGGGATTGGTTCCAGGATACCCCACCACCCATGAATACCAGAATCCAAGGATGCTCAAGTCCCTTATAAAAAAAGGCATAGAAAAATGCATACAATCAGCCTTCCACATCTTCAGATTCCCAACCACGGACTGATAATAGTTTTCGATCCATTTTGGTTGAATTCAAGGATGCAAAACCTGGGGATACAGAGGGCCAACTGTACCTTTACTGAAAAAACCGTGTAAGTGGACCCACACAGCTCAAACCTGTGTTGTTCATAATGGTTAAAGACTTCCCGCCCAAGAGTATTTTTTAAAGATGGAGACAGTGTAATATTTCCATATGACATCTTATTTCCATAGTATTTCTAAAGGTGAATCTGTGCAAGCATCTAAGCAATTTCTGTGTTGTCAATACATGTATCCTTAGTCTGAAATCTGATTGTTCTGCTACTTAAAATATATTTTATCATTTTCATCAGTCTTCATTGTAACTAAATATTTGAGAATTAAGATTAAGTGGGTTCTTGGGCCATAAAAGAACAAATTAATGTTGAAGGTAAAGCTCGTAATCTTCACTCAAAATACTATCTTCAGAACACATTATAGAACCCCTTAGGTTGACAGCAATCTTTACAATCCTGGTTCATTTGTTCTCCTGCAGACCCCTAAATGATTTTGTTCTTTGACATGTATTTTATTATGTCCTTTGCCTCTCTCAAAGGTTAACATAAAAGTCTTTCTTAAATAACTGTCTTCAATATAACTATTAAGAAGCTTTATCATTCTTCAGGACCCACCATAATTTACTTCCTTTTGCTTACCCTGGGATGGGGCTCTTTGCTAGGTTAGATAGGAAAAGTTAATTGAAGTAGCCATCAAGTTTTTTGTTTTTTTGTTTTTTAAAAACAAGGCCAAGACTGGAAATCAGTCAAGTCTGCTGCCATCTCCAGTGGACTGAAAGCAAAGCAGGTAAAGATCTTGGTGGCTTGCCCTAATTTCTCTTCTAGAAAACAAATACCCAAACTTAGCTTGGAATTTTATCCTGCAATTGATAATTTTTAAAAATGTAAAACCCAACTATCATATCCTTTTTTTCTTCACATTATTCTACATCCCTCTGATGGAGTCATATCTCCTTGACTGTCTAGAGAATTACCTTTTAGTGAGCAATACTTTAGTGTAACTCAATGTCATCTAACATACCATCTTCCATCTTTTAGTTCTTTACTATCATTCTCTTAAATAAGTATTCTAAAAGCAGACTTTACTTTTAAAACATCACTGAAATAAATAATACCCACTTGTTAGTTATAATTCTACTGCAAAAAAATTCATTAGTCTTCTAGATTAACAAGTGGACAAAAGACATTTTCCTAGGGACTAAGTTTTCTGCAAGGAATCCAGTGCCTATCTGGCTACTGACAGGGTTTAAAAATTAACAATGTTAAATTGTAATGAGGGTAGATGCTGTTATAAATAAGCTTTATATATTTTTACATTTCATCTAATGTATGTGACCCTAACCAAAATTTTGAAGTGCTTACTATATGCTATTGTTCGAAGTGATGCATTTAATCTTCATAGGTAGAAACTACTATTATCCATGGGTCACAGATAATGAAACTAAAACACAATTAACCAAAAAACTTTCTCCAAAGTCAACAGGTAGGGGCCAAGAAGGTTCAAACTTATACAGTCTGGCTTCACAATCCCCTTGATGGTTATGCAATCCTGCCTTTCATATTTTAGTATTATTGGGAATAATAATTGGGGTACAACTGAAAGCTATCTTGCAACAAATATAGGATCATCACAATGACAGGACTAGCAGTCATGGCCCTGAAGTTCATTCAACAAGTTAAAAACTGTGACTTGTATTAAGTAGTCTAATTCGGTCATTAAAATGTCTCTGGAATTACCAACAGTAGATAGTTCTAGTCATTTTCTCATGAACAATATAGTATGTGCTTAGAGACTATTAGATTTTTTTTTTAAACAAAAGAGGGACCAACAATAGTAACAGCATCAACACTGAGAAGACACAAGGGGAAAGAAACAAGAAAAGGTAAGGGGCTAGTCCAGTCAGGAAATAAAACAGGAAAGCTAAACCTACTGATATAATTATGGTTAGACTTTGGGGAAAGGAGGGAAAGCCAGAAGTTCGTAGACAGCATATAACTTAGGCTATATCTGTTTATTAAGCAACTTCAAAATCAAGTGGGCATAAGAAAATTAAGAAAATGAGCTATAACAAATTAGTTTTTGTTTTACTGATACTTAAAAGAGAAAGTAGACTTAAAATCATGCTATCCTTGTTATTTTCATCATTTGTGTGACCTTTTAGCCTCACTCCCTTAGCATACGCTATCCAGTTACCAAAGAATTACACTATCCAAGGTTCATAAAGGTCAACTAGTCTGGTGCTTCCCGAATGATATCCCATGGACTATATTCCATAAGGTTTTAACAGATCTGCCCGAGATTCTGGGCTGTTCAGAGCAAAAATAAAAGTTTCTTTGCTACATCTCTGCTCCAATCCTCAATATGCTCAGGTCCAGAGGGAAGCTCCAACAGTGGAATCTGGTTTAACATTTCTCAAAATCACTTAAATACATTTTTGCCGAATACATACTGCCATCTCCCAGAGCTAATAGTTTATGTATAAAATAGGCAAACATGAGACCAATATTCTTGTCCTTGTCTTTCAACCTCTTATTGACTACCTCCAACAGCAGCAAACTCATTACTTCACTTTTGAAGAATAGTTTCACTGGATACAGACTTCCTAGTTTAGTGGTTTTCTTTCAGTGCTTTATAGCTTAAACCCTTCTTGCTCATGATTTTGCTTAGAAGTACACTGTAATTCTTATACATAAGACTTTTTCCATCTTCTTATAAGGTTTTCTTTGCTTTTCTGCAGTTTATAATATGATATGCCTTAGACTGTAGATTTTCTAGTATCCTGCTTGGCATTTGTTTTCTGAATTTCCTGATTGGTGGTTTGATGCCTGTCACTAATTTTGGAAATGTCTGGCTATTATTCAAATATTTCTTCTGTTTCATTCATTCTTCTTCTGTTACTTCATGTACATGTGTACAACACCTTTCTACATTGTTCCACAGTTCTTGAATGTTCTGGGTTTTCTTTGTTCTTTTCGCATTTGTTTGGGAAGTTTCCATTGACCTTTCATCAAGCTCACTGACTTTCCTCAGCAGTGTCCAGTCTACTGAGGGTACCATCAAAAGCACTCTTCATTTGTCAGGTGTTTTCGTTCTATCATTTGATGTTAATTATTATTAACCATTTCCACCTTTCTACTTAAATGTTTTTGCATGGTGTCTACTTTGCTATTAGCGTTGCAACGTATTGATTAGATTCCTGGTCTAATTAATTTCAAAGTTTGTATCATACAAGATTGTTTCTTGTCTTTTGGCATGCCTTGTAATTTTTTGAAAAGCTGAAAATGATTATCGGGCAATAGCAGCAGAGGTAAATAGGTTTTGATTGTGAGGTTTTACATTAATCTAGCCAGGAGTTGGGCTGTGTTTAAGGTTTGCTGTAAATGGCAGAGGCTGAAATTCATTATTAAAAAAGTTTTTTTCACATTCCGCAGTTCTAACTGGCAGAACATTCTCGTTTATCACATGTAATACATCCGCTGGTCCTGGTTCTACCCTCATGTTCATCTAACTCTTCTGATAGCTTTCAAAGCATCTGAAGACAGACAGCATATACCTTATGCCAAGTTTGGTCTCTGAGATCTCCATTTCCTTCAACTGTTTTCCAAAGTTTTTGTTTCCATTTCTTTGACATTCTGGCCCCTGTGATACACTGTGCTAAGTTAATTCCTTTTACTAATGTGGAATCCAGAATTAAATACAGAAATCCAGCGCCCAATGAAACAATTTACTTTCCATCTTCTGAACACTTAGTGTAGTTTAACATTGTTTATACTAGCTATGTCAACGTGCTAATATTCTCATGATCAGTGCTTTCTCCCATAAAGTGATGCCAAGCCAGGTCCTGATCACACTGATGCAGTTAGTTTAGGGGAATCAAATATGGGAATTGACAGTGGACATTTTTAAGCAGTGAAAGGGGGATAATGAAAGCAATGGAATTTTCACAATGATCCCATTCAATTTGCACTGGTTATGGATTAATGGTCATTAAACTGTGAGCCATGGGTGTCAGAGGAAGCTCTAATTCAACTTAAGTGGAAAGAAAATTTCTGTGCATATGTGCATGTTTTTTCTTTTTAAAAATATCTGAAATACTTTATTCTGATTCTTAATGACGGGAATGACAGTAACAAATAAGGTTTCACCACTGAATATTGTGATGTGACTGTAGCAGTCTTATATTTGAAATTCAATGAGGAAAGTGCGTTCCAAAACAGCTAAATATACGGGTCCAAAAGATGAAGGTATTTACTAAACTGCCACAATCACTCTGAAGCCCATTCATCTCCTTCAGCATCCCCAAAATTATATGTTCTGCTTAGCTATATAATAAAGTGGCAAACATGCTGTACCACTGGCATCACAGGACAGCTGTCGACAAAACTAGACTTCTGACTCTGGGCTCCAGCTTCACTTTCTCACAGGTCATCATCCTTACCTGGCAAAGCAGTTGTCTGAGCAACCTCTAGATCTTGCTCCTACTGTGCTGTCAAAGCTGAGTCCATGACAACCTCTGGTGGGACAAGGGCAGGCATGACAACAAACTCCACATCAGGGTTTCTGATTAGTTTTTTAGCAAGCCAGAAGGGTTTTTCAAAGTTGTAGTTACTTTTAGCAGAAATGTCATAGCACTGGATTCTTTTGGTGGAAAACAACTGATTTGCCTTAACTTTCCTGTCCTTGATATCCACTTTGTCATCACACAACACGATGGGAATGTTTTCACATATTAGTACCAGATTTCTATGCCTGTCGGGCAAATTCTTATAAATAACTCGAAGTTACATGAAACATTATAATGGCACACTGGGCCTGGATGTAATAGCCATCTCCCAGTCCACAAAATTTCTCCTCACCAGCTGTGTCCCATAAATCAAACTTGCTAGGTTCTCTGTTGGTGTGGCACACAAGGGGGTGGACCTCGACACCCAAGGCAGCTACATCTCAAATTCACCAGTCAGATGATACTTCACAAATGTAGTTTTTCCAGGCCCATCACCACCAACCAATACAAGATTGAACCGAAGCTAGGGTTCTCCTTGGGCAACCATCATGATGTCACTTCTAGAAGCATCTCTGGGCCCGTCTGACTCTGCATGTGTGCATTTTTCAAAGCTATTGGCAACTCAAAGGTTAAGAATGCTCATGTTCTTCTCATATTCAATAATCTTTCTTCCTGATGCTTCACGAACACATTCACACTTCAAAAAATCATATTAACATTTAGCTAAACAGTCAAAAGGTAATTAAAATCTCATTAGGAATTAGAATACAAAACATAGTTATCAAAATTTATCAAGTTTACTGATGAACTGCCTGCTTATTTGTGCATTTTATGTAAATTATCTCAACTTTAAAATGTATTAACAATTTATTCATTCTAAAAACCTCCCAAGAATTTATATTGGAATAAGATGATTGGCTCTTAGGAATTTTCCAAGAATGGGCCAGGCTTTGCTCTGAAGCAGTGATTTTCTCTATAACCTCATCTAAACATAACAAGGTTTGGGAGATGCTTTACACAGAATTCTATGAGATTATGTTAGTCTAAATGATATAAAAGGTTCTTCTTAAAATTTTATTTAACTACATAAGAGGTTTACATTTTGCTTGAACAGAACTGATACGTGCGAAGATATAAAAATGATCGACTTAATACCATGCCTCCAATTACAATGGTGTACTAAAAGAACTGGCCTTACGGAGGTAATGAGTACTTTTATTAAATAACTTCCAATATTCTAATAGTAAACATCCACCCACAAATGGTCAAATAAACTTATTTCCTTCAGTAGGTCCAAGAAGTATAACTTATTTATCCTGATGTAGACAAATGGACCTCATTTTTAAAAAAAAGTTCCACTCCTGTTTAAAATGAAGGAAACAAAGATACAATATATGCTGACCAACTATGTTAAAAAATTACTTTCACAAACATTTTCTACAACAAACATGTATTGTTTTTATGATGGTAAAGTTTCATGGAAAAAAGTTAATAAAAGAAAATTTTAAACTCTGAATGTCGATTTTGTAAGTTGAATTAAACAAAAGTACTCAGAAGTTCCCAACTAAGAAATAATGAAAAAGTCAAAAGCACTGAATTTTGGAGCTCGAATAGGTATTATAATTAGGTTTGATGTATATATTTTGAAAATGAAAAAATGGACATGATACTAAACAATTTCTTCAAGTTCGTACAGTAAGTTCTAGAACCCACAACTCCAACTTCTCTGCTCATTATTCTAATTCATACCTCGTATTCACTGAAGGCTAAGACAGAGGTTCAAGTAAGAGGTAAGAGTTAAAACTGGCTATATCAGTTTTTTTAAAAAATTAACTATTTTTATGTTTTGAATCTACTTTATAAGACTAAAGGAAATATCAAAATGTTATCAAGAGCAAAGTGATTTTAATGTATTCATTTTAATTTATTTTTCAAATTTTTTCAATGTAGTAATATTTCTGTGCCTCAGTGTTCTCATTCAAAACAGGATTAGTACTTAGTACCTTGGCACAGAATAAATGCTATTAGTTGTTTCTTAATGATAAAAATTTAATTATCTCCCCTACAATGGTATTCAAGTGCAACAGCAGGGTTTCAGGTTAGGTATAAAGACACTGGTACATTTTCACGCACATAATGTATGAAAACGTTCCTACATGTAGTATTGGGAGATTTCATTCAAGAGACTGAAGAATGGAGAATCTAAAATCTAATAAGCTATTAGAGGCTTCGAGAGCAGGTTTTTTGATTAACTTTTTTTTTCACTACAAGTGTAGAAGCTCAAATGGAGGGATACAGTGCTCATTGATTAGTCAGAAAGGGGCAATGAGATAGCAGGTAGAAAGAAATCTAACAGGAGAGCTCAAGTTCACATCTAGAACTCAATCTACCTCACTTAGCACTAGTAATCCAGATGTTCTACTTCTCCCTAAAGATGATACTCAAGACTAGGTGATTAGTTAAGGAAAAAGCTGCTGGAAGGGGACACAACACTAAATATGGTAGGCATGAAGAAAGCTGTACTGTTTGTTCCTATCTTCTTTGCTTTCCCCAGTTTTCCTTCTGTCCTTTATCTTTTTTCTTCTTTTTGTTCCCTGGCTTCATGCTGTGTTCTACTGTCAAAGGAAACTCTTAACGCCACCATTTACAACCATACTGTGAAATTTTGTTCTGCCTTATCTACAGGAGTCTCCAACTTTCACACAAAGTTCACTGTGTGAAATGTATATACACTGCATATCAATACACCTAATAGGCACTATGTATATACATAATATATAATCCTAAACAGCTTTTTGGACACCAAATCCAGGCTTTCACACATTAGTTAGCAAACAGGTTAAAGCTACCCCATAATGATGCTACAGTGAGTGTTTCAATTTTGTACAGCTGTCTGGAGCTATATGGGTGCTGATACTTGTGATAATAGACACAGACAGAAATCAGACATACAAAAAATGGCAAATATTTAGGTCTACTGAGATGCTCCCATACTAAGAAGAATAAGAACAGAAAATCATAATTCTAAATTGGGAATTTAGTATAAAAAAATTCCAGTGATCCAAATGCAAAGAATATTTCATGGGACAAAAGATTAGGATATTGCTTCTGTACATTTCATGAAATAGCAACAGAACATGGAAAATTGTTACACATCTTTTGCTTAGAAGATTAAAGGAAAAATTATTGGAATGCCATCAAAATCAGCATTGCAATCTCCAGTTCGATCCACTAAAAACTAAATCATTCTCAACCTGAAGAATTTGACTGTTATTCCTATTTAGCCAAGAAAATGAGTTTGAAATTG
This sequence comes from Rousettus aegyptiacus, assembly GCF_014176215.1. Classification (NCBI taxonomy): domain Eukaryota; kingdom Metazoa; phylum Chordata; class Mammalia; order Chiroptera; family Pteropodidae; genus Rousettus; species Rousettus aegyptiacus. The sequence goes on from NW_023416287.1 coordinate 66,795,415, forward strand.
CATTTATATTTAATAATTAATCTGTGCCCTTGCTATTTTCACATCTCGAATAATACAAAGGGGCTTAAAAACTATCAAAAACTATAGTAAGAAGTTTGGAATTAAAAAAAAAATCTCTCTGAGGAAAATTGTCCCATATATGACTTCACTACTAAAATTTAGTAGTTTTATTCATTTTTAGAAATAAATTATGTACAAAGATGGAGGAGCACTGACTTGTGACATTAAGTTTGAACTTCTCCGGCACTTTCGGCTTTCCAAAACCTCAGTCTCTCTCACTTGTTCCACTCTCATCTGCTCTTACTTCATAGCCATTTTGGCTTGGATGCCATTGCTTCTGTTTCCTTGCTTACTTGCCTGGAATTCCCACATATACCTTTGTCAATTGGAATTAAAAAGTAGAGAGCTTTTCAAAAGGTGGATGTAAGGACACTCTGTTTTCTGATAGATAGATACTCATTAGGGCTGGGGCAGGATCTCCAGGTGTTTAGGCATTTTCAGTAGTTTATATTACTGTGTTGGTTTTCTATTAACTATTTTCTAGAAAAAAGTTCTTCCCTCTGAGTCTGCTGTATTATCTTTTCAAAATGCTTTGTGGCTCCAGTGATGTCATTTTTATATAACTACAGACTATATGTATTATCTCCTTGGGTTATCAGTAAAGTGGACAAGATCCAACATGGATTAAACCAGCACTTAGTTTTCCAGATAAGATGATCCTCTACTCCTGGGCCTGGAGGGGACACTGCCGTTCCCTCTGCTCCAAGCTTCCATACAGTCACAGACCCCTCACCACTGCTACCTGGCTCAACAGGGAGGGATGCACAGGAGTTGACCCTCCTGTTTCCTGTAGCACCCTTAGTCAGTATGTGTTGTTCCAGCCTCCTGGTTCCAAGTGTTCCACTTCTGGACCTAGAGCATTTGCGTGAACGCTCCCACCTTTAGGAGGGTACATGTAGATTTGTCAGTAATCCACTAAGAATATAGCCATTTAGGGGGCACTCATAGCATTCTTTCCCTTATTAGGCAGAGGTATTACATATATCATTTATAGTAAATATAATTTCTTCATTTTCTATATATTTACTTTTCCATTTTTATATACCTATCTTTTAAACAATCTTTATCAATCATTATGAAAAGAACTTTGTGACAATGGTAATGTTCTCTATCTGTTGCCAAGACATGTGGCTATTGAGCATTTGAAAGATGGCTAGTGCTGAAAATTTAAATTATAAATTGTATTAATTCAATAGCACATATGACTAGTCACCTATTTAACAGTGCAGCTGTTATCTCTCTACATTTCACCTCACCCACTCCATTTCATCTATCCTTTTATTTCATCTCTCCCCATTTCATCCCACTCTCTATTTATACCCCTATCTTCATTATATCTACCTTTATATATTGAATTTATGTAATAAATATGTACATTTATATGTCTTTATTACATCAATATGATATAGACTAAACTAGGTTTTATATATTTATTATATCTTAATATATATTATATTTTCTGTAAGTTCTAAAAGGAGAGAAAAGTGGCCACTCAGTCTAATATCTTAAAACGGAAGTCGAGAGCAGAATGTTTAAGGCTGAGAAAAGATCTAAGGTCAGGACCTACCCTGCTTTTGTTTTTTTCTACAGAATAGAGTGAAAATCTAAGTCAGGCAAAAAAATAGTGTGAACACCACACTTTAATAGAATCCGTCTCTTAACATAATCAATTACATTCCAGAACACTGGAGTAAATAAAAGGTAGGAAACACCTAGACCAACTTGATTTCTGAGATAATTACTTCCAAGAAATCATAAAGAACTACCAAAAAGGATGAACACCAAAGAATATTGCACCTAATTTTGAGGAAGAGGATTGTATAAACAGACAAGTATGCCTGATGTAGATAAGTCAGAATCTCAAAAAGTGATTAACATATTGTTTAACGAAGCTGGGAATCCAGGTACAAATTATTGAGATGCTAACAATATAAACACTTTCTTGTTGAGAAAACTATAGATATTAAAATATTGCAGGTATGTTACATTCTTTTAGAGTATCCCTATATATGACATAAATTCACTGGTTAAATGGTAAGACAGATAAAAGCTAGCTAGAAAACCCCCAAGTTTTTTTTGTTTGGGGCTGGAACTTCTGAAGTGCTTACTTGCTGGGCAGTTTTAAGCACTAATTCATTTGAATCTCATAATAACCATATAAAGCAGGTGTAATTATTATCCCTATTTCGCAAACGAGGAAACTGAGGTACAGAGAGGTAAAATGCTTTGCCTAATGTCACTGATTAAGTGGTGAGGCCAGAATTTTAATTCAGGCAATCTAGTTTCAGAGTCCCTACTCTACCACAAAGCTAAACTGCCTCTCAAAGTGTTCACTGATCTAAGACCAAAGTCAGCCAACAAAAATTTCTAACCACAGGTCAGTGTTTTGGGCCTTCTATCTTCAACATATAAAAATATTTTCATTTATAACTTGGAATATATCCTTAAAAATTTTGCAGAAGAAACAAAGCCGAGAGCCAAAACAAGAAATGACAAGTCTGTAAAAAACACTACAGGCTGAAAAACTAAGATAATAAAGATGCATAATTAACATTATTAATTACATGAGAATATGATGAACAAATCCAAGATTAAGTATGGATGATGTTAAAAAAAAAAAAAGAGAGAGATCTGTAGTCCCAAAATTAGCAAAAGAAAAAAAAAAAAGCCAATACAACATTGTCAAAAAGATGTACTCTGTATTAAAGAATAAAAAATGTAGACTCATTATATATTTTACTTTTCTCACTGAATTGATCCTTAGCTTCTTTCTCAGAGCCCATACTTTCATCTAACATATACTTTCGAATATTTACTTGCACAATTTCTAAACACATTGATTAGGAAGAGTAAAAGGGAGCAAAAAATGCTTTAAGCAGTCATTGCCAGCAATAAAAAAAATATAAGTAGCTTTTCAACAAAGAAATACATAAAAAGTAGACAGTAGCTAATTAAACAGTATTTTATATTTGCATTAAATAGGCCCAAATACCCCTGTAGACTTCGCCAAGCTTCAGAGGCATGATTATTTTACAGTTGTTATGGACATTTATACTGCTGATTCTCCTATAATAAGTCACTTTAACAAGGCAAACTGTACCTGCTGGACCCTCAGCAGCACAGAAGATCCAGGGACCACGATAACAAAAGGGGTACTAGATGGTGGTGCTGGTATGCTGGCAAACTAGAAGCAAGTTTCAATCAGGTCTGGGCTGACTTGGCAAACTTACAAAACTCTAGCACTAATAAATCCTCTGATTCTGATTCTCTTCTGACTTATGCCAGAGCTGTAGAGTTTGTGAAATAGCCAAGTAAAAGCTATAAGTCCCTTTTTCAATAGAGATCCATAAAAATTCTGACAAAACAATTCCCACTCCCAGCATTAGACAAATAGGCTGTAAGCACAACAGAAAACAACAGCAACAACAAAAAACCATGGGAAATACTAAAGGAAAATGATAGAAATGAAAAAAAAAATGATGAGAAAAGATGAGCAATGTGGAGTAGATTCAGAAGAGTCAATATATATGTAATAGAAATTTAAGGAGAAACTACAAAAAATTGAGAAACAAAAATAAAAGGCAATTTAGGTCTTCCCAACAAAAGGGTACATTAAACATCAAGCAAAATTAATGAAAGACTGATAATCGAGATATATGCCAAAGTGTTAAATGTATAGGAAAGGGGAAAAAAATACAGTAACTACACCAAGAGAAAAAAGTGACCCAAGAATTCATTATTTAGCCAAGCTACTGTTCATGAGTGAGCAGAAATGACAGCTACTCTCAGACATGCGAGGCCTTTTACTACTTTTGTGACCTGTATACACCTTTGTTCTTTATTTTGATGTAGTTGACTGGAATAACTTTTCAAATAAAATTTTTAATGATAAATGCAGAAATAATGATAATCATTTAAAAAATAAATAAGAGGGCTATTATTCTAAATTATACATATTCAATATCAATAGTGGGTTGTGATTTTATTTTTATTCTGGATTTTTGATATCTTCCACATATTCCCCAATGCATGAAAGTGCATACATGTGTCTCTGTATGTGTACAAATACACATATATAGTATATACTTGAATACTTGTGCAAAATTTCTTAAAAAGGTATAAAAAATAAATTTCTAGCAATTGTCCAGAAAATGAAAAAGACTACTCTAAAGCAGTGTTCTCCCTTCACATCAGAAACATCAAGCAGAAGCTAGTTAACCTAACATCTTTTGGTAATGTTCTAGAATAATTTCCAGAACTAAGTAGATTAGATGATCTCTAAACTTTTTTTTTTTTTAAGGTGAGGCAACCCTTGGTTGACCTCACAAATTGCAAAGACCTTGTCAGCTTACAATCCCTATTCTTTTTTATTTTTTTTATCCCTACAGCACCTGGTCTTCCTAGGTGGTCTCCCATCCAAGTACTAACCAGGCTCGACCCTGCTTAGCTTCAGAGATCAGACGGGATGGAGCTTGTTCAGCGTGGCATGGCCATAGACCAAACTCTTTCTAGTAATAAATATCATCAACCTAAAACTGTACCATAATTTTACACCACCAAAAAACCCCCAAATTGATTAAAAAATTGACAAAGGATCCGAAAAGATACTTCAAAAAAGATAAGACAAATGGCCAACAAGCATGTGAAAAGATGCTCGGTATCACTAATTATTAGGGAAATCAAAACCACAATGAGATACTGCCTGAACAACCATTAGGATGGCTACTATTAACAAAGAGAAAAACAAGTGTTGGCAAGAATGTGGAGAAAATGGAACCCTGTCCTGTGCACTGTTGAGAATGTAAAATAGATGGTATGCTGGTTTCTTAAAAAGTTGAAAATAGGATTACCACACAATCCAACACATGAAAAACAAAACAAAGTTCTTCCTCTCATAGACCTCACATTCTAGTGGTTGGTAGAAGTGACAAATAAGTACCCAAACTTAAAAAATTTCAAATAGTGATAAGTACAAGAAAGGAAAAATAAAAAACAAAAAACAAAATAATAATGTAATACATTGGGAGAGAAAAGGGCAAAGAAAGAGTAGGGGGAACCAAATGAAAGAGGCAAAGGACTCTGAAGAGGTGACACATGAACATAAACCTGAATGAAAAAAGGAACTCAGATAAGTGAAGATCAGGAACAGAGCATTCCAGCCACTCTGTTAGCCATTAGCAAAGCAAAAACTCTGTTATGAGAACAGGCTTCACCTGCGTGAAGAGTAAAACGGATGTTTGTGAGATGGTACAAGTAGAGATTAAATGGAGACTCATGACTAGTGATCTTGGGTTACATATAGAGTTTAAAATAAGATCCCAAAGTGTAATGGGAAAAAATGAAAAGTTTTTATCATGAGACCTGAGTTTTTCTTACCCGTGTTGTTCAAGAACGAACTGTATAGTTTTATTTAATAAAACACCAAAGGTCTTCCATTTAAAAAAGCTGAACTCATGTTTATCTCTATTCCCTCCAAAAAAGCCACTAAATTAATAATTTATAAAGGCAGAAACCCACAAAGACGGATAAGAAGGAACCACAGTACATATGTCGAGAAACTTTTGAAAGATGGGAAGAACTGAAACAAGGAATAATGACCAAAAGTAATGTAATTCGTCCTGAGAAACTTTGGATAAGCTCACAACTTTGAGGTACCAGGCTCCCTGAAATGTAATGGTGAATCTTAAGGTTGACAATAAGGATCAGATGAAAAATCTTTATAACAGTCTGTGAAAACGCTTGTCCCATAGAGCCAAAAAATTGGGGATAAGAAACCAAGGCCAAGATCTGCAATTGGAGATCCGAACACAAAATAAGAAGTAGCTCACTGATTTGAAAAAAGATCTCCTGTTATCTACCCAGCAGATCTAACTTCTCTGGAGAAAATGGATGGCCCAGTAGAGAAAACCTATAGATAATGATATTTGGGAATTATCAAAGACAATAATCTAGTACAATCTTACTGTAAGTCAGATTGGTAACATGTACCAAGTCTTTAACATGAATCAGCAATTTCATCTTTAGGAATTTATCACAAGAGATAACGATAATATATGAGTAAAGAGTTAACTATAGAGATGTTCACTGTGGTACTGTTTATAATGTTAAAGCAATAGAAACACAAGTCATTAAAGAACACACAGCAGTTAAATTATGACACAATCATACGTTAAGAAGGAAAAGTGACATATGATGCTTGTAATATATCACATGAAAAGGACAGTATGCAAAATACATGGAGCCAATACACAGTACCTAAGCCTTTTGCTTATGTAGTTTTCCTATGATGAAAATAAATTTACTTGTATAATCAACAAAAATAAGTAAAAGATTACACAATTCTTCAAAAATGAATAAATTAACCATTAAAAATTTTTGGCTTAACAATATTCAGATCTCAAAAAAGAACCATTAAGAAGCTAGTTACATCTGTTTCTCTGAAAAATCCATACAGATCCATCATATCAAATTATTTCTAAATTTAATCAATATGATTTCAATGAAAAAACAGAGTAAAATGTAAAGAAATAACTAAATCACAGATGACTGATTATGGAATCAGTTCCCCATATTCTTACAACTACACCTTGAATAATATTTGTAAAATAATAAATCGATAAACATTAAAAAGCTACATGCAGATAATAATACCTTCAGCAATAGATTTTGGATTTGCATTTTCAGTTTTATATATATATATAAAATCATTTTTATTTCCTATATTAAAAGAGCATGACATCATAAATTTCTAATCATTAAATTTCTCACGCAAAGCATTTAAAAAAATGGAACAAACATTTTGAAAAACACAAGTTTTATAGAAGTAAGCAATCTTGAAAAACCTGGAAAATACTATCTAGCAGATAGAGGGACAGACAGCAAAAGCAAACGATATGTCCAAAAACAGGGAAGAGGCCAAGTAAATTAAGTGTCTACTTAGTTGTCAACTGTAATTGAAAAATAATTTAATAAAAACGATCTATTTGGCAAAATGCTGACATTTAATATTAAGTATGAAGAAAAATATGTATAAAATAAGTGGAATGTAAAAACTCATGCAATCATGATTAGTTAAAATCATGGATGCAAACAATACTGAAAAGTAATATAAACAAAAATCTACTATGTAATTTGAGGTAAGTCAAATGGTCCAGTAGAAAAGGGACTACATTCCTGTGTATATGTAGGAATTATGTGAGAGAAATGGCATTTCACAACATAGCAAAAGACTGAGTTATTAATTAATCATTAATCGATAAATGGTGAGAGGTCATTTACTACCACTTTCAAACAGTTAGATCCCAACATTATACATACCATGAACAAAAAAATCCTACTGGATAACATTAGGAAAAAAAAAAACTATAAAAAATTAGCACAGTATTTTTATAGTTATGAATTTAGAAGGTTAATTATATCCAGAAAGCTCAGAATCTATAACGGCAAAGACAAATATTAACACACAAACTTAGAACCAAACAGAAAAGTAATGAAAAGATACAGGATATTTAAAGAAATAAAACAGCTAATATGTTTTAAGAGATGATCAAACTGAGTGAACAAAATAATAATTTTTAACCTATTAGATAAGTAAAAATTTAAAAGATCATTGACATTCACTGTGGGCAAGATTGTACAGGAAAAGATACACTCATACTGCAAGGAATTTAAAAATGCAGAATCTTATATTGCCTTTGAATTAGCTATTCTATTCTACTTCTGGAAATCAATCCTGCAGAGATTCTTGCACAACTATACAGACCTGATATCATCAGGTATTCTCTATAGTACTTCATATAATGCACAAACTAGTAAAAGCAACTCAATGGATAGAATCTGATACCATGAGAAGAGGGACAGACTTAAATACACTAAACAAACAATATTCATACAATGAATACTAGGCCCTCATTTTTTAAAATGAGGTAAATCTGAATATATTAATGCAAGACCGCAAAAGATGAACACTCTCCTCTCATCCTGAATTTTAGAACTTGGAACTATGGCTGATTTCTCCTTTAAGGGTCATCAAATTGGGATTTCCAGAAAACCAATTTTCTATGGAAACCTAGCAATTCAAAATAGATCAAAGTACTATGAGATAGGTATTTTATAAAAGCATGTTTCCTTATATCTACTACATCATGAAAAAAAAGTATTCAAAATTGAGCAAAGATATGGAAGAATTTCTGATCTCTATATTGCCTCTTCTCCAAAAACATCAAAATCAAAATGTCATTTTTAAGTTCTCTATCCATGAATACCTTCTAAAATAATCTAGGTGAATAATAATTTATGCAATAATTTCAGCTTCTGAATGGTGAAATATAAGATTCCCATAGTGATCTATGAAACAGAGTTTCTAAATATAAATTAGATTTATCCATAGTCTATTTTAAATTATCTACTTAATAACCAGGTAAAATTAGCCACAAGTTTCAAAAAAATTTCCAAAAGTTTAAAAAACACTTCATGTTTCCATTCATAACAAATGCTAAAATAGTAGCCTCCTTAAGAAATATGAAATAGCCAATTCCTGAACTGATACTTTAAATTTATGTCTCATTAAAAAAATAAACAGAAAACAATGACACATTATTACCTGGTCAATCACAGTTGATGTTCAAAAGTGTGATCCTTAAAACTACTTGATGTATCACAGCTGATATGGTAAGTATAAATCTTGACCTCTTAAGTCTCAACTTTAAAGTGATGCCACTTAGTACAAATAATGTCTACATATATCAAATCATTTTCTTATTTTCTGACAAAGGCATGACTTAGTCATAATTGATAACCTACAAAGAGTTCTATGGAATAACTTCCTAGTTTATTGAAAACCTAAATATTTATTTGTAAAAAATGCTGAACATAATTTAGGTGATTTCTTTATGATAAAATCCAGACAGGCTGGGGGAAAAAAGGTCCTAGAAGACTTTATTTCAAGGCAGTGATTACCTCTGAGGAAGGAGGAAGCAGAAACAGTTGAAGAGATCAAGTTTTGCTGTAATCTTAAATTTAAGTAAAAATGAAAAGTATGTCTTTTTGGAAACAAATTCCCTGGATTCTAAACAATTCACTATCTCACTGTGACCTTGGGCAAGATATTTAATCTCTGTGCCTCAGTTTCCTTACCTTTAAAATGGGGATAATTCTTAAATGAGTGATGTGCTTAGAATAGTACCTGACACATGGTAAATGTTATTGTTGTTATCATCAGCCTTACCACCTATAACTATCAACTATGAAATCTAGTTGGAAGGTATTGGGAGGAAGGGGTGGGAGGTGGTATCTGATTTATTTTCTACACTTACATTTCAAACATAAATTCTATTTTTGTAACCAGCGAGAAAGCAGTATAGAGTAGAATAACAAAGTTGCAGTCTTCAAATTTCAAAAACATGAGACAATACAGGCTTTGGAGTTTGATATTTATTTTTAGCAGGAAGAATATGCTAATGATGATGACACCGTTAGAAGATACGCCCATGTCCAATACCTGCAACAGAAGCTAAACAGAAGTTAAAGAAACCATACCAAAGACTAAAGACAAAAATTGTATGACATTACTTACCCTTAATTCTGCTAATAATAAAACAAGTAACAACATGTTTAAGAAAAGTTCCAACTACAAAATCAAAAACTGTCAAGTTAACTATTAAAAGCATCTTTTAAAAAAATTCTATCTTTTCCTTTCTAAATAGAATTGGGCAACCTCTCTAAAAGTCGAGCATGGTGGCAACAACTACGCTCTGAAGATGTATATGTGAGCAGAGGAGGAACAAACTGAAAACAAGAAATGCTAAATTCAGAGCTAAGAATTCGTGGTGGGAGAGCTCTGCTGCTAGTACTTAATCAAGTAGCTGCTCTCACGGGCAGAAATAGCGACCACCTCTGGCACAGAGATTGCTGAAATAAGAACTAAACATTAATAAATAAAAGCAACTTAATTGAGGCAATGTCATAACTTACCTATAAATTTCAGAGAACTGTCTCTAAATAAAGAGATCCAGACACATTAGAAATTCTCCTACATAAGAAATTGCTATATAGTAAACAATTTAAACAAGAACTAATCAAATGAAAGATTCTTTTAAAATAAAACCACTTCTGACAATGGCTACACTGATCAGAGGAAATATGAGTTTCTTTCTTTTATTTTTACCTCTGCACCTCCAGACTTTTCATCGACAGTATCAATCACCACTCAATTTAAAGAAGCCATTTCTTTTTACCTAAGGGTTTGTATGAGTTGGGAGTGGGGTGAGAATATGTTAAGCAACAGACTCAAGGGTGAAAAAAAAGAAGTAACGTGAAGACTACATTCCTGAGCAAAACTGATGAACTGCTGAGAAACAGAGAGACTGGAACTAACAGACCCAACACAAATTCTATGCCCCAAAGTCTTAATTTCTTAACTGGAAAGACTGCATGTACTCAGAACAGGAATTAATTAAATCCAACCATAATTTACTGTACTTAACACCAGACTTTATACCAACTGCTATTTCACCATTAATTTTCTTCTTGAAAAATAAAGATTCAAGCTCATAATATAAATAGGTGTTACTGGAATAACTTTTAAATGCAACTAATTCGGCTAATTTCAAATTTCTAAATTTACTTAGGTAGGCTGATTTGATTCAAGTAGAAAGAAACTCATTAACAGAAGGAGTAAATTACTTGTGGGCCACTGTCTAAAAAGGTCTATGTCAAAAAAAAAAAAAAAAAGCAAAATGTGCAGAAACATTCAGATAGTTTAAAATTCCTACCAAAAAAAATAAAGTCAGTAAGCACTAAAGAAGTTAAAGGTTACGCACTTCCAATTTATGCTCTTTCTCTGCAAGGGCTTCCTTTTGACAACGAAGAAAATCTGCTAACATTCGAGTGAGTTGCTTCCTATCATCTATTTCAGCCGCCAATCTGCCGTTGTAATCTGCCAGCAACATACAAGCATCTTCTACCATTTTAGAGAGCCTTTCTCCAGATTCTTTATCTAAGAAAAGCACAAAACAAAATTATTACACAACAAAAACAATGCCATATGCTGTTCCCTCACTAAAAAAGTTCAGATCATGTTTTCTCTTCTTACCTGTTATTTTATCTAGTAGGGATACTTCTTGGACTTCTACAGGCAAAGAAGCTATCCTCTGATGAACTGCTGCATCACCTGAAGCAGCATTTTCTAGATCTTGTAATGCTCTAACGAGATCTAGAGTCTAAAAAGTTACATAACTTTAGAACCAAAAATAAATGAAGCTTAAACAAATACAAGCCTTTAAGTTTACTTCATATTTCTTTACCCTTATGAGATTTTTACTAGTTCCAAGTTTCAAATATAAACTTCTTTCTAAGACACTCCATTTCTTTTGCACATTAAGGAAAAGAAGCTATACTATATTAGTTACTGGAAATATATAAATTGGAAACATAAATGGGACATGGCCCTTGGCCATGAGGAATTCATATTCTAGTGATGGAGACAGAGTGATAGCATAAAAATAATTATCTGACTATTAAACTGATGTGATTGATTTACATGCCGAATACACATAACAGTAAAAGGGAAGGCAGGCTATAACTTCAACCTGGAGAATACAAGTTTTATGTAGGATATATTCATTATATCATCATTATTCATGAGGATTTTTAAATATGAAACTGAATATTGGGTGTGGAGGATACATATTATCGTCTACCACAACATAAAAGAGTCTCCCAGATTCCATTTCTAAATGATATAATTCAAGTAAAAGAAAAACGTAGTTCTGAAATATGTTTTAATATGGTGTTTTTTGACTATTCTATGGTTTGTTAATAAAATCATTAAAATATTACAAAGTTCCATATATCTGATGACTAATATTTACATTAATGCTTAATTAACTGCTACAGAAATTATTTCAGAATATTTTAATTGCATTGTTTCATATACCAGCTATAAGGAGAGAAGGGCAAGTCTTTGCTGGTGACTCACAATTTATAATGTCTATAAACTCAGTCCAAAGAAAAATGAGTAAATTTTTATTAGTCTCCAACCCCACCCCACCTTCATTTTCCCCCCTTTTTTCCTTAACCTCTAAAACTAGATCCTGGAACACTAGGAAATTACACGCATACTTGAAAAACAGGAAATTATTAATTCTGTGTATATATTAAGATGACACTAATAGCCAGTAATTAATTTTTCTTTATGCTATTCCCTTACAAAAAAATGCTATCACTGGTGGGCTTTGGCCTTCCTGTCAGATTCTTTCTGCCTCCCTAGTGCTAATACTGATATCAATCCACAGTTCTAAGCAGTAATTTGTACATTTCTTTCAAGCTCCTTTCATGGGGAAAAGAGCTCGACCCAACCTCTGTTTTCATGCAGTGAGTTCAGGTCCAATCCTACAACTTACATGGAGCACTATGACTTCTTGTTAGTTACTCTCTAGGATACTAATTTCTGGCAACCATGTCTGCTTCTAGATAAAAGTTCAGTAGGAACCAGGCTCTAGCTCATATATTAAGTTTCTGTACCATTTCTAGCCCACCATGATATTTACCTTTTAAGAGTATGGCTATGTCTTCATTTTCTCCTTTAAAATTTTATCTGTCCCTCCTATATGTTTGAAACATAGAAGGAGGAAGCTTTAAGACTCAATGCCCACATAATTAAAAGTTAAAAATGTCTTTAAGGAATAATCTAATGGTTAAGGAATGCTATACTACACCAATCTGGGAGGACATGGAATACTAAATTAGTGACTTTAATCCACCTTATTTTTACCATGGAACTACATGGTTCTATTACAGTTACATACAACTACATAAATATGTATTTGTTACTCTAACACTTGTTTTTAAATGTTTAAAAGCGAAAATACTTAAAGGGGCAGTGTTTATTTCTAGGAATGGAATTTTTAGTGTACTTAAATCATACAACAAATAAATGTTTTATTTATTTAAAAGGAAACTGTCAGGGGTCAAATATATGGTGATGGAAGGAGATTTGACTTTGGGCGGTGAACACACAGTTCAATATACATATGACATATACAGGATTGTACACTTGAAACATATAATTTTATTAACCAATGTCACCCCAATAAATTTACTTTAAAAAAATAGAAAGAAACTGTTTAAATGGTAGATATCTTACCAGATCTAATCATATTAAGCATCACAAATCCTCTATCTATGTGAAACATGACTGCCTAATATAAAATACATAACATGTTTCATTAAACACAAGCAATCTGTTAATCAGAAAATATAATAATCATGTAGCTTCTTTCTTATACAGAGAACAATAATACAAATCAATTTACAACAGTAAAACAGTGAAACTAATAAAGCTTGGTGGCCATATGAAGTAATAATAATAATGTAACTCCCTTAACAGAAAAAAACTTCTACCTGTGGTGGTTCACTTGGAGATCCCAGAGAGGAACAATTTTCATTTTCATCCACCTTTATCTGTTCATAAGTTCGCTTCCTAGGTTTCTTATCGCCATCTGAATTGAAAGAACATTTAAGTTTTAATGAAAAAAATACATTTTAATGAAGAGATCATGATAAAAGTCTATATACTTACACAGAGCTTGCTTAAGTTGTTCTAATACATCATTTTCATAAACGGACCTTTCTTCCCAAATAGATAACACTCTTCCAAGGTGCTTCTTACAACTTTCATCAGTTTCACTAAAGAAAACGTAAAAATATTTTATTTTTATAAGTAAAAATATTCTATTTTTATAAGTAAAAATATATTGTGCTATTGAAAAGGCAATGGTGATTTTAAATACAATCAGACATTCATGCCCTGGAAAAAACTGTCCAAATGTTTACTAAGCACCATTATGTGATAGGCAGTTTAGGGGTGCAGTGATTAAGACAGACATATTCCCTGCTTCCCTTAAAGAGCTTACAGATATATTACAGACATATTATTAAACAAAAAATTATTTAAAAAATACAAAGGTGTTGGTACCAGTTTCTAGGAGTTTACAAAGAAGCTACCCCAAACATAATATGGGATGAACATTAGGTTAAGGAATATTTCTCATAGGTGATTTTTAAAGTTATTTAACAAATATCGATCAATGCACCATCTTTGACATGGGAGATACAAATGGGAGCTTTATGGCAGCTATTATTTATAAGTACCACAAAAGAGAACGAGGTGTTAAAAACAGGCATAACAGAGAGGCCTGGCCCAGCTTCAAAAGATCAGAAAGGGGGTCTGAGGAATTGATATTTAATCTGAGATCTGAAGACTGGATACACAAGGAAGTGGGAAACAGACTAATCCTAGCCATTTCCCACCACCTTCGTCAATATCACTATAGACTGAGCCACTATTATCTCTTGCCTGGATTTTTTAACACTCTTCTCATTGGTCTCCTAGACTTTACTCTTTCACTATTTCTCTATCTTTGTAAACCAAATCATACTGCCCTCAATCTTTGAAGAGCTGCCACTCATACCATGAATAAACCCAATATCCCTATCCTGGGCCATAAAATGGACCCGTTCTACTTCCTGGCTCTCTCTCAGTCCACATTCCCTAAATTATTTCTCCCATACAAATCTCCTTGCTGATTTTCAAACATGCCTAGCATAGAGCTGTCTCACATGGCTCATTTTTTTTCATTTCCTTTAATCTCTGTTCAAATGCCACCACCTCAAAATAGTAATTTCTTATCTTATGATATAACTAAGCACCATCACACTCTCTAGTTCTTTCTCAGCTTTATGTTTCTTCATAGTCATTATCTTTTGACATTATAATATATATTCACTTCGTTATCTAGTTATTATCTGTGTTATCCACTGAAATGCAAGCTCCACTAGAACAGATCTTTGTTTTGTTCATTACTGTAGCCTCAGGGCCTAGCACATAGTAGGCAGTCGATAGTATTTTACTGAATTTTTGGGAGAGGTGACATATATAAAAGCCATAAGCCAGAAAGAAAAGAGGTTCAGTTAGCTTAAACTGTAGACTACAGAGTATGTTGTGCATGGAAGAAATGTGAGACAGAACTCTGAAGAGGTAGACAGGGCCATGAAGAAATACCTTAACTCTTGCTCAGGACATTAGACCTGATGTCTGGGACAAATGAGAACCATTCAAAGGCATGGGAGGGTTATGACCAGCTCTGCAACTCTGAGTACAGTTTCCTAAAAGGATTAAACAACACTGGAGGAGACTACAATTATGCAGAAATGACATTAAGGTAACTGGAATGGAAAGAAATCTAAAAAACTGAGGGAACTATATATAGTATATGGGCTAAAGGGAGTGAAAGAAAGGAGAGTGTGATATATTGTAAATCACAATATCGCAGAAGGTTAAAGATGACACCTAACTTCTCAACTGAGTTACTGAATAGATGGAGGTGCCATTCACTGAGAGAATGAAACCTTGAGGAAAAGCAAGTTTGACAGGGAGCAAAGACATAATGAGTTCAATATCAGACAAAGTAAGTTTAAGATGTTTGGAGGAATATAACTAGAAATTCAATAGGCAATTGGACAGAGAAGTCTAAAAGAAAAGACATCTCAATTGTACTGTATGGCTGTGAGTTATTAGGATATGTATGATAAATACAGAGGGCAAGAATATTACCCCTGTTTCCCAAAGAGAGCCTAAGACTGAACTCTATGACATATATCAGCATCTGAAAAGATGGTAAAAAGCAGTATCTAAATTGAGGAACAAATAATATTTATTTAAGAAGGTAACATACAGCAAAATTTCATACTAATTTTCAAAAAATGCATCCACTATGACTAAAACAACAGGGCATACGGCTAATACATTTTCATCTTTAAAATGTTCAATACAAATCATCATTCACCATTGAATTCTATAACTTAGACTGATTTAATAGTCTATCCCAGGAGTGTTCATCCAGTAACCTACAAAATATTTGCATATATTTAGAAATAAACAGTTAAAAAGGACATAACCTGAAGTATAGACTCCTACCCTCGGAATTTTTCTGCAGCAAAATTTGTCAACAGGTTTATGATTCTTTTAAATAAATATTCTGTATTTCCAAAACATTTAAAAATGTTATGACATATACATACACACTAGAAAACTTTAAAATCATTATAAACAATTTGATGAAACAGGGTAATAAGTTTATCCAGAAATATCAGCTGTAAGACTGATAACTTGATAAGCAAGCAAAATTTCAATTTAACACCTTCATTCATTCTTAATAAAGTTTGGTCCAATTTGGCAGTTGTATTTGGTCTCTTCTAAGAAAGCTGTACAAGCACTCCAAATGCCCAACTCAGCAACAGCTCAAAAAAAATTTCCTCCACACAAAATATTCAACACACTTACAACAAATGCCATTTATAGGTAAGTCTTTTCAAATGAAAACTTCAAAGAAGTACATTCCCTTGTTTTTATTTTATGGCTTAAGGCAAATTTTAGCAAAAGGGCATATGCATTTAAAACAGATTAGCTAGTACCCAAAACAATTATCATACCTTGACACATGCTTAAATGCCTCCACTATAACTGGTGCAAAATCTTTTGTAAACTCTGGCCCCTTCCTTTTGCTGTTCTGAATGACATCGTTGGCTAGGTAGAGAAAAGTAAGCTTCCTGTTTGGTTTGGCTGAAAAATAAAATAAAAAATTTAAATTTACTTAAAATATCCTCACTTAACTTGGACAAACTTTCTTAATACCTAAATTAAGCAGTCTGAGAACTATAAAACCTAACCTTTATTTATTATGTTCAATTCTAGCTTTTCATTCTATAACCAAAGCTATCAATAGTCACTATTCTTTTATTCACTGGGATAACTACTCTATAGTTTCTGGAGATTAATCATGTGAGGAAAAAAGAGAACTCAAGAGGCAAAAAGAGAACTCAAGGTAGTCAATGATGTAGCTTTCCGTTTCCTTGCAGTTTTACTAAGTTGCCCAAACTACTTTTTCTTGATTGCTATCTTTATCGCTATTCCCAAATAGTTTTACATACTGAAATCCACATATCTGTGTAAAAATGCATCTCTGTGACTCCATCCTGTATGAAATTTTATTAAAACTAGTAAGCACTATATGAGATACAGCCATTTATAAATAAGATGGTGATTGGTCATGTTATTAAGATGGCATCCTAAACCTTAAATTGCATTTAATGTCCATGTTGATTTAAATACCAATTTTTAAGTTACTGTGAAACAAAAAGGGTATAACATGTAAAACAGGTTGAAAGAGACATCAATCAATTACATATTTTTTGTTTATGAAATAAATATTTGCCAAGCTAATATGAGTAAATGTTAAGGAGACCAGATGGGCAAAGTTTAGATTTTTTTTCCCCTTTGGTTTACAATGACCTTTAAATAACTGAATTCATCTTGACAAAAACATGTCCCTACTCACTATATTCTGTGGGCATAAGTCATCTAGCTAGAAGAGCAGATAAGATTTCAACAGTTGTGGTTACTATATTAAGTGGCATAGTAGTATTAAATGTAACTCAAACAAGATCCATATACATAAAGTTAGTTAAACAGAATCTTTTATACTATTTTCATAATATAATTTTACTAGAATTAAACTTAAATCACTGTCAAACAATTATATTCAGAAACATCATACTTTGTGGGATCCACATTACAATGTAGAAGATTTACAGTCAGAACTGATAACCCAGTGCACTATTCGTGTGGGGTAGCTTATTGGATTGAAGGGAAAAATTTGGGCAGGCTGCAATTGGACCTTTAGATTTGAGTATTAGATTTAAAATTTAAGCATTCGACATATTAAAAAACACTTCTGAGTTTACATCTTCCTTGAGGGAAAACTACCAACCCAACCTTCTCACAAGAAACTGTAAAATACTGAGTCACAACTGATCAGATTTTACAAACCTGTGCTGTCCTTTGTATAAACTGGTATGCCTGTCTAAATCTGCCACCCACAACTTTTCATGCTTTTGAAAGTCGCAGGCTCAGAATAAAGATGAGGAAGAAACTGTATGTAGTAAGAGACCACCTTCTGATTCGTCCACCTCTTGCCTGGTTAAATAAACCACAAATTACAACTGGTTAAGGTACCAAAACCCTTTCCCATGAAGATGGTAATAACTGTACTTTTCCAAGATTCAACCCTTTTTATTACATACCCTGCCCAAAGCAAATCCCACCCCCCAAAAAGGCAGATATTATTTAATCCAAATATTTGCTTTCTCATCATTAAACTGGGTTTAAAAACTCAAATTTAAAAATTTTATCATTATTGCCTAATTGGGAGACTCCCTGTAGTACTTTTAGGTGCCTACACCAATGGGCTACTTTTTCTAAATTATTGAACTTTTACTGTGTTATACACACTATTCTAAGTACTTTACATACATTACCTAATTTAATCCAAATAATGTAAGGTGCCATTATTATCTGCATTTGGCAGCTGAAAAACAGACATCAAAAAGATTGTGCCCACAGTGACATAGCCAGGAAGGTATCAGCCAGGATTTGGATTCCAAACATCCAATTCCAAAGCAGTCCCTCTTAACAATTAGACTATGCCTCCTGTCATGAATAAAGAGAATGTTACCTTTTAAGATTAAGTAGCAACTCAATCAAAATATTTCAGAAAGTTAGCAGCATTATTCACAAGAGCTAAAAGGTAGAAGCAACCAACCCAAGTGTCCTTCAACTGATGAATGGATAAATGAAATGTGGTCTTTACACAAACGGAATATTATTCAGTCTTAAAAAGAAAGGACATTCCGAAACTTGCTACAATGGATAAATCTAGAAGAAATTATGCTAAGTGAATTAAGTCAGTCATAAAAAGACAAATACTGTATGATTCCACTGACATGAGGTAGATCAATCGTATTCATAGAGACGAAGCAGAATGGTGGCTGACAGGGGCTGGGGAAAGGGAGATATGGAGAGTTATTGTTTAATGGGCATAGAGTTCTAACTCTGTAAGATGAAAAGAATTCTAAATATGCCTGGTGATGATGACTGCACAACAGTGTGAATGTACTTCTGAACACTAAGCTGGTTAAAATACTAAATTTTGTTAGGTGTACTTTACCACGAAAATTTTAAAATATGTATTTTACAATGTTTTTTAAATTCATGGGCTACTAATTTCTTAAAAATAACTCGAAATAGTTTCTACAATGTACGTTAAAGTAAAAATTTACAAGATTTCAAAATACATTTCCCAATATATTCTGAAGGACAACTCTGTACCAGGAGCATAGACTTGGTATGGGGTCCAAATACCAAAACATTATTTTCATTTTTTTTCTTTGTGGAACCCAAGGTAAAATATGAAAAATACCTAGAAACTGTAATGTGTAACTTTCAAATTTCAGGGGTAAAAAACTTACTTCCATTTAAAACTGTGTGTACACTGAGACTAGCCAAGATGGCCTAGAAGCTAGATGCCGCGCATGCCTCCAATCGTGACCACACCAAAATTACAACAAAACTATAAAGCAACCCTAACTGAGAGTTGCCCGAGGTCTGGCTGAACATAAGTCCTACAACTGGGGTACACACATAAGAGGCAGGTAGGAGGGGCAGAGACATCAAAGAGCCAGTACCATGACAGTGTGCAGCAGTCCAGAATCAAGTGTTACCTTGGCTGTAGACCCTCTCCCACCTGAAGAGCGAGGGGTTCTGGCCCCACACTGGGCTCCGCATCCGAAGGTTCAAGTGCTGGGAAGAGAAGTCCCCCAAACCTCTGGTTGTGAAAACCAGTGGAGGTTGTGGCCAAGCGAGATGGAGGGCTGCGGCAGTCGCAGACGGTCCTCATAACCCATTTCCTGTTCGCCTCGAGAATACTCACCAGCAGCGTCTACCCAGAGATAACTCACAGATTACAGTCCTAACCTTACCCCCAAAGTTTGCCACAAAAGATCTCCCTTTTATTATTATTTTCGCATCACTCTAGTATATCAATAGTCTTTAGAAACGAACAATATTGTTCTATTTACAGTATTGTTTTTAATAGTGGTATTTCCATTTACAAAATATAGTAATTATTGATGCCTGAAAATGTCCAAGGAAGACAAAACCGAATGGCAGACTGGACAGGCACCAGAGCCCTGCTAAAGTGAATCCTGCTTTATAGCCCCTCATCGACCAATCCTCACAACCAATTGGCCCTAAGGTCAATCCCTCTCATGGAAGAGTAAACAGCAACCAAGGCTCCACAACATCAGGAAGGCACACACATAACTCATACGCATCTTGAGCACCTTGTTCAGGTGACAAGGGAAGATTACCAGTAGGCCCCACAGAATACCTACTACATAAAGACACTCTACTAAAACCAGGTGACTTAGGAGCCCTACCTAATAAATAGAAATGAACACAGGGAGATAGCCAAAATGGCAAGACAAAAAAACATGTTCCACATGAAAAAACAGAACAAAGCTGCAGAAAATAACTAAACAGAAATCTATTATATGCAGATTTCAAAACACTGGTTATAAGGATGCTTAAGGAACTTAGGGGAAGAGTAGATGAACTCCATGAGAACTTTAATAGATATAAAACGTAAAAACTGAGATTGGAAACATAAAAAGAACCAGTCGTTAAATGAAAAATACAAGAACTAAAATGAAGAATACATTAGAGGAAATCAACAGTAGATTAGATGAAGCAGAGGATCGAATCAGTGATTTAGAAGATAAGGTAGCAGAAAGCACCCACTAACAACAGCAACAAGAAAAAGAATCCAGAAAAAAATGAAGACAGTGTAAGGGGCCTCTGGGACAACATCAAGCACAACAACAATTGCATCACAGCGGTGCCAGATGGAGGCGGGGGGGGGGGGGAGAGAGAGAAAGAAAGAGAGAGAGAGAGAGAGAGAGAGCGCGCGCGCGTGCGCGCGCGCGCAAAGAACTGAAAATCTATTTCAAGAAATGACTGAAAACTTCCCTGGTAAAGAAAATCCAGTGAAGAAAAAAGACATACAAGCCCAGAAAGCGCAGTGTCCAAACAAGGTGAACCCCAAAAGGCCCATACCAAGACATATCCAAATTAAAATGCCAAAGGTTAAATATAAAGAGAGCATCTTAAAAGCAGCAAAAGAAAAACAATTAGTTACCTATAAGGGAGCTCTCATTAGACTGTCAGCTGATTTTTCAACAGAAACTTTGCAGGCCAGAAGGGCTTGGCACAAAATATTCAAAGTGAAGAAAAGCCAGGACCTACAACCAAGATTACTCTACCCAGCAGAGCTATCATTTAGAACTGAAGGACAGATAAAGCTTCCCAGACATGAAAAAGCTAAAGGAGTTCATCACCACCAAGCAAGTATTACAGGAAATGATGGAGGAACTTCCTTAAGAGAAAAAAAAAAAATGAATCAAAAATATGATAAAGAATGGCAAAAACAATATATCTATTGACAAGTACTTCAAATAAAAAAATAATTAAATGCTCCAATCAAAAGATGGGGTGGCTGAATGGATAACAAGACACTCACATGCTGCCTACAAGAGATTCACTTCAGATTGAGACACACATAGACTAAAAGTAAAGGGATGGGAAAAGGTATTTCATGATGGACCTAGTTAGTATTGTGCTGAGTGGACTAAGTCAGTTAGAGAAAGACAAATACCATATGATTTTACATACACGTGGAAGCTAAAGAATAAAATAAATAACAACAACAAAAAACCAGAAACAAACTCACAGACACAGAGAACACTTCGAGGGTTACCAGATGGAAGGGGGGTTGAGGGGAGTAGGTGAAAAAAGAGAAAGGGATTAAGAAATAGAAATGGTAGTTACAAAACAGTCATGGAGATACAAAGGACACAATGAATATAGTCAATAATATTACAATAACTATGTACGGGATGATATGGGTACTAGATTTATTAAGGTGATCACTTCATGAGATATACAGAGGTCTAATCACTATGCTGTACCACCTGAAACTAATATAATATTGAATGCCAACTATAATCGAAAAATAAAAATTATTATTAAAGAAAGAAAAAAAGAAATTTTGGATCAGACTTGTAATGCAATGCTGTGCAGTTACTATTTGGATTAAGAAAGGTGTACATCATCCACAATATATTGTATGAAAAAGAGCCACATAACTGCATGTACTTTGTGTTTGGTTACCTCTAAGGTGTGAGACAAGGATTAAAGCAAAACCAAAAACAAAACTGTACTTTTACATAGAGCAAATATTAATTCAACTAATCACAACAAGCAATTCCGTAAGAAAATTATGAAAATGATTTTCAAAATAACAGAGCCATAAATTGTTATTAAAACATACAAAGCTATCAGAAAAGGCAAACAAGCTATTTTATAATTCCTTAAAAAAAGAATTCTGTTGGTAATAGAATAGAAGGCTCAGTAATGGGTCTAAACTAGTTAATTCCTGTTTCTGCTGTTCACAGAGTTCCTTATAAAGACATCTATTTTCCCAATTTTCAAAGCAATTTAACTTGCATTTATTTAATGTTTGCCATGTGCCAGGGATCACGCTGGGAAAAGACCAACAATAATCTTTCCTGTTCAATGAGGAATTTGCAAGCTCCACCGAAATCGGTACAATAGGTCACATCTCTAATAATGTTAGTTGTTTTTTTTTATCCTTCTTTCCACTAAAATATCACGCTAACACCGGAAGCAATCATTAAAAATATTATTATATTCCAGTGTGTCTATCTGTGTTCATACTGCTATATTTGTACCAATTAAGTATAAGCCAAATAAAGACTAGTCAAAATTTATATTGTGACAAGCCATTTTCTTATATCTCACTTCTCCAAACTAACTATTAAGCTCTTATGGGTACTAAGTGTAGCCCCTCCTCCTGGGGTCTTGTATATGAATAGGCACATCAAAACACAAATAATAACTATTAAAAAAATCTGGCTAGACAACATATAAAAACATAGTATTGCCTAAAAAGTGGAACGTATCTGCCTAAAAGGGCAATACAAGTTCAGTCATCACACAAATAAGTGACATAATTCACAAACAAGTCAAATAAAAGGGCAATTACAAGGTTTCAAAAAGAGAAGTCTGAAATATTAGATAAAGAGTATGAAATGAAGTTAACAAGTCAGAGGCTTACAGAAATGTCATCTAGTTTCACTAGTTCATGATCAGTTCATAATCATGTTTTATTTATTCATAATCAGAAAGTGGTAGGATCATTACCTAGTTTCTTATACTGCACAGGCCGCACGCCTACTCATTTTGCTATGATGCAGAATATCATAATCTAACATAATCACCCAGGTTTCCATGCGATTGAAATTTAAAACCACAACTGATGATGATGCTGATAACTACAAAAATTACTAAAATTGTATTGTGTTATCTCGGAAACACAAGAACCCTCTTTCAAGAAGTCCTCTACATGCAGAGAAGCAGCAAAAATTGAACAAGTATATGTACATATATGTGCAGGTACACACACACATCATTAACCACTACTGTAGGTCTTATAGAAGACAAGCAGAAAGTCGTTATCTCAAAACGAAAATCTAGTAAAGATTTATTGACTGTTGGACAGCCTCATTTACTTCCTCGGTAAACTGAATTTCTACAGACTAGAAGACATGTTCCATTGAAGGATAGGTGGTTGTAAGGCAGAATCTACTTTAAACAGTAATATTCTTTGCCACAGAAAGTACATAATCAACAGATGTTTCTTAAATGGACTTTATCTGCCCAAACAGGACAAACAGTTCAGTCAGACATAGCCGGCTGCTGCTTAATAGCTGAGGTGTGTGGAAGCTTGATAGAGCCGGTGTATTCCTGTACCACAGCAAGGATGCCTCATTTTGGGCAGCCCACCCCTTGCTTAAATCCTTCCAAAGGCCCAAACAGGTCTGTTTTCACTCTTTACACCACTCTCCTCATGCCCAATACTCCTCCTAGTCCTCCAACTTTCCCAGCTTCTTTCCATCCTTCAGATCTCAGTTAAATGGGTCCCTCTATTTTGTCCCTGACCACCGAGTACACATAGGTTAGGCAGCCCTGATATGCTCTCAGAGCACCCCATACTTTTCCTATGAAGCACTTATCCCAACTAAACTAAGTTCCAGTTAAAGCTACAACTATCATTCTCACCTACCAATCTATGGAAGGAAGCCCAGCAGGTGATTCAGAATTTGCTCAGTACTTCCTGGGTCAATAAATTCTGGCCCAGACCCGTGCCTTTAATTATTTGTTCCACTAACTTGGCTTCTGGTCTTAACCTTGTCCTGCATAGCCCCAAAAGGGAACACATGTAAAATTGCGCTGCTCTCAGAAACCTCAACTTCAAATTCAGAAAGACAAACTTTCCTACAGATCTAACTACTGTTGCTTATTTTCAATGCATTGAATTCAAATATTTCATTTCTCCCCTCCATTCTGGAGTCTTCAAAAATCAATAACCTGAAAAAATGGACAAGTGCTATGAATGAGAAAGTCGAAGAAACTCAAATGTTAAGCGATTAAAACCAATCATCATTTTCTACCTATTAGATTGATCAAGATGAAAGTCTGATACTAACTAAAATAGGCAAGGATGAGTAACAGTATCACCTTTAGATATCTTCAGACATTGGTAGTTAAAGTAAATTAGGGCAAACTCTTAGAAAAATAACTTGGCAATATCTATAAAAAATGTAAACGCACAAATCCCTTGACCCTGCAGATTTCACTTCTAGAAATTTATTCTATTAACATGTTCCCATAAATGCACAAAGGAATCACTCAGGGGATTCACGATGACATCAAGAAAGATATGACTAAACAAATCATGGTACATCTATACAATCCAATACACGACAACTGTTCAAAATGAGATAAAGATTTATACACTCATATAAAAAGATATCTAAGACATAAGGTTAAGTTGCACACATACATAGACATATACACAGTTAAATAGCTCTCTCTACTTTGGTGAAGATCAAGAAAGCATCTTGGCGGGGTGGGGGGGGGTTGCTGTCAAGAGTTAGCAACAAAAAATTAAGTCATAAAGGGGAAATACATGAGTTGGATATTAAATGATTAACTTGAGCCTACATGCTGAAAAAGGCTTCTGGGTAATACTGACTTGCTGCCCCAACAATTTACTTTGTCCTGCAGGTCCATTTATTTACTCATAGTTTCTCCTGTTTCAATGTTTGGTTAAACAAACAAACTCCACCTAGGCCCAGACAAACGGACATTTTTCTCATTCTAAAGGGCCAAGGCACTTTGCGTTCTTGAAATAATTTAGAAACCTTGATTTTGGTATATATAACAAATGAACTTTTAAAATTTTGATAAAGACAAACTTCATCTTAGACCACGATAAAAGACACAGTCAACGGTAAGAGTTCTGTAAGAATACACATCACAGTTTACTCACATTATGCTTCTACAGTGAGACTGAGACTAAAACATTTACACTTTTAAGAATATTTTCAGTCTACGGCCATGCCACCCTGAACAAGCCCGATCCCATCTGATCTTGGAAGCTAAGCAGGGTCGGGCCTGGTTAGTACTTGGATGGGAGACCACCTAGGAAGACCAGGTGTTGTAGGTGTAAAAAATAAAAAGGATTGTAAACTGACAAGGTCTTTGCAATCTATGAGGTCAACCAAGGGCTGCCTCACCTAAAAACAAACAAAACAAAACAAAAAACAACAAAAAAACCACACACAAGATTTGAAAACTTATGGGAAATAAAAAAAGAATATTTTAAAAATAATACTATTTTCTTATGACCTAGGCACTGCTCTAAAAGTTTATTACCCTACAAGGTAAGTTATCCTTATTTACCAACAAAAACCCAATTATTAAAATGATTACATGCACTCAAAGAAATGCACTGAAATTAATCAGCAATCCCAGGACCCATACTGTGGTCCCTAAATAACACTTTGCCAATAAAAGCAGGAAACATATTTCACTAAATATAAAAGAAAGCATCATGCTGTATACCTTAAACGTATACAGTTATGTACGTCAATTACCTCTCAATAAAATGGGGGATTACACTTTTTTAAAAGCAGAAGATATATAAGATAAGCCTGGAACATCTTGTCATGACAGAAAGCAAGAAAGCTATTTAAAAACTACGATACAAACAACACTCCAAGAGGCTGGCACTGGCTAAAGATAATCAAAAAAGAATGACTACAATGGTCTAAAACACAAACATATAAAAATCCATAAATTCACAAAAATACTTAAAAAAAAAAGTTGCTATAGAACTAATTCAGTTGACAAAGGGGAAAATTTAAGCATTTATCCTGGTTGGCCTATATGGACTGTATTTCAGTCACCAATAGTTGATGAAGAAGAGTTCTTATACAATAAACGCTCAAACTTCAGTGTACTTCTGAATCCCAAGGGCTTGATTACGGGTTCCTACCCACATTTGATAACTTTTAATATAGGTCTGGAGTAGGGCCCAACAATTTGCATTTCCAACAAATTATCAGATAATATTAATGGTGCATTCTGGGGACCATGCTTTGGAGAACCTCTATTATAGAAGGATTCTGGATAATAAACACAGAAAGAATTGGAAATTCACAATTCTACACAATGTTACCATTGGGGAAAACTGGCAAAGGGTAAACAAGATCTCTCTGTATTATTTCTTACAATCAGATGTGAAACTACAATTATCTAAAAGTAAACAGTATTTTTAAAAATTTCACATTAAGACCTCCAGTTTCAAGCACTCCCAGAAGAGGGTAGTTGGAAGAAACTCCACACAATATTTACTCTACATATTTATTTATAGACATTAATAGCGATTTCATTAACTCCAAAAGGATATGAAAGCTAAAGTTTTAAAACTAACAATTACTACAGTAAGTTAGGCAAGATTAAGATTAAACAAAACAAAATTAATGTAAAGCACTCATGGTCTCTATTAATCAGAGTAGTTCTCAAATTTTCTGGTTTCAAAACCTGTACATACTCTTAGAATTATAGAGAACTCCAAAGACCTTTTGTTCACACAGGTTACATCTACCAATACTTATCTATAGAAATTAATTTCTATAGAAATTAAAACAGATGAATTTAAAAAATACATTATTAGTTCACTCAAAAGCAATAGAAAAAAATTATATAAAAATAAAAATAAAAGTGAGAAGAGTCATATTGTTTTACATTTTTATAAATCTCCAGCTCCAAAGAATAAGGCTAGATTCTCATATTTGCTTCTCTTTGAAATATATCATGAAATATTGTTTGGTGGAAGTAATGGAAAAAAGTAGGCCTTGCTCAGATATACAGCTGGTTAGAGAAGAGTTCTAAGAGCCTTTAAAAGTAATTGTGACTATCCTTTGATACTACATAAAAATCCAATAAGTTGTGGTTTTTAAAAGATATTAATTATAACAGGAAATCTGAAAACATCAAACTTTTAAAACTCTTTGTCACAATAAAATTCTTTGTTCAATCATGCTCTTTGAATGGCTTTTCTACTCATGCATAATTCTGCAACATTGGTTCACTAAGTTATATAAACATTCCAATCGTTGAAACATTAAATTAGGTAGTATTAAAAAATCACATTTGTAAATAGCATTATTGATTTCACTGGAAAAGTGTTAAAAAATTTTGGAAAGTTGTCAGACTCCTGTCAGTACTTTACGTATACTTCCTATTTTGTCACACAGATTATTAAAGAGATGTGTACTCACAACCAACATCATATTTAACAGCAAGACTGAAAGCTGTCCCCCTAAGATCAGAAACAAGAGAAGGACCTCCACTTTCACCACTTTTATTTAACATATTATTTGAAGTTGTAGCCATAGCAACTAGGCAAGAAAAAGAAATAAAAAAGGTAAAATGACCTCTGTTCACAGATGACATAATTTTAATAGAAAACCCTACAGATTCTTGAAAATGTTAGAGCCAATAAACATATTCAGCAAAGTTGGAGCATACAAAATCAACATTCAAAAATCAGTTGCATGTCTATAACTTAACAATGCACAATCCAAAAAGGAAACTAAGAAAAAGATTCCATTTACACTAATATCAAAAACAATAAAATACTTCAAAATAAACTTAACCAAGGCAAGGTAAGAATGTACACTGAAAATTACAAAACACTGCTGAAAGAAATAAAAGACAAATAAATCGAAATACATCCCAAGACTTAATAATATTATTAACATAACACTACTCAGGGACTTACAGATTAAATGCGATCCCTATTGAATTCCCAATGGCATTTTTGCAGAAAAAGAAAAACCCATCCTAATATTTACCTAGATTCTCAAGTGATCCAAATAGCTAAAACAATCTTCAAAAAGAAAGAAGACTTGTATTTCCTAATCTCAAAACTTACCAGAAAGCTATAGTTACCAGAATACAGTTGACCCTTGAATAAAACAGGTTTGAGTTGCGTAGGTCCGCTTATATGCTAATTAAAAAAATACATACTGTAAATGTATTTTCTCTTCCTTATGATTTTCGACATTTTCTTTCCTCGAGCTTACTGTATTGTAAAAATACAGTATATAACACATACAAAATAACATACAAAATATAACATACAAAATATGTGTTGACTACACAATAAGTAAGGCTTCTGGTCATTAGCAGGCTATTAGTAAAGTTTTGGGGGAGTCAAAAGTTTTATGTGGATTACTGTCTGTGCTAGGGGTAAGTGCTCCTAACCCTTGCATTATTCAAGGGTCAACTATAATATGATAGAGACATAAGAACAGATATATAGACAATGGAACAGAGAGCCCAGAAATAAACCCTTGTATATATAGTCACACTAGTCGTTATGGAAATGCAAAGTAAAATTATAAGTAGATACCATTCCAGAGCCATTAAGATGGCTTTTTTGAAACAAGCATGTATATAAATTAGGACCCTGATGTACTGCAAATAAGAATACCAAATGGTACAGCCACTGTGGAGAACAGTGTAAAAATTAAACACAGAATTACCATAAGATTCAACAACTGCTCTTCTGAGTACATACTCGAAAGAATGTTAAGAAGGGATCGAACATGTTTATTCACCCATGTTCATAGCAGCACTATGCACAAGAGCCAAAAGGTGGAAGCCACCCTAGTGTCATAGACGAATGAATAAATAAAATGTGGTATATACATACAATGGAATATTATTCAGCATTTAAAAGGAAGAAAATTCTGACACATGCTACAACACGGATAAACCTAGAAGACATTATGCTAAGTAAGCCAGTTGCAAAAGAAAAAACTGTATGATTTCACTCATAAGAGGTACCCAGAGTAGTCAAATTCACAGAGACTGAAAGTAGAAGGGTGGTTGCCAGGGACTGGGGAGTTACTGTTTAATGGGTATGGAGTTTCAGTTTGGGAAAATGAAAAAAGTTCTGGAGATAGATGGTAATGATGATTACAAAACAATGTGAATGGACTTAATGCTGCTGAACTGTACAATTAAAAATTGGTTAAAAGGGTAAATATATGTATTTATGTTTATTGCAATAAAAATAAACAAGGTTAAAATGTTAAAATTTAAAGGTTAAATTTTATTCATATTTTAACACAATGAAAAAATGCACACGCGCGCGCGCACACACACACACACACACACACAAAGACATGTACTCGAGCACCAAGTTTTAACAAAATAATTTGAACTGCTTTGATGAACAGTCATAAAGTGACATTTTTTAACTATCAGTGTGTGGTGTGAAAAATAAAATGACTACTAGTACAGTTTGCTAGCTCTGCCTTGATTAACAACTAGGTATTAACAATTTTTACCCACATTTGCTTTTATACCATCAAAACACAAGCTAACACAGGGGAAAAGGTCTTAGTAGCATCATGGGAATAATTTTTACCTCATGGACCCATATAATCCTTGAACAGGTCTTGGTGATGCACCAACAAGAATATACTGACCACATCAAGAACCATTTCTTGATGAATTAATAAATATGGGAAGAGCAAAACAATGATAGACTGAAAAAGCTAAACAATTTTAAGTTTTTCCTCAATAAAGGAAATGTTTACAACTAAAGTTCATTATTTGCCTAAAAATGTCATAAGTTCTTAAATCAGACATAACGAAATATTCTGCAATACTCCTTTCACCTCCAGAAGTCTGATTC
The DNA here is from genome assembly GCF_014176215.1 of Rousettus aegyptiacus. Classification (NCBI taxonomy): domain Eukaryota; kingdom Metazoa; phylum Chordata; class Mammalia; order Chiroptera; family Pteropodidae; genus Rousettus; species Rousettus aegyptiacus. The sequence continues at coordinate 66,825,567 of NW_023416287.1, forward strand.
AAAGGAATAGGCTCAGTCCCCCCATAATAAGAAGCTCAACACAGAACCACTAAAATACAGTATAATAAATGCTATAATAGCAATAAAAAGTATTTGGGAGATGGCACCACAGAAAATGTCAAGAGTAGGGAGAATCTCTAAATTTGAAGATAAGATCATTGAAATGAAGTCTGGGGAGCAAAAAAGTAAAACAATAAACACCACCAAGCTAAGAAATAATGTTCAAAAACTTCCCAAATTTTAGGAAAATACATGAATCTATAAATCCTAGAAGCTCAAGAAGCTCAACAAGCTCCAAGTAGGATAAACTCTGAAAGCCACACCGGGACACACTATAATCAAACTGTCAAAGGATAAAGAATTTAGAAAGTAGCAAGAACTGACTTGTCATATACAAGAGAGCCTCCATAAGATTAACAGCCAATTTCTCACCAGAAACTATACAGGAGAGAAAGCAGTGAGATGCCATATTTAAACTACTGAAAGAAAAAAACTGTCAACCAAGAAAGTTTTGGTCTGGCATAACTATCTTTCAATAATAAGGGAGAAATTAAGATGTTTCAAACTAAAAAAAGGCTGAGGGAATTTGCCACCAGCAGACCTGTCCTACAAGAAATGCTAAAGGGAGTCCATCAGGCAGAAATGAAAGGCACCAGATAGTAATTAGAAGCCATGTAAAGAAATAAAGACTATTAGTAAATGTAACTACGTAAGTAAATATAAAAGCCAGTATTATTTTTGGTTTGTAACTCCATTTTTCCCTTATGATTTGAAAGACAAGTGCATAAAACAATAATTATAAGTCTGTTAATGGGTACATAACATATAAAGATGTAATTTATAACAACATAAAGGGGGGAGAAAGCTATATAGGAGGAGTTTCGGTATGCTATTAAGATAAGTTCATAGCAATCCAAACTAGATTATTATAAATTTAGAATGTTAACTGGAATTCAAAAATAAGAAAATTCACCCCCCCAAAATAGAGGAACTATAAATGGAAGAACAATTAATTCTTCCTAGAGAAGATGGGGAAAGCTGCAGAAAGGAATTGACACCACAGTTTCAAGGTTAAGACACAAAGCAGAAACACAGAAAGGGAAGAGTATATAAAAACACACAGACACATACAAGTGCAAAGTGTTTATAACATTTTTAATTGGGGAGAAATTCACACAACATAAAATTAACTATGCTAAAGTGTATATAATTCAGGGGCGTTTAGTGCATTCATAAGGCTGTGCAACCATCACTAGTATCTAGGTCCAAAACATTTTTGCCACTTCCCCAAAGATGACCTTATACCCACTAAAGTTATCTAGTCCCCACTCCTCCCCTCCCCCAATCCTCTAGCAACTACTTTTTGTCTCTGTACATTAATCTATTCTGAATGCTTCATATAAATGGAATCATACGATATGTGACATTATGTATCTGGCTTCTTTACTTAGCATATCTTCCAGGTACATCTATATTGTAGCATGTATCAGAACTTCATTCCTTTTTATGGCTGAATAATATTTCATAGTATGGATATACCACATAAATCCATTCAACTGCTGATGGACATTCAGGTTGTTTCCACCTTTTGGGGACTGTGAAGAACAATGCTATGAGCATTCTTATAAAGTACTTGAATACCTGCTCCCAACTCTTTTATTACATAGAAAAGTCTATATTATACTTTACCATTTGTTTAAAACAGAGAAAGAAATTATAACAAGTATATGCAAAGAATTATGGAAGAATATATAAACTGTTAACATACTGATTTTGGGTAGGGAAAATGAGTGGGTAGGGAAGAGGAATGGGAAAGAGCCTTACTCATCTCTTTATAACCTTTTTGCCTTTTGTAATATGCATGTGTTATAACCTACTAAAATATACATGTGTGTTTTTTTAAAATACACCTGAAAAGTCCAAGCATTTAATATAAAATAAGCATAGTGAATTCTTAATTTCTAGATTATAGGGAGAAAGGACTAAGGAAATATAAAAAGTACAAGACTAATAAGTATCTGATGGTAGCCAAAAGTTATACTAGAGAACCAAAAATGACCAAAAAAACCTATTACAGCAAAGTGACTAAATAAATAATTCATCACTATAATTCTCTTACTGCAATCTTAAATCACTTAAAATTCTTTGCAGAAAAGACATTAAAAGTTTATCTAAAATGTTTCTTATCCTGCCTAATTCCAAACAGGAGTTATGAAATGAAATGTTATACTTAAAATATCAAATATTTGTTCTATGTAAGACCACATTCAAATGATTAAAGCCACAGTAAAAACTATGTCTACATACTTTGTACAGCTCCTAGCAAATTCTACTCACAACTTCAAATTTCAAATCAAAGCAGCCTTCCCTGATTGCCTAAACTGGTGAGTTTCTGGGTTATATTTTTCTTCTCTACCACTGTGCAGTTTCTAGTTTAGTAGAGTTAGTTTCCCTGACTGATACAGAATTCCATGAAGACAGTTATGTGTCCCTCATTTGCTGAATCATCCTTGGTCTAGCAACAGAGGAGGAAGCTCAACAGGTATCTGCTGAGTAAAGGTCCCCAATGATTCCAAGTGAAAAATTCCCTTTACCTAAAAATACACCTATAAAATTATGTTATCATAGTATGTTTGTTTAATTAGGAGTACACCTTTATTTTAATTAGAAATTTAAGAAAATTTGCTTAAATTTTGCAGCAGCAAAAAGTGACAAATCATCAATTTTTTTAGAACAGCCCTTTATCCTTTATGTCATAGTAAAGAGAACCTAAAGAAAATTTACATTATAGGCACGCAATGTGTCTTAGCCTCTTAATCTAACCACCAATTTACAGGAAATGGTCTACTTCTCAGTATAGGGTCTGTGGATCCCTGGAAGTCCTCAAGACCCTTTCAAGGGATCCATGAAGTCAGAACTATTTCACAATACGAAGACATTATTTGCCTTTTTCACTCTCATTCTCTTACATGTCCACAGTGGTGTATTCCAGAGGTCATAAGAGATACAATACAGCAAGTATGAATGCAAAAGCAGACACAAGAAACCAGCTGTCTTCAACTATGACATAAAGATTTGCAAAATGTAACATGATCACTCTTTTCTCTAATAATTTTTAGAAGGTAGTTATTTTTCACTAAAAATGTTATTTTATGTTAACATAAAATCAATTTAGTTATGTAGCTTTATAATATTAAAATATATTTAAATGTTTTAATTTTGAATATAACTACCAACAGATATAACCCCACATAAATGAAATATTTGGGGTTCTTCAAATTTTTAAGAGAGTGAAGGGATCTTGAAAGCATACAATCTAAGAATTCCTGGTCTGGACCATGAGAATTTGTATGGACCAATCAATTTGGTTTTTTCAAAGAATAATTTTAAAATAAAAGACAGAGGGAGTCCATAGACATCATGGAACTTAAGGAATGTAATAAGCAAATGCAAAGAAGGAACTTTACTTGGATCCTGATTTTAAAAAATAGCTAAAAAAAAAAAAAAGATGTGAGAATCAAGGAAACAAATACTGGCTGGATATTTAACGATATTTTAAGAAATTAACTTTTCGAAGTTGTTAAAGAGTTTAACTGCTGAAGCTGGGTTATGACTACATGGGGGTTCATAAAAGTCAGGCAGTTTGAGAAGACCAAATACTTTTAAGTATAAAAACTTACAAAATATAGACACTCTAATTTACTCGTTCAACTCTAACTCTAAGCAAATAACAGTATCAAACAATATAAAAGCCACTGATTGTCAATTCAAAATGGAATCCCTTCATTTTAAGGATTTATACTGTTACTTTTAAAATCAAATAAAAATGTCTTTTCTATTTCTAATATCAAATAAATTAGAGCAACTAAGAAAACACAGGACTTATTTTAGCATCTCTTACAAACCAAAACTCATGTTCATTAATATAAATGTCAATTCAACATATTTAAGAACCTTCATCAAAGGCAATAATATTGAGGTTATGGAGGCTAAAAACTGAAAAACAAAAAGCACCACCCACAGGAGCCCACTCTCTACTACATAACCAACACATAACCTTCCAATCCACAGTACACCATAAAGTGATAAGTAGTTCCCTGAAAGATGTCTAATACAGCTCATTGATAAAAATGTAATAATTTTTAACAGATGATCACAAATACAAGGAAAATCTAAACTTTAATCTAACATTTAATTGTTGCCAATTTTGGGAAAACAGTAACAAGCATTCAAGGGCTGAACAGTCCCAGGTTTGGCTCTTTGCATCCCAAGCTTTTTCACCTCAGCATCCCAGTAGCTATTCCCAGTAGCTAAAATAGCTGGTTCGAAGAGGTATTTTATTAAAAATCACCCTACAGAAATGATTTCCCTTACCATCTTAACTACTCAAGGTTTTCTTTCTACAATAGACTTAACACAAAATTACTTGTTTATATTTTGCCCTCCCTATGAAAGTATAAATTCTATGAAGGCAGGGAGAAACTTGCTTTTAATTTTTTATTCAAATATATGCGACATATAATAAAAACTTTTTCTTTATCATTGCAATATCCAATGCTTGACACATAAAGAGAGTGAATTAATATACTCCAAAGCATTGAAGCAATTATGATTTTGTTAAGACTCAAACATGAATAACATACAAGAGGGTGTTGTAAAGGATTCATTCGACTAGACTAATGAAAGTAGCACTAATCAACCGCGAACAATTTCCTCCTATCTATTTTCTTCAATTCTTGCAGAGATTTTGGTTGTTGTTTTTGTGTTTGTATGTATATAAAAGAGTCCAAATATCAGCACTGTTTTATAAATTCTGTTATGTTCACGGTCATTATTTTGATAGCAATAAAAGTTACATACTTAATGATGTATATTAACAGTTTTATAATTTAGACTAGTAGTGAGTCATTTAGAGTTCAAAACAATTGCCTTCAGAACATATTACTAAAAAAGCAAAAAGACAATTCACTTAGTGGGAGAAAATATTTGCAAGTCATGAATCTGGTAAGGGACTCGAATCTAGAATACATAAAGAACACTTATAACTCAATAATAAAAAGACAAGTAACCCAATTTAAAAATAGGCAAGGATCTGAATAGACATTTCTCCAAAGATGGCATACAAATGGCCAATAAGCACATGAAAATATGCTCAATATTATTAGCCATCAGGGAAATGCAACTCAAACCCCTAATGAGATACCACTTTACACTCAATAGTGTGACTATAAAAAAAAATAACAACAAGCGTTGGTGGAGATGTGGAGAAACTGGATCCTCATGCACAGCTAGTAGGAATGCATAATGGTGCAGTCATTGTTGAAAACAGCTGGCAGATCCTCAAAAGGTTATACATACAGAGTTCCTACATGACCTACCAATTCTACTCAGAGGTTTCTATCCAAGAAAAATGAAAACATGTTCACATAAAAACTTGTAGCATTATTATTCATAGTAGCTACAAGTAGAAACAACCCAATGCCTTCCAAATGATGAAAGGAAAAATTCATACAATGATTATTTGGCCGTCAAAAGGAATAAAGTATTGATAGATGCTACAACAAGAACAAGCCTGGAAAACACGCCAACCAAAGGAAGCCAGTCACAAAAGACCACATATTGTATAATTCCATTCGATGAAATGCTAAGCATAGGCAAATCTATAGAAACGAAGCAAATGTGTGGTAGGCTGGGGAAGGCAGGAGGGTTTAGGGGGGGATGATGGCTTAAAACAAATGGAATTTCTTTTTGGGTGATGAAAGTGTTCTAAAATTGACTGTGGTGATGGTTTTACAACTATATGATATACTAAAAACCACTGAACTGTATACTTTAAATGGGTGAATAGTATGGTATGTTAATTATATCTCAATAAAGCCATTATAGAACAAACTGGTCACTTACTTTTTAGTTATACTCTATTACATTTCTCATGGAAATTATAGCTACTCAGTCTTCATAAAAGCCTTGGAATATATCCCTTCAAAAAGAAATTCTCTTTCTTTAAGGGAGATAAGGATAAAGCAGATAGAAATAGAGGGGGAAATCTTCATAACTGAATGATTACCATGTCTGACATTTTACCTACTCAGTCTTATATTTTAAACAGTACTTTTTCCTACTTACTAATAGCACATTTTTGTCTTCTTTGAACACTTTAAGAAACTAAAGAATGCCTATCTTAGTACAAAATGTTCAACCAATTTTCCTTAGTTTATGTCTCAAGTTCTTTATTTCCAATATGATCAATTCCTTTCATAAATACTTATTTTTGCAGAGATAATGTGAAGATTCAAGATATTGTATAGTAAGATGGCTGGTAGTAAATTATTGTCATTATCACTAATGACATGGAGGATCCTAAAATGATGAGCAAGAGTGAAGAGAATACAAATATTATATCCTACAGAGGCATAAGTACTGTGTCAAGAAAAGAAAACCCCTGGCAGATAGTCACAGACCAAAGTGAGAGAACTGCCAGTAGCATCAGTAGCATTATGATCATCATTACCACTATTACTACCCTTACTATCATCACCATCTTCAACCAATGCTCTCTACCCAAAACATCATCTATTTTATGCCTTTCCCCCCCCTAATTATGAAGCATTTACACATATGGGAACATGCCTCAAATCAAGTAATAACACATCATTTCCCCTAGTGGTATCGAGTTTTTTTTAAAAAAATGTGAAATATAACACCAATCCATTTTCATCTCCTCTCTCCCTTACAGTAACCATTATCTTAGAATATAGTGTTAATCATTACTATGCATGTTTTAACTGCAACTATAGGTATCTGTAAACAACATAGAGTAAGGTTTTCCATGTTTTCAAACTTTACTAAGTTAGTGCAATAGTTTGCTTATTCGTTTTTTAATTCAGGCATGTCTCATGTAGCTCTAGTTCATTCATGAAAACTGCTGGAAAGCACTATATTATATGAATATCACAATATACTTGTCCATACTCTTAATGAGATGTTTAAACTGTTTCTAATTTTATTATTAACAAGCAGCAATAAACACAATTCCTTGAGCACAGGTATTAGTTTCTACGATATATTTCTAGAAAGAGAACTACTAGGTCAAAGAATGCATACCTTCAACTTCCTTAGAGCTTCCTAAGTTGATCTTTTTACACTCCAAACAGCAGTGTGAGAAAGTTCCTGTTTTTCCTTCCTCATCCTCAATAATTCTTGGTATCGTCACACTTTTTTAATTTTGCAAACTAAAGAATATAGAGTGGTATCCTACTGGTCTATTTTTTCTTGATTAATAAGATTAAGTATCATTTATTGGCCTTTCAGGTAGTCTCGCATGAAATGCCTTTAACAGCATTGCCATTTTTCTATTGACACCATTTTTCTACTGATTTATGGTAGTTCTTAAAACAGTCTGGTATCAATCCTTTATCAATTATATGTGTTTTTGAACGCTCTTTCCAAAAAAAAGAAAAAAAAGAAAAAAAAGAATAAACCTGTAGCATGCTGATTTTGAAATCTAGGAAGTGAAGACAATTCCTGCCTTCTCAAAGTTCTCGGCTATTTCCGACACCTTTATATCTAGGTTTCTCAAACTTTTCTGGCCACTCTCAGAAGATGAATTCCTCCATGAGAGCCAACACACACACACACACACACACACTTACACATATAGATGAACTGAAAAACAAAGCTCTATATCAATTTCTTCTACTGCATTAACCACAAGCAAACACACAAGGGAAGTTTCTCTCCATTCTATATAGCCAATGCCACATCTGCCTCTTGTATTAATACATCGTATAGCTTTCATATAGGTCAGTATACAGAGGCATCTATTTTGATTAACAACGCTCTGTTTAAACTGTTAATTAATTAATAACTATTACCGCTACATCTGAATGTTTGAAACAATAAAGAGTACCCCCACTCTCTACTCAATGAATTAAGATACAAACCCGCACTAAACAAATGAATATTTTTTAGTCGTACTAACATACAATCAGTTCTTACAGAAAAAGATGCTCTGCAGAAGTGAAATGATTCTGGATATTTTAGTGACAGCAAACCAATGTTCAAAAAAGTTAAGTTCATTTACAGAAGCATTACTGAAGGTCTTGCAAAATACAGACGCTGCCTTAGACGTTCCTAATCACAGAACATTAAAAGACCTTAGATTACTTAATCCAACTCCTTCATATTCAGGTGAGGCAACTACAATCCAAAAGTCAAGAACTCTGCTTAATTCAGGTCCTCTAGAATTTATAAATTCAGGGGTCTTTCCACTGAATCACACATCATCTTTTAGACTCCTCAGTTCTAAAACTCTGATTCCTCTATTAATTTTACAAGATTAAGCTGATGCGTTATAGAAATGACGGCAGTAATTCCCAATCCGACATCAATCTTTTCCTTTCCACTTCCCTACCTATCACCTACCTCCCTAGTCTCCATTACTGCCGTGCGGAAAGAAAAAAATAATAATCTGACTGCCTGAATTTCTGGCCTAATTAGGTGCGGAATCCTGAGCCCCTGGTTACTGTTTTTGTGTTAAAATAGAAGTTCTTTTTTAATCCTTCGCTCCTGTATTCAGCAATACCTATCAAGCGCCGACGATGCGGAAGCGCAGCGCACGCTGCTCCTGCAAGCCCCCGAAACCTGGGAGCCGGGAGCGCGGGGCAGGGGGCGTCAGGCAGCGGGGAGCGGGGGTCGCTGCGAGACTGTTTCCCCTGGAGCGGGGCAGGGGGTCCGGGTGGCGCCAGGGAACAGGCCGAAGGGTGGAGGGGAAGCGGACGACTCACCTTTACGCAGTTCCCGCTCCCACACGGTGACGATGGGCCGCGAGTGCTTGCGGTGGTGGATGAGCCACAGGGACAAGGTCTGCACACTCTGCTGCGAGTTGCTCAACTCCGACAGCTTCTTCTCCAGCGCCGCCTCTGAGAAGGCGGACATCCCTCCAGCACCGCGTTCACGCCGTCCCACGCGGTGGGGCTGAGGGGAGGAGAGTTTCGCCGCACTCGCCGCGGCCTCGCCCACTCACCCCACCCTTCCCCACGCCCTCACCACCGCGCCACTACATCCAAGACCGGCCGCAAACCAGCAAGATGGCGTCCGGCCGGCAGTGACGTCACGGACCGCCCACGCCCCGCCCTCGGAAGGGGAGCGGCCAAGACGCCGGACCTCCGGGAGCAATAGGCGGGCCCAAACCAGCGCCCGGGATGTGGACCGGGGCGTGCCGCCTGGATTTGAGCCAGAGGGTGGGCGGGGTTTCTCCCCACTCAGAATCTTCCCGGGGGGGGGGGGGGGGGGCGGGGGGGGCGGGGGGGGCGGGGGGGACTAGGTACCAAGAAAGGAGTGATTAAAAATCTACATAGACGCATAAATTGGTGCAGGCATTTGGAAGACTATTTGGCATAATATATTATATTTTAAAATACACATTCCCTATGACCCTGTAGTTTTTCTCATTACTGTCAATGCTAGGGAAACACCAGCATGTTTGCACAGGCCGTCTATACTAGTTAGTTATTCTGTCTGGGCTATTCACAGCAGGTAAATTGCTGAATTAATTGTAATACTCCACATTACAGTATACATGCAGCAATTTAAAATATGAATAAATCCAATGGATTAAGTTGCAAAAGGAAAAGTACAGTACAACATTGTTTTATGAAAGTGTATATTTTATATAAATTTCTAAGTATGATAATGGATAGCAAAAGGTCTAGAAGAATACATACTACATTACTTGTGTCAGAGAGAGGATCACAATTGGAGTTCCTAAACTGTCTATATTGTTTACAATTTTTACAAGAATGTATTCATGTATTGCTTATATAACAAAGTTAATTTCAGAAATCTCATAATTAATCCAGCACATTTGCTATAGTACTTGTCTTAACTATGATAGTTCGCAAAGGAAACATACTGTCACATCCTAAATATTAATATAAGAAACTTCAAGAAAGATACATAAGAAACCACAGGAATTCCTAAATCATCTTTTGAAAAGCACTGTTCAAGAGCTTTGCAACAAGTAGGCCTAAAATATGCGTATTTATCTGTTTGATTATAAGTATAGTTTATCTTTCCCATTTCTAATGTCACTACACATTGAGGTTCAGATACCTCAAGAGGTGAGGCAACTCTCCCTTCTCTTCCTTTCACTCCAGTAACTATTTCTGTCTCTACATTGCTCTCTCACCCCATTGTACATCCTTTTGTTTATCCAATCTTAGTCTAGTTTTTAAATTAATATGAGTTTAACCTGTCTTCTAAGACCTAAATATGTCTTCAACACTATTCCCGTCCATGAACTCTCTAGCCACCAAAATTGCTACATATCATCTCTCAAATAATGTCTTCATCTGAGATTCCCACTCTTCCCACTCTCTTCTCTCTCACTTCTACCCGAACTTTAAAGACCACCTGGAATTCCAACTTTTTTTTCCTCCAACCAGTCCAATACATGTAAGAAGTTCCTTTCTGGGTCACTTACTGACTTGAATGCCTTATTTAGTACTTACACTGCTAATCTCTGTAATTTATAATTTTATGCAGATATTCATTCTCTCCCCAGCTAGATTTTGCTCTCAGTGACTCAGCCAAAGCACCAACTCTTCTATCTTCCTTGGTCCTCAGTTTGATTTGACTGCTCCTGCTCTGGATTCCTACAGTATTCCATGTACGAGTGTACCATAGCTTTTCGCACCAGGCTGTTAGATCTATATTTATTGACATCGTTACTTATTGCTGTGTTTTCAAACTGTTTATGCCCTTAGATAATGATGACTTATTTTTCATATTTTCTATCCTCCTGTTGTACTTCTTAATTCTGTCTTCCCAAATGTAAGCTTCAAAGTCATAATAATGCATTTTTCCCATAAACTATTTTTGGGTTTCCTGGAATGGCCACCGAGTAACAAAAGGATGTGTTCCTTCAACCTAAAAAAAAAAAAAAAAAAAAAAAAAAAAAAAAAGGCGATCACAAGAAGAGACCATAAATCAACATTGTTATGAATATGGATGCAAAAATCTTTAACAGAATATTAGCAAATGAAATTCAGCATCATATTAAGAGAATTTCCTCCAACCAGTCCAATACATCATGACTAAGTGAGATTCTTAGGAATTCATATCCCAAGAATGCAAGGGTGGTTCAAGTACAAAAATCAATGTAATACACCATATTAATAGAATAAAAGGAAAAAACAAATGAACATCTCAATTGGTGGTGTAAAAAAACCATTTGACAAAATCCAGCACCCTTTCATGATTAAAAAAACTCATTGAAGTAGGAATAGAAGTGATCTTTCTCAACTAATAAAGAACATGTATGGGAAAATCCACAGCTAACATTATACTCAGTGATGAAAGATTAAAAGTTTTTCCCCCTAAGATCAGGAGTAAGACAAGGAGAAGTACTTTTGCCACTTCTATTTAACATTATACTGAAAATTCTAGCCATAGCAATTAAGTAACATCCAATCCAGAGCAAAGCACTGCTTCCTTGTAACCTTCCCCAAATCACCAAATAGAAGCCTAAATGCTCTAAAAGCTCCTTGGCTAATATCCCCTTACTGAGCCACTCCATGGTTCCCCCTGGTGTTCATTCTCCCTCATTGCAAGAAGCCCCAAACCAAAAACCCAATCGGTTCAACTACAGGTGTGTTCCTGTAGGACACTCACATACTAAACATCTAGTACGGGCCAGGCACTGGGGATACAGCAATGAATAAAACAAGAATCTCTGCTGCTTTTAGAATTGACATAGAGGTGAAGACTAAGGCATCTATATAAGTGCAATGCACGGCATGTTGGGTTAAGTGCCACAGGGAAAAGTAAACAGAGAAGGGGTAGGGTTGTGTGTATTGAAATTTTTTAATTGTTTAGCTAGGGAAAGCCTTACTGAGATGACACTTTAAGATCAAAAGGAGAGGAAGCACGAACCATGCAGCTATTTAAGGGTGTTCCAAGCAGATGGACCAGCTAACTCAAAGGCCGTAGGCAGTATGAAACAGCAAGGAGAACTCATTGATGGAGTGGAGTGATCAGAGAGGGGAGTAATCAGAGTTGGAGAATAAGACAAGATGGGAAAGGGAAGAACGGTCATATAGCATCTTGTAAAACAATGCAAAAAACTTTGGCTTTTGCTCTGAGATGGAGAATTGTTGGAAAATGTGGAACAGAAAAATGACATGGTCTTATATACTTTTTAATTAAAAACAAAAAAACACTCCAATTGCTGTGTTAAGAAGAGATTGAGGAAGAGGGGACAAAAGTGGAAACAGGGAGACAAAGTACTTACAATCAGCAAGAGATAATGGTGATTTGGATCAGGCTGGAAACACAGGAAATGAAAAGCAGGCGGGTTCTGGATATATTAGGCAAGTAGAATAGGACAGATTTACGGGTATGGGGGCAGGGGTTAGAGAAAAATGAAGGAAGATGTAAAGATATTCAGTTTTCAGCCTGAACTCAAACTGAAAAGCTGAAGTCGCCATTAATTGAGACAAGAGACACAGTGTGAAGATAGGTTTTGTTTTTGTTTTTGTTTTTTGTTTGTTTTTGGCAGAGGTGGGGGAGGAGGGTGGGAGAAAGAGGAATTCCTATTACATTTGCAATTACAAGTGAAGATGTTGGGTAAGCAGTTGAAGAGCCTGCAATTCACAGGAATTCTGGGCTAGAGTTAAAACTTTCGGAGTTTGACTATATACAATATTTAAAATCGTGAGACTGCTACAGCCATGCTACCCTGAACACGCCCAATCCCTTCTGATCTCGGCTGCTAAGCAGGGTCTGGCCTGGTTAGTATTTGGATGGGAGACCACCTTGGAAGATTGGGTGCTGTAGTATAAAAATAAATACATAGATGAGATCTCCAAGCAGGGTGGTACAGATTGACAGAGAAGGTCAAAGACTGAACTAAGGACATTTGAATGTTTAGAGGATGGGGAAATAAGACATAAGTTAAAATAGCCAAAGGAATAGCTATTGAGATAGGAGGAAACCAGTTGTGCGGAACCCTGTAACACCAAAGAACGTATTTGAAGGAGAGAATGAACAATGATGTCCAATGCTGCTAATAGACCAAGATGAGGATGAAACTTGACAATTAGATTTAGCAATGACTTCCTTGGGCCTTTCCTGTTCAGGAGAAACATCCTGATTCTGTAATCACTTTTTTTTTTTTTTTGGTAAAATATCACTTTCTAATGCACTATGTAATTTACTTAGTTATCTTATCATCAGCCTATTCTTACTAGAATTAAACTGTCAGGACTGATTTTTGTCTGTTTTGCTAATTAAGAAAATATGCATACAATAGCATCTGGCCGTAGTAGGAGCTCAGTATTTGTTGAATAAATAGTTTTCAGATCTATTGTTCTGTTGGTCTGATATCTATGAACATGCTCTTTTGGCAATGTTTCTCTAAAACTATTAGATTATATTCTAGCCAAGTCCTAGAATACCAGGATGGTTCTCCTTTGTTCAAAGCCTGGCATTTTATGATGCAGCCCAGCCAGCCCAGCCAGTTTGGCAAAAAATAATCCTGTTACTCCATGCCTTCCTTATCCAGAACCATGTCCTTTCCTGTAAATGCAAGGAAAAACATCCACAAGTGACAGCCCTACAGATCTCGGGAAATGTATGGTGGAATCATACATTTCAAAGGAAATGGAGAAAAAGGACATCAGACATCAGATTGGGAAATCTCTTCTAAGATAGGGATGCCCAGCCTGAATTCCCACATTTTTGGGCTCTAGAGACCAATAAAAGAAGTTTGAACCTCTTCTGTACATCAATTAGTCCTAGGATTTTCATCAAATCAATAATTCTATGGAGATTTATTTTACTTATCTGCAATATACAACTAAAAAGGTCTATATTGCAGAGTTATGAGGATTGAATTATCTAGAAGCCTACAATAGACCTTAACAAATGGTATTTTCTTACTTTATAACCCCTCATTTGCCAAATGTTTTTAGCTATGTTATGATGGAAATTTATTTTTTTTATGGAAACACTGTACAATAAAATGTTTGCTTGTATCTGGCTCATTTAACATAATGTTTTCATGTGATTCTTCCATGGTATAGACAATTATATTTTTAAATTTAATTTTTTCATGAGAAATCCTGCAATATGTAATCTTTTATATGATGAAAAGCAATTTGAATCTTTTCCCATAATCATTCATTTCATGTCTTTTGTGCATCCCTTCTAGTCAAGAACAGACATAAATTACATTTATGCAAATGTTTGTGTTCATTAGCAGTATTTTGGTTATCTTCAACTAGAGCTTGCACAGACATGTTACATAAACTGGTTCTTTAAATTGACACTTAAAAATATCTAATAGTTGAACACAAATGGCATTATTTCTAAATTACAGTTGTCTTCTAAATTTGTAAAATTGGAAGTTTCATTAAAATTCCACAAGGCGGCAGACTGGTTCCATTAAATCTGGCTTACTGCTCTGCTTTAAATATTCTAGATATTCCCAGTATTGGCATATCCAAGTATAAAAAAACTTTCTAAGCCAATCTAAGAAATCTATGAAGGTGTTTTCTCCTAGAAACAACTTCGCAAATGATGGTTAATTTTGTAAATCAGTTCACAAATCTTATCATTAAAGTAGTTGTAATAGAATTAGAATTTTATATTTAAGCCAAACTTAAACATGGCAGTGGGAATTTAATAGGGTGTAGTCGCTGTGGAAAATGTTATGATAGTTCCTCAAAATATTAAACATATAATTATATGATTCACCAATTCCACTTCTGTGTATATACCCAAAAGCACAGAGGCAGAAACGTAGATATCTGTACACATGATCATAACAGCATTATTCACAAAGGCAGAAATGTGGAAGCAACCCTCCTATATTAATGGCTGAATGGGTAAATAGAATGTGGTATATACATACAATGGAATAGTATTCATCTTCAAAAAGGAGATTCTGACACATGCTACAACATGGATGAAACTTAGATATTATACTAAGTGAAATAAGCCAGACTTGAAAGGACAAATATTGCACGATACCACTTACATGATGTACCTAGAATAGAGACAGAAAGTAGGACTGTGGTTACTAGGGACAGGGGGAGGGGAGAATGGGGAATTATTATTCAATGGGTATGGAGATGTGGTATGGGATAAATTTTAAAGATGGATGGTGGTGATGGTTGTACATGTAAATGTGTCACCACTGAACTGCAGATTTAATAATGGTTAAATAGTAAATTTTGTTATATTTTACCAATTTCTTAAAAAGGAAAAAATCCTTTCTAGATATTAACATAGTGGTTATGGTGACAACTATGGCACTGTGGCAATTTGCTACCTAATTTTCATTATACTCTTATAATACTTTTTATGAGAGGCTCAAGATCGTTTTTGGAGTTGTAGTTTCTGGTCTACATTAGTTCCTTCTTCTCTGCACATTTCCCCTCCCCTTTTCTGCTTTTCTTAAACCCTGATTTCATAGAATAGAAATATTCAAGAAGACGAGTTTTTCTATTTTCTAAATTTTAAAAATTTTCTTCTATTTTTAATATGCTAAAATGCTTTTAACTTATAATTGTAAGTTTTTTCCTCTTTAATCTGTTGATATGGTACACTATAGTAATGGGTTTTCTGGACAACCATTCTCACATTCCTAGAAACACCTTACATGATAACATATACTATTGAACTTAATTTGCTATTTTGGATTATTGTGTCTATATTCATTTTTGCTTTTCATTTATACTATCTTGTGAGACTTTGTGGAATTCTGAGGTTTTATCCAATTTAGAAGTTACAAGTTAGCCTGTTACTAGTTTCGTGGATAATGGCAGAAGACATTGGACTCCTGGGACACAGTCTTCAAGGTTGTTCAATGACAAATGGCCCGGGTGGGGTGGTCATGGTCTTACATTCCTGCCATAGTTAGCAAGAATGTACAGGGAGTCTTAGGGTCCGAGTTATGGTTTTATATTTTTTACATTAACTTCAATAAACATGACAAATTTTCTTTTTTTTATAATCCCAGAAAATATTTCGATAAGTTAGGGATTTATGTATTGCTTGAAATTTTGGTAAAATTCACAGTAAACAATGCCTTCTTTTGGAAGAGCGGAAAATTTTAATATGACCATTTTAACAATAATTGACTTTCAATTTTTCTGAGTGAACATATTTTCTTAGAAATTTAATCTATAAAGTTCTCTAACACATTCTGCTTTTATTTCTTGAACTTACTATGTCTTCTTTTTCTTTGAAATATTTGTGTCTTTTCTTTTTCTAATAGTCTGCCCTACCCACTCCCCCCACATATTTTAATCTAAATCTTCCTCTAATCTCCATTCTCCCCCACAAAGCCATGGGAACTAATGGCTTAAATCT
Source organism: Rousettus aegyptiacus (assembly GCF_014176215.1). Classification (NCBI taxonomy): domain Eukaryota; kingdom Metazoa; phylum Chordata; class Mammalia; order Chiroptera; family Pteropodidae; genus Rousettus; species Rousettus aegyptiacus. The sequence continues at coordinate 66,841,944 of NW_023416287.1, forward strand.
TCCACATATCCACTAATGGGTTCAAACTGGAGTAAGAACTATCATTCCCATTCATCCTGTTTTGTGGGCTGGTTCAGGACACTTTCCACCTTCAGAATCTCTGCGAAAGGAGTAGGTACAAGTCTGTTACCCGAACTCAAGGAACATTTCCAGCTATTCCAGAGCTTCTTCATTTTTCACTGATATAACAGTGGCACTAGGGTAGGTCTGTGGGGTGCTGAAGTGAAGTAAGAATTCAACCAGAGAAGATGCCTCATCTCATCCTTTTAGGCACTCCCAATCCAAGTAATTCTCATTACCCATATCCATCCATTTTACTTGGTGTTGGGAATAAAATTCTGGTCCAATTGTCTCTCAGGAGGCCTTGGTGGGATGTAGGGACTTGCTGATTTTTATCTGATTCTCTTTAGAATATGGGATATTTGTGCTTCTTATTGAGCTTAAAGCTCTGGTTGATTAAAAAAAGAAAGTTAGGGATAGCTTAGAACAAACTGCAGACCAATATTTTTTGAAGTCCCCTTTTGTGATGAAGAATTTGAAATTGAGTAAGGCTGGCTACCCAATACAATAATATACATGAATTGATAAATATACTATAATCTGGATTGTACTGAAAAAAAAAAAATCAGACATCTCAAATTCATAGGAACAGAAAGTAGGATTATGGTTACCAGGGGCTGTGGGAGAAGGAAATGAGTTGTTTAGTAGGTACAGTTTCAGTTCTGCAAGGTGATAGATTCTGTCTGAGGTCCCCTAACAACACGTGAATATACTTAAAACTCCTGAACTGTATGCTTAAAAATGGTTAAGATGATAAAAAAAAAACAACAACAAACTTTTAATAAAGCTGACATAAGGAATTTATTTTGTAGGAAAGAAACATCTAGAGAATGCCACATAGTCCTAGTATGTCTAAAGTACTATAAAAATGACAATTGCTCATAATGACAACACTGAAGCACTGAAAAATACCAAAGTACTTTCTGAATCCAGAAGTCAAATTATACTCAGTATGGTTTTAATGCCCTTATCTCAAAATTCTAATACACTGATATTCTGTAAACCAGATAACCATCCAATCACATAACTTTGGGTGATATATAACCTGGCAATATCCAAGTCTTCTGACAATATATAAACTTACTCATACTCATCTGGTACATCTCCAAATATTTTAAAATTCAAATTTCTTGGTCAAGTGAAATAGTGCTTGAATTCATTAAATATATTTAGATGTTTCTATCATATAAAGTTAAATGTACAACTAAATTAGTGAAAAGTGCTCACTGTGGTCTTACAGGAACAATACTCTGACAAAATGTTTATGAATGTACTTTACTAATATTGCTTTTTAAATTTAAATCTAAAATTTTCCCTTCTATTTTATAAACAGTTTTGTGACTTTTTGGAAAGAAATCTATGCCTTCTTAATTCTTACATCTTTTTTTGTCCTTATTTCTTAGCTTAAATTCAATACAAGTTTTATTGGTATCTCAGGCTTCATACGTACTCCTATTTCTAAGCACCAACAGTTCTTCAGAGGCCTAAAATCCAGCATGGGAATTACCATATTAAATTAGTTCTATGAAAAACATTAAAGACATTTTTCCTAAAATATACAGAACACGTCATGCCAAATATCTCCTTTTACAATAAACTGGTAAAACTGGTAAATTACACATATAGTTTATATTCCTAAAATAGAATAACTTACATATTAAAACGTACTTTTATGTTACTACCATAACTGACATAAGCATAACGAACGGCAATATTCAATACAAAAGTCACAAAATCCACTAACCTTAAATGCTGCATATTGTATCATACGAACTCTCTTCTCCCTATGACCTATTCAAAACACGGACAGCAAATTTTTAAGCTACTCTAGCATTTATACCCTAACTAGAAATTTATACGAAACACAATTTTATGTTCAAATATGGAAATAAGCAACATAATTCCAAAACCCAAAAACATTCCAGCATTCTGTAATAAGAAATATCCCCAGCGGCTACATCCATGGTCACAAGCATCATTGTGCAGCATCTCAGGTACCTTAGAAAAGGAAAAAAAGAGAGCAACCTTTAAGGTTTCAGAACTACAGATTAGTTTTTATAAGAATTTGAAGAACAGCATATTAGCTTTATCTATAGGCTGGATATACTGAGTCAATTCATTAAAACATGACCACATATATACTGATTCTAGCTAAGAATGTCACAGAGCATTTTCTAGCAGTTTAATTCACAATGAGTATTTACAATATGCTCAGCAAGTCAAATTTATATTGGTCCAGTTTGCTCCACTGTAAAATGGAGAGCTGTATTAACTAGTTTTAGTTACTGCCTGTACCTTAACTGAATATAACATGTGGCTTATCCGAGTTTAGATATATGGAAATTTTACACAATATAAAATTTTAGCAACAAGATTGGAGGGCTTGTTATGTGGACTTTGATGATAGATATGACTAAGGAACTTTTAAACATTCTGGAGTACACACAGCATGCCAACAATATGTGGCTTGTGCTAGGTTTCGTACAACTCTATACACAATTCAAAGCATGATTACTGAGATTCTATTCTCAAAATGACATATCAGAAGGGAGCAGATATTTCTCTCTATCCTTGTGCACATTAGACAGGAAAAAGATAGGCTTGTGACCAATAATCCAAAAAAATAAACTCTAAGGGACATATCTGATAGCTATCTTGTTGAGTATAGAATGACTTCAGACTACAGCTTTAATTTAAAGCCTTTTTAAAAATAAGATTTCACTAAACATTTTTTCTATTTTGTTAGCCAATACCGTATTTTGACATATGAAAAACTTACCATATCAACTAGAGCAACATACATAAATAAGCCAGCAGTAAGTGCAAATATCCACATAGAAACATTTTCAGCATAATGACCAATGAAGATTCCTGTTGCCATTCCAAGATATGCCAGCATGGCTGACAAAGCATTATAAAGGACAGCCTGTTTAACAGTCATGCCAGCCTTCAGTAAAACAGCAAAGTCACCTTTAACAGAAAACAGAAAGAGGATAAAGTAATTGAAAAATCATTTTTAAGACACATACTCAAGAAACTTCCCAGATTTAAGAAATTCTCCAATTTTTTTTGAGAGGAAGAAAATAACAATGAATTACCCAGGGCTAACAGTTCTAATTAATGGAAGAAGACTCCTTTGATTCCTGTGGTCTAATTCATATTGTGTGTATGAAGATAATGATCACTGATGTCACCAGTATGCTTGTAAAAGAAGATATTTAGTAGGGGAAGAGGATGAGAAAGAGGGCTCAGGTCCCTCTTTGGCAACCCCACATAGGGAACTGTGTAATTGTACTTACAGGGTCAGATTCTGGCATAAAAGTTATGAGGAAGCTTGCTGGAACTACCATTAGCAAAGGCTAGTGACACTAGGATAATTCGGCCATTTGGAAAATACCATTTATATGGCTCTCTTACCTAATTCATGAGGCAGCTCATGACAAAAAACAGCAACAGAAGTACTCAAACCACTTGATAAACCTTCAGTAAAAGCAGCACCTGTGTAAAAATCAATCAGAAAAAGATTGGCTACATTACTTTGTGGGTGTGTTTTTAAAAAATCTTACCAGCACACAAAATGAAATAAAAGAAATAAACTATATTTTGGTGTGAATAAACAGAACTTTCCCAACTGCACCCTGTATCTTCTCTGTAAGTAATCTTAGATTATATTCGATTAGGTTTAAATTTCCCAATGGAGCACAAGCTGGTATAACAGAAGATTCTACTATGCCTTGAAGTGATTAGATGATCTTATACGAACCTGAGAAGCAATTGCTACTGCATTAAACACTTAAAAATATAAACTGATTGAAAAGGTTTAGAAAAACCTCAGCAGTCAAGAGTACAACTGTTTCACTGACCTCAGAGGAATTCACTATATAGACTTGTTTATTCTTTCATGTTAGTAAGGAGCGACTAAACTCCCCTCCTTTTAAAAGTTAACATACTATACAACTGATTAATTATAAACCATGACTGAGCATTTGCATATCTTCCTTTGTTGTTTATGCTGTGCATAGTACACAGAGGAGGAAGACTACCAGGCTCCCAGAGAGTCAAGGCTTGGGCTTATCTCAGCCAACTTCAAAACAACACTGTCTTCTTGGGCAAGTGGTTCATCTTGCCAGGCTACAACTGCCTTATCTGTAATTATTTATATGGTTCCCTCCAGCACTAAGTTACTAAAATTTGTAGTAGTCTACTGTCTCCTAATTGTGGTATAACAATTTAATAGCAAAAACTCCAGTTCTAAGACTGAAAAAAAGGGCTTAGATGATAGACTCTGTTCATTTCTCTGACCACCAAATTAAAGTTGTGACGGAAACAAGGAGCAGCAGCAAGGAAAAGTCGTCTTGGATCTAGATGAACAAACCATACAACTACGGAGAAATTCAAGAAAGCACCTTGCAATAGCAGAAGGTACGACGGGTGAGGAAGCGGGGCTGCTCGGTGCTGAGCGGCTGAGTGAGACGGAGGCTGCAGCAGCAGCAGATGCCTCTTAAAGGAGCCGTGTTTGTGAATGGATTTTTGCGGTGACAGACCTGCTCACTCTGAGCACTGGTGCTGATTTGGCTGTACACAGTGTGTACCAGGGACTTACCAGGAGACACTGTTGGAGTGAGAGCCAAGGCGAGACTCGCTCTGCACAGAAATGCCAGCAGTATTCTGTTCCCTGTTGAGCCCTCCCCCATTCCAGTGCGTGGACACTGCACCACTATAGCCAAGGCGTCATGAAACTGGCTAACAGAGGTCACTCCACCCAGAGGATTCCCCGAAACCCCGCCCTCCCCCAACTGGTGGCCCCACCCAAGCTGTATCAGGTATATCCTCAGCGAGTCAGGTGTTCCTTGCTGAGCAGCACCTGGACTCACACTGGAGACAGCTGGCCTGTTTCTGCTGTGGGCTTCTGAGGCAACTATAAGCACAGCATCTGTGGATTGTTTGCTATATCTTAACAGGTGTCTCCCGAGGGGTAGAGGCTTGGGCTAAGTTTGGCCTGCGACTGACCCCTCTCAGGGCTGTGCCACTGGACAGGCAACTACTTCACAAATCCACACTAATAAGACTGGAAGACTTAGGAGCTTTGCTTAGTACATAGAAACAGACATGGAAAGGCAGCCAAAATGGGAAGACAAAGCAGAAACCATTTGAGAGAACAGAACAGAGATCCAGATATAATGGAGTCAACAGATGCAGAGTTCAAAACACTGGTTATAAAGATGCTCAATGAACTTTTAAGAAGTGTAGAGAACTGCAACAAAGAGATTAAAAACAACATAAAAATAGAAATTACGAAAGGGAACCAGTCTGAAATGAAAAAGAACACATTATCTGAGATGAGAAGTATACTAAATAGAATAAACAAAGGAATAAACAGTGAATAAAGAAAACTATCAAATGCCCTACCCAGAGGATGGGAAAGCCAAGGACAATCAGAATAGCAAGAGAAAAGAGCTAAGACTATCAAAATAATTTGAGGAGCATATGGGACACTATTAAGGGTCCAAATATTCATCTGATCGGCATAACTGAAGAAAATTAAGATGTTGAACAGCTGGTTGAAGAAATAATGATGGAAAACTTCCCTAACCTGGTGAAGGAAATGGACATAAAACCCCAGGAAGCTCAGAGAATTCCAAAAATCAGGAATCCAAAGAGGCCCACACCAAGACACGTCATAATTCAAATGCCAAAGGTTAAATACAAAGAAAGAATATTAAAAGCAGCAAGAGAAAAACAAATAATTCCTTATAAGGGAACACTCTTAACACTGGCAGCTGATTTCTCAAAAGAAGCTATACAGGACAGAAGAGCTTGGCAAAAAGTATTCGACAGGATGAAGACCCAGGATCTACAATCAAGGATACTTTATCCAGCAAAGCTATCATTTAGAGTTTAAGGACAGATAAAGAGCTTCCCAGATAAAAATAAGCTAGAGGAATTTTATTACCACCAAGCCAGTATTACAGGAAATGTTGGAGGGACTACTTTAAGAAGAAAAAAACATGTATCAAAAACAGGAATAAAGAATGGTAACAACTACATTCCTATCAATAAGTACCTTAAATGGGAAAAAATTAAGTACTCCAACCAAAAGATAGAGTGGCTGAAAGGATGAGAAAACAAGACCCCTACATATGAAAAGAAAAGAGATGGAAAAAGATATTGCTTTGATGGACCTAGAAAGTATTTGTCAGACAGAGAAAGATAAACACCGTATGATTTCACTTCTATGCAGAATCTAAGGAATAAAAACAACAAACTAATCAAAATAGACTCACAAATATAGTGGACAATTTGGTGACGGACAAAGAGGGGACTGAGATTTGGGGGGTTGGGAGAATGTGGTGAAGGGTTAAAGAAATACAAATTAGTAGCTGATGGATGGTCACAGGGATGGGGAGTACAGCATAGGGAATGCAGTTAGCATTAATACATTGGCTAGGTGGAGGGTCAGGGGAGGGAGGAAGCAATTGGGGGGGGGGGTCATTTTACGAACTGTTTAGATGTCTAACCAATGTACTATATACCTGAAACTAATTAAAATATATTAAAAATACCTCTGCAGAGGCATATATAACTTATCAGATATACAGTCTTTTACACCATGAGGAAAAGGTGGTAGAAAAGATTTTTACCTTAATACTGTTTATATTACAGATAAGCAAACTTAAATGTATAGGGGCAAAAAGAATTCACGCATGCTCCAAATACATTAGAGCCTGACCTTAAGACCCTGCCAACTAAAGCAACTTTTGTAGTCACAACTTAGGTAATAGGCTGGGAATAGCTCCTAGCACTTAATCTTAATGTTGTTAGCAACATTTACCAAGTATTTCATTGTAAAAATAGCCAAAAAATAACATTCTGACAATCGTAGAAGTTAACAGCCTTATCAAAACCAACCTATCCTTTGTTTAAATTGGACTAGTAGTTTGATGTGACATTTTCAGACTCAATCAATAAGGGGAAAATATGTCGATGTATACCAATTGCTAGGCCATCGCTGAAATTGTGCAGGCCATCACCCATTATCACCATCCATGCCAATGTGGCGATGCCGGCATCTTTTAGCTCCTCCCGAGAGTAGCGCTGACTGTGACTATGGGGGTGGTGGTTTTGGTGGTGATGGTGATGGAGAATATGATGGTAGTCATGGTGGTGGTGAATGAGATCATCTGACTGGCCAAGTGTATCATGGAAATGAGAATGGCATTTATTCTTGCACCCTCTGGGTACATATTCATTATAGACTTCTTGTGGATGAGCGTGAGCTATCATGACCTCTTCTTCTTCCAAGATTGCTGGCTGTTGAGAATCAAAGTGGGAGGGTTCTTGTGAGTCTGCTCGTAAATAACCTTCAGATCCTAGGTATAAACAAAAAAAGACATTGGGACAAATTCAGAAAGCTTTGTAAATGTGCTTAAAAACATTTCAAACATTCCCACTGACAAAAAGATCTTAAAGTGTGGCAGCTCTTTCACATATACCTGAAGAACCATCAGAATATTGTTGATGAAAAACATCAATAGGTTTTAACGAATTTTAGAAATTGAATGGTCTCACATATTAAGAACGGCTTTTAAGCATTAACCTTCAATAACTACCTTCCAGAACTTTTTAATTTCTTCTGTCTCCCTACATTTTTAAAGATGACATTTTTCTTGATTATAAAAACATACTTATTTTAGAAAAATATTCAAGAAACATTGAAATTGGAAATAAAAACCATGTATAATTCTCTTGTCTGACTTCCTTTTCGAGGGCAAAATTCAACAAAAAACAGAAGAATCTGAAATACCACCATCACCAAGAATCATTTATTATCTATTTGTACAAAGAAAAGTAAATTGCAACAATAAGGTTTTGTTTTTCTGTTTTGTACACTGATATCACTTTTCCCAGAAGCATTTCTGACACTGGTCCAATTCTAGAGCAGCTATTTCTACTCATCATTATATATTCACTGGATCTCATTAAAAAGGTTGAAGAGAATAGGTGTAGGAAGACGAATAAGGACATTTTACTTGCTCTTTAGAGAAAAACAGTATGTTGGAAAACAAAGGTAAACAGGAAACCTTATAAATAAGCGGTAGCAACAATGAAATTTTTCTCCCTCAGTGTATCAGCATTAATTTCCTGATTTTGATAAATGACCTGTAGTTATACAAGAAAATGTCCTTTTTCTTAGGAATTATACATTTAAGTATTTTGGGGTAAAGAAGCATTGTGTCTGCAATTTTTTTTCAAATGGTTTAGAAAAAAAATGTGCATATGTGTCCGGCGGGGAGGAGGGTGGAAAGAATGATAAATGCAGGTAGGATAACTGGAGAATACAAGAAAAGGACACAGAATCTGAATTTACCTCAAATTAAAAAATTATAGAAAAAAATTTGTAAATACACATAGAAACAACCAACTCAGTGGCAATTTAAAATAAATTATGAGATTAAAAAACAAAAAAGGACATAGGCCTGTCTTTTCCAGATAGTCCAGTCTGCAGAATGCAGAGTAATGAATTCCCTCCAGCTCTCAGATTGTCAAGGACTTACGATCATCTGAGTCTACTTTCTCTTCATTTGTTGAAAGTTGAGATTCATACTTGGACAACTGCTTCTTAATCTCCACGTCATCATCATTTTCAGGTTTTTTCTGATTCTAAAATAGCAAGGGAAAGGAATATTTTAAAAGAGTTTATTTACTTATGTGTATACCTTTAAATAAAGTTAAGCAAAAGATACAGAAAGACAGCAGAGTAACAGACCTCTATTGGAAAAAAGCCACCTATGAGCAGGGCCTGTACTTAACTTGCACAGGACCTAGTAGTGTCTCCTGGGCATATCAACTGTTCAGACAGGTAAAGAATCAATGCCTCAGGAATACAAAATGTAAAAAAGTCACACACATCTTTCTGAATGTTCCCTAGGTCATCCAAGTGTAGTCTTACATAAGCAGCACAGTATCCCTTGGGAGCTTAGAAATGTACAATCTCAGGCCACACCCAGACCTAATGAATAAAAATGGGGATCTCTACTAGGTCACCAAGTGACTCAAACATACATTAAAATTGAGCTCTGCCTCAAATTGTCAATTTGGAACCAGCTACAGGCATTTTTTTCAGGCATTTAGTGATCTGCTAACCAACTGTTTTGTTTTCTCCATCTTTCTTTTGGACACTGAAATCCCGGACTTCCACACTTTTTATATCCTAAAACTACACTATGACAATGATATGTATTTGTTATTAAAAGTAAAATACTTTTCCTATAATAAGACGCCATTAACAAATAAAAGCTTATCTAATTTAAGCAAGCCCTGTCCATTGTTTTTAAGCATCTAGGTTAACACACTTTTGAAATGACTTTTTCAGACCCCAGGGATGGGAACCCAAAGGGAAACTCCCTCAAGAGAGCACATAATCTTGTTAACTATCTGGTAATACAATCATAGAGATTTTCCTGCCTTACTTTCACACATTATCTTCCTTATAGCCCCTTCTTAATTACAAAGAAAAAAAAAAGAAAACTGCAAATTGTCATTCTGGGAAGGATTTTTCTTGGTCTGTTGAGATTTAGCTTCTGGGCATGTCCTATTTGGCTCAAATAAATTCTAATGAGCACTTACAAAAATTTTCTATAGCTTTGGATATTCTTATGTCGACAGGTTACAAAAATTTTTAAGGCAAATGCACAGATCTTTATATCTACCCCTATCATAGTGCCTCAGAGAAAGTACTTGAATATTTGTAAATATAAATGAATTCAGTATACTTTAAATCACTTTAGCTGATGCTTTATTTCTTGTTAGGCAACAACTCTAGAACTTAGATTTTAATAAATTGTTTCATTAGGGCATATAATGTTCCCTATGCTAAGTGCTGGCAATACAATATAACACGAAAGAGGGGCCACATGGTAAACCTAACAAGCTCAGGGGAGGCCTGCATGGTGGGCCTTACAAACTGGGACTGAAAGTAACCACATAGGATAGTCTAAACATAAAAATTCCTAACTAAAAGCAGGTCATGACAGTAGTCCCATCCTAGGTCTGTAGCTTCCTTGACAAAAGGTCTATCTTTACTGTAATTGAACCTGTTAAGTCTTTTTGGATTTATTGTTTTTTTGTATCTAAGGTAACATACCTTTGAAATGTCAGAGTAATCTCCTTTAAAACATACCTTTGAAATGTCAAGAGTAATCTCCTTTTCCGGACCCCTCAGGGCACACCCACTGCGCCAGAGCAAGAGACCACAGAACCTCTCCTCTCCCTCACTGTTACTGTCTGAATACCATCTGTGTGCTATAAATATTAATTATTAACTACCCTGGACCCACCAATGTAAAAGAAATATGTGTCTCTCCGTTTTACTTTATATCCAATCCCAGAGATGTCTCCCTTTTGATTTTCCCACCCCCTTAATTTACCCTAGTAGATTTCACGTAACCCTCCCTACTCTGCTCCTTTGATTTTAATGTGCAAAATAAGCTGCAAAACTGACATTCTCCAGGGCACTTTCTCAATTCATTGAGATTTACTTCCTGGCAAATGTTGCCAGTTTGGCTCAAATAAACTCATAAAAATTCTCTACAGATTTGGACATTTATGTTGACAAAAGGGTCTCTGTTCTCATAGAACTTATCACTTACCAATGAGAGGGAGGCTTTATACAGATAATGATTATACAATTTTTTGATTGCCTTTTTCGATACATTTACCAAAAAAACCCCACAAGAGTGCTATGATAGTGTACAACAGTTAAGACCTAACTAAACACCAGGATAGGCTTCCTTGAGAAAGTAATATTTATACCAAAAATAAAGATGAGCAGGGGTTTGCCAGGGAAGAGCAGGGTAGGCAGTATTCCAGGTAGAAAGCACAGCATGTGGGAGTAGGAGGGTCCTAAAGCAGGAAGGGGCCAGCCATAATCTGAATGGAAAGGAGGACAAGGTGGTTGGGGCCTAGTAGGTCAAGGTGGCTAGAGATAAAGGTGGGCTGCTGGAGATTAGACAATGCAAAACTGTTTAGAGTTGTGGATTTTGTTATAAAAGCAATGAGAAATCACTAAAGGAAGGATTTTAAGTAGTGGAGTCCAACCTTAGTAGATTTTCATTTAAATAAATCGCTCTGCCTGCTCTACTCTGAACTAGGAGAAGACAAAATATAATACATAAGATTTCTTCTTTTTGAGATAACAAAATGAGATTAAAAATTGTTATGTAAAATTAAGATCTGGATGCCCTTGAAAAAAGATACTTAATGCATTCTAAAACTCCTGTGAAAAGTCATCATCTAGAAATTATGCTTACTTGCTATTTAGTATTTCTTATACATTCAACAAATATTTTGTAGCCATTGCTTATGTGCCAGTCACTAAGATAGGTGCATTGGAGATATAGCAATAAATAAGACAAAGAAGTCCTGGCTCTCAACTCCTTACATTCTAGTAAAAGCTATTTTAGTTAAGAATAGAGATTATCAAACCTCTTTGGATATAATTCACAGCAATAAATGTAATCTATACATAGTAAGATATGTAATATACTGGAATATTACTGTTGCATTTTAAAATACTGGTCATGACACAAGATTGATTTCACAACTAATGAGTTAAAATCCAAAATTTGAATAATACCATTCTGTATTAAATAGAGCCTACCTCTTACAGTCTCATGCTAAAGAGTGCTAGATTAAAGAAGTTTTCTTTAAGAAAAATTTGAAAACCAAATTGATATGACAATGTTAAATAAATCATAGCATTTGAAACACAAAAATGGTAAGACAATAAACCTCCAACTCTCCCCCTAAAAAAGCTAAAAATGATTTTTTTTAAGGTAAAAATAATTTCAGAGAACATAAAGTAGGATAATTCCTCAAACCAGTCCAAGAGAAGCAATGGGGACAAAAGGAACATGGAAGATGACTTCCTGTATTAATAATGAATCAGCCATTCTTATTTCACTTCCTTCCTCTAAATATAGATCCAGGAAGGAGAAGGTTCAAAATATGCAATTTGAGGTTTTAGTGAATGAAAACTCACATGGGCAAATAAATATTCATAGGATGGAGCAGGAGGCTATTCTCCTGTTCACACACGCACTGGTTTCCTACAGTGAGCTCTATGCTCAGCAAGAGTCAACTATGTTAGTTTTTGAGCCTCTTCATGCCAGTTACATTTGTTACTGTAACTGCACAATAACAAATATTAGTAACATATTGCTTAAACTATGTGATGATGGTGAAAACAGTTACTTCTATGAAAACTTAATAAAAGCTTTTGAAAGCATCAAAGGCAAGTGGATTAAAAAAAAAAAAAAGGCTAACGAGAATTATATAAGGGGACAATTAAATTTTTAAAATTTCCAAAATCTAGAATCTTTACTCAAAATATATTGCTTTACAAGTATGTAACCTCTTGATCAATTTTATAGAAATAGAAATTGGACACTGTAGATGCTGCAGTAGGAAAAAATATCACACAGAATTCCAACTCAAACTCTTGGTCAACATCAAATGACCAGAATGAGTGCACAATGTTTAAGTTAAATTAAAATGTCCAAGATGTGTACATGTCGTTTTTAAGAGTCCCCACTAGGACAGTCTTTTGACTGACTTGCCTGTACACATCATTTAAGAGGTAAATAACTACAGGCAAGTTGAAGTTATTTTTACCAGAAATAGAGAGTCTACTGTTTGGCTTCATACTACTTTCTGATGACAATTTGCAAAGGGTGATGAGTCTGTGAAAGTTACGTGCCCTTTCAAATAAAACAGAATACTCAGCTACTGGGTGAATAATTTAATCAGAGTTAATAACTACCAATAAATATTGATGGTGTATCTATGATACTTTTTTTCTTAAACCACTTTATTGAAGTATGATTGACATATAAAGCTGCATACATTTAATGTACACAACTCAATGAGTTTGGGGTTAAGAATACCAACTGTGAAATCACTGCCACCATCAAGGCCATAATCACAATGTTTCTGATCTTCAAGGCCTTGCCTATGCCCCGTTTGGTCATTTATATAGGTTTATCCTTGCCTTTCTTACCCTCTCATGAGTTTGAAGAGAATTCAGAAGACAGAGAACTCCAGGGTTATAATGATACAGAACAGCTCTCCCTTAATGCCTCTGGTAGCAAAAATTATCTCAAGAATACTCAACCCCATCTCAAACGAAGAGCATATACTCTGGACAAGCTTTGTCAACAGTCCAGTTACAGTGCTACTTTAAATGTCTGGTGCATAGTTAGTACTCAGTATATTTTTTCTTACCTTCTTCTTCTTGTCTTTAAATTGCTTTATCAATGTGAGCACATGTTCAACAAGAAACATGAAATACAAGCCTCCCAGTGCTGTTAGACCCTTCCATGTGGAATCAAAATAGGTACTTTCTTCTATGTTTTGAGAAGATAGATGACTGAACAGTGGCCCTCTCTTCATTTCCACTGCTAGTTTTTCATGGCTGTGACTATGGTGGTGACTTGAATGAGACTAAAAGCAAAACAACATGTATTTTATAAATTCATTAGTTTCACACGTCAGAAAAATTGGCTAAAAATAAGGTCAAATTTGAAATAATTCAGAATTAGGCAATTAATGGGATACTTCAGAATGAAGAGAAGTTTAGGATATTAAAAATTAAATGACCAATAAGTAGCTAGCTATCTAGAGCTTAACATATACAATTTACTATGGCATTTAATACAGTGGATCTGTTCAGTGTAAAGACAGATACATTCCCCAATGACCCTCAAAATAGGCAGTGGGTGTTTTCAATATTCAACAAGTTATCATGGCCACAAATAATAGGGAACTGCCAGGTGGACAGTGTTTACTGCTTATACTCTCAGCTGAAAAGCTCATACCAGTATCACCAGTGTGCTTACAAAAAGCTCAGTCTGTGTAAATGGCGCTTAGTGGGTACCTGAGATCCAGGTGCATTGCCCCAGTAGCCTACGGCTGAGTGCTGTAGGAACTGTTACTACATGTTAGGAAATTGGGTGTGGCACATAACAGAGGTGAGGTAGGGAAGGAGTCATAAGCACATCCTACTTTGTGCAGCAGGTATTCCTGAATCTGCTTTCTGATGGTCAGGGAGTTTATCACAGCAAAATAGTTTTCATTCACTACTAAATGAAACATGATGAGTTATGTAGTATTCTAGGAATAATTCCCCACCCCCTCATTTACCAGCAAACCTCTAAAGGAAATTTATAAAATGGGACCCATATATTTTCTCCCTCTGTGCCTATCCCAAATACTTAATGGAAAATTTCATGTTACCGAACTTGCTTTATTTAAGAATTCAGTTATATTACAAAGTATAAATCTCTAAACACACACATAAATTCAACACCAAAGAAAAACTCTTAAAGTTTCTTGGGTACATATAGAGTCACATTTTTTATTTCTACGGCAATTACACTAACATGTAACCAGGTGATTCACATTATTGCAGTCTGTCACAGTGCTAATATGCAGTAGAATCAGTCTCTTTTTATTAACTGGGTTCCAAAAAGTTAAGTTAGTCTGTATTTAGTAAATTCCCTTTAAAAAGCAAGAAGCGAAATGTATTAACAATTAGTATAAAAAGCAGCTTTTGGTTACCAAATATATTTTAAAATCAACTTCTCTAAACCAAATTTCTAACCTTTTACACATATCAATACAAAGAATTCTGGTACCAATTACCGTACTTACATGTGGAAGAAGGTGCAAAAATGCATCACCACTCAATGTCCCAACAGCCAATGCCACAAGGAAACTCAGGAGAAACTTGAAAAACACTCGATTCATGAGAGGCACTAAGATTACACCCAGCAAAGACAGGAAACTGATGATGGAAATGGCTATAAAGCCACCAACCCAGGCTGGCAAACAAAACAGAGCAAAGGAAAAAGCATACAATTGATAAACTTTTCTAGAAGAGACACTCTGGGGTAGCATACAGCAACTTGTAAAAAGTAGAGAAGTTAGAGAAATACAAACTCAGTGGACTGGGATGGTGGTAATAGAGCAATAATTAAGAAATGAGTTCAGGTAAATAATCCGACTGAACCCTCCATATAAAGAGCATTAGCCCAATGAAAAATTCTTCAGCTGGGGTACAAAGATGGGTAAAAATGGTAAAACAGGATGAACTCTAACTCATTTGTGAATTGAATCTTGAGACTCCCATAACACCTAAATTATGAAAGAGGGAAAAGTTAAAAAAGAGTAAAGGTAAAAAAGGAAACTGGGAATTAATAATTTCCTCAGTCAACAATTATTTCCTTATTATATTTTGAGCACTGAAACTATACTATAACAAAGCTTATTCTGGTTTCATTTATTAATAAGAAGAGACCAGAATTAGCCTCCTAAACAGTAGAAATTAACTTCGACCCTTCCTCCCAAATTGACAATGTATAAAAAACCCAAATTTCACATGACTGATTCTTTGGGATGACCTCAGACAAGTTACAACCTATATTTTCTTTTCTTTTTTTTTTTTTTTAAGGGTGAGGGCTAACATTCTTGCTTTTCCTACATTTAAGGCAGAGAACAATTAAGATAGTATATTTGAAATTATGCTGAAGAATAGGTTGATGTAAGTATAAGAAAAACTACAACATAAATGTATCTATTGGCAATTATTTTTACATAAAAAATGCAATTCTACCTATTTGTAAAGAATAGGTCTTTGGAGGGATTTCAGCTTTCTTCTCACTCGTTGTATGAAGTAGACATGATCTAGCATCAATTTGATTGATGATGGCTGGGCAGAGATAGTTGAACTCTGTTGCATTCAGCGGAACCTGGATGCCCATGCCATGAGATGTAAGTAGTTTTGATGCATTGAAACACTGAAGGAAAAACAAAGCAGTGAAAAAGGCATTCCCATTAGAGAACCCAAAAAAAGTTGTTCAATGACATAACACCCTTTCCTTATTGAAGTTTGATTCTTTATTTTTTTAAAGTTAACACTAATTAAAGTCAACTCTTTTTTTTTGAGTACTTAGGAACTTGCCTCAAGCTGTGGAAAGGTACTATGTCACAAAGGTGGTATTTCTACCTCTTGGTAGAAAAGGTCAAATCACTAGTCACCTATGGAGAAAGCCTTAAATGGAATAAGCTTGAGGATAAAAGAACATTCACGAGCTTGTTAATTCATTCTATAAACCTCTTAAGGAAATGAGCTTTAATTTCGAGATGGGATTCATTAGAGATTGAGAAATATGTTGTTTTAGTACTAGACCCGGCCTAAACAAGCCCAAGACATGTCACTGTTCCAGCAATGACCATTGTTGCAAAACTTAGCTCAGTTCTGTCTACATACTTGGCAAAATAAATCTCTATGAGAGAATATTAAATTGTGCACATTATTCTCAAGCAGGGCAAGGCTGGTAATAAAACAAACCTGTACTGGCAGGCAGCTGTTTCAACAATTTAATTAGATGACAAGTTTAGTTTGAACAGAACCTCATCTGATTATTATAATCTGCCCCATTCCCCCCAAATTGGCAGTAGCACCTGTTTCTCATCTTCTATCAAGTTATTTTAATCTTCCGTAATTCTTGGTGAATACTATTCAGAACAAACTTTATCACCACAGTTCCTATGGGAATAACCATCATTAGTATTATCCCAGAATCAGTACAGTCATATGATGGTCTGAATGAAGTACTTAATTTTTGCTTATTAGCATATACCAGCTAATTCCTTGTTCTTGATACCCTCAGCCAAGGCAAACTGTGTACAGTCTGGAAGTCCAGTCTCGAAAAAAACATGAACTCAGAACTTCACTGCCCAAACATTCACTTGTCCAGTACATCATTCTTGGCAGTAGCCTCAATTTCACTATTCCACAAGTCATTGTGATCTCTGCCAAGAAGGCAACACTGTTCTTATATTTCTTAGCCCTTTCAACCATACCTTTACTTAAAACATGGATTCTAACTCTTGCTTTTTGAAGCTCTATTTTCTATTTTTTTTTATCAATATTCACCTATAAAAGTTTCTTCAAAAACTTTGATATCTACTTTCTATACTTTTAAAAAATTCTATATTAGAAAATAGTTTGAGCAGGCAGCACTATTCTTACTATTATCTAAGTTTTGTATCAGAAACATTTACAACACATTATGGACACTTTGGGTCAAGGGCCTTGTGGGAGAAAGTAGAAATTCCCTTTTCATTAGCTTCGCCATTTTATTTTTACTTTAAATTCCTTATACTTACAGACAAAATGGCCATGACAGGACAACAAGTAGGCATATTGATTAATAAAATAGCACTCGTCTTACCTCCTGAGTATTTTCATTTGTATTTCTAGAATACATAAAGTCTTTTCTGGGCTCACTCACAGATTCATTTGTTTTTCTCCTCAACAGTCGGCTCAATGGGCTCTTTTCGGTGATACTGGGTGGAGTGGAACTGCTCACATCTTTGGGGAGTTTTCCAGGTTTTAGAGTTTCTATGGTCTCTAGAAAGTGAGTTTCTTCAGAAACAGCATTATACACAGTTGAAGTCACTTCACTAGCACCAACACCATCCTTGATTAAAGCATTCCTTCTACCATTGGCATGTTCTGATCGGCGAGATCCTTTCCCCTGACCATTTCTAGGATCTTTACCTGAACTATCAGAGTCATGATCTGGGCAAAGAGGTTTCCGATTATTTTTATTGGAAGCAGCATGATTATGGTGAGAGTGATGATCATGGTCAAGGTGATGATCATGGTCAGAGTGATGCTCATGGTCGGAGTGATGCTCATGGTCGGAGTGATGCTCGTGGTCGGAGTGATGCTCGTGATCGGAGTGATGCTCGTGGTCATGGTGTATATGGATTCTTTTAATCTTATCTATGCCTATACTCTGAAGCAACTTTCTGAACCCTTCAACTGATAAGGAATTATTTTCTCCATAGCGATGGAAAAGTTGCTGTAGATGATGTCGCTGAGTGGTAACTGCCAAATCAACATTAATGCCAGATTCCCAGTTTGGAATAATTTTTTCGGTGGTCTGCGGGAAAGCAGTTGCTGGTTCTAGTTCACGAAGGGGATTTGTAACTGACAGGGTGAAGGTCAGGATCAAGATTACAGATAAACTCCTTGCCATTGCACCTTCCTAGAGAAGACAGGAAAAAAATTGCTTTCACTTCTAAAACAATTTGAATTAAGAAATCTCATGCCGAAAATTGGTGTCTGATCAAATAATCAAGGTTTACACAGCATTATTGAATGTGGCCAGTGTACTGCTAGGTACTATGAAACTACAATATAGAGGTCTAGAGTCTTAGACGCTACTCAGCTAAAACACGTGAAACTGGATAGCAGTTGAGCACTAAGACTGTAATCAGCACTGTAAAAGCAATAGTAATTCAGAGACTGAAAATATATATGTGGCCACAGCCATATTGGCAACTTATTGTGTTGAGAACAATAATTCAAGACAAAACCCAATTACCTCTACCACCATCCTCTCATCATTTCATAAAACAACATTTTAACACCAAAAAGAGTAGATGTGGCAATCAGGATAATTACCATTTAAAATTTTTCTTAAAACTACATACTAAGAAATTTAAGGCTTCTTTCCCCTAATACCATTCCTCAAACTCACCTAATTTTGCCAGTTTCTTGTGTACGCTTCAGGATATTTTCTATACATACTCAAGTATATGTGTACTTTATTTTTATTTTTTAATTTTTTTAACACCTACAGCACCTGGTATTCCTAGGTGCTCTCCCATCCAAGTGTTAATGAGGCCCGACCCTGCTTGGTTTCCGAGATCAGATGAGATCCGGCACATTTAGGGTGGCATGGCCGTAGACTTAGATGTGTACTTAACCACACAAATGGGATCCTTTTTCCCCACTCACAAATGACAACTTTCCACGTCAGTACATATAGATCTCATTCTTTTGAATGACTGCATAATAATAGTTCTTTAAGTAAATTAAACTTCATAAAAATTATTTCGCTCTTATGTTGCTATAAACCAGTGAAAATTTTACCACTCAGACACAGACAATGGTGTTTGGAACCAAAGGACTATGCTCCAAAGAGGAGTTAGGAATCGAGTTTAGCTTTGAAAAATAGAATTCAGTTAAACTGCGGAAGGTATAGTCCAGATAAATGGATAGACTGGTATCAGGTCCCCGCAGATGTCTAGCACCTATGATAGATAATAATCATAACCAAACTCATTTACTTCCAGCGAAAGACGCAGAGGTGGGATTTTGGAGCGAGAGAGCAAGAGCATGGGGAAACTTAGCTCACTTTCAGTTCTCCATTGCACCGAGAAAAGCTGGTAACATCTATTTTACAGGGTGACTGAGGAAATTACATGAACGATGTATGTAGAAGTGCCAAACAATGTCAGCCGTGTTGCACACTGCTGCTTGTCATACTGGAAACAGTAGAAAATGTAAGTATATAAGTACCATAAAGCTAGACTCTTGAAAGAACAATCTTGGGGCCTGAAGTTTTAATAGGAAAAGAGAACTATTAAGAAAAATCATTCGGAGGAGAAAGGCGTGAGCGGGTGGGTGGGGACAAGCTTGGGCAGAAGGCTCAGGGACAGCTCCATTCGTGCCCTTTCTTCAGGAAGGATGCTTAAAGCGGCCGCAGACGTGCGGGCGGATCTCCATCCCTGCAAGTCCACGTGTGTTGGAGGAAAAAAGAAAGCCGAAAAAAAGGACCTGAAGATAGAGGCGAGTGGAGAAAATGGGAAAGAGGGTGCACAACTGCTTCTAAGGACTTTTTATTTTTAAACACGAATATGAGATGAATACAGACCGTTTCATCAGAAAGTCCTGCGTTGGACCACAAAGTCCATCTGTGCACCCCAAACTGGGAAGTCAGGCCTCCACTGCCCGCGTGGCCTACCGCTCCGCAGCCCCCTCCCGGACCAGCGGGACTCACCTCTCCGCGGCCTTCGCAGTCCCACAGCCCGACCCCGCGTGCTAGCTAGTCCAGTTCCACTCAGGCGGTCCGGAGGGCTCGGAACCGGCCTGTGCTTCTGTCTCTACAAGTCTCTACAGAGCACGGAGAAGCGGCGGTCTCATCCGCGTGGCTGCCCCTAGCACCGGGGTAACGCCACGGAGCCACCGGGAAGCCGCGCCCCACGCGCTCTCGCCTCCCAGGAGCAGGACAATTACTAATTACCGCCGCGCGCAGCGCGCTGCCGGGAACCACCGCCTCCGCCGGCCCAGACTGCGGAGCATGCGCAGTGCGGCTTGGAAACCCGTCCCGGGCCGGTGGATCCGCGTGTCCGCCTGTTTCCCGGCGCCTGGGAACAGGGTGGAGGTGTGGGAGGGGCAAAGGTGTGGTCCGAGCAGACGGGGAGCGCGGAGACCAGTTGGGGACTCTTTCTTTGAGTCCCTTCGCGTCCCTGCGCCTCTCTGAGGTCCGAGACTCGCTTGCCAAGGGCCTCCCTGGGCCAACGCCCTTCGCTGCTGGGAGCCCTGGCGCGAGGGGCAGCAGGACGCTCCTGACACCGCCCAGGCACTCGAGCCGCTAGTCTTTCTGGAAGGTCCTGAGGTATCCCTGGGACAGAGGCCCTGTTTGTGCGCTGGACTACGGCCCAAGCAACAATAGGTGGTAGCGGCGGCCGGGCACTGAGGGCCATTTGGACCATAGCGGGGGCGGGGCCGGAGGGGTCAGGGCCGCCTCCGCCACGCCCCCGGCTGCCTGCGAAACGCGGTGCGGATAACGCCAGCGGGAGAGGCGGCCTTGCGAGTAGTTCCGCTCAGAGGGCGGAAGTGTGGGTCCTGGTCTCTGCAGCTGACCAGCCAGCAACATGGTGGCACCAGTGTTGGAGACCTCTCACGTGTTTTGCTGTCCGAACCGGGTGCGGGGAGCTCTGAGTTGGAGCTCCGGACCCAGAGGACTTCTGGCCTTTGGCACGTCCTGTTCCGTAGTGCTCTATGACCCTCAGGTAAGAGAGGTGGCCGGACGCCTGACCCCGTGTGCTTTTGGGACTGAATCAGCTGGGTTCACTAGGGGCCGACCCTACGCTGCACAAGAGCGAGGAGACTGGATGTCGGTCGGCTTCGGGAAGGGTGTCTGTGTGGGCGAGGACTCTTGTGGTGGGCGCGCCAAACTCGCTCCCCGCCTGGGGTCACCATGTCCTACCCATTAGCCTCACATAGAAATTCTAACGATGACAACCTTTTATGAAGCCTTCTGTGGGAACTGTAGTGCTGTTAAAGAATTAGTTTGGATTTTAAAAGGTTTGCGATTTTGGCGTGGATTAAATCCATTATCACAGATGATATCTCATTTCTATATTTCTCGCAGTGTTACTTTATAAACTTTCATTATATTGAATTTCAAAAATATGTCACTTGTATTTTAGCTTTGGGATTTTAAAGAACGTGCCATTGGGGTAAGCTAACTATAAGGCAAGATTTAAACCCATTTCCTGAACATCACCCAATCCATTGATTGTTTACTGGGCCCTTTCCCTACCAAACTTCCCACAAGCTTTCCAGGGATTGTTTTGACCCCATTCCCGCTGGCTATTTTGGACCATACAGTTAGTGTTGCTTAAAAAAGAACTCAAGTATTAAAAGTAAAGTGCTGGGAATTAAAATGTGGGAGATAGCTGTATGTATTTCTGTTGTATCGCTTTATTAATTTGATTAAAAATTTTATTCTCTTACCCTTTGCAGATTCAAATTTATATAGTAAATAGTTGTATTTCCTTTCCATATTTTGAGCTTGCTTGCCTTTATCTAGTTTTTATTTCTTGCTATTGCCATGCAGTCTTAACTGGCAAGAGAAAACGCTTAAGACCAGGGGTAAACTTTACAGTGGCCCTCAACGAAGAGCTGACTCAGCTGTAGAAGCCTGTTTTCCTGCAGCCACTTAATGGATTTGCGCCCATGCCTTACATCACATTTTAACTTTTTTGCAAACCTAGTGGCCAAGTTAGGGGGTTTTAACATATCAAAAAGTATATATACTGAGTCTAAAAAGTACTTTGTCGTGATAAATATTTGCTGGTTTGGCATTGAATTAAATGTAGGAACAAGACGTGTCAGATACCAAAATAAAGTTTTGGGGATGATATTCATTTAGCAAATTTTTGAGGACCTTCTATGAACTATTCCTGGACTGGGTGGTAGTGACACAAAGATAATAGATAATAACTCCTGCTCGTTAGGGCATTCTCAATCTAGTGAGTGAGAAAATGAAATACGGTAAATTGTTTTCTAGCCTCAAATAACCCATGTGTGAAATGTACTAGTTTATGCACATTTACCTCATACCTTTTTCTCAGTCATGAGAATTCTAGTTAGCATTTAAATGGATATGCAGCCAGTGCAGTTGGCAGTAAAGGGGCCATAAAGAGGAAGACACTTGTCACAGAGTTAAAGTCTTCATCAGTGGGTAAAGAAAGCCCAAGAATTGAGTGATGTTGGTGAAAGCAGCAGTCTGAGGGCCTGCTGGGAACCTGGACTTAAGCCCTGAAGGGATCTGATGTCTGAGGACCTTAGTAGTTATGGCCTGCTGATCTTGTGTCATTAGGGCTCAAGAACCCAACACCTGATTAGCCATGACATACAGAGTAAGCTATGAATTTGTATCCATTAATCATGAATCCCTCTATTGAAGGGTTTTTGTTTTGTTTTGTTTTTTGTTTTGGTTAGCAAAACTCTCACATTGTGCAAGTATGGTAGAGGTAGGTTCTGAGACCTGTGGGAACCTGAGGAAGAGGTTCCTTGTCTGGCCTGGGGTGTCAAGACCGGCTCCCCAGATGAGAAGGAGAGGGGTTAGGGGTAGTGATCAGGAGCTAGGGAAATGAAAGACCCGAGAGCTCGGCGTGATGAGAGCACAGGACCCTGGGAATGTGGAGTGGCGGAAAAAAAATGAATTAGAGTGAACTGATGGTTTAAGCCACTGTTACAAGTTTATAAATTAAGGAAGTTGATTCTGTTTGAAGTGATCCAGAACTTTTTATTAGCATCATAAACACTGAAATCTGATTTTTTATTATTTTAGTAAATTCTCTGAAGAATAGACTCTAATTTACTAACTGGTGTTTTCTTCATTAAAGAAAAGAGTTGTTATTACCAACCTGAATGGTCACACTGCTCGAGTCAATTGCATACAGTGGATTTGTAAACAGGATGGTTGTAAGTATTAATATGATTGTTGTCTTCTGGTAAAGTATGATTAGTTGTTTTTCTTTCATCATTTCTCTTAATTTACCAATCTTATGCAATTGAAAAATAAAAGAAAAATGGTATGTCCAATGAAATAATCTGATCTATACTTTTACTTTATAGCAGTTGAAGCATCGATAACACAGCCGTGCTGAGGGTGAGGGTAGAGGTAGCCCCTGACTATGGCAAGACTCCTACCTAAGCAGGCCCATGTTGGGGCTCTGGCCGCAATTCAGATTTGGTTCATAGGGGTGTTTCTGCCACTGACAAGCTATTGCTTTTATAGACAGGACATTGCATCTTTGTTGACCCCAATTTGTACCGTAGTAACATCTGAAAAGTACAGGCTTAGACTGGATCAGGGGACCCTTAGGGGATCGTGACACCTGTGAAGTCAGAATTATTCTCAGAATGATACTGAAACACTTTTCACAGTTTTTATCCTCATTCTCTCACAGTTATATAGTGGCACTTTCCAGCAGCTACATGGTGTGTGTGATGCTGCAACAGATTAAATACAGAAGCAGATATGAAAATCCAGCTGTATTTTTTTTTTTTTTTAATGCCTACAGCACCTGGTATTCCTAGATGGTCTCCCATTCAAGTACTAACCAGGCCTGACCTTGCTTAGCTTCCGAGATCAGCTAAGATTGGGCACAGCTAAGATTGGGCACGTTCAGGGTGGCATGGCTGTTGTCAACATCAGCTGTATTCTAATGAAATCAGCTGTTAAAGAGATTTGCAGAAATGTAAAACAGTGCCTTTCTTCTCTTTGTGTTGTTGTTGTTGTTGTTGTTGTTTTGGAAGATACAGGTTTTTTTGCCACCACAGAGATGTTATTTTTGTTGACATGTAATGGAGTTCATCATTATTTTTAAGTAAACCGATAAATATTTTTTCATATTTCTCAGTTTAAATTTCTGATGTGTTTACTATTGTTACATATAGTCAGTCCATAAAAACAAAAGCTTTATGAGCATCTCAAAATTTTTTAAAATGTGAAGGAATCGTGATACCAAAAAATTTGAGAATTGCTGGATTAGATTATCTCCAGGTCTTTTAAATCTCTAAGATTCTGTGACTCCCAAATTTTTAATTAATATATTGCTTTTAAATGGTACTTCTAAAATCTCATGGAATTTTCTCAGATGTCTTAAATATACCTATTGTGGCATTCTCGTGGAGTCTGGATTAATTTTATTTTTTATTCCATAAACCTTTATTGAGAACATTCTGGGCCAGGCACAGTTGCACAAGTTCCTGAATGAGTGAGACTCTGCTATGTTTTTATTTGTGATATTTTTTAAAAAGACATCTTATTTCAATTGGCATTGCAGGATTGGTCATATTAGGTCAATATAAACCATTCAATAGTAGAAAGTAGCTGTTAATGCACATAGTAAAACAATTGTAATTATGGTAATTGCCACCAAATGACATCAAAGGCTACTTGATTCTCAGTAGAAGGATTCATTATATTAATTTGGTTTGTATATTTTATCTTTCCTTTAAAAGTGAGCTTATATAAAGTGAAGCTGTTATTATCACTGTAATCTGTAACTATTAGGATTGACTTCCTTTAAGAATAGGGCTCTTCCACCAGGTTATTCAAATGTTCTTTCTAAC
Organism: Rousettus aegyptiacus; assembly: GCF_014176215.1. Classification (NCBI taxonomy): domain Eukaryota; kingdom Metazoa; phylum Chordata; class Mammalia; order Chiroptera; family Pteropodidae; genus Rousettus; species Rousettus aegyptiacus. The sequence continues at coordinate 66,866,794 of NW_023416287.1, forward strand.
CCATGTATCAATGAAATACAAGATTTTAATAATATCATTTTATATTCTTAAAATGTCTGATTTTTAATACATTACTTTCAGGTACTTTATAGTAATTCTCAAAATCATGTAATTAAGTAAATGGCTTAATTTTTGTAATGTTGAAGAAATTAAAGCCCAAGATCACAACTGGCTGGCAGCAGGGTTAGGATATAAACCTACGACTTCCGTGTACCTATCTGATGTTCTTTAGACAGTCCCCCAGTTGCTTCCCTCGAATATCTAGCACATAGGCCAGAAGATGCAAATAAATAGAAGATCCAAATCAAAATTATATTATTTTCACCTTTTTTTGGTTGTTATTCCTTTTTTTCTGTTACCAACAGAAGTTGATGATATGTGTCTGATCTCTAATATATGTCATATACTTGATAGCAGCAGCTGACTGTAATGTCTTAGATCTGTTATTCCTGCCAAAAGTGTATTATTTAGCCTGAATCTTATACGAGGAAACACCCGGACAAACCCAGATGGAGGGACTTTCTGCAAAACAGCTGACTAGGACTCTCATTGTCACAAAAAAGGAGGGACTGGGAAACTATTCAATATTAAAGGAGACTTAAAAACCATGACCACTAAACACATAATATATAGTACTTAGATTCTGAATTATAAAAAAATTTATAAATGACATTATTTGGATAATTTGGGGAAATTTTAATATGGCTGTGTATTACATAGTGATAAAATTCAATGTTAAAAATCTCGAATATGTTAATTGTACTGTGGTGATACAGGGGAATGTTCCAGTTCTTAGGTGATACATGGTGAACTGAGGATCAGAGGTCCTCATGTCTACAACTTATTTTTAAGTGGTTTGTCAAAAATAAAAAATCTGTGTATATAAATAGAGAGCAAGCTACTAAACAAATAGGTCAAAATGTTGTTAATTGGTGAATCTAGGTAAAAGATATATGAGTTTTCTCGTATCTTTTCTACAGCTTTGAAATTTTTCAAAATAGCTGGTAAATAAATATTTACTGAGATAAAATTTTTTTTTCAGTTTCTTCTACTGAGTTAGTTTCTGGAGGATCTGATAATCAGGTGATTCACTGGGAATTAGAGAATAATCAGGTGGGTAGACACATTTATAGTTATAAGAAATGACTGTTATATTTACTTTTATTTTCAGTTTTTTTCCTCATTTCTAGTGCGTTCTTCCTTTGTGAAGTTGTCTCGTTCTTGCTTATCAGTAATCCAGATCCTATATCTTTTGTATTTCATAGGCCCTGTATCTTTCCCTCTAATATTTTCTCTCATATTCGTATGTCATCAGTCATTTCTGTGAATTTTTCATCATTTCAGAATAATTTTCCAACTTCTCTTACATGGGCTGTTTGATCTGTTTTCAATGATAGCAAAAATTAATTCTGTTCAGGGTATAGCTGTCGCCACGGATATAGATTTACACAATTTTGACATGTTATGCAATGCTGTGTGTGGATGGACCTCTATATTTAGGTTGTACATAGTTGTAAGCAAAGAGTAAAAGTGAAAATTTAGTGTGTTAGATATTTAAACATCTGTGACACAGAAGATGAAGATGAGACAAAATCCCATTCATGAATCATGCACAGGGATCTGTGGCCAATCAAGTTTGGGAAACATGGCATATTCAATATCTCTCTTAGAGAATCCCAATGCACATAAGAGCAGTGAAGGCTCTGAAAAGTTCTGACATGGATGAACCTGCTTATCTTTGTTTAACTAGCATTTCCCAAACTTAAGACTGAATTTTTTTTTTCTTTTTAAATCTCTTAGCAGCCCTTGTTAACTCTGAGTACAGTTTTGAAAATGTTTCCAAAATTATCATACAGTGTGAGTAGTAATACTAGAGATGTAGAATAGGAGACAATTGTATGGGAATTTGAACACTTAAAAGAGTTTGTTCTTTTTTAAAAAAATTTTAATGTTGAGATTATTATTTAAAAATTATTTTTCAATTACAGTTGACATTCAATATTATATTAGTTTCAGGTATACAGCAGAGTAGTTAGACATTTATGTAACTTACAAAGTGATCCCCCCAATAAGTCTAGAAAGAGTTTGTTCTTATTAGCAGCATTTGGAAGTCATTGATGATTTCTAAGCAGAGGAATATGAATATCAAAAGAGGACTAATATGACAGCAGTGTGCCAAATTAGAATAGGAAAAAAAATGAAGGGATATAGGATGTATTTTTGAAGGAAAAATGATTTTGGCATTGACAAGATAGTTATCAAAGGAGTGGAGAGCTGGTGGTTAGGGGAGTGATTAACCAACAACAGCGGGATTCTGTTTTAGGCCCCAAGAAGAAAGGTGCTTCTACAAAGGAAAATAGGCAAGTGGGAAGGAAGATGTGGATTTCAGTGTAGACATGTCATTTGAATTGCCAACCAGATACCCAGACTTGTTTTCAGAAAGAGAGCTAAGGCATGGTGGTGGGGATTTTGGAGTCTTCTAGACTTGAATGAGAACAAAGGGTAGTATAGCAAATTCAACTCCTGTTTGGACTGATCTTGGCAGAGGAATATAGAGAGCAATTTCAGCATTCATTTTTGAGACCTTAAGGTGAGACTTGGCAAAACTTTGCTCAGTGCTGCCCCAAGCTTCTGTTGATAGAGTGGACAGCAGGCTAAGCAAGTATTTTATGGCAGAGAGCAAACTTAGGAGGGGCCAGAGGAATGAATGTGAGGCCAATCAGGGAGGAGGAGGATGAAAGACACAAAGAGGAATGAGGGAATAAATAAGAGGATTTAGTGGAAGGGGCCACACATTGTAACCTTGAGGGCTTTAAAGTTCCTTTTCATATGCATTTCCATGAAAACAGGTGCTCAACACACCTTGACATTGGATAAAAGGAAGTAATTCTAAGCTGCTATAATGAGAGGTTCAGGTCTTTAAACAGTGAGCATTGTTTTTTGAAAAGCTGGTGAATTTGAAAGAATTCTTTTGTGTGAGTTTTTAAAATTCTCATAGTTGAAATATAACCCTGCTTAAAGATGTGAGGTGTTTTCAATAGATTTAATTTTTTAAGGGAATAATAATAGGCTTAATTTTTTTTTAAGTTTAAGTACAGAAAAGTATAAAGAAGGGAAAAAGCTATACACAAAAACTCAACAGTTAACATTATGATAAACATTGTTCCAGATCTCTAGTTATGTGTATAATTACACTTAAAAGAGGTTTTACTGTACCTGAGTTACTTAAAATATTTTTTTAAAGAAGCCAAGGGTTAATGATGAAAGAAAGTTAGTGTACAGATCCATATATATATATATATATAAAATTACCTTTTTGAGTGGCAGAGTTTTGCCTAAGTAATTGTGCAAACAACTGAGGACATCTCTATTTCAACAGACAACAATTCATAGAAGATACTTTTCAAAGGAAATGGTGATATCTCATGCATATAGTGCTCTTAAGAAATACACTTAAAATAGCAGAAATGATGCCACAGAGAAGGATCTTGCATGGCAAGCAGGTAGACTTGATAAACAAATGGGTTTCTAGTTTTGTTTGCAATTTTTCCATTTTGTAGCTACACTAGATTTAGACAAGTATAAGCAAATACTAAAAGTACTTGGTAGAAGTTTGATGGACAATAGAATATTTGCTCAGTCCCAAAGTATAATCTCACATATTATCACACACAAAAAATTTAACTTCATGTTGAAAAAATCTGGTGGCAGGTGCTACCTTTACTAAGATATCAAAGTTAACTTCACTAAAATTGGGACAAACTGACATCATGTGCTTCCTGATGTGATACATGATACACTTCAGTGGTAATGATCTCAAAATGTGTATCCTGAATCTATTCCTGACAAAACATCAGACTAATCCAAAAAGGAATATTCCACAATGCTGGCTATAGTCTTCAAAAGTGTTAATGTCCTGTACATCTTTCTCTGGTAATAAACATACATTTATCTACATTATTCTTTTTATTGGCTATAGTGTTTGTCTACAGTAATTTATTTTTCAGTTTCCTATTAGTAATTTTAGGTTGATTGCATTTTTTCACTATTATAAAGAATGTGTGATGAATATTCTTCTGCATTTGTGTTTTATTATTTGTTACACTATTGCTGTTAGTGCCTTCAAGTAGATTCTTAGATGTGAGATTGCTATGTCAAGGGAATGCACACTTTATGTGTTATTAATATGGTCAGATTTCTTGAAAGTTTATATTTTCTTCAACTGAAAGGACCCATTTCTGGGTTCCACATTAATCCTATGATTCCAGTTAGATAGAGGTAAAACTGGTTATTCCTTTTTAAATCATTTTTGTCGGTTTTTTTTTCTGATTCAGCTTTTAAAAGCAGTCCATCTCAATGGCCATGAAGGACCTGTTTATGCAGTGCATGCTGTTTACCAGAGGAGGGCTTCTGATGTTGCATTACATACACTGATAGTGTCTGCAGCGTCAGATTCCACTGTTCGAGTCTGGTCTAAAAAGGGTTCAGAAGGTAGGTTTAGAGACATTATAATCAAACTCATGAAATGGTAATTGACAAGCGAATGACAACCATAAGGGCATGCATATCATTTTTTTAAATCTTTCAAGCAGCTCTAAAAATGTTAGAATTACAACGTGTTTATGTTCTTCGTACTTTTTCAAAATATCAAACTATTAATGTAAATTCCTTTATATAAGTCGTTTTGTTCTCTGTAACCTTGTTAAACATTGACCATTTAAATGCACATGGTCACTGGGGGCTCAGGATTGACTTCTCTCATCTCCGCATTGACACCCAGGGCTGTGATGATAACCTAGCTTCTCTCAGTGGATGAGCTCAGAGTTAGTTGTTCATGATGTTTTTTTTTTATTATTTCTTAGTAACATGCCTTCAGACCTTGAACTTTGGCAATGGATTCACTCTGGCTCTCTGCTTATCTTTTTTGCCAAATACTGATGGTGAGTATCCTACTAAGTATATGTTAAAGGGCAGTATATTTTCATATCTTCCTATGACTAAAACCTAACAGAAACATATTAGGCCTCAATTTTGTATCTAAATCTCTTCATGAAACAAGTTGAGACCTAGCTAATATACTTTTGTTTTCAATATTCAAATGATCTTGAGTATAGAACATACTGTTAAGGGAGGCTATTAGGAATTTTGGTAGCTGTCGGAAATTTAAATGACTTAGTAAGTACTCAAGATTGATATTTCTATTTATCAAATATATTGTCGATGTATATAAATCTAAACTGGGGAAATTACCTTTCTAATGCTTTAGAAGGTAAAGGACTAGGATAAGTAGAAAAAATACTGAAGGTAGACCATGTGTGTGAAGATAGTGAAGATAGACCTTCACTCCTGCATGATGACATTTTTGCCTAAAAGCACTTAAAAGCTCTTAACAGAAAAATTTTTGTTTTGCTCTGAAACCCATCTATACCTTTGATTATCCTTTATGAAGATGATGGCCAGTGTGAGTCTGTCTCTGCCTCCTCAGTAACCTGGAATTCAGATCTGGTGGAGGGAGATAGGGCCTAGAAGTCAACAGCTTCTTGCTCTCTGTGGCAGGAGCTATGACTCTGGTTTCATGTGATGCTTCCACTTTGTGCAAGGGCTTCCTCAGAGGAGAGACACATTCTGGTTTCATAACAGAATTTAATTTCTTCCCACATATACAGGCCAAGTGACTGGGATTTTTTGGTTTTATTGTTAGTTGATTTAAAGTGAAAAAATTTTTGAAAAATACAGTTGGTATCAAGATGTTTCCTTAGGAAAAGAGTTTCTTTTTTTATCTTATCAGTCATTAGGGCTAGCCTTTGGTAATGTGAATTAGTTTTTTGTCTTATTATCAAAACTGATTTTACAGTTGTACTTTTCATAACTTTGTAACCACATATTTAATTACATGATCTTTTGTTCTATAATTGCTTCATGAATTTTGTTTTACTATTAAAGTCTCAAACAAAATGTAAGGTCCTCAAGGTAACAAACGTACCCTTACATCTTTGTGCAATAGCCATGATGTTAGGCTCATAGTAACTCTTCCATTTTATATTCAGTTGGGCTAACTTTTCATATTGGTCTTCTGGCTAACAGTGAAAATGCTCCCAACTTGCTCTTGAGCTTTTCTCTATCACTGCTCCTTCTATTATAAATGACACATGATGGAGAAAAGGAGTGTCAGTTAATTGTCATTCTTTGCCAAGTAATCTTTTAATAGATATTTTAGAGTGTTCATTTTATTCCTATAGACATTTATTGAGCACTTTCAACTTACTTGTTCAGTGGTGTGGGAAATAGAAGTTTGGATTTTTTACCTAGAGCTTCGAATCCAGCATAGGTGGTAATCATGACATGATGGCATTACTTACAGCGAAACTTCTTCTTTTCTGCAGTACCAATATTAGCATGTGGTGATGATGACTGCAAAATTCACTTATTTGTTCAACAAAATGATCAGGTAATTAATGATGTTTGTTAAGAGATTGGAATTGGGTTCTGCTTAATTGCATATCTTAATACAGACTATTTCAGATTACAGAATTATAGGAATGTTCCTATCTAAACCAAAATCCAATAGGAGAATTTTTTTTTTAATAATTCTTTGTTAGATGGTTTTCCACTCTGAACACCAAGCATCTGCTGCCTAGATTACCAGGTTCAGAGTTGTTAGGGGCAAACAGGTTGTTTGGTGGAGGAAGGAGAAAAGGAAGATGCTGTGGTAGTCTTTTTTCTTAAAAATTCTAAATGAAGTATAACGTACCTCCAGTGAAAAACTGCCTAGTAGTGTTTATTTGTCCTTCTGAGCTTTACCTGCCCTTTGAGTGGTTAAACTAGGGGATGGAATTTCTGGGAAGGGGATTGATTAACTCTAGGCTCATTTGTTTCATAATGGAGATAGTTGTTTCTTTCCATTCTGTAAGACACTTTAAAATGGTTGTGAATGTCCAACTGCCCAACTTTTATCTATATTGTGTCACAGCATATATCATTTTATCTTGTAAACATTTAGAGTGTTGGAGGTTGACAGATGTTATCTATTCAGCATTGCTCAATTAGATGATTTAGATAATTATGAGTTTTTTTTTTTTTTTTTTTTTTTTTTACAAATGAGACCTCTGTCTTAAGTCTAATTAGATAGTGTTCTCAGTGGGGAAAAAAATAATGCAGTAGGACTTGCTGAGACCACATGAAATTAATAATCTACATTAAAATATTAAATTCTTATACTGAGTTCAATGATTTTTATCTTACTAGTTTCAGAAAATGCTTTTTCTCTGTGGACATGAGGACTGGATAAGAGGCGTGGAATGGGCAACCTTTGGTCAGTATGAAATTTTACTAAAGTACATATGATGGGGACAAGTATGTGTAATTTCCAAGAAAGCAGCAACCTATGTTTCAATTTAAAATTTTCTTTGTATGTAAAATTTTTCTATTGTCCCAATTAGGAAAGAGGATAGTTATGCCCTCTATTAACTATTAATTGGGGTGGTAGAGGATGAAACAAGTTGATGTTATAAGAGAACATGAGCTGACTATTTCACATACAGACATTCTTGAGAAGTTCTTTGTAGAACTTAGAAGACTATATAAGAATACCACATGTTATAACCATTTATACATGTATATTTGTCAATGTTATTTAAAAATATAGGTCGAAGGTTAAGGAAGAAAAGTAATTTTTTTCAGGAAACCTAGAAATGTGCCTATTGTAGAGAAAATCTTATACCTAAATTTAAGATTATAATGTTTTTAACATAATAAACTTTATTTTTTATTAGGTAGAGATCTTTTTCTAGCAAGCTGTTCACAAGATTGTCTGATACGAATATGGAGGCTATATATAAAATCGACATCATTAGAAACTCAGGATGATGACAATATAAGACTGAAAGAAAACACTTTTACTGTAGAAAATGAAAGTGAGTAATAATGAAACTATTTGGTGTAATAATAGTTAGATCTCCTAGCTGATTCATTTATCTGTTTTACAGCACACCTATGTGAAAGTCAGTTTTTTCAGAAGTAGCAGAGGCCTACATGACACCTGATATTACAGATTTTTCCTTTTTTTATTTTTATGTTATGATGAGTCATTTTTTGTATATGAAACATTTTTCTTCTAAACCATATTAGTGAGATTTTTTAAATTACTAAAAATAATTTTTAATATTTTATCAATAAATTAATTTATAAAATGTAATTTGCAGATTTAGCATAAGAAGATCTAAAGGAATAATGTAAATTATCCATACCTTTGTAGGAAGACATTCTACAAAACAGGCTAAAACTATATTCGAATAGTATGTATAATTCTGATTTTCTTACCGTCTGGTATCTGAACAATACCCCTGTATGGTAGACACTGTGGAAATGTCTTTGAAGCAGGTATTTTTGGATGTGTACCTAAATTATAAAGTTAGTTCTCAGTGAGCATTGTTCATTCAGGAATTTTCTTCTTTATTACTTTTCCTGGTTATAAAGCCCATTAGAGTTGAGATTTTGGTAACAGTTTTGTGAGGGGAACCAAGAAATACTATAAACAAAATGTTATAAATAGCTGTTCCCAAATTTGAAATTTTTTGTGATATTTTTATTAACTATTTTGTTTGAAAGCTCACAATACTGATTTGACTTCCTTTATTTCTACAACTATCTTAATTTTTTAAAATGGTATTTTAGGTTATGATACTAGGAAGCTGGCATGTTTGTTTTTGCTTTTTAATTACAGTATAACAGCTATTCCAAAAAATTTAAAATAGTACATATTCTTCAATATTTATTTATGACGACGCAGAGACAAAGGTAGAGAAAAATTTATCTTTAGAATTTTTTCTTTTGTAATTTTAAACAATGGTTGAAGTTAATGAAATTTAGAGTGCATGTTCTTTTTGTTGACTAAATCATGTTCTGATTTTTTTCTGGACATAATTGTCCAACGGAATTGGTTATGAAAATTTTTTTTTTAGAAGAGCTTTGAGGAAAGAATATTTCATTCCTTTTGTTATAGGTATTAAAATAGCATTTGCGGTTACTCTGGAGACTGTACTGGCCGGTCATGAAAACTGGGTAAATGCAGTTCATTGGCAGCCTTCATTTTACAAAGGTAGGAAGAAAAATGTACGCATATTCCTCATTTCAGTTAAATCTCAAATACAGAATTTTAAGCTGACCAGATGAAATGGAGGATGTTTTTTTAGTGTGATTAGAAATCTCGAATGAGAGACATTTTCAAGTTGGTAAAGGTATGTAGTACTGTAAGCTCTGTTCTGCTTGACGTTCAGTTCCATTGAAAATTGTCATTCTGAATGGGGAAAGTATGATTCCTGCCATAATGCCAAAACCACCATACCCTTACTAGCTTTTTCTCTTAAAAGTATTCACCTCATCTTAATGGGATTTAAGAGAGATCGACTTTCAAACCAGCTTCACTGGTAATACAAAGTTGGTAATACTGAGACATCACTGATGAAAAAATAAGACTGTTTTCCCTTCTGTTACCCTTAACCTTCATTTATGGAGTGACAATTGTGTGCATACTCAAGCTGGTGCTTGGGTGTAGAGCTGAGCAAGGCATAACCTCATCTTCTAACTCTAGCCCTTTCCCCAACACAAGAATAGAGACTAGCGATGGTTAATGCTCAGGTAACCACCATTCAGCTTTATTATGCCATATTTGCTACACTTAAAAAAATTTAGCCGTTACATATATCGATGACCCCTGTGTATTCTTTCCTGAACCCTTTCCCCTCCATTCTTTTCTAGAGGCAACTACAGTACTGAATTCAGTGCATTATTATTTCCATATGTGTTTTTATACTTTACTCTTATATGTGGCCATAAACAAATTGTTTTACAACTATAACATGTAATAACTTGCCTTTTTAGCTTAATATGCTAAACATTTGGAGCTATATTCATGTTGATTTATGAAGCCCTAGTTTGTTTATTTTTATTGCAGTTTAATATTCCATTGTCTAAATATACGACAACTTGTTTATCTGTTCTTCTAATGGTAGACATTTGTGTTGTTTCCAAAAGTTTGCTATTGCAATGCTATAGTGAACATTTTTGCAGTATTCATATTGTTTTTTTCCCTAGTAATTTACAAGCATGATGCCTGTTAATCACCTAAAGGCATTAGTTTTTATTTTTTAGATGGTGTTCTAAAGCAGCCAATGAGATTGTTGTCTGCCTCAATGGATAAAACCATGATTCTCTGGGCCCCAGATGAAGAGTCAGGAGTTTGGCTAGAACAGGTAAAAACATGGATATTTAAGAAATAGAAATTTGAGCTTAAAACAATATTTAAATTCCAAATCTATATTTTTAGAGCTACAAATGTTTCTACTTTGTACATGTTAAATAAGGAAGAACATAATCTCTGGAATCAATTGTTTCTATTGTGAGATACTTGGACCACTGATTATGAATTGTTTTCTGTCTGTTATTGCATAGGTTCGAGTAGGTGAAGTAGGTGGAAATACTCTGGGATTTTATGACTGCCAGTTCAATGAAGATGGCTCCATGATTATTGCTCATGCTTTCCACGGAGCATTGCACCTTTGGAAACAGAATGTGGCTAACCCAGTAAGAAAAGCACTGTTAAAGCATTTCTGATCAAATACAGTAAATCCGAAATGAAGCCTAGGTTAACAGTGTATTTTTACTTATAACACTCTACAGAAACATAGTAGAGGCATTTAAATTCACATGACATCACTTTTCGTAAACATTATACTGTTACTTTACTAGGTAAGAAACTCTTGCTTTTCTAAGAATAAAAGTATTCATTTGTCCAGCATTGTTGAATTGAAATTTACCCATAGTAAATTCCCTATATAAGTGAACTTAAGGTATATAAATTTTAAGCTCTCCCTTAAAACTTTATAAGTTTTTGATGGGAGTTTTTCCTAAAATGTATAATAACTTTTCTATCTTAAGGTAGAATATATAACATAGTTTGATATTTTCTTGTTGCACAGCTAGGTACTGCATAGATAGTTAATGAATGATTGACAAAAAGACATTCTGAGTACCTGTTATTTCGTCATGGAATATATTGATGCTCTCAGGGCTGTTAATATGTGTAATTCTTCATGGCCCTCCAAATATTAGGCTCTTTTAGATCTTTTTATTTTCTTCTCAGAAGTAATCTTCTAATGCTCAACATTGTATCATTTTTCACTTTCTAATTTGCTTCTAATCTGCTGCTTGGGTATTAGGAAATGAGGTAGCAGGAATGTAGTAACTAAGAGCACAGGCCTTGGAGCTAGACACCCTGGTACAGATCCTGCCTTAGCATTTATTAGCTGTGTGTCCTTGAGGATATACGTGACTTTGTCTCAGGTTCCTCATCTGTAAAATCTGGATAGTAATAGTATCTACTCACAGGGTTTTTATGATGCTTAAATGAATTAATATTTGTTAAGTATGAAAAATAGGGCCTGGCATATACTGGATACTATGTAAATGTATTTTAAATTAAATAAATGAAAAAATAAGAACATTGAAATGTGTCAGTAGATTCTGAATATGCATTTGATGGCTTCCTTTATAAAGGAAAAATCTGTGGATTTGTATAGCCTTTAGTTTGTGGGTTTTGTCAATAGTTATGTTGTCTATGAGGATTTGACTTCTGACTACATTGAATGACTTATTCTTTTCTTTGTGCTTTTCATTTGGAGTTGCTCTTCAAAATTGTTTCCACTGTTAAATTAGGAATCATCAGCTACCACACTTTAAAATAAGTAGTATTTTGGGGTATAAATTTAATTTTGTTCTTCTCTGGCCTCGCTTTAGCTATATTGCAGGTGGTCTTTGAGGGCCTTTATAGAAAAACATCAGATGAGTGAGGAGAAACTCAAACTGGAAGACAGAGTTTTACTGTACTTGTGTTTATAATTTGATTTCAGATTTATAATAGGTACTTATCAAGTATTGAGGGAGATTTTTAAAATAGACTCTATTTTTTAGAGCGGTGTTAGGTTCACATAAAAATTGAGGAGAAAATACAAAGGGTTCCTATATACCACTGCCCACACATATGCATAGCCTCCTCCACTGTCAACATCCCAAACCAGAGAGATACATTGTTACAATCAAGACTGATTTTTAAAAACACTGCCTTTTAGGACTATCATATTGGAAAACTGTACTGATAGTTTCAAAGTGCTACCAGTTGTTCAGAACTTTTTGGAAACTCCCATTAGTACTAACTTTAGAATTAGTTTTTATGTCACAGAGGAAATTAATATCATTTCTTTGTCTCAGCCTTTTTGTTTTTTTTGGCTAGAATATAGCTTAGCTTAATCATTGACCCTATTCATCACAGTTGGCTTTGAATGACCTTCAAGGTATAAATACAAACGTAATTTTCCTCTAAAGGCAAGTTTTACCACCCTTTGAGGTAGTTCAAAAAGATGCTCTTTGGACAGGCATATGACATTTTCTGTATGTCATCGTGTCACTTGATACAGGTTGCTTGGTACAGGCTCCCTTAGTAGGTGAACCAGCTAGATTTGATTGAGCCTTCTTTCCTCTGTACCTGCAACTCCTTTTACTTAATAAAGTTGTCAGGCTCACACTAAATCTGCTAACTCGTTTTATATAATACTACTTACTATTTAATTTTAACAGATAAATACGTACATAGTACCTAGTATGTGTCAGCATCATTATGCATGCTTTATAAGTATAAACTCATTTAATAATCATAATGATCCTGTGAACTAGGTAACTTTTTGACAGAAGAGTTACTTTAGACACAGAAAGGTTAAATAGTATTTGGCTTCTAGGAAGGGTTCAATAAATGAAGACTGGAGTGGAATTTCCCAGGGTTACTGCTTTAAAGGACATACTACATATTTGAATGTTTAAGTGCTAATATGCTTGACTGGAAAACAGAGCTTATTATTTTAAGATCTCATCTTGTTTACTTAGCTTTTCATCTTGCTCAGGGCCTTCAGTCTTTCCCATTATCAAGTCTGAGGGCTGAAGGCATTATCAGACATTATTTTGAGTGGTGGTGGTGGTGGTGGTCTTTGATTATTTTGATATGTCATAAACACTTTCATTGCAGAGAGAGTGGACTCCAGAGATAGTCATTTCAGGACACTTTGATGGTGTCCAAGATCTAATGTGGGATCCAGAAGGAGAATTTATCATCACTGTTGGTACTGACCAGACAACTCGACTTTTTGCTCCGTGGAAGAAAAAAGACCATTCACAGGTAAAATGTTGTACTACTTGACTCATGCACTTTAAAAAACACCCATGAGCTTATGAAAAGTGGGGCAACATCAATAGCCGTTAGGGAAATGCAAATTAAAACCATGACAAGATGCTGTTACCTACCCTCCATAGTGGTTAAAGTAAAAAATACAATAATAAGTGGTGATAAGGATGCAGAGCAACTGGAACTTTCTGCATTGCTAGTGGACATGCAAAGTGTTGCAACCAGTCTGGAAAAGCTTGGTATTTTCTTAAAAACTTAAACTTATATGCACTCTTCTTTACAATTCAAATGTTAGTTGTTATGAAAATTTATTTACTTCAATTCCACATAAAAGTTCTGTTATTTCTTATAATTTTAGGTTTATTTCATTAGGAAACACTATCAAGTCTGCAGTAAAAGCTAATTTCTGAAGTTGTATATTATTAGATAATAGTGGTTGAGGGAGATTTTTTTTCAGGAAACTTTATTCTTGGCCCTGAGTTAAAAAACATCTCAGTAAAACCTTACCACTGCTAAGTCATTGAACTGTGCTATGTATACTCAACTTCAATTTCTGACAAAAATTCCTGGAACTGCCTATGGGGCAATTCCTGAAGGCTAATGAAATTTGCAAATGCCATGACTGCTTTTAGTCACATGTGGTAGATTCAGATTAATGGAATTGAGGACATGGTGAGCAATACTATATAGTCCAGGGGTCTTCAACTCCTGGGACACGAAATGGTTTCGGTTTGTGGCCTATTAGGAACCAGGTTGCACAGCAGAAGGTGAGTGGTGGGTGGGCAAGTGAGCAAAGCTTCATCTGTATTTGCAGCCACTCCCCAGTGCTAATATGATCACCTCAGCTCCATCTCAGATCATCAGGCATTAATTTTCATAGGAGCACCAGTCCTTGGTGTCAGAAAAGTTGGGAACTGCTGCTATAGTCAATTAAAAAACAAGGCAAATGATTTGGAGTGATTTTCTGTGGTTCTTGGAGATTTGTTACCGATATTGCTCAGTTGTTTGTTCATGATCCATTAAAAACTATATCGGACTTAACAAAAACTATAAAATTTTTGCCCTTTGAAAGACACTGTCAGGAAAGTGAGAAGACCAGTCACAAACTGGCAGAAAGTATTTACAAAGCACATACCTGATAAAGAATTTATATCCAGAATATATAAAACTTTTTAGAACTCAGAAATAGGGAAACAGACAATAAGGCAAAAGATGTGAACAAATATTTCTCCGGAGAAGACTTCGGGAAGGAGATTGAGAACAGGAAAAGATTCTTGACACCATTAGTTGTTAGAGAAATGTAAGTTAAAGCTACAGTGAGATACTATTACACACCTATTACAATGATTAACATTAAAATACTGACTAGACTTAAATATTGGTGAGTGACTGAGCAACTGGAACTTTCATATACTACTGGTGGCATTGTTAAATGTACAACCAATTTGGAAACTAGTTTGACAGTTTCTTAAAATTTAAATATACATCTACCACATCACCCAGCCATTTTGCTTATAGGTAGTATTTATCCAAGAGAAATAGAAGCTTATATCTATACAAAGACTTGTATAGAAATGTTTGTTTCTGCTTTTTTTAGTAAAAGACAACTGGAAACAACCTAAATGTCTATCGATAGGTGAACAGATCAACATATACTGGTATATCTGTTCCGGGGAATATTAGTCAGCAATATAAAAAATTGAACTTTTAAAACACAACAACATGAACGAATCTGCCCTGTGGTCATATTTTCATGGCATAATAAATGATTTTGTGTCTGATATTTTGTTGAAAGGAATTTGATTTTTTTGAAACTTATTGTTTTTGTTTATCCTGTTTTAATACCCAGGTGACTTGGCATGAAATTGCAAGGCCTCAGATACATGGATATGACCTGAAATGTTTGGCAATGATTAATCGGTTTCAGTTTGTTTCTGGAGCAGATGAAAAAGTTCTTCGAGTATTTTCTGCACCTCGAAATTTTGTAGAAAATTTTTGTGCCATTACGGGCCAGTCACTGAATCGTGTACTTCATGATGTGAGTATCCCTCTAAATGTTTTAACTAAATCTTGTCACTTTGTTTTAGATTTTAAAAAGTTTGCTTAAGGCTATAAATGGAGTATATGGATAGAAAAAGAGTCAAAATGTTTTATTTTTGTCTTGACAAACTTGTGTGCTCTGTGGCATCCAGTAAATATTAAATATTTAAATATTAGAATCAGAAATTTTGTAACAGATTAGCCCAAGACACTAAAGAATTTAAATGTTAAATTAAGGCTTGAATATTATATATCATCACTGTGGCTTGTTTTGATGATTACTGTATAGTTTCATGTGGGATAAATTGATGGATATAGATTGCAGAGTTTAAGCAGATTATTGACACTTTCAGTGGCACTCTGCAAAAAATTTTTTAAATATTTGGTTATTTAAATATGTTTAAGAAAAATACTATGACTGCCTTTCTGGGAAACATCTGTGTTTGCATGAGCCTCATCAGGGATGTGCCTGTGAGACTCTTGGGTTAGAGCTCAAGGCCTTCCATTTTCAGACTACTCTTTGCTGGAAGGCAGCCTATTGCATTCCCTAGCAGACCCTGAAACTCATTGAGTTGTTAGGATTCGATGAACTCATTGATGAGAAGATCTTCATCTTTCTGGATTGAGTAGAGGGTTGGGGGTTAGCTGGAGCCTGTCTGTTGGAGATTGATTGCTTCACATTTTTGTAGTGCTGAAGTAACAGTAACTTTTAGTGTTTAAAACATTTATGCTTTTTATTTCAGCAAGACGGTGATCTTCCAGAAGGAGCTACTGTCCCTGCTTTAGGATTATCAAATAAAGCTGTCTTTCAGGGTAAGGCTTTAGTTTCCAAAATAATTGAGCCCATAGTGGTATATAAAACCTAGTTACACCCTTAACATGTACATAATGTTCATTACAGCCGATATTAAAAAAAAAAAGTACTACATGCATCTGTCTTCCCCATCACATATTTCATGACAAGTACTCAGTACACATGCAGACCCAGAAATTCATGCAGCTTTCAGAGTGTGTCATGGAGCACTACCACCACAGATGCTAATATGGTAGCCTCGGGAGTCTGTCTATAGTTTTAAAAGTTTGGCTAATGTTACATCAAAGAAAAAGGAAGGAATATTTATAGAATTGACTAGTGCTTCAAGGAGCACATTTAGAATATGCTGAAGTAGTAGGAATACCCTTGGCTATGGAATCATGTTAGTACAGCTTTGAATTACTCTGCTTCGAAGTGCCATTACTTTCTAACTGGTGGCCTTAATATTGAGATATGCATAGGAGACATAAAGATGGCGACTACATTCATCATATTGATGTGTTTCTTTTAATCCAGGAGATATAGCTTCTCAGCCTTCTGAAGAAGAAGAGCTCTTAACTAGTACTGGTTTCGAGTATCACCAGGTGGCCTTTCAACCATCCATACTTAATGGTAAGAAATGGCAAAATGATGCTTCAATAGAATTATTAGTATACATTATATGGTATCTCACTGCTGGCCAAAATAAGTGCTATTGAATTCACTTTTTTATTTGCATGAAAATAGAAAAAATAATTGCAGTGCTATAAATTTATTGTAGAACCTCCCACTGAGGATCATCTTCTGCAGAATACTTTGTGGCCTGAAGTTCAAAAACTGTAAGTTAGCTCTTTGGTCTGATTCAGTTAATGACTTGTGTTCCCCCCTCTCCCCAACTTGATTTTCTCCTTTGCTTTTTATTTTTTTTTAACCTGCATTCCCCCTGCCCTAAAGTTCTTTTAGTGTCCTTCATAAGGGGTAGGAGTCAAACCTCACATAGATTTCTGTATTACTATATTATATTTACTAGATTTGTTTACTGGTCTTGATTTTTAAAGTGGAGAAGCATAACATTATATATATTTTTTCTTTTTAAAAAAGATTTAAGATTTATTATTCTGGCTTTTGTTTATTTTGTGGTTGCTCATTAAAATCTTTTCATGGTTTATTCATGGCTGTGGGTAAAAACTTGTATTTTAATCTATTCGTGTGAATAAGTTGTATTAATTTGAGGACGTTGGTGTTTTCGTCTAGTCTCTCTTTTCTCCAAATGTTTGCCTGAACGGAAATGTAATGGTCCCTAAAAATACTGTATGTTAGGGAGATTGATGATATTCTTTTAATATTTAAAAAATTTGCAGCATGAGAATAGGTACATTTACTTATACAGGAATCATGCATTTCCTCTTTAAATTTCAGATATGGACATGGTTATGAAATATTTTGTGTTGCTTGTAACAATTCAAAAACTCTGCTGGCCTCAGCTTGTAAGGTAGGGAATTTTACTTTTTTATTTTACTTGGTCACAGGTTATTTGAGTCATTGGGCTTTTGCAAGTTTGATAGTATGGTCAGTGTTGGCCATGCCACCCTGAATGTGCCTCATCTCATCTGATCTTGGAATCTAAGCAGGGTTGGGCTTGATTAGTACTTGGATGGGAGACCACTGTGGAGTACCAAGAGCTGTAGGCTTTTAAAAAAAAAGAACACTGTGTGAATGGCCTCTGAAGTTTGCTTTTTCTGAATCCCGTTTTCTCATTCTCTTTTCCTTTCTCTCCCTTCAAAAACTACAGTTGCATTTTATTTTTTTAAACCAATAATAGTCATTTATTATCATTATCAATGCAGTTGCATTTTAAATCTATGCTAGCTGCATATATTTTGTTCCTAAATGCTTGATTTGAACTGATTTATGTTTCTCCTTAAAAATTACTTAATCAGATATCTTAAAATGAGACCTAAAAATGCAATATATTTTAAGTAATTAGAGTCATGGAGACACAGGGAGATTGAAAAAGGTGAAACTCAGAGTGCACTTCATCTGGTTTCTCGAAGAAACTCTTGGTACACACCTAAGGGAGTGGATTGTCTCCGCCCATGCCAGAATGTGGCAAGGTGGTGGATGGCTCAGCTGGCCATCAGAACATGCTACCACAGAATAATGCATTTCAAACATTTGCCTGGGAGAATGATCTTGAACTCACAATTCAGCATTTATCTATATTCTGTGGAGTGAAATAATATTTGTGGAGGATTGTTTGAAGGGTCAGAGACCCACACATTTCTCTAAATTTTCTAAAGTTTATTTTCTTGCTTTAAGCATGATGATGACTGCTGGTCAAGTTGGGTCACTGTCCCTGGTTTTGCTGCGGCTTCTTTCCATTGGCCTATATTGAGAGTCATCATAAGAGATTATTGCAGTGCCCCTACTGACCCACCCACCTTGTTTATTGTCCCCTTTATGAGAGTGGTACTGAAAGCACTTCCTTCTTTTGGAGGGGATTGTGGGGAAAAGGGTGCTTAGTAGCAGAAGTAGTTATGCTTTTGCTGAGCAGCTAATTTGTTTTTAGCTTTGGGCACTGTCCATCTGATTGTTCTTTCTTTTTCAAGTTTGCTCACTTGTAGCCACCATGTACAACTGAAGTTTTGTCATTTATGTACTTTTTCTGTGTTTTTTATTTGAATAAACAGTAGAAAAGAGATATGATAGGTAGTGTGGCTTGGGAAGTTTGAACCTGAATGGTCGTATAAAGTTGCTGGCACAGAAGAGTCAATGACCCATGGAAACATCTAGCAACTTTATCATTGAGGCACCAGCCTTACCATACTAGGTTTCTTAAATGGAGGGTGCCAGCCACACATTTTGTTTTGATTGGTAAAACAAACGATTAGATGCATTCTTTTAAACTAACATTTTAACAACTTTTTTAGGTATCATTAGTATTCTATAAGCTGCGTGTTGAAAGTGAACAATTTAATACGTTTTCACATATGTTTATACCTGTGAAATCATCACCACAATCAAGATATGAACATATCTGTCATATATGTCAACCCCCAAAATTTCCTCTGCCCCTTGGTAATTTCTCTTTTCTGCCCCCTCCTTACCCTCTCCAGCCCCCTACCATGGAAACCACTAATCTGCTTTTTGTCATGATAGAGTACTTTGCATTTTCTAAAATTTTATATAAATGGAATCATACAGTATGTACTTTTTGGTCTGGCTTTCATGCAGCATAGTGATTTGGGATTCATCCATGTTGTGTGTTTCAGTAGTTTATTCTTTATATTGCTGAGTAGTTCTCCTTTTTATACATATATCATATTTGTTGATCTATTCATTTATTAATGGGCATTTGAATTGTTTACAGTTTTTGGCTTTTACCAATAAAGCAGCTGTGAATATTCATGTACAAGTTTGCATGAATATGTGCTTTCATTTCTTTTGAGTAAATACCTATGAGTGGAATTGCTAGATGATGCGGTAGATGTATTTTTAAAATTTTAAGAAACTGCCAAACTATTTTCCAAAGTATTGTATCATTCTACAAGCGTACCAGCAGTGTATTAGAGTTTCAGTTGCTCCACACGCCCATCGACACTTGATATGGTCATTCTTTTTACCTATTCTAATAGGTATATAACATGTCATTGTGGTTGTAATTTGCATTTCCCTAATGACTAATGATGTTGAACATCTTTCATCTATATATCTAATATGCTTATTTTCCATCTATATCTTCTTTGATGAAATATCTGTTCACATCTCTTGTCCATTTCTTTATTGTTCTCTTTTTACCAAATTTTGAAAAGTTCTTTATATACATTGGCTGCAGCTATCAGACAGATGCTATGTAGGTAATTATTTCTAGTGGGTTGTCTTTTCATTTTCCTAACAGTGTTTTTCAAAGAGCAGAAGTTGTGTATTTTAGTGAAATCTAATTTACCATTTTTTTTTCTGAATTGGGTTGTGCTTTTTGTGTAGTATCTAAAATTTTTGCCTAACTCAAGGTCACAGGGATCTGCTGTTTTGTTCTGGGAGTTTTATAGACTTTATGTTTTATATTTCGATCTGTAATACATCTTTAATTAATTCTTGCCATTGTATAGATTAAAGTTGATTTTCTTGTACATGTATGTCCAATTCCATCATCATTTGTTGAAAAGACTATCCTTTCACATACTGCATTTTGCACCTTTGTCAAAAATCAGCTGTCCATATATGTGTGGATCTATTTCTGGACTTTATTCTATTCATCTTTTTTTCTGTTTTGATTCCAATTCCATATTCTCTTAATAACTACCTTTTAATAATATGTCTTGAAACTAGGAAGTAATTGTCTTCTAACTCTCTTCTTTTCACAGTTGTTTTGGCTACTCTAGGTTCTTTACTTTTCCATATACATTTTAGAATCAAATTGACAGTTTCTACAAAACCAATTCTGGAATTTTGATGGGGATTGCATTGAATCTGTAGATTAATTTGGGGAGAATTTTAACAGTATTGAGTCTTTTGACACATGAACGTAGTATGCCTCTCATTTAGTTTAGGTCTTTAATTTCTCTAAGTAATGATTTTTTTAGTAAACTTTTTATTTTAGAATAAGTTTAAATTTTATGAGAAGTTGCAGAGATAGTACGTAGAATCCTGTTTATACCTCTCACCCAGTTTTCCCCAATGCTAGTATTATCATCAGGAATATTACGTAGTTTTTGGTGGCAGGTCTTACACATATTCTGTCAGACTTATCCTTACTTCGTATGTTTTATCCGATTGCTTGTTGCTCACATATGGAAATATAGTTGCTTTTTGTATATTGATCTTATATCCTGTGACCTTGCTAAAGTTATTTACTGGTTCTTGTAGCTTTATTGTAGATACCGTAGAATTTTCCATGCAGATGCTTATATTGCCTATGAATAAAGAAAGTTTTACTCTTTTCCCATATGAATATTTTAATGTTAAATAGAAGTGGTAACAGCCGTATTCCTCATCTCAGGAACAAAACATTCCGTTTACGTCCAGTAAGAATGATGTTTGCTATAGATTTTTCTGTAGATGTTTCTATAGACTCGCTCTTTATGAGGTTGCATAATTTCTCCCCAATTTCTAGTTTGTAGAGTTTTTATCATGGAATGGATGTTAGATTTTGTCTAATGTTTTTTCTTCATCCGTTGACACGATCATATTATTTTCCCTTTTGAGTTTATTAACGTGATGAATTACATTGATTTTCAGATGATAAACCAACTTTGCATTCCTGGAATCAGACCCCACTTGCTCATGATGTATTATTATCTTTTTATATATTTTTGGACTCAGTTTTCTAAAATTTTGTTTAAAACTTTTATATATAATACATGAGGAGTGATGTGATATAGTTTTCTTTCCTGATAATGGCTTCATCTGGTTTTGGCATCAGTAATGATAGCCTCATAGAAATGTTTTCTTCTCTGCAATTTTCTGAAAGAGTGTGTAGAATTAGTTATATTTCTTTTTTAAATGTTTGGTAGATTTCACCAGTGAATCCAACTAATCCTGGCATTTTCTTTGTGGGAAGGTTTTTAACAACAAATGTAACTTTAATAGATTGTAATCTATTTAGGTTATTCAGTTTTTCTTGAGGGTGCTTTTGTAATTTGTGTCTTTCAGGAAATTTCCCTTTCATCTGAGTTGTCAAATTTATTAGCTTAAAGTTATTCATAATATTCCATTTTGGTCCTTTTAATATCTGAGAAATCTGTGGTGATACCACCTTCCTTATTCCTCCTATTAGTAATTTATATCTTCTCTCTCACACCCTCTTTTTTTTTTTTTTTTCCCTGATGCATTCTGGGGATTGATTAGGAAATTGGTATTGATATTTTCAAAGAAGCAGCTCTTGGTTTCATTTATTGATTTTCCTCTGCTGTTTTCCTTGTTTTTATTTCATTGAATTTTGCTATTTTTATTCCTTTTTTTTCTACTTAGATTTCATGTTCTATTTCTAATTAAATAAGGTTAAAGCTGAGTCGATTTCAGACCTTTTTAATATAAGTGTTTAACTTTATTACTTCTATATACTGTAAACTTCCCTCTATTGTTTTTGAGACATTCTGCAAATTTTAATATGTTTTTATTTTTGTTAAATTAAAGATACTTCTAATATTACTTTGATTTCGTCTTTAACCTATAGGTTATTTAAAACATATTATTTAGTTTCTATATGCTGTTTTCTAGTTATATTTCTGTTACTCATTTCTGATTTAATTTCATTGTGGTCAGAGAACACAGTATGATTTGAATCCTTTGAAATTTAATCTTGGTAAGTTTCCACGGTCACCTTGAAAAGAATGGGTTCTGTTTCTGTTGGGTGGAGTGTTTTGAAAATATGAACTATGTCAGATTGGTTGATAATATTGCTCAAGTCTTCTTTATCCTTTCTGTTTTTTTGAGAGTGGCGTTTTGAAATCTGACTGTAATTGTTGACTTGTTTTTTAATCCTTACAGTTCAATTTTTGCTTTATGTATTTTGAAATTCTGTTGTTAAAACATTTATTATTATTATTTTATTATTATTATTATGTCCTCTTGATTACTAGTTTATTGTTGAAATGACCCTCTTTATTTCTGGTAAAATTTTATTCTCTGAAATCTACTTTGTCTAATATGAGATAACCATTCCAGCTTTCTTTTGAGTAGTGCTTTAATTATATATCTTTTTCCATCATTTTACTTTTAAGCTATTAGTTTTTCAAGTGGGCTTTTTGGGGGCAGCATATAGTTGGATCTTTTTTACTCATCTTGATAATCTTTCATTTTAATAGGGGAGTTTATTAGACTATTTGTACTTAATGTAATAAATGAAATGGTTGGATTTAAATCTGCCTTGCTATGTGTTTACTTCTCGATCATTTGTTTTTTGTTCCATTTTACTAATTGGATTAATCGATTAGTTTTTATGTCCATTTTACTTGTCCATTTTATGTCTATTTTCTTTGTCCATCTTAACGTCCATCTTCTTTTTGGTTAGTAGATATAAATGTTGTTGTATTATTTTATTAGCTGTTTTACATTTTATAGTACAGTTCTCTAATATACCACAGTCTACCTTTGAGTAAAATTGTACTATTTCATGTACAAGTTAAGAACTTTATAGAAGTATACTTTTGTTTCCCCCTACTTTGTGGTATTGTTATACATTTTGCTTATTCTTAGAAATCCCACAACATATTATTTTTTACTTTGACCAATTAGCTGTTATTGAGATTTAAATAATAAAAAATTTTCCATTAGATATTATTTTCTTTCTGCCTAAAGGATATTCTTTAGTATCCTTGTAATGCAGTTCTGCTGGTTCTGAATTTTTTCAGCTTTTACCTGTCTGAAAAAAATCCATTTCTTCTTCATTTTTGACTGATATTTGTGGTGGGTAAAAAATTGTTGGTTTTCCTTTCAGCCGTTTTCTTTCGACTTGCATTGTTTCTCATAAGACAGCTGTAATTTTTCTTTGTTCCTCAGTAATGGTTTTTTCTTTCAATACAATTTTATATTTATTGCTGTTTTTAAACAATTTGATTATTGTCGGTATGGGTTTCTTCATGTTTCTTGTGCTTGGGTTTTACTGAATTTGGATCTGTAGGTTTATTGTTTTTATCAAATTTGGAAAATTTCAAGCCACTATCTTTTTAAGTATTTTCTTTTCTCACTCTTTATGGGGACTCTAGTTACACCTATATTTAACTGCTTGGATTTGTCATTGAGTTCAGTGATATTCCTTTTTTTAACCATTCCGTGATTCATTTTTGTCTCTTAGAGATCAGTATTCTTTGTTGCTAGATATCTCATATTTTGGAGTGCCATCATTTTCATGTACTTTGGATTTTTAGTTTTTTCACATAATACTCCATATTGACTAGAAGTGAAGTCTCTAAACTATTAATTACACAATTAATACACAAATGTATTCCTGTAAAAATATTGAAACATTATGAGTACAGCATTAGTCTCTGATGATTCATCTCTTCTAATCCCAATCTTTGTCTTCCTAAAGACTGTACACCTAGTTGTGGTATGTTATCTTCTCAGAAATTTTTTTTTGCATTTACACAGATACATAAAATATACCTATAGAGACAATATCTTATTTTAAAAATGTTTTCAGTTTATTTCTATTTAAATTGCTTCATCATTGTTTCATCTCTGTTCTACAGGCAGCTAAAAAAGAGCATGCAGCTATCATCCTTTGGAACACTGCATCTTGGAAACAGGTGCAGAATTTAGTTTTCCACAGTTTGACTGTCACACAGATGGCCTTTTCACCTAATGACAAGTTCTTACTAGCTGTTTCCAGAGATCGAACCTGGTCACTGTGGAAGAGGCAGGACACAATCTCACCTGAGTTAGGTAAAAACAGCTTCTCATTGAGAGGATTGGTTGTGAAACAGATATCCATTTTATCCACCTTGGGCAGCTGTTGGGTGAAGAGAAACAAATGATACCAGGATGAAGAGTGGAGCCTCACTATTGTGAAGTCTTTCAGAATTCTCTTAGAATTGAGAAAGACTCAACCTCGTAAGATTTAAACACAGGCGACCTTTTGGTTGACCTCCTTGTGCTTATGTAGTTAGAATGGCATGTGTTCAGACATTTGAGTTTAAGAAATATAAAAATCTATATATAGAAAATCTAGATTTTGCAGACAGTTATAGAATGCCACCATATTCTGAGCTAGGATATTTTGGGACAGGAATAATGAAGATTTAATTAAATTATGAAACTTAGAAGGACCATTATCTTTATCCTTTTCCTGCCCATCCATGTCACTTCGATAAGTGGGAATGGTGTTTTAACCATCCATCTGTGAATAACATGACCCCTGGGCAAAGATTTTAACCCATCTACCTACCTTTCTACTCTGAGCCTGACAAATTGATAAAAATAAAAAATAAAAGGAAAACGTGTAATTCCTATTCCCCCAGATTCTTTGGGTAAAATCTAGAGTGTTATTTACACATATTTTTATTTTTTCCATTGAATTCATCTTGTGATATTTCTAGTCCCTTAGTTTCTTGTCTTTTATAGAATACCAGGGCCTATGACACATACTAACCAGTATGTGTTAGAACAGACTGATTTATTTTGCAGCTAGTGATTTCCTAACATGCCACGCCTACTTTTAAAAATGTTAAAATGATACTGATAACATATCCTTTAATTTGCTGTATCTTTGTGACTTAAGAATTAGTAAATACCTCTGCTTCCTTCCTCGTAAGAAGTTATATATTTTAGGGTTTACTCTATATAAGGACTAGAAGTTACATTTAAATCTTACAAAGGAAAAGATTTTTTTTTTTTTTAAGTTTGGGTTTATTTTTTTAACATTATTCAAGGGTGCATTAATCTTTTTTCTATATCTTAATATGCAAATCTGGCTACTTCCTGAGTAAAGTTAAATTGCTTCAGGCCTCTTCTATCAGCATAAATTAAACCTTTAGCTAAGTGCCTGGAGGATGTTTGTCATCAGTCATTAAAGACTGACTAAATATAAAATCATTCCTTACTAGAAAGATAACTGTATGCCCATAGTCTTCTGGTGAGAGATCAACTGCCTAGCTTTAGTCTGTTGCAAAAGTCAGCATATATAAATTGAATACTAAATTACATGATATATATGGTATTTAAACATAGCTTTCTAACAAGTAAAAAACAGCTTTCTCTGCTTTGTGAGTAGTGCGTATGTGTTTCTTTCAGATCCAATTTTCAGTCTCTTTGCCTTCACTAACAAAGTCACTGCTGTGCACAGTAGAATTATTTGGTCTTGTGATTGGAGTCCTGATAGCAAGTTTTTCTTCACTGGAAGTCGAGACAAAAAGGTAATATATTTTACTCAACTATTTTTCCAGGTGTAAAATAATATTGTTACAGGTATGTTTAGACAGAAAACATAATCCTGACTTTCTGGTACAACCTTTAAAAATCTATTTATGTATTCTCGTTTGTGTTTTTTGTAAGCATACATAAAAAGGTATTTTCTTACTTTTTAAATTCTGTAAGTACATGTCTCCGAAATATCAAATATGAACATGACCTGCATTAGATGGTCCCTGAATGAGAAAAGTAGTAACAAATGGATCAGGACTAAGAGAATAGGGGAGCAGAAGCCAGGAAAGGATGCATAAGGGGAAAAACACTTTCCACCTATTTTTACTTTTATGAATTAAAATTTTTTTTCTGTCATGAATACTTATTACCTTTTCATTCAGTGGTGAGAGTGGGACGTGTGTATGAGATCGAAGCTTTGAAAAACACAGAACAAGTTAGCTAG
Source organism: Rousettus aegyptiacus (assembly GCF_014176215.1). Taxonomy (NCBI): domain Eukaryota; kingdom Metazoa; phylum Chordata; class Mammalia; order Chiroptera; family Pteropodidae; genus Rousettus; species Rousettus aegyptiacus. Next base: position 66,893,161 of record NW_023416287.1, read on the forward strand.
CAGTAGGTTTTTGACCATGACACTCACCCTTGTTCTCTGAGAAATGTTTACCTGGCTTCTGGTCGTTTCTCTGTGTTCATGCTCTTTTCTTTTTCTGCCTTTCCTGCAGACCAGAAATGTTAAGACAGTTGAGCATTTTCCTTTCCTCTCCCTACCCTCACCTAGTCATGGTACAATTTACTGAAGCAGAGAGCTAGCATAGACATGTTGTCATACAGTAAGACACTGAAATGTCAGCCTCTAAAACTCTTCCTTTTGGACCTTCATTTCTGTTCACTTGCCTGTTTAATTTTTCTCTGGCATTTATTTGTCTGCACTGTGCTAGCTGCTGAGGAAGTAGGACTGCTTGTGCTCTCTATAGTCATGCCCAGTAGCAGATGATCCAGCTGTGGCTCTTGGAGACACATCAGGGCTGAAATAGACAAAGCACATGACTCCAGTGATGACTCCATCTACTGCACATTCTCAGAGACACATTTCTGCTTCCTTGGGCAGAGCCTTCTGCTCAGAATCTTGCTTTGGTCCTGCATTTTCTTGTCTGCTTCACTTCCCTCTCTGTGTCTTTGTGACCAGTCAGACCTTCTTGAGGCATGAGCTTCCAGGGAAGCATCATTTCCTATACAGGGTATCTTTAAGGTTAGGGTCTCCTGATAGTTGAGCTGATGCCCTAAGCAGTGGGTAGTATAGAGGAAGAGCCAGGGACTTCATTGTCCCCATACATGACAGGTGCATGAGCCCCTCAATGAGGACGCGATCAATAGAATCTCACTGGATCAGAACTGATTTCTTGAGTGTAAAGGGAATGCCAGGTGCGCCTCCTGGTCTCTGGGCAGAGGCAGTCTGTCTTTGGATGGCACACTTAGGTAGTTGAAGTCTCAGAGACTTGTGTCAGCTACACTGTGGCTTCTCTATGGTGCTTGAAATATGCTCTGAAGTTCTGGAGCACAAATGATAATATTTATTTAAATGCCAGAGCAAATATTTTATGTTATCTATGTCATTGAAACTCCAATGCATTGCCAGAAACCTTACAAAGAGGAAGCTTTACAGAGTTTGATCTGTCTGCATTAGGTGGTTGTCTGGGGTGAGTGTGACTCCAGTGATGACTCCATTGAGCACAGCATCGGCCCCTGCTCCTCTGTCCTGGACGTGGGTGGGTCTGTGACAGCTGTCAGCGTCTGCCCAGTGCTTAACCTCTCCCAACGGTCAGTCTCTTTGTGGGGGGCTTCATTATATGTTTTCTTTAAGAAGATCACTTGGTTTCTCAATATATAGCTCTTTTATACTTACATTTATGGGTTCTTTTAGCTTCTAAGCTATTATTTTTTTCATAATGCTTATGTTTCTCATAAGCATTTTTAAATTGATAGAATTCATTGATATTTAGAGTGGCAAAGGAGAGATTGGGAGTGTGGCTCAAATGTTCTTATTTCACCAAATTCAGGGCTATGGTGCTTTCTCTGTACCAAGTGTCTTCAGCAGAATGAGGGGCCCTATAGCCAGCCTCACAAACATTGGTTTTGCCAGTGGTGGATAGAAGTAAAACTGTGTGCACCATCGATGGAGAGAAGGCTCCTTAAGGGCACAGGATAGCAGTGCAACCCAGTGCACTGGGCTGGTGCTTTTAAACAGAGTCCTTTGTAAGCGTGGAACAGTTGGGAACACTGTAAAGAACTACTTTAGAGTAGATGATGGAGATAACAGAAATTCATTCTAAATTAATCACTTTCTTCCCCCTCTTAAAAACAGATATGTCGTTGCAGTAGGATTAGAGTGTGGAAAGATTTGTTTATACACCTGGAAAAAGACTGATCAAGTTCCAGAAGTAAATGACTGGACCCACTGTGTAGAAACAAGTCAAAGGTATATTCTATTTCTATTTCCATCAGACTAGAAATCATGGAGTTTTTAGTAGCAAATTTTATGCTACAGTTGTATGGGGAGAGACACAAATCTTTATTCATGGTGCTCACCACTAAATAGTTCTTCTATTCTATGGTAAAATCTTCAAATTAATGTTTGTTATTATATTACACTTGGTTTTTAAAAGCTTGCTTGACCATATTGCTTATTTGCATAATATTGTCTTGATAGATAACACATTTGAAATAAAAGTGATTTTTCTAATGTGTTTTAGAATGTGATTATAATAGATTCTTAATAAAGTTTTATTCAAAATGTCAGTGATGTTTTGAAATACTATAGATTCTGTTTTGGTGGCTACATCTTGTGTTTGAACACTTTAGCTCAGGTCCTATAATGGAGTAAACTGTTGAGTGCCCCTCAAAGCCCCATGACTGGCTTCCAAGCACAGTACTCTGTCCCTGAGCCTTATACCCTGGACACAGGCCTTTGTCACCTGAGCTGGCTTAGAGTACATGCCATTTGCAACCTCCTTTTCACTCCAACCTGCCTAGACAGCAGGGATCATTTTTATATCACTTTTAACCCATTATTTTTTTAAAATGTCTAAACTTTCCAAGAAGGTCACCAACATCATTCTATATCAGGTTTTCTTAGGATTAATTCTTCAACTTTCATATATCTACACTGTTCAGAATATGATTTCAAATACAATTTCAAATGACAGTATCATAATGAGGTGATTGGCTTGAAAGAGGAAAATTTGCGAGTACATCTCTTCTGTTTTTATTTTTACTTTTCAATTATAGCTGACATACAATATTTTAGTAGTTTCAGGTATACAACATAGTGATTAAACATTTATATAACTTATGAAGATGAGCACATATCTTTACAAGATTTTTCATCTAGGGGAGCTATCTTATCTACTAAGCATGTTAAGTGCTCATTATAATTGTATTTGTTAAATGAGACCACCTTTGTTACTCTTTTCTTCATGGCTTCTCCCACCTCTCTGATGGTGGGCTTAGCAGTTGGACTAGTTCGTACTGTTGGCTTACTAAAGAGGGAAGTATTCCAATGAATTCTGCATTCCACGCACTTGAAATTTTCTCTCTTCCTGGGCTCACTTCCCTTTTCTTTTCCTTCCTTTCACCTTGCTTGTCCATAGTGCTCCCTCTGCAGTCGTCTGATACCCAGATCACATCCATGGCCCAATGTAGGACAACTGGCAGGAAGCCTCTTAGCACAGGCAGGGGTCATGTACAGAATTTGAGTTTTTTATTTTTATTTTTTTTATAGTCATTATTGTGACTTCGGATTTGTAAGAACTAATTCCTGACTTAACACATTACATTATTTTGATTGCTGATATTCCAGCTACCAAATTTGAAGTACCTTTCAAGTGAACTTTTTGCTAGTTATGAGATAACAAAGGTAATTAATAAGCAAATACTGCTTTTCAGGTTGATTCCCCCCATTCTCTGTCTTCTAAATGTGATGTATTAATATTCTGGATTTAAATATTGAAAGCTAGATATTTTTATATATATACATATGTATATATATTTCAGTGGTATCACTACTTCAAATCATTCTTGTAATGAAATGAGAGAATGTTAATATTGATCAGTAACACATTCCAGTGATAGTGGTGTCACTTAAAATATTTTTGGAACTTTTATCACTTGTGTCCAGAACTAGCTTACTAGATATAAGAAAACCAGTTGTAATACCTTTTATACTTTTACTCATTTTGATTGCTTTCTTTTTTAAAGCTCAGCATTCATTTTACTGATAAAGCTCATCTCCAAATGACTTTTGACTGCTTTCAGTAATCAGATTCATCCTCACAGGAAGATGAGCTGTCATGGAGAGTACTCAAATCATAACCTGTATAATGTGGAAGCATTTCCTGTAGAAGAATTTCGGGAAGCATTGAGGCACAATACTGTAGAAATGTTTATTACCTCCCAGAGGGGCCACCTGCAAGGGCTCAGTCATTGGTTGCATAGGTTCTGGTGTACTGATTTTAAAGTGTGTTTCATTCGTTCAAGGTTATACTTTATTCCTACCTTTTGATCCTGAGAGCTCATCTGGTGACAGGGACTCTCACCATTTGAAAGTATAATTTGTGTGCTCTGGCACTGTTTTCAATCTTTACTGCTTTAAAACCTAAGTTTTTCACTTTATTCATGTTTGGTTTGGAGGTCTAATTTTTAGGTTAAATTTATAGAGGATATTATATTTTCATATTTATTTAACAATCTGTTTTGGGAGCATTATAGGTCTGCTATGGGTCTGAGCATGAGCATTAATATGAGTATCTTGCCCAAGGTCATGTAGTTGAAGATCGTGCTGGTGACCAAAGTTCTTTCACTGGGCAGTTTATTAAATCTTTCACTGTCTTTCTTTACCCAGAAGTAAAATGTATGAGGCCATCCATTTTATAGGGATGTGAGAAGAATAAAATAATCTAGAATATGTTGCAGAGTTGGAATTCTTAAACACATTTAGTTGTTATCAGAAAGGCTGATTTTAATAGCCGTAAAATGAATTCCACTAATCATTAAAACAAACTTTGATGGAAATTATCTATTTCTTGCTCTTTTTGGTGTTATCGTTGGTCAATAAGTTAAATATTGACAGTTTTAAGTAAAAGATGTTTTCAAGGTTAGAATAAAATTGTTAAAATATTGATGGTATTTTAAAGCCTATAAATTTTGATTTTTAAGTTTTGACTTCCATTTATATTAACATCAATAGTAAGAGTATACTAGTTAATATGTAGGTAAGTACCCATTAAAATATTTTGTCATAGCATATGTTCATTTCATGATTTCTCTATCTTTGTTTTAGCCAAAGTCATACACTTGCTATCAAAAAATTATGCTGGAAGAATTGTAATGGAAAAACAGAACAGAAAGAAGCAGAAGGCACTGAATGGTTACACTTTGCAAGTTGTGGTGAAGATCATACTGTGAAGATACACAAAGTGAACAAATGTGCATTGTAATGGACAATAACTACAAGCATATAATCATTGGTGTTTTAAAATATTTAACATGTAAATGGATAGCTGGTCTTTACCTCATAATTTCATTGAGTTTCATTTTTAAGTCCTGTACCAGTAGTATTAATTTGGGTCACTGACCCTTCGAAATCTAATGAAAGTTATAGATTCTTTTCTCAAAATTGTTACATATGCACACACCCTCAGAACCTTGCCCCATACTTCCAGGGGTTCACACCTGCATCCATGTGTTCCAGATTAAGAACCTTTGTTCTTTTTTTATGAACCAAACGGCTTATTTTATGTTATTTTGGGCCTTCTCTTTTCATATGCCCCTCTTTGGGACATTTCATTATTTATTACCCTCTTCAGAGGAAGGGCACAGAAAATAGAGAGAGGAAAAAATCCAGATTACTCAATTTCTATTTAAACAGTTTTTGTAAATAGATCACACAAAGTGTGGTCTTGACCCTTTGTTTCTGGTATACACCAACCATTTTAGGAATTTGGCAGGCAGTTGGGAGTTTGAACTGCATTCAGTCATTTCATTTACTCTTTAAAAGTACATAGATTTTTCTCTTGTGGTTTGACTTAAAGAATAATATCCTGACATTTAATCTGATGTATGAGCTGAAAAGCAGAGTTCTGAATCATCTGAATTTGTGTGTAATATGACATAAATGAGTCATAAGAGTTAAAGGATATCCCCCCTAGGAGAATGAGTAGCGGGAGCAGAAAGAAGAAGATGCTAGAAACAATATCAGGTGTGTCATCTGAAGTTTGAGAAGTGGTCACAAAAACTGGGACTTGGGAGTTGGGTTGAGAGAGGTTAAGAGGTTTGTGAGAAGTACTGTGAAGACCAGTGTGAGGTTTGCCCTGACCCTGGAGTCACCTGGCTAATTAGCAACTGAATGTACATTATCTACAGAAAGAAGGGAGGAGTTTATGCAGTTATCTAACATGACATGTGGCTTCCAAAGGAATTAAGTGATATTTTGCCTAAATGGAGACTTCTAGATGAGCATTATCCAGTATTTCTAATCCAATAGAAGTATGAGAGCTACATATAGAATTAAAAAAAATTTTTTTTTTCAGTGATTCCAGCTTTTATTTTTCCCCTTTTCACAAAACAAGGTAGAAGACATAATACAGGATTAAAACCACAAAGGTAGTTAAATCAGTAGAACATGTATACACAAAAATATCTGGATAAGAAGACAGGCTTGTTTACAATGAGGAAACATGTAAATTAAGGTAGTTTGTAGTTTTCATAGGAAACATTTAAAAAGATCACATATATGCTACTTGGGTGCCACTGTTTACAGCAATATTGAAGGGGAGAAAACTACTCTTTTCAGGACATATCCAGGTTTTACAGCAGTAGTGTAATACGCAAAACTATGTTACAGCTAGTTAATCAGAGTTTACTAATTGTTCCCAAATATGTCACCGTTTCTGCCCTCAGAAGTTCATTTCTACAGATTTCAACCACTCTAAACTTCTAGCTACTGAGAGAGAGAATGATTCTAAGATGCTTCCTAAGAGTTAGAAAATCTCTACAGACCCAAGGCCATCTATCATCTCCACAAGTCTGCTCTCACCAACAGCCCTTATATTCTTCAGAGAAATAGCTAGGAAAAATGTCAAGACGCTAGCATAGTCATTACCTCCTAGGCCAAATCTATGACAAAAGCAGCCAACATTACCATAAAATGAAAATCTTGCGGCGTATCTTTAAAGGCTTATTCTGGTCTTGAAAAATTGGTAGGATAAGATTATTTTCTGCTGAATCTTCACCACAGGAAGACTTGTTCTTTATTGGCTGGTCTTGGAGTGAAGGTCACAGACAGGAGTCTTAACCTCTTAAGTACTTTAGTTCCAGTCAGCTGAAAATCTGAATTTAAAAGTATGCTAAAAATCCTAAATCCAAGCTTTCATAAGTTTGCTATTAAAAAGCCTTTAAGGGCTTACTAACTTGAAGTTGTAAGTGAACAGGGACAAGATCTCTGAACCTGTCAGGTTCCCATTTCGGAGGAAGGATCGATGTTTCCTACAGATTGCTCAATTTTGCATAAGGGAGAAACCAACATACTAGGGCAAAGAATTAGTTTCACTTTATTTCATGAGGATTCTTCTCCCATAGTAAAGAAACAGAATGAGGAATGAATCTTAACTTCATCAGAAATGGTAAACTTGGTGTCTGTTCATGAAGCCAGACAGTTTTTTAAGCAGACTGGAAGCAGACAGTAGAACCAACTTCCTGTAGGCATTAAATCTTGTATTTAGTGAAAGCAAAGATCAACTTGAGCAATATCCAAAGTCACTGTTAACTATTAAAGGGTGAATGAAATTCGCCACTATATTACTTAAAGAGAGGTACCTACAAGTAATCCAATTAAACCTGGTTGAAAAAAAATCCAAATAAGTTGTGTTTAGGAATAAGTTGTTCATATAAGGAAGGCCAAATGATGAGAATGCACCTAGCTACACTTGACATGAAGACACTATGCATAAAACCTTACATGGCAAGTGAATTTCTAGTGACTAAGGGCAGGAGAAAGAACAAAGAGCTACTTCTGCAACATTTTAGTATCCAGCTAGCATAGTAGAAACTTCTGAAGAGCAATGTATATGCCATTAATCACTGAATAAAGCAGTTGCATTATTTTTTTGTCCGATAAGCTTGTTTACCTCCCTTGGGCCATTCCAGTGTATTTCGAAATGATTCCATGTTGGTTTAGTCCAGCAAGCAAGAGTATGAAAGTCACTATCAGGTGAGGAGAAGGGTGTGGACTTGCTGTCCTACTCAAGCAACCTCAGCAAGAGAAACGGTCGTGGTCACGAAGTACGTTTTTGGCTTCTTTAGTGTGAAGAGGCGTTTCCACCAGCTCACAGCTCCACATCGAGCTTTTACTAGATTGCTGCAGATTTCATAGAATCTTAGTTGTGGCTCAGTAGTCCATTTATTGGAGCCAAAAATTCTAGGCTTGTCAGCCAAGCACAAAAAACAAAACAGGAAACACCAGACAACAGGTGGATCTAGATAGTAGAAGTCAGAAACACCAAAGAAGCCACACCCATGATAGTAGGTGGAAGGCAGGCTCATCCCACCTGAGGACTTCATCAGCATCACTTCAGTCTATCCTTGCAGCTGCTCTTCCAGACTTGGGGTCTCTCCAGCCAGCAGGTTGGTACTGCGATTATCTTCTACCATTGTCCCCAAGATGCCACTTCAGTGAGCCTTCCCCTAAGACCACAGCAACCCAACCTGCCTGTAATTTAAAAATTTCTAGTAGTCACATAGTAAAAAGAAATAGGTAAAATTTATTTTAATGATGTATGTTTAAACAATATGTCCAAAATAATATTTCAATATATAATCGATATAAAAGATTACTGATTATATTTCATACAATATAAAGTGCATTTTACATTTAGAGCCCGTTTCAGTTTGGACTAACCACATTTCAAGTGCTTGTATGTGGACAGTACAGTTCTAGATGATTGAGTGTTTATGAACTTGTTTTTCAGGCATGTGTGCACATGTATGCACTGAGGCAGCAAGCTTCTGAGCTTCCCAACCTCAGAAGCCAGGACATCCTGAACTACTATTTCCTTGCTTATCAACTGAATGATTTGAGTCTATCTTCACTGGCAGACAGGGATTTGTTCAGATCCCATGCATGTGGGATTCCAGAGCCGATTCAACGGACTAACTTTGCTCCTTAGAGCCTTTTCCAGCACAGAACTCAAATCTCCGAAGGTTCCCTGAAATTAGGCCTCCTCTTGGTTGGTTATTGTTTTAATTTGTCAGTTGTGTTTGTGGAGAGTTTACTCAAGATGTCCTGAAGCATCTTCCTTGGTAATCACCCAGGTAATTCAGTTCAGTAAGCGTTCACAGGACTTGCTGTACACTTGACAGTCTGCATTGTAATTAGTACACTTACATTGTAATTTTATACACGCAGGTTGTAATCTGCTGAAGGAGAACCCTTTGAACTATATTGTAGTTATGTGTGATATATAAAGCAAAAGGGCAGTCTTGGAACTGTGCTCCAGAGGAGCTGTGGAGTATTTCACAATCTCCAACCTGCCCTTCCCTAGTATCCCTGATATTCCATTTCTCTGCTTGGTTCACAGCACAGAATTTGGATTGATGCAAAGTGCCAGCCTAAGCAATTGCTGTCTTCTGACCGATACAACCTTCCTAGATGGAGGAGCGGTGATTGGATTGTTGTTCCAAGCTGATGTTTACCTTGAACAGCAAGGAGTCCAATCACTATCTTCCCAATACCCTCATGGGAACCAGAGTTGGTTATTGATTCCAAAAGGAGAATATGGGAGTCAGTAGGAGACAATGCAAATTCAGGAATGAAGTAAAAGGACAGAATCTCTTTTATATTAGAAATCTTGACCATCATAGAAAATCCTGAGTTGCCTGTAAAAGGAATCCAAGGCCTTCTGTACACTTTTTGTACAAACCCTATGGTGTTTCTCAAGGCAGTCTAGGTGAGAATTGGAACCTGGACTTAAGGAGTCAGAAATGCGTTTGAATGCCTCTCACATTAGCTATAACTGAGGGTAAGTTTCCCCCTTCATCTCTGTAAATGGAGATAATATTAGTGGATCACTCTAACGAAAATGCCAAATGTTCTTCCTGTCTTATACATGATAGACATTTTCTCTCTCAAAAAGAAAGAGGACTCTCAAAGTCAAGTTAGGCAGCCCGGGACAGGCAGGAAGACTTCTCAGTGTGATCAGGGGACACAGGTACTTTACTGTCTGCCATCCTTGGTGTATGGCTTCCTCACTATCCAGAATGGCTGCTCGGCCTCCCACCATGATCTTTGCATTCAAGCCAGCAGAAAGGTGGAAGGCATAAGAAAACACCCCTAACTTTAAGAAAACTTCTTGGAAGTTCACATGGTTCTCCTTAACCTCCGTGGCTAGAATTTAGTCTTGTGGCCATATCTCAAGAGAAGCTGGAAAATGAAATCTTTATTGCCGGTGGTGTGTGCTCAGCTGAGAATTAAGGTGCTTTACTGTGGAAGAAAGAACAAATGCTAGTCTCATATTGTAAAAAAATAACCACCTCATAGAGTTGTTATAGGGATTAAATGAGCCAATGCCTGAAAAATTCTATCCCATGGCCTGGATATATATAAGATACCAATAATTGGCAACTGTTACTATTATGATTAGATGAAGCTCAGCCCATGTTGCCTCCTGAGGGTCTATATTAATCCCCTTGTTTCAAGTATTCTTCCTTTGCACTCTCATTTTCTTTTATGGCATTTATCATTTCCTATCTTTTATGTCTTAAGCTGTATCAGTTAGATGCTTTCTGTGATTAGTAAATTTGTCTCAAAATGGTACAGGGAATTATTGGTTCATATAATTTAAAAAAAAATCATAGCAGGACAAAATTCATGTATAGTTTGATTAGGGCACTGTTTCCCTTTCTCAGTTCTCTCAGCTCTGCCCTCTCCATGTGTCAGCTTTCTTCTAAGGCTGCCCTCCCTCATGAATGAAAGCAGCCCCTGAAGTTACAGATTTCCATGCTCATATCAAAGGGAATAAACCTTTAAACATTAAAGTCCCTAGCTTTACTCTGACCTGAACATCCTGAACTAATCACGGTGGGCAGGGGAAAACCACACACTGAGTGGCTTGCCCATCTGATATAGCAGGAGCCATGAGGTTACTATTCTGGACCTGGATGCAGGGTCAGTCCCATTAGGAGCCCATAGCTGCTCTGTCTGGGGTGGTTTTTCCAAAGCAAAGTCGGGCAGTGGCTCCTCGGTAGGCAGCCCAAGAAAGCCCCCTATACAAGACTACAAAAGCCCAAATATCTGATTTGTTTCCTTGTTCTCCACAGAACCTAGCATAGTGTATCTAACACAGTATATTGTCAAATATTTGCTGAATTCAAGGATAAATATGACAACATTGGTGGCTATCTGGCAGAGGAAGCATTCTCCCATGTAATCCACTGCTCAGTAAATAGAATAATTGGTATCAGATCCTTTCACTTTCTTTGTGACACAAAGAAGTAGGGGGAAAAGAGCAGGAGGGAAGTGTCAACACAAAAGGGACAAAAAAGGATGTAGCCTGGCCCAGTGGACCCGCCCCGAATGAACACAAGGAGTCAAGCCCCCAGGAAAACAGCCTCAGAAAGATCCCTACTCTGGGTCCACCCACCCTCTCACTTCTGAGGTCTGCTTAGTACTGATGGGTTTTTGTTGTTTCGAACATTATGGGGTTAGATATTAATGGAGCCTTGTTCCCAACCATTTCATGATTCCAAGTTGCCCTTTTAGCCTCTATTCACAGAAATGTTCTGTCACTCTAGGGGAGGGAGCTTCCTGGAGATTCTGATCTTTCTTTCCTCTGCTCTCAAGTTGTTTCTATCAGAGCTTCTACTCTGCCAGGCTTTGGAGAGAAACCTGTTCCATTGCTGTCTCTCATTACTTCCTGCTGTGAGGCCCTCTTCTGATTTCTACAGTATCAGAAAGTCTAGGTCAGCAGGTTCTCACTGTTAGGGAGGTATGCATTTCACTCCATCTGGAAGTACTAAATTAATTTCATTATTGAAACCAAATTCAGCTTCCTCTGAAACACTCATTCGCCCACCCCAACTACTTGGCAGGAAATTCGATCCATTAAAATTGCAGCCCTCAACTACCTCCATGATCATGAGGCCTGGGGGTTTAAGCCAGAGGCAAAACCTCTGCCTTTCCTCACCATTTAAGACTTGACTATTGTAATGGAGCTTCTATCCCCACCAGGGTAACACCGCTTACCACTGCACAACAAGTTTAATAATCCGATTAGTCCTTCAGATAAGTGCCTTAGATACTGCCAAGGCACTTTCTTGTGGCTTTTCTCTCACCTCTCTGTACCTTCTCACCCATCAGTGGCATAAAGGCGGATGACCCTTTAAATGTCGCTGTCCCCAGGGCTCTGTCCTCTTTCCTTGAACACTCCAGAGCTCCTGAGATGACCTCTCCCATGAGCTATGTCTCCAACCCTGGACACTCCTTCCTGAGCCTTGGACCCGAATCTCCACTTAGACTGAGCTGCACATTGTCTTGCTATGCCTGAGCCCCCTCTTCCTTGAATCCACCCAGTCACCTGGTCCGATAGGTCTGAGCCGGTCCTCTCTCAGTTCCCCTTTGACCTTGAATTCCATCACTTCTGCACCATCTGGGCTCTGATCAGTCCTCCATTGCTCCTCACCGGGACTTCTCCCCAGCCTCTGGTGAGCAGCACTGCCTGTATGTAGCCTCCCCACATCCATGCCCCGCCTCAGTGCTTAGAGGGTGTCGGACACACCTCTGAGGCACCCACTCCCCTGTAGGGACTCCCCAGTGTCTTCCTGCACCGCTGCAGTCTGACGCACCCCCTTCCCTCATTCCCTGTCCCCACTCCTCATCCCCGCACATCCCTGTGGTCCAGCATCATTGAAGGCTCTGCCTCTGGAATTTTCTAAACCTTTTTTCACCTCTAGGCCTTTGCACATGGAGTGCTGTCCTCCTGCCTCCATTCTTTTCCAGGACCTTCTGGAATCCCAGATAGGGGAAGCTCTCACCTTTGAAGCCTCAACCTTTGTGGGAGACCCCTTCTCTAGGCCTCTGCAGTTTGGAGGGGTGATCTGATTGTGGACCCATCTTCATGTCCCGAGGGCCTCTCAGACCTAGAGGCTGCCTTATGGACGCTTGTCTTTCTAGCACCTACCATGTTCCTAGTCAGTGAACACTGACTGAATGAATTCCCCTACCAACGCTTGTTTGTATCTTCAGTGGTGCAAGCCTGGACAATTGCCAGAGGTTGTAGCTGGTTTCTCTGACCCCACTTCTCACCACCCCATCCATCCTGGTCATGGTCATTGGATAGATCTGCCCAAATCACCTCTTAGGGGTGCTTTCTTGCTCAGAAATCTTCAGAGTAAATCTCAGCTCCTTAGCCTGTCTAAAAACTTTTCAACCTTGATCCCAAACCTGCCTTGCCTTCTTCTTCAACCACCACAGACTAACTCTGAGAGACTTTCATTAAACTTTTGCCAAAGAGTGAATGAATGAAAGAAAACATGAACCAATGCCTTATGTATAGTGGAGAGCCTATTTCTAGGTGACACATCTTCCTCATCGGGCTCAGTGTGCTGGTTCAGTGATAAAGCTTCATCAAAGGGAAGGGATTTGGAGTTCAAAATCAAGGCTGTTTCTCTGGTCTGCCCAATTTGCCCCCTAGGCATATAGTATTCATGGTTCTCAGGTAAGAGAGGGCTATATGCAGGAGCTGAAGACCTGTTTCTCTACAAAACTGTTAACTTTTGGTGCAGAAGCTGGCTGTCTCGGATCTCAGGGTGGACCAGCTCAGGCTCCTCCCAGGCCCCAGGCCCAGCAGCTGGATCAGGTGAGATGAGGCAATGGCAGCCCTACAGCATAGGACCCTGCAGCTCATTGAATGATGAACACATGTAAGACATTCACTGGTGGGAGATGGAGGTTCTGCTTCAGGCAGGAAGAGAGCAAACAATCCCATTTCTGACAGGCTTTCTGGCAGGAGAGGCCCAGGGAATCTTGATGCCAGTTAGAGGACCAGGCTTCTAGTCTCCTCCCACATCCCACTACTCCCTCCCTTCTTCACAGGCTCACTGCTGTGGCCCAGGTCAAAGATTTCTTCCTTTGGGTTGTCTTCTCTGGACTCCCTGGTTGGAAGCAGCCCCTTTCCTCTTTCCTGCAATTCTCAGCTGTATCTCGAAGCAGTGGTAGGGCACTCATCCCACATGGCTTTGTGACTGGATGTTCAATAGTTTATTTCCCTACATGGCTATTGGCACAATATCATCAAACCTCCTGAGCATATAATGCCCTGGACAGAGTCAAGGTTTTGAAAATATTTCTTGACTGAATGGTATAGGTAATTCAGTGATTTTTAATGACCAAGAGTGCTATACTGTCATCAAAGAACACAATTAACATAGTGAAAAGGCAACATACAGAATGGGAGAAAATATTGCAAATCATATATCTGATGAGGGGTTACTAGCAAGAATATGTAAAGAACTCTAATTCAACAATAAAAAAATAAAAACTCAACTGAAAAAATGGACAAAGGACTTAAATAGACATCTCTCCAAAGATATACAAACGGCACATGAAAAGATGCTCAGCATCACTAATCATTAGGGTAATGCAAATCAAAACCACAATGAGATGCCACCTCACACTCAGTAGGATGGCTACTACAGAAAAAAAACAAAGCAAACAAACAAAAAAAACAGAAAGTAAGTGTTGGCGAGAATGTGGAGAAACTGGAACACCTGTGCACTGTTGGTGGGAATGTAAAATGGTGCAGTCACTATGGAAACAGTACGACAGTTCCTCAAAAATTAAAAGTTAAATTATCATTTGACCCAGCAATCCCACTTCTGGTTATATATACAAAAGAATTGAAAGCGGGATCTCAAAAAGATATTTGTACACCTATGTTCACAGCAGAACTATTCACAATAGCCAAGAGGTGGAAGTGATCCAAGTGTTCATTGACTGATGAATGGATCCACAAAATGTGGTATATACATACAATGGAATATTATTCAGCCCAAGGAAATTCCGTCACGTGCTACAATACAGATTAACTTAGAGAACATTATGATAAGTGAAATAAGGCAGTCACGAAAAGACAAATAACGTATAATTCCACTTGTGAGAAGTACCTGGAAGTAGCTAAATGCATAGAGACAGAAAATAGAATGACTGATGGGAAAGTTGAAAAGGAAAGATGTTATTTAATAGTTACAGGGTTTAAGTTTTGGAGATTGGTTGCATGACAATGTGAATGTACTTAACACTACTGAACTCTGTGCATGAAAATAGCTAAGAAAGTAAATGTTATGTATTAAAAACATTTTTTTAAAAAGGTTCCGACTTGGCCCATTCAGATTGTACATCAGGCAAGCCTGTCCTAAAGTAGCACCCCTGTGGATTTGGGACTTGTTACTGGGCCACAGAAGTGGTAATCCTTATGTTTCCAGGAAAATGACCTAGGCATTCAGGTAGAGCACTGTTCATGGACCCCAGAGTTTGAATTACCCAGGCTAGTTAGAAACACAGAACTTTAGGCCCCATCTGAAACTTGAAGAATCAGATCTGCATTTTAGTAAATTTCCAGGTGATTCATGCAAGTTAATAATTAAAAAGCCTGGCCTAGAAGAGGGCCTCACTGGAAAGTAGGGCATTAACAGAAGGGGTGAGGAGCACACATAGTACAGTTGCTGGGAGGACCAACCCCATCACTCTCTTATTTTAGAGATGAGGGTAAATCGAGGCCCTGAGAACCACAGTGGTACCAGACAGGTTGCAGAACACACTTATCTGGTTGAGCTCTGGAGACCGACTTCCTAGGTGCTAGCTGTCCATCTCCTGTGTGTGCTCTTAAGCAAATTATTCTTTTTCTGCCTCAGCTTCTCCACCTGTCAAAGCCACCTCAGAGATCTGCTTATTTAATTGTTGAATCATTAGTACAGGTAAGAGTGTACACGTGCCCAGTGCAGTGCTGGTGTGCAGGGAGGGCTCCATAAAGCTAGGTCTCATTATTGTTTCCCAAAGTCACATTCACAGGAGGAATTGCAGTGAGTAGGGGTCAAGATGACATCAGAGACTTAGATACCCGCTCCAAGTATGGCCAGAAGATATGCGGAGGAGGACGAAATGCAATGATGCTCGTTGAGTAAAGGGCCTGGGTATTCAGCTGTGAGCCAGAGGAGCTGGGGCGGTTTCCGTGCAGAGGCCTCCGAGGCGCAGGACACTGGGTACCTACTAGCTTTAGTTACGCAGTCCCAGTGACCTCCCCCGACCCACGGACGGCACTCCATCCCCTCTCCCCAAAGTCTTTCTCCCACTTGGTATTGTGGGTCCGGCGGCTAGGCTAGGAGTAGGGCTGCGCACGGCGCTCCGTGGCTCTCACGATGGGCCACAGCAGAGCAGAACCCACCGGAAGCTTTTTATACACGCCGGGCTCAGGAGTCTGCTGCAAGTATCTTCACTTCCCGCATCCCACGGCGCTGGCAGCCCACGCTCTAGAGATGGCCTGGCTGCAGCGCGGTCAGTGAGTTTGCGGCGTGGGCGCCCTTCCGACCTCCTCCCATCACCGTATGCCTTGAGAGCCAGTGGTCCACTCCTGCGCCGCCACCTTGGGTTCCTTCACCGGCCCAAATCTGAACCCCTCCCCCCATTTGGTTCTACACCGCGCACCTCGTCTAGACCCCCCAGTACCTGGTCCCCTTTCACTCCACTCCCTGAGGCGGGCCCCGCACCTAGGATAGCTCCTGAGGACGCCCCCACCTCATAACTGGGCCCCTCTTCGTGCACCTGCCCGCCCGCGCCGAAGGCCGGCCCAGCACTTCCCGAGCGTGGGTTTGGCCTGCCCTCCTCCACACTTGACACAAATAGTACCCCCGGAGAAAAATCTCTGGCTCCCTCACTCTGGATGTAGGCGTGGGTGCCGAGCAAAGGAAGCACATTTGTCCGGGTCGCCTCCTGGCTACCAGGTTCGGACGGTGCGCGACCGCCGATTTTATCAACCAGCCTCGTAGATCCCCAATCTTGTTTTTCCTCCACCCTTTGCTCGGTGCATTCTCGGTACAGCCCCTCTGGGGAACGCTAACCGATGTGATTCCTTGCGAACGCCCCGCCCCGCACACGAGGGTCCCGCCACGGAGAGTGAGGGTCCCGGGACCCGTGAGGAGCTCCAGCCTGGGAGAGTCGGGGGAGGATCACTAGACTCCAGGACGCCGAGAAGGAAGAAGCAATTCTCTGCTTCTTCCACCAGCCCCTCCGTGGAGAACTTAGTATTCCGAGTGTCAGGGAGCATCTCCGTGGGCTCCGTCAGGAAGCTGTTCAAAGCTACAACCCAAACGGACACTCCCTCCCTCCTCCCCATGTGGGAACAGAGCAGGAAACAAATGAAACTCCGTGAGTCAGCGCGGCCGGTTCCCAGAGCGCCGCCCCTCGGCCGCGGACCCGGTGCCACCGGCCGGCGGAGAGGCGCGGCCGGGGTGTGGCGGGGGCGGAATCCTCGCGGGCTGGCCGGAGCTTTTCTCTGGGCCGCGCCGCCCCGGATCGCGCGGCAGGCAAGCCTGGGTCATGGCCGGAGCGGCGGCGCAGCCGGGGCCGGAGCTCCTGGACTTCGCAGCATTCCGGGACTCGAGCACGCAGCCAGTGGTCTACGGCTACGGCCAGCGCAGCCTGCGCGAGCTGCGGGCGCGCGAATTCCGCCGCCTGGAAGGTGAGGCCGGAGGGGCCACCTGCGCGCAGCTGGCTGGGCGGCCGTGATGGGGGAGGGGGGCACGAGGTTTCTGGAGCCCACGGGGAAGGAAGGCGCCTTTTGCTCCAGGTGGGAGCGGCGTTACCTGATTTGGCCTCATTTTGAATCGAAAGAACTGGAGGGACGTGTCTACGCACCCACTTCGTGGATACGGCTTCTTTGGTCCCACTGCAGCCCCAAGACGTCTCACTACTCTCGATCTGTAGACATTCCAGTGGTACAGGACCAAACTAGTCCTTTTTCACCTGTCTGCATCCTCTGCGAACAGGGCTTAAGATTCTGCTTTTGCTGTCTGCGAGACTCCCGAGACTCAAAAGGTCCAACTGGAACCGGGGTTGCAAAATGCAGAAATGTCCAACGGTGGCTGTTCGGATGCTCGCCTGGGGACAGGAGCGGTGCATGGGCGGCCAGTACGCAGGGTTGGTACCGTGACTCCGCCAGCACGCGGGTGGGGATCGAGAGGCTGTGACCGCTGAGCAGGAGCCCCCCAAGGCTGCGCTCCAGTCCTCTGGGATGGCTCGCAAGCAGCTTTCATTCTCGAGACTTTTCTCACTCTTGCACTCAGAACAATGCCTCCGAACTCTAGCTCACTGGGGGACCTAAAGAATTAGGAAACCTCGAAATTTGAGCTGTGAGTCCAAGGCGAACCTATAAATTGAGGACGGGATCACAGCGAGGTCTTGCGTTCTGCAAAGTCGAGCAGCCTGGTTAAATTGGAAATCAAGCTCGATCTGGCCCTGTGGCGGCTCCCAGCCCATTACCTCAGGGCGAGAGGGGGCCCTGAACAGGGTCGGAGTGACCCTTTTGATAGGGACCTTGGGTGAGAGGCTTCCTGGAGCCTTAGAGCTTTTGAGCAGGGAGAGCCCTCAGGTTACCAGGGCTGGTCGTGGCGCAGGGCATCCGGATTTGAGGTGTATTTATTATGTAGTGATGAGCAATCGTGTTTCCTTGTTTGTGGCAGAACAGCCACAAACATGACTTACCTCTTATTAATCAGGTAGCTAATTTCAGCTCTTTGAGTCATTTCCTATCTTTTCATTGGTTACCGACTCCTTTTTTCCCTTAGGGACTTTGAGGGCTGTGGCCTCCTCCTTGTTTGCCCCTGTCTGTAGTTAAGTAGAGGCTCAGAAGGGAGACATGGGGCCTTCTGGCTGCCTCTCTCTACTTCCTCCCCATTCTTCAAAGTCCTATAGTCACCTGCTGGAGACAGCCCCTAGTCCCTCTACTTTCACATTCTCTCTCCGAACTCTTTTATTATAGAAATTTCCTACCCACAAAAATAGAGAGACTGGTACAATGAACACCTACAGGTGAGGAAGGATGGAAAGGGATTCTTTTGAGCAAATCCCAGAGGTTGTAATCATTCAGTCTATAATTATTTCAGCACCATACCCCTGTAATTCCCTAATCCCCTCCAGCTCTGATCTCTCTCACACCATCATTGGCTGACCCCTCAACACCACCCTAGGAAAGTAGAGGTGTGTTCTCGGCTCATCCTTGTTTGTCCTTGAGAGAACATCGCTTTCCTCCTCAAATGTATAATTTAGGTTTGATAGCCAGGATTTCAGGCTGGGCTTCAGAGCCCCTTTAACATCTACTGTACAGATGCTCCTCGCCTTACCCTGGTGTGACCTCCCGATAAACTCATCAAAAGTTGAAAATATTGTAAGTCAAAAATGCACTTAATGCACCTAAGCTATTGAACATCATAGCTTAACCTAGCCTACCTAAAACACTTACACGTTAGCTTACGGTTGGGCAGAATCATCTACCAATGAGTACACTGTAGAGCACTGGTATTTACCATGGTGACGGCCTTGCTGACTGGGAGGTGTGGCTCACTGCCACTGCCCAGCATTCACAGGAGATTGTACTGCATATCACTAGCCCAAGAAAAGATCGAAATTTGAAGTATGGTTTCTGCTAAATGTGTATCACTTTTGCACCACTGTAAAGTCAAAATGTCTTAAGTAAGCCAAACCATCATAAGTCTGAATTGCATGCACTCTTATTTATCTATATATTTATTTAGTGCAAGTTCCCAGCATTTCCTCTATATTATGGTTGAGGTAGGCTTTTGTGGACTAAACTTGCCCTCCCACCACTAGGAGTCTTGGAACATATCCATTTTTTTTTTTTTCCTCAAAGGGCAGGGAAAAACAAACAAAGTAAACCAAAATAACTTAACCTCCACCTCCTCTTCCTTCTTCCTCTCTGCAGAGTTTTTCTGCAGGTTTGAGACTTTGTTGGGTTAATTATAGCTCTGGATAATTAAATGCTTAACCTTGAAGTATGAAGTATTTTGCCTAATCAACTGGATGAGAATTTCCTTGTCTTGGTGAAGGGAGCATATTGAATATACAGGTGTGGTTCAAGTGGTTTTTGAAGCCCAAGGGTGCTAATTGATTGCCACTCACACTGAGTGGAACTGAGAACTGAAGGAGCATAACCCAGAAGAGAGGCTGTCATTTCCTTTCTTGAATGCCAATTAGTTTTGGGGTCATTTGCCTACTTCTTATAACAGCCGAAGCTTGTCGAGTGTTTAATTTGCCAAGCACTGGCCTGGGCACTGTCATAGACCAACTCTTATCCCATTTGCAAATGAAGGAACGGTGACCCATAATGGTAACCCATAGTGGTGGAGCAGGATTCTGTTCAGGTTGGTTGGCTTGGATTCTGCACTGTTAACTACTATGCTGGCCGACTTCCTAAGATCAGATCTCCACCTGATTTAACATGGCTACCTTTTTTTTTGCAAAATTAACTACTAGACCAAAGGCCAAAATAGTGAAAGCAGTCTTTTCCCAAGGGCGTCCCAGCCCTTCTAGACAGTGGGCAAAATGAATGCTGCCTCCATCAGCCCTGCAGGTTTTACATGTGCACTGGGGCTTCACACGAGCATCCTCCTGATGCCTGGGTGGACAAAAGCCTCTCTTTTGGCTATGTACCTTGATATTTCTGAATTTTCAGTAGAAGAGAACATTATTTTAATACAAATTTTTGGATTGAATGCTACATTTACATGGTAAAACCATGTGATAAACTAGGAATAAAGGGAATTTAATCAGCCCGATGAAGGCCATCTATTAAAAAACCCCCACTAACATCACACTTAATGGCGAAAGATGGAAAAACTAAGATCAGGAACAAGGCAAGGATGTCTATTCTCACCACTTCTATTCAACATTGTTCTAGAGGTTCTAGCCAGGCAAAAAAATGAAATAAAATACATCTAGAGGAAAGAAAGAGTAAAACACCTCTGAAAATATCTCAGAGTTTGCTCTATCTTAGTACTTATAAAGTACTAGACAAATGTACAATAACTATTTTAAATACATGTTTATGGACATTTAAGTCATCACTATTACAGTTAGTGCTGCACCGAATATCCTCATAGACAGGCCATTGCACAAAAGCATGGATATTTATAAGATCAATTTCTAGAAGAAAAATTGCTAGGTCAAAGAGAGTTTGCATTTTAAACTGTTACCAATATTGCCAAATGGTTGTCCATAAGGAAGTTGTGCCAATTTGTCCCCCTACCAGTGATGGATCAGTGGACCTGTTTTCCCACACCCACACCCACACAGTGTGTTGATCTTGGCTGTCTGATAGGTAAACCTTAATACTTACTCTCATTCAGATTTGCCTTTCTCTGTTTATGAAAGAGGATGGAAAACTCATTTACATTCCTATCATTCTCCGAAGCTCTCAAAACTGTTCTTGGGTTGAGAGATGTAGAATTCACCATGGGAAAGCAGAATCAGGACTCACTCACCAGAGAAGCCACGCAGAAACTCCAGAATAGGGTGTGAGTCATAACGTGAGCTAGATTTACTGTCATTAATTACAGATATCTGTTGGGCTCTTCCTCTGTGTGGGATGCTTTGCCAGGTTCATAAGAGAGCCGATTAATCAAGAAAGCTCTCTCAGGGCTCTAAAGGTCTTTAAATATTGAAAGTGCAGTTTTTCCATCGCTTGTGCCTACACTTGGATTAAGAAGCACATATCAAGAGGCTGGGAGATATGAGTGGCCTGATGTTATGTCTCGACATGTCAGATGGGCACTGCTCAAATTTACACAAACCAGGTCTAGGTAAAATGAGTGGAAAATCTCTGAAAAATAGCCACAACTTTATTTTGTGTTTTCTTTCAGGAACTGTCTACCTTGACCACGCAGGCGCCACACTGTTCCCCCAGAGCCAGCTCACAAGCTTCACTCACGACCTCATGGAAAATGTTTACGGTAAAGAAAAACACTTCATAATGGATAACCATTAGTCAACTACATTCAGATGACATATCATTGCCTAATAAATGTTGAGTTAGTAGACTGGGACCAAATTGAGCACCCAAAGCTGAATAAGCTCTGTGGCGGCGGGAGGGGGGAGGGGTCAGGCAAACACCCAGGGTCATTCCCTATATGCACGTGTTGCCAGGGAGAACTGGCTCTGGGACACATAAGTCACTTCCAGAAGAAAGGGTCAGCGTTAAGAAGGCGCAGAGGTACAAAGGTTCTGTATTTGGTAGTGTGATGACCCTGTGGGACTAGCACGGCGCAGAGAAGAGGCAACAGGAGCGACTTTCATTCATTCTTTCATTATATTTGTTATAGTCTTCCATAAATATTTGTTGAGCCACTCTGGTGTCGGGGGCATGGTGCGTAATGGAGACCAAGTAAACACAGTCCCTGCCTTCGTGGACTCTGATGTAGTCAAGACAAGACCTTAATCAAGTGATCTCCAAATACACGTAAATTACCAACTATCTACAAAAGGCCGCTGGTGCCTGGGGGTTCTGGATCTGCAGAGTGACAGTGAGCTGGCAGTGTGAGTGTCAGGGAAATTTCCTTGGTGAATGCTGGAAGGTGAGCAGGAATTCACTCGAAAAGGAGTGAAGGGCATTTTAGGTAGAGGGAACAACATGAGCCAAGACCCTGCTGTGGTTTCAGGATCCAGCCTGGGGACATGGAGGAGAGGAGATGAGTGGATGTATGAATAGGAAGACAGGTAGATAGATGCCTTATAGGTTCTCTGTAGAGTTTGGTCTTTATTCTAGAAACAGTGGGTAGTCATCAAAGGTATTAATCAGCAGCATAATGTGATGGGAGATAACTTTGGAGAGGGAGTGTGAAATAACTATAGCAAATATAGCAATGGTAATGATAACAGCAATAAATGTTAATAATATATAAATAACCTGCACTGAGCAGTCACTGTGCTTCTGTTACTTTTCCAAATGCTTCATCTCTATCATTTCTCTATGCTCCCACAAACTAAGTCACAGCTTCTGTTATCAAACAAACTAAGGTACAGACAGGTTCTGTTATCACTCCTGTTGTGCAGGTGAGGGAACTAGGCTCCAGAGAGGACAGGTAATTACTCTGAGGCCACCCAGTCAGGAAGTGCTGGAGCTGGGGGAGTTGAGGGAGCTGAGTCTCTAGGCAGTTAGGCTCCAGGGCACAAACTCTGAGGCTCCACCAAACTGGTTCATGATGGTACTGTCACGCCACACTAAGGTCCTGGGGTAGCCAGCAGATATTTAAGCCTAGGGAACAATCTCCAGGGAAGATGCCAGTGAGAAACTTTATCTTGATTTTAATCTGTGATTTGCAAAGAGACTTGCGATTCTCCTTCCTTAACCTTTCCAAGAGTGATAACTGGAAAAGGTGCTGGCCTGAGAGACAACAGAATTGAGACTGCAGGTATTCCTAATGTTGCCAGGCTGAAAACCAAGGTGATGGAAGGCAACCCAGGTAAGTACTGAGTCCCACACGTCATTAGCTGATAAGGAAAAGGAACACTGGGAGCTTCAAGAGACAGATATCCACTGTGACCCTACAGTGTGGTTTGAGGGAAAACAAAGACAAAAACAACTCTAAAACAAGAAAAAAAAATCAAGATTTGCCTTAACATGCACATGTGGTCCTGCTCCTGAGAAATGCTGGTAACCGGGCCCTGAAGGTCAGGCCCTTTGAAAGGTCTGTGTTGACATCTGGGGGCCATGTTTTGAGGAGACAATGATACTCTGGGATGCACACGGAGGTGGGGGGGGGCACCACACAGGAAATTGACAAAGGAAGGGTGAAATGGGCAGAGCCTTTAGCCATGAATTTGGGTGGCTAAGGGGAGTCATGATGTCACCCTTTGCATTTCTGGAGGAAGAGATCGATGTGCTTCTGTAGGAACAATGCCAGTGAGAGGCGTGTGAGCACAGCGAACAAATGAGGACTTCAGTTACGTGGAATCCGTGGCTCTATCTCATGGTCAGGGGAAAGGGCAGCCTCTTGAGGTTGTGTCCTTAGCTCCTTGGAGTCAAGGAACTGGTCTGGCCACCTGTTGGAAAACTTGTAGAAAAAGTTCATACATTGGCGGAGCTGTCTCTAAGACAATTTCTGGTTCCAAAATGCTGTCCTGGATCATGTCCTATTTTGCTAGTGAGTAGAGGGGCTTTTATTTTTTATTTTTTATTTTTTTATTTTTTTGCTGCTTTGTTTAATTAACTGCCTTCTTGAGTTACATTTTATATATCATAAAATTTACCTATTTCAGGTGTACAATTCAGTGATTTTTAGCAACTTTACCGAGGTTTAAATTTAGAATATTTTTATCTTCCTAGTAAGATCTCTGATGCCCATTTATAGTTGACTCTGTTGCTCCCCCAAACCCCCAACGTTTCCCCCCGCCCCATTTCCCCATGTCACAGGCAACCACTCATCTACTACTTTCTGTATCTCTATTCAATTACTTTTACTGGACATTCCCTTTAAATCGACCATACAATATGTGATCTCTTATGCCTGACATTTTTCACTCAGCAAGCTTTTGCGATTCATTCATGACATAGCCAACAATTTCTTCCTTTTTAATGTTGAATAATTTTCTATTGTATGGATATGCCACATTTTATCTATCTGTTCACCAGCTGGTGTACATTTGGGTTCCCAGAATTTGGCTTTATAAATAGAACTGTTATGAATACCTATGTGCGAAAACGTTTTCTTTTCTCTTCAGAATACAGGAGTGGAATCACTGGGTCATGTGGTAGTTTTATGCTTAACTTTTTGAGGAACTGAGGGAGAGAGTTTTGGAGGAACACAAAAGAAGAGATCATAAATAGTGACTCGATGGCTTTGTCTTTGTAACCTGCCAGGTAATCCTCACAGCCAGAACATTAGCAGCAAGCTCACCCATGACACCGTGGAGCAGGTGCGCTACAGGTGAGTGGCGGGGGTGCCAGCCTGAACGCCCCCTGCCCCTTCATGTGTGTACTTCCTACCTACCTCTTGCCAGCATCCCACAAAGGTTCTGAATTGGTTTCAGGAAGATCACATTCAGCTAAGTGGCCACGCATACACAAAGATAAAGTTCAAGGAGAGAGGACAGGGAGGTGAGAGCGAGTAGGTAACAGGCTGGCCAGAAGCACAGGTAGGCAGCTCTGAGGTGGGCGCAGATGGTGCCCGAGTTCCTGGGGGCCGGAGTGACAAGAAGTGACCCAGGTTCCTAAGTCTTGTTTTCAGAGAGAAGAAAAAGTTTCTCTGGTTTTTCTTTTCATTTTCTATTAGGCATCTTGTTCTAGTCATCTTTCCTCCCAATTTTTACTAATATTTGCATGTTAAACAGTTCTTTATATTTTTCCACATGTAATAATTAGTTTTTGGTAAACAGTTTCCAGGCTATACCTGAAGTTACTTGAATTGGTATAATTTCAAGTTATTTCCAATTTGAAAGGGATAGTGGGTTGCCAATTTTAAAAGCAATGTGAGACAAGTTGATGACTTAAAACTTTTTATGATATAGCTGGATAGTAGACCAAGAGGGGGTGTTTTCAACGACGGTGAAGGTAGTTACGGATTTTTGTCTTATCCTGTGTCGGGTGGGGACTTGGGAAACAAGGCAATCTTACCAGTTTGAACCCATTTGTCATCTTTTCACACAATTTCCTCTGTACCTGTCCTCATGTCACAGTGGTGGCTAAGCCTATCTGAGCTTTTTCCTAGCTATTAAGGAAAAGAGATGTCATATTTAGTAGAAATGCAATGAATTCCTAACACTGAACGCTGGAGGAAGACCATGCTGTTGCCACAATGCTGTGCTTTTTCCAGGGTTCTGGCTCACTTCCACACCTGCCCAGAGGACTACAGTGTGGTGTTCACAGCTGGGAGCACGGCTGCTCTGAAACTAGTGGCAGAGGCCTTCCCGTGGGTGTGCCCAAGCCAGGAGAGCAGCGGGAGTCGGTTCTGTTACCTCACTGACAGCCACACCTCTGTGGTGGGCATGAGGACGATTGCCACAGCCATGAACGTCACTTCTGTCCCTGTCAGGCCGGAGGAGATGGAGTCAGCGGAGAAACGAGGTGCTGCCACTGGTGACCCTGACTGCCAGCTTCCACATCTCTTCTGTTACCCAGCTCAGAGTAACTTTTCTGGAACCAGATACCCCCTGACTTGGATAGGAGACGTCAAGTCCGGGCGGATGTGCCCCGTGAGTGTACCTGGGAAGTGGTTCGTGGTGCTGGACGCGGCCTCCTACGTGAGCACCTCACCTTTGGACTTGTCGGTTCACCAGGCCGACTTTGTCCCCCTCTCCTTCTACAAAATCTTTGGCTTCCCCACAGGCCTAGGGGCTCTACTGGTGCATAATCGTATAGCTCCTCTGTTAAGAAAAACCTACTTTGGAGGAGGCACAGCCGCCGCATACCTTGCAGGAGAAGACTTCTACATCCCAAGACAGTCGGTGGTGGAAAGGTAACCTCGATGTGGGAGTGGCTTGGGCAGAGTTCAGCAAGGCCAGGGTCTGGTCTATGTTGCCTGTAAGATTGTGCAGGGGACCAGGCTGGTCCACTGGGGTTGGAGGAGTTGGCCATTGCTGTCAGGGGTGGAGGCTGGCAGCAGGGCTCAGTTCTGGGAAGCAGAGGTTGGCTGGAGTGTGCCACAGGCTGCTCAGTGAACTCTGCCCTCATTTGTGGGCTTCTCTATAGCTGCGAGATGACAAGGGCCTGCAGGTAAAGACTGCAAACCAAGCAGGTGAAAGGCTCTTATGAGAGTCAGGGGGGTGGGAAACCAGGTCTTTGCCTGGAGCGCTGACAAGAGGTGGCAGCAATTAAAGCAGTGATTTAAAAGATTTGAAATAAGTGTGCATACAATTTGACAGCATAGCGGGTTTTCAGAAGCTAGAACAGCTCAGCTTGGCCCTAGTTAATAAGAAGAATCAATTAAATTAGAGGCCACCAGACTTGGGGGGAATGTTAACAGCAGCCTCTGTGAGCCCCACTCTGAGTTACAAAGGACGTTTGAAGGCAGGCAGCTCCGTGCCCTCAGATGGCATAGGCCTTTGCTGGGGTTTGTTGGTGTATGTGTCTTCCTCAGATTGCAGGGCAGGTGATGGGGGTATGTCCAGGAATTTTCCAGATGGTGATGGCTGGGACCTGTAAGGTCAAAAATGTGAGAGGGTGAAGGTGGTAGCTGAGCCAGGGTTCTGTTGGGTCCAACAGCAGAGGATACCATGGGGTTAGGGCAGGGAGCTATTCACCCTGCTGGTAACTGAGAAGGCCTGGGACCTGGATGGGAAAGGGGTCAGTCAGATCCCCAACGGACCCTGGTGCCGACGCAGAGACCCTGAGACCCTGCAGATGGGGGCCTTGGCAAGAGAGCCAACAGTCAAGTGCGTAGGCCCTGGGGCTGGACCCAGAGTGGAGTGAATGCCAGCTCCACTGCACACCAGCTGTGGGCACAGGGGCATGTGGCGATCTCTGCACCTCCTGTTTTTCCTATAAAGTGGACCTCTGAAAGGATGTGACTCTTTAGAGCTAATATAGGTGAAGTACCAAGATACATTATGAGCATATTTGATGACTCTTTTATTTGGACTTGATCATAGTTGGGGGATTTTAAAACAGGAACGCTAACATAAAACTTTTTGTGATAATATAGCATGCAATGTAACCAACCGAGAAAATAATGACGGGCCGAACATAATATAAATTAAAGGCAAAACAAAATGACAATCTAAACTTTATTGAGCCAATAGGGCACTGAACAACGAGAGGAGCTAGGCAGCTAATTATGGGCAGGCTGTGAGTGGGCTGGGCTGGACCATACCTCTTTCCTTCGGTGGGTTGTCTTGTAGCAGGTGTCATACCAAGAGTCCCAGAAAGCCGAATGTACTTAAATACCATTAGAAACCTAATTTTTTTATTGTGAACTTAAGACTAGAACTCAAGAGATTTAATAACAAACCCAGATATTTCTTGAACATGTACCCGGAGCATGATATTAATATTTCTATTTGATAACCCAATGAGGCACAACCTTTAGTGTAAACAAACTCCCTTCCTCCCTAAGAGTCTATTAATTATTGATTAATAAATAATTATTTATTAATGATCAAGTAAAACTTAATTGTTGGCTAATAATGTTTGATTAAAAATTAATTACTAATTCATTAGTGATTAATGAATTAGTTGTTGATTCATTATTGATTATTAATTCTGTATGTCTATTAATTATAATTTTATAGTTTTATAAGGAAATTAATATTGCAGTAACAATATTATGAGCAAATATTATCCCTAGAGTATTAAAATCCAAAACACAATATTTCCATTGAAAGCTTCAACTTGCATAAGGCTGTTTGTCACCATCCTTCATGCCGATGCTTGCCGAAACCTCCTCATTCTCTCCCAGCTTCCCCATGGCTCCTGCAGCAGCCAGAGGTGTCTTGTCAAAGCCGAGGTCCCATCCTGTCACTCCTCTCTGCTCAGAGCCCTTGAGCCCATTATCTCATCTAGGGAAGTTCTCTGTATCTTCTTCTAATTACCACCTTGCCAGTTCACTCAGGCCCCATGGACCTCCTTGCTATTGGCGTGCGTGCCAGGCTCTGCCTGCTCAGGGCATTTGCTGCATGCTCTTCCCGGAATGCTCTTCCGTCTGAAACTGTGCATTTAGCTGTTTCAAAAGTGAGCAGTTTGTCTTGCTCCCTTACTTCTAACTGGTCTCTGCTCAAATGATTTCCTTGGAGAAGACCTCCCCTGACCATCTCATCTAAAGCAGCTGTCAAACTTCTGGCTCATGCATCTTCATTGCACTTGTTACAACCTGGCTTGTTGCTTATTTGGCTTCTCTCCGCATGTTTGTTGCTTGTTTTTCTTTGTTTCTATGCTCCCGAGAGAATGAACGTGCTGTTAGGGCAGGAACTTTACCTGTCATGTTCACTGCTGCATCCTTAGCACCCAGGATAGTGTCCAGCACACAGTGCATGGACAGTAAAGATTTGATGAGTATTTTGACTATGTGAATAATTCTAAAATACCAACATAATGACCACCTTGATAATCAGGAAGGGGTGCTTTTGCTATAATGAGAACCTCATAATGTTTACAAAAGTCCAAGGCTCTATAGACTTTGGAATCATAGACTCGTGTTAAGAACCCCATAGCTGCACGGTTGATCACACTGAATTGATGCCCTGTCAGTGGGTCAAGAGCCTACAGCACTTGAGGTTTTGTCAAGTTTAAGGTCTTCCTGGGGGCAGCAAAGCATCTCTCCACTTACTAATGTCTCAAGATGGTGATTGTCTTTCAAGGCTTTTTGTCACCACTGCCAGCCTGTCCTGAGAAAGCTGCAGAGTGGGTCAGGGACAGAGGCAGCCTGATGGGTCTTGGTGTGCAAAGCCCTCTGTCTTGAGGAGAAGAGCAGTGGTTTATAAGGCAGCAGAGAGCAGGTATTCATAGATTATGGCTGAGTCTGGAATCAAAACCTCATTGCAAACCACAAAATACACCTGGAGGTGTTGGCCACAGCTTGACCTTGTTTCCCTCACTATGGTTACAGGTTTGAAGATGGCACCATTTCCTTCCTTGATGTGATAGCGCTAAAACATGGGTTTGATGCCCTAGAGCGCCTCACAGGTAAGGGGACATTTTTATCTATGTGGAATTTGTTCTGTTGCCCATGTCCTTGAGGGAGCCCCTGCACAGGTGTGATTCAGGTGAAGGAGAGAGAATCTGTGTGGGTGGCACATGGCAGCTGTATAGTGAACGCAATTGAAGCTGATCCTAAAGAACTTCAAAATGACTTCTGGGGCAAGAACAAGAGACTGAGGCTGTGTGTGTGTGTGTGTGTGTGTGTGTGTGTGTGTGTGAAAAGAACATTTTAACAGGTAAGAGACATTCTAATTTAGGAGATTAATAGCTTCATAGAAACAGGAGCTGTCTTGAGTTCCTACACTGGTAATGGTTATAGATCCTGAGACCTTATTTAGCTGTTATTTTGGGGATTCTCCCTACAGCCTCATGGGGGAGCTAGATGACACCCCTCCTTTATCCAGGAAGGAGCTTATGCTCAGGAAGGTTAAATGTCTTCCCCAGGGCCAGGGAGCTGGCAATTGGGAGGGCTAGGATTTAAACTTGGGCCTCCAACCACTGTCTTTGCTGCTGGCCTTTGCAATGATGAACAATTTTCCTTTCTGATGAGTGCTTGGGGTGTGTGGGTGGATGGGGCACTTGCCATAGGCTGATACACAGACAGATGCCCCTTCCCATCATATGGGGCTGGACACAAAGGTACAGGACTAGAGAAGCCTGTCTGGTGAGCCAGGCACCTACCATTTCACTGTGCTACTGGGTGCCTGCCAGAGGCTGCGTTTCTAGAAATGTTCGCACTGCTCGTCCTGTTCACATGGAGATGGGATTTTGGTGAACTAGGGGCCTGGCTTTGACAGTTAGGTGATTCTCTCTCTCTCTTCCGCCTTCCCCTTTCCTCCCACTCCCCCTCTTCCTCTCTACCTCTTACCATAGGACTGGGACCCTGCAGGTCCTCAGCCTTAACCTAACAGTGGAGCAGACAGGATTCATGGGAAGGGAGTTGCCTTGGTACAGGGAGGTGAGTGGGCATCATCCATGACAATGAGGAGATAATCAAGACAGACACTGAGAAATGATCAGGCTCCTAAGGAAAGGCATTAACAAGGTACCCAAACCACATATGGCAGGGTCTGAGAGGGCCAGGGGCACTTTTGAAAGGAGCTTGACTAGTTTCCCAAAAAGCAAACTCTGATTTTTCCTACTTAATTGCTTTTTAAAAACAAAGATTGTGGTAAAATATATACAACATAAAATGTACCAGTTTAGCTAGTTTTAAGTGAGTAATACAGTGGCATCAAGTACATCCACGTGGCTGCCGTGCAGCCATCAGCACTATTCATCTCCAGGACTTTTTCATCATCCCAAACTGAAACTCTACTCATTAAACAGTAATACCCATTCACTCTTTTCCTAGTTTCTAATAACCTCTATTCTCTTATTTGTCTCTACAGATTTGTCCACTCTAGGCACCTTTTATAAGAGGAATAATATGATATTTGTCCTCTTTTGTCTGTATTATGTTGTATGTATCCTTAATGGCTTTGTATATTAAAATGATTTAAATATTAACAAAAGCAAACAGCAAAAAAAAAAAAATGATGCATTTAAAGACAAAATTGCACATTTTTGCTATCTGTAACCAAAGGTTCTAAATTACCTGAATACTTCAGTAACATTATTAAAAAAATAAAAAAGAAGATAACAAGAATTCAAATGGAAAATTTAGCAACACTAAGCTGTTGCTTAGTACCAAAGAGCTATATACCCTTATTCTATGGGCAGTACCGTATAATATTTACACATTTTAAATCATTAATATTAGATCTAAGTGTGCCAGTTATAATGACCTCATTTTCTTATAAATGAGTGAATTTTGTGTAAAGTTATTGATTCTCTTTGACACTTCATAACGTCGTAATGTTGTTTTTGAGGCGGAATGGAGAATATAAAGCAGCACACCTTCACCCTGGCTCGGTACACCTACACGGCCCTGTCCTCTCTCCGGTACCCCAACGGAGCCTGTGTGGTACGGATTTACAGCGACTCTGAGTTTAGCAGCCCAGAGGTTCAGGGTCCAGTGATCAATTTTAATGTGCTTGACGAGAGTGGCAACATCATTGGTTATTCCCAGGTGGGTTTTCTTTTCATCTTGCTGATGTGTTCACAACAGAATTGTTCTTGTCTGGAACTCCGAAGTCTTTTCCAGTCCTGACATTTGCAGTCAAGGCCTCTGGGCCTTTGCAGTAGGTGTTATGGAGCTCATGCATGGTTGCAGAGGCCACAGACCCTTCCTAGGAGGCTCTATACTCCCGTTTACACATAGTTCTAACAAGCATGGTTATTTAATTCTTCAGCTCTCTTTATTTAGCTAGAAGTGGTTGATTTCAAGTGGAAAGAAAGAAGCTAAGTCTCTGATAGCAGTGGAAAGGGACAGTTGAGAGCTTGTCAGCAAGGGGCGACACCCTACAATAGTGTAGACAGAAAAGCAGTGTAGACAGAATATATCTGGGGTAATTTTATGTACAGATGGCTTGGTAGCCCCAGCAATACATGAGACCATATCACAGTGCCACATAAAATCATGGGCTGGTCATGACTATTTGCATGCTTCATGGGTAAGCAGGTATCTTTTCAAGATAGTGATTTCATTTCCTTCAGATAAATACCCAGAAGTGCATTTGCTGTATTGTATAGTAGTTCTCTTTTTAATCTTTTGAGGAAACTCCATACTGTTTTTCATAGTGGCTACACCAGTTTGCAATTCCACAAGCAGTGCACGAAGGTTCCCTTTTCTTCACATCCTCCCCAGCACTTGCTGTTTCTTATTTTCTTGATAGTAGCCATTCTACCAGGTGTGAGGTGATAGCTCATTGTGGTTTTGATTTGCTTTTTCCTGATGATTATTGATGTTGAGCAGCTTTTTATGTACTTGTCAGTCATTTGTATGTCTTCTTTGGAGAAATGTCTATTGAGATCCTTCTGCCTGTTTTCTAATTGGGTCATTCATTTTACATATGAGCTCTTAACTTGGAATTTGACCTGTATTTGCTATTTTCACTTTTCTCAGGCATACGTCTATAACCCACTGGATAAACTTTAATTATCAATAACATTTTATAAAATGTGTTTCATAAACCTGTGATAGATCATGGTACTTTATTGCAAAATTCCAGGCTCATATTTTCATTTTAATGTTAGAAAAGAGAGATCTAAATATTGACCTGAAACTCTCCCAGGCAATCAGAACAAAACTGGACATTTCTAACACTGGTTCCATGTCACATTAAATCTGCAGGTGGATAAAATGGCTAGTCTTTACAATATCCAAGTGCGAACTGGCTGCTTCTGTAACACTGGGGCCTGCCAGAGGCACCTGGGGATAAGTGACAAGATGGTCAAGAAGCATCTTCAGGTTGGTATTAGACCCTGCATGCCAAATGCTAGTCTGCAAGACCCAGTGGTGATACCATCGACTGCACTGGAGGCTGGTCATGTGCCTGGGATGGGGGCTGGTTCACATCTTTGAGCCTACCCTGGGGATGTGCAAAGGGAAAGGGGCCAACGAAAATAGAAATGCTTCAAGATACTATCTCTATGAAGTTGTTTTTCATTTTGAGGGCAAAAATGTACAGGCGGAAAGGGGATTTTAACAAGGGGCAAACATATGTGGGAATGTTTTCATATGTGCAAAGAGAGCCTTTAGTAGTTTAGTCCTACCAGAATAAAAGCTCTAAGCTAGAGTTAGCTTATGGTTGGGCTGGGTGAGGAGAGGAACTCTCCAGGGGACATTCTGCGTCTGTCAGAATCCCTTCCCTCTCTGCCTGCTCCTGGGCTGAGGTTTTTCACTTCAGGGTATAGCCTATTTCAAACCATTTCATAAGGATAGTTTGAGTGGCAAAGAACCCTTATTTATTTTAGAATAATTTCTAACTTGAGTTTCTTTTGGTTGTTGCTAAATATTGTATGTACTAGATCCCAACCAGCCATGAACTGGGTTTTATTTTAAAAGA
Source organism: Rousettus aegyptiacus (assembly GCF_014176215.1). NCBI lineage: Eukaryota > Metazoa > Chordata > Mammalia > Chiroptera > Pteropodidae > Rousettus > Rousettus aegyptiacus. The sequence goes on from NW_023416287.1 coordinate 66,926,239, forward strand.
GAGGGAAGCTCAGAACACAAACAAATGAAGTTCCGGATGTAATATTTGATCCTGTGGAATGCCGTGGCCCTGTCTCTTTGGGTGACTGACTTGGGTTCAGTGCTGGGGGAGGAGGTATCTGGGGCAGTGACCAACACCAGGCAGCTGAGCTTGGAGAGGCTTGAGGACCTCTTGCTTTTCTTTCCCCACCTCCCAGAAGGGGCCCTCACACTGCCTTTGGTCTTTGTAGTGGCTTTAGGTTGGTCATTCATAGGGGCAGCATCTCTGTCTCACCCTCTTGTCAAAGGGCAGCTCTTGAGAATGCACATCTCCCTTTAGTTCTGAGAGAGGCTAATGAGTGTGGCCAGCAGGTGTTTCTCCCATCTCAGCTCTGGGTAGACCAAGCAGTTGACCCGTCAGTGCTTCTGAAACTTTGGTCTGTCTTTTGATACCTATGTGAATTGGTTCTGTGCAAAGCTCTGGGGAAATGCTTTCCATGAAGTATTTCTCTTAAACTTTTTAATGACCCCTTGAGATTGGTGTTGACCCTAGGTTACATTTGAACAAAGTGAGATCTAGAAAGTGAGCCCCTGTGCTGGTGAAACTTTGTCTCAGGCACACAGCACATCTTAGAGTTATAGTTCTGTTTTCTGAGTCAATTTTATTTTGTAAAATGAACAATATTTATTTTACAAATTTTTTCTAATTTATCCATGAGGAATGAGTCACTCTGGATGACTTATTTCCCTTTTCTTCTAGGCTGGTCATGTCTGTGGGGATGATGTGGACCTCATAGATGGGCAGCCCACAGGATCTGTGAGGATTTCATTTGGATACATGTCTACGCTTGAGGATGCCCAAGCCTTTCTCAGGTTCATCATAGCAACCCGACTGTGCCCGTCAGGTGGTCAGCCTATTCCTCAGGCCACCCCTGGAGCCCCACCAGCAGAGAGTGAAGCTCAGAACACCATGACTGCCACCATGGATGGATGTAGTTCCTCACCTGAGGAAGACACTGACCCAGACCCCAAGGTTTGGAATGACTTGTCCACAGCTGTGGATGCTGTGAGCTTGAACCCACCTGTGCTGGAGGCCACCAGGACCCAGCATACCCCTTCAGAGATTGCTGCAGGAGTTCTGGATGGAGGCCTTGGGCCACATGTTGTCACCAACCTTTACCTTTACCCAATCAAATCCTGTGCTGCGTTTGAGGTAAGGGTTTTAATGGCAGCACAGAGACTGCTTATTTTTTGTTTGCTTTATAATTTTTTTTTTGACAAAGTGGAAAAAGTACAGTAAGTAGAGACAAGCATGCAGAAAATCCCACTCCCACTTAGAGTGTTGTGACACATGAAGCAGTTCTCATTTCACCTTCCTTAGTTTGGGCTGACCTCTCTGATCACGGAGACCCCTGCGGGGACCCTGTTTCTGAGTGGTGAACACCTAGTAACTGTTAATGATTATGGATGCAACTTTCACTAAATGCATAGGCTGGCTCCCTGCTGAAGCATTTTATGTGCTTTCATTCAGTTCTTAAAACAACAATATGAGGTACATAGTAATATCATCCCCATGTTATAGATATGGAACCTAAGAGCTACTGAGGTTAAGCACTTTACCTGGGACACTTGCTAATAAATGATAGAGCAAGGGTTTGAACCCAGGTCTGCTGACGTTTTGGGGCCATGCTCTTATGTGGGTTATTTTGCTCAGCTCTTTCGTGGAAGTGAACTATGTTATACCTTGATATGTGCTGGCCTGATGGTCGCCTGACCTGGGAGACTAAAGTGCTTGCCTTGGCTGGCCAGCCAGCTCTGGCTACCCTGCTGTGGCCAGAATGAGGCTATCTTTCTATAATCTGTGTGGATCCCAAGTCCCAGGCTAAGGCCCCAGACTCCTAAGCCTCTTGAATGACAGGCTCCCTGGCTCCTGTTGGGACATACCATGATCAGGGCTGTTTCAAAGTGGTCTCACAGGATCCTGTCTTCCAGTCTGAGGCCTCCACTGAAGCAAGTTAGCCTCCACTCAAATGGAGGCAGGTGAGGAGTCTGTGTTTCATTGCGGGTCAGTACTGTTTTCACAGAAGGGTTATGTTCCATAGGACAGCCACATTGCACAGATAGCATGGGCGGGAATTAGTGTCTCATTGTACAGATGAGGATACGGTGGCTCAGTAAGGTTCTATATTTTGCTAAAGGTCTCCCATCCATTTGCACATTAGAAAACTACATACCAAGCACCTGCTACCTGCCAGGCTCTGGGCCAGACCATGTAAAGTGATGAGTAAAATAGAAACAGCTCCTTCCCTCAGGGAGAACAGTGCCTCAGAAGGAAAACAGACACAAGACCAAACATCACCCAAGTAAATGGGATCATACTGCTTATCAGGGCCAAGAAGGCAAAAGTTAGGGTATGCAAGAGAGAATTCTGGTGGGTGGGTGTCTTAGTCCATTTGGGTTGCTGTAGTAAAGCACTATCAACTGAGTGGCTTATAAACAACAGAAATGATTTCTTACAGTTCTGGAGGCTGGAAGTCCAAGAGTAAGGCACTGGCAGATTCAATGGCTGGTGAGGGCTCACTTTCTGGTTCATAGATGGCTGTCTTCTTGCTGTGTCCTCCCATGGAGGTAGGGGCAAGGAAGCTCTCTGAGGTCTTTTTAATAAAAGCATTAATCTCATTCATGAAGGATCCACCCTTATAACCTAATAACCTCCCAAAGTCTCCACCTCCTAAGAACTTAACACTCAGGGCTAGGATTTTAACATATGAAGTTTGGGAGGCACAAACATTTAGTCCATTACAATGGGTTACTTAAATTATATTTGGAGACATTAGGAGAGTCTTCTTGAGGAGGGGACATTTAATCTGAGACCTGGGAGTCAGGCATCTAGAGAGAGGTGGAAGAGCATTTCAGGAAGAGGGAACAGCATGTGAGGAGACCCCAAGGTAAGAAAGAGCCTGGTCCATTGGAGGAACTAAAAGAAAACAATGTGGCCGAATAGCGTGGAGTGGTGAGATGGCTGAGTGTTGAGAGATGTGGTAAACAGGGACTAGATTACATAGGGCGATGGAGTTTAGTGATTTTATTCTAAGTGCAATAGGAAGCTATTGAAAGGATTTTAGCAAGAGAGGTACTTGATTTCATTTTTGTTTTAGGAAGATCTTACCAGCTGCTGAGTGGACACTGGCTTATGGGAGGGTGAGAGACGAAGCAGGGAGATCAGTTAGGAGACGCCACAGTAGTCCAGGCCAGAGACGATAGCAGATTATATTAAAGCCACTATTACATATCAGCAAGGACCACAGTGACTATTCTAGACTTTGCAGGCCATGGTAGGATGAAAGCACTTGCAGACTATATACATTAATGAAGGAGGACACTTGTGGTTCAGCAAAATTTTATAAAAACAGGCAGCGGGCCACACTTTGCTGACCGCTCAACCGAAGTGATGGCAGCTGAGGTGGAGAGAAATAGAAAATGTCAAGAAACATTTTGGTAGTAGAGTTGATGGGTTGGAAGAAGGAGCATAGGAGGATGACAAAGTGTTGGCCATCTAAAGGTCTTGACAGTTTTGAGGAGTACTAGTTTAGGTATTTTTGGAATGTTCCTCAATTTGGGTTTGTCTGAGGTCTTTCTCATGATTAGACTGGGGTATGGGTTTTTGGGGAGGAGGACCACAGAGATAAAGTGCTATTCTCATCACATCGTATCAGGGTATGTACTATTAACATGACTCATCACTATTGATGTTAACCTGGAGCACCTGATTGAGATAGTGTTTGCCAGCTTTCTTCACTGTAAAGATTCCCCTCCACCCCATTTCCAAACTGTACTCTTTGGAAGTAAGTCACTAAGTGTAGCCCACACTTACGTGGTAGGGAGTTATGCTCAACCTTCTTGAGGGGGAAGTATTTATTCAGTTATTTCGGGATTCTTCTAGATGAAGGAGTCTCTTATGAGACTTTCTGCCCCCATTCATTCATTCATTCATTCGTTCATTCATATTACTATAGACTCATGGATATTTGTTTTTTTACTTTAGGTAATAATCAGATACTACAATATTTATTATCATTATTATTATTATTATTATTCCAATTTTGGCAATGGGGCACACTTTCAGATGACTCCTTCATCCCTTGACGTTGTGATTTTTAAGTATTTTCTTAATTTTCTAGCACTGCAAGATGCTCCTGGCTCATCTTGTGTATTCCCGGCCCATCCCTGGAATCAACCATTTCTCCAAGGAATCCTGATTCTTTTTATTGGAGAATGGTATTAGAATGCAAGATCTGGGCACTGGGCATACTTTATATTTTAATTTTGTAGAAATATGAAGAATTCAGGAAAACCTGAATACTTAAAGTGGATCAATTCAGTGATCATTCCAGGGTAGCCAAAAATTGTGCAAGGAATATGTCTATAGTATCAGGATCTGTCTCTTCAGGCATTCATCACTGTGGCAAGAATACAGAAAGCAGGAGTGGTGGAGCCTGGGGAGGGGAGCTGAGAAGGGGTGGAGTGGAGACTTACATTTCATGTATACTCTTGTCTCTCTGAATGTTGTACCGTGTACAGGCACTACCTACTTAAAAAAAAAAAACAGGTTGCAGTGGAGAAGGGCTGAAAGTGGATCTGTGGGGTGAGTGGAAGGTATCTAGGTCCTGCACTGTCTCTTTTGCATTGTGCTCTTTGCTTTACTTTCTCTTCTTCCTCCCTTTCTTCCTTCCAGATTACGTGCTGGATTCCTCAAGTTCATCTGTGTTTGTGTAGTCACTGCGCAATAACGTGAAGATCATTTCTGAGGAGCCCTGGCCTAAAATGTGCTTGTGTTTTTGTTTAGGTGACCAGGTGGCCTCTAGGAAAGCAAGGGCTGCTATATGACCGTAGCTGGATGGTTGTGAATCACAATGGCATTTGCCTGAGTCAGAAGCAGGAGCCCCGGCTCTGCCTGATCCAGCCCTTCATTGACCTGCAGCAAAGGATCATGGTCATCAAAGCCAAAGGTGTGAAAACTGGCTTCATATTCACAATGCAGGTGTCAAGAGTGGCTCTTATACTATTATGAAAGCAAAATAATGGCTTTTCCAAATATTAAAATAATCCCAAAGTATGTGAAATGATGTCTAGAAAAGACAACAAAAAGTTTGCTCCTCTTGTGCTGTGGGAATTTTCTGGGGAGAGGTAAAGGTCTGATGGTGCAATCTGAAAGTGAACAGGTGTAACTTTTGAATCATATAATGTCCTTTTCACTTATATTTCTTTTATTTCCTTCACTCATTGTAATATGTACAGGAAGCTTTAAGTCTTCCATGCTGAGTTTTAGTATAAACTATCCAACATATATAAAAGTATAGACCAGCTCTGTCCAATGCAACTTTCTGTAATGGTGGAAATGTTCAGTGTCTATAGTGTCCAATTCGGCAGTCTTCAGTCACTCGGGGCTGCTGAGCACTTGAAATGTGGCTAGTAGGACTCTGAAACTAAATTTTAAATTTAATTTTAATGAATTTGAATTGCTAAGTGTAGCTAGTGGCTACCATGTTTGACAGCACAGGTATAAAAAATAATGTAATACTCAATTACAGCATTCAATTTGAACAGTCTTAACATTTGGCCACATCTGCTTCAGATTCCATCTCCTCCTCCCTTCCTCCTCCTCCTTCTTTTAAGAACTAAAAGCATTACAGTTATAGCTGAAATTCCGTGTGTTCTTTTCTCTGGTCTCATTCCTTCTTCCGCATCTTACTTACCATTTATAGAATATTCCAGTTTCCCTCCTAACTTGTAGCTATACTTCTGTGGTAATCGCATTCCACATAGTCACAATTGTGTTTCTTGGCTATAGATATTCTATTCTGTTCCAGTGGTTTATTTTCCCTTGAACCAATAGTCCAGTATTATTACTAGGGCTATAGAACAGGTCATGATATCTGGTAGAACATGGCCTTCTACCTCATTTTTCCAAATTGTCTTAGCTATTCTCAGCTTTAATTCTAACATGTGCATAGTCATTCCACAATCAAGACTCAAAACAGTTCTGTCACCCCAGAAAACTCCCTCATGCTATACTTTTGTCCTTCTCTTCCTGCCATCTTAACACCTGACAGAGATCTGTCCTCTCTCATTGCAGTTTTATTTTTTGAGAATGTTATATAAATAGAATTATATAGCATGTGATGTTTTGAGATTGATTCCTTTTACTCAGCACGATGCCTTTGATATTCAAGTTATTTTATGTATCAATAGTTTATTCATTTTCACTGTCGAGTAGTATTCTACTCTATGGATATCTCAGAATGTGTTTATCCATTTATCTGTTGATGAACATTTGGGTTGTTTCCATTTTTGAGCAATTATGAATAGAGCTGCTGTAAGCATTCATGTATAGGTTTTTAGGTGAAAAGAAGTTTTCATTTATTTAGAATAAATATGCAGAAGTGGATTGCTGGCTTGTATGATAAGTGCATATTTACCATTAAAAGAAACTACCAAACCATTTTCTAGAATGACTGTACCATTTTGCTCTTTTTCTATATACTTGCTGATTTTTCTGATTACTAGTTCTGTTGATTCCTGAGAGAGGAGTGTTGAAGTCCCCAACTATAATTGTGAGTTTGTCTATTTTCCCTTTTAGTGCTGTTAGTTTTTGCTTTGTTTAGTATTATTGTGTTGTCAGTGAATTATTGTCTTTAAGTAATGTTTCTCTTTATACCTGGTAATTTTCTTTATTTCTTTTCTGTGAAGTATGAAATTCTTTGTCTACTATTAATATAGCCATTCAGCTCTCTTTTGATTAATATTTGCAGGCTATATCATTTTATACCCTTTTATTGATTTCTTCTAGCTTTATTGATATTTATTGAACATATCATAAAATGTATCTTTTTAAAGTATACAGTTCAGTGTTTTTTTTTTGTATATTCACAGCGTTGTACAGCCATTACCACAATCAATCTTAGAACATTTTCCTCACCCCAAAAGAGAAATACCATGCCCATTTAAAGTCACTCCCCATTTTCAACCTCATTCCCATGCCCTGGCAACCACTAATCTACTTTCTGTTTTTATGGATTTACCTGTTCTGGATGTTTCATATACATGGAATCACATAATATGTAACTGGCTTCTTTCTCTTAGCATAATATTTTCAAGGATCATTATATTGTTGAATAATATTCCATTGAATAGATATACCATATTTTTTATCCATTTATCAGTTGGTGGATATTTAGATTGTTTCCACTTTTTTGCTATTATGAATAATGCTGCTATGTATATTTATGCACAAATATCTTGGGTATATATCTAGGAGTAGAAATACCAGGTCCTATGGTAACTCTACTGTTAACATTTTCAAAGTGTCTGCATCACCATTTTACACTCCCACCAACAATGTACGAAGGTTCCAGTTTCTCCACACCCTGCTCAACATTTGTTATTTTCTGTTATTGTTTTTTAATAGCCATCCTAGTGGGCGTGTGGTGGTACCACATGTGGCTTTGATTTGCATTTCCCTAGATAATGATGTTGGCCATCTTTTCAAGTGTTTATTAGTCATTTGTATATCTTCTTTAGAAAAATATCCATTCAAATTCTTTGTTTATTTATTTTTGAATTATTGAGTTAAGAATTCTTTATATATGTTCTGGATAAACGTCCCTTTTCAGATCTATAATTTAAATTTTTTTTCTTCTATTCTGTAGGTTGTCTTTGCATTTTCTTGATGGCTCCATTTTACTTTTAATCTGCCTGTGTCACTATATTTGAAGTGGGTGGCTTGTATCCAGCATACAGTTGGCTCATGCTTTTTAAAATCCATTTTGACAATCTCTGTATTTTCATTAGTGTGTCCTGTTGGGATTTTGATTGCAAAATCACATATTTTGCAATTATATATTTACAATCATAATTTGATTGTAATGTCATATATTCATTTCAGGAGAATTTATGTCATATAATATTGAGTCTTTTATATGTAAATAAGGTCTCTATTTAAGACTTCTTTCATTACTTCAAAAATTTAATAATATTTTCCAGAAAAATTTTGGATAATTTTTTGCTTATGTAATTGGAGTATTTTGAATACTATTTTTTTCTATTAAATGTCTTAATTGGTTATTAATACCATATAGAAACATTATTGACTTTTGTATATCAATATTTTGTCCAGTACTTTTTCTGAATTCCTGTTAGTTTTATTAGTTGGTCTGAAGATTTTCTTGTTTGTTCTAGGTAAATAGGCATATCATCTTCTAATATTGACAGTTTCATATCTTCCTTTCTAATTTTTATTTCCCTTTTTTCTTTTTCTTATCTTCATTGACTAAGCTGTCTCATATAATGTTGGAGCAGGATGGAAGATATCCTTTGTTGTTACTGATTTCAATAGAATGCTTCTAAAGTCTCAAAAATAAGAATGGTGTTTATTGTAGGTATTTGATTGATTTGATTTACCAGGCTAAATCAGTTTTTTCCTTATTTAGCTCACAATTTTATCATGATTAATAGTCAATTCTTACTGAATGCTTTTCCTACATCTATTGGTTGTCATATTTTTCTCCTGTATTCTATTAGTGTGACATTTTATATTAGTAGATTGTCTAGTGCTGAACTATCCTTGCGCTCTTGGGGGAGAGAAAACACTAGTTAGCAATAATTTTTTTGATACATTTAGTTTGTTGATATTTTGCTTAGTATTTTTACGCCTATTTTTATTAGTGAGATTGATATGTTACCTTCTTTTATTGTACTTTTCTTGTTCAAGTTCAAGTACCCAGGATATTAACATTCAAAAACAGTTGAGTGGATTACTCCACTTTCTATTCTCTGAAGCATAAAAATATATATCCTGACTTCCAGAATGTAAGGAAAGGGTGAGAGAAAAAGCTACGAATACTCAATTATCTTCTAATCCAAATTAGCAGCACTTTTTGAGGTGGTGTGATGTCCCCCACATGCATCAGATATTTTGCTCACTTGTAGGGGCTTCCACCACTGCAGGTGTAGTAAGCCTTTTTTGACAATGTATGAAAGGACAAACTAATTAATAAACAATGAAACATGCATTATAATGGCTTTATGTGTAGGACTCAAAGATTTTAGGCATTTTGAGTCTAGACATCAGGCTATTTTATTCCTCTGTATCTCTGCGCTGAGCACAGGGACAGTACATATGGCATGACCTCAGCCCCCATGTACTTTGTTGGGGATGGGCCCCTTGAGTTCAATGCATGTAGGGTCCCCTGATTTCATTGCCTTAACAAGAGGCTTGTAATGACCTTTATAAAGCATCTGAGGACAATAGAAATGATTTTATATGATTTAAGTAGAGCGATTTATGCAGAGTCTTAGCTAAGGTAGAAAGAAGCTGAGCATAAGCCTCCTGCTGGCTGCCAAGGGTACATTTGTGCCCTGACACTTTTCCACATGCTGTGGTTACTTCCTCATAACCAATGTTCTGAGCTCACTTTACTTCTCTCCCTTGTGGGTGCATACACATCCTTTTGACATGTCAGCATCTATATTCATTCAGTGCAGTGCATTCCTTCTCCTGGATTAGTTCCTTTTCCGGCTTTCCCCATCCAGGGACAGGAGTGTGGACCTGGCTGTGCACATATAAGGTGGAACATCTGTGACACAAATTGTTGCTTCTCTTCATGGTGGTGTAAAGCCTATTGTGATGGGCACATGCCTGGGCAGCAGGTGTGATCTAAAGCTTGTGAGTACGAGGGCACGTACCAGTTTGTGTACACAGTGCTGCGCTGTGTGTGGTGGAGCAGGACCAGGATGAGCAGGGATGCAGATGTGCATAATGTTCTTACCTAAGGTGCAGGTTGGGTCATGCTGCTGGGCAGTGTGACTGGCAGCAACTTGGAGAGGGCTGGAGACATACGTGGGTCACACGGGAGGAGGTCCTACTTCTTTTCTTCACAAGTAGGGGCCTTCACAAGTTCTACTTAGGAGTCTTGGCTTCATGCCTTTTCCTTATACTTTTAATGACTCCTGGAGGACGAGTTGTAGTGCTCAGTGGCAGAGGGCCTCAGCACTTCCAGCCGTCATTAAAGGTCTTTCACTCCTTCATGGCATCGGCTCAGTTTCTTTTAGTTTCATCCACGTATTTCACTCTAATTTTATTTAAAGAATGAATACCACTTTAGTTGAGTAGTGAGTACAAAAGTGTTAATTATTACTATTTTTTAAACTTACATACATATGTTATATACTCCTTTAATGTATGATGATTATATAACAATTAAAAAAAAATAGCTTCCCAACCTCACCGACATAGTAGCAGGTTTTTGGGGGTAATGAGATTGGTGCAGTACTCCAATTCGATGCTGACTTCTAGGGGCCACTGGGAATTGACACTCTGTGCTGATTGAGCCTTCTCCCTGCCTATTTCTAAAGGATTTTAGGTAGCTAAGAGAATAATGACCTCGGGATGTGGAGTCATCCAGAGGTAGAGAAAACTTTCAAAGAGATTTATAGTATTCCAGGGACTATGGATGTGACTGCCCCAGGGCAGGGTCTCCCACGAGAATGCTGCTCAATGGACATGCTATTGGTGGTACTGATCATGCTGAAGAGAATCTCTGTGTTATAAAGAGATTTCCGAGACCCACTTATTTGATTCAGCCAATTTCTGGGGTCACAATAAATCTTGTATATTTCATGATAATGGACTTCTATTTACATAGTTGTCATTTTTGTGTGATAATGTTTGTCTCTAACCTTTGTTCATCAGGGATGAAGCCTATAGAGGTGCCTCTTGAGCAGAATGGTGAACAGGCTCAGATTTGCCAAAGCAAAGTCTGTGCGGACAGGTGAGGCTCTGAAGCAGGTGAAAATCTCAGGTCCCTCTGCAGGGGGACGCTGAGAGGGAAGAGTCGTCTGCTGTGTCCTCCGTCCAGTCTGCTGCCCTTCCCCCCTCATGCGCTTCCCTCTCATCACGCTGGCTCCTTGCTGTTCTTCAAACCTATTTAGCATGGTCTCCCCTCAGGACTTTGCACTCGTTGTTGCCTCTTCTCGAAATGCTCTTCTTCTGCTTATACCTCCCCAGCGCTCGCTCCCTCACCTCTGTCAGTCTCACTTCCGCCCAGTCTCTGCTGAAAAGAACTCCTCTTAGAGGGGTCACCTGACCTTCCACAGAAATCAGCCCCTCCCTCTCTGCTTGCCTTGTCGTAGTTTCTTCCTTGGCATTTATTATTATTCCCCCAACCTTTATCTTCAGTCCCTCTCACTGGAATGCTGACTTGGGAGAATGGAACTCAGTCTGTGTTGCTCCCTCAGAGCCTGGAACACTGTGGTGTGGGGGAGGTGGGGTGATGTGGAGAACAGTTTGGAGGAGGCTTGGTGGAGCTCAGGTGGGGTGGCCACAGTGGAGTGGGTGGTGAGGGAATGGACCTGATTCACATTACGAAGCCTGGTTGGTGGTTGTAGGGGGTTAGGGTGCAAGTGGGATGACCAGCTGAGCACCTGTGTTAGTAACACAGGTGAGACAAGATGGAGGCTTGGACCAGGGTCAGGGAGAAAATCAGGTGGGTGTCAGCTATATATTCTGGAGGTAGATTTACATGAACTAACTGATGGATTGGATGTGGAAGCTGAGGGTGAAGGGGGTATCATGATGTCCCTCAGGTTGTATAATTATCAGGTGATAATTCGTAAGTTATATTCCATATATTTGTAGATTATTACCAAACCTCAGTTACTGATGATAAATCATCTGTTAAATTCTAGGCAATGTAGAAAGTGAGGCTGAATGTGGTAGCATTTCTATTTTCTTTATTGTGAATGTTTATAAATCTATTTATTGCATATATCAAATGCCTGCATCCCTTTTTATCTAAATCTAATCTGAACCCCAAAACACGTGGAATGCAAATTTCTGACTGTGAGAACTAACCCATCTAATATCCCAATCAATTTACCTCCCCAATACTAAAATAGTTAACTAGCAACAGTTCACTAGGATTTATATATAGTAGAAGGCTTTAAAAATGCTAATCATCTATTAGTTATCACAATAAGCTCATTAGTGGGAATGTTTGTGCTCGGTAGATGGTGATACTGTGTAATATGGAAACAGTACATTTCCTTCCACACTGCCTCATATACCATCATGTAAATCATGAACTGATATGTTAAATACTAAAGCTACATCTAAATTGGACTCAAGTTATTAGGGTGCCTGGATCTCACCGGGGCGATGAAGGGCTACACCTTCGGGAAAGGTGCGAAGGCAATAGTGTGATGATCCTGCTCGGCATAACTGAGCGTCATGGGCCCTGACCATCCTGGAGGTCAAGAGTTGAGCACACCATGTATCCTTTCACCAGTACTTGTGCTGATAAACATTCATTGTACCACATCGAGTTAGGGCAATGAATTTTGGGCAAACATTTTTGTATGTCACTATCTCAAATCTTCACATAGAAAGAAATATAGCCATTTAGGAATGCCTGCAGTTGCTCCTGAGGCCCATCCCTGGTTGTACATTTCGTTTAGCTGCATCTGAGAGAGATGCTATTTTCCGGTTCATAAAGCTTTTCAGATAACTAGAGGTTTCTTATGCTTGGAACTATGAATACTTAATATAATAAAAATGGAATGTGGTATACTTTCTCAAAGCACCAGAGAGGATGTGCTGCAAAATGAGGTTTCATTATTTCCTTCCCTTTCAGCAAAGAAAGGCAATTGTGTTTTTCTGGTAAAAATTAAAGATAAGGTAGGTTTCAAATAATATGTATCTTAAGATATAAGATATTAACAATTTTTCATTATAAATTCTGGTGATGTGTACATTAAATTTCTTAAAATTTAAAATTATTTTTAAAAATTCTAAGAGATTACAGTTTTTAGAAAACCAGATCAATAAATGTACATATATCGGGAATTTATAGGCATAATGTTCTTTTCACAAACTGAATACATCAGTCTGCATAGTCTGGCTGTGAGGAAACATATTATAGTCAGGCCCATAGTAAAAAAACATGCCTGGGTTTGAGAGCTTCGTAAAGCAAAATAATGCTCTGGAAAGTCTCAAATTCCAAGGTTTGTGGTTTTCAGTGGCTGTAATTCAGATAAATAAGGTTTTTCGAGAGCTTTTTATCTGATCTGAAAGCTTTGCACAGGCCCAGTTCTTAGGTCTTTCTGTGGCTTGGATGTCTTCCTGCAGCTTCCTAAGCACACCTGTCACTTTAGGCTTCCTTCTGGCTGGGGCTCAATGATGCGATGCGATGTGATGATGTGATATGATGTGATGTGATTTGATGTGATGTGATGTGATGTGATGTGATGTGATGTGATGTGATGTGATGCTGTGCAATGCTATGCCATGCCATTAGGCTATTACTTAAAGAAATACTATGTAACATTGACTATTCTCTCTCTCCCTCTCTCTTTTTCGGGTCAGGGTAAATACTTCTGATTGTGGAGAAAAAATTTCAAGCTGGTTGTCAGAGTTCCTGGGCCGTCCATGTCACTTGATCAAACAAAGTTCAAACTTTCAAAGAAATGCGAAGAAACACGGCAAAGGTACCACGTTTCAGATTGGGTATAGGGGGCAGGAACTCAGGCTCACCCTTGCATACATCAAAATCAGCCTGTGAAGCAGAATTACAGGGCAATCTGTTTGCTCATGTGGGGTGATCAGTCTTCTGCAGAAAGGTGCTGTGGTGACCCCAGGTCATCAGGACCTGCGTGTGGTCTCTAGGAGAAGAACCCTGAGAGGCCGAGGTGGGCTTCCAGCCAGCCACTTGGCTTCTGCTCAAGTGCTCTGCCTCAGCCATGCATGTTTAGAAGCACAATTTCATATCGATAAATAAAATCATTGGTAGCTCATTATATCCTAAGAAAACCTGGGTTTCTAGTCTTGGTTCTGTCTCTAAATGGTTGCGAGACCTTGGCAGATTCTTGAGCCTCATGGTTCCTCAACTTCTGTAGAACTCGATTACTTGGACTTTAAAATGTTTTGTGACAATCTTCCTGCCATAAGCTATTTTTAGGATGAAGTGAGACAGCAGAGAAGAATGTGCTTTGTAAGTTAACAGTGCCACAGGGGAAGGAGAGATTGTTTTCAGGTGTCTGCTCAAATGTTTTCTCAGGGAAGCCTCGTCTGACAGCTGTCCTTCAAATCAGAGCTCCTACTGGAACCTCCCCAGCACCCTTCCCTGTTTTATTTTTCTCTGTGGCACTTTTCACATCCTATAGGTCAAGCATTTTCTCAGTTATCGTGTGTATGTCCTGCATTTCCTCTACTGGATCGTAAGATTTGTGAGGGATTTTTGTCTGCTTTGTTCAGTGTTGCTTCCCCAGTGCTTAGAACAGCAACTGGTACATAGTAGTTGCTCAGTAAATTCAAGATAAATGAAGGCATAGATCATTGCTACATTACTGGTTTGTGTAGAGATGACCTTGCCTACTGATTGCCTCTCAAGAGAAACTGGCTTGTAAATCCAAACAGCATTTTGACCATATGGGGACCAGTAACAGGGTCTTGGGACCTGCACAGATGAAGCTATGACTCTGCAAATGTATGACAGAGGAATCAAAGGATGTAATCTACTTAGGCTTTTCCAAGTTTTGATAATTTTTCATGTCATGAGCTGTTAAAGAATTTGAGTTGCTATGTGATGGAAAAAGGGAATAAACTTATGCTCATTTTTTTGAAGAGGTGAGCTGGTGGTGTTTGAGCCTGGATAAGTTTAAAGACATGATTGGAGACATGATCACTTCAAGTCATTTATGAAAGAGAGGTTTCTGATCATTTAGGTCACAGATCTCCAAGCATTTTTGTGTTGTTATACCTTAGAAGAATTTTTTTTAAAGCTATATTACCTCCTTATACATATTTACATTGTCATCTAAATTTATAAAAGTAGTTTAAATAGTTGCACAGGATGAGATTTCCAGCATATTGTAATTATATTCATTTTAAATTAAAGCTTGTATATCACCCTTTTAAATATTAGCCAGTGGAATCTCAATACCATAGTGATTTGATTCCCTTGAATGTTTATTAAAAATATATGAACACATAGTCTTTTCTTGGTCTTTCCTTTTTCTTCTTCAATTTATATTTCAATGACAAAATTTTATTTTAGTTATACAGTTTATGCTTGAAAATCTTTCTTTGATCACCCTATCATATTTAATTTAAAATGTTTTTTATAAATTGAAAATCATATATAAATTGAAATGTATAACTATTTTAAAAGTTTACTGTGATCATAAGAGTCTAAGTGTTAGGAAATTTCTTCTAGGTTGAGTTCTTATCATAATTTTTAATGGTACATAGTTGATCAAAACAACAAAAATATATTATAAGTTTCAAAAGATTATTATTAAACATAAAGAGAAAACATTCTTGAAACATTCTTTTAATGAGATGGCTAAGCTGCCCACCATTAATTCCAATATTCATGAGTAATTGTCACCTATGACCAGAAGAGCTGGTGCTAAGCATTGGTTTTCTTCTGAAAAACCTTATTGCAGTCAATAAAGAGCTGGGGATGAAAGGAGTTTAGCTAACACACTGTCACTCAAACCTTTCTTCTGAGACACAGGGATCTAACATTCAGATGACTTGAATCATCTGTCACTTGACAAGTTAATTAGGTGTGGCAGTTTTGTGGAGAGCAAAGAATTGGAACTCATCTGACCTGCAGAGGATCATTCACCCAAGCTTTAGAGACTTATTTTCTCAGCACAGACCCTAGGGTTTTGAATGGGGCTTTTGTTTTATACCCTGGAGATTTTTAGCCCCTAGGGGTGATGTGTCAAAGGAGAGAGAGATGTAGCCTTTCCTCTATGAACTGGGAGAAGGACCTTCTATGGGGAGGGATTGTAACCCCCTCCTCTGACAGAGCCATTTTCGCAAAGAAGACATTTGGAAGTAGAGGGTCTGAAAAGTGATTCTCTTAGAAGTATCTATTTTCGTGTACTTCGGAGTCCTCATACCTAGTTTGGAGTCAGCTTGCTAGGCTTTGGTCCAGCTAGCCCCTGTTATCAACCTCTTGGCTAAAGACAGAGATGGCGTGCCCAACGCAGGGGAGATGGAAGCTGGGTGACAGGCTGCCAGCATTTCTGGCCACATTTGATATTTCATTTCACTCATTTTTTCCACCTTAGTAGTTTTAACGCTTGTATTATTTATTTCTAACTTCGATATCTCACACTCACCCAAGGGCAAAACCCAGCTTTTCCCCGTGTAGATTCAGAGGACTCTCCTGGGCCTGTGGCCCTCATCAAGGCCCTCCTCCCCGGCAGCCTTGGGAAGGGTGCCTGGCTCCACCCCACCCCATTTCTCCTCTTCTGTATGTCGCTGCCAAGTCTTTGCTGGAATAGTTTCACTTCAGCATTTTATTTTTCTTCAGATTGTTAGCAGAATATATCAGGAACTCATTTTTGAGTTTTCTGTTTTCGAGAGGTTTGAACTATGCTCGGAACATTTTTATTTCCAGGGCACCATTTCTTCCTCTTGTGGAAATAGTCTTTACTATTTAAAAATGCAAGTCAGTGGAGCATGATTCATTTGCATTGCAAGAAAGCAACTCTTCTCTAATTTTTTTAATTAAAAAAATAAACTTTTATTAAAACTTTTTTATTGAGATATTATCAACATATAACATTATGTTAGTTTCAGGTGTATAACATAATGATTTGATATTTGTATATATTATGAAATGATTACCACAATAAGTCTAGTTAACATCTATCACCACGCATAGTTAAAAAATTCTTTTTCTTATAATGAGAACTTTTAAGATTTACTCTTTTAGCAACTTTCAAATACACAATACATTATTAACTGTAGTCACCATTCTGTAGATTACATCCCCATCACTTATTTATTTTATAACTGGAAGTTTGTACCTTTTGACCCCTTCACCCATTTTGCCCACCCCCACCTCTTGCATCTGGCAACCACCAATCTGTCCTCTGTATCTGTGAGATTGTTTGTGTTCTTGCTTTTTAAGTTTCACATATAAGTGAGATCATATGGTATTTGCCTTTCTCTGTCTGACTTATTTCACTTAAACATAATGCCCTTAAGAACCTATCCATGTTGTCACAAATATCAAGATTTCCTTCTTTTTTTTTAATGGTGAATAATATTCCATTGTATATATGTATGTGTGTGTATAACATTTGTTATAATGGAATTGTTACATATACACACACAATGCAATATTATTACATATATATACAACATCTTCTTTACCCATTCATCCATCAATGAACACTTCTAGAAACTCTTATTTCCATATCTAGAAACTCTTATTTTAAATATTCCATCACTTTTAGGTCAATCTGCTGGTACAACAGCCACTCTTTCTCTGGTAAATAAGGCCCAGTATCTGCTGATAAACAGATCCAGTGTTTTGGAGCTTCAGCAGCAATTAAATGCCAGGTAAGATCCCTTTGCTATTCAATGTTTCCGCACAGAATAGCACACAGGTGTAAACATTTGCCCCTGCAAATGAGCCTGGCACCTACCTGGGGAGAAAAGATCCAAGAGTCATGGAGTCCACACTCTTCATTAAGAAACTGAGGCCCAGAGAAGTCACAAAGCCCTTTAGGCAAGTTCTCATTAATCTTTGAGTGTTCTCTTTTATCTTCCAATGTTGCCCGCAAGATGCCTGCAAGATGCTTTTTGAATAACTTGATGTCCGCAAGATGCTTTTTGAATAACTCCAACTCTCATTTTTTAATCATTACATTTCTTCACATTTGCTTTAATGGAATTGCTATCAACTTGACCCAATTTCATTGCCTACCCTCTCACTGTCCCCTGTCCCCTAGGAGCCTTGCCCTACTTCCACAGTCATTTTGAGTGAAAAGAAGAGTGGTTATGAAAGCTTTAAAATTATAATTGTAGGTATTGTTTGTTTGTACCATCAGACAGAATCCCTGCCTGCTCACTCCTACCCAGTGCTCTCTTAAGGGACCTTACAGTATTAGGAAGTCAGATCTAGAAGGGGGATTGTTTGGTCCAATCTCCCTCATTCTTCTTTAGAGGAAATTAGAGTCCCAAGGTAATCAGACAACTAAGGCAAGAAAAAAAAATTAACTGTTATGTGAGAGCTGGACTGCTCATTTGTAGTCCATAGGCCAGGGAAGGGTGTGCACATGCCTGTCAGCACTGCGAGCTAGGCAGTCTGTGACTGTCATGTGCTACATGGTCCTGTGCAAACATGTACAAATAAAAATGACAAAGGTGGGCTGTTTGTAGTAATTTCTATTTATAGTCATTGGTGAAAACATACAACAGCATTCCCTTGCCATGTCCCAGCCTGCCCTCTTTGGGAGTAGAATTATGACACAGGGCTCGGTCCCTGGGTGGTCACTGAGCTTTCTCGGCACCACATGACCCTTCTATTTTGACACCCAGAGCCTTGGAGAGAGCAGGTCTGCAGTTTTCTGGGATTCTTAGTGTGGAAAGATAGAAATTTGGGATAGGCTTGCTGCAACCCTGGTTCCTACCAGGAGGGGAGCACATTTTCTACCGGTTGGTTTAGTGCAGAGCTGACAGGCAGAAGGTAGGTGGGACAGGTGGTCAAAGGTAAGAGGAATGGCCCCATGACTAGTACTTGGCAATGGTCCCTGGGGGTCCTGTTTGGTGCTCTGTGTTCTATGTTTGAATCTTATGGCGCTATCATGTATATGTCGACCACAGTAAGTTTTGGACATAAAACTTTCCCTTTTACAAAGCACAGAGGGAGGATTTATAATCTGGAGAGTAAATCCACAATCAGAATATGTTAGGACTGGAAAGTGCTAACCCTCTCATTTCACATGAAGAAAGTGTAGTCCTCGGAGATCATGGGCGCTGCACACAGTGACAAAGCTACTCAGTCAACCTGCTCCTGGATTTTCATACTCCATGTACTGTCAGGAAGGGGCCAACGACCCCTTATCCTCCCCCAGAGCCTTTCAGTTCTGTCTCCAGGGCAAATTCCAGTGATGCTCCAGGATTTCCCCTGCAACTTAAAGTAATTTTAAAAAATTTTATTGAAGTATGAGATGCAAAAATCATAAGCCCATAGCTCAATGAATTTTGACCAATGTATATACCCATGTAACCACCACCCAGATCAAGGAGAGAATATTTCTAGTACTCCAGAAATCTCCCTCTACCCTCATCCCTTGGTCAACCCCACTGAAGGTCACCACTATTCTGACTTTTTTCACCATGGTTTCACCTGTTCTTGAACTCAATATAATGGGATCATACAGTATACTCTTTTGTTGATGTTTTCAGATGCTTTTTCAGGGCTTTTTTCTTTGGGGGAGAGGGTGCATAGAGGTGCAGAGCCATTTTATGAGACCTCATAGCAGTAGACAAAAGCGTTAAACAAGAATCACAAAAACAGTATATGCTAGTTAAAATTCCAAACAGGATGGAAGTTAGGAAATAAATATCACCCCCCCCCCCCACACACATATACTTGATATCATTTTATGATGTTTTAATATTCAAAAAGGGTGCACTCTTGGTACTTTTTAGGTCCTTGGTAATTAAGCTCGTTGACACTCTTTACATGCCTTGTCCTGACTCACCTTGTAGCACTGGTGTTTTCACAGAAGTTCATTCACTTGACCTCTGTTTACGTGGCTTCTAAAATCCTTCATCTTTTATATTAAGATCTACTCACCCTTTGCACTGCCTCTTTTGGGCCTCTCCACAACATGGAGCCGTATCCCAGGGGAAACCACTGAGGGCTGTCCAATAGTTGGGTGCTTCTTGGCGTTGCACTCACAGTAAAAGCTTGCTCTGACCAGCCGGGCTTCAGGCCACAGTGTAGTTGATGAAGTCACACACTGAGTGGCAGAAACATTGAATTATTACAATAGTGCAATCCCCCCAGCCCCTTTCCTTTTTTGGTGTGTCTTAAACAGTGATGAGAATGGAAAAGAGAAATTATTCCCAATGAAAGATCTCATCTCGCGTTTCCGTGCCAATATCATTACCAATGGAACCAGTGCTTTTGAAGAAGAGAAATGGGATGAGATTTCAATTGGTCCTTTGCATTTCCAGGTGAGTTCTGTTATCTTTGCCCAAGGGTTGCCGGTGGAGACTGACCTCACACTAGACCAAAATGGTGACAGATGGGAATCTTGCCTCGTCTTTGACTCTTACCCACAAAACCTTAGCAGAAGGGTATATGACATCTGCATTCTGGGGGACCCCTTGGAAATACCCATACCTTATACCCAACAAAGGCGGCAGCAGTCAGTTTCAAGTGAGGAAGAGAGCAAGAATGTGCCCTGTTTCAGGTGATCAAGGGCTCAGTGCTGCCTCCACCTCATCACTAGCCTCTCTGAAATCTCCAGCCTCTCCGAGCTCATCACCTCTTCTCCTCTGCTTGTTATATCAACCTTCTCTCCATTCCCTAAGAAGCCAAACTTCCTGCCTCAGTCTCTTTGCCCTTTGTGCTCCCTTTTGTCTGCCATATTATTTCTGCAGCTACCTCAGGGTCTCAGCTCAGATGTTACCACCTTGGAAAGGATATTCCTGACCCACCGCATGGTCAAGCTCTGCAGAGCGCCTGCTCATCCTTTCAGAGTGTACAAGGATGGGGACCAAGTCTGTTTTGTTCCCCACTGTACCTCTAGGGCTTAGAATAGTTGTGGCCTAGAGTTAGTGCTCAATAATTGTCGAGTGAATGAATGGACAGGAAAGATAAAGAATAGCTAGGGACAGAGAGTTGGGTCATTTGCATAGAACATGCCTAGTTCTTCAGTTAGGCATGAAATTACTTCAACAATACCAGTGTTATTAGCTAGTCACATAAAGTGACTTTCTTGGGGGATCCTCATGTATCATAACAATAGTTTCCACATTTGAGCATGGTAGAGCGCCAGGCTTGGGTGTGGCTTCTTAGAAATAGTACCTGGACTCCTTATCAAATCCAGCTAAGGAGCTGGTTGGGGAAATGATGCCAAGAGAGGTCACGGGTCTGCCGAGCCTCTCAAGGCAAGTACCAGGCAGAGCTCCCTTACAACCTGCCAGCTGCTTATGAGGTCTAGAATCTTGATTTTGGTACCACAGCGAGTTATATTTCTACTGGTTTGATTGCCCACCTGACAGAATGCAAGCGTTAGAAAGAGGTCAAGACACATCTTGATGTAGCTGAGTATTTATAATTTCAGTGCTCACTTTGCATTTGCTCATGAGTGAGCAAAGAAGAAAATGGTTATGAGAAATTCAAGTGCTTTTTACACCTTTTCCATGTGCAATAAAAGAAACACCTTGTCATTGCCGAGTGGCATTCTTTTTTTTTTTTTATGTTAACATTTATGGGGGATTGTCTCTCTATAAAAGTAATTCATGCTCCTGGCAGACTATCTAGAATAGAATTATGACCCCTGTTAAGAAGCTGTGTGCTGTGTTTTATGTAGTGTGTGTATATATGTGCATATACATGTACCACATATATAGAAGAATACACACGTAATTTTGTTTTCTGCTTATTTCAATTATAAAAATAAAAATCTTCCATTTATCTAATGCTTTTTATAGATTAATTTAAAAACCTGCATGACATATATTATATCAAGGTAGCATTCTTCTCTACTATTTGATGTTTCAAGTACTATCAGATTTTCCCTATTAAAATAATGTGAGAATTATCCTTGTTCACAAATCTGTGTTTGCACTTCTGATTCTTTTCTTGGGTTAAAGCTCTAGTAGTGAAATTGCTGGGTCAAAGGACATGGACACCCTAAGGTTCTTTTGTTCTTTTCTTTTTGTGTGTGGTTGAAAAAACTTTGAAACATTTGTTTTATTTTATTATTTCATTTTAAAATTAATTTTTATTATGGTGAAATTGGTTAACAAAATCCAGTAAGTTTCAGCTGTACACTTTAACAGTAACACATATATATATTTACACTGTGTGTTCACCTCCCATAGTTAGATTTCTTTCTGTCACCACATATTTGATCTCCTTTACCCTGTCTATCTCCCTCCTCCCCCTTACCCCTGCCCTCTTGTAACTACTAGTCTATAGTCCATGTCCATGAGTCTCTGTTTGTTTGTTCTGTTTGTTTCTTTTAGGTTTATATCCTGCATATAAGTGATATCATGTGGTTTTCAACTTTTTCTGTCTGGCTTATTTTGCTGAGCATGATTGTTTCAAGGTCCATCCATGTTGTCACAAACGGCAGTATTTCATCTCATCTTATGACTGAGTAATATTCCATTGTATATATGCACCACAGCTTCTTTAGCCAATCATCTATTGTAGGACACTTTGGTTGCTTCCATGTCCTGGACACCGTGAATAATGCTGCTATGAACATTGGTGTGCAAATATCTTTTTGGTTATGAGCTTTCAAGTCCTTGGGGTATTTAGCCAGTAGAGGGATTGCTGGTAGATCAATTCTCAGTTTTTTGAGGAACCTCCGTACTGTTTTCTGTAGTGGCTGTACCAATTTGCAGTCTCACCAGCAGTATATGAGGGTTCCTTTTCCCCCACAACTTCTTCAACACTTGTTATTACTTGTTTTGTTGATAATAGCCATTTTTACAGGTGTGATGTGGTATCTCATTGTGGTTTTGATTTGCATTTTTCTAATAGCTAGTGATGTTGAACATCTTTTCATATGTTTGTTGGCCACATGTATGCCTTCTTGAGAGAAGTGTCTGTTCAGATACTAAGGTTCATTCTGATGACTTTCTTACAGAAGCTAAGTGCCAAGTCTATGGCTGTTTATATTCTCCCAGTTTGTCCTCCACCCAGTTAGTCCTTTTCCTGGGAGGAGCTCCAACTTTCCACATAACTCTCTGAGATTTGTGACCACTCTTTTCATTCTCTGCAAAGCCCCAAGCAGCAGTCTTTCAGCCGATAAACAAATGTAGATGATTCCCAGTGGCATTGGCATCGTGAAGAGGTGCCACTTTCTGGCTCCTTATAGTTAGAGTACTGAGCATTTCTGTGTAAGTCTGAAATTGGCTGGAATATGGCCCTTTACACCCAATCTTCCTAGACCCTGGTTCCTCCCTGCAAAGTGGTCACTTTTATGGCAACGCTTTCTTTTACCTTCTCCCTTCCCAGGTTTTGGGGCCTTGTCACAGATGCCAGATGATTTGCATTGACCAGAAAACTGGGCAGCGAAACCAAAATGTTTTCCAAAAGCTTTCTGAGAGTCGAGAGAGAAAGGTAAGTACCACTGCAAGATATGACACTCCATTTTAAGATCTTGGTGTTTCGTATACCCCAGAACTACATCCCTAATAGTGCTGAGTAAGTTTTAGAAGTTGGGGAGGATTGAAGGGCTGATGAGCTACCATTAAGGTTCTGACTCATCTGTGGCTCCATCTTATCTTTCCTTTCCAAACATATCTTCACTTTTATGGGGGCTCTTATTATGGATATTTTTGATGCTCTCAAATTTTGTTGAAGAGGTATGGAATATAAATGAGAAAAAAGTAAATAAGTAATTTTATTGTTTCAATATTTTCATCGCAAAGATCTCATGAAGAGTAAAATGCCTTATGGTGAATAGAGTAACTACAAAGAAAGATTCGGTAAATTTCACCATACTTAGCTTGTAACTCATCTTTTTCAGGGTTAAAATGACTAAATGTTGTGGTTTCCAGATTATGAAAGCTAAGCTTCCAACAGATTGATTCTTTAGGAAGCCGTATTTCCAGGCGTTCACTTTCTGTTAGAACTTTTTGTTTGCAAATAATTCCAGGAAGCCAAATAAGCAGTTAGTTTGGCTGTTGGAAACAAATCTTAAAAATTAACTGAAATAGTATAAATGTTTAATCTTGCTGTGATAACAAATCGACAAGTTAATTCATGGTAAAATATTCTACACTGTTTCTTGTGTTTCTCCAAAACCAGGGTTTTGTTTCACAGTGTTCGATTGACACGATCTTTCTACAGATACTGGATAGCTAGTCTGTAGAGGTGTGACACTTGAGCATTATACTCAGATGAGGCAAGCTGTGTCAACTGGGCACTGGGGATTCTGAACCTGTCTCTTGTAGGTTGCTGGGAGAGGGGATGGGTGGGCACAAATACTGTGTTGCATTGAAGTAGTATTTCTCAGCATCACTATAATTCTCAGGTGCACAGATCTTTTACTTTTTAAGTTTTGGAATAATTTTAGATTTACAGAAAAATTACAAAGGTAATACAGAGAGTTCTTGTGTACTTTTCATCCATATGTGCACAAATCTTAAAGAATTCATCTGGCCCCAGTCCTAGCCTGGAGCCTGGAACATGGGGGTGGCCGACTGATGTTACCATAGGCATGAACCAATCTGGGAGCACATCACATACTTTAAAGGGTTCTTATTGGCTGGTATTGATGGCAAACCTTGAGCAGACTTACTCAACTGTTAATTTTGGACCATCTATCTTTATTCTGGAGAATTTGGAGAACTTACCTGACATCACACGTTCTCAAGGAAAATGCAGAATTTTGCCATTATTTTCACAAAATGACTTTTATATCGGAGAACAGAGTGAAAATCAGCCTGGCAATGATTAGAGGCCCAGAGCTGGAAGAAAGCCATCCTGTATAAAGCTCAGAGTAGACAGGAGGGAGAAAAAAGAATGTGTCCAGCAATGGAGAGGTGTGGGGTGACTGTCCAGAAAGGACACCTTAGAATGAGAACCTTTCATGTCTGAAATGAGGAGTCTTCTTGTTTCCTACCACATTCTGCTAAGTGATAGGACATATCAAGTCCTAGTACATATCTTTAAAGACCTGGCTTAATTTTAGCCAAATATTGTTATTTACAAAATGATTTCAACTGCTAAAATAATCTAGCTTGTTGTTGCTGTTGCTGTTTTGTTCACAGGTGAACTTTGGAGTGTACCTGATGCATACATCTTTGGATTTATCATCACATTTTCTATCTGTAGGATCTCAGGTGCTCCCTGTGTTGAAAGCATAGAACGCCACGATTTACCTGCTTCCAGGAAATATCAGGATGTTATCTTCTGAGATTTTTTTCAGCATAAATTAAAATTACTCTTTTACAAGTATCTCTACTCTTATTGAGATGGGTATGTGGTTCAGTAGAACTGGGTCTTTTGAACAAAGAGAGTTCTTTTTTTCTCGGAGACGAAGAATGTTCTCACCCTTTCCTTCCTCCTCTAACTCCTCATTCTCCCCCTGTGCACTGGCCTCGCTCAGGAGGGCAGTTCCTAGGCCCTTGTGCTTTTCAAGAGGCAAATTCAGCATGAACACTGTACTCATGCCTGGCAAGGCTTCCACATGTATGGGAAGTATGATAGTTTTAATTAGATGAGCTTTTTAATGAGGCTCGCTGGGAGTATTTGACCTCCTCTGTTTTTCCATTTTCCCATGACTTTGTGTCAGCACCAAGCTGATCGAGAAGGGAAGGTTTGATGGTGAGATACCCAGTTGGAAGAAGGCACAAAAGGCAGACATGCGAGTGAAACTGTAGGCACCAACTTTATTGTGTGGAGCGCACTTCTGTTGGGAAGTGCAGTTCTATGGGGGGGGGGGAGGAGGAGTACAGTATTGCGTGCACTTCTCCTGCTCCCCTTCTTGTGCTCCCCTTCTGCTCCCCAGGGGACTGCATGGCTCCTCACATAGCAGAGTACAATAGTGGCATTCAGCCACACATACATGATACAATAAGCTACACTAATGAAGCATTCTAAATTCAGGATCCTATTTCTAGCCATGAGCCTGGATCACAGACAGACCTGGGACCCTCTGGGCCTGGAACCCACACTTTGTCTTTCAAGCCCTTTGCACCGAGGAAGGCAGTCTGGTCTTGAGGGAGTGAGGATGTGCCAGTATTCCCTCATGTACACAAAGGAGGTGGATTTACGTTCAGGAGCCTGGAGTGTGACTTGTGGCCATGTTCCCTAGGAGAGGTTTGACCAGGATGTTTATGTGTAGAGCAAAGGCACCGGCCAGCAAGCCCCTTTCTCTTGTCCCGTCTTCATGCCTGCCTTCCACCTCTTTCCGCCTTCCCGTTGATGCACTGAGGACTGCTCAAGATCTTGAAGTCACACTCATTGAAGGTGGTGTCATTTGAGCGGTTGTGCTCTCCTCCACAAGCCCATCAGTTAGTGTTGGTTCATCCACCCAAGGGCCTCCAAATCCGAGTCAGGAGGAACCTTGGAGGCTGAGGGGCCCTGTCTGTGCCACCTCTGACAAGAGCTCTTGCAGTGTCCAGTTCGATATGTCCAAGGACAGAAAGCTTATCTCTAATGAAGTTCCCCATCCCATTGAGTTGCTCAAAAGTCCCTCCCTGCATTGAGTTTGTATCTGTCTCCCCGTGTTGCCAGCTGTGGGTCTTGCTCTGTTGTACGGAGTAACGTAGAATGAGCTCATACGCTCCCGAATCCATTCTTCTCAAGCCTGGGGTCCATACACCAAGTTGTTAGCCAAGCATTCAGCACCTTTAACCCGGATTGTTCATTCGTCCAGTCACTTCTCTTTCCTAATGCCTGCCCACCACTGCCCACCGCATCTTCTTAAAGCCAGCATCACTGCTCGGTTGTTTGCACATCATGCTCAGGCTTCAGTGTCTGATATAATCAGAGCCCTGGAGATTTGGAGTCGATTTGTTTCATCACCTTATTTGGAGGACTTTGTGTTGTTCCCAGCACTCTGCGAGATTTGAAAGATGAAGAGTGCCTCTATTCTCAAAGGTAGTTGCGATGGAATCTTGTGTTTGCACTGTCATTTGATATGCAGAATCGAGTGTAAGAAGTGACCTCTGACTCAGTGGTTCCTGAGGTCAGTGAAAGAGGAGGCAAGTGAGGTTAGGTGGGGGTGTTATTATTTCGAACTGTTTATTAAAAATTTGGTCCCTTCCAAGACCCAGGACTACTTTTCATGTATATGGGCCTGTCCTCATCAGCTAACCAACTGGAGAACAATGCACTTAGATGATGGCCCTTATTCAGACAGGTTTATACAGGAGGAAACTGTTCCCAGAAGGCATGCTGCAGCGTTTTCCAAGAATTCTCCTCCCATTAAACCTGATGGGAACCAAGCAAGAAAATATGTTCTACAACAATTTAATCATCTGTGTCAGCAACATATTTTCAAAAGACAACTCATTTTGTTCTTGTCCACGCCCATGTCACTGTTCGCAGTCAGTACTTTTGGGACTGATTTCAGAATTTTACTGCAAATCCTTTTCTTTATGGCACAATTATTTAGTTAATTACTTATAAGCACTGATTTAACATTGTTCTGTCTCCACCAGATTGTAAGGTCCATGAAGATAGGACCTGTACCTGTTTGGCTCATCAATGTATCCCCAATGTTAGCAGATATTAGGTGCTCAGTAAAATTTGTTGACTGACTATATTAAAGCTGGCTCTGTTTTTAAAATTCATTGATTGACTGATTGATTTCAAATGTAAATTGTTTACAAGGTCAAATTTCAACATTTCTCATGAGATTTCAGCTAAAAATGTATTTCGTATATTCTGTTAGGTAGTGTCATATTCAGACTTTTTGAGTATTTATGATCCTATGTCTCTTCCTTGGTCTCTACCTCCTGAATTTTAGCCCAAGTGCTTCTAAAGGAGTGTGAAAATCAAGGGCAATGTCATGTTTTTGGAATTTAATTCTAACACCAAATCTCAGAGGGTCACTGAAAGTCAAATCGTGTGTGTGTGTGTGTGTGTGTGTGTGTGTGTGTGTGTGTGTGTGTGTATTTACAAGTCCTGAGTATAAGCAACATCAACATGTCTTTCTGGGTGTTCCCTTCACAGTCTTTGCAGCCTGGGGCAGGAGGGTGGGGGTGGGTAGTTCTCTTCTGCACACCTTAGAGTAAGTGCTAAGCCTCCTCTGAGGAGGGTGGTAGTGTTGACTTCTTCCCACTGAGACTCAACCTCATCTTCTCCTCAGACTTGTGGGATGGGGAAGGACAGGAGGTGATTCCTTCCGCCTGTTTAAAGATGTTTAGTCATTTGCTTTCCATTCAATGTGTGCCAAACAGTTTCTAGGGGTACAGAAATGAAAAAAAAAAAAACCAGCATCTGTATTTAAAGATCTCACCATAGGGATGACACTGAGAGGGGAAAGACACTAATAAGAAGTCAGGTGTGATACAGAATGTTTCAAAGACATGCTGCCTTCTGATGCATGCATTCGTGGTTTGGGGAGAGTTCAGGGCACAAGTGGAAGCAGAAGGAAAGCTGGCAGGCACTTTCTAGCCTGCTTCTTCCCAAGTCCTTTGTCTTGTGCTGACAGAATTAACTTCTACGTGTCTCACCTTCCAAATTGCCAAATTAAAATCATGGCTGCCATCATCCTATGTGAGCAAGTTATTGAACATCTCTAAGTCTCATCTGAAAAGTGAGGAAAACCACAGTACTTACCTTATAAAATTGTTTGAAAGTTAAAAGAGGTATTTTGTGTTTAGCACAGTGCGGCAAAATGATAGTTTGATTAAGCCATGTCTACCACCTGGTGGCAGCATTAGGTAAATGCAGATTTTGTTATTTCAAGAGGCTGAAAGAGAGCTAGCTCACAGTAGGTCAGTAAATCCTAAAGGACGGCAAACATTGGGACACTTCTCTCTGCCTGGCTCCCTTACTGAACCAGCTGTGAGATACTTTTCATGATTGATATTAGAGCCCTTTAAAAGTTAATTTCTGAATTGTTTCTTGGTCTGAATAATTTTCAGCTTACACTGCATCAACTATTCTTTTGGGGTCCCTTGGTTTTCTTAGCATTTTTTTTTAAGTATGCTTCTTTGAACCAGTTGTCTTGCCAGGTAAATCAATCTCTCCACCCCGCCCCCCCCCCCCGCCTCGTTTTAATATATAATACCCGGTCTTAGCAGCATATCCATATTTTGTGGCCATGAAGTTTATGCAGTATTAAAATCATCTTTAAGGAAAAGAATACAAAATAAAAATTGCATACAAAAATGAATATTTACTTGCATGAGAAAAGAAAGGGCTTTGGAAGAGTTCTGTTCAAGTGAGAGGCCTTGAGCTTAAGCTTTGTTACTTTTGCAACAAATCCACCTTTGCCTGGTTTTCTTGTGGCTCTCCTTTCCTATTTTCTATTCCAGCTTTTTACAGTTATCAGAATAAACCACATTTTGTTTACTTTCACTAGAATAGGCCACACGAAGACCTGTCCCAGTCTTTTCTCTTCCACCTGTGGCTGGAAACTAAGTTTTGTCATCACTCTACCTATACTTCCCTGAAAACAGCCACTCCATATCCTCTTATTGGGTCTAGGGTGCAGCAGGGCCCACCCTTAGGATGATCATCCAGGGAAGACATTCTAGCCTTGGAAATATGTTCAGGGTCATTTGGGCAGGGGATTCTGTGGTCCCAGGTGTCTGGAAAACAATCTAGAGAGAGCAGTTTGGGTCCCAGGTGGGTATGAATTCTTGGTCCTACAGACTCCTTGCCCTTTAGGGAGGGGTGGGCAGAATGAAGCTGTCTAAAGGCAGGGCCGCTCTTGCTCTGGCTAAGGGCAACATTGGTAAGAACTTTTCTGAATAAAGTGAATTACCTCAGAGAAAGGACCTACAGATACTCAAGGAGGAAGCCATTTGCCCACTGGCTTGATCTACAGTGAAGCCCACCAGGCAATGTGCCAATCAGTTTTTAATGTAAATGAACAGCCAAGGTTCACAAAAATTGGAAGATAATTTCTATTAATAAAAGAAAAAAAATCTGAAAGAGAAGAAAAAACTCCTCAAAGAATACAGAAACAGTTCAATGAAATGAAAACTTTAATAATATCAGGGGTTTCCTGGAGATGAGAATAAGATATTTCTTAAACATTAGAGAACAGTAAAAAGTTCTTGAAAATTAAAAACCTGAATGCCAAAATTAAAAGTTCAGTAAGAGAAGGAGCATATATATAGTTGAAGAAATCTCTCAGAAGGTATAACAACATAGCTGAAGAGATTAACAGAGTGGAACGGTTAAGAAAATTAGAGGATTTGTTTAGTGGTCCAACATCTAAATAATAGGAGTTCTAGAAAGAGCAAGCTGAGAAAACTGTGGAGAGCAATATCGAAGACATGATACAAGAAATTCCCACAGGTCAAAGAACAGGATCTGGGTCAAAAATACCAATGGAATGTCAACATAATGAATGGAGGAGAACTCACAACCAGGGCACCTCGTCATGAAATTTTAGTAAATTGCAAATAACTAGAAGATTCCAAATTTTCCAGGGGGAGGGAAAAGAAAAGTCTACATATACAAAGTAAATAATTACCATACCGTAGATCTTAATGGTGGCAATGAAGCAATGCCTCAAAATTAAGAGTAAAAATCATTTTCAATCTAAAATTATATATCATGTGTGTTAGATTGTTGCAAAGATGACTGCAATAGTTACTCATATCTGGGCACTCATGCCTCTCCCATCAGGAAGTAGAATTTATTTCCCTGCTCCTTGATTCTAGGATTGCCCTGACTTACTTTGACTAAAACAAAAGTGGCAAAAGTGACACAGAATAAACTTTGAGCCTGAGGCCCAAGAGACCCTGCAGCTTTTGCTTTTGAACTCTTCGAATGCTACTTGAAAACTGCCAATGGGAAGAGGCCAGGTCTACCTTATTGGATGAGAAGCCACGTGGAGGAGAGATGAGCCATCCCAACTGAAGCCCCCCAGACCAACCAGCATACATTACTAGTCATGGACAGAGGCTATTTTAGTTCAACCAGCCCCAATCAAGCTTGCAGATGACTGTAACTATATGAGGGACCCCAGCTGAGACCAGCCCAAATTGCTGACTTACAGAATTGAAAGCAAATAAATAGTTGTTGTTTGAAGCTCCTGCATTTTGGGATGGTTTCTTATGCAAAGAAGACTAAATAAAACAGGAATTCGTACCAAGAAGTGGAGTGCTGCCATAAGAAACAGCTAAAATGTGTGGTATTGGTTTTGGAACTGGGCAGGGAACAGAGGCTGGAAAGGTGGGGAGGAAACCGTTATTTGAATCGGCATGCAGATGAAGCCTTTCAAGGGTAGCTCCTTGGATACCACTCCTCTGATCCAGAGACTTAAATAGGCAAGTTTTATGCCCCTTCGACCCTAATATATAATGGTGAAACTAATGTCAATGGACACTCTCATTCAAAAATAGAGAGATTGGGATGCATTTAAAGTCACCGATCTACAGCAATTCGGAACTTTAGCCAGGTACACGTTGCCAATTCCTACTGTTCCCGCAGAGTAGGGCCCATTTCTGCTCCCTGTGATGGTTTTCAAATTTAATGTTCTTCATGCCTTTTAGCTCCATCCTCTGATAGAGTCTTCCTTTTCCAAAAACACCCCCAATGGCTCCATATTTATATCTGAGTAGCTTTCTAAGCCAGCTTCTTACCTATTTCAAGTTGGAGTTCCAGAGCTCTCTTTTTGTTTTGAAATATCTCAGTTCTTTTAATCTAAGGTCGCTGTGATTCCATCAATATAAAGATCTTAAACACTTTGTGGATTTTCTATGAATCCAGTTGAGGTTTAATTTTCTTACCACGTTTCCTGGGCTGGACTTAGCTTATTCACATGGTAGTCTCTGGTCACCATTCTAAGAATGTGAGAGCAGATGCTGTAAGGCTTCTTGAGGCTTAGTTTCAGAAGTCACACAATGCCACTTTCATCATATTCTATTTGTCAAAGCCAGTCACAAAGCCACCCCCTTTCAAGGAGTAGGGAAATAGACTTCACTTTTTGATGGCGGAAGTGGCTAAGTCATATTACAAAATGGTGGGAATAAAAGGGGTGGGAAGAACTACCGTGACCATTTCACCAACAAAACTACCACACCGAAACAAGTGCAATGATAGAATATAAAGATACTTTCAGACATAAGAGTTCTCAAAAACTTATCTTTTCTCAAGAAGCTACTGAGATAAGTATTTACAAAAACTGAGAATGTAAACAAAAAAAGATTAAGTCAAGTGATCTAGGAACCAGGGACTCCCGCACAAGAGAGAAGCTGAGGAAATGTCCAGGAGTAAAGGGCTGAGAGAGCCATATTCCGAATGGCAGCAGGAGGATGGAAAACTCTCAGAGGAATGTCCACGAGGAGGATGTCTTAGGGGGAAGTACAGCACTGACAACTTATTCAACAATATTGAAAAAGGCATTTTCAGAGCTGTTGCAGGATATGAGATCTAACCAGC
Organism: Rousettus aegyptiacus; assembly: GCF_014176215.1. Classification (NCBI taxonomy): domain Eukaryota; kingdom Metazoa; phylum Chordata; class Mammalia; order Chiroptera; family Pteropodidae; genus Rousettus; species Rousettus aegyptiacus. The sequence goes on from NW_023416287.1 coordinate 66,958,349, forward strand.
TGTTTGAGAAAAAAAAGAAGCAACTGAAAAAAGTTGAGGCAACTTTATGAAAAACGAAAAAGTTGTATAAGAAAGGCCATGGAATCATATGCAATACTTGGCACAAAAGTGAACAATGTTAACATAATATAATCATTTAAAAAATTGCTGAATAAGAATTTAACTAAAATTGTGATCAAATTATATTGGAAAGATGGGGAATGGGAAGTGGTCTGTAATAAAGTTAAAATTCTCATATAGCTTCATAGAAAGTCATTGTACTGTCTAAAACTCATAGGTGAAAGTATAGCGGTGCACTTAAATTATTTAGCGAGGAATGCCTCTGGGAAGTGGGGTGGGGGTTGTAAAAGGGGGGGCTGATGTTTTTGGTTATAACTTTTTATTACTCTTGACCTTTTAAACTAAGAGAGAGTATTCATTGCTAAAAAAGACTGATTTCAAAAAATAGATTGAGAAAAAATAAATTAGCCGTTAGAGGAAAAAAATGATTGCTAAGAGTAGCTTCAAGGGAGTTGATAAGCCAAAAATCCTTAAAAGAATTAAGAATAACCTATATGATTAAAATTTTTAAAGGTTTCATTTTTAGTTGCCACTCACTATTTGAAGTTTTAATACTACAAATGAGTAGGGCAAATCTCAGTCTTGGAAGTCTTACAGTTTAGTAGGGTAGGCATATAGGTAAGCATATATTTACAGTGCAACATGAAAAGGGTCATGTAGAAAATAATTTGAGACCACAGGAGAAAGGGAGATAACCCTTATTTGAGATGGAGTTTTAGATGGCTTTCTAGAAGAGCTGACCTTAGAAATGAGTGTTGTAGGATAAATGAGTTTAGCTGGCCAACTAGATAGGGAAGAGGATTCCAGGTTGAGAAGCTCACCATGAAAAACCTCAGCATGTTTGAGAAAGGGTAATACGTTCAGGGTGGCTTGAAACAGGATGTGAAGTGGGGAATGACCAGAGATGAACCTGGAGTGGTAGATTGAAACAGATTTTAGAAGGTCTTATGAGTCATGTGAAAGGGGTTGGCATATCAGGATTTTACCCTACGGTGTGACACATCAAATGCATATCTTAGAACAATCACTGGCTCTGGGGAAGCCAGTAAAAGATTAAATGCAGGATGCAAGACTAGGGAAGGGAGACTCATTAGAAGAGTAGCATAGAAAATGAGGGCTAAGCAGGAGGAAAGAGTTGAGAAATATTTCAGAGGCTGATTCAGTGATAGACCTTAGTGACCAAATGCAAGATATAGGATTTATAGATGACTCTGATGTTTACACATTCATCAGACATTTATTGTGTGCCTTTGCTGTGCTTGGCACTCTACCAGACATTGGGCAGTGGGGTATAGGGTTGAATACAGCAGGGTTCCTGCCCTAGAGGATCTTTCAGTTTAGAGGAAACACAGAGAATTAACAGTAACTGTAGCTTTGATGCTCTATTCTCAAGAGAATAGAGCCCACAAGGACTTGAGAAGGAGCTGTCAAAGAGGGAGAAGGTGAACCCAGAGTGAGTAGAACTACTGAAGCCGAGAGGAAGAGAGTTTAGGAAAGGAGTGGTCCATGGTGACAGATACTGTCAAAAAAAAAAAAAAAAACAGGTAGCAAGCCTGAGGTGTTCCGCAGGTGAGGCGATTAGGATGGCATTGATGATCTCAAAACAGCATGGAGGGTTGCCCATCAGGTGTTATGGGGTGTGGAGCAAAGAGGTGATGAAGATGCTGAGAAATGAATACGGCTCTATTTAGAGTTGTGCTCAGGAAGTGAAGCTGGTCAGGAAGTGAAGAAGAGGCAAGCCAGTGAGAGGCAGTCTTCATAAAGATGTAGCTTTTAAGATGGGAAACATCTGAGTATTTATCCTCATTAAGGAATCAGCTATATAACTTGTACAGCTGGTGAACAATGAAAATTTGGGGCCTCTGTTAAATTATTAAGAATTTTAAGACAGCAGCAATGGAGCATGAAACCAGTGTGGGGCTCTTCTAAGTGCAGGGCCCTGTGTAACTGCATAGGTTGCATGCCTGGAAGCCAGTCCTGATCCTCAAGGGAAGAGCCCAGGGAGGAAGAAAAAGGGAGCTGCATCAGCGACGGAGCCTGGTCCCAGAGCAATTGGGAAGGGAGGACTCAGTGTCCAGATGGAAGCAGAGCAAGAGGAAAAACAGGGCTTTGGTCATCTCTTGAGATAGGGAAGGTGGAGGCTGGAGATGGAAGATGTAGAGAAAGAGGTGCTGGAAGGGAAAAACATGCTGGAGAGATGGTTCTTTTCATTAAATAACCTGTAGGTAGAGGAAAGTGGCAGAAGTTTGCACAGTGTGTGTGGTATGGGGGGCCCCCTGAGCAGTGCTGAGGAGCCTTGGGGGGGCATGGGACATTGAGAGTGGCCCCACCGCCTGTGGACACTTGGTAGGTAGGGCAGGAGCAAGCTAGAAGCCTGCTGGACAGATGAGGCGGAGGGAATGGAGGAGGCTCCTGAGATTATGGGCTGCAATTCATGTTGTTGGGACGGCGATGAGAAATGGGGTGTTTAGAAAGAATAGAGGGCTCGCTCAGTGAGGGGGGAGTTGTCCATGGGAGTGGGAGGGTAGGAGGCCCCACCGAAGGAGTAGACTTTGCAGATTTAGTATTCTGGCCATGTGCTGATGGGGAAATCGAGATTGGGCCTGCCTAGAGGACTTACTCAAAGAGTTAAACAGAGAAAGTAAGGAGAGAGAGAAGTTCTGCTGAAATGTGCAGAAGCATTATGGATAATTATTTTAAGTTTGGGCTTAAGCGTTGCATGTGTGGCAAGAGTCCATGGAGGGGGAAGGTTCAAAGGGTGGGTGAAGGGGCTAAATATGGGATAGAGTTTCTTTCCGCTTGAAACCAGAAGAAAAGGAGAGAGACACGTTGTAGAGCTGCCTTTGTGAAGACTTGGGTGTTAAGAGTGACTGGGTATTATCTGTGTGACCTATAGGAGGGACGATGAACCGCGAACTTTGCCATAGTCAGGAATGGGGAGAACTGTGAATTCTTATTGGAAACGAAGGAGGTCGCCCGTGAGCAGCGAGAAGGGCAGTGGGAGGCAGAGAAAAGTCTCGCTGCTCCCGCATGGCGGAGGCGGGAAGACTGCAAATCTGTCCTCCAAGTTACAGCGTGTCCCTAGCTCTCCGCCGCCCCTCTGCGATTCAGTGACGGCGCGCGAAGCTGCCGCAGCGGCCCCACACGGTTCAGTTAGGGCTTTCGGAAGCCTAACTGGTCCAGAGGCCGCGGTGATGCAGAGGGTCAAGTAGCATCCGCCAGGCGGCCCAAGGTGTAAGGCCTGGCTGGCGCTGGGCTCTCGAAGCAGCGCCTGGGCTTATCTCATAAGAGTTGCCTGGGTTCCCCGACGCACCCTCTTCCTTCTTAGCTTCCTTTTCCCCAAGGGAAACCTTGCCTGGGCTCCAGGTGCTGCCAATACTCCGCTTGCTGCCGGAGGCTGGCTCCTTCACCTCCCGGTGCCCAGCTGGGGTTTTCCGAATCCCGGCAGTAGGAGCCCGCCACCTCTGCCTTCGTCTGGAAAGGGTGAAGCCCTCTCCCAGATGGGAAGACGCCAAAGGGCAGCCACGTACCCCGCAACCCCCACCCCGGTTTCCGGAGCTCGGAGCTGTGTAGCGCGGCCGAGGCTCCCCGAGCCGCGGGGCGCACATGCAGCTGGCCGCCCAAGTGGCGTCCGCGAGCCAGAGTCAGCCAGCAGGACCTGGGTCCCCGACCCGCCGCCACCGCCAGCAGACCTGGCGTAGGGTTGTGGATGCCGCCCGAGCCATTCTCCCCTTCCCATTCCCGGCGGTGGGTCAGGTGGGTCGCAGTAGTCTGGCCGGGAGCAAGGGGGACGGAGAAGGGGAGGAGCCGGAGCAGGAGAGGACCGAGGGGGCCCGCCAGCCCCGGCCCCGCCTCCGCCCCGCCCCCCGGCGGCCGTAGCCCGGGCTGCAACCCGGCGCGCCGGAGCCTGTGAGCCCGCGAGCCAGAGAGCGGCGGCCGCGGCCTCCCCTGCGCGCAGTGACCCCGGCGCCCCAGCCCGCCGCCCTGCCATTCCCGGGGCCCGCGCCCCCAGGGGCAGGGATGCATCATGGCCACGCTGGCTTGCAGGGTGCAGTTCTTGGACGACACAGACCCTTTCAACAGCACCAACTTCCCCGAGCCCAGCCGGCCGCCGCTGTTCACGTTCCGCGAGGACCTCGCGCTCGGCACCCAGCTGGCCGGGGTCCACAGGCTGCTGCGGGCTCCACACAAGGTACGGCCCGGCGAGGCGGGCTAGGGCCCTTGGATGCAGCCCCTGTCGTGGGGCGAGCTCGGGTGGGGGCGCAGCGGGCCGGCGGGGCGGAGGCGGCCCCCTGCGACAAGCTCCCAAGGGCAGACCTCCCTCCTCCCCGTTAGGCAGAGGAACTCCAGGCACCCGGCGGCTGGCGCGGGATTTCTCAGGCGGGCAAGGAGGACAACCCCACGCTCCGTCCCAGAGCTGGGGGCGGGCGGGACTGAGCAGGTGCCGCGCCGGCCGGAGGATGGAGAAGGTTCCCGAGCACCGCGCCGTTAGCTCCGCGGGGTGGGCGGGGTGGGGCCCGGACACCGGCAGTCGGCCCTGGCAGCCCCGCGGATGCGAAGCAGGCGCGGAAAGAACCGGGTCCTGGGGGACTCAGAGTCCTGAGCGACGCCCTGGACAAAACCTCTCAGGCTTCTGGGGCAGCTGCTGGGGGGCCCGCGACACTCGCGACAAAGCACGCTTCCTCGGGGAACCTCCTCCTCCTCCCCCAGGGGGCACTGCCTAGGACGCTGACCGCGCGCTGTGATAGCACTCAGAGCAGCCCCTTTTTCTTAGGAGAAGCAGGTGGCCTTGGGAACCTCGGAGGAGCAGTCTCTGTGGGAGGAGGGGCGGGGGCTCAGAAGGGCGGTGCGCGCACAAAGCGTGAGCCTTGAAGCCCGAAATGAGTGTCCCTTGGGAAGAATGGCTTCTCAGTCCACCCGATAGAGTTTTCTTTTTAACCCTTTGCAGGAGGACAGTCATCTTGCAAAGTGTGTTGCAAAGAGCTGGGCATTGAAAGCTCCCTAGTTACCCAGGAGAACCGTTCCTCCCTCTTAGATTGACTGAAGCTTGACTGAAGCTCTGGTACATTTTTTTCTTCGGGTCCATATCAAAGCGTGGAGGTGTTTATTCTTTGAGGGTCAGCATTGATAAATATCTGGAAGAGACAACCCTTGATGCCAAAAAGAACAAAATTGATTAACACAATTCTTTAAATGCGTGCATGACGTTCACGTGCCTTGGCGGTAGAGGCAGGGAGGCGTGGAAACCCGTGAACTCGGGCAGTGGTGTTTTTCTCCGTCTATTAGTAGTGCTTTCCCTTACTACTTAATTAGTAACCTGTTTTCAGGAATGAGGAATGGGGCAGTTCTAACTCATTCTCTCCGTGCTGGTGCAGCATGGATACAGTCGCTATTCCTGGAAACCTCTCTGGCCACAAAGGCAGGTTGGATGGGGAGATAGAGGAACAGAATGATGTATTGTGGATTCAGCTTATCAGAAGCACTTTTGTGAGTTATTTGGTTCTTCTCAATCAGTGGATTCAGCTGAAAGTTTTTCGAAGAGCTTCTTCAGCATCATATTCCATTCATTATGCTCTCTGATTACAGTGATCTTTTGTTGAAACCGCAAGAGACATAATTGTGGCCCTATGACCTTGAAGTGGTTTCCTTGGATTTCAAACCCTATATAAGTGGTTGACCTTTCAAGCTGGAAGCTGAAATACATTATTTATGTTTTCATGGAATAGCCCCATAGTCTTGACCTAGTGTTCCTGGTCTAGTAGGAGGAAATCCCAGTGCTCTGGCATTATCCCCCCTCACCCCCTGCCACACACACAAACACTAGAAGCCACAGCACAGCAGTTGCACTGGCTCACAGAACTTTCCGAGGTGTCCCTATGAAATAAACAGAACCAGAAGATATCCCTCAGAGATCCTTGATCTCTCAGACCCCTCGTTTTGGGGGCCAGCCAGGTTTAGTCTCAGAGTCTTTTGCCTAAACACTCCTACAATGTATTCTGATGTTGGCAATTGTTTTTTATATCTAGAGCTGAGGGGCTAGTTCTGTTAGCCAGGATTTCGTGAATCAAGATTCAGGACATTTATGTGCCTAGGTGAACTTTCATCTTTTAAAATGATGATTAATTTCCAACAGGGACTCTTAAAATTGGATGATCCACCTGTAAGAGAAAAAGCTAGCACATTCTGAGCACTTTGCATGTAGGTGCATGCTCATCCAGGGATGCTGATGCATGATCTCATTAAGTATTGCACATGTCTGTAAAGTGGAGACTTTTACTATCCCTATTTTACAGATGAGGAAACTGAGGTGGAGAGTAATCAAGTAACCTAATTTTTCTGCTAGGAGTGGGATTCAAACGAGGCCTGTGGGACTTGAGACCCCAGCACTGTTTTGCTCCCTGGACTAACTGGGTGGCTGTGGGCAGACGCCACACCATCTGGGGCTTCTGTCCCATTAACTTGGAGAATTCACCAAATCACCCTCTTGTGCTGGGTACTTTTTGGCCTGTGGCAGGTGAATGTTACAAGGATGAGTAAGAACCTTGAGGCAGAATTCCTGGCCTGGTGAGTTCACATTCAGAGGTGGGAACAGTTGCCAAGCCTGCTGTGAATTAGCTAACAGTGGGCAAGCTGTCACCATTACCCCAGACCCCTTCTGTGGGTAAAGCTTCCCAGGGCCACAGGGTAAGCTTCTTTCAGCTCTCAGGTCCCATCAGCTCTCAGGTTCCAATGAGCCCAGCCTGGCAAGAGGAAGAGTTCTGGTGGTAGGGGCATTTTGGGTGTTGTAAAGAGGAGAAGCATGACTGTGGAAGATGCAGACAGTCTTGGTGTTCTTAGTCATCCTGCTCATTCAAGACCCTTAGGAATAAACTTTTGCTTGAAGTAGATAGCACACACAGAAAAGTGTGCAGGGCATAAGTGAGCAGCTGGATGAATTTTCAGTAAGTGAACACACCTCCGTAACCAGCCCCTGGAAGGCCTCGGCAGAGGGTCCTAATTTGTAAAGCTCATTAGTGATTTTCCTGTGTTGGGAGCCATTGAACTGGATAACCTCTCAGATCTTTCTAGACAAAACTTGAGTCTATGCATCTTTTCTTAACTCTATGATATATTAATTTAGCTCATGTCTAGTGACTCCATTAGAAGTTAGTTGTTTGTTTAACTAAACCATTGGATGGACAAAAAATATTGCACTTATTATACTGTATCTTTTCTTTTTCAAGCTGCTAGATTGGACCCCCTCCCCAGCTTTTTATAGTCGTTTCAAGGAAGAGGATTAATTATTTTGATAACAAAAGGTCAGAACAGGTACCGTATTTTCACTGGGGAGATGTTCATTTTGTTGGTTATATGTTTTGGCTGGCCATATAGGTGTGGCCTGTTTTTTCAAATGCAGTATAAACAGGTGTTTATTTATGATATAGTGTTTTTTAAATAATTGTGATTATAGGACTTCTAATGTAGAAAAACTATGTAGCAGTATTAATAGAATCATAGGCCTTTAAAAGCTTAAATGTGTTTGGATTGATTGACACTAAAGGCTCAAAGGTTTCATGTTCCTTTTTGATAGATGAAACTGGAATTAGAGTATTTTTATAAAGAAAATGATAAGTAGCTTACATGTCGAATTGGCAGTAATGACAGTAATTTAATTCAAGAAATGTTTTGGTGCCTGCTGTGGACTACGTGGAGCAGTAGTAACTGCTTGTCCGGAGTTAAGCACTGTGGTTGCCACCACCATCTCACCAAGCCCACAACCTCCCCCATGATTCAGGTGCTGGTACTGTTGTGTCTCACAGCAGAGGAGACCCAGAGCAGAAGGGAGTGATCGTGTGAGTGGGAAGTTCCAGAGCTGGCATTTGACTCCAGGCTTGAATTCTTAATGACTCCACTTTTGTGTCTCGAATGTCCTTTTTCCAGGCAGCCTGTCCACATCCCAGAGTTCCATCCTCTGACTGGGTTAGCCTTGACTGTACCGTGTTCACTACTTTTTCATTACCTTGTCTTTGTGGTTACTGTGCCGTCTCAGCTATTCCACCTGTAAAATAGCTGAGTGCAGGGAGGATTAGAACTTTGGTCCTCCAGTGTGGGCTGGGCATCACCTGGTTCTTATAAGAAATGTACTCAAGCCTCCCTCCTCTCTTGCTGGATCAGAATGTGTGTTTTACTAAGATGCCCTGGTGATTCCTGTGCACACTACGTCTAAGCAGTTGGATTAGAGGTCATTTAGGTCAGGGTCTCATATATGGGCGTTGCCACCATCTCCCCTGTTTGTAGATAACTTCCTTGAGGGTGAAGTCTTGGCTGTCCAGTTCTTTTGTGTCTCCTGAAAGCTGAGTAGTGCTAAGATGGAGTGTGCACTAAGTTGATTGATGGTGTTAGTTTTAGAACACAAATCCACTGGTATTATTGCTCTAATGAATTTCCACCTTAATCCTCTTAAGGGACACATCTGTTTGCTACATTACATTAAGATTTTTAAAAGATGAGATCATTAGTAAAGTTGGCAAATGTGTTGTGTCACATAGCATCTTAGGACAAAACTGTTTAAGAATGTTGTATGAACTGCTAAGAGTGTCTCTCTGCAAGCTGAGTTGAATCTGACTCTGTCATAATTAGCTCAGTTGGTTGGAGCTGTGCTATTGAGATCAGGATCATGGGATTGAACCCTTTATGGGTCAGTTGGCTTTGCTTCATGCACGGCCACAGACTGCATTGGTAACCCAGCCAGATGTCTAGCAGGTGCTGTCATGGCTCCCTGAAAGGATTTAGGTTGGAATGGACTGGTAGAAATCTTTGGGGGTTAAGGGCTAACATAGAATGATTTTGTGCTGGCCACTGCACTGCAGGCCTCCACACATAACTTTGTTTATCCTCACAACAATGCTAGCAGACAGACAGTGTTATCCCCAGTTAACAGATGGGAAACTGAGGCACAGGGACAATAAGCAGGTTGTTTGAGGCCACATAGCTTTAAGTGAAGGAGCTGGGATTTAAGATCAAGGCTTCCCCCCCTCCACCCCCACTCCAAAGCCTGTAGCCAACTGTGTCCCATTATTAGAAAACCAACAGAGCACATGCTCTCTGTGCAGGAGGGTGTGGAGGGGGGAGGGGGCTGACTGCATTGCCTTTACAGGAGGTTGCCTGTCACAAGGCTGTGACTTAAATGGTTGTGCTCTGGTAAGTCTTTCCAGTGTTGAAATTCTGTGAGTCTGTGCCTTTTGTCCTTAGAGTCCAACCTGTGTCCTTCTGGAAAACAACAGGACTGCCTTTGCCTTCACTCTCCCCCTCCGGACTCTGAAATGTTACTTCTTAATGGTGGCAGATTTAAAACTAATTAACATGCTGAGGCCATCGAGGGAGCACCCCTCCCCCATCCTCTTCTCTTCCCCTTGGCTTATTTCTCTTTAAAGATGAATCTTGGAACACCTGGAACTTTTCTGCCCTCAGAGGGAAGATGGTTACCGCTCCAGGCAGCCTCCACACCTCATCTCCAGATGAAGCCTCTTGTCTGTGGCTGGCTCAGGAATGTCCCTGGTTTAAGCCTGGCTTTCTAATCGGCAGAGCCAGTTCCACTTCTGTAGGGCATTTTCAGAGTCTAGGTTTTGTCAGCATCCGCTCCTTTATAGAGGCAACCAGACTGCTTTTTGTTTTGTTTTATTTTTTCAGCTGTTTTATTGGGGAGTGTTTCTGTGTCTTGTTCTGAACTAAGAAAGAATGGGGGAAATGAATTTACAATGAATGGTAAACCTCACCATAGGGATATAATCAGCAGCATCCAGATTGTGGAAAATTATAGTTTCTCCAACAAATAAATTGCAGTGAAAAAAGAGATGGAAGGAAATCTTAGATTAAAAGAGATTTAAGAGATCAAAAAAAAAAAAAGAGAGAGCTATATCAACCAATTGCGATGTGTGTCTCTAATTGGATACTGATTCAAAAAAACACATTGTAAATAAATATTTGAGATCATTGAATAGTGATTCTTTGATATTCAAAATTATTAAAGGTAAATTAATAAAAATAAATTAAGAAACTTACTTGTAATAAAAATTTTAAAGATAATGGTATTGTAGTTATGTTTAAAGAAAAGTTTGTATCTTTCAGAAATACTGAAATATTTGAAGACAAAATTATGTGATATCTGGAATTTACTTCAAAAAAATCCTAAATGAGGGGCAAGAAGGTGGATGAGTGTATAGATAGACCAAGAGTTAAAGCTGGATTATGAGTATTTGGAGGGGGAAGGTCATTATACTATTTTCTATACTTTCGAATGTTGAACTTTTTTTTTTTTTTAATAAAAGAGCTTAAAAAATTTGATTATGAGATTCAGTGTTCCTTTCGAAATAAGAATCCTTTTATTAAGTTTCAGTTTGTGTCCTGAGCATGTTTACTACAGATAAGATGACCAATCATCAGCAAATTTTTTGTTATGCCTCCACTGATATATTTTTTTTCCCACTCTGATAGTTGTGTTCTCCTTAGGTTCTTTGAAAAACAAGCATAGGATATCAGTCTTTTAATGTTCAGGGGATCTTACTAGGTTCAGTCAATTCTGAAGATGAAGTCAGCAATCAGTTACAACTTGGTAAAGGAGGTGTTAGGGTAGGGGTATTATACATGGAGCTTCAGTGGACGCACCTAAATTTTTATCTAAACCAAGGTGTTGCTAAGACTATAGTTAATGATACCAATATAAAGGCACTCCTGTTAGAGCCTGTGACATGCTTGCATGGCCACGCCAGGATCTTGCCCGATCCCCAGTGAGCCAGATCTGCCTCCATCTTCGCTATGCCTCAGGAGAGCATCTCCGAATGCAATGAATGGCAGCGTAATGCACATGAAAATGTAAGTTGCTTGTATACCTTGGCATGCTTACTGTTATAGGCAACTGTCAATGGATAGATTATCATGTTTGTGTTTTAGCTGTTGGGGAGGGGGAAGATAGTGCATTAAAAAAATTAAATTACTATATGTCAGAAAAATTATATACCCAGAAGTTTATCTATTTTTAGAGCTACATAGTGACAAAAGGATTCTACATTGTGTCTGTTTCCAACTTGGGAACATACCTCCTCTTTATCACTTTGATTTTTAACCCAGAAATTAAAATGTTGGACTCCAAGGGAGAATGTTTAGAACTTAATGTTAGGAAAAACACAATTTCAAAATTGTTAAACATGTTGAAAAAAGGGAAAATGGTAAATAACTCGTAATTCAATATAGCACAATACTCCTAGATTTGGCAAAAAGGACCCAGAAAAATTAGTTTGTTGATCACCTCATCAAATATTTTTAGCATTCTGGGAAAGAAGAAAACCCAGAAGGAGACTTTTTCTGTTATTGACTGGGCTACTCAGACTCTTCCTGCGGTGGTATTATAGCGGGGAATGAAATACCAGGGTCTTACTGGAGGTCATGGGACAAGCCAAAGATTATTTTGAAGTTTTTGGAATAGAAGATAAATGACACATCTTTTGACTGGCTCATCAGGTCCCAAGAGCGGCTTGGGGTTCACAGCGAATGAGTTGATGGGCAAATGCTCCTGTGTGATTTGACACTGACATGCTTAGAGCAGGTTGGAAATCGACCAGCGGGTCCTTGGAGGAGAGAACAAGGAGGAAGGTCTTTCTGAATAACCCAGGGTTATCCAGCGCTGCTGCCATTCTGTCAGAGTCACACACAGCCCTCACTGCCTAATATGGCCACAGTTTTGACTAAAGAAGTTTATACCAATTACATTTTATACCATTTAGCACAGGTTTTGTTTTATCTGTGATTTGTGCTTGGCTTCTCCAACCCTTCCCTCATTATAATGATTATTCCAGAGTCGAAGGTAACATTTCTTACAACTCATGAAAAAAATGAATGCGTGGTGGTACTGTGCTTCGGACATCTTTTTTAAACAATGCTTTCCCCTCTTCTTTTTAGATGAAAGCAAAATTTAATGTCGTTAAGTGTGCTGTATCCTCAAAACCTAGATTTCAATCCTTGTGAATGGTTGTGAGGAGACTTCTGTCTGGTCCTCTCATTTTATCACACAGGCTACATGCAGCTTGAGGGAAGGCAGCTGATAGAGGATCAGAGGCCAGGCAATATCTGAGTTGCATGTAGAGGACTCTGAGCACAGTCTTCATTGCTGCCCTGACCCACATGGTGTCCACAGCCTCTGGAGTATGTTTTGGGGCCCTTTGCTACACTGTCTAGCAGTGTGTTCTTATGCTAATACCCCACTGTCTTACTGACTGTATTTTGCAGTAAGTCTTGATATCTGGTGGGGTGGATGTTCCCTTCTTGTCTTGGAACATAGGCATTAATAGGAAAACAGAAAAAAGTTAGGACCAGAGAGGGTCCATTCAGTGGATTTTAATGTGAAGGGATAGCCTAAAAAACAGGCCTGTGTGACTGGCTAAAGAGGAGGGGGAGAGTCAGATCACATCACTGCTCTGCTCCAAACTTCCCTTAGTCCCCTGAGATTCAGGTCAACTCCACAGCCCTTGAGCGGCTGGCCCACTGCTCTATGAGGAAAGGGTTAGTTGGTTGATTTGTTTTATGGTCTGTTTGTTTTACTGATATAGCCCTAGAGCCTGGAACGGTGCCTGCACAGAGTGTGTGTACAGTAAAAAATATTTGAATGAGTGAATTATCATATACTTTAGAATTAGAGGGAAGGACAAGTGGTCTCTTCTAAGCCGTCTCCACGCAGAAGTCCCTTTTGTAAAGCTTCTAGTCAAGGATGTTCTAGCTGCTTATTCATGTATGATGGCGAGCAGTTAGCCCTCTCTTCAAGTGTGGCCTTTTCCATTTTCCAACTTTATTTGTTAGAATTTATTCTTTATTTGTTCTCGATTTTCGCTTGGAGAGGTGGATTCCTACATCCCCACAGATGGGAATGGAGGTGAGTCTGGACAATCAATTGGTTGATTGTGTCCAAGAGGATGGAAATAGGATGGATAAAACAGAAGAACCATCACCCCAGGGTTTGGTAAGTAGAGTGACCTGTGACCTATAGATAGTACCTAGAGAGAGTTACTGGTACTTTTCCCTGTGGTAGCAGAAGTAAAAAGTTGCTTTCTTTTCATGTTAGAGCTGAAAAATATTTACTGTTTTAGTCTGTCTTTCTATCTATCTATCTATCATCTATCTATGTCTGATAACCTAAAGCATCTTCACACTTGCAGTTCCATTGAGCTGTGAACTTGAACTGTGTGTGTCGAATGAGGGCGACATTGCTAGGGAGAGGTTACCACTAATAAAGCTAGATTTAGTGAGAGAAAGGCCAAGAGGCAAGGAGTCGAACCTTATAAAACAAACAAAACATTCCATCATAGAAATTTGGAGACCACGGAGGCACACTGAAGAAACTTAAATCACTTTACTTACCACCCAAGGGGAACCACTTTGAACACTTATGTGTCTTACCAGAATTTTAATATCTCACATACTAAAATATAACATTGTATCTGAATACTTTCCTAAGTCATTATATATTCTTGTAGCATATCATCTTTAAGGCTAGCATGGTGATCCTGTCTGTGCATGTACCTTCATCCAGGTAAACATTGCTCCTATGCTCTGCGAGAAAGGGCTCTGCCTCTAAAATGTTCCATGCTTGGTATTTAATAAATATTCATTAAATGAATACATGAATGAATGAGCCTTTGGATGTTTGGGCAGTTGCCAATAAAAATGCAAATGCTCCCTTAAGATCAGTTCCTAGATGTCTAATTGGTGAGTAGAAGGGTAAAGAATTCATCTCAGATGAGAGCAGTTTCTCCCAGTTTAGGCATTGGTGATGGTTGGAAAGATGATCCTTAAATCAGTGTGGGGCCAAGTTGTAAAGCCCAGTCTGACCTCTTCCTTTCACGTGCAGCTAGTGTCACAGCTGAAGGTGACATTAGAGTTCTGAGAAGAGTATTAAAACCCCAATTAAATTATGTATATGTATCCCATTGCCTCTCCCTATTTTGAGAGACAAAATCATGACCCTACTTTAAAAGTCAATGTAAAGTTAGAATGATTACATTTCATGCATATAAGTAGCAATATTTTATTAGTAAGACAAAGATATATCTCATTAGTTGTTAATGCTTTGAGAAAACAGAGGCACTCATTAGCTGGGATAGTCAATGACCCTACTTCTTTCTAGTGACTTGGCAACACATACAAATCAAAAAAACGATCATTTCTGATCCATTGACACCACTTATTGGAATTATTTGAACAGATAAGTAAAAATGGCAAAAACGCTACATGTATAAAGATAATTGAGGATTGTTTTAATCATGAAAAGCTGAAACAATGTCCAATGACAAAGGAGCTATTAAGAATATTATGCTTTATTATGGATACAATATTGGGTAACTATTAAAACAACTCATATCTTAGTCAGCTCAGGATGCTATCACAAAATACCATAGACTGGGAGCCTTAAATGACATTTATTTCCCATGGTTCTAGAGGCTGAGAAGTCTAAGGTCAAGGTACTGGCAGATTCGGTTCTTGGTGAGGTCCTTCTTTTTGGCTTATAGTTGGCCAACTTCTTGCTGTATTCTTATATGGCAGAGAGAGGAAGCTCTGGTGTCTCTTCTTCTTATAAGGGCACTAATCCTGCCATGGGACCCCCACTCTCATGACCTCATCTAAACATAATCACCTGCCAGAGGCTCCACCTCCTAATACTATTACACTGAGGATTAGGGCTTCGACATATGAATTTTGGAGGAGGAGGAATAAACATTTAGTCTATAACAATCCACACGATTCATAAAATTATATACATGGAAATGTATATAAGAACAAAATGAAATGAATAACTTCCTTCTCCCAGGCTGTTCACCATTTCCCTTCTGCATCTTATTCATTAGAAATGCCGTGAGAACTGCGAGGCAGCCTTGATTCCTGTGCACCCTTCCAGTCCCCTCCTTTTTATTCCCTCAGCTCGCATGTGGACTCCTGGCCCCACATAACAGCTCTCTGACCCACCCCCCAACCATCTTTCCCTGATGTCTTCTTTATTCTGGTGGTCCTCCATTATTTACAGAGTAGAATCTCAACTCTTCACAAGGATACCCAGTGCTCTCTGTGACCTGGCCTCTTGTCTGACATTCTCATGCTATCTTTTTTTTTTTTTTTTTTAAATGCCTACAGCATGTGGTAGTCCTAGGTGGTCTCCCATCCAAGTACTAACCAGACCTGACCCTGCTCTCAGGCTATCTTGACTGTCCTTCCCTCCCTGCTTCTCCTAAGCCCTTCCATGCTGAAATGCTTTCAGTTCTCCTAATAGGCTGCTCTACTATCTAGACTGCCCCTCCAGCCCTCCCGAGACTGTGTCTAAGGGTCCCCTCTGCTGAGCGTTTTCTCCTCCAGAGATGTGAGCTGTGCTCTGTACACCTTCTCACCTAGGACACTCTGGTTCTTATTTCATTCCATGTCACTGTCTCCCTGCCAGGTGTAAACTCCCAGCTGCAGGATACACATTTGAACTCACCTTTCTGTTTAGTGTTCCTAGGACAGTGCCTTATACATAATGAGCCCTAATAAATAATTTATATTTGAAAGATTAAGTGGAACCAGTGCAGTATATGTTTATAAACATGATAGTTTACAGACCCTTAACTTTCAAGAACTGATATCTTCAAATCTTTGTCAGATCTCTATTCTGTAGACATGAAGGTAAGTTGAAGGTAAGTAAGGTAGAACCAACTCCTTCATGTATCAAAGCTTGTTTTCTGGCCTTTTCTGCACTAGGTCTGTGCTAGGTCCTCAGACAGGAAGCCTCGGGTTGGCAAAAGAAGGCCCACCGTCCTCTCAGTGTCATCTCCCGTTGAGTTTGGAGGGGTATGCACAAGCCCTGGGGCTCTCCTGTGTGGGGATGGTGAGGTCTCCATGGGGCCAGACTTCAGGCTTCCAGTGCAGCATGGAGAAACATTGCCCCGTGAGCCAGGTGTCTTCAGTTGCCTTGTTCCTGACCCTTCCACTCAGCCTTGGTGAATTGTTCCTGCACTTGCTGAGCTGCAGGGAGGGCACAGAGAGTTGTGAGCTTGTGTGGGGGGCAAGATTCCTGAGGCCAGCATGGCAGCAACATCTGTTACTAGTGGGAAATTGCAAGGGAAGGTGGATCTGGGAGACTAGAGCGGGGCCTGCAGAGTCCAGCTGCCCTTCTTTCTACACAGGGAGATTCAGCCCTTTGCCAACCTCAGAGTCTCAGGGTAGATTTTATTTCAGATGTTGGCACTCAGCTAGGTGAGATGTATTACCCCTTCACCAGATCAGATCATAGCTTCAGGTCACGAGAGTGCTCAGGCTGGCTCCTGGTCGCAGCATCCATAAATCACCCACCCTCTGGCTTCTGCAGGACCTGGCAGTACCCAAGTAGCTAGTGTCTGAGCAGCCAGTGCCCAGAGGTGGGAGAGGCTATCTTGCTGGGCGTCCTCCATTCACGTTCAATAGCACTGTGTGTCTGGGGGCAGGGAAAGGAGAGCTGTTGGGTACCCTGTCTAGAACAATAGTCAAGGATATGAGTGGTTTTTTGTTCCCAGAACTGGGTGCATTTTTGTGGACAGTGACTCATCACCGAAAACGCCAGTAACGGAACCACGGCATGTCTGTGCAGTTTATAAGGCACTGGGACATAGGTTCCCTGGCCGATCCTCACACAACCCTGAAAGGGGGCGAGATAGGGGGATTTAGGCCCCGTTTCCAAGGTGAAAAAACTAAAATCAGGTTGGTTTCATGACCGATACACAGTCACCGCCTCTCAAAGGGTGGCGGAGCGAGAACTCAGGCCCACACCCTCTGGTCTCCAGGCCCCAGCTCTCTCCAATGTGCTCCCTGCCTCTGTCTGTCGGAGAAGTTTGCAGAGTGAACACAGTCTGGGAACGTTTCAGCTGAGTTCATAGATATCATATACAACCATGTAGGAATGATGTTTATGAGGGCTGGGCAGCAGGGTGGAAAGCTTTATTTCTATTAATGCCACTGATCCTAGGACATGAACATTATCATGTTATGATTTGTTGGGGAAAGTAAGACATAAACATAAAAAAGTAAAGTAACAACTTAAGGCAGGATATGACTCCTGTCTACATGTGATACAGGCAGACAGCGCTACAAATTATATTGGATGTGCGAGAAGTCCATATAGACTGCATAGTCCAGAAAGTTCCCTGGAGTGAGCAGGTAGGTTTGAGTAGGTGAAAGGAAAGGTGAAAGGCCTTCCATGCAGGTTAGAAGGGACCCAGGAGTCAGGACCAGGCTTGGATGACTCTAGGGTGGGGTGGGAGGGCGGCTAAGAGTGCCCCCCTCCCCCCCGAGGGAGATGATACCCTGAGCCTCAGGGCTGGGCTGGTACACCGGGCTGTCATCGGTGAGCCCGAAACTGTTTCAGAGGTTACTTCCATTCCATGTAATGGAAACGTAAGGGAAAAGGAAGGCAAGAGGAGAGAAAAACAGGAACGTGGGAAGGAAATATTTACCAAGAAAAGGTGAGGAAAAGGGAAATGGTGAAAAGAAGAAAGGAGAGACATGGCTAGGCCACCTCTGAAGAATGCGTGGGAAGAGGAAGAGAGTCAGGGACAAGTGGCAGGGTGGGCCTGGCATGGGCCTGGAGGGCAGGTCTCACGGTCCCCTGTGGCCCCCGCCACTGCTGATTCCTGGTGAGTTGAGGTATCAGCCAGTGAAGGCTTAAGATGTGAGTGACCCTTTCCGGGGACTCTCCCTCCTTTCTCTCTTTCACAAACATTTATGAAGTGTCTGCTCAGTGTCAGACTGTTAGGGCCAGCACAGTAACCAAAATAAAAGAGACCAAGGGTCAACAGGGTGGTGGTGGGCTCCCGCCCAGCCTGTGTGTTCCATGTTCCCTCTCCTGTAACCTTTGAACAATAGCATCTCCCGCCTGGGGCTGTCTTGGAAAAAAACAATAAAGGATCCTACTATTGCATATTACAGGGATCTGCCACTTGGTGTATGTAGCCTCTGAGGGGCATCGGCAGGCCAACCTCTCGTTTCCCAGCCCCTCCCTTCCCCTGCCACACTTGTGACTGCAGACACAGAGCAGGACCTTCAGATGCAGCCCTGGCCCCTGGCTGTCTGTTTGCCTGCAGTGTGTGCCCCTCTTTCCTGACAGGGACAGATGTGTCTCTTCTTCTGGCCATGGCCAGGCCCCTTCCACGGTACCTTCAACACCTATTTCCTTCTGGAGTGCATCCTTTAGCACCGAGATGGGCTATATCCTCTTTCATGCAGAAAACCCTCTGAGGAATGCTTGCTGTTCTAAGTTCGATGGTGAGAGATTCACAATTTCTCTCTATTTTTCCTCAGTTTTTATGCTCCCTCCTGCCCTTTGAATGTTGGCCTTCTTCAGGCTCTGTTTCAAGACCATGCCTTCTCCTCTCAGTTGACCTCCTTTCCTGGGTGGCTTCAAGAGCTTTCTGATGGTCCAGCGCTTTCTCTGCTCCCAAGGCCAACTCTCCAGCTGCCCCTAGACAGCTCCTCTTGGATATTCCACAGATGGTGAACGTGTACTGTGTCTAGATAGGATCCTGTTATCTTCCTGCAGACTTGCGCTGCCTCAGTGAGGAATGCCACCATCCAGCCAGCTGCCCAAACCAAGAACCTCTCCCTGGCCCTCGCCACCCCCATCTCTCAGCCCTCACATTCTAGTGATTCTCCTGCCTCTTGGCACTTCTGTCCCATTCCATGTGTAGTCCTTGGCATATAGAAAGTGCTTAGTAAATGATGAAATGAATGAAAAACAAAATAACATATGAGAAAGTGTCACATGGCAATTGCTGAAAAAATATGCCTATATTTGCTATTCATGGCTGTGAGCAAAGCACTCTAAAGTATAGTTGCTTAAAGCATTTTTAATCTCTCTCACAGTTTCCTTGGGGCAGGAATTTGGGAGCTGACTAAGGCAGTTCCGGCTCAGAGCCTCTCAGGTTACCCCCAGATCATGGCTGGGCCCAGGACCATCTCAGAGGCTTCTTCAGTCACAAGTTTCGTGTCTGTGCTGGGAGCTCCACTGGCATCTCTATTTCTCTCTGTGGTCTCACCGCAAGGTCTCTCTAGTATGGTGGCTTTGGGTGGCTGGACTTCTTACATAGCAGCTCAGGGTTCCAAAGGGAGAGGGCTAGGAGGGCGCTGTATCACCTTTTCTAACCATCAATGTTGCTGCACTCATTAGAAGTGCGCTACCAAGGCTGGGGGTTAGACACCATAGGTTCATGGGAAGAAGGTCAAAAAATGTGCGAATCTTTTAAAAAGCAATTTATATACAATAAAATTCACTTTTATTTTCGGTATATAATCCTATGAGCTTTAATGCATGCATAGGTTCTTATAACTACAGTATATCCTCACTTAATGTTGTTGATAGGTCCTTGGAAACTGTGACTTTAAGCAAAATGACATGCAATGAAACCAATTTTACCATAGGTTAATTGATAGTAACAAGAGTTAAGCTCCTATAGCATATTTCTGGTCTCAAAAACCTCATCAGACTTCTAAATAAAGACCCTGAAACACTTCTAATATTAAACATTGAAATAAATATAAGCAATACATTAAGAAAGATTAATAAAAACAAGAGAAGAATTTTTTTCCAACCCACTTATTCCAGGTCAGTGTTGCAGGTGGCGGCAGCTGATTATAGCAGCTCAGGGTGCAAGGCGGGAACCCATCCTGGACAGGGCACCTTTTTATCACAGGGCCACCCACATGCGCACACACACACTCACTCAGACTGGGACAATGTAGACATGCCAGCTGACCGAATGTGCACGGCTTTGGGATGTGGGAAGAAACTGGAGTACCCGGAGAAAACCCGCATCGACATGGGGAGACCTTGCGAACTCCACACAGACAGTGGCCTCGCCTGGGAATTGATTTTTTTTTTCTTCCCTTCTCATCAGCATTATAATGAAAGGACATTGAATTAAATGACATTATTTGAGAATTGGCAATATCACAAGATACAGAACAATTCTAGCAACCTAAAGAATTTCGTAGGGCTACCCCTTTGTAGTAAGACATTCCCTGGCAACCAGGGATCTGTTCTCTCTCCCTGTAGTTTTGCTTTTTCCAGAATGCCATATAAATGGAATCATTCAGTATGTAATCTTTAGAGACTGGCTTCTTTCACTCTGCATAATGCCCTTGAGATCCCTCTAAGTTGTTGTATGCATCAGTGGTTCGTTCTTTGTTAATGCCGAGTGGTATTCCAGCCTATGGATGTACCAGTTTGTTTATCCATCTACTTGTTGAGGGGCATTTGTCTTGTTTCTCGTTCTGGGTGATTACAAATAAAACTGTTGTACACGTTTGATCTGGCGGCTGCATCTCTTAGCCACTATGTCATACCCTTTTCTGCCATACACATTTGTACAGAGATTTTGTGTGAACATAAGTTTTCATTTTTCTAGGATAAATACCTAGAAGTGAGATTGCTTTCTGGCAGAGAATTCCTGGCTCTCTCTATAGCGGGATTGTCAGGAGGTTTTTACTTATTAGGCAAATTACCCTGTGTCAGAAGAATTTGTTATTCGAGTCTTTGGACTTTAGAGTATAAGGATCTTTTAAAACACAGCCCGTAGAAAGGACTATTCATTTAAAAATCATCGTTTGTAGTTATTTGACTGTTCTTTATTCTTAAGCCTTCAGAGGCCCTGTTTTGTGGGGATGAATTGTGAGGTGAAGCCCTGGTGTCCCCCTGCAGCTTGATGTCATCCGGCACTCACCCTTTACCCCCATTCTCCAACTTTACAAAGGGACAACACCTGTGACAGAGCTGTGTGGGAATCATTTTTCAAACCCCACGGAGCACACAGATCACCAGAAATTGTCAGTTGGCAAAATACCGTAAATAAATGCAGCAGCGAGCAGCATTGGAGAATGTTAGCATATGAAAAACACTTTGATCACTGAGCATAGTGATGAAGTAAGCAGTAATGGGGGGTGTGTGACCAGAAGGCTGTGGTTCTCGTCCTCTGTCAAGTCAGAGAACAGGTTTGAAGGGGGTGGCGGTGGGAACAGTGGGATGGGGAGACATATTTAAGAAGTTCGGAGGCTGTAATATTAAAGGTCCGGTTTTGAATGAGTTTGACCTTCTCTTTACTAAGGGAAAGCTTCAGTGTCCAGAAGGTTGCCAAGGCCACCAGTGGAGGACCCCTTCATCAGAGCTTCTTGCACATTCCATCTGCACTTGGCCAAATGAAATCACCAGCCTGGGGACCTGCCTGAAGTGCACAAGCAGAGCCCATATTTTAGCTCCTTTTCTATTCTGCAGAATTATCCAGGAATACACACTTTCCTTAGGCTATTGTAGTACATGAATTAGGTCAAGGGTTTCAAGTACTTTATGTGCTCCTAGAGATCACCACGTGTGATCTCTAGGAGCACATAAGGAAGTTAAATGTGAAATCATGTCTGAACCCCGCAGAAAGTCTTTCATCCTATGTAGACGTGAGTTCTTGCTCTTTGTCAGGTTTCCTGCAATGGACTTGGAAATCTAAGAAGAATAACACATGGTCCTTGTTGCTAAGAATTTATAGGGCATGATGGTGACATGTGGCCTGATATCCTAACCACAGGTATTACTTTATTTCTATGAAAAATGCATTAAGATTTCCAGACACAGACAACCATGTCATAATGAACTTTCGAATGCCACCCCGTGTAAGTTGGGGACTGTGTTTATGCAGGAAATTATGACTTGTCTATATTTAGTTGAGTTTCATTAGACCCTTTGATTTGTGTCAAGATGTTTAAGACAGTGCTTCTGACCTGCCTTCCTTAGAAGTGTCTGTCTGTCTCTCTATTTTTCCTGGTCTCTGCCTATCTCCTTGGCCACGCAAGAGCTCTGTATTCCAAATTGTGCCACCTGTGACCAAAGTCTTTTTCTCTCTGAAATGTCGACCTATTTCTGAGCCTCTTGGTTCTCTCATTCATGCAGTGTGCAGAAGCCTTCACTACGTTCTCCTAAAACATTTGGGGGCTCCTGCAGAGAGAGGATGTGGGGGTTAGATGGAGCTGGTGCCTTTAGTGCATCCTGAGATTTTGAACTTTGCTTGTAATAGTAGAGTTCGTGAACAGCCCTGTGGTTAAAGGCCCAGCCTCATATCAGCAATGAGGGAGGATTTAGATGAAAGCCCAGAACCTGTCTGTGTTAACATGTGTACCTCATTAGTTCCTACCTTGTACCTGGCCTGGAGAGATCTGCACCCCCATCTGTGATGTCCCAGTGAACACAAGCAGTGCTCACCCAGGCAAGTTCCCCATCATGTCTACCATCACCCCAGCTTTTGGAAACGTGATTTTTGGTTTCCTGATTTGACATCTGTGTGCCCCATCTCCTCCTTGGGGCACTGCCCCCGATGCTGTGACCTGTCAGGCCCTGATGTGGCAGCTCTGCCTGCTGTGGCTGCAATACCAGGATGCTAGTGAGAGAGCCGTGAGTAAGACAAGAGCTAATCCCGGGCTGAGGAGCTGGACGGCAGAGGAGGGGCTGTGCCCCAGGATGAGGGTTCTTTGTGTCTCAGGGCTCTGGTGTCTTTAAGCCTCTTTTCTTCCCGTACTCTCTTGGAAAGCCATTGCTTTCATTTTGCAAAAGTTCCTCGGCCTGCCTGGTCCCTGAAGCAGAGCATGCCAGCTCCATTAAATTAACATATGAAGTTCTGCAAAATCTAAACAGTTTAAATTTCATTATTCTGGGCAGTGTTTGTCTGGTGACTGGAGTTTGCCAAAGCAGGAGGAATCTGCGAAGGGGCAAAGACGGGCTTTGCCTACTGCACACGCAGGACCATGCTTTGCTTCTGCTTCCTCATGCACCGGGGAGAGGACTGGCGCTCCTCAGGAGGACCTACATTTAAGTTGTTCTCTTGCAAAAATAAGATTGCAGTAATTCTCTTGCATGGGTCACTGGAATTAAAAACCGATGAGACAAGAAAAGGGCCAGCTCTTTGGACTCATGGAGCTGTCTGTGCATATTTCACAGTGAATTATGGTGATACTGTCAGTCATGGTCGAACGATGGGCTTTAGATATCATTAGTGTTCTAATAGTTTCCAATCAGTTTACACAAGGCTCAGTGAATTGAGGACTGAACCAATCAGGCAACTGCACTGCCCCTCCTTACACTCCACCATTCTGCAGCTTGGTTCCTGCAGAATTGGAGGGTGTGGGTTTCACATTTTTGGGGTGAGGCTACTGTTTATCTCTCTGGGAACAATAATGCATTGTGTTGCGAAGCAGTGTGCTGTTCTCAAAGCCCACTGCTCATGAGCCTGGGTAATTAGCTGTGTTAGTCATTTATCTGTTCATTCAACACATTTTTATTGAGCATCTGCTATGTGCCAGGCTCTGTTTTAAGCACTGGAGAAGCAACAGCAAACAAAACTGGCAAAGATTCTGACCCGCGTAGAGCTTATCTTGTTATGGGAGGGATGCAGGAAGAGATAATAACTAAAACAAAAGAGCAAATCACACTGTGTGTTACGAGGTGATCCATGCTGGTCCCCTTGACCTCAGTTTCTTCATCTGCAAAATGGGAAAACTGAATTTGTCCCTGCCTTCCAGAGATCTCTTCTCTAGATCTTCATATGAATTTTTTTTTTACATCGCTTTCTTGCTTGCTTGCTTCTGTGTTCTTCATAAGAGCACAGAAGTGTTTCTAACAGTGTGGTTCTGTGTTGTCATTCTTTCTGGTAACAGTGGCGGCGTGTCTCTCTGGGTCTCCAGTGGGAAGTGGCATGATTCTAGCTTACATAGAATGAGGCTAGAATCCATTCCTGCTGTGGCTCATGGTAAGGCAGTTGGGTAAACAAAAAAATGGGTGCTCCCCTCTGTGGGTGTGTGTAGGGGCTGGAGAGGCCAAGGGAGGATGGAAGAACTCAGGTCTTCTCTGGCTACAGCTCAGTCTCTACAGCTTGTAGATAATGGGACCATAATCTCTCGATCTTTTCTCTCCTGGCTCAGGGCTTTCTGACAATGAGACTGCTACTAATCCTCATTAACATATATTGCACTTCTGGAATATAGAACGATCGCTTTCCCCTCAGTTTAAGTCAGTTACTGCCAGTCACTGGGGTGAGAAGGTGAGGAAGTAGCAAATTTCCCTCTGGGGGGCTTCTCAGTGCCCAGGGTTGTGGTCCTTTGTGTGAGGTGCTGTCCACAGCAGCCGGAGAACCAAGTGACAGATATGCAGGGAAGGCAGCTTCCCATGCACAGAAGAGGGGAGTTGGTTTTCTGTTTCCTGTGCCCACTCTGCCATCTGCTCATGGGTTGTGATGAAGGTGCGGAGCTGCCGCCGATGCCGTGTGTTCTCGGATACTTCCTTGACTGGAAGGCCAGAAACACAGCACAGCGCTGCTGTTCATGTGACCACTCCCAGCGCCAGAGCCTCCTGCCTCGAGGACACTGTCTTTTGGAGGTTGATGAATGTGAATCTGCCAACTTTCTGAATGTGAGTTTGTGGGGTTGGTAAGTGGTACCCAGAGTGAGTGTGGCTCCTCCCACCTCTGTCCCCCCCACCCCCCCGAGGAATGAGGTGCTAGGCCATTGAAGTAGGAGGGTAAAGGGCTGGGATCTTCTTCTTCTAAGACTGTGGCAAAAATTGGGATAAAGGGAGGATTGTGAGCAGACGCCAGGGTCCTGAGCTCAAATATGAGGAGGGATGATGGAGCTGGATGGTGAAAGAGCAAAGGGTAACAGGAAGACTGCCCACCTTCTATCACAGCCCCAGGGAGCACTGGGCCAGGAGAACAGGTCAGGGGACACACGGCTTCCTCTTGAGAGAGTGTGACGGGGGAGGGATATCCTTGAGGAATCTCCAGAAAGGCAGTAAATTGTGCCTGTTTTCTTCCCTGCTGAATTGCAGGTCAGGTTCTGCTTGCAGGTGCGTGGGGGAGGGATGAAGGGTGAGCCGAGAGCAGAGACACCAGGAGGGAGCTGGGCTGTCCTGGAGCCTGCAGCCTGAAAGGAAGAGCAGGTTTGCAGGTTTCATGGGGAGCTGGTGGTTTCTGTGTTGAGCACATTGAGCTGGAGCTTCAGGGTTCAACTGGCTGCTTCCCTCTGTTAGTGCTCATCAGTAACACCAGTGAAACAGTCTCGGCCTCCAGTGACCTGGCAGGGTTCCCTCTGTCCGGTCTTGTCCCTTCCTGTTCTGTCTCACGTTTTACGCTTCAGCAGGCTGACTGCCTTGGTTCTTCACATTCCTTGCTGCTTTACACTCTCTTGCCTTTGCTTCTGCATTCCCTCCATCCCTCCGCCCCTGTCATTCCCCACCCCCACCCCCTTCTCCTGGCTGGGTCATCCTCATCTTCAACAGTCTGCTCTGGCATCAACTCACTCATTCATCCACTGAAACTTATTGCTGCCTGTTAAGTGCCACATGCAGCTGCTGGGCACTGCCACCTCCCCTGCCCACCCCCCCCGCCCGGCACGCCTCATGGATGCCTCTTTGGCTTTCTGTTTAGTGCAGCATAATGGTATAAAGCCCAGGCTTTGGATGCCATAGGTATACTATCGATCTCTCTGAGCTTCAGCATCCATAAAATGGATCAACGTGGCAGAGAATGGCAGGATGGAAGACAGAGGGTGGTTGCGAGCCTTAAATGAAATTACATCTGGAAAGCTGTTAGCACAGCGCTTGGCCCATTCAGAGAAAGGGAGGCGTTCTGCTAGTGCTTCTCTTCCATGTATTGTCTCTGGGTCGGAATTCCCTGATTGGGTCCCGTCCCTGATAGGAGTCAGCCTGATGGAGTCAGGAGTGGCCTCAAGTCAAGCCTGGAAAGAAGAGGTGAGTTTGGGTGGGTGGGAAAGGGGAGAGTAGGTTAGTCGTTTGGAGACGGGGTGTGTGAGATGAGTGGAAGCCAGTTGATGAAGGGCCTGGGATGTCAGGCCCGGTTTCTGGCCTTCGTAACCAGGATTTGGTTTACCCGTAATGAGTCCTGATGATCAGCAGATCTGGGGTCAAATTCCAAGGCTTTCAAGCAAATTGAGAGTGCAACCAATGTATTTTGTTTGCCAAATATGGACTAAATATCCAGGGAAGTATTCAACACTATATGTCTGCCAGTTATTCATAATCTATAAAGATAGTTAAGCTGACAATTATGATCTTGTGTGATATGTGTTATGATTGAGGGATGAAAGTATCTGGGAAGAAATAACTTCAGCAATAACTCCCGAGAAAGCAGCTGGGTCTGTCTTATTTCCGAGAGGACAGAGGGCTGGGGTGGAGGGCAGGAGGGCTCAGAGCTCCCCTAGAACATGCCCTGGAGCCAGTAGTAAAGGCTTGTCCTCTATTGTGGGATCATGAGCTTCACTGTGCCTGATGCCAGGAAACTATGGGGGCGCTAGAAGGGGCGGACAGAGGCATCCTGATATGCCTGGGGCTGTGGCCCCCAAGCCATCAAAGGCTGTATTTTATGAGTAATAAAACATGCTATTTGAAGTCTTCTCATTACCTACAATCTTGCCTCACAGGATATCTGATCCAATGCAATCTTCTTCCTCTTCCTCATCTTCATCTTTTTTTGCCATGGTGTTAAGTAGAAGAAGTTGACAGTATGCTCCATTGCTGGGTTTTGTGGTCTAAATTTTCATTTCTATCTGTTTTGCTTGCTGCTGCCAATTTTCCACCTTTTGTGGCTTGGGCAAGTGGCGCCCATGAGAGAGCTGTGATGAGCTGAATTGGGAGCAGAAAGATGGTCTGGTTAGAGGAGATTTGCTTGGATGCTGTGAGCAAAGGCCTAAGTAATTTGGTGTTTTAAATTTGATATTCACGACCTACCTTCCATCCCACCATTCTCTGCCACATCGATCCACCAGCTGCTGCTTGCCCATTTGCAGTAGTCTTCTTTTAAATATCCACATGTATAAAAGCTAACAGGCTGAAATAGAAAAATTATATGCTCATAATGGATACAATTTGTATCCATTGTGGGGAGAAGAAACTTGGATCTCAACAAATTGCATGTATTGATAGATGATATCTCTTCAAAAATAGAGCAAACATCATATTTAATGATAAAACATTGAAAGCCTTGAAGTTGGGACTGAGACAGGTGATCAGTTATAATCACTTCTTTTCATCATGCTACTGGAGGTCCTAACAGTTACAACTAGACAAAGGAAAAAGAGTGTAAGCATTTGAAAGACAGAATAAAATGATCATTTGTAGGCATCATAATTTATACAAAGATTATTCAAAATGAGCTATAGTTTAACAATTAACAAATGAATTTAGCAAAGTCACTGGCTATGAGATCAATTTGCAAAAATCAACTTTATTTCTATATTACAGTGACAAAACTTAGAAAATAAAATGACAAAAGAGTAAAATTTTCACGCATCTAGGAATACATTTGGCCAAAGATATTCAAGTCCTCTATTTAGAAAGTTGAGAGATATTTTTAAAAACTAAATTAGAAGGGAGATATAATGTTCATAACTTAAAAGATTCAATAAAGATGTAATTTGTCCCAAGTTGATATATATAACTTCCAATTAAAATCCTAGCAGATTTTCTTTTTTTGTAGAAATGGACAAACGGATTCTAAAATTATATGGAAGTGAAAAAGGCCAGAAATGGCCAAGACAGTCTTGAAAAAGAGCCAAATTAGAGGAAGTACACTGCCAGATATCAAGACTTGTTTTAAAGTTACAGCATCTAAAACACGGTAGTACTGGTGCCAAGATAGATAACTGGACCATTGGAACAGCGCAGTCCAGAAATAAACCCACACACACATGTTGGTGATGACAGAGGTGATGCCGCAGTGGAGTGGTTTGTCCTTTGGATAAGCAGAGCTAGGTTAATTGGATGTCCGCATGGAAATAAAGGAATCGTGCCCCTTATCTTACACTACTTTCAAAACTCCATTCCAGATGGATCATATATCTAATGGTCAACAGTAAAACAATAAGGTAGTTAGATAATAAAAGAAAATATTTTCATGCCTTAGTGTAGGCAAAGATTTTTAGACAAGACACAAAAGGCACTAGCTATATATAAAGCACTAAAAGTTATAATTTGGAGTACATTAAAATTAAGATCTTCTGTTCATTAGAAGACAGCAATACAAATGAAAAGGCAAGTCACACAATGGGAGAAGATATTTATGTGCTCTCTATGTGTATGTGTGCATTCAAAAAAGGACTCATATTCAAAATATATAAAGAGTCCCTACGCCTATTAAATAAGAAAAGACAGACAATTTAAAGAAGAATGGGCAAACAACTTGAATAGGCACTCCAAGATGACATCCAAATGGCCAATAGACTTTATTCATCAGGGACATGCAAATTAAAACCATAGAGATATTACTGTACACCCACGACAATGCTTAAAATTTAAAAGCATGATAACACTAGTGGTTGGCAAACACATAGAACCAAAGGAACATGCACATATGCACTTTTAAATACCCTTTTATAGCTACAAAGCTGAACATCTGCATGCTCTACGAATCAGCAATTCTATACCTACATAGAGACCCAACAGATGTATGTGCCTTGAAAGACATATATAAAATGTTTACAGTAACAATCTATCTGATAGCAAAACTAAATGCAATGTTTATCAACAGTGGAATAGGTAATTGTATTACATTTACATAATAGGATAGTATATAGCACTGAAATGAATGTACTGTTACATTCGCGTAACAATATGGATGAATCTAAGTTATATACTTAGTGAAAGAAGCTAGACACAGGAGAGTACCTACTATAATTTATATCAAGTTCAAGTACAGGAAAAACTAGTTTATGATTTTATAATTTAAGATAGCAGTTACCCTTGGTGAGAATAGGATTTTAGTGATTGGTTGCAGCTTTTAGAGTGTAATGTTCTATTTTCTTATCTGAGTGGGGGTTACATGGGTGTGTTTTCTGTGAAAATTCATTGCTTTGTACATTTTTCTAAATACATTACACTTAAATAATAAAAAATTTACTTTAAAAACACAGAGGATAGAAGAATTGGCATAGACTCTCTTGGCTTTTGCTATTTGGGCATTGTTTATAGGGGAAAGAGGAGGGTAATGATAAAGTCCCAGATGTTTTTCAGATGCTCTGACCTGAAGATTGTTCAGAAGTAGATTTATACTCATTCCTGAGGACAGTGAGTGCTGTAGCATCATGGTCTCTAAGAAGTCCGAGGACCAGGAAGCAATGAAATAGTAATTTCTGTGGCCCTTTCTCTTGGAGATACTAGAATCCCATTGTCTCTGCCTTATCCATAATGAATACAGAGAGCTGTGGGCAGGAGGAAGGAAACCAAAAGCTGCTTTTTCTTAGTTTTTCTCTCTTTCCCTTTTTCTTACTCTGCTGCAAACAGGCAGAATTCTTATTAGGGAGCTTACACCCACAGATGAAAAAGACAGAAGGACATTTATTTTAAAAAAGGACAGATGTAAATTAGGATTTTGTAGACTGAAACACAAATGCTAAGACTTCAGAATGTAGTAGAACTTAGCCCCAGTGGGCAGTAGAGAGGGCTTCTTTGAGAAGGCAAGAATTCCATTTTTAGAAACAGAATGAAAAGCTGTTTTAAAAACACTGTTCAGAGAATGTTATGGGCTGAATGTCTGTGTCCTTCACAAAATTCATGTGTTGAAGCTGTAACCTTCATTGTTGTGTGGATTTGGGATTAAGTAGATTTTGATGAGGTCACAGGGGTGGGACCCCCATGACAGGAGTAGTGCCCTTATACCTACCTAATAGAGATTTTGCACCCTTATAAAAAGAGGAACAAGAGATCCCTCTCTCCACACACATGCACCAAGGAAGGGCCATGTGAGCTCCCGGTTAGATGGTGGCAGTCTTCATGCCAGGAAGAGGACTCTCGCCAAGAACTGAATTTGTTGGCATTTTGATCTTGGACTTCCTAGCCTCTGTGAGAAATAAATATCTGTCGTTTAAGTCATCTATTCTATGCCATTATATCAGCCCAAGTTAAGATGGAAATAAAAGTTCCCTAGGTCTAATGGCTTTGATTCCTGCAAGCACAGGTGTCTCATCCCTGCGGGTTATTATGACACACTATTTGCTGCAGCCACTAGCCACTCAGCCATGTTCATCTTTTGCAAGCTTGGTGGTTGAGCTGAAATAAAAAATGTCCTCACCAAAATTAACTCAAAATAGATTAAGGACCTGAATATAAGACCTGAGATAATAAAATGCATAGAAGAAAACCTAGGAACTAAACTCAAGGACCTTGGACTTAAAGAGGATTTTATGAATTTGACCTCAAAGGCAAGGGAAGTAAAAGCTAAAATAAATGAATGAGACTACATCAAACTAAAATGCTTCTGCTCAGCAAAAGAAACTGTCAACAAGATAAAGTGACAGCCATCCAAATGGGAAAATATATTTGCAAGCAATGCCTCCAATAAGGACCTAATATTCAAAATATACAAAGAACTCCTACGACTCAATAACAACGACAACAAAAAACAAATGATCCAATCAAAAAATGGGCAGAGGACCTGAACAGATACCTCTCCACAGAGGACATACAAATGGTCAACAACTATATGAAAAGATGCTCAACATCGCTAGCTATTTGGGAGATGCAAATCAAAACCACAATGAGATACCATCTCACACTTGTCAGAATAGCTATAATCAACAGGACAAGCAATTACAGATGTTGGAGAGGATGTGGAGAAATAGGAATCCTCATACACTGCTTGTGGGACTGCAAATTAGTACAGCCACTATGGAAAACAGTATGGAGGTTCCTCAGAAAACATGGAAGCAACTGAAGTGCCCTACGATAGATGATTGGCTAAAGAAGCTGTGGTACATATATACAATGAAGTATTACTCAGCCATAATAAGAGATGAAATACTGCCATTTGCTACAACATGGATGGACCTCGAGGTAATCATGCTCAGCAAAATAAGCCAGACAGAAAAAGTTGAAAATCACATGACATCACTTATATGTGGGATATAAACCTAAAAGCAACAGATGAGGAGGACAAACAAACAGAGACTCATGGACATGGACTATAGACTAGTGGTTACCAGAGGAGTATAGAATAGTGGTTACTAGTGGGGTGAGGGAGGAGGGGGGAGGTCGACGGGGTAAAGGGGGTTAAATATAAGGGGGTAGGGGAAGGGCAAAGTGGGTAAAAGGGATCAAATATATGGTAGCTGAAGGAAACTAGATTTCGGGTGGCAAACACACAATAGAATATACAGATGTCAAATGATAATGTACACCAGATTATTGTATGATTGTATTAACCAAGGTTACCCCAATAAACTTAATAAAAATGTCCTGTGTGAGCACTAGGGTTTTCAGTCTGGCTCCATCTTGGAAGTGAGGAAGTCAAGGGAAGAAATGAGAAACACTTGAGTTTATGGGAACTGAAAGATTCAGATATGTGCACCAGTGCCATGATTAGGTTGACTTCTAAGTCAGGGTTTCCCTTTAAATTCTGCTTGTTATTCATTTAACTAAATAATTTAAAAACCTTATTTACTCCTAAAAAAGTTATCATAAAAGAATTGGCTCCCGGTTCTTAATTAGTGCTGCTTCTCATGTGTCAAGTTGGAATTGAAAATTATTTTCTGTGACTTAACAGGCAGATATTTCAATGGCGTAGACTTTCCCCCACACATTTCACTATAATAAAATAGTTCAAGTTGCTCTACTTCTCTAAACATTTTTTAAAAAATTTATTTAAAAATTTAAATTACAGTTGACATTCCATATTATTTTCGTATTAGCTTCAGGTGTACAGCACAGTGGTTAGACGTTTCTATAACTTATGAAGTGTTTCCCCAAAAAGTCTAGTACCCCCCTGGCACCAAACATAGTTATCACAATATTATTGACTATATTCCCTGTGCTATACTTTACATCCTTGACTATTATGCAGCTATCAATTTGTATCTCTTAGTCTTTTCAATTTTTTCACCCAGCCTCCCAACCCTCTCCCATCTGGCAACCATCAGTTTGTTATCTGTATCTATGAGTCTGTTTCTGCTTTGTTTGTTCATTTATTTTATTCTTTAGGTTCCACATATAAGTGAAATCACATGGTATTTGTCTTTCTCTGACTTATTTTAATTAGCATAATACCTTCTAGGTCCACCCATGTTATCACAAATGTTAAGATTTTATTTTTTTTTTGTGCCTGAATAATAGTCATTTGTATATATGTACCACATCTTTATCAAATTGTCTATTGATGAGCACGTAGGTTGCCTCCATATCTTGGGGATTGTAAATAACACTGCAGTGAACATAGGGGTGCATATATCTTTTTGAATGAGTGTTTTGGATTTCTTCAGATAAGTATCCAGAAGTAAAATTGCTAGGTCATAAGGTAGTTCTGTTTTTTAATTTTTTGAGGAATCTCCATACTGTTTTCCATAGTGGCTGCACCAATTTACAGTCCCACCAACAGTGCATGAGGGTTCCCTTTTCTTCACTTTCTCACCAACACTTGTTGTTTGTTGATTTATCGAAGATAGTCAGTCTGACAGGTGTGAGGTGGTATCTCATTATGGTTTTAATTTGCATTTCTCTGATGATAGTGATGTTGAGCATCTTTTCGTGTCTATTGGCCATCTGTGTGTCCCCTTTGGAGAAATGTCCATTCAGATGCTCTGCCCATTTTTTAATTGGATTGTTTGTTTTTTTTTGGTGTTAAGTTATATGGGTTGTTTCTAACTTTTGAATATTAGCCCCTTATCAGGTGTATCATTGGCACATATTTTCTCCCATTCAGTGGGTTGTCTTTTCATTTTGTTGATGGTTTCCTTTGCTGTGCAAAACCTTTTTAGTTTGATGTAGTCCCATTTGTTTATTTATTTTTTTATTTCCCTTGCCCGAGGAAATATATCAGAAAATATATTACTAAGTGAATGTCAGAGAGTTTACTGACTATGCATTTTTCTGGGAATTTTATGCTTTGGGGTCTTAAATTTAAGTTGTTAATCCATTTTAAGTTTATTCTTGTATGTGTTTTAAGAAGATGATTTAATTTCACTCTTTTGCCTGTGTCTGTCCAGTTTGCTAAACACCATTTATTGAAGAGACTGTCTGTGTCCCATTGTATGTTCTTACCTCTTTTGTCATATTAAGTGAACGTATAGGCAAGGATTTATTTCTGGGCTCTCTATTCTGTTCCATTGGTCAATGTGTCTGTTTTTATGCCAGGACTGTGCTGTTTAGGTTACTATAGCCTTGTAGTATAGTTTGATATTAGGTAGTGTGATACCTTCAACTTTGTTCTTATTTCTCAAGATTGCTGTGGCTGTTTGGGGTCTTTCATTGTTTCATATAAATTTTAGGATTATTTGTTCTAGTTCTGTGAAAAGTGCCATTTTGAAAGGGATTTTGACAGGGATTGCATTGAATTTATAGATTGCTTTGGGTAGTATGAACATTTTAACAACGTTAATCCTTCCTATCCATGACAAATTGTTCTACTTCTTGAGAAAATAGTGAATTATTTGGTTTGTGAAAAAGTCAAAAGAGCATCACCGGTTTAGGAAACAGACACCTAACGGTGCCAAGCTGAGCCTTTCCTGCACTCTGCTCTTTCTCTGCTCTGAGTCTGGCAATTTTAATCCAGTGATTCAAGAGTGTTTTGTACTCTTGAGTGTTCTGCAATGACCAGTTATCTACTAACCAGCCAAAAATAGGCACAGCATCAGTTGCTTTCCATGGTATCTCTGCAAAGTATGTCACAAGGTTTCTTTGAATTGGGAGATTTTCCTGCTAATTTAGGAAGCAGCTGAGGAGGCTCACAGAGGTCCCGACTGTCTCAGGGATCCACGTTGCTCTCCAAGGCAGTTCAAGTGTTTCCCTACTTCCCCAGAGTCAGTCTTTTCCCACAACAATGCTGAAAACATGGACTCCATCACCTTTATTTTTAAAAATTGATTTTTAAAAACTAATCATCAAAAGCGAGTAAAATTCACTGCAGTCTTGGTACAGCCCTGTTACAGTTTTTGTGAGGATTAAATGAGTTGATACATGTGTAGCATCTAGATTGTGCTTGGAATACAGTAAAGTCTCAAAAAATGGTTAGTCATGCAGATATATTGTGAGCTAGCCACTGCTAGATGGGTCACCTACAAAATCTTCACTCCTCACAATATAGTTCTGCAAGGTGGTTGGTATTTCTTATTTTCTGCTAAGGAAGAAGTGCCTCAGATAAGTAATTTACATAATGTCACACATCTGCTGAATGGCAGCACTGGGGACTGAACCCAAGTCTTTGGTTTTCATTACCACCGTAATCTCTCTATGACTCTTTCTCATACTGGGGTCTGAGCCTCCTGGAAATTTGTGGAAGTTTTTGTGGGAGGGGGGCGGTCTATGAATTTATAGTTTTAAAAATACTGTTTTATGCTAAAGATTGACAAGTTTTTAAAAAATAAAGTGCCAGATAGTATTTTATGTTTCGTGGGCCGTACAATCTCTGTTGCAATGCCCAACTCTTCTGCTGCAGCTTGCATCATAGACAATACTTAAACAAATGTGTATGTTTATGTTCCAATAAAACAGGTGATGAGCTAGATTTGGCCGGTGGGCTGAAGATTGCTGACACCCACTTTTTATTCCATGCTGCCTTCTGTTCTCTTCAAGACTCCACATCTTGGGGGTGCTCCTACTTCTCTGTTAATAGCACCCCTGTCTGTCTTCTTGGAAGCCTTTTACTTTTTCTGCTTAGTTGTCAAAATTTCACATTCAGCCAACGTTTGAATGGCTGCCATGTGCTGGGCGTTGGGGATGGGGCAGTGGCCAGAACAAAATTCCTCACCTCCTGAAACTGACATTCTGGTGGAGAGAAAGACAGGATATGTCAGGTGGTGAAAGGCAAGAAGAATAGGGCAAGAGGTTGGAGAGTGACAGAGCTGCCCTTTTACATGGAGCAGAGAAGGCAGGTCTCTGAAAAGCTGACATTGGAGCAGAGGCCTACGGGAAGGGAGGGGATAAACTGCATGGCTATCTGGAGTAAGAGTGTCCAGGCAAAGAACAGCAAGTGCAAAGGCCCCGAGGTGGGTACGAGCTTGGCATGTTTGAGGAACAACCAGGAATCCAGAGTGGCTGGAGTGCAGTGAGTGAAGGGAAGAGTGGGGGGCGAGAGGCACACAGATGAGGCGCAGTTCACGCGGGATCTTGTTGGTTTATAGAGAGATGTAAATCACTGTAGTGTGAAGACATATCTTTTTAAAATTTTTCCTCATGATAATAAGGAAGGTGTTGGAGATGGGATCAGAGATCTGCTGTGGCTTTGCATTCTGGTGGCTGGTGTGATGTGGGGGGTGGTTCAGTAATGCGGGACCACATGAAGGAGATGCAAAAAGACAGAGTGGCTGAGGGAGCTGAGTTTTAGCTGTGAAGGGGGAGAATGAGACTGCTAAAGAGATGGGGTCAGCTGGTACTGTGGCCCTGCCCAGGGGTGAGCAGGTCCCAAGATGGGGATGTCTGGGTGGACCCATGAGCCACATCCCAACAGGAGAGGGAATCTCACAGAACTTAAGCAGGGTGACCAAGGCACAGATGGGCCCACCTTCCAATAGCCTGAGATTTAGGAAGGGCAAATAGCTTTCTCTTGTTTGTGCTAAGTCAAATCAATTGGTAATGCCTGCCTGGGGTGCAGTCTTAGATCATGTATCAGATGAAAGAATGCAGTGGTTGATTAATCATATCTACCAGGGAGTGTGTGGGGCTAGGTTTGCTGTTCTGGTCCTGGTTCTGGTACTAGAGAGTGCTTCTAAACTGACCAAGAGCTGTCTGGACTGCAAGAGTGCTTGGGTTCCTCATACACCTGTGGAGTACCATGATGGTGAACCAGATGCTTACCAAGTTAGATTTGAAACCAACGTTAAGTGCCAACTAACCAAATATATTAGTGTTTTAATAAAGTCCGAGATTTTCTCTTCATACTTTGGGGACGACCTAACATTGCTGGGTCTGTGTTTTAGTTCCTGAAGTGAAATATACAGAAGCTTCTAAAGGAGAGAAAACAAAGCATCTGAGAAAAAAATATCCAGAATAGCTGGAGAGTGCCCTCACCAAAAGGAAATAACATTTGTGGAAGTGTTTCAAGTGCCGCGGGGTGCTCTATCACTGTAAGGACTTATTATCCTGCATTGCTTGAGGAAAACCAGCTCAGCCATAATGCTCACAATTACAGAGCAGACTTCTTCCTACAGTTAAGTTCTTTCTCTTGGAACTTGAAGAGACCCTCTGAGG
This sequence comes from Rousettus aegyptiacus, assembly GCF_014176215.1. Lineage (NCBI taxonomy): Eukaryota > Metazoa > Chordata > Mammalia > Chiroptera > Pteropodidae > Rousettus > Rousettus aegyptiacus. The sequence continues at coordinate 66,994,644 of NW_023416287.1, forward strand.
ATGAGATTTCTTTGCTTGATCTGGATAAAGTCCTTGCTGACAAGGGCAGGTTGACGACAGGGATATGTGGCCTTGCAGGACTGTTGTCCATCATTTTGATAGCCAGTTTATCCAGTCAGGATCCAGCCCATGAACAGCTGACCGTGGCCACCAGGGCTTGTGAGAGTTGGCTTCATATTGGGAGGTCAACGTAGTCACTAAAAATGACAGTTTTCTGGGCAGCCCACTGTTTATGGGAGCGTTCTCCTTGCAGCAAAGAGGCCTCCTTGGGAAACCGCATCGAGATCAGGCAGGTCTTGGTGAGTGCAGCATCAGAGTGCATATTTCCTCCTAATCCAGTCCACTAAGTACCATCTGGTGAGTGAGTGAGTGAGTGTGCAATGGGAGCAATGAGATGGCTCACAGACATCAGCGGGCCTGGGACCTAGCACGCCCAGGGCCGGCTGACCCGCCTCTGCCCTTTAGAAGACACATTTTCTGGTCCCTCCAAGCCCCTCCCCTTGCAATTCTGATTCCAGTCTGATCACAAGTGCTTTGGAGTGCCAATCTCTTTGCAAGACTTTGCTTCTGATTCGTTCCAAAGAGGTGTATATCCAATTATTTCCTATTTTCTTTTGTAAAGAGGTAAAAAATTATAAACCCCTCTGTTCGTCCTCTGGATGTGCTCGCCCCATATCACCCACTCCGTCCCCCTGCAGCCCCTGTGTCCTGCAGCGGCCATTCAGCACCCTGTGCTGAGGAAGCTTAGCGTTGTGCTGCTGTAAAGCAGAAACGCTTGGAGAAATTCCTTTTATTATTGCAGAGCATGTGTTGAAGGGTGACTCTGGAGCTGAGAGAGAAATATATTGACCACTGGCCTCTTTGGGTCCCCCTTTCCTGCAGCACCTGTGGCCCCAGGATGTCTGTGAAGATGTAGGGTGTCCCCTTCCTCTGAGCTGCCCTGTTTGCTTCTCAAGACTGCCTCACACTGGGGCTGGCTCTCCTTTAAAGACCCTAGCTCCTCCTTTGGCAGTTGGGACAGCTAAGCACAGTGGTAGAGGAGGATCACGACCTTCTCGCAGGCCTGCTGCACATCTCCGGTGAAAGGAAATGTCAGGGACGGAGCTGCTGCAGGCCAGTGCTCCTTCCAGAGAGGCATGCTCTGTGACTTTGCCCCTGCGCTGTGGTTGGCACATTGGCATCTCTGATGGCTCACAGACGGTGCCTCCCTCCTCTCTCTCTTCAAGCCAACTGGAGGTGGCATGTACTTGGAGGATATGAGTCTCTGCAGTCCTGGACTACTGCTCCGATCACGGCTGGGGCAGTTCCTGGAAGGAGGGTTTCTTTATTGGCACACAAGCACAAGGGCAGGTTCTGTGCCTGTCGCTGTGAGGGCTGGACCAGCTCTCAGGCTCAGTCCAGCAGGTGGACGTACCCATAGGGATAGGTTCCAAGTTTAGGTTTGGAAGGGCTAAAGCCTTAAGTATTCCTCTGCCTGGGCCCCAGCTCCTGGAGGTTCTGTCTTAATTGATTTGACGTGATTCTTTAGCATTGTCAGGCTGTGATAGCACCTGTACCCCTACTGTGTGGTTTGATAGTGCAGCCAAGGATGGAACCCTGGTTTGAGCCAGTCTCTGCCCCCTCGGGGGCACCTCCTGGCGCACGTAGTCTTCTATTTACCTGTTTGTATGTCTCATTTGACCATTGCCTGTGAACATTTTGTAGGCAGAGGTTTTTTTTTGATCCTCTCTGTTATCTGTTCCCCACACTTGCTTGGCCAGTGGCAGCCTTAACATCACTTAAACTACACTGACCAGCCCTCCGTTGGTGGAATCGGTGGAGTTGCAAGTGCCTCTAGGTTGTTCTAGAGTCAGCCCCAGAGGCTTGCTGTCTCCAGCCGTGAGACCTGACTATCTAGACTTTCTCAAGGTCCAGATTTCACTTGCCAGAGGAGGGAATGAGGAAAGGGAGAGGGTGGCTGTGGAGCAAAGACAACGGCTACTGGCTAACTATGACTTGGAACACTTGACCTGCTGACATGTAGGAGTGGTTGTTTGTCAACTCAAATTCTTCTCCAAGAGTTCATTGTCCCCACCTAATTCGGTGGGATGGATTCAAAGCATTGTAAAACTAATCCAGAGGAATGTCCAATTTTGCCCTTTTGTGTTTATAACTATTTTTGCCTTGGCAGGATCTAACATGAGCTGTCATGGTCATTTCCAGATGTGAACAGTCCACCTCTTTTAGACAAGGCAGCTGTCCTCCCTGGAATGTAGTGGGGGTGGGGGTAGGAGGAGTCCTTTGTCTTTGAATAACCTTATCTGAGCTGTTCTCAAAATGTGGTTCCCTGGACCAGCTCCTTCAGCATCACCTGGGTTCTCGTTAGCGGTGCACATTGCACTCCCTCCTCACGCTGATCCAGAAACTCTGGAGGTAGGGACCCAGCATTCTGTATTAAAAGAAGCCCGCAAATGACTGATGTTTGAGAATTGCTGCCCTACCCACTGCCAGACTGGATGGGATGGATGCCTTAGTGCACCAAAGGTCCAGCTTGTACTTTCCCTCTTTTTTTTTTCTTTTTTTTTTTTAACTTCCAGGACCTCATTCCTACCCCTTCATTCTTTCTTCATGTGTGCCTTTTGAAATCACATCCATATTCCTGGTCAAAGTCACTTCCTTCACGAGGTCTTGCCTAACCACTCCATCTCCCAAACGGTGTACTCTCACTCTCCCGATGGCACCCCTCCCCATTCCTCTTCTTTCTTTCAACCATCATTACATGTGGTCCCCTCATGGCAATACCAGCATCACTGGGCTAGTGCTAGGAGTACAAAATCCTGGCTTTGCCCCACCTACCAAATTGGAATCTGCATTTCACAAGTTTGGTTGTTGATTTCTACCTACTTTGAAGCTTGGTAGGCACTGATGAAACCACTCCGAGTGTACTAAAAGAAATAATATATATATATATATATAATATATATATATTATATATATATATATATTACTGATTACATCTTAAATAATACTTATTCATTAGAAAAAAACGGGAAATACAGAAAAGCCCAGAGATTGACACTGACACTAGCAGATTCTCTGGAGGTAATTATTAAAGTACCTGCCCCACCTTTGTTCTAAGAGGGGCTGTATTTAAAAAGACCTGTTTTTGAGACAGGAGTAATGCTCTAAACATCAGCTAACACCATGGCTTACATAAAAGGGGTATTCAACAGTTTTTTAAGGACACAATAGAGGCAATTTAAGAATACTGCTAAAAAGGTAGAGAAGTTTCAGTCTCTAGCATATTAAAGAACTAGATCAAGGTTGTTTCTGGCAGAGCCTTTCAGGGCTGCTAAATCTTGGTACAGTGACCAGAATATCTCAGTTTGAAACTCCTATGGTTGGCTTTCCTGAGGGACAGTGAAGCTTGGTGAAAAGCCACTGCATGCAGCTCTCAGTCATGGTTGAGATGCTCTGTTCTAGGAAACCCACTTTCTGACCTACTCTGAGAACTTAAACTGATAATGTGATTGTAGGTTTTAATAGAATTCTCAGTGTGAATGGGGCGGGGGATGGGGAGAGAGGGATCTGGCTCAGATCCTAGGGACTAATTTAATTAATCCTGTAAGGAGCCCAGCAGCTAGTGAGAGGCTTTCTGAAGTATTTGAGAGTTCACCTTTACCCTGTTCATCCTAGCACCCCTGGCTATGTGCCCCTGTCATTCAGGAACTGTGCCTGAGACCTGTCCCTACCCTCCTTGGCCCTGAGGGCAGCTTCAAGTCTCCAGAGCCTGGTTGGGTTCATTGACGCACATGAGAGTCACCTAGTAGAAATAGCTGTGACCTTCGAGTCATAATCTCAAGATTCTAAACCTGTTCACCATTTCTCCGCTCTGTCCCCTCTGTCTAGCTTAGCTAGAACTATTTTTATCTTGATAAGAGCCAGACGCTGCTGCTCGGGGAAGTGCCCGGTGTGTTCTGCGTGGGTGCCGCTGCATGCATCAGTGTTCCTGGCCTTCAGGAGGGCAGAATATTGGGTACTCCTGTGCTTCTTGCAGACCTCTGTTGCTAGGGAATAGTGGCTCTGAAGTGTCAGTTCAGGGACCTAAAGTGTGAATGGCTCCCATCTGTTCGATCATTACTGTCCACGAAGGTGCATGAAGGTGTGTGAGAACCAGGTGTGCACATGATGTTCTGGGCATCTTGCTGCAAGAATAGTATGAGTGTTGGTGACAACATTACAGGACACAGGACATGTTCGTATACTAGTCACGTTGTGTTGCAATGTCTGTCTGGCCAAGCGTTTCTCTTAAACATCTGGGAATGATTACATTCTGTCTACAACTGAACTGTGTGGCGGCCATAAGAAACTTCACATTTAGGTGAATTCAGAAATAAGCAGGCATCATACAACTCAACAACAAAAACCAAACAATCCAATTAAAAAATGGCAGAAGACCTGAATAGATATTTCTTCAAAGAGGAAATACAGATGGCCAATGGACATATGAAAAGATGCTCAAAGTCATTAATCATCAGAGAAATGCAAATTAAAACCACAATGAGATATCATCTCACATCTGTCAGAATAGCTATCATCAATAAATCAAAGAACAAGTGTTGGCGAGGATGTGGAGAAAAGGGAACCCTCGTACACTGTTGGTGGGATTGCAAATTGGTATAGCCTCTAGGAAAAACAGTCTGGAGGTTTCTTGAAAAATTAAAAATGAGTACACCTTTTGACCCAGCAATTATACTTTTGGGTATTTATCTAAAGAACACAAAGCAAAAATTCATAAAGATCTATGTACTCCAATAGTCATGGCAGCACAATTTACAATAGCCAAGATATTGAAGCAACCTAAATGCCCATCAACATATCATTGGATAAAGCAATTATGATTCATATATACACAATGGAATATTACTCAGCCATTAACAAAATGAAATCCTACCATTCTCAATAATATGGATGGACCTAGAGGTTATTATGCTGAGTGAAATAAGTCAGACAGAGAAAGATAAATACCATATGATTTCATTTATATGTGGAATCTAAGGAACAAAAGAACAAAGTAATCAAAAACAGACTCACAAATATAGAGGAAAATCTGGTGGTGGCCAGAGGGTAGGGGGGTTGGGAAGCTGGGAGAATGGGATGAAGGGTTAAAGAAGTACAAATTAGTAGTTAATAGACGGTCATGGGGACGGGGAGCACGGCATAGGGAATGCTGTCAGCATTAATGTGATGGTGAGGTGGAGAGCCAGCGGAGAGCAAGAACAATCAGCGGGATTGTTTCATAAACTATATAAATGCCTAACCAATGTACTGTATGTTTGAAACTACTAATAAAATAAATATTTAAAAAAGAGGGATGGCAAATAAGCAGGCAGTCATGTTCATGTGTACTTCTCCGCAAAAGAGGCAGGTATGAATTGTTTTCCAGAAATACTGAGTCCCGTTACCTTGAGTGACCTACCAGAAAGGGACTCAAGTCAAGTGCTGTCACAAATGTGCCACTGCTTGTGGCTGAAGCCACTGGATCTATTTCTGGGACCTGAAGAAAATTTTGATTTTGACTTTTTTTTTAAGCCAAGGTTGTGGTAGATTTTTTAGCGATAAAGTATCTCTAGATTCCAAAAGATGATGATTGACAACTGATTCGAATCTCACAGGTGATAATCTATAAATTTAAAAGTTCACAGTAGATTTTCATTCACCAGGAAATATACTACGTTTAAAATTTTCATTGATTCTGAAAACTTGATCCTCAACAATCTTAGATTGAAAGTTATTTTTGCATCAAAGGTCACATTCTCCAGACTCTCAAATGAGCCAACTCAGAACATACCTAGCATTAGATACTGATAATATTTATTTTTGGTTACAGAATTGTACATCCTGCATATGAATGAGATCTGAAAATACCCCAGACCTGTTACAGTGGTAACCCTGCTCCGGGCTGCTGTGTAATGTGAATAATCCCAGCAGAGGTGACGACTTCTTCTCTCCAAACATTTATCAAACACAAATTAAAGATGACAGTATGTTTGAGTTTTTTTCAGGGAACTTTTACTTGGAGCATGTGGCATCTCAAATGGAAGTTTTTCACTCTGGGTGTCCCCTGCGTGTGGCTCTTGGGAAGGGTTGTCCTCCAGTGCCTGGCAGCTCGAGGAGAGATCTTTCTGAGGGACGTGTGGTGTGCTCAGGAGCAAGGGCAGGGTTTTTCTTTTTCTTTTTCTTTTTTTCCAATTAAAAATGGACATGTTGTAATTTAGAAATACATGGATGCCTGTGGATTTTTAAATTGGATTTAAAAAGCTGTGGCAAGGAGCACAGAGATCGGTTTTTAATTACAGCCCTCACCAGCCTTATACTTTGTCATGCCAGGTGTGGGGAGGAACTGCTGCCAAACAGGGTGTCAGGCGCTTCATGCTGGGGCTCCGACCGTGGCGAGGTATGAGAGAGTACAGTTTTTTCTTTGAGGGGTTTCTAGGGCTGTCTGGTCATGTACTTCATTCTTACTAAAAAATGGAGTAGGGTAAAATACTCTGCTGATTTCACACTGCTGATTTTGAAATCCTCTGGTTATTGAGAAGAACATTGGTATGAAGAAAGCTAACTGAAGAAACGGAACATTTACTCATAGAGTCTGAGGAGAAAGGACCTTTGATTCACCTGGTCCAGGGATCAGACAATCATGGAAATGAGCCAGGTAGATGGTGGCCCAGGGGACCTGGACAGCATGTGCCCTGAGTAAAGGGTAGGTGCTGTTCAGCCTGGCCTCTCTGTGTCTGGAAGGGATAGCTCAGGGTTTTCGGATCTTTCCAGTCTTCAAAAGGACCTGGAAACCTGGAATTTTACATATAGCTTCTTATAAGTATTGGCAACCAAGCAAAGATATTTCAAAATGCCATGCGGGCCAAACTTAGAGCATCAGTGAGCTGCCAGTTTGCACTCTGATGTCTGCTAGTCTCCTTCAATTTTCAGATGCAATTACCAGCTGGCCCCAGGTCCTGCCACTGGGTTGGTGGCAGCCTGAGGCCTGGAGGCCCAGCCTCTTGTCTCTTTGCCTGGTCTTTTCTTCCCAAAGGCCATTTTCTGGGGAAGCCCTGGAGTGACTACGGTGTTCAGGGTTTCCTGGCTAGCGGGCCGCTTACCCTCTAATGTTCTTGAGAGCTCTTCCTAGAAGTCCACGGTCACAGCCAGATGGACTTCCCTGAGGTGTGGCTTCGGCTCCTGGGTGTTCATGTCACACATGCCAGATGGAGCTGGATTCTTGGCCTGTTCATGTGTTTTCCTAGGATATCAGGGGATCTTTCCTGAGGTGGTGGGTTAATTCCCGCATTCTTAGACCCTGAGACAGACAGACTCAGCACAAACACTGCACACAAATGTGGTAGAGTAGGAAGGAGGCACTGGGGACTGGATGAAGAGGGAAAAGTTTCAAAAACATTGGTACCTCTCCCCACGCCGAGTTTCTCTTGGTCCTCAGCCTAACCTGAGACCTGCGCCCTCCCCCTGGAAGCTGAAGCTAGTCATCTCTAGCACCAGTTCTCAGAGTGGACCCCAGGCCACTACATCCGATCACTTGGAGATGGTGGGACATGAGCAGTGGGCTGAACCTCGCCTCCCCAGACCTTCAGAATTAGAATATTGGGGTTTGACTCAGAGATCTTCCTTTTAAGACACACTCCCCAAAAGGTTATTGTGCATACAGATGTTTAAGATCCACTGTTCTAGGGATGGCAGAGGACTGTGCGATAGGGCCTTGCGATTGCTAGGCCCCACCACGCAGTAACACAAGCGGATCAGAGGAGCAGGCAGGTCAGCTGGCCCCTGCTGGCTCGCAGCCCGGAACGCAAAAGGTGGCGTTAAGTGGTGGCCCCAGGACTGGTTTCATGGATGTGTGACCAGTGTTGCTGCATTGAGCCCTGCACTTGGGGTTTAATATTTTGCAGTTAAAATTCTGTAATTCTTAATAATTTTATTTTTTATTTCTGCTTTAAGTGAAGGCTAACAGAACAACAGAACAGATGCTGGGGACTTGGAACCCCTGCTCGTACATGGCTTTGCCTGTCTCTGCCTCCCCCACCTTCCCCAGGATCCGTTCTCTGCCGCAGGCTCCCCACCCCTCCTCGACCAGTGACGTCCACTGTCTTCTGCCCCAGCAGAGGCCTGGGTACAGGCCTGCTCCCCTTCTGCTGAGTCGTAGGGTCATGGCTGTGGCCACCTATGAGGATCTGTATGTGCCCAGTGAGTATCCCTGAGCCCCAGGAAACATAATAGTAAATAGCAAATTGAAACGCACATGCACACACACACACACACACACACACACACTCTACACACCAACAGCCATGATATGTCAAAAGAGAGACTGCTGAGAAAGGAAAATTTTTCCTGCCTTTTGAAATGGGATCCCACCTTTTCATTTTGCACTGGGCCTTGCAAATCATATAGCTGGCCTGGATGACCCTGTACATAAATCCTATGCTTCACAGATTTGTTACCGATGGCTCTCATTAGTGAAATAATGTACTTCTTATCCTAAATCTTCTCTTTCTTCCCATTTCACCACTCTTTGTTCTCATCCTAATATCCAAAGTCTTCCATATGTTGACAAGTTTTTGTATTTTATATATTTCATTCTTATCCTTTCAATGAAGGTGACTAATGGATTTTTGAAGAACAAAGCAGTAATATATTTAAAATTTCATTATTATGAATAAGACAAACAAACAGAGACTCATGGACATGGACAATGGACTAGTGGTTATCAGAAGGTGGAAGGAAGAGGGGAAGGGGGGAAGGAGGAGGTAGATGGGAAAAAAATTTAAATCATTTCTTCAATTAAAAAAATAAATTTATTAAAAAATAAAAAAATACAAAAATAAAATTCCCTTGTAATTTTTTTTTTTTAAATCATGGTGACATTTGTTAATGAAATCCAGTAAGTTTCAAGTATACAATTCAACAGTAAGGCATATATATATTGCGTGTTCACTGCCCATAGTTAGATTTCTTTCTGTCACCACATATTTGACCCATTTTATCCTGTCTATTCCCCCCCGCCGCCCACCCCACTAGTAACCACTAGTCTATAGTCCTCTGGCCTATAGTCCATGTCCATGAGTCTCTGTTTGTTTGTCCTGCTCATTTGTTGCTTTTAGGTTTATATCCCACATAGTAATGATATCATGTGATTTTTTACTTTTACTATCTGGCTTATTTCACTTAGCATGAGTATCTCGAGGTCCAGCCATGTTGTCACAAATGGCAGTATTTCATCTCTTCTTATGGATAATATTCCATTGCATATATGTACCACAGCTTCTTTAGCCAATCATCTATTGTAAGACACTTGGGTTGCTTCCATGTCCTGGCCACTGTGAATAATGCTACAATGAACATCAATATGCAAATATCTTTTTGGATATGAGTTTTCAAGTCTTTGAGGTAAATAGCCAGTAGAGGGATTGTTGGATCATATGGTAGATCAATTTTTAGTTTTTTGAGGAGCCTCCATACTGTTTTCTGTGGTGGCTGTGCCAATTTGCAGTCCCTTGTCAATTTTATGTAAGAATTTTGAAGATTTTAAAGAAAATAAGCACTGTCATATTTGCTTGATTTTTCTAATTAAGTGTTCCATTTTGACCACATAAATTTGGCGATGCGGTTTAGCTATTCAGGAGTGTTTTGCACTGCCTCACCTTGGCAGGCCCAGTAAGCAGGAGATACTTAGGACACAGCATATGCTCAGTGAATGTTTGCAGAGGGGCAGGATGTGCTGGTGTCTCAGCAAAATTTTAATTTTTATTGTTTGAAGGGATGAGGAACTGATAACACTAGACCTAGTTATTTCTAAATAAAAGTTGTTACAGTCTGTGCCTCAGTTGATCACCTTCTACTTGAAACACTCTCCTCCCTCGACTTAGAGAACAGCCTGCTAGTTCTCTGGTCCTTCTAGCAGCTCCTCTTCAGTCTCCTTTTCTTTGGATCAGTCTCTCAGTGTTGGAATTGCAGAAGGCTTATGTCTGTGCCCTTCTTTCCTCCTCATTCTTTATTCTTCTCTAGTTAAGAAACAGTGTCAGGAGCCAGGCTATTTTGGTGCACTTGGTCCTACTCATGGTGATCTTGGGCAAGCTGGTTGGTTAAGTTAGTTTTCTGTGAGTTTGTGGTCCATAGCTTAGCATCGATTATAAAGTGACAATAATAATGATAATATCTTTCTCATAGCTTGTATGAGGATTAAGTGGTTTATGTTAATTCATGTCAAGTGAATATTTTTTAGTAAATGTTTTTTTAGCTGTGGAAAGATGTTTTGGCTTTTGCTTCTGGTTATGATGAACAAGCTTGTAGAAGACTAATACTCCTACTCAGAACAACCAGATAAAGTAGACAAAGAACCAAAAAACACATGTCTATTTTAAGTCTTCAGTGAGCTCCCAAGGCAACCAGGACTTGGAAGGCCAAGGTCCGGAGAGAAGAGAGCAATGGGTCTGACATTCTAAGTTGCTTTTCACCTTGATGCATTTACCAGTCATCAGTGGCAGGTGCAGGGACTACAAAGGCGAGCAGACAGTGACTGTGAGGAGGCTGAGAAGTTAAGCAAAGCTATTAGGAGTTTCATAGTGCTGGGGAGAAAAAAACAGAGATCAAATCTCACCAAACCAGATGGATTTTAATAATAGCCAAGATTTTACAAATACAACAAATGGTATGCATTTCATTGGGACTCCTAAAGATTACACCCTAGAAGTAAGGGCTAACTGAGAACAGTTTGCAAAGACTGAAACTCAGTTTTGAGTGAGCTCAATCCATGTTTAGATTAAGGTGATCTACCCCTACAGCTTGCCAGCAGCTAAGAAAAATCCTCTTTGGAGAAAGATATCACTCAGAGCCTTGAAACTTTTTCACAAACAATGAATGTATTCAGAGTTATCAGATATGATCCTTAAAATTGTTATGATAAATACATTCAAGAAAATAGTTAAGATGGAGAATCTTAACCAAACAAAAACAGGACTATATAATCTAAAGAAGCAAATGGAAATTGTAGAAATGAAAAATACGAAAATTAAGAAGTGAAAAATACCAAAGTTAAGATAGGTTCAACTGAAGATTAGATATAGATGAAGAGAAAATTACTGATCTGGAATATAGATTAGGAGAAGATACTAAGACCAATTTATGGAGAACAAAACATGGAAAATGTAGAAAAGAGAATAATAGGTATATGGGACATAGGTTTAAAACACATTATTGGAGTCCCAGAATAGGAAAAGAAAGAAAATGGGGCAGAAGAAATATTTGAAGAGATAATGGCCAAGATTTTCCAAAACCAACAAATGACATCAGCTGCAAGTTCAAGAAGTGCTACAAATCTCAGGCAAGATAAATGCAAGGGAAACCACACATAAGAAATTTATAGTACAGCTGATTGAAATTAATGACAGAAAATTTTAAATGCATCCTGTGAAAAATAAATTATTTTCAAAAGAACAACAATAAGACTGGTAGCTAATGTTTCAACTGAAATGATATAAGCTGGAAGATAGTGGAGTAACAGTTTGTGAGTACTGCAAGAAAACTGCTAATCTATAATTCTCTATCCTGTAAATATCTCCTTCAAAGTGGAGATGATATAACACCAAAAGCACAACTCACAAAAGAAAAAATAGGTAAATTGTACTTTATAAAAATTAAGAATTTTTGTGCTCCAAAGGATAACACTGAGAAAGTGAAAAGACAACCCATAGATTGGGAGAATATTTTTGCAGACCATATATCTGATAAAGCACTTGTATCCAGTGTACGTAAGACATTCTTCCAACTCAACAACAAAAGACAAATAACCCAATTAAAAATGGGCAAAGGTTTAAATAGCTATTCCTCCATAGAAGATATGCAACTGACCAAGAAATACATGAAAAAGTGCTCTTGGTCTTTAGCCAGCAGAAAAATGCAAATAAAAATCATGAAATGCCACTTCACATTTGTGAGGATAGCCATAATAAAAACAAAACAAATACAAAATGAGGAAGGGCAGAGAGATGGAGAAACTGAAACTTCCATGAATCGCTGGTAGAATGTAAAATGGTGTAGCTGCTTTGGAAAACAGTATGGCTGTTTCTTAAAATGTCAAACATAGAGGTGTCATGTGACCCAGCTGTTCTACTCCTAGGTATATATACCCAAGAGAAAGGAAAATATATGTCTATACAAAAACTTGCACACACATGTTCACAGTAATATTATTCATAATAGCCGGAAAGTAGAAACACCCAAATGTCCATCAAGTGATTAATGGATAAATCAAATGTGTTATGTCATACAATGGAATACTATTTGGCAATAAGGGAATGAAGTAAATGTTATAGCATGAATGAACCTTGAAAACTTTATACTAAATGAAAGAAGCCAGTCACAAAAGACCATGTATTGTGTGATTCCATTTATATGAAATGTCTAAGGTAGGCAAATCTGTAGAAACGGAAAGTAGATTAGTGGTTTCTGGAAGCTAAGGGTGGTGTGTTTGAAGGAATGAGGAGTTACTACTAATAGATTTGTGGTTTCTTTTTGAGGTGATGGAAATGTTCTATGATTGATTGTGGTAATGGATGCACATGCCATTCTAAATGGTGAACTAGATGGTATGTGAATTATATCTCAATAAAGCTGTTACCAAAAAAGTGGAGGTGAAATAAAGATGTTTCTAGAAAATAGGAACTGAGGAAATTTGTTGCTAGCAGACTCTTATGAGGCTGAAGAAAATGATCACAGATAGAAGCACAGAAATGCAAGAAGGAATGATATGCAAGAAGGAATGATATACAAGAGACAAGGTGAATATATGGGTAAATTTAAATGAATATCGACTGCTCCAAACAATACTATCTCATGTGGTTCAAAATGTATTTCTCAATATCTTAAAGTGTTCTAGTACCCTAAACATGTAGATTTGAACTGAAACAGGAATTACTTTAGATTAATGGACTTTAATTAAATACTTTTATTAAAAATTAGTTTGTCAGATTGGATTAAAAAACTGTGTTCTGCTTACGAGACACACATCTTAAATATATGGACACTAAATATTGTCAGTAAAAGACTAGAAGATAAAACATACAGCACTAACCAAGAGAAAGTGGTAGGGCTATCCTAGTAACAGATGACAAAATCTTCAAGGTAAGAAACAATACTAGAGGTCAGGAGGAAATCTCTTAGTGCTAAGTTATTCCACTAGGAAATACAAACAAACAAACAAATAAATAAAATGAGTATTTACAGCATTAAAAGGAAAAATTGAAAAATGACAGGTGTGGCAGGAGATTAATACATCTCTCTGTATAACAAGCAGATTAAAAGCAGTGAAGATAGAAAAGATATGAGAATTCCATTTTACAGACCCAGCAGCTATGGAGTACGTATTCTTTTCACTGGGTCGTGGAATAAGGTTCAAGAAATTTCAAAGATCTGTAATCATACAGAGTTTATTTCCTGGCCATAGTGAAATTAAGCTAGAAATCAGCAATAAAAAAGATTCCCAAATATTTGGAAATTATGTAATATATTTCTAAATAACCCACGGGTCAAAGAATGAATTCCAGTGAAATCTAGAAAATATTTTTGACTGAAGATAATGAAAATGTGGTCCTATCAGATCTTGGAGGCTATAGCTAAATACTACTTAGAGGAGTTATAGTTTTATTTGAAAAGAAGACTTAAATTCTTAAGATTTTTAGATGTTAAAAAAACCCAGCATATTAAACACAAAGAATGTAGAATGTAGAATATAACAAAGGTAGGTACAGAAATTAATGAGATGAAAAACAAACTTAAAATAGCAGAAAGGCAATGCAATCAAAAGTTGGTTCTTGGAAAAGAATAAATGAATAAAGAACCTCTCCTAAATTGTTAGAGAAAAAAATGGGAATTAAAAAAGGGATATCAGTACAGATCCTCGAGACACAAAAAGTTAGCTACTACTATCTTAAGGCATGCCAGTGTACTTGGGGGATTTCAGCTGCTGTGGTTTAATTCATGCCCAAACCTCAAAATCTGTTTCTCTACTCAGGACCTCCACTCGCTTTAGATATAACATGTAAAAACCCCCAATCCCAGTTTTACCCTATCCTGTTGCTCCCAACAGCTTTTGTCCAATGTTTCCCATGCTTATGAAATGTGTCACTGTTTATTAATTTGCTCAAATAAGAAATTCAAGAGTTTGCCCCTCTCTGTTGGGCACCTCCACATTTGACCGTTCACCATGTTGTTTTGACTTTTCCTTTCTCTCTTCCTTCTCTTTCCCTGTATCGCTGCCCTCCCATCTCCTCTATTTCCACTGCTTCCGTGATTGTCCAAGCCACAGGCAAATCACCCGCAATTCCAGCAGTGGCCTCTTCGTTTGTCTTCCCCCTCTCATCCTCACACTGCAAAGCTGGTCCTGCATGCATCTGTTTATAACCATTTCACAGCTTCTTGTTGTCCTAGGATCTAGTCTAAAATCTACAGGATCAGAGGGCTCCCCGTTTGGAGCCCTTGGCCTTCTTTCATTGCCTCAACGACTCAAATTCCTGTGTCAGAGCTTTTGCATCCATCACACATCAGCTCCCAACTCCCTACACTCCTGCCCCAGTGAAAACAGGAACAGGAACAATAAAGGTGACTATTTCATTGTCCTCCTCATTTCCCTGAACACCACCAACTGTTTGGTGATCTGTCCTATCCACAGCCCTGCGTGCCCTGGGACCTGGGCTTCCATACTCATGGGTAGCTTCTAGGACATGGCACAGTGCCTGGCATAGAGAAAGGACCCAGGAAATTAGTAATTTGAGTGAATGAATGAATGATAATGGGTCAATAATAATCCTAAAGCTTAGTGCTGACACTATTTTTTAACTACTAAAGTGAAATAAAATGGGAAAAGGTACCTGTAAACATATGTAAATATAGAGAGAAGTTTAATGCATTTTGGTTATTTATTTAATGATAAAAAGTCTTTTAAAGAATTCAAATATTTACCAGATTATCATACCCCCTCGGTTTAAGTGCTTAATGGAAAACCTGGTCTTTGTCTTTCTCGTAGAATTTGGCAGACGCCTTTGCCTTTGCGTGGTGAGCTGTGCAATTTTGTTGACTTAAATAGAAACCTGGGGCTTGATTTGGAAACTGCCTAATCAACCTCAGGATATCACTTCTCTCAGTGAGGTTGGTGGCTGCAAATAATATAACTTATTAAAGTTTTCTGAGAAAGTAAAATACAATTGCTTTTAGACTAAATACATTCATATTATTTCATAACCCACATATGCTGGGTTCTCAAAAATAAATATCCTTGTACTTCACTTTAATACATTTCTTAAAGTGCCTGTGATGTATATATTGTTTCAAAGGGGCTAAATGGGCACACAGGCATTTAAAATTTTTAATACAATTTGTTGGGGTTAGCCAACAGAACCTATTTTCTTCTGATGTCATGTAAATTAGTTTCATTTGGTCTTTCTCTTAAGAAAACCGATGAAGTGTTAACTTGTATTTTTAAAATACGTGAAATTATCTCTTTATATGAAATAAATAATTTTTTATTGTGAAATGTGCTGTATACACAAATGAAAGGTGTAGTTTGAAGGATAATGAAATGAATTCCGCGTCCTCACTACCCACTTTAGGAAGTGGCAGAGGGCAGCCATGGGTGTGCTCTCCACCTCGCCCCTTTGAGGTGGTCGTCATGGGCCTGGAGGCACCATAGCCCACAAAAGCTTGAATGGCTGAGCCAAGGTTTTGTGTAGGTATTGTTTAGAATTTAAAGGAGCTTGTGGCACTGCTTGCTGGAAAGCCCTTTTTTTCTAACTTCTTTTGCTTGCCATCTAAGTTCAGTTTCTTCTCTCTGCTGCCTTTAAACGGAGTCACAGAGTTGAAGGAAGCCCTGGGCTTCGTGACACCTAGCAACAGAGGCACCATTTGAGGGGAAATGGGGGTGTCGCTCTCTTAGAACTGACCCACCAACATGCTGACCGATGTTGTCCAGCACTCAGAGCTGGCATGAGCCTGAAGTGGGGAGCTCAGGGGGCTCACAGTAAATCCCATCCTGGAGAGACATGAGGCCCACGTGTCAGAAATGAGGCTTCATTTCTGAGCCTGGGCAGGGCTGGCTTCATGGGTGTGTGACCAGTGCTGTCAGAAGGGCCCCGTGCTTGCAGCTGTTATTTTGAAAGTCTTTATACTTTTATCTTTGGAAGTGGATGTTGTAAATGAAGTGCAATGAGATGATGAAATGCACCCTAGGGGCTTGGAGCTGCAACTCACCTCTCCTCACCTCCCCAGGAGGGGTTCTCAGCTGATTGGTCCCCTCTTCCTGTGTTCTAGGCCTTTTCTCCCAGCAACTGCTGCTGTCCTCTGTCCACAGCTGGGCTCGGGCTCTGGGAGGGGCAGGGGCAGTGCCAAGCGTGTATGCTCTGTGGTATTTGAGGGCTAGGCATGGTGGTGGCCTTCTTGCCTTGAGTTGGCAGTGTCATGGCATATTCAGAGGGCACCTTGGTGGGCTGAGCCTCTCACCCACTACTGACCCAGGCATCGAGCATTTTAAGTATGAAATTGCAATGATGGCTGGTCGCCTGTCTGCTGTGGGTCTTTCCTCATAGAAAAAGGAGATTGAGTTAAAGCAAGAACCACAGAGTGTTGCTCACAAGTGGTCTCCTGGGCAGTTTTTCTGGTTTGGGCCAGTTTGATCCATCTCTGCTGGGCTCTCTTCTGTCTGTCATCAGCTGGTGAGTCACCTGGCTTGATGGTCCAGACTGGCCTCACTCAGTGTGTGGCAGTTGGCAGGCTGTCAGTGGGGGCAGCAGGAGCCATCAGGCGTCCTGGAGGCTGGCTACCTGGGCTTCTTCATGTGATGGCAGAGTTTCAAGAGTAGCAAGAGATGACAGCCCCAGGGGGCAAGTATCTTTCAAGTCTCTGCTCTGCCACATTTGCTACCTCATGGGCCAAACCATGGCACAGGCCAGCCCAGATTCCTGGAGTAGAGAAAGATCTACTTCTTGACTGAGGAAGCTGTAAAATGACATTTGCAAGGGCTGTGGATTCAGGGACAGGAGGAGTCAGTTAAGTGACATAAGCAAATGGCATTTATTTTAGCTTTTCATTATTTTTTTTTTCTTTTCAAACTGAGCATATATCTTCCCACGTCTGAACTATTACCAAAATTAGCTTAAAGGGTAGTCCTTGTGTATATTTATAGAATGGTTCTATGTAAATCTCTTTCAGGGTTACACATAAATTTCATTGCCTAGACTGAGGATGACTGTAGACCTGCTACCAAACCCAGGTAATGATTAAACCACCCCAGTGACATGTCATTTCCCTGGGTTAAAGAAAGAAAAGAATATTTAAATTGAGAGATGTGATATCAGCCTTGTTTTAGATATTTGTTTGTTTGTTTGTTTTCCTTCCAGGACAGTGAGTCTGCTCTTTCTTTTTGCATGCAGCGTCTTCTTTGTAGGGACAGCCAAAAGAACCCCAGAGTGACCTTGTGCAACCTGTCTGCAAAGAGTGGAGAGCTCTCTTTATGTTTCCAGAGATCGAGGGCCCCATGTTCAAGGTTTGCTTTGACTCGAGTGGAGTGGCACAAAATTCCAGGGTGTTTGGAAAGGTCCTTCCTATGGACCTGTGACGGTTCCTTCCTGAGTGCCCCGCCCCGCCACCAGAATCCCGGCCCTGCGTTGATAGTCTGCAACCTGATCCGAGGTCTTCCCGCAGTGCCACTGTCACCGCCCCCGCACTCTCCTAACACCGCACTTTTATAACAGTCTGTAACGTTATCTTCCCACATGGCTCTGGCTTTGTCTTATGTCCTGAAGTGCCCGACAGTGTCGGGCCACTGGACCTAGAGCCAAGTAAGGAGCGCAGGGGACCTGCTGCCAGGGGATCAGGGTTGACATGAAAATTGTCGGAGTCAGGAAATTCCAGGCCCCTTAAGTCATTCGGGAAGACAGTTGACATGAGAGGCCAAGGGAGGGGATCAGGTTGCTTCTGTGTAAGTAGGAATTGAGGTTCCCGTCAGGAGCTGGTCTGGCAGGGAGGTGTCTGGGTCCTTCACTCTGTAGGCAAAATCTGGATATTTCCCTCTGAATCTTTATTATGACCAGATTGGAATGAACCTCCACTCATGGCCTATTCACATTGTCGTCTGCTTTTATAACTGTTACTTAAGTATCCCTGACAAAATTGAAGAATTCATTTAGTGTACCTAGCAAGTGCTTTGTATAAATGATACCTAAAATGTCAGGGAGAGGGGGATTTTACCGTTTCGATGTGTCATTCCAGCAAAGAAGGCTTTTATTTACTCCTTGGCTCATGTGACAGTTTAAATATTAACCTCCTGTGCCTCCAGTGTAACGATGAGGTGCTGCTTGTGTTGTGCAATGGAGCGGGCAGTGTGTGTGTTGATTTGTTTGGTGTCTTCGCAGGCAGCCCGTGTCGTTGGGACCTCCTTTACACACACGTGTCTCTAAGGGCGGCAATGTCTGACCTGGCCCCCTTCCTGTAGCCCTACTGTGAAGACTCCACGCACACGTCTTAAGGGATTAAAGGCACATGCTCATGTTTTCTGTTTTAGTTGAAGGACTTGCTAGTACAAGTGGCCCAACCATTAGGCAGGGGAGCAAAGTCATGACACAGGCTGTGGAAGTCATGGCAGCCTTTCTCCTGAAAGGAGGGCTGGGGCAGTTTTATGGAGGGTGTTTGGGTCTTGGGAGGCTGTGGCTGCTAATTATAGAGAAGGAATACAACTGAGGATGAACTTCCATACATTTTGGCAGTTGGTTTCGATGGCTTTTTATTTTCCTCTGTGTTCGATTCCTGTGTCAGTCATACTTACTCAATAAAATGATCTTTGAGGGAAGGAAGCATTTATGTGTTCCTTGGTGCCCAGCCTGTGCCTGACACATAATTTTGTTAAAATTGAAAGACGGAAATGATAATAGTTAATGATGCCTTGAACGTGAGGAGAGGAATGTTGAGAACTGCTAAGGTTTTGGGATTCTGGTGTTGGAAGGCTGGGGTGGTTGTGGGGCTTCCTGTTGTGGTTTGGGGCTGGCTAGGAGCATGTTCAGGCAGACACTTGGTGGGCCAGGGTGAGAGTTGAGGAAAACCAGATATTCACCTCAGGCTGCTGGGAATAAAATCAGAAGGTATGTGGTGGAAATGGTGTGCAGAATAGCCACGGTTGTCAGTAAGGACTGGGCTATATCTGCTGGCTACTAGTACCCCCCACCTCTGCCCTAATTAAGGAGAAGAGCGTAAGGCTTGGTGGGTCGGTGGGGGCTGAAAGCCCAGGACACGGTCTCCCAGCCTTTCTTCCACTCCCTGCTATCTCCACTTTGGCGCCTCAAATTAATGACGTGAGAGAGCCAGGAGCAGTGTGTGCTAGGGCTCGCCTGGGTGGCGCAAGAGGGCTGATTGATAAATTCTCAGGGATTTTGTGAGCCAGTTGTTCAACATAGCCATTGATAAAAATTAAATGACGGAAATGCACAATTAATATTATATTAAAAACAAAGATAATAAGGTACCCACTTTCAGTTATAAAATAAATAAGTCACTGGGATGTAATGCACAGCACAGGGAATGTAGTCAGTAATATCGTAATAAGTTTGTATGGTTATTAGACTTATCGTGGTGATCACATTGTATGGTATATAAATGCCAAATTACTATGCTGTACACCTGTGACTATGATAGTGGATGTCAACTATACTTTTAATTAAAAAACAAAGATACTAACTTAAAGAATGTCACTTTCTAATTGTTTTATTACATCATACTGCTACGTATGCTTTTGAGGGTTCTTACATCTCTTAGCTTGAAATCGGCCATGGCGGGAGCATTTATACCACAAACACGTGCACCTTCTGCCTCTCTCCACCGCAGAGCAGCACGTCCTCTCCTACTTGGCTCTCTCGTCAGGTCTGAGTGTGGATCACAGTGTCAGAATGACTCAGATGCCCTCGAGGAGAAGTAGAAACTTGGTCCAGAAGCTGCTTTCTCTGGGCTCATATGTTTCCAGGGGCGGAGGCAAAAGAAATTGTTATGGCTTTAAGGGCTTTCATTATCCCCATCTTCTAGTCTATAGATTAATGTGGGATTAAACATAATTGGTTATCAACAGAACAGACCAAGTAAGCTATATTAGTTAACGTTGCCTATCGGAGTTAAAAGCTAGACTGGGCTGTAGTGATTCCAGCTCTGCACATGGTCCAGTGTACATGTCAACAGGTCCAGTTTCTAATGGAATTTTCCACCCGGGAATGATAAAGTCTGATTTCAGCCCTCAGGAGCCCCTTGGCCCAGGAGATGCCTTCTGCAGGAAATCCTTCTTGTTGCTTCTGAAGGCTGGGGAAAGCAGTTGCCCTGTGTGGTTCCCCAAAACCCTAGGTGCACCTCTGACACCAGAGTACTGTGAGTTTGGCCAATTTTATTCCTGGGTTTAAATGCTTTCTCCGATCAGATGATCCATCTGTAGATGCCAGTCAAGAATGCTGAAGCTCACCAGTACACCTTTAGAGGAACAGTTTATTATTAGAGAAAAAAAACAAGTGGATCAAATAGGATTAATCCCATTCACTCATTTAACTATGTGTTTCTTACAAATAATAAAGAACAAATTCCTTGAATTCTGTTGAGGATGACCAGAAATATGGCACTGTGGGGTCTCTGCAAGAATCAACAGCCTCATAGATGCTGAATCTAGACAAGAATAGTCTCCATTTCTCTTACCGAGGATAATACGCAAAGCTTTTCTATCAAGAGACTAATTCCTTGTTTGAAATCTCACCTACTGTTGGAAGATTATCAGGCATTTATCTAGATGTTTTAAAGTAGCCACACATTTGCCTCTACTTTCCCCCAGTCTCCTGCCATTTTGGAACAAGAGCCTTCCAGGTAGATGAATAAGAGCCTCCCTACAGCCTGAGAAATTAAGCATGAAGTTATATATTTGGATTTCCTCATTGTGTTAATTTTAATCTTTGGTAAAATTATTTCCCTGGGTTTTAAGTGTACTGATCATTCTAGATGTCATGCTAGCTGCTGTAACAGATAATCTCAAAATCTTCATGATTGCCCCCTCCCGCCCCTCAAAGGCTAATGTCTTGCTCTCGTCACTGTCCACGGTGGGTCAGTGGAGGCTGGGGAGCAAAGTGCCCTCCTTCATGCAGTGATTCGGGAACTGGTGCTCCTTCCTCTGGAGCTCAGCTGGTTTCTAAACTGTGGGCTCCTCCTCTGGCTCCTCTGCATCTGGCTGCGGGCAAGAGAAAAAAGGTGGATGGTTGGCAGGGATGTGAAGCCTACCCCTGGTGGGAGCTTTGTTCTATTGGTTTCTATTGGTTGGTACTCTGTTACATGGCCAAAGCCCAACAGTAAGGCTGGGATATGTGGTCTGTGCATCCAGGAGGAAAAGGGAAGGGGGTGGGCAAACACGTGGCATTGCCTTGGCCACACCAGAACACTCAGATGACATAAGCTGTGTATTGCAAGATTGATGTTTTCCAGCCCTTTGCAGATCTCAGGCCATAGAGAGGATGCATAGCAGTGGTCAAGAACATGATCTTGAGTCAAACTGCAGGAATCCAAATCCCAGCTCCATCATTTACCAATGGGACATTGAGCATATAACTTATTCTGTCTCTGTGCATCAGTTTCTTCATATGTAAAATGGAGGTAATAATAGAACTTAATAGGGTTCATATGAGAATCAAATGAAGTAACATATGTAAAATGCTTAGATTTATGCATAGAACATAATTAATAACTTATAAGTATTCGTTAAATAAATTTCTTGAAAATGAGACTAGTAATGAAGAGATCTAATGTCCTCTGTGGTATGTTGTAATTTGGATATGTTATCATTCAAATGGAAACTATTTCTTTCAATTCAATTATAAAAATGTTTATTGAGCAACTATTAATTATAATGTGCCAAGGATGACCACAGGATCTGAGTAAGTAGGCTTCTCACTGAATGAAAAGAAACAGCGTATTTTTCCCCGCCAAGTTTGCCTTTTAGAGTCTGTGACTCTTAATCTACAGTCATATTGGCATTGTAATCTTGGTTTCTACTCCCCGAAGCCATGGCTTCTCCTGGACCCCTCAGAGTGGAAAGTAGCACTGGCCCAGTGCCCAAAGGACTCCTTCCCCTCCCCTGTCCATGTCTCTTGGGTCCTTGTCAATGCCACTCCCTTGATAAGCGTCTCATCTGTCCACTCAGTATGCAGTTTTCTCCCAATCTGTTCACATGAACATACTACCTCTTCTAGTTATGATCTGAATTTTGGAATAATGCTTGGTTAAAAACCCAAATGACTTCCCCATACAGAGTCCCCATCTCAGGAGCAGGCTGGGCTTAACAGGCTCTTTGTCTTGCAGCTTGATGACTGCACGCTACAGCTGTCCCACAATGGCACCTACCTGGACTTGGAAGCCACCCTGGCAGAGCAACGGGATGAGTTAGAAGGCTTCCAGGATGAAGTTGGGTAAGAGCCACAGTGGTCCCTGCTGACGGGTCCTGACCTTCCAAGAAAGGGGGGTACATTGAGGCCTGAAAATATTTTGGAGAAATCACTGTAGTTTTGACCTTTGCATTCACATTCAGACAAAAAGAAGGGAGATGCAAATGACTCACCAGCAGTAACTATACACCCTTCTGCATTTTGAGTAACTCTTCTTGACAAGACTACTCAGTGGTAGGAAAATTTCTGGTATAGTTTAATTAAGCATATGGTACTTACGTTCTAAGTTTCCTTTTTTAAGCCAAATATAATTAAATTAATATTTTCCAGATTTTAGTGGATTGACAACTGTTTTAAACGTTGTTTTTAATGATAACTTACTGGATATTTAGTTTTCTTGGCAGATGCCCTAAATCATTTTATATGGTTTCATCTTTTGAACTCATTACTGTGGAAAAAGTAATTATTGATTGTTAATTAACATCAAGTTACTTTTAGCCTACATCTAGAATGGCTTAATATTTCTGATTGCTAAATATGAGCAATATACATAAAAAAATCAAAGATGTGTACAGAAAGTGAAATCTCTATAGGACTATACCCCTACTACATTTCTTAGGTCACTGAAACAGCCTTCTGCCGAAGCCCCTGCTTCCTTTTCTATCCCTCATGTGTTTAGGGCCACGTGTATCTATTATTTTATCATCTTCCTCCTTAGAAAACTTCAGGGACTCCTCCTGTTGCTGTCCAAATAATGCTCAGCTATCCTAATCTGGTGGTCAGGGACCTCCGCATAAGTTGTTTCGATGTTATCTTATTTGAGTTAAAAGTATATTACAGTTAGATTAATATTATCTGAGAATGCTGATTTTTCACGAATGGCTCAAATAATGAGGAAAAGTGGGAACCTTGTTATTGTGTTTCCTACCTTCTCTGTGGTTTATTGATGACTTCTATGGTTCCCCTGCTTTGTCACCTGTCACAATTTATGGTTCTTTTCCCCTTAATTGTCCTTCTTCTCTGCTGCTACAACTCTATTAGGTCAGAGCTGGACCTCTCTGAATTACAAGTGCCTAGCATCTTCTCAACACGTTATAGGCATGTAATGAATGTTGGTGATCTGTTGAATGGCAGGATCCCAGAATGGATTCCTGAATGTCATGACCATGATCACCAGGGAAACCAGGGTCCTTGTAGGAACCAGTAAAGTTCTCTGAGGATCCATTGAGGATCAGAAGTTGAATTACACATACTGGGTGACAGAGCCTGTGGATGGTGGAGCCAGATTTGAACATAGGTGTGACCAATTCCCAAGTGTGTACAGGCATGCCTCATTTTATTGTGCCTTGCTTTATTGTGCTTCACAGATATTTGCCTTTTTTTATAAATTGAAAGCAAAGCCTTCACCCAGCAAAAAGATGATAACTCAGTTTATTGCAAGACTCTCTTTATTGTGGGGTCTGGAACCAAACTCACAATATCTCCCAAATATGCCTGTGAGCCTCCACTATCCCAGGAGCATCTGGGCAAAGGCACTTTAAGGTCCTACTCATATTTGTACCTCTGGTGACATAAGATTGGTTAATTCAAGGACATCTTCAGTTCCAGGCTAAAACACTGGCTCTAGTTGAAATAGCACCCAACCACACTGCAAGGTGGCTCCAGGGAAGACACATTTGCTGCCACCATCTGGCTCTGACACTACAGCTCGCATTATATTGGAAGGTCCTTCTCTGCTGTTTCTGAAGCGCCAGATACCCTGCTGCAAGGTCACCGGAGTAGATCCTAGGATTACTTTCTCATTTTGTTTCCTTCTGAATCATCTCCTGGCCATGGGTCTACCTGGTAGGTGCAGCCTTGACCACATTTCTGTACTCTAATAGCAAGGGATGCCGGGGAAATGAATTACTGTGAGAAGGCAGGGCTTATAATATGGGCAATTGCAAACAGGGGAAGGTAGCCCAAAAGCTGTTGGATAGCTGCATATTTGACAGGTGTGCCCTAAACTCACTCCAGAGTGGAGTTTATGTCTTTGAGATGGTCTTCATTTGTAGTGATCTACCTCTTAGCCTTTGGAATGCACTTGGGATGACACTCCTCTTTGTCTGGAAGAATGTGAAGAAGCCACCTTTACTGATATCTGGTAAGGAGGCCCCTGTGCCTGGCCGGACGGCAGAAGATATGCCAGGACAGTGCTGTCCTGGCATGGCCAGATTACTCTGGTTATCCTCAGGTCATTTACCACCATTGAGTGCTGGCAGCAAGTGGCAGTTTGCTGGGAGCTGCTGGAAGCAGCCTGCAGGCCGAGCCCTCCTATGCAGATGGGAGGTGTCTGGGCACATTAGCAGTGTCACTTGCACTGAGCATCCCTCTGAGGTCCTCTCTTGGAACTGTGGCATTTGTCAAAGTTTGTGTGTTTGAGAACTTGTGTCTCCCATGAATGGAAGTTAAAATGTAATTTCTTCCTAGTTAAGAATTGCCCTTGTGAGGCATGAGGTCAAATGAAATATCATTTTTCTCTTGATTTCTTTGTGTAAATTATAGCAAAATATCTACAAATATTCTGACCATCTAATAAAGGCATGTGGCAAACTATGTGAGAATGGTAGTGTTTTTCGTGCAGTGTGTTCTGAGTAAATTTTCCTAGCTGGAGGAGTTTCTTTCTTTGTTCTTGCCATTACTCTACTCTTTTATGCCAGGACTAAAAATTAACTCACTCCTTGTTTAGAATTATCACTCAAGCTAGAGCTAATCAGAGAAGAGGAAAAGACCTTCAAAAGCGGAAGGACAAAGCAGTGGCTAGCAAAATAGAGCCATGTCTGTTCACTGCCTTTCAAGGCCTGGAAATTAGCAGCAGAAACAGAAACCCCATAGCCTCTGGATTATTATTCCTGACCCTGCCATCGTGTGACCTTGGGCAAGCCACTTAACCTCTCATAGTTTATAAAATTTATGTATAAAACAAGGACAATATTACCTAATCCCATTTCCCTCCCTGAATCAGCTAGAATTCCAGCGGGGTCTCTGGCATCCGAGGTGAGCATAGTGGAGAGAAGCGTAGCTTCTTAGTAATTAGGGGCCTGGGCCTTGCAGTTAGTCTCATGGCTGTGTGACCATGGGGATGTTACTTCACTTCTCTGAACCTTAGTTTCCTTGTAAGTGGGGATAAGGTAATCATAATACTGCCTCCTTGGGTTGTTGTAAGGTAAACTGTGATTATGTATCTAAAACATTAAGCCAGATTTCGGCACATAATACATACTCAAAATGAGTAGCCCTTACTATAATTATGGTCATAATTTGAGAAGATGATACACTGAAATGAAAATCACTGGATTTTTTAGAACTGGAGTGGTCTATGCAAGTCAACCCTTCTGAAATCAGCTTTTTTTTTAGTTAAGAAAACCAAGGCCGGAGCCTTGCCCATGGGGCAGAGCTGGGCCAGAGGCCCTCACCTTTTTGGCTCTGTACCTCCACTGCCTCTGAAAGGAAACCAGTGACAGCTGTGGTCCATAGGGAGCTGTCACAGAGAAAGTGGGTTTCAAGGTTAGCCCTGAAGGGGAGGTGGAGAGGGCCGTAGGTGGGAGCATGGCAGAGCTAAGGGCCCGAGAAACATGGTACTTTACGATGTCGGGCGGCCCAGTGCGGTGGTTGGACATGGCATAAGTAACCCTAGGTGCTCCTGTGTGTAACTCAGGGCTCTCACCTTTCCTCAGCTCGACCCCAGCGGGTCAGCCCTGAAGATAGCGCTGCTTCTGTCTCGGTTCCCTCATCTGCCACAAGGGCTGGAAAATACTCATTCCTCTCCTGCCGCCGCCCTTTCTATCCCACAGGGTTGCGTGTGGGTGGGACAGTCAGATGGAATCCTGTGAAGTGGGGGTGGGGCAGAGCCTGGCGGTGTGAGGCTTGAGGCACAGAACGAAGGATGTGAGGTCAGGCAGGGGCGGGAAGAGCTGTAAGGAAACTCGTCTACAGGGCCTGCTTTGCAGTGGACATGCTTAAAGGGATAAAGGTTTGGGGGGAGCTCTGGTTGGACTCTTAGACACCTAATTTCTCAGCCTGCAGCTCATGAGCCCCAAGGATCTATATGCGTGGGTCCACGAACCCCTGAGGTATCTGCAGTTTGTGGGTGTGCAGGGTTTTCAGGCTGGAGAGAGGTTTCAACAGTCTTTCATCAGATTCCCAAAAAGTTCTTCGCATCCCAAGATGTCAAGTTTGAGGGGAGAAGCAGTTTTCCCTTCTCACTGACACAAAAATTAACCTCATCCCGTCACAGCTTTGTCTGGTTCTCTTTGTATCTAGACCTGGTAGAATGGAAAATCGCCTAAAATACATTTTGAACCTAAATCTAAAAACCTATGGAACCTGAAAAACCAAACCAAAAAACCCTGTCCACCTCCTCCCCCCTCAACAAGTTATAAGAGAGAATCTTGTTGGGATGAGGGTGGGAAGCAATGAAGAGTTTCCCTGTCTTTTCCTCTTAAGCGATTATCTTCAGCCGACAGTGCAAGTGTGTTGTCTGAGGTTCTTCTGGCAAGTCAGTGAAGGTACTAAGGGCCTCCTGTCAGTGCTGTTCAAGGCTCAAGGTGCAGACCACCAAGCCCGGAACCCTGGTCATGGCAGGGGAGAAAACTGGCCCTTTCAAATACCAGGTGCTGTCAGGGTGAATTCAGTGCTGAGCTGAGCAGGGAGCCCAGGGTCCCCTGCAGAACAGCTCCAGGCCAGTGTTGGGCCAGCTGCCTCTGAATACCTTGGGAGACAGCTGTTTAAAAATTCTGGTTTCTAGGTACCTGCTTTAGGAGGTTCGGCATGAGTCTGAGAATCTCACCTCTTAAAAAGCTCTCCAGGTTGTTGTACACTTGGTCAGGAACTTACAGCATAGATTCTCAATCTAGGAGAATATTGTAGCCCCCTGAAGGATTTTGAAAACTACCCTCCCATGCCAGCCCCAGACCAGTGAAATCAGACCTTGGAGGTGGGCCCGGGCTGTTTAAGGCCTCCAGGGGGTTCTTCCACTACGGGAGGAAGATGGTTCCTATAAGTGCTGCAGTGAGTCAGACAAGAGAGAACAAACTCTTGTGCTGAGTGAACAGTGGCATTTGAAAGGCCCGAAATACTTTCGAACTCCAGATTGTACAATGGGACAAAGATGGCAGCAGGAAGGGTGGGGGAGCCCAGGTAAGCACTGGGGTTTTACAGTATGGTTTGGGGTCAGAAGATAACTGACCTGTAAAGAGAGATCTGTCACGGAACTCCTCAAGTAAGGTGGACAGTGGGCTGAGTGGATGGAACTTTGAGCAGGGAGGCTGCAGGCAGGTGTGGCCCACTGTGGAGTGGGGGAGGGTCTGATGCTGGCAGCGAAGGTAAGTGGATGAATTGGGGCCCGGTCCAGTGGGAGAAGGGGAGGGAGCTGTGAATCTGAAGAGGTACTGGATGAGTAGAGGGAAATGAGAGAATAAATTGGACAATGAAATCAGATGGATAGTGTACAGATGGTGGACTGCTTAAAGAAGTGGCGAGGTTATGGAGCGGGGGCATTTTGGGGAGGGGAGAAGAGGTTTATACATGACAAACTGAGGTTAGGTCAAGCCACATGCAAAGTCGAGGTGGCCGGGTGAGAAATACTGGCTCAGGACCTAGGTGAGAAGCATCAAGGACCAGAGAGACTGGGGGTTGTAACTCTGAAACTTTCCCCCCAAACCTTTGGAGGAAGTTGTAACTCTGGAACTTCTCTTAAAAACAAGGTTTATCTTAAAAAGTGGATGATTACAAGATGCTCTTAGGAACCCTGGCTTATTTTATCTTTCCGCTCTGCCATCCTTAGGGTGCGGCTTTCATCTTCCATGCTTCGTCGTAGGTATAATACGACTGCTCTCCCTCTAGCATCGTATGAAGGCGGGGAAGCAGGTATTGGTTAGGGTATATCTCTGTGGTAACCAAGAGATTCCAAGATATTTCAGTTTAAAGACGATAGAAGTTTATATCTTTCTTGTGTGAGAGTTCATGTGTGTGCATTCTTCTTGGGACTTGTAGAACTATACTATCTTCAAAATGAGGTTTTCATCTGTGTTCAGAGTTGTTTTAGTTTTTCCTCTCTCATTGGCTTCCCAGCCTGCGGGAAGAAGGAAATGAACAGAGGGAGGGCACACCCATTGCTTGTGCCCGTAGCTTTCACTCACGCGCCATTGGCTGGAACTTAGGTTCACACCACAAATCCAGGCCTGTGTCCAGTTAGCCCTCTACCTCTGTTACTGACACGGGAAGAGTGAAATCAAATGTTGGTGCCACGGGGTTGGCGTCTCCCAAAGAGCTGGTCCAGAATCTCCACCAGCAGCTTTCACGTGGCTACCTGTCAGGGCTAAGGAGACCGAAGAATTCAGTTTTCTTTGGGCACATTATCACCCCAGACAAAACTGAGTTCTCTTTATAAGACAAAATGGGAAAGTGGGTATTGAGTAGGTAATCAGCAGTGTCTGCCTCAGCACAGAGAGAGAGAATTTCAAAGAAAGGGCAGTTGAGAGCAGCATTGCCACAGAGAAATGTTGTGAGAGCTCCAAGGCAAGTCAGGGGAGTAGTAAGAAAGAGATTTAGGGTGTTCTTGCGGGGAGAGGAAGCAGAAACCTAATAAAGTGGGCAGACAGACAGGTCAAGGAGAGAACGGGGACTAAGAAGGAGAGGCGGTAGGATTCACTGGAGCTGGGAGCTGAGAATGGGTTGAACAAAAGCTGCTTTCTCATTCGGGGACACCTGAGGGCGAAAGGCTAAAACTATAAAACTCTTAGAAGAAGATAAGAGTAAGTCTTCATTTCTTAGATATGATACCAAAAGCATAGTACTACTGCAGACAAGGAAGCTGAAGCTCCGAGAGGCTAAGTAGCTCATCTACAATCACACAGCTGACTTCAAAGTCTGTGCTTTTTGTCTCTAATGTTTACTAGGGGAGACTAGAATGTATCTGGAGATGAATGTAGTGGCAACTGGCTCTCTTGAACTTGGAGCTTCTGAGTAAATTAATCTTAGCTAGTACTATTTTTTCACTTGCTGATGACTGGTTCAAATCCTTCTTCATCCCTTTATCCCTCAGGCAGAGCACTGGCTGAGTCTCACAGCTCTAGAAGCTTACTAGAAGGAAGATTATTCCTGAGGCAGCTGTTCAGGGGCTTCTGCTACATATGTTTTCTACTCTTGATTGAAATCGTAGTTTAGTTCTAGTTTGAGTGGAGGAATATTTGCGGGCATTGATTCTGCTGTTGGTTGCAAGAAAAAGCCATCAAGCCTTGAACTCTGTACCACTCAATAAATTATTATATGCATTTGTTCTTACAGTCACAAACAGACTTCATATGTTATTCTTGTAAAAATATTCTCTCGTGAGACAGAATGAACTGAAACACACGGGTTTCTGTGAGACTTACTTGGTTAAACCAGATTTCCACCACCCCATCCCCACTCCGCCCCGCCAAGGCCATAGATATTATTGCTGGAGAAACTTGAGTATTCTGAGAAACCAGGACGTTTTGGAAAGTTTCTGTAGTGGCAGTACTACCATGTCCCTGGCATGCATGCCTTGGTTGGAGTCTCCTTGAATCGAGTGTCTATTTTAGATAGTTCTCTTGTCACTCGGGTAGCACTGGCCTTGAGCGTGGGCACCCGATTGGCTGTGGCTGGTGTTCAAAGCCGGTGATGTTTCCCCAGCAGTGGCTGTGCTGATGGGGATAGAATCTGAGCCTCCCTGGGGAGTCCGAGGTCAAAGCAAACTGTTTCCCCCTTCTGGGTCACCCTGCTGCCAACAAGTGGATTTGGGAGAAGTGGCAGCGATGAAACTGTTAAATCATGTCAATACTAGGGGGAAATGGATCGCTGAAGTGCCTACACTGAATCCACAGACAGCTTCTCACTGATTTCATTTTTGGAACATGGACGCTCCATGGAGGCAGATACCAAAGTTTGTATTAGGATTCTCCAGAGAAATAGAACCAATGAAATATCTGTCTATCCATCTAGTCTAATATATCTAATCTATTTAATCCATCTGGTCTACCTAGAGAGAGAGATTTCAAGTAATCAGCTTACTCCATTGTGGGAACTGGCAAATCTGAAATCTATAGAGTGGGCCAGCAGGCTGGAAATTCAGGTAAGAATCGATGTCCAGTATCTGCAGGGCAGGCAGGATTTCTGTGTTGCTACTTTGAGGCAGAATGTACTTTGCGCACCTCATATAGCATACACCAGGCGCCCGAGAAAGTGTGTAGAATGCGAGAATGAATGAAGGAACAACCATCTGGGAGGCAGCTGTGGGGAGGTGACTGGAGCATAGCACAGGTTCTGTGTCAGACTCCCTGGGTTGAGTCTGAGTTCTGTCCCTTTCTACCTCTGTGACTTCAGCTTTGTTGCTTAACCCTTCTGGGCCTCAATTCCATCATTTCAAAAACGGCAATAATGTTACCTATGTTATAGGAAGTTTGTAAAGATCAAAACTGTGTAAAATACTTAGAACCTTGTCTGGCACATGATAAGCATTCCATAATGTTAACAACTATTATGATTATTATTTTCTGAACCCAAATGGACATAGTATCTCACTGGCAATAGGGGAAAGTATACCCATGACTATTTAATTTTCCTCTGAAATTTTAGCATGAAACAGAAGACAAAGGCACATTTACTACAAAAGTGGGGATAAAATGATTATTTTAAAACAGACGATATGATTATTTTCCTAAAGGAAGCCAAAATCAGCCGAAAGATTTTTAGAGTCAATAATAGCAGTGAGATGGCCATATATAAAAGAAATACATAAAAACAACCTTTTCCCAATATGTCAGCATTAACCACTTAGGAAATATAGTGGTGGAGGGAGAGAAGCTATCAAATTTAAAGGGACCTTATGATGGGTGTCTTCTGTACATTGATATTTGATATATAAAAATAAAACATTGAGCTTCCTGTAATTCTTCTTGAATTCTTAGGATAACCCTTATTTTTGGTCCTGTCATATTATTTTCATAATTTAGTTTGCCAATATTTTCTTTGATACTTGCATCTTAATTTTTTATGTGTCCTCTGTTAGATTTTAGTACTGAGGTTAAACAATGTCCCTAAGAAAGCAGAGACACTTTGTCTCCTTTGTAAGCCCTGGAGAATATTCTATTGTGAGGCAATTGCACCGCAAAGGGCAGGATGGTAATGGTGCCTGTGGATTCAGACACCCCCCCAGCCATCTGACTTTATGTAGGTTACATCATTTCTACAAGCTTTGCTTTCCTCATCTGTAAAATGGGCACAGCAAAGGTACCCACATCAAAGTTGGGAGAAAGCAGGGGTGGGATGAAGGAAGAGGGTTGGAGATGAAGGACACCTTCTGTGGACCTGGCTGTACTCACCCCCACTTGTCTCCACCTTTGCCACCTCCCTCATTTGCCAATAACTTCTAGGATCTGGGGCCTCATCCAGTCAAGAGGCTTCCACAGCCCTCGGCTCCACACAGGTCACTCCACAGAGAGAACTTCTGCAAAGGTTTCTCCCATTGTAGGATTTTGTGAATAGGGGCTGGGAAGAACGGAGGTAGAACACTGAAGCAGAGTAATTATGTATGATAAGACTACTTAAGGTCTTTTTTGTTCTGTGGTCTCATAAATTCCCTTAGGGTTTAGCTTAACCAGTGCAATTGTCTGGTTTCCCAATGCACAAGCATAGAAAACAATGGCACCTCCAGAATGGGGAGTCTGCCATGGCCTCCTTGGAAGGACTGGTCTAGTTTTCATGCAGTTGCCTGGAATCTCAGAATGACTGCCCTACACGCACACTATGGGACTGGAGAATTCTGTGGGAAAACTTAAGTACTTCCTCGAAATGCAACTTTGCAGTTGTTTGAAGATAAAAGTAGGGGCCTCTTTGAACATCTCCAGAACTTGAGGTATTCTAAAAATATTTTCCCTGGCCATCCCATGCTTCCCTACTCCAGGCATCTAATGCATGTACTTTGCCTACCATTCATTTGGTATTTATTATTGACTCATAACCACTGATAACATGAGTTGCAGGCAATGTTCCAGCTTTGAGGACTTCAGGTTTGCTCTTCCTCATAGTTAAAATCTGGCCACTGCCAGGGATTCTACAGTTTCTGCCCCCAGCTCTGGGGGAGGCTACACACCTGATGGTGGGTGCCCTCCACCCCAGGACTCCTTTCCTGGCATTTCACACAGGCCGTTCAATATTTGAGTCCAGGGCACCTAAATGAAACTGAAACTTTCTTCCTAGTATGATCACAAGAATTGAGTGTTAATATCAGAATTGTTGAGAGAGATTTTATTGTGTGTGTGTGTGTGTGTGTGTGTGTGTGAGGGAGAAAATTTTGAAGAAGTCTGTGTTTGTAGGAATCTCAGACTTGTTTACTGAAGATCGGTCAAGCATTGTGTATTTGTCGTAAACTCAAGACTAGTGCTTTGCACACAGTCAATGTAAAGCAATCAAATGAACAAAGAAGGAGGGTCTCGGGATTTGAAGGCACTGAATGTGGTCCCTCTAAGCAGCTGCTGTGCTGGAGGCTACTGCAAGCTTTTGTAGAACTATGCATCTGGTTTTCCTTTCTCCATTAAAAGAAAAAAAAAACCCACAAAACATCCCATTTCGAAACCATACTATCCCTTTTTATCTGGTCTCAAGAATAAAAAATATAATTGTCTCACTGATTACGATGAATTCATAATCACAATGTTAACAGTGTGCCCTGGTGAGATGTATGTTCCCTTCCCCCCCAGGAAGTAGGAAAGCACTGCCAGGCTCTGTTATAAATGAAGCCCTGATGGGCAGAGATGAGTGGCCAGAAGAGTGACGGCTGGCCACTGAGAGGCCCAGCGGGTTACCTGCTGCCATGCTGGTCGCTGGCACATTTTACCTTTGTCCACAGGCTTCCTCCTTTCTCCAAATATCAACGCCTTTGTTACTCTCAGGTAGCCAGGACTCATGTTTTTTTCCCCATTTATCATCTTCTCTGTCAGCTACTCTATGCTTTAGTCCTTCTTTGCATAAAGTGGGACGAGCCCTCGTAGGAATAGAATTGTGGAGAAAGCCATCTTCTTTTCTTCCTCATAAGAAATGAAGTGAGAAGGAAGTAAAGGTGAGCCAAGGTGTGGTATAAATTGGTATTCCTAGTAACAAGTAGCCTGTAAGTTCTTTGGTGGACTTCCAGCTTCCTGTTAAAGATAAATACCCTTCCGTGTTGGATCGATGTACATAGCAAAGCAGCTCTTTCTGAGTCCCCCCTACTATGTGTGCCCTTTTCCTATATCCAGAAAATTGTAAAAATAGCCATGGGAATGATCAAGCAGATTTGTGTTGTTACATTCCAGGGATTTCACTTTATGGGCATAGATTTAAAAATTTTCCCAACATGGTCAAGCATGAGTACATACAAACTCTGTAGATGGAATGGGTTGACTGGATTTGGCAATAAAGTGTGTGTGTCAATCCAACAGAGTCAAACTTTATTTTATTTTCCGTAAAGCCCTGTAACATCACGTTATTTCAGGGTAGGTTCTGGTTCTGTTTAGGTCTCTGTCTAGCATCTATCAGGTGGGTGTGTCAGAACCTTCAAGCTGACTGACAGTGTCTAGGCATCTTCTCACCGACTCTTCTGATGCCCATGCATGTTTGTCTCTTGTTTTCTCTCCATTAGGCGGGGTAAGAAGCACAGCATCATCTTAAGGACACAGCTGTCCGTGAGGGTCCATGCCTGCATCGGTGAGTGACATCTGTACGGAGTGCTTGCCATCTGCCCTCAGTGATTAAATAAGGGATGAGGAATGCCACTCATGGAAATAGTGCTCACTCTTACCCTATCTACTTAGGTTAACCCTTACCACTGGATCATTAGAGTGTTTTTGAAGCAGTTTCTAGCAATTGTTTTTGAAGCCCTGTTTTACCTAACTTCCTTTGTTGTTTGGTTACTGAATAGAGCTGGAGGTAAGACAGGTTTCTGATGAGGTTCTTTCTGGCAATGCTAGGAGGGATGAGGTTCTTCTGGGGCTGTGCCAATGTGAATCTCCAGCCGTCGAAGTGACCTCCATGTGCTTCCTGGTAGCTCTTTGAAGCTCCCTGGGGGGAAGTGGGGCCTGAAGCTCTGGTTCTGGTCAGGTGATATCTCAGGTCAGTGCCGATTCAGAATGGCTTGCCTGCCATCACTCAGGAATCCCACTGGGGCCATTCCTGCAGCCACTGATTTTTCCTGGACCCACTGTTTCCATACCTATACACTTGGATTGAATGGCAATGAAAATAATTATTTATGCTAAGTTGAGGCGTTTCTAAAACTGGCTTGGTTTCCTCCTGACATTGGGCCACATTGAGGCAGGTATATAATATAAAAATAAAAAAGGAACTAAATTTTTATTTTATGCATTGAAGTTTTTCATATCTGAATAATTTTTCTTTTACTTAATATACATCATGGTCTTAATTCAGGTGTCTAATTAGGAGAGCATAAATCATCCTGTCGAGGCCCCATCTGCATCTGAAGTGTGGTGTGCATGGGTGGAATGGAAAGAATAATTTCTGGCCCTACCTCCTCCCTTCATCCCTGCTGGAGACCCAGGGATGGGGCCAAGGGAGCAGCCGGACATAGAGGGAAATTTTACTTAGTTTGGTGTTAAGTGTGGTGAGGCTGCAAGTATTTTGAGTGACATCCTTTGTCTGATTCTGTGGCCAGTGAATAGTTGTGTAGCCGACTCATAAACCTCAGGGGCTGGAGGGTCAAGGTGTCAGGAGGGGTTGTAATCTTGCTGGAAACAAAATAAGATCTGTAGGAACTTTAGTCAGAGTTGACCATTTGCTTTTCAACTATCTGTGGCACTGAGTGACCATACGACATGTATGGACACTTGATTACAGTTAATCAGTTTTTTTGTTATTACTTGCTTTACATTTTCCCAGTTATTTTATATGTATAAATCATATCTACTTGAAGATCAGGCCTGTGACCTGTTTTGGATAAACTCTCTCCAGTCCTGGATCTAGAACAAATATGTGCTAAATACTGTTGAAGTTCAATACTGATTGAAATATAGCTGATAACTGTAGAGATTTGGGACAGGATTATGAGTTGGTATTTCCCCAGAATAGTAAGGCGGTGGAAAGCAGATTTACACTAAAATGGGCTAGATCAAAATCCTAAAGAGCTAACTAACTCCTTTTAAGAAAATTCACTCTTCTGCAGTAAGTGCTTAAATATTCAGCATAGGAGTTTTTCTAATTAACTACCTTGTTATTGACTCACTTCATTAATTAATGTATTCTGTCATCCCATGTAATCCACGGAAAACCATATCTTATCCCCATGGGACACTGAGCACCTCCAGCCTGTCCAGCCCACTCTCTCCCAGGGCACGCATGAATTCCTGCTCGAGGTGGTGAACTGGGTTCTTACAGGATCAGTGTGTTTGTTCCAAAACCTCCTTCTACCAATTGCATTTGTTATTGGAATTTTGTCATTTAATAAAATGGTACATAAATATTTTATAATCTGTTTAAATGTGAGTATAAAAAGTCAATGCTTTGAAAATTCATTGACTATTTTGGAAAAGATTCAAAATTAGTACAGAAGCCTTTCCATAAACATAAGTGGGTTGTGACAACTATAAAAGGTGGGGACATGTAAAGTATAGAAGGACTCTAGTCTTCTCAAGGATGTTCGTTCTTGCTTGACTTTAAAGAAACTGAGACTGGAAATTATAGAACATGTTATTGGAGTGGTTTAGGAAAGAAGGTCCACACGGAATTCCAGACCATAGATTTTTAGTCAAGGGAAGGTTGTGTCCCAAAAGGGTGTGAAGGGTGTCTCCTTACGTGCTATAAACAGGGTGACCAACTGTGCCACACCACAGGCAAACCAGGATGGTCAGTCACCATAGCTGCAAGTTCAAGTAAAGTTTTAAGGTATGTATCATTTTAAAGGATTTTCTGCCTTAATCAGTTTTCACCACTAATTGGGCCTGAGTATGTCAGATGAGGATTTGATTGTAGAAATTAACATCCATATCTGAGAAAGAAAAGTTTTCCTTTTGTCTTAAAAAACCCTCTTTCTCATTCCATTTCCTATTATTGGCAAGATCTGGAAAAGATTTATTATAATAGCTCTATATATTATCCTTTGGTTATGTATAGAAAATGGAATGCATGTATCATGTGTATGAAGTACCAACCCCCATTGTGACATATTCTTTCCTTTTCCAAATGGCAATATTAGGTGAGATTTCTTTGGGATGAAAAAAAAACCAACAAAACCAAACCTGACATGATCTTCTGTCAAAATGACAAAGAAAAACACGACGGGGTAGAGGAGCCTTTTCACAACAGTTGTTTGAATTTTTGTTTCTTCTCAAGATTATTTTTCCTCTTTGCAATACAATAAATAGTTGAATTATTACAGGAGTTGGACATGGCTGCTGTCTGAGGCCAAGCACCATATGCAGCTCCCCCAACAATCTTCCTTCTCACTGCACAGTTGGCTGGAAGGATCCCGGATCATCTTTGGCTCACGGGTTTAAAAATGCTATCACTCTACATTCCCTTCTCTTTCATTCCTGTTTTTATTAAGTACAAGAATGTTTAGAATCCAGGGCTGCGTGTTGACGAATTGGAGGTGACGTGCCTTTGGAATTCTCTAGTGTTAACTTTGGAACTCCGTATCCATTGGGATGAGAGTGGACTGGAGCCTTCATGGTTAGCAACTGAGCGAACCTCATGAAAAATGTAGGCCACAGGGGCGCTGCTTTGATGGTCACAGTCAGCAGCTGAGACAGGTCTCTTCTGGTAGCACAGCAGTTCTGAAGCATTTGGCAGGAAGTTGGAAGGAGATTTTGGTACGGAGAGGGGCCCCCAAGTTTTTTGTACCTCTGTGTTCCTCTCCACTGTAATTTTCATTTCTTTGCATGTTTTTAGTATGACCACTTGGTGTAACATATTGTAGCAGACAATGCATGACTTGTCTTCTTAATCTAGCTTCAGTCGCTCAAAAAACGATGGTCATATTACGGGCATAAAATGACAGATATGAATAAAATAATCTATGATAGGCATGAGAAGTCTGCATTTTATGAGGTTAGCTAGAGAAAATAAATTTTTTAGCCCCTGCAAATGATCCTATTTCCAGACACCAGAAAAATGTTTGGAGGGCCAACTGGCTCTGATAACTAAATCTCACCATGAAGAGAAAAGGAGCAGAAGAATTATGGAGTGAGAAATAAAATTGAGGATTTAAAAAACACCAGATTTGAAGTCACCAGCATCTTTAAGTTAATATATGAGTGTTTTCTACTGGCTGACTTTGAAGGCATTTTGTTTGGCTTAAAACTTTTTCTTCCGTTTTTTGAAGCAGACTCTATTTTCCCATTAACATAAGTGGGTTGTGACAACTATAAAAGGTGGGGACATGTAAAGTATAGTCTGGGACTGACATTACCAAGTATGCAGTATTAGTTAAAAAAAAAAAAAGAATGAAAAATTGGCTGAAGATGCCAAAGTGTCATTTATGCTTCTTGTTGTGAAGGACAACCTGGCATAAAGGGTCTTTGGAGGCACGTTCCCAAAACCTATGAGATGAAGATGTCTGCTCATGAAGATAGAGATGAGGTAAGCAGAAGCTGGCAAGGTGGTCGAAGGGACTAATCTCTGCATAAGATTAGTCTCGTTGCTCAGTAAAGGTCAAATCACAAGGATCAGGATGACTTTACAAGGCAAGAGAGCAATGTAGGAGAAGGCTCTTCATCCATCGATGCAGTCCAGTAATCAATTTCCAGCAGCAGAAATGTCAATAGAATGAGGCATGAACTTGTCATTTCCAAAGCATTTTCTTCTCAAGAGCTAGGTCATGCAGCTGTGTTCTTCGCTCTGTACTGTTATAGCAGAGGCGAATGACAAATAGTGGAGCATTTCTCCAAGAAGAACCTTCTAGTGCAGGAATGACTGGGGGAATTCATGTCATGTGCTAGCTGACCTAGAGGTGGTGGTTCCTTGGGACACAGTGTTGAGAAGGACCCCAAGGCCATACGCAATCTTAATGGGAAAGGGTCCTGTATCGGTACTGACTTTCATTGGTGGTGATGGATGTTGTGTGTTCTGTATGGTGTGATGACAGCTCAGGAGCTTGGGGTGAGGTACAGATTCTGTCTAGTGTGTGAACCCCCTGTAGCTACAGTGCGGAGGGCTGTAGGCTTCTATATTTGGAGGGTGGGAGTGGAGCTATAATCTATGACCCTGACCTCCTCCTTTGTTCCCCAACTCCCGTCTCAGTCTCTGCCTTTCTTTCTAAGCCTGTGACTATGAGCATGGCCTCCCTGTGCCCCCTTGTTGAGCTTTCTTACTGGGCTGAGTACTGTTCCCCAACCCTCTGAGTATCTCTTCTCTCTACGCTCCCCTTGAGCTGGTTTTGTGCAGCCAAGCCCTCCTGGCTCTGCAGGGGGTCTCCCCTCCAGCTTCCTTGGCTGATGTTATACTTGCCCCTCAGGTGAGTTACTGAGTGACACTGGACTTTGGAGCATTCACTGGATTCCAGTGTGGTCCTTACTGTCTTTTGACTATTTGGAATTTTCATTAAAACTAGGGATTTCCTTCTAGAAACAGCAAAATGCCTTTTTGACGCTCTTGGGTTCGATAGCACCTGGTGAAAATTTCACATTAGCTAATACAGATGGGGAACCCCTTAGCACTCTGAGTGCTGAGACACCTGAGGCCTGTGTAGTGATGTGTGTCACCTTGGGTATCCAGCTCCTCTGGGCACTGTGGGGGCACACAGGTGCTGCTGGCCCTCTTGGCTGCCTCTTCACACAGATATCGACTGTGCGACTGCAGAAACAGTAAAAACAGGCTGTTCTCTGGCCAGAAGCCCCCTGCCCCCAGCCATGCTTTCTCTGACTCAGGCCTTACTTGGGCTTTTTGCATTCCCACAGAAAGCTGCTTCTGCTCCTGTCCTGCCACTGCAGTGTTGGGTCGGGGGTTGGGGTTTCCTCCTGTCCCCTACCTGAACATCACCGAGGCCAAGCTCATAGCATTTAGGATCTCTTTTTGCCCTGTTTCTGGATGTCACAGTGGCCAAGCTCACAGTGTCCTGGCCACACTCTTCCCTAGTGGTGTTATGTGCAGTGGGCCACATTCCCTTTTTTCTGACATTGAGATCTGCTGGTTCTCCAGAAGTCCTAAAGCCCATCCCCTGCCCCCACCATCTCCTGCAGAGTCCCGTGAGTGACCAGCTACAGCCTGAGCACACAATGGCCTTGGGTTTGAAATTCTGTCTCTGCAGCCAGAGACTTCTGGTGCCTTCATTTTTAAAATCCTACTCCCTTTTACACCCCATCAAGTCTGTGACCCATTTTTGCCCAGGGTTCTGTTCTTTAGGTAAAAACAAGCTCTGTGGGTTAATCAGATAAACACCTCCCACCATCTGTTTCCTATTAACCTGCCTTCACTCCCAGGAGGCAGAACCGACAGAATATCGACATTGGGTCTGGGCTAGGGGAGGTCAGCCTGTCAGCTCCTCTCCACTCTATGTGGGTGGCTAAGTCTAAGGTGCCTTATCAAACAGTGATTGATAGATATGCCACCCCCTCCCCCAAAAGGAAGACAGAAAGGATATGAGAAGGATATAAAACATATCACCAGGTTTGTAAAACTGCATGAGGGTCTAGTGTTTAAATGCCAGTGACTGTTCAGTTCTGTTACATATCCATCCACAGATGCTAAAATCTTGGTGTATATAGGTTAGGAATGATTTCTCACCAAAAACGAAAAGAGCAACTACAGAACGAATTTAAACTATGGACCTGCCATCTACAGATATGCAGGTAAACAAAACTATGAGGGTGGATAAAGAAATGGAGGCACACAAATATGAGAGAGAGTTAACATGACAACCTTCCGCATCAGCCATGAGAATTAAAAGGTATGAAGAAAGGAAATATGAATATGAGCAAATGTGAATTGAACCATAGGAAAGAAACACAGGTGTATTGGTGCGGGGTGGGGGGGTGTCTCATATTTTTATTCTCATTCTCTGTCTTTTACTATGTTTAGATTATTCATTGCCTCTTTAGGACTTTACCTTTCATCTCGAAGGATCTCTAGATGTTGGATGATAGAATTTGAGCATTATGTTGGAACTATTATCCATGTGTTTGCTTTGCAATGGCCTAATAATAATTGCTTATATCCTTAACAAAGAATGTGAAATTCTGGCAAAAAAAAGGACAATAGAGAATGTATAGTGGAGGGGACACCTGTAGCAGATGTCACAAGACTAGTTTAGAGCAGTGGTGGCGATTAGATTCTGAAGTTGCTGTCCATAAAACAACCCTGGCAAGGAAACCACCACGCTTTCGAACGATTTCTGCTAGAGTCTACAGTTGCTTCCTTACCAGGTCTTAGGGGCTTGCGGGGTGTAGTGAAAGCTCTAGTGACCGCTCTCTGCGCCTGTGGCTGCCACCATTTTTTGTCACCGACTAATCAAAGTTTATGTTGGGAAACAAAATGCTTTGTCTTGCTACTAGAAATTCTGATCTCTTGAGGGCGTGGGAACTGACAAGGGGGATGGTTGGCTGGCTGGCCGGCAGATGTCTTGCCGAGTGGAGGTTCTTCAAGGATGAGGAATGCACCCATGTGTTTTTTAGGTCTTACTGAGGGACTTGGAAAGGGTTTCTGGCAAGGGAGATTCTTTGGGTGTTTCGCTGATTTCTGTTGTGTTAGAAATGCCTAATGAGAAGTATTGTAACTTGGGGGAAAAACACGTGGAAAGCATTTGTAGTTCAGCAAAATATGCAACCAGTTTAAGATTTAATTCAAGAAAAAAAGGTGTTGGGGAATTGTAACAAGTGCTATTATTCTAGTATTTATATACTAGTATTTATATACTATTATTCTAGTATTTATATACTAGAATAATAGCAACAGAATGGCAAAGGAGAACATGAAAAAGGTTAGCATAAGTGAAATCTTGTTAGTACGATAACAATAATAATAAAAAAAGACTTATCTGCATCCGAGTAACTGAATTGTGATTGCGTGGACAGGAAGAGGATCCATTTTAGGGGTTTAGGGAAATCTTTGTGGGACATGGTATAGCGTTAGGCACATAGTCTATACTTCAGTCATTTCTTAGCCGTTCAAAAACCTCCACTTTAGATTCAATGGTCAACTTAATAACACTTTTAAAATTAGGTTATGTATCTATAAGTATTTCAAAAGTTGTAAAAATGCTACGAAGGTGATTAATTTGAGAGGAACTCTACTAAAAAACTAAAAAAGAAGTCCCCATTGTTTACCTTGGCCACTTAGAAAAAGCAATGTGAACCACGTTCACTGAGTGACTCACCTTTGCTCTCTCATTACCCTTCCCGAGTTACCAGAGGGACAGAAAGGTGAAGCCTCCAGGTGATGGGCGTTTTCTCAAGGCCACATGCCTGGGAGGTGGTGGGACTAAGGCTTGGATCTCTTGTTCCCTGACTAGTGTTCTTTGCACTGGTCTGATTCTCTTTTTAGGCCATTTTATATAGTCTTCAGTCCTAGATATGTGATCGCAGAGACCAACATAGCCCTTCTGGTTTGAAGAGTCTAAGAAATGCTGCCTAAACACCTAAATAAATGCCTTTTGAAATATATTCCCTAAGGAACGTTTCACCAGGCTTCAAAGGATGGTTTTCCAGCTGAGTTCCTGTGTGGTCCACAGATTACCTTGGGGCAGGTGTCCCTAAGCCCCAGGCCATGGACTGGTGCTGGTCCATGGTCCGTTAGGAACCGGGCCGCAGGAGGAGGTAAGCTGCGGGTGAGCAAGCGAAGCCTCATCTGTATCTGCAGCCGCTTCTCAGTGCTATCATCACCGTCTCAGCTCCACCTCAGATCATCAGGCACTAGATTCTCATAGGAGCACTGGTCCCTTGTGCCAAAAAGTTAGGGATTGCTGACTTAGGGGAAAGTAAATCAACCAAGAAAAATGGATTTCACCCTTTAAGAGCTGACCGTGTTCAGTAATGTGGTTAAAAGCCCTTCTTCCCAGCCAGGCTTCTGACTCCAACAGGTAGAACTGGAACTTCCGTGTTTCTGCCAGGCTTCCATCCATACCTGCTGGGCACACGGCCTCTCATTTTGGGCTTCATGTTGGGATGTCTCTGGAAACAGAGGCTCTTTAAGTGATGAAAATTGCACACTGTTGCTTCTAGCTTTAGGAGCTGCCCAAGAAGAACAGAAGGATTTGGGGCTGGAGGCTGCAAGTCCTCCTGCTCCTGGTTAGGGGATCTGATTCTCACCTGGGAAGACCTGTGAGGTAGGGATTCTGTGTCAGGTGGCAGCTGGCTCTTGAGCGTTTGAAGGTGGACTGTTTTGTGCCCTGTACAGCACAGTTTCTGGCCCACAGAAGGAGACCCCAAATTATTTGTTGATTAAAGAAAGCCACTAAAAGGGTCATGGTACTGATGAGTTTAATTTGTTTGCTTTAGAAATAAATTTCTTTGGTATTTTCTCAGAAAGGAGACGAAAAGGCAGTAAAATAGAAAGTGAAGAAAACAGAAAGTAACAAAGCTGTGGAAGTGGGCAGGATGTCGTTTTCAAGAATGTTTTCAGGATAGATGGTTCTCTGTTCTTCTGGGTTTTGTGTGACTGTGGAACTATACTGTCTGTGAGTGTTTGTGGCCTGGGTGGCCTGTGCATGTGCTTTGCAGTGATGTGAGTGGGGACTGGGGGACAATTTGCTGCTCTAACCCTGGACAATCTGGGGCCTCTGTGGAGCTGTGAGCATAAATCTTAGTCCTGAGGTTAGAGGTAAGATGGTGGTGGTTTGGGCTGATGGCCTGATATAAGACTGCTCTGTGGAACAGTACCAGCTTCCCCGTGTTTGAGGAATGGGGTGGGATGCTCTTGTCCCTATCATTGTTCTCTAATTATGTTCTCTGGAAGGGAGAATGATAAACCTCCTGAGCACATGGGCTCAGGCATTAAACGAGACAGTTAAATGCTAAATCTTGAAGAGTCAGGTAAATACCATAACATGAGATAACACCAAGTGCTAGTTACATTGTATGATAATTTTAAACTAGAATAATTATGCTCCGAGGACTATAAATGTAGACAGATATTCTGTATGAATTGATATTTACAAAATGCGCAAATAGATAAGCTGTTCAAATCACACCCAAAAATACAATCTGTACGTTTGTTTTACCTACAACAGTCACACTAGCAATGGTTAACTTTCATTACACATATAACAGTAATTTTGCCAACTGACATGGTATCTGGAGCATTTTTAATAACTTATTTGGCCCAGGGTACCATAAGAGCTGTCCATGAGATCATGCATTGGATTCTCTTCTGCCTCATCTCCCTCAGTGAGCTGGGCATGGGGCCTGTATCTTGGAATTGGTGAGGGCGACATTGGCAGCCAAGGATGGGCTGACCAGGCACTTGTCCCATTCACCAGGCATTGGCTCCATGGCCTCACAGGCCACCAGGAAGCAATGCAGAGTGCCATGGAGCACTTTGTACTTCATCAGAAAGCCATAAAAAACAATTACCAGCCTATTAGAGACTTTGAAAAGGATAGCTCCACAAAGCTGTCCTGGCTAGGAATTGCCGTGACCACTGGGAGTCACTGATATGATTCGTACTGTGGATATTCTGTGATAGAAGCCAGTAGAATCTACAAGAAAGATGTGTCTATTGAGATGGCTTCCCAGAATTCCTGGAACAGCTTAGGCCAGGCTTCTTGAGGGCAGGACTGCTGGTCCATGCTTACTTCAGGTATTAGGATGATCCTCAGAGGACAGTTTGATCTTGGGGTTCTAGTTGCAGCCAGCTGCCTTCCTTGGCCTGTCTTCCAGGATTTGGGCTCAGTCTTTCTGGGGTCTTACTTGAGTCCTGGTATTAGGATCCTTAGGGGGCTCCAGTCTACGATGTCTGGCTCAGGGAAGGCCTGGAGATGTGGGATCCTGAGCCCAGCACCCCACTCCTGGGTGTGGCAGAAGACCTTGTGGGAAGGACTTATGATGTCACCTCCAAATGAAGTTATTGTGCCTAGATTCTAAGATAAAATATTTAAAACATATTAGTTTGTTAAAAATAATCTTCCTCTGATATGTCTTCATTTTTCTTAAATAAATGGCTTAGAAAACAAAATAAATTAAAAATTTAAAAAGCAGGAGAGGTCCTCCAGAGAGATCCTGCTGAAGTGTGGACTGTATCTGAGGGTGCTGGTCCCTCTTCTGGGGTGTCCTAGTTGAGGGGAGATGGTGGGTGAGGGAGGAGGAGGGGGAGGCAGGATTCTAATTCT
Source organism: Rousettus aegyptiacus (assembly GCF_014176215.1). NCBI lineage: Eukaryota > Metazoa > Chordata > Mammalia > Chiroptera > Pteropodidae > Rousettus > Rousettus aegyptiacus. Next base: position 67,039,437 of record NW_023416287.1, read on the forward strand.
GGAACCAGTGTTGTCAGGCAAGGAGATCTGGGACATGACGCTGACTTTTCCAAAAGTGGGAACCCTCACACTTCCCTTAGGAGCTGCTGAAAGGTCTGGTAGCCGTGAGGCTGTCCTCGGTGGAGAACCTGGTACCTGGCAGTCCTGTAGGATTTTCATGAACATGGGCTTCATTGCTGCTCCTGTCAAAATTCAAGTGTCTTAACAGAGACTCAGGGACATGGACAATGGACTAGTGGTTACCAGAGGGGGTGGGGGAGGAGGGAAGAGGTAGACAGGGTAAAGAGGGTCAAATACAGGGGATAGGGGGAGGGTAGAGTGGATAAAGGGGATCAAATACATGGTAGTTGAAGGAAACTGGATTTGGGGTGGTAATCACGCAATATATAGATGTTAAATAGAATATATAGATGTTAAATTATATTGTACACCTGAAAATTATATAATCGTATTAACCAATTTTACTCTAATAAACTTAATTTAAAAAAAGATCCAAGTGTCTTATGTGTGAGCTTGTAAACATCACTATCATTTACACTACTGTAATGTGAGAAATGACCGGATTTAAACCTGTCTTAGAAAGTAACTCATCAACATTTATTAAATGCCTACTGGATGCAACCACTGTGTTAAGTGCTGTAAAGGAAACAAATAGTCGTATAAGTAAATGCCGTACAAATGTGAAGCAGTTTCATCCATTCTCATGAGTCTAACTGGAAGCTGCGTGCCAACTCTTCCCTGAGTTCTGACTCTGTCATTGAGCTATGTGCTGTGTCCACTGGATATCTGAATTTCAACCCACATTCGTCTCCCATCTCCCTACTCCCACCCTATCAGAAGGGCTGCTGCCCACCCACTTCTCATGCCTCTAGTGCTGTTAGCACTGTACACTGATCATTCCCTCTCGCTTCTCCAGTTGTTTGTGAGTTCTGTGTCCTGTTTCCCAGCCACACTGTGTGACCCTTAAGGGCTAGGATGGGAGGGATAAAGGGGCCTGGAAGGAGAAAGGAGTCCGGCGTTTCTAGGAACCAATCATAGAACTGCACTGAGCCTCAATTTCCCCACCTGAACTTGGGGACAAAGTTTATTTGAAAACCAGAGATTTCTCAACGTACATTTAAAAATTTTTGTTTGTTTGTTTCTTTAAGGGTATGGTTACATTGGGCTTTCTCTTGAATCTTTTGTCTTTTTGTTGTGGTTTTCTCCAAGGATATTTGCTCATAAAATTTAATTTTCTCCTTCTGATTCTGTAATGTCTCATGTCTTTCTGACTTTGCCCTGATTCTTTATTAAATTGAACTAGATGTCAGGCCCAAGCTAAGCCGAGAAAACAGAACAAACCCCTGGAGCCCCATGTGACTCTTCAGCTCTGTTGTTTCTTAGAAATAGAAAATGGACAGAACGTGTTCCTGGGCCTGTACTCAGCCCCATGCGCAGGCCTGGACATTAGAGTGGGACAGGCACCCTTCCTGCCTGCCTGCTCTTGCAAGCTGTGTTTCTTTTTTCCCACTTCTTTATCCTTTAGGAGAACGATACTCCCAGACCCAAGAATTGATGAATTTACCTCCTTATTTCAAAATAAACTTACATAATTACCGGTTATTGTCCTTTCCTGGAGCATTGATTTTTTTTTTTCAATTAGAGTGACATATATTATATTAGTTTCAAGTATACAGCATATTATAAGACATTTGTATAACTTGCAAAGTGATCCTCACAACAAGTCTAGTACCCATCTGACACCATACAGTTATAATAATATTATTGACTATGTTCCCTCTGCTGTACTTCACACCCTCATGACTATCCTGGCCATTTTTAAAATGTGCTCCCTGTACACACAGACCTATGATGATGTGGCATAGATGTCCATTTTCCTCTGATGCAGGTACACTTCAGGGGAACCCTTATGTCCCACTCTTCCTATTCCCGGAGAGCAGGGAATTCTACTCAGCTCCCCAGGAGGACACTGTGGCTTCCCCTGCTCCTTCTCCATTTTTGCCCAGAGAAAGATTGGTGGATTTGGAAGAAGACAGGGAGCAGGTGAGGCTCAGGCTTTTCCACTTTTTGGAATGTCCTATTCTGAGGACTCTCGAGGTCTTTGGCCATGGGTGAGCAGTCTGCCCCTGTGTGGGGCCAGTGGTCATGCCCTGAGCTACTAGGAAGCCTGTCTGGCCACAGATGCAAGGCCAGTTCTCTCATGAGCTGCAATGGTGGTAAGGCGCCATTGGTCTTCCTGGCACGCCTCTTCTCCCATGCTTCTGAGCTCAGGGATGAAAGATCACAGTGTTATCTGTGGACCCCTGAAGCTCCACAGAGAGGTTCTCTTTACTCTTGGCTCAGGAGTTGGGGAGGTGGGGGCTTTGGTTCTAACTGTTCTCCCGGAAGGCGTGAAGCTGCCTCATCAAGCAGCTTAGAGAGATAAGCTGTGTACACAGCAGAAGGGGGTGACGTGTGCTGAGGGGTATGACAGGCAGCTGCTCCTGCCTTTCTTCCCGCTGCAGTGATTCCAGCTTGGAGCAGCGTGGCTGTGCCAGGCTAAATTAAAACTGGAAGTGCCCAGAGCTTTGTTCTTTTTAAGGCTAGAGTATTTGAGGTTAAAGAGAGGGAGTGAGTCTAAAATAAAAAGTGACTGTGTTGGGGTGTGCAGCCAGATGCCCTCTTTGGGCTCACTGTCCTAGAGGAGGAGATTGCTCCTGTCCCAGTGCTGGGGTTCTGCTCTGACATGCATGATGGCCACTTCGCTGAGTTCTGTTTTGATTTTCTGGGAGTACACCCTATACATTGATATTTTCAGTAAACCCTTGTTTGAATAATGTGACAAAAGCAATTTAGGGCATCATACTCCACCCTCTGTTGCTTGCTGTATCCAGGTGTGAACAAGACATGGTTTTGAGATGAGTGCATTTGCAGCAAGTTTGCTTTAGAAAAGTCCCTATATGAGTGATGTAAGAGAGGACACATGTTTATCAACGATGGTAGTTCTGTTATCCCTGACATGATTCTATACTCAGAGCATTCTGAGGGGGAAGTAGGAAGTTATTAAACTATTAGACTCCAGGAACAGGAGTAATCATGTAATAGGATTTATGGAAGGACTGATTGCAAAATTTGGGTGAAAATAATAACTGTACCACATTTGTTTCATTCATGAAACCAACTTGGAAAGATCACGAATTCATCTACATGGTCAGGAAATGACACTGCCTTAGCTTTCTTTCCTATCACTCCTGAAAAGTGGTTTATGAATATTCACTAGATTGTTGCCTATGCATTGGGAAATTAGGGTTGGAGGACAGAGAACCAAGAATTTGAACTGTAGTCATAAGTCAGGATTCTATTCCTGCTGCTGGAGCATCTTCCCATGAGCAAAAGGCCTGATTTGACGTGATAATGCCAACACTTCCGGGAGGGGGCACTTCACTGTCATCAGGTATAGGCCTACAGTGTGCTGAGGTTCAAAACCTGTCTGTGGAACAGGTTTTGAGGATCATCAGGGCACTTGGCACCTGGGGGCAAAGAGTACTCACTTAAGATGGGGAGTGTTCATGGAACAGATGAAGAGGAGCTTTTTTTTTTTTTTTTTTTTTTTCCAAGGGTTGGCCTAGTTCTGATAGTAGCACCAGGGTCTCTGCATCTGAAGGGGTGCTTGTGGGTGCTTGGGTAGCATCTTAGAGTCCAGATGGAGATCCTTCTGGCAGATTGGGGCAGCCTGGCATAGGTGACTGTCTTGTAAGGATGTAGTTGGTTGTTGTCTGCACCTCACAGAGATGACTCTGCTCCTCCAGCTTCTGCTCTGCTGGAGGACCGCTGGTGGCTTTCCAGAGAGGTCGAGTGGCCCCACAACTTCATGTTGGGGCCCTACCTTTGTTGATGTTTACTCAGGCTTTGGAGTTCTGCTCAAATATTCCGCCAGATGACAAGGAAAATAATGTGTGGCCTTTGTGTCCCCCACAGTTGAGATGGGGCATGTCAAGTGCTTGTCATAGCCCCTAGCACACATGTGGTGAGCTCTGGTCCCTGTGTAGGAGAGTGGATTTGGAGCCAGTCCACCTGATTCATACTGGCTCCATCACTAGCAGGTTGCATGGCATGGAACAAGTTACTTCTCTCTGCCTTCCTTTTTTCACCTGTGAAATGAGACAATCATAGGTTTGTGGGGAGGGAGTTTAAATCAGTTAATCCGTCAGGTGCTTAGGACCCTGCCGAGCACATGGTAAACATCATGGGGCAGTCATTACTGGCTTCCCCAACATAATGAATAGTACATGGTGGGTCTTACTCTGTCTGTATGAACAATAAGGGCGGCAGAGTTTGGGATTATGGTGAGAGTTGAGCTGAAATAGCAGGCCATGGAATCATCTTCCTTTTCTTCCCGAAACCCTCTCAAGTTTTCCTGAGATGCTGATAAGATGTAGGCGCCAATACTGAGGTATTCGCTAAAAAAGCCCGCACTGTGCAGGGGACAGAGGAAGGACTGCTTCCTGCCCTCCCAGGCCCTGACCTGCAAGCCGCTGTCTCCTCTCCCACCCCTTCCCTGGGGATGTGGCAAGGCCGTGTGGAGCAAGGGCAAAGCTTTGCTGGAATCAAGCAGGATGCATCATCTCTTGCTTCCCCTTTTGTCAGGCCTTGTCTGTTTCATGCTCTGGAAGCTAATTTATGCCTCACCGTGAAGTGGCTTTTTTTTCCCCTTTGCTGCTGTAATAGCAGATGGGAAGGGTGGTTTTAATGAATTACTGTTTTCTTTTGGAGATTAAACTTTCATTATAAATATAATTGAAGACACACAGCCTTCTGGTACTTACATATCATTTGCCAATTAGGATAATGGACTAAAAAGTCCCTTGGACAGTGACAGGGACGAAGTTAAGCCTGTAACTCAGCTCTGGGTGCTGGAGAATGAAGCGCTTTGCCAACTGGAAGCAACATATATCAAGTCTGCCCACAATATGCTTGTGCTAACAGGTCTGAAAATATTCCTGACCTTTGAGAAAGAGAGATTAAAATTAGTAGGCAGAAGTGCGGCAGCCCGCTCCAGGAGTCTGTGATGTGGTCATCCTGCAGTGTCTGCCATGCCCGCCACATGGCTCTGGGGTGGTGGCTGCAGGGCAGAAGGCTGTGCTGCTTCCTTTTAGAGTTAAATAATTACACGTAATGCCGAAAGCATTTATGATGGATCTGTATCTGGCAACTGACATTGCGATGTTTCCATCACTTCTTTCAGAGGGCCTGTGTCTTTTGGGCACTTTCTCTTTTGTTGTTTTGTGCCCTTTAGAGCAGGATTTCTCTACCTCAGATGTAGGGCAGATATTTATTTATTGTGGGCCATCCTGTGCATTGTAGGATGTTTAGCAGCATCCCTGGCCCTCTACTCACTAGATGCCAGTAGCAATCTCCCTAGTTGTAAAAGTAAAAATCTGACATCAGACATTGCCAAATGTTCTTTGGGGGTCAGGGGTGGGGCAGAATTGGCCCCCGTTGAGAACCACGGCTCTGGAGCTGCCCCCAAGAGAGCTGCAGAGGGACTAAGGAGCTGCAGTCGTCCCCACAGTAGCGCCAGGTATCGAGAGAGTCGTCCGACTAGACCCATCCATACAAAGACAATTGGTGATTCATTCTCTGGTACTGTGTTAGACCCAGAGGATACAAAAGTGAGTGAAAATAAGCCTAGCTTTCTAAGAAAATAGATGCTTTGATGGGGCCAGAAGGCTTCCCTTTAAATTGTATTAATTGTAAGTTGGACCTCCTCCTAACTCCCAACTGGGCTAATATTATGGCCCTACCCTTTGGAAAAATCTAGATTCCGACAGTATTGTATGTGAGGGCAGAGGGCTAATTCACCTGGATGCACAGGCCTTAGGAATGCTCTTGGCAGGTGAGTGGTTTGAGTAAAGACTGGAAGGATTTATGTAGGTAACAGGGATGGGGCTAATGGAGCGACTGGGGAAAAGGCATTGATGGGCATGAGCAGGAGCAGAGTGAATTTGGCAGTAGACAGAATCCAGCCTACCTGGACAGAAATTCAAGGCAGGAAACAACATGGTTGTATGTGTGTGCATGTGCATATGCATGTGTGTGTGATGTGTGGTGGGTGGATAGGTGTGTGAGAATGTCAGGGTGAGAAAATACCTGGGTTTTCTGAGCTGTCAACTGAGGAGGATGCTGTCTGCTTCCTGGGTTCATATTTAATATCAACTTAAATATTTGGCTGCCCAAATAATGATTATTATTAAGGTCTTTGTATAGACAGTCTTTATAAACATATAACGAGTTTTTTACTAAATAAAAAGGGAACCATTGAAATCAGATTTTGAACAGGAGAGTAATAGGATTGGAATAGAATTGAAGAAAGCTTATTCTGGAAATGGTATATAAGGCACATTGGATAGGAAGGTCAGGGTGGAGGAAAAGAGGCTGGTGTACCCCACTTGTTTCCCCCATCGCCAGAGTACTAGAGGGGGTCCTGATTTTGGGGAGGGGTCAGGGATTCCAGCTGAGAAGTGTGGTTGAGGAAAGCAGTGGTTGGCCCTGATTTTATGACTGACTGCTGTTAGATTTTTCCTGCTTCCCAAAATGATTGGAAGTGGTGTACAGTATTAAAACAATGCAGAAACAGTAAACAAACAAACGTGGATCATGGTAAATCATAAGGAACAAAGAAATATAAGTTACCAGGCATCTGGGATGAATTAGTTACTGCATTTGGTCACTAAAAGTTAGCACTGAACTTCCTGGTAGTTTAATTGCAAAGGGAGACCATTTCTCTTTGGGATATCCATTTGAAATGGTGTGGAGGAAGAGACCAGTGTTTTGGCTTTGATTTAGATCATTATATCAAGGTACAGAATCTGTCTTTACCTACAGGTTTTAAAAAACCACCTAACATTGTTAAAATGGTCATTTCTTATATTGAGCCTCTTTGGAAAAACGGAGTCACATTTTAAAATCTTGTCTCATTGGCCTCAGTGATGTAATTTCTGTTTTTGCCAAATCTTTTTTGAGGCTTAGCTGATGCCCAATGGAGCATGGCAGGCCCAGGTTCTGTTTATTTGCAAGGGCCCTAAGTGTTGTGGGGCATATGATACCTGTGTACAGATGTTTCGTTGAAGTTCACGAAGGCTGACTTTGCAGAGAACGAAGCTCACTTGGGTCTGAAGGGACCTGAGGAGGGCTCAGAGAAACCTGGAAGAAGAGCAAAATGAGGTGTTCAAAAGTCTACCTCTCCAGTATGGACTGTGGAAGAGCATCTTTTATCGAAGGAGAGTTAGAACCTTGATCAGAGCCTTGATGGCTTGATGGCTGGATTAGAGTTTTGATGAAATGGAATCCATGTACTTTTTTTCCCCCAACCATTAAAAGCTGGTTCTGTCTTTCAATTGGTTTGTGTTTATAAATTGAGTTTCCCTATAATTATTGAATTTTCTTTATGAGAATAGGGTCATTCGTATTTAATACAGATTGGTTTTATTTATCAATTAAACTGTAATTTTATTCTTTTGAATAGGTAATATACAATTTGAAAATTAAAAGGTTTAAAGGACAAAGGTGAAGAGCCTCCCTTGCATCTCTGCCCAGTCACCCCTGTTTGCCAGTGTCATAAGTTTCTTGTGTGTCTTTCCAGGGATGGTCGAAGCATGTGTGAGCAAGTATGAGCACACATCAGATGCACTCATAGTGTTGGCGGTTTGGTGATACAGTGATTTACATAACCATCCTCTCTTAAACCCACACAGTGATAGAAAATTGGGGAGTTAGAGGATCCATGTCCTTTGAATAGATGCCTGAAGGCAGTCAAGACAATTTCTTTATGAGTATTTATGCTGACCTGGAGAAGAACAAAACAGAAAACCTATGAGTTTCTAACTCAGCACAGTGGAGGAAGATTGTAAACCTAAGAGAAATGGAGAATCTGGGAGGGACTGTGGATTGGTGGGGAGATGGTCATGAGCTGGGCAGATTGAGTTTAGGATAAGGACAAAATACCTTGCTTAGAAAGATGGTACTGGAGGCATGTGAGAGGAGAGAGTTGGGTTGTAAGTTTAGGGTTGCTCTGATGCTGCACATAAACACAGGAATGGATAGAATTAGAATATCCCATATTTACCCATTTATACCGTAGTACAGAAGTATTGGAATAATTATATTATTACCAGCAATAGAATTATTGAGAAGAGTTAAGATTTTTTTTTACATTTGTTATCATTTTTTATAGTTCTATATCAACATTGTCAGAATGAAGAGCTGTTTCAAACAATCTGTCTTCATTTTAGTCGTCAGTTAGTCTTAGTTAAGCACGTACCTTCATGTTTAAAGTTCACCATCAATCCTTTTGTTGACATCGTTCTAGTCATTTTGTATGTCTGGAGCTCATTCTCTATGTGGGATTCCTGAGGTCAAAACTATTTTCATAATAATTCTAAGATTTTATTTACCTCATTTTCCCCACTCTCATTCTCTCACAAGCGTACAATGGAGTTATCAAGAAACTGTGACTTGTGATATCACAACAAATTGAATGTATAAGCAGAGAGGCGAGTCTGGCTGTTTTGTATTGAAAGATATTAAAGAGATTTATAAAACTAAAACAATGCTACTCTTCTCACTAATTATTTTTGTTTGGGAAAACACGATTTTTTGTAAAATATGTATATAAGTTAGCATATAATAGGTTTTTTTTTGACTAATACATATTTTTTAATTTTAAAAAGGTAAGTGATGGGCTTTTGCCCACATAAACAAAACTTTTTGGGCTCCTCAATAATTCGAAGAGTGTAAGGAGTTGGAGATAAAAAAAATTTGAGAAGTCTCATTCTAATAGATTCTTCAGGAAGAGCTTTAAAGTTCTGCATGCTGTTAACAGTTTATTGGTATACTTTATACTTAACTTTTTTGCTATATATATCTACTTGGCTCACATTTTCTTTCTGTGTTACTCCATTTTCTTCTGTATAAAATGTTGCCTTTGAAAAGTCTGGAGATAATCCACTTTTCTCCTCTTCTAAGTCACTTATTTTTGCTTAGACTCCCAAAGGATTTTTTTTTCTTTTGTAAAGTTCAGTAATTAGATTGTCTGGGTGTAGGTCATTCTGGGCCAGTATTCTAAGGTATATAGTGAGCTCCTTAAATATGTATTTTCAACTATATATGTGTATACATATATATATACACACACACACATATACATATATACATATATGTATACACATACACATATATACATATTTATGAATATTAATTTTAGGGATGTTTTCTTATAGTTTTTAATATTTGTTCTGTTCCCAGGGGCTTCTATTTTCTGTATATTAGATCCTTTTTGCCTGCCTGTAAGAAGTCACTTTCTTGAATCATTTTCTTCTTTTCTTTTTGATTAAAAAAAGATTCCCATTACGTTTACACATATCATAAAGCATTATCTGTTGAGCTCACTTACTCCTCTTTTTCTTCTAATTTAATGTTCGTTTCTGTAATGATTTTCTTTTATCCAAATACCCAAGTTCTGTCATTTCATTTCTAAGTTTTCCTAATTCTGATTTATATTGTTCTTTCTTGTCTTCTATCATTTCTATATCTTTTATTTCTTTTTAAAATAGTAGGTTACAAATTTGACCTTTAGATATTCTTTACAGCTTTCATTGCCTATAAGGATGTTGTTATTCAGCTCCTTTTTCACTTTTTCCCTTTAATAACTATGCATGTGATTTGACCTTTATACTTTTATATTGCTCATTTTTATGTGATATATATTTTTTGAACTTTTAGAAGATGATTTGGTTGAGTTATTTTTCTAACTTCAGAGTTTTCTCATCTGTTTTAGTATAGTGTTCAGAAGCACGGTTGGTTGCACTCTGAAATTTCTGGGCTCTGTTTCTGTCTCTCGTTTCTAATTGGACCATCTCTTTCCTTTGTATTATTGTTTCTGTCTTGCCCAATTTTGATTCTTCTCTCAGCACTTTCTCCTATTCTGGAAGCAGGCCTTGGGGGCTGGTTTTAAGAATTCATAGGGTCTAGACTGTTCCAGATCTTTCAGTCCCAACTATGGGCTCATTGACGTGTCTGGTATTGGATGGTTTGGTCCTTCCTCAATGTCAGCTGCTCTTCTCAGATTGGCTTGACATACTTTCCAGTGAACACCCGTTTGCCATTTTGAGTTCTCCAGTTCTTATGTCTGTCAGATGCCTCATTGCTTCCCCGCACTTTCTGCTGAACAGATGACAGTACATGCTTGTCTTAGGGCTACTGGTGGTTTGTCCTCACCCACTTATATTTGTATTTGACATTTGTCATTTTATTGTAAATGTTGTTTATGGGGTTCCTGTTTTGCTATCTGGTTGCTTTTTAAAAGATAGATTTTAGAAATTAAAAAAATGTTTTGAGATAATTGTAGATGTATATACATACAGTTGTAAGAAATACAGAGAAGTCCCTTATATCCATCACTCATTGATTTCTTTATTTTTATGTGGGGATTTGGAAGATCCAAAAATTTTCCCTTTGACACTGTCTCCATCTTCATAGAATCCTCTCCCCATTGGTGATTCTTCAAAGAATTTTCTTAAAATTATTACTTAGAATCCAGTTTATCTTTGTATAGCAACAACCCCTTTGCTACCCCTCCCCTCCTAAAAAAAAAACCCGATAGTATATGGATTAATGATAGACGTTTCCTTCCCTGTCATGTCAAAGAAGCCTGGGGGGTTGCGCTCCAGGGATAGTGTGGCAGTTCCAGGGTCATCGGAGTTGTAGTTTCCTCTCCTGTCGCTCTGTCATTCTCAGCACATTTCCTCGCAGTCCAGGATGAGTGCTTGAGCTCTAGTCATCACTTCTGTATTCCAGGCAGCAGTGAAGAGAGAGGGATGGGAAAGGGCTTGTCCCATCCTCTTCAGAAACTTTTTGGAAGTTTCCGCTTATGTTCAATTGGCCAGAATTTGGTCCTGTAGTTTCACAAAGCTGTTAAGGAGTCCTGGAAGTGAATTCTTTTAGCTGGTTGCATGGCCACTCTTAAGTAAAACTGGTGTTCTTTTAATGGTAAGTAAGAGAGAGTGGATATCTGGTTAGGCAACTCAGAAACAGATTTTTCCTGCTATGTGTTTGAACACAAATTTACAAAAAATGAATAAATATGTAGGAAGTTAAAAGGATATTTTGAGTATGATTTTAATCTTCACATCTTTTTCTTATTAAGCTTATACTATTCTGAAAATGAAAACAGTTCACTACTATGAATTGAGCTTTTTGCACATGTCTCAGGATGCCGATGGCATCTCGGTGCAGATCTTGACTCTCTTGGTGGCAGTGATGGAAGTAGAGAGATGGCTCTCCTTTCTGCCTTTCTAGCAGTACTTCCTGAGTCACTGTCTTTTAAGTATGATAATAATGCTGATTTCTGAGTATATCCAAGCTGTGATGACTGAATTTAGAGGGTTCCTTGGCTTTTAACTTTGTTTAGACAGGTAAGCATCTACATAGCCTTTACAACATATGTACAGTGGGAAGAAGTAAGGGGTAGAGGATACGACCTTTCCATTTTTGTACCGAAGCTAGAAGCTGTAGCTCCCTGATTTACTAGAGTCAAAGAATTTGCTGGAATCTGAGTCCGACGTTGAATTGGAAGAATTTGTATTGGGCTCACTCTTGTGAAAAGTGCGAGGAGACACAGATGGTCTTCAGTGACTGGGGGGATGAAAAGGCACAGCCTCTTTCTTGCCGCGTATGTGTTGACTATGAACACGTGAACACGCTGCACGTGCACACATATCTCTTTGAGACCCTGATGTCAATTATTTTAGGTGTATACTCAAATAATATTGCTGGATCATTCAATAATTCTATTTTTAATTCCTTGAAAAACTGCTATCCTGTTTTCCACAGTGGCTGCACCATTTTACATTCTCAACAACAGTGCACGAGGGCTCCTGTTTCCCCACATCCTCATTGACACCTGTTATTTTCTGGTTTTTATTTATTTTTTATTTTTATCTTTTATTTTTATGGCAGCAGTTCTAATGGGTGTAAGGTAATAGCTCATTGTGGTTTAGATTCGAATTTCCACTGTTACATTTTTGAATTCTTACTTTCATTTTCTTTAAATGGAGAAATCCTAGGGCATTCTTTGTGTTAAATGGGTATTGTTTTTGAATATTATAGGTTTTCAGGTGGTCCAGGTGAAAGAGCTTCCTCTGTACTTCACAGAGTGCATCTCTTGTGTTAGAGTTTGTACAACTCTTGTACTAAAAGTAAAAGTCATTGTAGTTGTGCAAAAAAAGAAAGTACAGCAGAAGCACAGAGGCCAAAGTAAATTGTCTTTTAATAAAATCTCCAGAAGCCGAGAGGACATTTTTTTTTTGACTTCTTTTTTTTAAAATGCAAAGAAGGTCTTGTTTTTGCTTGCTTCAAAATTATTTGCTGTTTTTCAAAAGGTTAAAAATAAAAATTCTGCTTATTTGGGAGAGATGCTGAGCTCTGACTACTGCAGTTACCCATATCCGATGTTCTCCCAGCTAACGCTGTGATGTAACTGACGTCTTACTGTCATTCTAGCAGGGGAGCGTTTGCTCCGGTCCCTCCCTCAGTGGCAGCACAAATGAAGTCTTCTGGTCAGAAACACCTAGGATCTTAAAAATTTGGCATTCTTTCTGAAGTAGACAATTTCTCTCTAATAAAGCAATAAGTCTTGGCTCTCTGTGTCTACATTCGTTCTGCTGTTTTATCATTTTCCCTTGCACTCCGTCTTTCCTGCTCTTTCCCTTTGTTCATAATCTCCTCATTTTGAAATATTCCCCCATCAAGCTATGCTTGTTTGCAAGCTTGTTTCAAGCCACGCATGTTTGCAGGAAAGTTATTGACCATTTCTTCGTTTAATCACTACTTTGAAAAAAAATTTGTGGTAAACTATGCACACATAAAATTTACCATCTTAACCATTTTTAAGTGTTGGGTTCAGTGGTATTAAGTATATTCACGTTGTTGTGCAACTGTCACTACCATCCGTTTCAGAACTCTCCTCATCTTGCAAAACTGAAACTCCATGTTCATCAAAAACGAACTCACTCTTTCCTCCCCCCATGCCCTTGCAACCACCTTTCTCCTTTCTGTCTCTATGAATTTGACTACTCTAGATTCCTCATAAAAGTGGAATCATACAGTATTTGTCTTTTGGTGACTTATTTCAATTAGCATGGCGTCCTCGAGGTTCATCCATGTTGTAGCATGTGTCAAAATTTCCTTCTTTTCTAAGGCTGAATAATACTGCATTGTAGGTATACAGCACATTTTGTTTACCTGTTCATTTATCCATGGACACTGGGCTGCTTCCATTTCTCGGCTAGCGTGAATAGTGCTGTTATGAACTGAGACCCTGCTTTCCATTCTTTTGGGAGTAGATACCAGGGGTGAAATTGCTGGATCACGTAGTAATTCTGTAACCACTGCTTTGGCAGAAGAATAATGCAGCCATCCAAACATTGGTTTGGATTTTGGTTGTGTAGGTGCTGGGGGTCTGAGGGCAGTGGAGCTGACGTGTGGTCTTGTAGCTGAGTTGAATGGCTGCTATGTTAACATGGTCGAAGTGCTTCAGAGCAACTCAAGGCAGAGGGGCACCCAGTCCATGGTTGGCACATGTGAAAAAGCACATGAAGACCTCAGCTGGGATGAACCTCAAGCCAGTGGACCCTGTAATTCTACTCATCCACGTGTGCTTTGTGTTCTCTTCAACCTTTGCTCAAAGTTCCTACCAGAGGGGTAAAAGCCTGACCATTTTCCACAAGGAAGTTACTTGGTGTATGCCTGAGGTCTTTGTGGCCTCTGAAGAAATATGTTTGAGAGTGTTGGGAGGAGGGAGGCACAGGGCAGAGGTGGGGGATTGGAGGACGAATATGTGTGGTATGTGGGAATGTTTGAGTCTCCCGGCTTTGGGTCTGACTGCTGTGACTCACTCTGAACTCACCCTTTCTGGAGACTGGGGATTTTGTGATCCAGGACTTGATTGTCCAAAGCTGCCTTTTTCCAGGATTGCAGGAGGGTTGAGGGCCTTGTATCTTGCATCAAGCAAATAGAGGGATCTCAATCTTTTGGGAAGGGAGCACTGCTCTTCTGAAAACAGGCATAACCTAGCCCTTGGTTTTGCGACTCCAAGTGATACTGATGGAGCACTGGAAGGTGTGGGCCATGTGCCTCTTCCTCCTGGATTTCCAGCCTAGTCCAAGTTAAATGTCTTACTCATCTGTCCCAAGCAGGACATACGTCCATGATAGGTTGTGAACCAAACATTTTGGTTCTGCTCTAGGCCATGCCAGACATTGTCAGTCCCTGTCTGTACCTTCTTTGGGACTGTAACTTGTCACACTCAGATATCACTGGACACATATTTGAATTTTCTGATGTTGGGTTGATCTCGTGTCCACATGCAGACCATTGCATATCTTTTGTTGAGGCATCCAGACACTCTCCTTGGGCTGTTGGCTGGGTGGAAGTGGGGCAGCGACTCCTAGAGGCAGCTTCTCCACCCCCAGAATCCTGTGCTCAGGGGTGCTCTAGCCCTCTGTCCTGTCTTGTGTCTTGTTCAGCATTGGCAATCCTGCCTGGGGAGGCTTTTCTGGGCTCTGATTCCTATGTAAAGCTGTTGCTGGGTATCCAGAATTTACTGTGCACAGTCACCACCAGGATGGTGGTCTGGGTTTCCACTCCAGCCAGGAGGAAGACCAGACATGAAAATAATTATAGGACCATGTTGGGTTTAAAGGCACAGAGAGCCAATGGCCCTAAAGACCAGGCTCCCGCTTGAGGGCCGAAGCAGACTTTGACTTTACCTCTGAAGAATCTAACCTCAATCACCTCAAAAATAATTTGGGAATGTTCCCAAAAAGTGGGTAGGAAGAGGCTGTGAGATGGGATCTAGGCTGCCAACCTAAATCACCTTTTGGCCAGCATTGCATCTTTACGTGAACTGAAATGTATTTCTCTAGTTCTGGTTCCAAACAGTAGAGTTTATGGATGATTTTAATTAATTTTCAAGATTGTTGTTGTTGTTGTTTATATAGCCATGGGAAAAAAAATCATCTGGAAATAAAACATGCTTTTGAAGAAATGATAATTTTTGTGCTAGGAATGCTTAGGATTTAAATTAGACTTTCAAAATAATTACACAATTAAAAAATGAGTTACTTCAGCAAATTGTCACTTTTTCATGGTGGAGCAAGGAAGAGAATTAGAAACACTGATCCTTTTCACTTCCCTTCTAAGTGGGCAGGGAAGTTATCTTTTAAATTTGATTGGTTGCTCTCTACCTCTACTTCATAGTTCTTTAGTGGAGACCCCAAGACCTTGCAGCTTGAAGTGTGGTCTCCAGGCTGACAGCATTGGCATCATCTGGTTAGAATGCAGCATCTCAGGCCCCATCCAGAGTCTGCATTTTCCCTGGATCCCTGAGTGAATGGTGAGCACATTCTGGCTGGTCTGCGAAGGAAGCCTCTGTGAGATCAAGGCAGTGGGGTCTTGGGGAAAGACAGGCATGAGGGAGGTGCTCTTCTTTTAAAAGAGTCCACAGAGATGAGAGCAGGACCAGTCCTGGGACTGTGAGGATGGCTGGGAGGTGGGGGGAGGCAGGCAGAGGTCTAACCAACCGTGACCAGGAAGTGAGTCCCTGCAGCCATCTCCTTTAGGATGGAATCCCTCTTCTCTCTCTAAGGACAGAGGAGGAGAGGCTGTAGCCAGAAGCAGACAGAGTAAGTGGTCAGAAAAGAAAGAGGAGGGTTGTGAAGACATTTGACATAAAGTGAAGAGTTTTAAGGAGGAAAGACAGAGGAAAGTATAAGGGCCACGGTCATCCATCTCTGTGTTACAAATATGCAGATGGGAGTTTTGTGGGCCTTGTTGCAGAAAAGATCCAAAATCAGACTAGCAAGAAACCAAGCAGCACTCAGAGAGTTGGAGAACTCAGGTTTATTACGCCAGTGGCCCCAGAGGAGCTAGCACTCTGAAGATCTGGGCCTGAAGCTCAGTTGCAATATTCCTTATATAGAATTTATTTGGCATAGGCTGATTGGTTAATTTGTCCTCAGACCATTACAAAGTGGTGGGAGTTGCTGTAGTTGCAGGTAGTTACATTTGTTACTTAGACAGAGCAAGCCAAAGGGAGGATGAGTTTTTTAAGTTAATTTTGAGTAAGACCTCTACAGCAAGCATATCTACAGAAGCAGAACAAAGAGCTGATTAGCTATTTGAGTGCAAATTCCTCTTCAGCCTCTTGCTCTGCGGGGACAGCTGAATCAGAGGTGAGCCACTGCATACTAGATGTGGAGAAAGGAATGTTTTAGAGGCTGTGATACATGGCCTGTCATTGACAAGGATGCCTTTCTCAGTCACCAAAAACATGGGTAGGAGAGGCAGTCAGGTATCCTTAAGAGAGTGCTAGACCAGGTGGTCGGATTCCCAGGTTCTTGCTCTGTGCACCATTTCCTACTAGTGGGTAACTTTGGTTGGATAATTGCACCTCTCTGATCCTCAGTTTCCCAGTCAATAAAATTGATACAATAACATCCTGTGCTCTCTGGGCTTTTGTAAGGATCAGATGCAATAAAGTAGAAATAAGTGCTGGCAATTTTAACTTCCATGAATGAGGCATCTTGAGCAGGAAATCTCATGTGGGGTACACCATGAAGCATCCATAATTGCCTAAGCAAACATGAATGCTCATTTTACCAATTTATTGATTTACGTGTAAAAATATGTTAGTCATACAGGAGAGGATGCTCACATAGGTGTGGCCAGCTCAACTCTGTCCTCACAGGTCTTCTGGCTGGGAGCTGAAGTGCAACTGAGTGTGAGAGGGAAGGTTTGTTAGCTGTGTGACTCAAGTATTTGATGGTGTCAGGTTGGGGTAGCCCAGTGTGACCGACCTGTCTCACAGGAGTTGGAGGCTATGGGCAAGGGCAGTTTTCACCTCAGTGATGCTGCCAGTAGAATTGTAAAGATATTCATTTACCCTAGCATCCCACACACCTAGGTACATACACTCAATTTTTTATAGCAGTTCTACTGAGATGTAATTCACATACCATGAAACTTACCTGTTTAAAGAAAGTGTTTATTATATTCACCCTGGTTTTTAGTATTTTCAGAGTTGTGCAACTACCATCACTGTCTAATTTCAGAACATTTTTATTACCCCCCACCAAAGAAACCTCATACCTATTATCTGCTATTAGCAGCTACTATTAGTTACTCTCATTCACCTCCCCAAGTCCTTGGCAACTGCTAATCTACTTTCTCTCGCTATGGATTTATATATTCTGGAATTTCATATAAATGGAATCATGCTATGTGGCCTTTTTGTCTGGTTTCTTCCATTTAGCATAAAGTTTTCAAGTTTCATCCATATTGGAGAATATCTCTTCATGGCTCAGCAATATTCCATTGTATGGATCTACCACATTTGCTTACCCATTATTCAGTTGATGGACTTTTGGGTTCGTTCCATCTTTTTGGGTATTAGGTATTATGCTGCTATGAACATTCATGTACAGGTGTTTATGTGGAAATATGTTTTCTGTTCACTTGCATATATTTTAAAATTTATTTCAAAACATCCATTGGCTCCATTAGGAAGGAATCTTTTAAACATAGAAATTTTGAAGTTGCGATTGTTTATAATCTTGAGAAGAGGAGAAAGTGAAAGGGAGCAGTGGCCTCTGGGGCAGGCAGGATAGGAGAGAAGAACCAAGGTCATCTGGACTTTGCCTTTTTGTTTTCAATAGTAGAAAACCTGATAAAGTTCTAGGAGTAAAGAAGGCTAGTCATCTCTTCCTCTTTCTTTCATCATTGGCAGCAAAGAGGGCTTCCTAAGTAAAGATTCATAAACTTTGATGACTACAGAGAACCCGGTGCTCATCTTTATCAATATCTATATATCTATCTGTATCCATACACCCCAGAGAAGAGAGATGACTTGTCCAAGGTCACACAACCAGCATCTGGCAAGGCCAGGACTAGAGTCCCACTTTCTGTGACTTTAGATATTTCCTGATATTTACTGCTTCTCCTTTGATGTGACATCGTGGGATCCCTTTGAGCCATTTCCTTTCTGTCTAGGAGGGAAATGGCTTTTGCAGAGTGGAATGTTAAAGTCTTATTTAACAAATATGTTCCAGTTTTCAGATTATCTGAACTAGAACCACAGTGAGTTTCCATCAGCTGCAGAAAACCCAACGTTTACACAGAGCAGCGTCTTTTGTTTCACATCTGCCTAGAGGCGTATCTGCCTGGCCTGAAGCTGTGGCCAAACAGTGATGCAAGTTAGAAACTCAAGCTGAAAAGACGAGGTAGTTAAGTTCTCCTTGGTTAGGCTTTGCTACTCACGACAATGAAAGGAAAATCTGCAACGCTGGTTTGTTTGGGAAGGGGCAGTGGTGGAGCAGGATCCCGGGCTCCTCACGAACTGCTTGGTGGCAGTCCTCCAAGGCCAGTCCCGGAGCGGGCCCCAGCCCAGTCAGAAAGGCCTGGGCAAGTTGAGGGTGCTGCGAGGGTGGCTCTCCAGTTGTCCTCCTCCTGTCAACTCTAGGGTTGGCCAGGGTGTGTTCTGTCTTCTGCAGCCTTCCTGCAGCCTGCCCTTTGGAATGAGACTGGCAGAGTGGAGTAAGACATCACATGTATACAAAGGGCATGTCAGTTCACAACCTCCCCCCCCACCCCCGTGATTCTCTTCCCACCTTTAAAAAAAAATTCTCAGATTATCTGGGAGATGAGTGGCCGGTCTTCCTTTGTGCCACCTGCTGAAATGGGAACATTAGAAGCCCTCCTGTGTGCCAGGGCATTTTTACAAATACATACTCTCAAAGTGGAACTTACCATTTAGGGACCTTACTGTTCATCTTTATAATAAAGGATATGCCCAGTAAAGAGTTTTAACACTTAGTTGTCATAAAAAAAAAAAAAAAACCCACTGGAGTTTAGTAAAAATCACAAAAATAAAGTCACAAGAAAATTAGCAAAATAATTTCAGATTTTGTTAGATTAATTCACTTCATAAATTGTGCCAGAGTGTTCCCAGCACCTGTCAGTCAAATACTTCAACTTAAGGTAGGAATATCATTAGTAACTGTATTGGGATACCTGAGCAACTTCTATAAAGAGCTAGTGCCTGGACCCTACTGCAGCCCAGTGGGGTCTGACTTGGGGTGGGACCAGGACATTGGTGTCTTTTAAAAGCTTCCCCAGGTGATTCTCATATCCCTTGGTATCTAGAGCCAGCATTGCTCTGAGCTCCACCTGTGCTAAGCCCTCTACTTATGGGATCACATTTCTGCCTCATTAGCAGAGAGGTTTCATTATCCTCTCCTTACAGAGACTGAGCTTCCCCTGGTTAAGTAACTTAAGACCCCTCCACCCCCAGGCTGCATCCTGAAAGTTTGGGCAGTGCTGGCCTCCAGCCCAGGCCTTCCTCTCCTCCTGGGGTATACCGCCTCCTCCTGAGCCTTCCTTTGGGGACTGTCTCATTCAACAAGCCCTCTGGAGAGCCAGCCATAAGGTCAGGCAGATGCTAGCTAAGGTGTTGTCCGCTTGGGTTGTTAGTGACTTCCCTCCTGGGGGCTGGCATTGGTCCATGGCCCTGGCCTCTTGCTGCTCTTTGACTTCACTTAACCTCTCAGGTCTCCACTTCCTCACCTGTAAATCAGGGGTTTTAGTGCACCCTATAGGGTTGATAGGGGGATTAAATGAGAGAGAAGGGTGAAGAACTTGGCGAGGTGGGGGACACGGATTCAGCAGATCTGGGATGGGGCCCGAGATCCTGCATTTCGGACAAGCTCCTAGGTGCTGCCAGGGCAGAGTCAGCAGCTCCCGGGATTCTCATGCAGCCATCACTGTAGCTTGAAGGGCCCTGAAGACATAACCACGAGGCGGATGGAGGAGCCGTGTGTGTTCACAGCACTGTTCCTCCCATGCCCGGGCCTGAGGGCTGCCGTGCTTGCCAATCTTGGGGTGTGGCATGGGTGCCTCAGCTTTTGTCTGAAGTTTATTTTTCAGCCTCTCTAGTAAAAAATCACTAGAAGAGTTAGACAATCAATTATATATACCTTGTCATAAAACCAATAGACTGCTAAATGAGAATGCATTTAATGTTTTATTTGTTTGTCTGTTTTTTGGCTTTTGTGAGGTCCTTACTGTTCATTTCCCATTTATAACATATTAGGTCTCATCACAGAGAATGAGAAGGGGGCATGGGCTTGGAAGTTCAGAGTCGAATTCCTGGCTCTGCCATTCAGTAGCTGTTTCCTCTGACTTCTCCAGCTCTCCATTTGTGCATCTGTGAAATGGGCCTGACAGTACCCACGGTACTGGTTTGTTAAATGAAAATGATTAGGAGGCCCAGATTCCACTATTTCGTCTAATTATATTTTAAGGAAAAGAAGTTTTAATTTGCAGAAGGATTTAGTTCAAAGATCAAAACATTTTTAAAGCTCTGGGGCTGTCCTCCTCTCTCGTGTCCCCTCGGCTTTCTTTGGTTGTGGGGGCCAAACTGATAGGCATGAAATGTTTGTAGGATGCACTTTACATTTTAAAGTTTCATTTATTTTTTGCCTACATTATTTGATGGATGTGTGACATCTTAATGAAGGATTTCGCGAATATGTAAAATTCAGGCAGAACCGGGATAATCAAACACCAACGAGGAATAAAAGCCCAGGACCAATATTTATAGAACCCAGAATGAACAAAGGCTACATCATCATAAGGTTCCTGAGGAGCCAGCTGTGAAGACATTTTAATGTGACCGTGAATGTGTCAAAATATGAAACAGATGCGCTTCTTGTCCGCATGGAGGAATAACTCTTGTTTGTGGCTGTAAAGTTCATGTATGCGGGAATTGCATAATTATTTTCCTTTTTCTCCCTCTTTGTTAGTTAAATGAAGCGAGGCTCTGTTTCTATTTAAATCATGGTATGTCAAGTTTGCCTTGTAGGTTCCGAAAGTTGAATCGGCCATATAGGGGTCTGTGCCCAGCGTTGCTGAGCGTGTAGTAGGTTCTTGATAATGGCCAGATGGCAAATTCATTTCTGCAGTTGCAGACTTTGATGGGCTTCTGTCTGCCCTCAGTTCACTTTTGTGGCCTTGCCTGTTTTTTAAAGCAGGATGGCACTGCTTTTAGAGGCAGTGAGAAGTGAGTGCTAGCGCTAGCTTTCATGGAATGCTCATTGTGCTAGTGCTGGGTCCCATGTCAGCTGCACACGGCTTTTAATGGGCATCGCCACTGTAAACGGACCTGCTGATGCATGGCCAGCTGTGGAGACACGGATTTAGGCTCTGAACCGAACGGCTCAGAAACCCACCAGCCCTCCTGCCTCGTTTTATTACCCTCGTGTTTCTGAGAGCTAACTTTTATACCTTTGTAAGAGTTTTCCTTTCAGAGAGTTTCTATGTGTGCCTGAAAGTGTGGCCTTGGACACGTGTGGGGATGAGGGCAGCATGTTTGGGACCCTCTGGCAGAGGATTAGGAGTGAGGTGGGTGGTGAGAGAAGGGTACAGATACGTCTTACAGGTGACACTGAGAGAAGGTACGTTTGGATTAGCAAACTCTTCTTTTTGAAAATCTGCTTCCTCTTTTACCAGAGGGCAGAGGGTAGAGGGAGTGGGGAGGTAGATGGGGTAAAGGGGGTCAAATGTGTGGTGACAGAAAGAAATCTAACTATAGGAGGTGAGCACAGTGTAAACATATATACGCCTTACTGTTAAAGTGTACAGCTGAAACTTATTGGATTTTATTAACCAATGTCACCATAAAAATAAGTTAATTAATTAAAAATAATAATAAAATAAAAAAGAAAAAGAAAATTCGCTCCCTCTAGTTTATCAGTTATTCTCACCTTGGAATGAACATGTTTAATCTGCTTGTTTGGCTTTCACCTGAGATCAGCTTCCATTGGGACTGGGCATTCTTATTTTTAGAGTATTATGAGGGAATTTTGGAGTTCATGGTGCTGCATGCTCTGGTGGGCAGCTTGATAGAACAGTCCATAAACCACTTTCATGGCCTGGTAAAGAGGAAGCGCTTTTGGCAGGAGACTGTATATTAATGGTAGGCCCCAATGGGCACCCACTGGGCATCACTGGGCCACACATGAGTTCTCATTCTGGCTTGTCACATCACCCACCCATCCACCCACTTCCCACCCAACTGTAAACATTCGCTAAGTACACATGATTCTGTGCCTATTGAGGGATGAGGTCATGTATGAATCAAGCGCTTTGCACACAGTAGGTCCTCAAGGTCCATTGACATGAAATATAAGTGCACGTTCTGTCTGGATTACACAGTGACAAGATTATGTTTGCCATCCTCTGGTTTCCCTCCTCTCTCTACGTATTTCACATCTTCCTCCTCCCCAGTCATGCAGCAGCATGGTCCAGAAACACCTGCAGAGTCTTTTTTTTTTTTTTTTTTTTTTTTTGTGGGCGTGCTGGTGACATACCTCCTAGGATGGAAGCAGCAGGGTCTGGATGCTGGCGTTGATCCATGGACCTGGCCTCTTGCTGCTCTGTGACCTCACTTAACCTCTCCAAGTCTCTACTTCCTCATCTGTAATTCAGGGATTATCTGGCCCACCTTGTAGTATTGATAGTGGGGGCAGGAGGAGGGGGAATTAAATGAGATAGAAAGTGAAGGACTTGGCAGATGTAGAGCAGGCTCAGGAGGGATTTGTAAGGCCACAGAGCTTTCTGAATGATTCTAACAGCAGTCAAATTAAGAATGACTACTTTACGGATTCTCCTTTTGCTCTAGTCTCCACCAGTTCATTGATCCTCCCTAATTTTGCATTCCCCCAGTGGTGTTCTTGTTGTTGTCTGTGCTCATAAGCGCTGATGATGGTAGCAACTGTCCTGATGCTTTATTAGTACCTCTGCCAGGGGGCCTTGCACTCATTTCAGTCCAATTCAAGTCTAGAGCCTTGCAAAATCGGTGTTGTCATCTTTGTTTTACAGATAAGACTGACGCTCGAAAAGGTTCATGGGATGTTAAAGACACCAGTATAAGCAGTAGAGCTAGAATTTGAATCAAAGTCTGTCTGACTTTCCATATGCCAGGCTGCGTCACTAAACTCTGCTTTGAGCTCTGCAGACACCCCACATTAATTCGCATCCAATGCAGAGTAGGATTCATAGTGTGGACATTGGAGTTAGACGGCCTGGATTTAGATCCTGGCTCCTCCACTCATTGGCTAGGACCTTGAACGTCCTTCTTACCTTCCGTCCCTTAGTGTCCTCATTTGTGAAAGGCTGATAATAATATTTCTTTTGTAGAGTTGTTGTATACTGAGCTTGCCAAACTGTTTTAAAGTAGCACAATCCTTTCTTTATATATCTTATGAGGAAACAAAGATGGAAGGCAGATGATATTGGGACTGTTCAAGGGAATGTGAGGAGTGTGAGGCTTTGGCTGTTCAAATTCCTGTGGAGAGGGGCCGCTGTGGCCCTCAGACCACCTTGCGGAGTCCTTGGGGCTACACTCGATGACATCTTGTTTAGGGTAACCCTCTGTCTTGTCTGTTCGTCAACCTTTAAAATCAATAACAGGAAATTACTTGTTTATTATTATGGTCAGCTGTAGAGGAAAGAAAAGAACAAGTTGAGTGGATTGCAAAAATTGGGGGATATAAATGCGGACTCTTAAAGATGATCGTGATCACTAAGAGGGAATGTCCACATCAGCCTGGTGAAGCCCAGTCTCAGTCAGCAGGAAGTACAGGGTAGGGCCTGCACTGCCAGAGGGTCCTGCATGCCCAAGAGAAGGGCTTATGAGAAGGTAAGGTATTATACCTTTCTAAGTGGGAGCGATGTGGGCAGGGCAGCTGAGACTTTCTGAGAAAGAGGTGGGAAGGGCGTGTGGGGTGGCCAGAGGAAGGGAGTCTTGATGGCACTGAGTGGGAATATATCTTCCAGAGACTTCTTGGCAGACAGGCAGCAGCATCACTGGAGAATGAAGCTGAAGACCGACAGGCTGAGTTGGCTAATATCCAGGATGTGGTGCCAGGGGTTACTTAGAGTGAGAGGATTGGATAGCCAGGTTGTCAAGAAAGAGCCAAGAGCAGAGATACTGGGATCTGGCTGTGGTTTGACGGTGTCCATCATGAGGAAGATCAAGGACGTCCAGGGCCCAGGAGCCAGGCCCTGTGTATGGCGGATCCGCTCCTTGGAAAAGGCAGCCTTATGTCTCTTCCATTAAAGGGACACTAATGGACTGGCTAGATAAAGAGTGTGAGAGATGACTAAGGCAAATGGTCATGGTGCGGTTCAGTTGACTAGGTCATGCAGTCATTGTTATTGCCAGGAGGAGCGCTTGGGCATTGAGGGGCTTTGGCGACCGGGTTGAGGTGACACAACAGTTAAATGTAGGGCAAAGATTTGAGCTGGGGGCTTTGTCCCAGTGCTTCTCACAGAGCTGAGCCTTGCGGCCTGGCCAATTTCTTCCCTCCCCGAGAATCACCATTCTCTGTTGACTATGGGAAGCCGTGGGGGTGAATGCTCTAGTGTGGCCGAGGCGTGTGCTCATCCTTTTAGCTCCTGCTTTTTAAGCATGAAAGAATGAAGCTGATAGTCAGAAATGTGCAGCCAAGAGTGGCTGTTATAAGGACTGACGATAACATAAGGTTGGCAGTTCGGGGATCTATAAAAGCTCCTCATCCTCGCTATGGGATGTCATGTCTATTCCACGCTGATCACCCTTCCCCACATTCCTCTCCTGGTTAGCTCCTAGCTGTCTTTCTCTGTTCAACTTAGTACTTGCTTCTCCGGCAAACCTTCTTCATGCCATCTGTCTTGTCTGGGTGTCCCCATATGTGTTCCCTCATATATTATTGTTGACTTTTTTTCTCTCCTGGGCTCAGAGTTCCTTGACCTTGTCTCTCATCTTCCTGTTCTCAGTGCCAAGCACTGTGTCCATTTCATGGCCCAGTATGCAATAGGTGCTCAATAAATATTGAATGAGTGAATGAATAAAGAATATGTAGTTTGCAGTCAGTCTCAGTCCCCAGCATTGACCGTCTGACACAGACTTTTGGCTGCCGGAAAAGCCAAAGCTTTTGTATTTGTCTCAGACCTCTGCTGGTCTGGCCAGGTGGGGCTGCCCTGGCAGCTGCAGTGCAGCTGCTCACTGCTCGGAAGGTGGCTTTGTGGTGGCTTGTCCCACTCTTACCTAGACTTCTAAATCAAGCATCCTCTCTGCCCTGAAGGCTTGTAGAAAGACAGCAGTCAGAGCAACAGTGCTCATGAGAAACGAGGTGATCAGAGGAAAGGGCATTACCCACTGGCCCTGCCAGCCTTGCCATAGTGCTGTGAACCTGCTAGAAGTGTAACCACTTACTTTTTTTTTTTTTTTAAAAAAGGCTTAGTGAACTATAATCCACATACTGAATAGTTCACGCAGTATATATTTCAATAGTTTTTAATGTAGTGACAGAGTTGTGTGATCATTACCACAATTTTGAGACATTTCATCCCCCTAAAGAGAAACTTCATATTCATTAGCAGTCAATTTTCATTTCTCCACAACCTCCCTAGTCCTTGGTAACCACTAGTCTACTGTCTCTATGCATTGACCTATTCTGAACATTTCATTTTAAATAGAATCATACAATATGTGGCCTTTTGTATCTGCCTTCCTTCACTTAGCATTGCGCTTTCAAGGTCGTCCATGTTGTAAGATTTACCTATTCTTCATTCCTTTTTGTGGTGTACTAATATTCCATTGTATAGGCATGCTATATTTTATTTATCACTTCATCAGCCGATGGACATTTGTTTCTACTTTTTGGCTCTTATGAATAATGCTGCTTTGAACATTCATGCACAAGATTTTGTGTGGACATGTGTTTTCATTTCTCTCGGGTATATATGTTGAGTGGAACTATTAAGTTATATGGTAGCTCCATGCTTAGCATTTTAAGGAACTGCCAAATCGTTTTCCAAACCAGTTGTACCATTTTGCATTGACACAAGCAGTATACGAGGTTTCAATTTCTTCACATTCTTGTTAACATTGTTATTATCTGTCTCTTTGATTATAGCCATTTTAGTGGGGATGAAGTGGTATCTCACTGTGATTTTGATTTGTAGTTCCCTGGTGGTTAGTAGTGTTGAGCATCTTTTCATGTGCTCGGTAGACATTTGTACATTATCTTGGAGAAAGTTTTTCAAACCTTTGGCCATTTAAAAAAATTGGGTTATTTGACATTTTTATTGTTGAGTTGTAAGAGTTCTTTATATATCTTGGCTAAAAGTCTTTTCTCAAATATACGATTTGCAAATATTTTTGCCCATTCTGTGGATTGTCTTTTCACTTTCTCAATGATGTCCAATTTAAGCACAACATTTTAAATTTTGGTGAAGTCTAATTTACCTCTTTTTTTTTCCTTGTAATTTTGGTGTCATATCTAAGAAATCCTGTGGAGTCTAAACTCTTAAGGTTTACTTCTATGTTTTCCTTTAAGAGTTTTATCATTCTAACTCTCACATTTAGGTCTTTGATCCATTTTGAGTTAGTTTTTGTAAAATGGCATGTGGTAGGGGTCCAACTTAAATTTTTTGCTTGTTGCTATTCATTTCCAGCATGATTTGTTGAAAAGGCTATCCTCATACATTTTTGATGAAGTAATATATATATTTAAAATTTCACATCTATAACTTTTAAGTGTTTTTGTCAATTTCCTTTGGATCTGTTTTTAAGAAAGCTATTAAAATAAGGTAATATCTCGAAGGGCAACATTTATTTATCATGTGATCCTCAATGAGGAATCAATCAATTTACTGTGTGTCTGTATTCAAAACTAACATTTACAAAAGGATATTTAATCATTGAATTCTAGTGCTCAAAGCACACAAAGTTCCTATTTTTAAGTGGTTGTTTTTCGTCTTATTCACTGTTTTCTATGTTTATTTGCTTGTTTTGCTTTAGTTGATATAGAGTGCCTACATTTAGAATGTTTGGAACACGATGCAGGGTAGGTATTCCCATGGATTTGTGTCCATAACCTGAGTGGCCCAGGAGAATAGTGAACTTGTCAGTTTTCAAAAGGGGAGGAACCAAGATTCTGGTTCTTTTTCCCAAAAGGAGAACATCTAACTTATTCCAGTGCTATTTGGCACTCTCCTGCCTCTGATCCCAAAACAAGGCCACCATCTGGCCACTGGGAGATTGGCCTGCCTGCTGACTTTTTCCCTTTGAGTAGCCCCTACTCCAGGTGCTTGTTGCCCTCTTGGTCTCTCCTTTCTTACAGACACTCCTCTGGTGGTCCATCTGTGGATGCTTGAGTAGCCAAAGAACCTGACCTGCCTGAGTGGGTGGTTTGGAGGCCTGGGGAGTAGGGACTTCAGAGAGGAGTGTTGGACACCTCCATTTCTGGACTCACTGGCTGGGAGATCCTCACAGTGTTTCAGGAAGGTGTGGGGCCTCTGCTGAGTGCTCCTATTGCATTGTGACTCACATAGCCTGAGGTGGGGGCATGGCCAGGGCTGTAGGAGAACTAAAGTCAGTCAGCTGCCTAAATTCTGTGTTAGTGCTAATTCCTTTCGCACAGAGAAAAGGCCCTCATGTGACACTCGTTTATTCCTATTTTGCATAAATTTCTTTCAGCTTTATGATCTCATTTCTTAGTTAACAACGGATCAGCAAAATCAAATTAGGAGGGAGCAGTGGGTCTCCCTTGATAGACAATCCCAACAGCAAGAAGTAGGGGTCTAGGATGATAATTGATGAGGCTGTCAGAGAAAGGGGAAGAAGAAATTATGAAGAAGATTTGGCTTTAAAAAATTTCTTAGTATTCAAGGATTTATTCAGATATCATTAAAATTTAAATTATATGATTCAACCTGTTGTTGAGGACAAACGTTCCCTTTCTTAGCTTCATTTCATTTGAGCTGCTTCATTCAGTCAATAAACAGTTAATTGGTTGATATTTTAAAGTTTACCAGGCTGCAGTAAATCTATATTTAGCATAAACCCCAGTAACACTGTAAGTCATTTTCAATAGGATTAAAATTATCAGCGTGTTTCTCAAATTCTAAAAGAAATACCGAATGCTGGGGTATATTCAGTTGTATATTCTTAATTTCAGACAGACATTCTTGTTCCATCAACAAGTTATTCTTAAGACCACATAATAAGGGTGGTATTTCTCTTTTGCATGCCACAGCATCTCTGCAAGAGAAAGGAATCTGGTCTCTTTGATGAAGTTTGATATCTAACCAAATGATCCTCAAATGATCTTTCTGCCTTCCATACTGTTTAACTTCTACATCAGCTAGAAGTAAATTTATTTTTCAAACAAATCTCAAACACATTAAATGTTTGAGTATCATAGACATGGGTATCATTTCTTAACCATTTGTCATTACATTGAAGTATGAAAAGATGTATTGGACTATTGGACATCACTTAGGAAGTGGGATAAGTCCTTAACCTCCATCCAGGGAATTTTATTCACATCAGGGAGCTGTGACCCGTGCCTGTTACACGTGACTAAGGAAGCCGTGATGTAGTCATTAGTATGCCCTCCTTCCACAGCTGTTTGATTAAAGCACTTTTTGTTTGCTCTCAATAATAATTTCTACTTATTAATAATACATAATTTTGACTTATAAGGTTGTTCCCATGAGCCCACTCTTTCCATTCTAGTTTCTACCGTCTTAATTTGGAGTTCCTGGCACTTCTGTTTTTGACTTTTTGTGGGTGATCTTCTTGAAATGTAGATATTCTGGACATTCTGCTGCTTAAAGCTTTTTAAAGCCAACCCTCATCCTTGCCTTCAGGCCACCTCTGTGCCCCTTGGACCAGTGTACAAGTACCTCCTCCTGCCAACCAGGGTCCTCTTGTCGCTCCTGTGCCCATCCCTCAACCTTCAGTGGCCTCCCCACTTCCTGCCTCCTATGCTGTTCAAGCTTTCTCTTGTCTGTCAAGAAGCAGTTCAAACTGAAGATAGCTACTTCTTTAAGTCTTTTTCATTTTCTCCCCACTTGGGTGAAAGGTACCGGAGGAATCAGAATATGTGTACACATGCCTCTATTTCTTGAGATTATATACCTCAGAAACCTCTTTCTGTAGACACATACTTTGTCTTTTCTTGCTGTTGTGTATATTTCTGAGTCAGCAAGAGGTTGTTAAGAGAGGAAGAAGAAAAATAGGAAACATTTGATGACATTTCCTCTCCAGATGTTTGGAAAACAAGACACTCAGCAAATGAACTACCTTAGAGAAGATTATAATGTTGGCCTTCATTTCTTTTACCAATTTTTCATTTTCTTGAAATGCATCTAATCAACTATTACAACTGTCTTAAAAAACTTTTTTGGTTTAAAGAGGTATTTTTTTGTTTTTGTTTTTTTGGTAATTAATGGTTATCAGTTATCCAAGAAATTTAGGTCGAAAAGGTTACTTTTGACAAAAAGGAAAAGCTTTAGGTATGTTAATACATATAATTATGCATACTATAAGATAAAATTCTATTCTTTGGTTTTCCCGCCAAAAATGAGACTTGTCAGTTTCCACCCCAGTGATTTGCTGGCACTTGCTTCCGTAGGTAGGTTGTCTTTTGGAACTGGGAAATGCCACACCTTCGGTCCATTTAGACAAACACCCACATCTGATCAGGTTCCAAGCAGTGGTGGTGGCCCTCGCAGAGTGCAGATGGTCGTAGCAGCGGCACGTTTTCATGCACTCTGAGAAGGTGATTAGCATTTGGAATATTTGTCTAGTTCCAAATGAAGACTTGAGAGACAGAAAGATTAAAGGAGATGCTACAGTTTTTCAGAAAGCACCCAGGTTGCTTTTGCAAAAGCAGTTTGAAGATATTCCACTTTAGTCTGAATGCTTTGTATGCATGAATGAGACCATGCAAGGTTTGGAAGTACCATTGTGAAACTGAGGTAACAGGAATTTAGGTTTAGGATGGGAACAGTTTGCGGGGAAGGCGTGCAGCAAAGTGTTTCCTTTTGCTGCCTGGTTCTTAGTGTCTGACACAAGTGAGACCCTTTTGTCAGAATCAGTGTTCTCTTTTAACTAGGAATTTCGCTTTCATAAATAGGACTAAAGCAGAGGTCTGGCAGGAAATTCTCAGTGCTAGTGAGGAGGGAAAGGGTAGAAAAGTATAGGGCTCTAAGAAGAATTTACAATGTTAAAATTAAGATTTATTATGATAGGTCTGGCCACAAACATATTAAAACTCTAACCATATCAAATTCAAGGAAAATGTGAAATAACACTGGATGCAGTAAAAGGAATTTGAAAATAATTATAATTTGCTGTCTTCTTAGTCATGAGTGCTTTGGAATCTGACTTCCTAGCTGTGCAGTCGTAAGGAACTATTATTCTTCTCTAAATATTTGGACTTGCTCTGTTGTTGACTGTCCCCCCTTCGGTTCAAGTGGAGGCCTCCTGGGCAGCTGGTGGCTGGGGCAGCTGTGGTGACCCAACTCAAGTGTGCCCCTCCCATGGATGGAGCTCCCAATTTAGCTGTTGGGTTTGAGCACACAATGCCAGAGCACAGCAATCCGAGCTCTTGCTTTCTGTTTAAATAAAAAGGCAGATGCTTCACACATGTTTTCACGAATTGACATAAACCATGGAAGGAAAAGAATGCTGATACTCAATAGTTACCCTGTAGTGGCTTGTTCCTTGTAATTTTTAGATTTACTGTAAGAGCAAATGCTGAAAGCAAACCTGTATCTGTGCTGACACTGGATTAGGAGTAACCCATGCTCTTTAAGTGTCCAAGTAATGGGTGAATGGGACATCTATAAATAGCGAGTTAGTGTGTCTGATGGACCTCAGGCCAGCGTTGCCCCGTGTGGCTGGGGAGGAACACAGCCAAGGGGAAGAGGGTGTGCTCTGTTTCACCTTTCATTCCAAATTCAGTAGGGCAGATGCTCGGGTCATGGAGTTAGCCTGCTGAGGATTGTTAGCTCTGGAACATAGGACACTGGGCAGGTCTAAAAATAGGACTGAAAATGACATTTCCCCTTTTCTTGAAGAAGACATTGGCCTACATGACTTCCGGAGGTGTCAGAAGACTCCCAGTGGTCTATCATGTTAAATTACACTTGATGAACTCTTCTCTCCCTTCCCGGGCTCACTATTTCATGAAGCTGAGCTTCTCTTTGAATGTAAAGGGTGGAAAGAGAGGACGTGGGCCCTGAGCATTCCTTACAGTTGTTGTGGGTTTATACTGATTCGTCTGTACCCTTTGGTCCCAAGTGACAGTGCCAGGCACATGTCTGTGTTGAATTAATTGATGGTGCTCACTTGTAAGCAGACTGGTTACAATTTGAGGGTATAGTCTGTGGCTGTCAAATACAGACAAGTGTCATGGGACTGAGATTTATAGCCTGCGAGTCACGAACCAGCTGCGAACACTTAGGGAGTTGATGGTACGTCATGCACCAGTCTAGAATCTCATCTCTTGCTTTCCACCTGGTGTGGTACTTCCCCTTCCAGCGCGATTGAACTCTTAAGTACCGGTCTGCTCACACACGATGGAGAGCCAGCGCCTGTGTGCACTGCCTCAGCAGGGTGGCCGCATGGGGTCTGAGTGTGAGGCTGAGAGCGGGTCTGTTAAATAAATAATCTCACAGTCAGTTTTACCTGTGGCTGACCCTTGTTTGCACAGGACTGCTGGTTTCATCACAAGTGCTTAGTTGACACTGGCTAAAAATTTGGTGTTAAATATTTCTCATCCCCCACACTTCAGGATTTTTAAAAAAGCAGTGTTTCCCTAATGTAAGAACCAGTTTCTGGGAGTGGCTCAGGCAGGAGCCCTAGCATTTGGCTAGTGTCCCTTAGCTTATCTGTGGTCGGCTTGGATGCTGGATTAATTCTTTTCCTATTCCAGCAACCTTGTCATTGTTGAGATCTATCTGGTAGCAGTTCAGGATGATAAGTAGGAAGCCATACAGTTTGAATCATGTAAACAGTAAGTGGAGACATGTCTTGCTAGTCTTTTCTCTCAGTTGATGACACATAGTAGTACCGGTGTTGTGATGTTTATCACTGTCTCTGTCACTCCCACCCTTTCCTTACCCAAAAGACAAATGGTGAGGTTAAATATGGCTGTGACTCAGCCAAAACTCAGCCGAAGCCCAGTAGAAGCCATCAAGAAAGACAAAGTCATCGTCCTAGGTCTTGTTAGAATTGGCATGCAGGTCCTTCAACTGTTTTAGGTTTTCTCTAAGGTTTTTATTAGCTAATTACCAGAATGTATTCTGGTAATAAGATAACGCAGTACTCCTGGGCATGTTTCAAAACCTAAAATATTCTTTTAAAATGAAAATATAGATTAGGTTGACTTGCCATGTGACATTTATATGTGAGGAGATACACACAATGGAACTAAGTCTAACTTTTATGCTTAGATAATGAAAGATGCTTTTAAATTTTTAAATACTTATTCAAGCAGTAACCAAATGAGGGAGTTGGATAGCTTCTTTTGTAAGACTTTTCTCATTTTGCAAATTCGGTTGGCACTGAAAATTCACTGCAGTTGAACCAAGAGTTTGTGGAGTTGTTATTTCAAAGACCTTAAACTTTGCAACCTAAAGCAAGACTGAGATTATATATAATGACTTTTTTTGCATGGGTTAAATTTTAGAATAAGGAATACAATAAGTAAAGTGGTGAGTGATTTAATTTTTTTCTCCCTTTAGAAAATATTTCAGAGCACTGTAGGTGATATGTACTATTGAAAACATATAAATGCGGCCCTGAGTCCAGTGGGGTTGTTGGCAGACCTTTT
The DNA here is from genome assembly GCF_014176215.1 of Rousettus aegyptiacus. Taxonomy (NCBI): domain Eukaryota; kingdom Metazoa; phylum Chordata; class Mammalia; order Chiroptera; family Pteropodidae; genus Rousettus; species Rousettus aegyptiacus. The sequence continues at coordinate 67,072,202 of NW_023416287.1, forward strand.
GTAATAATCCCCCAGAATCAGCTGTCAACAAGAACACAACAATGACATGCCATCTTGATATCCAGCCAGGGTCGCCATGAATGTTGTTGGTGGTTTTGGGTCATGAGGCAGTTCCACGGGTCAGCAGGGCCATGCTGGTTCCTGAGTGGTAGCACCTGAGTGGGCAGGCGGTCTCTGGTTGGGGAGGGGTGTGCTACCTGCAGAAAGAGAACGACAAAGGAGACAGCATAGAGATGGGTGAGGAGACTGCGGGCCAAAACGGCGACAGGAAGAGCAGGGGCCCCATGAATCTCAGTATACCCTAAAGCCTCCCCACTAGATTTGTGTATAACCACCATTTTGGGAGTGGGCATGACATTCAACAAGATATATTAGTTTTATTCTAATTTTTAAAAGTTTTATAATTAAACTATATACATATATTTTGAAACAAATGCCACGTTCACATGGTTTCAACTTTTTGAAAAGTATAGAATGATATATGGCAAAATTCCCACACTCTCACCTGTGTTCTCTAGTCCCATCCCCCAAACGCACCAATTCACCACACATAATCAGTGTTATTAAATCCCAGTGTTTTTATGCATGAAGAAAAAATGTATAATTTACCCCCTTTTTAAAATTAAAAAGGTAATATATCAAATACACTATGTTTTTTCATTTAGTATTTCTTTTCATATTAGGAAAGAATTTTCTATTTCTTTTTAACAGCTGCATAATATTCCATTCTATGTATGTATGAGCCTTTATTTAATCTTTCTCCTATTGATAAATAGGTGGTTCGCTGTCTATTCTTGACCATTACAAGCAATGCTGCAACGGATAACTTCATACTTATGCCATTTTGCACATGCGTAAGTTTATCTGTAGGATAAATTCCAGGAGGTGGGATTGCTGGGTCAAATGGTCTGTGCACTTAACATTTTTGATAGACATTGTCAATTGCCTTCCATAGGACTGTTGTAATTTCCTTTCCCACCAGCAATTTGAAGGTGACCAATGCAAAAATGTTGGAATATCTCTTGAAGTACCAAATATTAATGCAAAGAGCATATTCTATGTGCAGATCTGAAAGCATTGTCAGTAATGAACAGCAGAGCTTCCTAACAGTTCAAGAGACCCACTGAGCCTTGGCTTCGTGTAAACCAGGCCCTCTCTGGATAGTAGGGCTTGTTGTACACTGTCCAAGTACCCCCACCCCATGGAGTGTGAGCAGGCCCGGGATCTACCTCCTCAACTTCTAGGCTGCCCAGAAGAGTACCCAGCAGCAGCCCTGGCTGAAAAAGCCTTTGAGCAACAAAGGGGATCCAATTCAGATTAGAAAACACAGTGTCCTTGAGTAAGTAAGCCTTTGATAAATTAAATCTGATTGAATTAAACACCGACTGAAACTGTGTATCAGATGTGTAGGAAGGGTGGATCAGGGAGATGAACAATCTGCTTACATTTTGAGTGTTTTGACATTGAGCAGAAAAGTTAACATTTCCATCACTTTAACATGAGATGGGAAACCACGAAACAGAGGTTGGTAGGCTAGGAAATTCAGTTCCGGGAGCCTTCCCGGTTTCCCCACTGCCCCAGCGTCCCCGCCATTCCTTGCCTCAGAGTCAGCCTCCTGGGGGTTTGCGTGCACATACCCCCCCCCTCAGGCCCTCTGCCTGCTTCTTCACCTCCCAATGCTTTGTGTCCAAATTTTCAATCTGTTATGAATTTTAAAAACTTTTTCTGATAATAAAAGCAATACAGACTTACGATGGTTTGACTTAAGATTTTTCGACTTTATGATGGTGCAAAAGTGATATGCATTCAGTAGAAAGCAGCTCGGTTAAGCTGAGACGTTCAGTAGGTTGTGTGTTAAATGCTTTTTTGACTTATATTTTCAATTTATGATGGTTTATCCGGACACAACCCTGTTGTAAGTTGAGGAGCATTTATGACAGGAAATGTTCAATATTTATGATTTAAAGCTGTGATTACAGTTTTCCAATATTGCTAGAGATTAGATTTGGTTACAATAAGGAATGGGCAGGTATACATAGGAGGATGGAAATTGGGTGAATTGAATTCTCAAAGTATGTGGAACAGCTGAAATCATCTCAACCATTTTTGACCACTGGGAAAGCGTAAAGAGAAAGTAATCTAACAGCATTTTACCGGGGTGAATCTGATGAGAATTTCTAAACACACAGTGGGAATAGAATGATGGTAGACGCTAAGAATGTGATCGGGGTCACTAATCACACAAAGGGGCCGATTTGGAAAAACTCTGCTGTCAATTCAATGCATCAAGTCATATTGCCTCATAATAGTGGATAATATTAGAGAATACCTCGAGGCCCCAGGGAAGGGCTTTGAGCAGAGGCTCTGTGACAACATCAGGTACTTCTCAAGGTGAAAGAAGCAACGCAGTGACTGCAGGCTCGTATATAATTGGAATACACACATAGGTTTTTATTAACTGTTGGTATAGAATGAATACAGTGACATAGAATAATACATTACAAAATTAAACAAAACTTCCATTCTCAGTTTCCCTTACCCTGCTATAGTATCTCACAGCACTTTGCACCTTATACACTAAATTCTGTATAACACTTATTTTGAAAACATCTATTTGTTCCAACACAATCAACATGTTAGGGAACAATTTGAGCATACTATGGGTTTCACACTTGCTTATATGTGATTCTTTTTGCAAAAGCAGATAAATGCAGAAAATTGCACCCAGCTAAGCCAAGCCACCTGGGAATACACAAAATGCACACATGCGCACACCTCAAACATCAGCCATCTGCCTCCTTGATATCTTGTTTTATGAGGTACTATGTCTGCATCTGGTGTTACAACCTTCTCTCCTGTTTCTGGATAATCCTCCTTTCACTCCACAATTAGCTCACAGGCTGCACTCCTTTTGATGCCCACTTCCATAAGCACGTTTTTTCCTTAGTCAAGTACCATATTGATTGTAGTAGTTATGTGTTTCTTGAGCACTCGGTATGTATAAAATTGTGCTACAATTTTTATTAGGATTCTTTCCTCCTGCTCCACCCCCAATATTCCTTTTGGTTTTTAGTATTTAGTTTTTTCATAGCACTGTGATGTTTAGGAACGTGCATGTAATGTTATAGCAGAACTGACTGCATTAGTACAGTTGTCTTCTTATGTTTATTGTTAATTGCCCTGTCTCTCTGTGCTCCTCCTCCCCCCATGTCATTGCATGGGGGTTAGGCTCTTCGATCACTTGTTCACTGTTGGGTCCCCAGCACCTTCTCAGTGTGCGGCATAGAGCAGGGGCTCAATAAATAGTTGTTGAATGAATAAATCTTCAGATCTTTTACTGGAAACAGCATTCTAGCCACATTCTGTTGCAAATTAATGGTTCTATAAACAAAAGAATTATTACAGTTGAGGGATATAGTATAGCTGTTGAGTATAGCTGTCTGACAAACATGTCTGGCTCTATGGCTGACATAGCTTGTCAAGGGAAGGCAGGAATACAAATGTGGGATATAGGTCATATGACTTTTTAGTAATCATTCTAACCATGTATTCAAAATCAACTAAACTTAGAACAATCAGAGTAATAGCAAATGTGGCCAGACCCACGAAATGGATTATGTTTATATAGCAAAAATAGTGAAAAAAAAAAAGGAGGTCCAACTGATGGTGTTTGACTCCAAAGAAACTTAATAAATGAAAAAAGAATGTTGTTTTAATTCAGAAAGATATTTTTGTTCAGTTTTATGAAGAACCCAAGGTTTTTAAAAACTGAAATTCTAAAGTAATTGTATCATTGCGTCAGCACCTGTCATGTATATTTAAAATATGTATATAGTTAGTGCTCAGTAAATGAAGGCATGGGTTGAGTATGCATGTGAAACTGTTAACTAGATTGTAGATGTGTGTGTATACACACACATTACGTATATACATATGATTTCGTTCTGCAGCTACAGGAAGCAGTTGATGTGCATTACTTCATTTCACCCTCACAGCAGACCTGCGGGGTGCCGTTACTTTTCTCATCTTTCAGATGAGGAAAATGAGGCCCAGGGAGGCTAAGTAACTTAGTGAGGTTGATGCAGCTAGTGAGTGGTGGATCTGGGCTTTTGGTGTTTTGGATGCAGAGCCCATACCTCTATGCAATGAGGGTATTACATAGGTCCTGGTGATTCCAGTTGAGAAAACTTGTCTCTTAGCCTTCAGGAGGAGGAGATGGAGATGTAAGTAACAAAATAATAGCATGATTGGTACCCAACCAAGCAGAGCATAAGGAGGTATGGGAGTCAGGATGGAGGTGAGGGAAGCAGGTACTTAACTGCTTCACGTGGTGGGTTCCCCATCCATGGACTAGGTGCTTTGGAAGATACTCTCTACATAGAAAGGAGCCCAAAATACCCAAAGAAGCAGAAAGCATAGATGTGTTCATGAAGGAAGGAAATGACATTCATTCGATTCCTACCTCATTCTCAGTGCTGAACTAGTTGCTTTTTATACATTATATTGATAACTAATTATTTTGGGTCTGGACTTTGTGGTAATAACTGTTACTTTTTTTTTTTTTTGGTCTTATTTAATCTTTACAAACCCCCAAGGTTGGTTCTGTTATTATCTTCATTTTCTGTGAAACTCGAAGAATGTGCCCCAAATCACACAGTAAGTGGCTTTGTTTAGCACTCACCCACCAAACAGTGAGGTAGGAATTATTTTTAGAAATGAGGACACACAGAAAGAAAGTAGCACCGTTAAGATTTGAACTCAGATCTGTCTTCATAGCCTTCACTTTTCCCTTTATAAATATAGTACGTGTTGAGCTGAGGTGTGTTTCTAGAAAAAAAATATGAGAGAAGATTTGAGACAGAAGTGATTAAGTTCCTACAAAGCTTAATAAATATAAATATATATTTAGAATGATGATGGTCATATATTTAGAAGAAAAGCAATTATTAAGCTGTCATAGTTTATAGAGACATGATTTAAGATATGGTAACTATGAGACAAGGGTGATCATATTGTCAGCAGAGAGATTTATCTCAAAACCAGATCTGATTATGTCTCTTTCCTGCAAAACACAACACAAAACAATTTTTCTGATTCCCATTGTCTGCAGAGCACAGTTCTTGGCATGTCCCCTGTCATGGTCAGTTTCTTGTTGCCTGCCCAGGTAACTCATACCAGTGTTCCTCTCACCAGCCCTGAATACTGCCTGTGTGTCTTCATATATTAATGTAGTTAATGCTCTTCTCTCTTCCCAAAGGCACCCCTTTTTCTTTCTTGAAAATTTAGTTCAAGGTTTATTACTTTGAGGATGACTTCTCCAAATCCCTCAGGCAAAATTTAGTTGTTTCATTTTATGTTACCCAGATCTTTGTTGGTTCCAGTCTCAGGAATTTAGTACACTAGTTTTCAATCAATGGCTGACTCCCCAAATGGTTTAAGGATTCTCATGGATCAAGGCTATCTCTTATCTATATTCATGTTCCTTATGGCTGGCCCAGAGTCTGGTCTGGAATGGGTAGGTGGATGAATGGATAAATGAGTGGATGAAATGTTTGAATTAACCCAAAAAAGTTAATTGAGCATGCTAAATTAATTAAGGGACCACATGCTGACATTACTTGAACTAAAGATATACCATGCGGATACATGATGCTTGGCCTAGGAAGTGGCACCTTATAAAGGGTTTTGAGGTCCGATTAGAAATTGAAGATTGTATTTTTTTTTTTCAGAAGTCCCTGCCACCAGGAAGTCTGACAAACTAGCATGGCAAGCAGTGGCTGGAGTATACAAAAATTGGTAGTGTTTCTATACACTACCAATGACTTTTCTGAAAAAGAAATTAAAAAATTAATTCCATTTACAATAGCATCCAAAACAATAAAATACTTAGGAATAAATTTAACCAAGGAGATGAAAGATCTGTATTCTGAAAACTACAAGATGCTGAAGAAAGAAATCAAATAACATACAAGTAAATGGAAAGGCAATCTACGTAAGTGGATTGGAATTATTAAATTGTCAATATTGTAAAGGTGTCAATATTACCAGAAGCTATCCATATATCCAGTGCAGTTCTTATCAAGATTCCAATGGCATTTTTAAAAAAATAGAAAAAAAACTCCTAAAATTTATATGGAACCACAAGGGACCTTAATAGCCAAAGCAATCTTGAGAAAGAAGAAAGCAGACGGCATCACACTTCCTAATATCATGCTATACTATAAAGCTATAGTCATCAAAACAGTATGGTACTGGCATAAAAGCAGACAAATAGACCAATGGAACAGACCTGAGAGCCTAGAAATAAACCCATGCATATATGGTCAACTAATATTTGACAAGAAAGCCAAGAATACTCAATGGAGGAAGAGTCTATCTCTTCAATAAATGGTGTTGGGAGAACTGGATATTCACATGTAAAAGAATGAGACTTGACTTCTGTCTTATTCTACTCACAAAATTTAACTCAAAACGTATTAAAGACTTAAATATAAGACATGAAACCATGAAACTCCTAGAAGAAAACATAGAGAAAATGCTCCCCGACAGGTCTTTGTGATAATTTTTTAGGGTGTAAATTTAAGCTGCTTACTCTGTTGTGAGAAGCGATGCCGTGAGGCATAGGGCTTCTTCAGGGCGTCAAATGTATCTGCTTTGTCTCTTTGTTGTCAAGGGAGTGACACACCTTGCACGGTGTTAATTGCTACCAAACTTAAAAGATTAGTAAACTTCAATGGGAAAAGGGAGCTGAAGAACTAAGTAGACTTATAAATAATAATTCAGAGCCCAGCCAAAATAGGTGAAGACACCGAGTTTTCTATAGCAGGCCTCAGGGGGAGCCACAAAAGGCCTCGGTTCTTATGTACGACCGAAATGTTATAGAGCGGCTGCCATATTCTCTTTTTTCTTTGAAGCAGCTATCTTTTATATCTGTTACGGATGAAGCTCATTTCTTTAGTATGGGGAAAAAGTATGGCTTTCAAAAGTGTCTATCTTTTGTTTGTTAACATAGATTAAGGAATTTTTAGGATTGGAGAAAGAATCAGGGCGTCAAGGAGGAGTCCAAGGCTTGACGGGAGAGGAACAGCACACAGAGGGCAGGGAGGAGGGCACAGCAGAACTGAGGGTGGAAGACGCAGCCAGTGGAGGCACCGCTTAGGGGAGAGGCCTCTTCCCTTCCCTGGAACATCCAAAGGTAGCATGACACTGCCCACACTGGGGAGGAGACCTGTTGTTTTGCAGCAAGAAAAAGTAAGAAGTAGGCTCTATAAAGAGTGGACAGGCTAGCAGACTTGTTTGTCTTATTCATATGATGGCGTGATAAACTCACTGATGCAAATGGGTGTTTGTTGCCTCATGGAAACACCAGATCTCTGCTTATTTCCAGAGACCTTGAGGTTCAAAGTGTGAAGCTGAAAGACCTCAGAACAAGGAAATACTTTCATCTCTTCATGCAATTCAAAGATCTTTATCTGAAAGAGAACAAAGATATGGGGCTTTGACAACTCATTGGCATTGATCTAAATTACAGGTTATTTCATTGTGAATAATGTCCATTTGCCAAAGACCAGGGTTGAGCAAATTAGCCAGTTTTTCAAAGTGGGGCATAAGGTTAAAGTGTTTGTTTCCTAGAATCCGAAAACAATCTCTAATGAAATCTATACCACCCAGTCCATAGTAAATCATCAGTAATTTTTTATTGAATTAAGAGTAAAATTTTGGGGCAAATTAATAAATATAATGTGAGTGTTTCTAAATGGTTGCAGAATTACTAGGAATTGGTATTGGTTAGCAGAAATTGAATAGGGCTAAGCCAACCACAGGTCAGAGATAGCATTGGGCTGGTAGGTCTTATTTTGGGAATAGATTTGGTAAGGACTCAGCTAATATCCTTGTGGGCTAGATGTTACTGTTAGTTAGATGAAATCACCATTTGTTTAAAAATAATCTTTTTTATGAGTTTTATATGACCCACTGGATGCCATAGGCTGTCATGTCTTTATTAAAGAAAAAAAATCAATGCTTTGTACCTTTTAAAAACAAAAACAAAAACAAGTTGCCAGTTATAAAAATAGTTACAGGAATGTTATGTACTGCATAGGGTATTTAGTCAATAATATTGTAATAACCCTGGATGGTGTCAGATGGGCACTGGACTTATCAAGGGGATCCCTTCATAAGATATATAAATGCTAATCACTCTTGTACACCTGAAACCAATATAATATTGTATGTCAACTGTAATTGAAAAATAAATTAATGTCCTATATCTGAGGACATATTTAAAATCATTTCAAGTGACAGAAAGTTGATAGGAGTACCTAATATGTCATATGATAAAGCTGACATCCCAAGGTTGAAATCAACTAAGGAGGCGAAATGTAATTGAAATAAATATCCTGCCTCTTGGGTTAAAAATTTCATTACAGGAGTATAGAAAGAAACCGCAAAATCAGCACTTCTATAAAAGATGACCTATATGTTTTAGTTGACTATGTTTACAGAATATAAAACTTTATAGGATGAGATGGCCTATAAATCTTTATATTCTGTTAAAGGGATACAGAGGCACCAGATGTGATGCTCTGTAAGGAGCATCTTGGGAGGGTTCCTGACTCTTTGAAGGATGTCTGGCTGGAGGGCTTTTGGGCGGCTGGGCCTGGAACCCTGGCAGGGTCATGCACAGTGCCTTCCTGGAGGTCAGGTCTGTCCTGGGGAAGGAGTAGGCCTGTTCTGCGTGGCTCTGGGTGGCTCTACTACCTTGGTGGATAGAGGTTACTGGTGGACAGATTGGATGCTAGCTTGAGCAAGCTTGATGGCTGGGTTAGGGTGTGTCTTTAGTGGCTGGAGAGTAGAATGCGGTGCCCTCTGAGGTTCCTTCTAAATCTTAGATTCTGCAGTGCTGGATAATCTACATTTTGTTTTAATTTCAGAGCCACTAACATATGGTTTAGAGATGGGTTTATCATTATAATTTGTGCCATGTAATACTATAAAAAGAAACTGTGATATGACTGTCCTTTAAGTGGGAGGGATCAGGGACGTTTCCAGAGAAGCAACAGAAGCCAAGACTGTTTTGCAGAGAGCAAATTTTGTTGAATGTAATTGTGATGATAAAATAAACTCATTAGGTGGAAAAATATACAGGGACTAGAGAGAGTGCAGCGAGTGCGCGGCATGCAGAGTGTGTCCGCAGGAAGGCACTTTGTGTCTAGTCAGGGAAGGTTGACTCCGTTTGATAAGTCTGAAGGTTTTTCAAAATCCTTTTTCCTTTTGGTGATTCTTCTTGAGCATTTCCGCTTTCCAGTAATCATAGCTTTGATTTACCAAGAAACCCTTGCTTCTCGGGGAGCTGTGTTTTTCAGAGCGGTTATTACAGCTGGCATGGTGGCCAGAGACCATCGGGGCCAAGGCCGTCCTGGAGATTTTCTGCAGAAAGAGACCCTGATTACTCTTTATTTTTGCTCATGTTGTTTTACTCTCATCTGTAATTTAAAATCCACTATACAAAGAGTCTACAGAGCGCCAGCTGGATGCTAGTTTAAAGACTTTCTTCCTTTCTCTATTTTTTAAATTTTAAATAAGACTGTCAGTTTTGGTGTTTGCTGTTTAGAAATTGATGAAATGTATTTTTTGGTTTCCTTAACTTCAGTGGATGGAGAGGTTGAAAACAAAATCACCAGTTTAAGATTTCTGTTAAAGGTCTTTTTTTTTTCTTAGAAAAGGGGCAGGAATACGTTTGCCAACTTCATCTTACATAGATGAGGGAAGGACCAGTGGGTTTCTGGAATTAGTGCTCTGATTATAGCCTGGGAAGTTGTGATCTCAGGGGACTTTTGAGTGTGTATTGGGTGCCTGGCTTAGCCTGTCCTTCTCTGGGCATGTGAGGGTCACACGTGGAAGAGGGGAAGGCTGGCAGGCAGAACCAAGACAGTGCTTACACTCATGTCAACCACAGAAAGCAGTAAATGGCACCTTCTTGCTGCTTTGGAAAAGCAGATGTTTAGCTCGTGTATAATAATGGCTGTGTCTTGACTTTTGTTCACTGCTCTTTGTCACTTTTTCTGGACTGTATTTTTTGGGAGGAGCCTTTTTTTTTTTTTTTGGTGGTAGCTTTTCTTTTTTGATTTATGATTCTCTGCCTTTCAGTTTAGATTACAGTCTTATGTTTCTCTTTTCCATTCTCTTTAATTGTTTAAATGTCTTCATGTCTTAGACCCACACAGTGACTCTTGAACAAAATCATTTGTGCCACCCAAACTTAATAGGACCCTATGAGATGGACATTCTCAAACTTCGGTCTTGCTTCGGAAGTATAGTTCGTTCAGAATAGTGATTAAGCAACATCTATTTAGCTATTATTTATTAATTTAGAAAATATCTTTACAAATTGATTTTCTTTGTCCCAATAATTTTAATTTCCAGGAATGAATCCTAAGGAAATATTATAAAACAAAACATAGACATGTTCATTTTAAAGTGTTATTTATAATAATGAATTCTGATAATAAATATTATAAACAAACTATGTGTCTAATAGTAGGGGGACTGGTGTTATTTCTTCTTTCTAGTTAGCCTCATTTTTCAGCATTCTGTTAAACGTGCTTACTTGACTTGTTCCTGCAGCTAGTGAGACACAGGATCAGATCTTTTTGGGGACGAGAGGCTAGACTAGATGGGATTTAAATTATTTTGCATGCACAGCTTGTGTAAGAAAAGAAGCTTGATTTAAAACATCTCATTGATGTCTATGGCCATGCCACCCTGAGCAAGCCAGATCCCGTCTGATCTCATAAGCTAAGCAGGGTCAGGCCTGGTTAGTACTTGGATGGGAGACCACCTGGGAAGACCAGGAGCTGTAGGCCTAAAAAATCAGGGATTATAAAATGACAAATTCCTTGCAATCTGTGAGGTCAACCAAAGGTAACCTCGTCTAATTTACACACACACACACATATACACACACACAGACATTGACTGTATATCCTGGGACTTCTATTCCTGGCAGTATGGAAAGTGAGAGACCCTGAAAACCTTCATCTTGCAGAACACTTAGCACTGTTGGCTGTAAAACATGGAGCATCCTTTTAATGTATAGCAGAGATAACAAGAAATCACAGGAAATCCCCAACATCCAAAAACCTTTTCATAAGTGAGAACTGTGTGAACTGATGCTAGAGCAGCCCCAGGAAAGTTGGCTAGTCTCGGTGGCCTAAGGACACCTAGGAAGGTGGGGATAGAAGATGAGACCTTAGGCCCAAGGAGGGGCGGGATCCTTAGAACCACATCCTTGGTGAAAGAATGGGCCACAGAAAATATGCCCCTGTGATTGGGGAGATGACCAGGCAGGTTACCCTCTCAGGCTTGGGGCTGGGTGTGATGGGCTTTGTCACTCCAGGCTTGCCCTCATTTGTGGTTAGGGTTTGAATTATATCACTTGTCTAGGAATCTCCAAGCTGGTAAATGTCTGGTCTCAGCCTGGGTCATTCTGTGTCAGCCTCGAACTCTAAGTCAAGCTGAAAGATGCTCATATAGGCCATTTATAATCATGTTGTCTGCAACAAAACAAAGTTAATCTATAGCAGCTCTCGGCAACTTTGGGCAAGAGAGATCGTGAACGTTCCTAGCTGGCAGAGGATGATAAATGGAAAGAGCAGCACAGCACTGTACTGACTGATGGAAGTTGTGAAAAAGGCCCTAGATGTGTGTGTGTGTTTTTTAAATTTTATTTTATTTTAAAAATTTTTTTATTAAGGGTGCTCTTTTATTGTAGTTTAACATGCAGTTTTTCTAAAGACTTTCATAGATCTGTCCTCAACCTTGGACCCTCTGGCTGCTTTCTCAAAACGGCTTAAGTGTTTCAGCTGTGGATTTCCTCTCCCTGGGGTTGCACAGGGCAGCTGCATCACTTGCTTACCTGGCTCTCTCTTCCAGAGGACCTTGTAGGCGCCTTGTCAGACCTTTGGGTCTGCCCCAGGATTTAGCAGAGAAGTATGTGAAGCTTTGAGGAAAGAATAAATGAATCTTCCATGCCTTAGGGCTGCGTTAGTGCTTCTCAGATCTTAATGTGCATGTAACTCTTCTGGGGATCTTGTTAAAAATGCAGATGATGTTTTAATAGGTTTAAGTGGGACTAAAGTTTTGTGCTTCTAACAAGCTCCCAGGTGATACCGGTGCTGCTGGTCCAGGCTCCATACTTTGAGTAGCTAAGGATTAAACCACTAACCTTTGAAAAATAGTGGGATCATTCAGGTTCAGCCAGCCACCTGTTGTGAGGACCAGCCCAGCTGTGATCTTCTGTTGGAGGAGTGGGTTCCAGGGCATTTCAGGAAGCCTCTCCACATCCTCCTTGGGGAGAGCTTTTTCTTCCTGATGGAGGATGTGGTCACCCACCTGATCTCTAGCCACCCTTATCTGAGGAACCCCTTGAAAAGGTCCCATGTGGGATGGAAAGGGCATGAGACACTGGACCATGTCAGTGCCCTGACCATATGCCTCGGAGCCTGCACCTGGGAAATGAGGGGACCTGCTAGATGGCTTCCAAAGCCCTCCTGGTGCTCCTGTTCTGCCACCAAGACCCTGAGGGTCACCAGGGCTGCCAGTCTCCAGGAGTGTAGATTATCTTAAGGCAGGAGAGGTTGAGGCCAAATTCTGAAATTTTTGTTAATAAACCTAGGCACCGGTATAGTAGAAAAAAATCTAATCCGTAATAAACTCTATTAATATCTTCCCACATATCAACATAGTTCACATACTTGTCATTTTTAAATGGCTCAGTAGTTATAGTCCCTCAGGTCATTGGGATAAGCCATGTGTAGCCATTTCCCTGAGGCTGGCACTTGGCTTGTCTCTAGTTTTTTTCCTTTGGATTTTAAAGTGTGGGATTGTGACTGCTGAGATTATTTCTACCCTCCCCAAACCCATTATTGCTTTGGGTACCCTTTTTAAATTGAGAGCTCACATGGTAAGGTTATTCAGTTACATGATCTAATAGCTCTGCTTTACTTTTTTTTTTTAAACAATGTTTTTCCCAATTGTAATAACATAATCATTTGCATCGTTATATGTTCAAGGCCAGTCTCCTCTACTAGATTCTCATTTCCAGAGGCTAGTTCCTCCTCCGTCTTTGTCATTGCAACATTCTCAACACCTAGAACACTGCCTGGCACATAGGAGTTCAGTCAAGTAGGTTACATGAATGAACATAGTGGGACTGAATGCATGGTCAGGTGTGCCTCCTACATCTCCACCTGCTCGCTGACATGCACTGGGTGCCTACACAGGCCAGGCACTGTGTCATACCCTGGGGAGGTACAGAAGCGTATGCATGGACCCTGGCTTCAGCTAGCTTAAGTCCAGCTGGGAGAGAGGCAGAGAAATGGCCAATTATATTTCATTGTTTGAAGTGCCATCAATGTGGAAGTACAGGGTTCTATGAGAACATGGAGGAAGAAGGCCAGACTGAGACTGGCGGGCTATAGGAAGTCCACCTGGTGACAGCGTTTGAGGTCTGGAAGGCTTCAACACATGACCTAACAGCTCTGCTGTGGGCTGGATGTCTGGTAGCTGTTGCAGTGGGTTGAACCCTCACTGGTAGCATTCTTCTCAGCTTCATGTTTGCTGGTGGACTACTTGATTTTGATTGCTAAGGTCATTGCATGGATAGTACGTTGGGAAGCCAGCACTCACACAGCAGGGCCATGCAATTGCCGTTAGGTGCCTTAATTATAGAGAGCTCAGTCATATTTTAGATGCAGTGCTTCCCTGTGGAACAAAATGTGCCCTGCTCATAGAGTTGTGGACTCGTTGAATTTGGTCGAGCTAGAAGGGACCTTGGTCAAGTTACAGCGACACGTTGCATGGTGGAAAAAAAAAAGAAAGACCTTCCCACTACCCTGCTGCCCAAATCAGAAAGACCAAGCCAAGTTATGCTAAGTTAGGATTTTTTACTCCAGTTCATGCGAGTCAGTGAATAAAGCTGAGGAATAGAATAATAAATTACTGATTACAGTGTTTCCTTTATGAGTCATAGTGCGAGAGTGTTATTTTTCACAATTTAGAAATGTCATTGCCAGCGACTGGAATACTCGGCAACTTCCAGACACTGGACATTCCACGTGTCCTTGGTACCCCTCCCCACTCCCGTTCCCCACATCCCCTTCCTCTTTGCTCTGTATCATGTAATGTGTTTGCAAGATCGTGGTTCAAACCTTCTCCTTAAGTATATGGCATTCTTTGAGCTGAAAGTAGTCTGTAGAGGCCGACAGTTGATTTTTTTTTCTTTCAAAGTATATTCATGATAATATGTTTATCATCACAAAAATACATTTGCACATTTAGCTCAAAAGAGGTAAATTTTCTGCTTTTAAAATTCCTAGAGGATTTTGTTCCTCATTTCTAAAAATATATTTTTTTTTGCTAGACAAATGTATTTTTTAACACCTACAGCATCTGGTATTCCTAGGTGGTCTCCCATCCAAGTACTAACCAGGTCCGAGCCTGCTTAGCTTCTGAGATCAGATGAGATCAGGCACATTCAGGGTAGCGTAGCTGCAGACTAGATTTTTTTTATCAGATGATTTTCTTATGTTGACCTTTGGCTTTGTACACTGATATGCTTATTTTTCGTTCCGTCTGTTTCTTTGTCTCACCTTATACATGGTTGCATAGGAAAAATATAGGCAACTTCCCAAGAAATGAGAGTATGGTGAAGAAAGTTTTGTCTTTAAATTTCTTTTTATATTTTAACTTTTTATTTAAAAAATTATGGACCTCCCACCAAAATTACAAAATTAATACGTAGACCCTCTGTATGCCCTTAAACCAGCTTCCCCAAGTGTTAACGTCTAGTTATCTCTACTATAAACCATAGTACATGCATGAAAACCAGGAAATTCATATTATATAATACTATTAACTATCCTATACACTTGATTCAGATTTTGTCAGTTGTCCCACTATTTTTTTTTTTTTTTTTTTTTTAAGTTTTGGGGACTAAGTTAGCATCCAGTCCAGGATCACACATTTCACCGTAGTTGTCATGTCTCCTATGTCTCTTCTGGTTTGTGGCCATTCCTCAGTTTTTCTCTTTCATGAACTTGACACTTTTAAAGAGTACTGGCCAGTTATTTTGTAGGATGTTTCTCAAAATGGGTTCGTTTGATGTTTCCTCGTGACTGAATTCAGGTTATGCTTCTTTCTTTCTTTCTTTTTTTCTTTCTTTCTTTCTTTCTTTCTTTCTTTCTTTCTTTCTTTCTTTCTTTCTTTCTTTTCTTTTCTTTTCTTTTCTTTTCTTTTCTTTTCTTTTCTTTTCTTTTCTTTTCTTTTCTTTTCTTTTCTTTTCTTTTTGACAAAAATACCACAGAAATGTTGTGTCTACCTCAGTTTAATTCATGAGAGGTTCCATTGCTGCTGATGGTAACTTGGGTCATTTAGGTAAGGTGCAAACTTTCTCCAACAAAATGTAGTTAACTTTCTCCTTTGTAATTAATAAACATCTTGCCGGGAAATGCTTTGAGATTACTTAAATATCCTACTTGTCATCATACTTTCTAATCACTTGATAAATCTTGCCTACCACAGCCATTACCGTTGCATTTACCAAATGGTAATTTTCTGTTTCCATTATTCTATATGAATTTAAGAATTGGAATTCTACTATGAGGAACAACTTCCCTTCTCTATTTATTTATTCATTTACTTATTAATATGGTATGGACTCATGGATATTTGGTTGATTCTATGCGTTATAAACCATTACTGTTATCATTGATTTTGTTGCTCAAATTCTTCCAGATTTGACCATTGAGAGATCTTTCAGGTTGACTCCAATGTCCATTAAGCTATTCCCTCATCATATTTTTTGAACTTCTTCATTTTTGTTATCTCAAGATGTTTTATGCTCATCTCGTACTTGTCCTGCCCAGTCTTAGAAGGAGCCATTTCTCCAAGGAGTCCTGTTTCCTTTAGTGGAGAATGGTATTTAGAAACCAAGATCTTAGAGGCTCGATGTGCTCACTGATATTGAGGTGTCATTGATTTTATACCTACTCAGAGCACAGAGCTAGGAAACACACACACACACGCACGCGCGCACACACATACTTCACTGTCTCTATGTATCTTCCTGTCACAGACTTTGAATTTGTACTGATTTGACCTATTCTAATCTACCTGCACAGGGCTTATTCTAGTTTTGCTCCTTTTCTCCTTTCTTCATCAAAGAGAAACCTGGCTCCTGTTAACCACAATATTTTTACTTATTTACTCAGTCTTAGAATACAGAACAAAGTAGAATAGTTTCTGAATTGTTAACTGATGTGCCCATGGAAAAAACCTACTAAACTAGAGTATAATAATTATTGTACAGTTCTTTTTATCTTTGGCATTACAATATCTAGTCAAGATACTGTTTTCCAAAGTTGCTTAGATTAGTTCTTTGCTTTCCCCACTCCTTTCAGTGTGGTTATTATTATTCATTTGTTGTATGGTTAGATTCATTCGTTACTTTTTATACTTCATTTTTTTGTCCCTTCACATCCTGGTTGATTTTGATTATTTATTTTTTGAATGTGAGGAACATAAGCATGGTTTTGAACAATACAAAACAATACAGAATACAAAAAGGCATACTAAGAAGTGTTCCTTCCTCCTTATCCCATTCCCCTCTTCTTTCCACCTTCTTCCCACCCCACCCTGTAGATAATCGATCTCCTTTGTTTCTCATTCATCATTCTGTATTTATTGTTGCACGAATGAGCAGATACATGAATATTTTCTTATCTCCTCTTTCTAACATGAAGAATAACCTACTATATATACTCTTGCACTTTGGTGTTTTTACTTAACAATGTCCTGGAAATCACTCCATATCAGTTCATAGAGATTGTCTACATCCTTCTTTGAAGCTGTGTTGTATTCCATTGTGAATGTACCACAATTTATTCAACAGCTGTCTTATGCATAGGCATTGCGCATGTGTATTTTTTCATTGTGTGTTGGGGGGTATGTGTTGTCAGGGTGAATTCCTAGAAATAAAAGTACCACTACAGTTTAGATGCTGCCAAATTCTTCTCCAAAGACTGTGGTAGGATAATTTGAATAGGACAGGCTCAGCAAACTGTGATGACTGTATGTTACCAAAGTTGCTGGCTGTGATGACATTCAGTAGTTATAGAGATGCCACGAGTGGTTCTCTTGGAGGGTAGGAGCTTGACTATTGCCTTTTCCCTTCTGCCATTTTTCCAGGGGAATAGTACAATACAGTAGGAAGAAAATGGAGGCTGGCTTGGGGTTTAGATAATCCATCCCTTTCCAGGCTACTTGGAAGACATCTGGGCTGCTTCTCATGATGGTGAATGAAATGATCTCTTGTTTAAAGGGAAAGAGCATGGAATAGGGGTGGGTTAAAAACTTCTGAGTTTGAGTCCTGCCTTGAGTTTTAGGACTATGACTCCTAAGCAGGCATTTTATTTAATCTCCCTGAAAAATGAGAATAATAAATACTAATGTATGGAAAGTACATTTCATGGTGTCTGGTAGGGTGGATATGGTTGGTCTGAGGAGTAAATAAATCATAAATGGAGTGGGACATGGTGCAAGTTATTTCCTTTCTCCATTCCTGTTCAATTTATTTGATGTAAGAAGAGGGATTCTAAATCATCCCACCAACTGACTATGAGGCAGTGTTTAAAATTTCTATAAAAATAAGCTTTGTTTTGCTTCAGTATTTGACGGCCTGGCTAATGGCGTAAAATGAAGATTTGGGCCTCTGCCCCACCTCGGATTTTCTTTTTCTGATTGAGGTTACCCCGTTGGTGAGTTCCAGGAATCCTGGGTGATTCCAGGTGGTAACCTTAGAGATGCTATCTAATTAGCCACAGCAATCATGATTGTAGTCTCCTGGATTTTAATATAACTCCAGTTAAAACCAAAGTTCCAAATTTCTTCTAAATCAATTAGTGAAGAGTTCTGACCCTATTCCAGAGTTCTCCAGGACTTTTATTACAGCCAAAGCAATGCAATCTTCTTCCAGGCTTCTGGCGATGAAGTGATGCCCTGGCTTCTCTACTGGGTTAGGCTTCGAGGACAGAAATGCATTGCTAGGACAGCAGACATTAAAAGGTTTAGAAGTGCTGAAGAATTGCCCATGGTTAATCCAGCTGCAAATACAGGACTGATCCACATGGGCGAAATGTTTGAAAACCAGACCTCAAAATGTGCATTTGTCACCTGAGGCCGGCACAGGGGAGTTCAGAACACTGAGAACCTAGTCTCCCTGCAGCACGGAAGGGCCCTGGGGGTTATCAGAATGATGGATCATGGTTAATGACAGTCTGAAACCACCAGCAACATGAGAAGCCAGCAACAGAGTCAGGCTGTCTTTTAACAGCTTTAAATCTACGTATTGATTTCTCCTACTCAGCGGCCTAAGCCTCTGTGGGCATTTTCCTTTTCCAATGCCCTGTCTCATCAGAATTGGAGATTGCTCCCCAGAGAGGTCATGGGATAATGCCTCGTTGGCAAGTTTTGCCTCACTTTAATCCACATGTCCCTAACTGAACCCTTTTTGAATGGAAAGGCTTTGCAAGTCAGTAAGGATCTGCAAGGAAGTCAAGAGAATTGAGGGATGCACCCTGGTTAGGGAGGTTATGGAATCACATGCTGTCCAAGGTAAGTCCTGAAGGATGGCTGCCCAGTTCACCCTCACCAGTTCATATACAAACTCAATTCCCATTCCTGTTATCCCCCACTCAGTGTTACCCCTCCAATGTTCTCCCTGGGTGCTTAGTGTAAATCGGTGCTCTAAAAGCTGTTAGATGTATCCACCTCCCTCCACCAGAATAGAGATATTGAAAGAGGAGCTTTGTTTTTCATTTCTTTATCAAGTATATGCATGGCCTGTAGTCTTTCTCATTTCAAACTTATCAAATGAATAAAAGAATGACTGATGGGGTAGGGTGGAGAGAGAAAAGGCTGCCTTATATGTCCCTTGCTAGGGAGGCGGCATGTCTGGCAGAGAACCCTCAGACCTTTTCCCTGGACCTGCACGGATCACCTAAAAGGCATTTCCACACAGCACCTGAGGCAGCTCCTTCTCTTTTGGATTTGAGATGGGTTTCTATCAAAGACCACAGCATTTTCACAGTCCAGGGATCAGGCTAAGACGTGACTCTGGGACGAGTGGGGGCTACGCCTTAGCTGCCTGGCTCTACTAAAATGTCTTTGAAATCTTTTCTTATTTTCTGAGCTTTACTTTAGAAACTCATTTGAATTGTGCCTCTTCTAAGGTGTATTTTAAAACATTGTATTAAATTTATTGGGGGTGATGTTGATTGATAAAACTATACAGGTTTCAAGTGTACAATTCTATAATACATCATCTGCATACGGCACTGTGTGCTCATCCCCCAAAGTTAAGTGTCCTGTCACCATATATGTGACCCCCTTTACTCTTTTCTATGTCCTCCCACCTCCCTTTCCCTCTGGTAACCACTAAACTGTTTGTCTCTCTGAGTTTGTTTGTCTTGTTCATTTATCGCTTGCAGTTTTATAACCCACAGATGAGTGAAATCATATGGTTCTTGACTTTTTCCATCCGACTTATTTTGCTTCGTATGATATTCTTAAGATCCATCTATACTGTCACAAATAGCAGCATTTCATCTTATGGCTGAGTAGTATTCTATTTATATATGTATCATATCTTCTTTATCCAGTCAGCTATCAAAGGACACTTCGGTTGTTTCCATGTCTTGGCTTCTGTGAATAATGCTGCAGTGAACATAGGGATACATATATCTTTACAAATGTTTCAAAATTTTGGGTGGATATTCAGAAGAGGGATTGGTGGGTCACATGGTAATTCTATTTTTAATTTTTTGAGAAATGTGCATACTATTTTTTATAGTGGCTGTGCCAATTTAGATTCCCATCAGTAGTGTACAAGGTATCTTGATTAATATAAATATAATATCTCATTTCCCAAATCTTTGAGTAAGAATGATACTCGAGATGAAACACATTAATCCTGTGAATTAACCCGAGGATATGAGCATGTGTTTGAGGGGTCCAGACCATAGTGTATCTCATCATCCTCTGCAAGACTTTGTGCTTGGCTTAGGGACATGGTTTTGATTTGGCCTTGGCCTTTTTGTATGATAACCATGTCTGGGCATCACCAGATTGACCTTGCCTACTTTGATGGGTTTTGTTTTTTCCACATGAGCTGGTCTTTTTCAATAGGATGACAAGGCTGGTGTGGACTGTGGACTGCATACTTCTTTTAACCTTCAGCATGGCTATCACAAGGGTTGACGGAGATGGGGAAGAGATGGGTGTTCCAGCTGCAGAAAGTACTCCACAATATGGCAAAAGGTAGCCAATATCCCAAGATGGCTACTGCAGTATTCTTTATAATGAAAATTTGAAAGCAACTTTAATGTTCAATTGCAACAGGGTGAGTTTAAGCAAATTAGTGATCATAGAATATCTTGGAGTCATTAACATCAGTTCTAGTGTAGTGACCTAGAAAAGAGTTTTTTAAGGTAAGTAAAAGCAGTTTTCAAACTTGATTTATGAACACGTTAAAATGCATATCTGAATGATGAATGAGGAAACTGGTTCCTTTGGCTGCCTCTGAGGAGGAGAATCAGGTGGCTGTGGGAACAGGAGAGAAGAGAGACTATTTATTGTGCAGGCCTTTGTGCCTTTTGGCTTTTACACCTTTTCGAAAATAACAAAAAGAAGAGAGAAATGTGTAAAAAGTGAAAGGAAATGGAGCAAAAGGAGGACAGTAGTTGTATTACATGGTGCCATGAAGAATATTTACATTTCACTCTAGGCTTCTTATAATAATAAAAATAAAATAGTAATGATTACTTTGCATTAAAAGAGCAAGTTTGAATACATACAATGCAGGAAGAACGTCCTTGAAATTGCTCAAATAGCGAAGGAAGTAGAATCTACTCTGTGTTTTCTGTGCTGATGCATCATGGGTGGGGTAGAAGCCATCTCATAGATAATCCAAAACAATGGGTATATAACAATAATTTTAGTGGAACTTTGGATTGAATTTTTTATTTGTTTCAGAGCCACATGTTTATTGTAATAACGAAAACCTGCTTTTATTATAATCGAGCCCTATTCTGCAGACCAGTGGGGAGCCCCGCCCAGCCTTTCCTCCTTTGTGACATGCCCCCGTCTGAGCTGGCCCACGCCGAGGCCTGAAGGTGGACAGTGGCAGACAGTGGTGATTTGCACCTTTCCCCACCGGGCTCACTAGGGACTGGGTGGCCTGGCTTACGAAACATTTTAAACACGAGATTCCCTGACTCCCCCAGCACAGGGAGTGTTTTGTCCTCTGCCGCTCACCCTTCCACCGCCAGCCTAGCCTGAGGCACAGGACCTCAGATCACGGTTCCTCCTTCCCTTCTTGCTGTGCCCAGTGAAGCTCTAGGCAGATTGTGTGGGATGACTCAGGATGGGGAGCCTGAAAGCAAGCTTGTATATGACCTCTGGTTATCCCTGGGGGCTGCCCTGGGGGTCTTGCAACTGAAAAATTTGACTTGGGTGCCTTCTGTTGGTGTGTTCCCTGAATCCTCTGAGGCCTTAAGTTCTTATATTCTTTGTGACCAAACATGCGGCCTCCATCTGTTTTCCTTTACTCATCAGTCCATGGTCCCTGGTTCTCCCCTGTTCTCTCCCCTAGCCCCTCACTCCTCAAGACAGCCATTTCTCAGTGCTCTCTTCTCTGGGAGTGATGTGAAGAACTCCTTTACTTTGAGGTCTCACAGGGGTAGTTGCATTTACAAGATGATTGAAGCGTTTTAGCTAAATCAGTTAATCCCTAATGGTAGAATTTTCCTCACTTTTACTTCCTTTTTCTCCAACTTGTTCCTCAGACTTATCACAAGAGATAATTAAATGAATCGTAATTATCACAAGAGATAATTAAATGAAGCAAAATGTAAAGCTTAAAAACGCTTTCAATATATCACGCTTGGCTAAAATTCTGGGAATTTTAAAAGTGACATTTCTTTCCTCTTGTTCTGAGATATATATATATATATATATATATATATATATATATATAATATTTAGTTCATTTTCTTGATACATATATCTTAAAATAAGAATCATCTAGGGAAAAATGCTCTTCAAGTCCTATTTCATTATTGATTCATTACTGAATGGTACCCAGAGTGGGTAAGTGAACACTACAGATTTTATATGATGATAATCATGATGAAAATGACCATAGTCTGTTTTCTGTTTTTGAATTTTTGAAGTCATGTTATTATTGTAGTTTGATAAAGGAAAGAAAACTTCATATTTGATGAACAGTTAGTGATAAACCTTGGAGTAGAATTAATATGAGGGGGAAGGCAGCCGTGGGGCTTGATAGAGCAGGCTGAGGGCTGCAGGAGGTCTCATGTAAGGTCATCTGTGGTGTTTTGAGATGAAATAGAAGAGCATTTAGACTAATATTATTCATAACTTATTTTTTTAAGGAAAATCACTGCATGAGAGACTATTTAGAAAACGTGGTTTTATTATTGTTTAATTTTTAATTAACTTTAGGTATGTGAAGTAACTGCTTCATGAGCAATGAACCTGGAAAATCTGAACCTGGCTTCCAAAATTCGGGGTCTTCCATAAGAATGACTCATAAGCACGTTTGTTCATTTATTTATTCCTACTATAATAATCTTTCAATTTAGTTTCTTTTAATAAGCTAAATATGCCCATGTTACATTATGAATTTTCTTAGCAAACCACTTTCGTTTCTTCCTCCCAAAGAAAAAAGAAAACACCCAAATCAATTGAAAAATAAAATATTTATAACCGCGATATGGCCACATTAATCTAATGCGTATCTCATTGTCCTATGTTAGTGATCGCTAATTGTAATGTGATGGATTTAGGAAAGAGAAAAGTAGTTTATGCATAGTGTTGAAATATGCAGCCCGGAGTCACAGATCTCAGAGTCGATGATCCATCCTGGTGTTGTGTGTCGCCTGCTGAAGCCAGCTCTCAGCAGGTCCTGTCTTGGAGTGGTACCATGGTAAAGAAAGGATCCAGCAGACAAGAGTCATTTCGAAAGAGCTAAAATTGGTTCTTTACTTTCTTCCAAGTGAACACGAGGCCCCTTTCTCTCCTATCCATGTCTATCAGAACTCAAAGCTGCCTAGGATAGAAAATCCAAAAAACTCGCCACTGAGCCCCATGATGTTGCCTGTTTTACTCTTTCCCTCTCTCCTTCAGTTCCACGGGAAGTCCATTGATTTAGCCCATCCGGGAATTCCTCAGACTTTGCCTCTCTCTTCTTCTCCTCCCATGTCCTGGACTCTGCACATTCATATTCAGAAAGCCGCCTGGGAGGATCCCGGCCCTCCTCAGGGCAAAGTCCAGATTCTCTGTGGTGGGAGGGAGGGTTACAGGTTACAGGATAACAGTTCTGACCCATCCTGTGTATAGCACTTGTCAGAGATGTCCTGTATGCACAATGAACTCTTCTGGGTAGGTGTAAAATTTGCATTCTGAGGAGGCCACCTGCAATTGCTCAGCACAGGCACCAAACCAGCTCTCCCAGTTTTTTTCTTTCCTGCCTGTGATTCCTTCTCCGTGACTTGCCCCCTTAAGTATCTTTTTCGACCCTCCACAGTCAGCATCTTCATTAGCTTGCAGGTTCCTTCGAGCCAGGCTCAGGGGCATTTGGTGTCCCACTCACCCTCCAGAGCAACTGGCCACCATCACACTGCGATTGCAGCTCACTGTCACCGGGAGTTATGAGAATATGTGGGTGCCTCTTGGCAATTTTTTGTGCCACAAATGCTGAGAACATTAAGGTTTGGACCTTAAGGCAGCTCACAAGCCTTTTCAGTTCTCGTCCTCCATTTCTAGAGCCATAGGATCTAACAGTAGTTTTCCTCAGGGAATTAATGAAGAGTCTACCTGCAAAGCAGGCTTGTCTGGCTTGAAATTATTCACCACTTGTTGTCAGTATGAGTCAAGAAGCCCAAAGAATTTGAGAAGTCAAAAGAGAACCAGGGGTAGCTATCCTTGAATCTCTACCTGTTAAGAACATTTAACATGAGGTCAAACCTTTTAACAAACTTTTAAACATATGGTATTGTTAACTACAGACCCAACTTTGTGCAACAGATCTCCAGAACTTATTCATCTTGATTAACTGAAACTTTATGCCCACGGATTTGTAACTCCCCATGTCCTTTACCTCTTCCTGCTGCCCTCCACCCCATCCCCCAGCAACCACCATCTCGTTCTTTGCTTCTATTAGTTTGACTATTTTAGATTCCTCATAAAAGCGAACTCATGCATTATTTGTCCTGTGACTGGCTTATTTCATTTAGCATAACATCCTCCAGGTTCATCCATGTTGTTACCTATTGCAAGATTTCTTTCTTTTTCTCTTCTTTTTTTTTTAAGGCTGAATTCCATTGTATGTGTATGCACATTTTCTTTATCCATTCCTTTGTTGATGGACACTTAGGTCGTTTTCATATCTCGACTATTGTGAATAATGCTGCAATGAACATGGGAGTGCAGATATCTCTTTGAGATTTTGATTTTAATTCTTTTAGGTAAATACCCAAAAGTGGGATCACTGGATAAAGTGGTACAGCCGCTGTGGAAGACAGTATGGAAATTCCTCAAAAAATTAAAAATATAGACTGTATACTTTTGTCAAAATTCTTCTCGGTCAAGCTTAATTCTAGCTTGGTATTGTTCTGACCACATACTCATTTTCCTTTAGCTTTCTGTGTCAGGTCATGTGCTGTGGAGACATCGGGATCAAGGGGTCAGCCTGATGTATCTCTGGGTAATATACCCCCTTTGTGGTGGGTCATGCAAGAGCTGAGGGAGAGAAGCTCTGAGGGGAGTCAGTGTGTGGAACACAGGGCTGGTGGGAAAGGAGGAGAGCGTGTGCCCCATCATCCTGACCCCAATCAGATTCTATCTCCTGCTGCAGTTGGCTGTGGCAGAGGATGTGTGATCCCTCAGTGTCCCCCACATAGGGCCTTTTAAAAGAGGCTTTAGATCCAGTTTTTGCTTTCATGGAGCATACAGCCCTGTGGGGACATGAGTGCTACATGCATGTGTTAACTGCTCACAACCTTCAGATGGGGTCCAGAGCACAGGGTGGGATCATAGAGCCTGAAAGTGCTGGCATCGGCAGCCAGGGGATGTCAGGACATAGGACGTCCTGATTGCTTTTCTGTGTATCTATCATGACTTTACTCCTGAATTCTGACAGAGCTAAAAAAAAAAAAAATTTAGATGCGCCAGAAATTCCACCAGTTCAATTTTTTTCTTGAATTTTTCTCCAGAGCCCATCTTTCCAACCTGTCTGTACTGCCTCCACAGTCCCCTACCCCGGTGTGGGCTAGTGACTGAGGCATAGTTCGTTTTCTGGGTTTTTGACATGGGGAAGTGTGTCCTAGCATCTAACTGGAAAGTCAGGACACAGCTCTATTTATCTGTTTACACTTTAATCCCACCAATATGAGGTCCTGGAAAGTTTATTGTCAAGGACTGTTGGGATTTGAGAGCAAATATGGGTAGAGAAGTATGTTGGAATAGAGTGGGAAAGATAAGGGGAAACCATTTTCAGTGTTTCACAGAAAAACTTTTGTTTCGATCATATCTGTGCAGTGGTAATCTATCCCCATTCTTTTAGAGGAAAAAAGTTTTTGATACAATTTTATTACAAGAGATTTGTTTTCCATTTAGACAGGTTCTGTCAACACTTGTGAAACTTCTGTTTTCTTTTTTAAGCTGCCTAGAGATCACCAGTAAATAAATGCCTTTAATATGAGAAAGAACCAAAGAATTTTTTAAAAATAGATAAAAATATAAACCACGTTATGGTTCGTCTTGCCTTCCTCAGGCTCTGAGATGAGTCGGCAGTTACTGTCACACATTTGTGTTTACCACACAGGCCTTGATACTGGCTGGAGCCACTGTTCGGGGAGGCAGTAAAAGTAGGTGGATGAAGCTGCGGTCTTCAACAGAGTGGCAGATTCATCCCTTTTCATCCGTGGTTTGGTTCCGTCCTCCCCTCCCGGTCTCTCTCCATGTTAACGTCTGGAGCCACCTGCCAGACATGAGTGTCTCCGGGGTGCTGCACCCAAGTATAGAAGCTCTGCGTGCAAATGCTTCCAAGTCCACGTGCACCCCGAGTGTGCATCGGCATTTGCATCCGCCATCCCTGAGGGCCTGTACTTTTCCGATGTTTTCCAGGCCCCCTGCGGAGTTAATGGGGCTTCTGTTCCTGTTGAACTCCTTTTGTCCAGAGCAGAGAGCAGTGAACGGTGACAGGTGAGTCCGCTCTCGGCCCCTAGTGCAGTTATAATTAACTGTGGGCCTCAGACAAATCCTTTAGCTATGCATGATTTTCCATCTTCACGAGACCTTTGATGGTCTGTGATGAATCAGCCTCTGACAGTGATTGGAAAGGAGTAGTTTTCCGACAAACGCCAAAGATTCCCTTGAACTAGGGTTCAGGCTATTGACTGTCAGCTCCACCAGCTCAGGAATTTGTAGGTTGGACATGCTGATGGTTTTTCTTTTTCTTCTTGAGAGGAAAGAGAGAGGGATAAAAGGCAGTTAATTGTAATACATTCAGAGGTATTTTAAAAAGAGATGGTCATTTCATGTAAAAACTGATGTCATAGGTTCTTATGTCATAGGTAAGGATGAAATAGGAGGATAAGTCTGTAGGAATCATTCAATCTACGGTTTTCAAAGTGTTTATTGAAGCCCTCGGAGTTCCTTTGCCAGGCTAGGAGTTGTTTCTGGGAGGGGCGGGGAAGGATGTGCAGCCTGTGGGCCTCCTAGGAGTGACCATGTCAGTGACGGAGTAAGAAAGGGACACATTTCTACTGCCTTCCTGCACTGAGCTCTCTGAGATGCACCACAGTTCCTGAGAGCCCTGCTTGAAGTCCAGGGCTGTGAACACCGCTCCCCCACCCCACCCCAGTTCTTGCCTGTCCATGGGAAGCAGGACCACAAAGTGGCGACTACCATCCTCATCCTGTCCTGGGTTGACTTGTCACAGCACCACTTGGTGCTGATGAATGAATAGAAGTCTGAGGAGGAAGACACTGGAGTGTAAATATTCGCCTTTAAAGGGGCTTCCCTTTTGAAGAAGGATTGTGTTTCCCCTTTTAGCACCTGCACCTTTGGTTTTGTGGTATAGTGAAGAGAAGCACTGGATGAAACGTAGAGCTCTGGGTTAGTTCCAGCAGGGAGGGAGTGGCAAGTGAGACGGAAGGGCTAGCATGTTTAGGAAGAGAGAGGTTTTAAGCGAACAACTGTCAAGATGTATGGGGCTTGAGTGAGAGAGGCAAGTGAAGAAAACCTTGAGGATATTTTGCTGTGTGTTGATGCCTGTTCAAGAGATTTCAGTATGGATTTAAAAAGCCATCGAGGGTAACTTTGATGTTGGACTTGCATTTTTTAATGAATTCGGTGCCATGCTGAGGCACAGCTGTGTGAGTTACTCAGCTCAGTTAGGGACCTCCTGTGATGGGTCATCATCCAGACCTCCTGGTGAAACTTGTAGCCATCAGCATTGGTGGATCGTCCACTGGAAAGAGCATCTTCAGATGTGGTAGAAAGCTCTGGTAAGCATAAGCTTCTGTATAAAACATCTGGTTTTTACAAGAATTTTGGCTTAAATTCAAATACGAAGGGTGTCTGAATCCAGCAATAAAAAAGGCAGAGTCTTCAAAAAGAAAAAAACGGAGCAGCTTTTGTAATTTGCTTTTATTAGTAGAGTTGGTAGAGCTGAAACTGATTCTATAGAGTTCGACGGTCTTGCTTGATAGAATGAGAATGAAGAAAGCCATGGCAGCTGCTGCAGCAGGTGGAAAGGGGTGTGTCTGCTTTTGAAGTGTGTTTTTTTTTTTTCTGAGTTGGTTTCTGCTCTTTTGTGGTTTCTCTGGGAGAAATCTCCAGCGCTTATTACAGTTAACGTAGCTTGTATGTCACTGCTTGGAAATAGTTAAAAGGCAGAATTTCGTTTCTGCTTAATCACATGCTATAGAGTAAGCAAGGATCTAAGTAGACAAATTATAGCCTCAGAATCTGTGTGCTATTTATTTAATTAATACTGTAACCGTTCTTAACATTTGGATGACATGGAAAGCCCTGAGCTGCTCTGAGAGGTAAGGTCTGGAATCTCCAAAGAGGAGAAAGAACACTTAAGAATCCATCCGTGAAAAGATGGAGAAAGAAGAAAGAAGAAAGAAGAGGATCGGATAGCCACGCCCACCTTCACTATTTCACCTTTCCCCACATACTTCTATGAAAGGGTTCTTCATCTGCGAGACTAGATTAAAACAATCACTCCTGTGTGTATGAATGATCAAGAAATTCTTTCTGGAGGTATTTGGAGGTGTGAAGAAAACCTACAAGGGCAGAAGAATGACTCTTTGGGTGGTGTAATAAGAAACAAGGATGGACATGGAAAGTTAATGATTAGGTTGGTCCGTGGAGGTGAGGAAGGTGGTCCCGGATTCCCTTCTGGTTTCCTTTTCCTGTGGCTGGTTCATGCCCTTGACCCTTTATAATTCTGCAAGGAGTGAAATAACCGAACCGAATAGTTTAAAATATATTTTTGATAGCGTGCAGCTTCTAACCACTTGCCTATCCCTCATCACCTCTATGATGATGTGTCTGCACATATGGGTTGCTGCAGAGGAGACTGAAAACCAGAATCAAGGATTGGGAGTATCTCCGAATTAAAATAAGTGCTCACGTCTTCTCTGCCTCTCTGTCTACCCATTGACCTTTTGCTGCAGTGAGGGGAGGAGAGACAGTCTCAAGCCTTTTTAACAAAGCACATTCATTTTTTCTTTGGTGGAAAATCAAACTTTCCCCTATGAAATCCCAAAATCGCTCATTTGAACCATCTGGACGGACTCAGCCAAACAAATTTTCATGACTCTTTACCACCTCCTTTTTCTCTCTTAATTCTCAAATATATTTTAGTTTCCAGACTTAAAAACAAATCAGTCTCTCTATGGAACTTGACCTGTTTTTGAGCTGCATTTATTATATCTGCCCATATGCTCGATCGCTTGGCTGAGACAGTGTTGGACAGATTTCTCCACCGTGAAGCTACTCTCCCTTTCCTTGTCCCACGACCGTCTTTGGAAGGAAGTCACTATGCGTAGCCCAGACTCAGGGGGTGGGGAATTATGCTTTCCCCTTTCTCAATTCTGCCACTTGTATTTATTTATTCAGTTATTTATTATCAGTAGAGACTCATGGATATTTATTGTATACTTGGGATTACAATTCAGTGCTACTTTTGAGCAGGGTTTTGTAAGCCACAAATTACTATGCAGATGTGAGGCGCTGATATAATCATTGTGTTCCGTGCTAACCCGGAGGTCGTTTTCCCAAGAAGCTATTTCCTGAATAAACCTAGCAGCCTGTGCAAAGCACAGTAGGGATAGTGGAGTTCAGCAGCTCCTAACTTTTGTGTGTGGTGGTTTTTAGCGACCTGTGTTCAGAAAGCCAGCTGATGGCAATGACAGATTCCCCACTTCTCCCAGATTTTAATCCTGGTTCCTGTGTTGCTTGCCATGCTACCTTGAACAAAGTCATTAAACTTTTCTGAGCATCGGTGTCTAATTGGTCAGCTCAGGACATTAAGACCTGTGTCAGAGGGTTGTCGTGGGAAGTGCATGAAGGGCCTGATGTACAGCAGATGTTTATTAAATTCCCTGCTTGGCCCTTTTCCATCCCCTCACCTGCCAATTGGAAAAGTTAAATCTCCCCAGAATCTGAGATGCTGGTGGTGACCCCTCTGGTCATAGCAGATGAGAGTTGTTGGAAGTGGTGTAGATGGGAGAGGCTCATGGGATGGGATTGAGGGGGAGGGGCCCAATAGCCAGCGGCAGGGGTTTCCCTGCAGAATAGAGGAGAGCAGGGCTTGGAAGACACCTTTCTGCAAATCCTCGATGCTCCTTTGCTTCTGTCCCTGCTCTGGGGCCAGCTGCCCATCCATTGCTTCTGAACAGGGGTTCTCTCCTTCCTCCGTGGGGCAGCATGTTCTCATCATTCCTCTCTTTTCACTCGCTCCTGAAAGGAGAAGGACTATTTTGGTTTCTAACCTACCAATGCAGTCGGTACACACATGAAGAGTAAAAGGATTTTCTTCTCTCATCCTCTTCTTTTTCCATGAGATTTTTACTGAGAGAATAAAGTCTGTAACTGTCTGCTAAGGTTGGGTGAACCTGACTTTGAACTCAGGCTGATCTCATTCCAAGCCTTTGTATTTACTCACTTTGCCCTCATGGTTTGACAGTGACTTGGCTCGTGATTCAATGCTTGCTTCATATTGGAACCTCAATTAGAGGTATTTGAGGACTTAAGAAATCTCAAAAAGCTCAAGGATTACCCACTTCTGCTTTTCATAGCTTCTAAGTTCACTTATGTGGGCTGGCCTGGGAACTCATCCAACAAAGGCAACATTGCTTTCATAGGGAAATTTCTTTTTAATTTCAAGTAACTAATTTACCAATAAGTTCTTTGAAGGTAGGTAGTTGGCCTTGCAGACTTGGGATTCTGCCTGTCTGTTGTGTAAGAAGTAGCAGGATTCCAGCAAGGAATGGCTAACGTAGTGGAAAGAGCACTGCCCCAGGAGTTGGAGGACCTCTGCTTTAGTCATGGATCTGTCACGAATTACTGGGAACCTGAGCCAGTTCCTTCTAAGCTTGAGTTTTTCATTTCTTTTTCAATAAAATCAAGTTGAACTAGAAGATCTTGAAAATCTCTTCCAAATCTAAGAACTTATGTTCCACGTAGAATAATATGCAAAAGTGAAAGTAGTTTTGGTAATTTTCAGATGATTCTTATACAATTTATTTTTCTTAAAATTGCTTTATCTTTTTTCTTTTTTCCCCAGTAGAGTGTTCTGGGCCACCTTAACGGTTCCTATGCCCCGGCCCTTGTTCCCAGCAGAATTGCTCACTGGCCAGATGCTATAGGAAAAAGGAGATAGCCCTCCTTGTGGCTTTGGTGGAGTTGTTTGACTGCAAGCAAGTAGATTTCCCTCCAGATGCCCTCTTTATTTCTCTGATCTTTGATGTATTTGATAGCTAAAAATAATTTATATTAAATTACTTCAGATTATCTGTTACTAACCCTAAAATGTTCCCAGGAGTTTAAAGACAGCAATAAATAGTAACCTGGCTGTTGCAAATCTGATTTGCATGATTTCTGGATTTTTTGAAAAAAGATTGACAGCTTTGTTAATGGGAATTGTTATTTCCAGAGATTAATTAATGCTTATCTCCAGAGTTAAACAATTTCAGTAAAATCCAAATTAGTTAGGTGCTTGTCTTTGGTTCCCATTATCTCTGAATTGTCAGAATTGAATACTTAAGAATTCCTTTCTGATAGTCTTGCAGGCTGTGACAAGCCTTTAGCTCAAGTTTCAGTTTATCTGTGGAAAATTTACAATTTCTCAGAGCTTTCATGTATTTGTAGGTGTAGGAGACATTGGAAGTTGGGGAAATTAAGATTCAACAATTTCTTGAAAGTTTTTCATAGATGTGTAGATTACAAATATAATAATTGTCTTTAAAAGAACTTTTTTTCCTTGTTTAGGTCCCTGTTCACTGATAAGATGCTTAGAGACATAACATTTACTCAGAAAATGGGTTAAGCTAAAAATAAAGCCACATTATCGTTGGAAATATTTTCACTTAATGATAGAGCAGGTAGTTTTGCAATGTGATTAAATAGGGGGAAGCGACCATCTTTAATTTTATGTCCTTAGAAGAGCCTTCTGTTTCAATAGCCGGCATTCAATTCAGACCGTATCTGTGACCACGTTGATAATTCTCTTGGGAAACATGCCACCCTACTTGAGTTTTCAGATGATTGTGTCAATATTGACGTGTCAAAGACATGAACTGCGTGCCTCTCTGATAAAAGATATCTGGGGAAAGGATTAGTAAAGTACAAGTCAGTTATACAGCAATAAACATTCCTCTCATTAATAAGGTTCAAATGGTTCCTAAAGGACATTTTGCTGCTCTTAAAATTCTTCCAGGGAAGGTTCTGAATGGTGGTAGCACGCTTACTGCTCTTTGAGATGTGCAGTGAGGCTGACCTCTGGATACCTCTGGGGGCTTAGCGCACGCTGTGCCGTGTCGTGCAGCCTGGGCCTCAGCACCCAGGAGGCTCAGGCCAGGGCAGATTGGCTCCTGTCAAGTGAGTCAGGCCCAACCAGGGAAACTTGGGTCAAGAAGATAAAATTTCCACCAACTCACAGTTGAGAGACATTGCATTTCTTTTCCTTTGGAGACTGCCAGTGTGATAACTTGCGGGAGTGGAAAGGATCTGTGTGCAAATGGAGAATGAGCGAGAGTGCCAGAGAGATGGAGTCAGAGAGAGAATTGGATGGGTCCCTGGGGGAAGGAGGCCCAGGATGAGGCAGAGAGGCGAGCGAGGCCCCAAGGAGTAGGTGGTGGTGGTGGTTTGGCCTCAGTGGAAGAAAGAACAAACACCAATGTCTCAGCCCCTTTCTTTGTCCCTCCCTTTGTCTCTCTTCCCCTCCCTCCTTTTATTTTGTGCCATAAGCCCCAAACATGCACAGGTTATACACAGGGTGGCTGCCCTTTCATGTCTGTCCGTCTCTGTCTGTCTCTGTCTCTGTCTCTCTCTCTCTCACTCTCTCTCTCTCTCTCTCTCTCTCTCTCTCACACACACACACACACACACACACACACACACAGGCAAACTGCCATAGAATGCTTAAACTTTTAGAGTAAAAGTAAAACGGTAATATAAGTGTTGTGACAATTTAGGCAAAAAATAGGCAGATGTGGATATCAGAACTTTAGAGGAGCACACACCATGATATTCGTGGCTACTTTCCTGTAATCTGGGCCCAGAAATAACCTAGGATATAACCAGAGGCCTCGGCAAGGGGGAGGCTGTGGCCTGGGCTTGCTTCTGCTCCCTGGGTGGGGTGGGAGCCAAGAGCTAGCACAGGCAGTGCAGCACGGCCTTCCAACCATTGTGGAGGTCCTTCTAGTTTATTGCTCTGTCTCTGACACTATTATCTAGGAATGTAATGTGAGAAGGCGTAGCTGTTATCCTCCTAATGTTTCTAGGTTCATCCGACATCTTTTAGAGATTGATCATTCACGCATTGATTTAAACAAGGGTCCCGAATAGGTTTTATCTCAAGGAGCAAGACCTATTGATTGATACTGGGTTCCCAGAATGTTAAGAATGAGTCTGAGGCTGTGTCTGAGCTTGGTGAGTCCAGGTAAATAGTACTCGCCACGGGAATGGTAGAAGAGAGATGTGGGTTTTTTTTCCCTTTTCTAATCTAAATCGTTCTGTATCACATTAAGCTTAGATTTTCCTCCCTCTCTTCTCCATTCATACATACATTTTGCCCGAGACTGGGATTGGATCTGACTTCAATTCTAAAGCATGAAATTAGAGCAAGCCCTCAAAGCAGATAATACGTGTCAGTTGCTTGTAGACAATCTGACTCTCTCACCCTCTTGTGTGCCCATTTCCCCTGTCTTCTCTCCACCCCGTTACAACACAAATCTCATGAAGAAATAAAGACAGGTCAGCTCTCCTGCAGAGAGCTGCCATATCCCTGGGTGAATTATTCTGGTCCATGTTTTTCCCAAGGGAAACTCTCAGGCCACCCTGAGGACGTTGTTCACTGTAAATGGGTGATTTTTGCTTTCAAGTCTCGGATGAGCCCTTGTCTGGGTTCAGCCACCTGGGCCGGTCTTCCCAGACCCCATTCACTCCTGTTGACCATCAAGTCCAACTTTTTAAAGATAACGGAGGAGACATTGCATTCCGGGCTGGGGGACCCTTGGAAGAGAAGAGTTGCAAATCCAAGCCTCCCCTGGGTGCTTCACACCTTCATCTGTGTCTTATGGGACTGAAGCGTCCTCCTTGCTTTTTGTTTCACTCCTTTGGTGATCTTCTCGTAATTCTGACAGACTTCTAACATTCTTCTGGGGTGGTTAGAAAGTCCTTGCGTGAAGAATATTTTCAACATTTAAAGCTAGAAATGCCTTTTCCCACGGGTCCTGTGTTCCCGAGAGAGGGAACCACTATGCAGGCGGAAAGGTGTTACCACCACCCCGTGGCTACCCCTCGATGCCCTCCAACCTGCGACACTCTCTCCTGGGGCAGAGGCACAACTGGTCCAGCCCGACTCCCACCAGATGGGAGGGAAAGGGCGAGGGGGTCGAGGGCGGAGGCTTTGGGCTCTGCCTAGATTCAACTTTCCCAGCTCCTCAGCTTATAGCTGGGAGAAGATCATGTGACTTTCCTATCCTCAGTTCGCTCATTTACAAAACCAAGAACACACTATCCCTCCTCATGGGGCTGTTGTGAGGATCAATAAAGAGCTAGTCTAGAGTGCTTGGCATACTGTCCACAGCCTAGAAGTGTTGCCTTTTGTGTCACGGAGCGAACACTGTCCCCGCCCACAAAGACATGCTCCATGTACTTGCTTTCAGCCCTGACAAGACTTGGAGGGGCTCATGATTCGGGCAGGTGGAGAGGTGACACCAGGCGTCGTCCGTGGTGCAGGTGCCCACACTGCAGACCGGGCAGAGATGTTGACACTTAAAAGAAATCCGAGTGGCAAGAACCCCTGAAATACCTGAGTAGTCTGAAGGCAGAAGATAGGTGTGTCCTCAGCTGGACAGTTGGGATGCCCCCAGGTTCCTACACTCCTCACTCCCTCTCTACCCTGGCATGAAGGGGGCACTCCCGTGTGAAGCTTGTGTGTGTGTGTGTGGGGGGGGCGGAGCACAACGAAATGGGAACCAACAAACATTGACTTTCGAATGCTGACTGGGTAGTGCCATATTTGTCTAGGACCTTGCGGGGCCCTACTCTGGACGGATTGTCTCTGAAGTCCCTTCCACCTTAAAGACCCTGCAGTACTGTAGCTGTCTGTACAGTGGTGCCTCTGCCTTCATCCAGGTGATGCAGCAGAGAGGCCCAGACTGCAGCGAGGAGTTCAGGGCCACGAGGGGAAAGTGTGGTACTAAGAATAGCCAGCCAGACGAGGTGATAAGGGTGCAGATGGTCAGGGACGTCAGTTGGGGACAGAGAAGGCGGAGGTGGTGGGGAAAGAACTGGGTGATAAGATAGGGACTGAGACGCAGGAATGCACAGCTGGGGCTCTGGAGATGGCTGCAGGAACGTGCTGCCGACAAGGGTGCCCCGACAGCTGTGGGCGAGGGAGCGGCGCAGAGCGCGTCCCGGGTGCGCCCCGTGAGCCAGTGCAGAGGAAGGGTGAGCTGGCAGACCGGGCAGTCACTGAATTTCAGGGCCAGTGGGATTTTAGTGATCATAGAGTCGGCCTCACCCCCATCCCAGCATTCTATGGGACAAGTATGACACTACCGTGTCAGTGTTCAAAAGTTGTTTGTGGGCTTGTGAAGGGACCGCTTCGAAGCTGGTAGCAGGACTTGGTTCAGCCCCAGCTCTCTGGTTCCTCTGGCAGGGGTCTGCCAGGCCGGGCTCACTGGGGCTGCCGGCCTCTGCTCCACTCCTGGAGCACAGGGCCCCTCCAGGCGAGAGTGGCAAGAATGCAGGCCTTATTTACCCGGCAGATGGATACCGAGCGCCTTCTGGGCTTCAGGTCCAGGTCTTGTCGCTGGGGATCTTGAGGGAAATATAAAAGGCAAGGCATTCCCGGATCTGAGGGAATGAGGGAGGAGAGACAGAAAACACATTGATGAAGTCACTGGGTTCAGATCGTGGCGAGCATGCTAACCTGGGGCCGCGTATGCTCCTGGCTCGGGCTTTGGCTCTGCTGTACATGGGGCTCTTTCCTCTTAGAACCGTGACTGCTCTGAGGCTTCCTGAGAATTGGGGTGAACTTCTCCGTTTTACAAATGCCCGTGGCCCCAGCCCAGCTCCCAGCCTGCACACAGCGAGTCTTGACCCACATGGGGCTGGGCGATTACTGTTTACTCCATCTTTATGAAACATAAGGAGACATTTCCCTGTGGTGAGGCTGTGGATTTGGGCACAGATGAAGGGGCATGTGCAAACCACGCTCAGATCCCTGGGCCTCACTGACAGCCTGGGTCGTCGAGCTGGCTGACTGTGGTGTGGGCAGTTGTCCACCTAGTGCGACAGGGAGGCGGGGAGCGGCTCCAGAGCACTACCCCTCCCTTGGCCCCATGGCAGCAGGCTGGCTGAGCTCTCCTCCAGGTATCCACTACCTTGTCCCTTGGAAGCATGGATGCACAATGGTATGTTTAGGACATAAAAACCAAACTGCTTTGTAAGCTCCCAGAAATTAAACCCTTCCCACTCAGCTATGGCCTGACCAACAGGCAGCTGATGCCGGCACGAAAATAACTTGGCAGGAATGCCGAGCTTGACAAGGGGTTGCGAGGCCTCATCGCGTTTGGTTAGATCATAATGTAAAACCAGTTGGTGTTGACCAGGTTTTAAGGGCATTCAAGGGTTCCGGAGTGTGGGCTTTCGCAGGCCCCAGGGGACGTTGTTGGAGGTTAAGGGGGTAGCAGTGGGTCTGTGGGGGAAGCTCCAGTGCTCTGTGGCTGAGCCAGAATAAGCATTATTATTTCCACAAATCAAGCCATTTCCATGCACATTTCCCCCTGTGTCCTGATCTATGTAATTATGGAATGCATATGTGTGGGAAGGCGTCTTTGGAAAACGAGTTCCTGTTCTTTGTCAAGACGCTGACCTAAAAGTTTAGAAAACTGGTTCCTGAGGAAAGTCTGTTGTGGAGAGCTGGCAGAAATGCCAGACGGTAGGAGAAGGTGGGGTGCTCCGAGGCGGGGGCCTTGTCTGCGTCGCTTAGTCCCTGTGGACCTTGGCAAAGTCTAATGCAGAACACATTGCACGAGGAATAGGTGTGAACATGGGTGGCAGTTAGCATACGCTTTTAACATCAGGAGTGGGGTTTCTGTTCTGCCACCGAGCAGGAGCTAAACTCTCCTCAGGCCCACCATTGTCCCCTTCACGCTTAATGGTTGCCTGGTACGTAGTAGATGCTCAATAAGTATTAGTGCTGTGAACGAGCATCCCATAGCCTCCCTGCTCTCACTTTCTCAGGCATAACATGAACTAGATTAGCTTGGGGATGGCAAATCATTTTATTTTTCATGTCTGCGACAGCTATAGGACAGGAGAGCTTTGTGGAGGTGTTTCTGAGGCATGGAAACCTGGGGATTCGGTGGCAGAGTGAGTACTTCCCAATAGGATATTCTCATGTCCTTCTTGCTCTCTAAAACCTATATGATTCCATATTACATATGTTACATATCATTAATGTATTTAAATTTTACTATTCCAAGAGAGTTTTAGCTGGGATGGTGCTCAGTGATCTGTGCAGACACTGGATCCATCCAGTGACTTTGTACGTTCCCTGGCGAGCAAAATGAGAGAAGCGCCGTGACCCCAGAGAGCACAAAGCACAGTCAGCCAGGTTCCTGACCGACGACCAGAGTGTCACAGTCCTCTGGACATTGATATTCTCACTAGCAACAAAGGATAAAAAAGCCAAGATGATGGGTTGGAAACGAAGTAACCGATGAAGAGCGGGAAGGCCGTAGGCATTTAGTGAATGGTGAGTAAATGGTGAGTAACTGGCGGCTTCACCCTTGGTCTGATGACACCTCCCCATGGAGAGACAATGGCATATGGTGTCGGAGGAGACCTGAGGGCTTTCAGTCCTTGCTCTGAATGCCCACGAGTATTCCCATGTGGCTGAGATAATACAGCATCCAGTGCTAATGCATTTCTGTCGTAAAATAAAAGGGCAGAGGGTGTGCACTTTTTTGAGGGGATCGTTTTGAGAAGATAAGGAAGCAACCCCTGGTCTTTTGTTCAGCACCACGAGGCAGGGGAGAATGACCTTGTGCCGTGTGAAAGCTGTCAGGAGTGTCATGAGCCGGTGAGAGCCGCCCTGCCTCCTGGTGAACTCACAGCTTCACACCACGCCCCGGCGGTCACTCCCGTCTGCCCCACCTGGCTCAATTCCTGCTTCATGATGTGCTCTCTTTCAGAGCCCTCTGGTCACATCTTTTCCTCAAAGGCTGCAAGGTTGTTATGGGCGGAAACCACCCCTCATGCTTCCTTCAGCCGTCCTGTGTTCATGGCAAGTAGTTGTCACTAACTGCCCCGCAGTAGTGGCCCCCAGGGCTCCTCCTGAGCACTGGCCTCATTCAGAACAAAGAGTTGTCCATTCAGTTAGGATCCAGACAATGGTCCATTCAGCACTTCTCCAAGTAAAGGCTCCTTTTGTCCAGATTGCTGACTTGGGGAAGTTCTTCTTGAGGTTTTGCTGTAGCAAGTTAGAATCACCAGGGCAAAGGCAGTAAAAGAGAGCTACCCCATGGGAAAATGGCCTTGTTTAAAGGTAGTCAATTTTCTGCTAGTCCCACAATCGCTTTTCTGTCTCTCCATAGTATAAGGGATATTTTCTTTGCAGTACATGGAAGGTTATTTGTTTTAGGGACATAACTTCCAGAGTGCAATTTTTTTTTCCACACCAGAGAGTTTTATATAAGCTAGATGACATGAATAATGATTTTCAGAGATTTTGTGGACAGTAACAAAATAGCTGTGAAAGAATCAAACCAGGCAGAGAACCAATAGCTGTGCCCAATCATTATAGTGCTCAGGGTTCCGAGGACCTCAGCAAATAATGGTCGAGGGGATGAAATCATCAAACTCAAGTAATGATGTTGCTTGGAAAAATGGGAGTCTCTAATCAAAAACGAAAAGAGCGGTAAGTGCAAATCCCGCTGCTATATTGTGTATATTTTATCATAATCTTAAATTCATAAATTATTTGCCTTTCATGGTTCCCATTGGAGATGCAACTTTTATGGACTTTCAAGCACGAATTAGTGTCTGGTAGTGTTTTTAACTAATGCCGCTGAAGGCTTTCTGTGAGCAAGTTGGAGATTGCTGGTACAATGAGCATTAGCTTTACAGCAATTCAGAGAGGGTTACTCTTACACCATTCCTGTTTTATGGATGAGAAAAAACTAACTTGTCCAAGATCACATATTCACTAAGTGAAGGAGCTGGAACTTTAAAAAATAGCTTTATTGAGATATAATTTACATACCATGAAAGTCACTCTTTTAAAGTATAGAATTTAATCGGTTTTGGTATATCCACAAAGTTGTGCAACCATCACCAGTATCTAATTCCAGAACATTTCCATCACCCCAAAAGGAAACCTCATACCCATTAGCAGTCTCTCCTCATTCCCTGTCTTCCTCTCCACAGCCCTAGGTAACCACTAATCTACTTTCTGTCTTATACATTTGCCTATTTTGGGGAATTCATTTAATAGAATCACATAATAGTTGGTCTTTTGCGACTTGCTTCTTTTGCTTAGCATAATGTTTTTGAACGTCACATTGTAGCATGTACTCCTACCTCATTCTTTTCTATGGTCGAATGATATTCTATGTATGAACATACCACATGCCATTTATCCGCTTATCAGTAGATAAACATTTGGGTTGTGTCCCCTTTTTGGCTATTCTGAAAGACGCTGCTGTGAAGATTGTGTGGGCATTAGGAACTAGAATGGGAAAGTGACTCTCAACAACTCCGTCGTCTGTCTGTAGTTGTCACTAATGTTTTGCATCTCCTCCAAAGAAAATAGGATTTCACAGCAGGCAGAGTCCTTAGAATGAACACATTCAAATCTGAGTCTCCTTCATTTTGAAGGTAGCACACAAGCCCAGTCTTGGCTACTCAAAGCGTGGTTCTTGGACCACCAGCTTCTTCTGTGAGCATGTTAAAAATGCAGAATCTCAGATCCCACCCAAACCTGCTGACTCAGACCTGCCTTTTCAGATCATCCCTGCTCATCAAAGGCGGGGGAAGCATTGCTGAGTCACACAGCTGGGGCCAGGGATGTGATTTTCCAGTTCTTAGTTTAGATAGGGTTTTTACTCCTCAGGACATTTTCAGAAAATATTATGTTCCTATGAAATATTAATAACTTCCTCACTGCATTAAAAAATGAATTATAGAGAAACCAATAATAGTCTTTCTGCATTAACTCAATGAAAGAGGTGAAGCCTAAGGAAGATGTTTTAGCTACATCTTTCATCGTTTTTAGAGTGTATTGCTAATCCTTCAAGCCCCCTGGGCCAGCTGTGTCTAACCTCCCTCCTCAAGGTTTCCATCCCACAGGAATGTATCAATGCCTCTGAGAATACCTTGGTACAGAATGCTCTTTTTTCAAGAACACATTTTTTGAGAAGCATCTTGTATTAGTAATACTCACGTAGCATTAGTCAGAGTTTTCTCGAGAAGTAGAAGCAGTATATAAAAGAGGAGGTTTAATATAGGAATTGCCTCACACAATTATAGAAACCAGGATGTCCAACATATGCCATCTGCAAGCTGGAGAACCAGGAAAGTTGGTGGTGTAATTTAGCCTAAGTTCAAAGGCGTGGGAACCAGCAGGGCTGTTGTCCCAGGGCAGGAGGAGATGGATGTTCCAGCTCAGGCATACAGAGAGAAGATTCACCTTCTTCTGCCTTTTTGTTCTATTCAGGCTTCAGTGGATTGGGTG
Source organism: Rousettus aegyptiacus (assembly GCF_014176215.1). NCBI lineage: Eukaryota > Metazoa > Chordata > Mammalia > Chiroptera > Pteropodidae > Rousettus > Rousettus aegyptiacus. Next base: position 67,112,829 of record NW_023416287.1, read on the forward strand.
ATGTCTACCACATGAGGGCAGGCAATCTTCTTTATTCAGTTTTCTGATTCAAGTGCTAATCCCCTTCTGGAAACACCCTCTCAGACAGAGGCAGAAATGTTTTACCAGTTATTTGGGCATCCCTCAGCCGGGTCAAGTTGACACATGAAATTGACCAGCACAACTTGGAACCCATTCTGGGAAACAAATCCAATCTCAATATCGCTGATCCCACATCCCACCTCTCCCCTCTGTTATGGTCATTTATGGCTGTGATGTCCTAGTTCTCTAAGTATTTGGTTTATTTACTTCTGACTTTCTTCTTCCATTTACCCTGAACGATTGAGGTATTTAGGAAACCACACATCTTCTAATATCTGTGCAACACAGAACAATAGAAAGACCTCGAAAGGCACTTGGAGATCCCTAAGGAACCATCTTGATTTTTGATTAATCTTGTAAGACAGGAAAAATTGTACTCCAGGAGATTTACTTGTTTCATTTTACTGACTCCTTCCCTATGTCCCTTTGCTTTGTCTCATCAGTTAGTTTGGTTTCTGCGGGGGGTATGTACCCGTGAGGCATGATGGTGATAGGGCTGTGGAATGGGGAGGGCGCGAAATAGGATTGAGACATCAATGCGACTTCCATAGGTTTTGGAAAATGCCTGAAAGGCGATTCTTGTCCTATCTAGGCCACCATTTGTGCTGTGTCCTTCTCTCACTGGGAGCTGATTTGTTAGAGAGGGAGGCTGACTGCAGACTTAAGGAGGCAGGCGCTTCCCTGTGGCTGGCAGCTGAGAGCCTGGCAGTCCTTGGGAGAAGTGGAGGGTTGAGAAGGACTGAAACCCTAAAAGGCCGGTGCTTGAGGAGCAATGGGTTGGAGAGTTGGGGGTAGGAGTGAGACAGGCCCTGGAGACTCCTGAGGAGGCCGAGGTCTGACTCAGTTGGCTCAGCAACCCCCTGTAGGCCACCTCTGCTTCAGACCTGGGCTGAGCCTGTGGGGCAGGAAAGGCTCACAGAGCCAGGAAGCTAAATGTGCCTTTTCTGACCCAGAGTGGATTCCTGTGGGTTCTCTGGCGGGTCATGCCCTTTGGACTTTGGAAAGTGTGCCCAGTTTCCCTTTAAGCTGAGGTCAGAGCTGCCTGAAGCTACAGGCCATTCTTGGCAAGTTTTGGGCTCAGCTCAGTTTTCAGGATCTTTTGAGGAGGTCAAATATTCTATGGCTCTAAGGAGGGTAGAAACAGAGCTGAATGTTCTAGAGGTTGAAAGCTTCTGGGCATTTCACAAACTCTGCATTTTGTGTAATGTCAGGGTCTCATGTGCTGTTGTCACTGATGATAAAAATGTGTGTATGTATGTGTGTGTACGCGCGTATGTGCATGCATGCACATGGAGGGACCACTGAGATTTGCTGGAGAAAAGTCATTCATCAAAAATTAGGGTTATGTAAACAGGAAGTTTCCACATGACCTAGCCATTCTACCTCTGGATATATACCCGAGAGAACTGAAAACGTATGTCCACACAAAAACTTGTACGTGAATGTTCAATACAGCATTATTCGCAAGAGTCAAAGGTGGAAATAACCCAAATGTCCATCAACTTGATGAAAGGTATATCCAAACCCTGGAATATTATTCAGCCATAAAAAGTACTGAAGTACCGCTACATGCATGCTGCAACAGTGAACAGTTAGGTTAAGTAAAAGAAGCTAAACCTAAAACACCACATATTATATGATACTATTTATATGAATTGCCCAGGACAGGCAAATGCATTAGACAGAAAGTCAATTAGCAAGTGCCTGGGGATTGGGGGAGGAATGGATGGAAGTGGCTGCTAATCGGTATAGGGTTTCTTCTCAGGGTGATGAAATGTTCGTAGTAAAATAGTGGCGATAGTTGCCCAACTTTGTAAATATACTAAAAACTATTTAATTGTACAGTTTAAAAGAGTGAATTTTATGCATATGAAGTATATCTCAATAAAACAAACCAAAAAACAAGGTCCCTGCCTTCTACTTGGAGAACAGAAGGACTTGGGACTATTTCTGTACTTGCTTCTTTAACCCGTCAAGTGTTCTTGCTTGTAGAATGGGTGAGGGGTTGTGTTTTTTGGTGACAGTGTCTCCCTCACCCCGTGCTGGGCCCCCAGGCGGTGCATTTTCTTTCTCAGCCCACACGTGGCTGTGCCCTCATTTTTGATAGATCTGAGTGCTCAACTGTCCTTGGAGCCTTTAGGAGCTGGGTGCTGCTCCTGGGGCTAAGCCACCCCCAGAGACGCGTCCTGCAGGGCCCTGGCAACTTTGTTGGCTGGCGTTCTTGGCCACCCTGAGGTCTGTGCAGAAACCCCAACTGTGGGGCAGTGAAGGCTGTGGCTGACACTCCTCGTCTGCCACCGCAATGGATGTTTTAAATAGTCACGTCAGGCGTTTCGAATCTCAGAGAGGGGTGAAGAAACACAAAGGGAAAAACCTGCCATTGAAATAAAGACCAATAAAGCAATTTCTGGAAAAGTTTCCCTAACATAATTAGATGCAGAAACTATTATTTATGCCGCTTAGTTTAAAAGTATGTATGATGTTACTCTATTTAACCTATCTGGCAGAATGTATAACAAAATCTACAGAGGTGGGATTACAGGAGACTTTTTACCTCATATATAGATATAAAATTATAGTGTTTTATTATTTTTTCTATGTAATTGTAGCCTTTTTTTTTTGCACAGTGGGAATACATTTTATAATCAGAAAATAGATACATTTTTGAAAGATAATAATGGTCTAGATAATGTTATCTAAAACCTATGAGTCGAAACATGTGGTTGACAGAGTTTACAGTTCACTAGGTATGTTAGAAAAAACGTGACCCAAAGACTGGTTAAGAGAGACTTATTTTTAAAAGCATTTCACTAATACTCTGATTTATAGTCTACAAAGTTTGTGGCTCCTTCACTCGTTCAGGTGAGCCCCGTTACTTGTCAGTTGCAGTGCTGCGTGCGTCTGGAGGACAATGGGGTGGCCTGGCCATGGTGCCCGGCCTCCTAAAGTGCAGCTTTGCTGAGGGTACCAGCCCTGTTTCCACTGGTGCTGCCGGTAAGGAAAGTCTGCAGAGGCTGCTGAGGGGTCCTGAAGGCATGCTCCTGTCTGCCAGGGGTGGGAAGATGGTGCCATCAGGTAGGCAGAAAGGAATCTCTGTCTCTAGTCTGTGGATCCCCCTGTTGGCCACAGGATCCAGGATTGTGGGACAGAGCCTGTTAAGTCACACATGGCAAGCTTCTCGTGTCCCTGTGGCAAAGGACAGGCAGGGCAGCCAGACTGCGAGCCTGGGAGGGGTCAGCTGGTGTGAATGAGGGAGTGACTTGTGCTGTGGCTTCCCCCACTGGTGAACTGGGACTGGCTCAGAAGACAGCCAGGGAGAGCCTGTGAAGCTGGCGTCATCCAAGGAGGGCTTCAAGGAAGCGGTGGTGTTTGCCAGGGCTGGATTGGGGTAATCTGTATCCTATGGGGGGCTCTGGATATGGTGAGATAGAGGAGGGGCTTTTGGCTTCTTCTTCTGTTTCCCCTCTGTCTTATCCTGGTTTTTCTCCATTTCCAGTGAATCCTCCCTTTTCTCCTTCACTTGCTCCTAGTTGTCTGAATATTAAAGTAAGTCATGTTTCATTATTTGCCTTGTTCAATAACTTAAAGGCTCTTATTCTTGATTAAAAATACATGTATGCCATATACTTTCTGTTTTTCTCTCTGAAAAAATCCCCATTACAGGAAAGAAATAAAAATTTTCTCCGCCTTCAGGAGAATGGTGAAGACCTATAGGAGAAAAAGGACTCATAAGGACTTTTGGACCAGATAAAGTGTTCTAATTATAACGTGGTTATATTTAAATTCCTTGGTCGTCCAGATCAGGGCTGTGTGGTTTTCCTCCTGACTGGGAACTTGCAGGAATGAGTTTTAACTCTCTTAAGGTGAGCCTCAAAACTAATGAGGTAGTTAAGTCCTTGATGTCATATGAAGTTCCGATAGCCAGATAGGACATGGTGGAGGCCGAGCCATGGATGGGGTATGAAGGAATGAGCCAGGAAGCCAAGGCAGGTCAACCCAGAGTGGACCCCCTCTGCTACAATCCTGAGACCTGTGTATGTGTGGGAAGGGCAAGTGGATTGGACTTTCGGCTACCTGCCTAGAGCGATAATGAAGATGCCAGGGGAGAGGCAGTTTCTTAACACAAAAGCATTTTGTTCCCTGTGTGTCCTTTTCTCTACGCCCCCCTGAGACTAAAGATAAAAGGATCAGCATAGTCAACTCTCCAAGATGTTGCCCAGGGCAAGGTCTCTGTCTGTTGGCCCTCTGTAACTAGGAAAGGGCTGTAGAATACTTGGCGCTTATATTTAAGTCAGATCTTAAGCCAGTTTGAGTCACTGAATCCCTACGATCAAAGAGAGTAATTTCGCATCCTTTAGCCACTTCAAAGCAAGTCATGGGAAAAATTAGGAATCTGGAAGCAAATTGTTTTTCTTTGATGTATAATTCAATCTCTTGACCTTTCTTCCTTCCAAAATCAACTGTTTCTAAGTGTAAAGAGCCAAACTGGATATAGCCATTTTGTTGTGGGGGAATGGAGGTCAGTTAAACCAAAGGACTCATTGAACACTTTACCGAGGAATGTTCTTGAAGCCGCCAGAACATGGAAGAAGCACAGGATGAGGGCTTTGTCAGAAAAGTGCTTACCGTTAGCTGAGGAAGAAAGAACTGCACACAGCACAGCTGTCACACGGTGTCTAATTAAATGGCGAATTGGGTGATACAATGTGATATGCTGTGAGACTTTGAAGAGAAGTAGCAGCTGGGATGGGAGCTGTCCGGTGAGGATGGATTTTGTAGCAGGTGTGTGAAGGTATGGGGAGTGTGGTGAGAGGAGGGGGCGGGGCACTCCAGGAGGAGAAGAGGAGGGGGAAGCATGAGATACCTGTGAGGATAGTCAGACCCATCTTCTCAGTTGGGGTGGGGAGAGGGGTGAAGTTGGATGGGTAGAGCGGCCCCCACTAAAGATGGGTCCCTAAAGCTGGATGGGATGTCGAAGATAAAGGAGGAAACGAGTCCAGTGGTAAGGGTGGAATTTAATCAGTAATAACTACTGACAGGGAGAGGAGTCCATTGTGAACTGAACCCAGCTTAGATTTTTATAGACGTGACTGGGTGGTTTAAGGAGAGAGTGAGAGTACAGAAGGGAGTAAGTGAGTGCTCAGTAGAGTCAGGCAAGAGAAACGTTACAAAAAGCAGAAGGAAAAGGGGGTTGGTCCACATGAAATCCATCTGGGTTTGGTAACTGGCACTTCTCAAAGTTAGGCTTCTACCCTCCCACAGAGGCTGGGAGATGGGCTTTGTCTTCAGGTGTTGACTGGAACAAATAGTAAATTCTTTGGGCAGCCTTGAGTTTTCTCTGGCAGGCTCTATAAGGGGGTCTGGGTCATCTTTGGGATACAGCCTTGAGCTGTTAAAAGCTGTTGCTGTTTGTTCAAATCTTTAAAAGCCAAGGCTGAGACCTAGAAGAGGGCTCAGAGGAGCATGACTAGAGTTTAGACAAGGGGAGAATCTTTGTCAGGAGGTTTTGATTTGATGAGCCAGGAAATGGAGTAAATGATGGCTTTTAAAGTAGGAATAATCTGATGAAATAGTTATTAAAGGAGGTTGTTAGATTGACTTTGATTATTAATCACTTTTCATTGAATCTTAGGACCATAAATGACCAAAGAGATCATTAAACTTAAATCCTTTTATTTATAGAGGAGGTAACTGAGGTCTAAGAGATGAAGTGATTTTTCTCCTAGGATATAAAAATAATCAAAATATATATTTATTACCAGTCGTGTGCGTGTGTGTGTGTGTTGAATACCAGGGTTGTATGAGGGACTGTGCTAGGTATTATGGGAAGCACAAACAGAGGTCATAAATCCTTGGAAGCCCTGAGATTCTCACAATCCAATGAAAAGGCACAAATGTGTGAAAAATCAGCCACAGCCACACATTTAGCGATCATGAGCTGATGTGGCAGGGTGTGGTTCTTGGAACAGGAAGTGAGGGCAAACCCAGGAGAGTCCCTGTTCTGGGATGGTGCAGAAAGACAAACACCGTGGACCCCAGAGCCGAGAAGACTGTAGTAGTGGGCTGGTCCGACAAACCTGCTTCAAGGGTCTTGACACATGGCAGGATTTTGATGGAAGAAGAACGGAAGGCCCTGGGAGGAGAGGAGGGAGCTCCAGGAGACAAAGTGTGAGGAAGGAGAATGTGAGGTTTATTCTGGTGGAGAGGAATGGGTGGAGGTTGTTGAGTAGAAGATTCTAGAAGGTGAATAGTAATTAGTAGTCTGTAATGCTGTTGTGTATGAGAAAGATTTAAGATTTTTAGTGTTACTTTTCTTGGTGTACTTGTCACCTGTAATGTTGGCAAAGTTCCTTAGTTCAGGCCATAGTCACCTCATTTTTGGATGAATGTCATGACAACAGATTTAACTCCTTCCTTTGGTCCACTCAGCTGATATTTATCAATATCTTGGATCCCCCAAATGGTCTCCACACTGAATGTAGCCAGAGTGATCTCTCTAAAACACACATTGGATCGTGTCTCTCTCTTTTCTGCTTGTACCTGTTGGGTGGCTTTCTGTTATCTTTATCCTTCCCTCTCCTTGATGTCATAATCTCTTGCTCTTTACCTTCGCTCCACCCCTGCAACCTCGCCACAACTTCAGGCTACAGATACTTGGCTGTTCTGGTCTTCCAGCCTAGGACTTCAGGTGTTCTTTTGTATTTAGTTTTTTTTTTTTTTCCCTCCAATAGCAAAGTCAAAGGTAAAATTCTAATTATAGCTTATACTGCTTATAGAAAGGCCAGTTTTAATGGGCGTCTATTAACTTCAGAGAGTCAATGAGCTTCAAATCATAAGCGTTGCTAGAATCTTGTATCTCTTCAAGTCCTGTGTTTCCCCGCTCCGTGGTCATTCCTGTGCGTCTTCATCGCGTTCAGTTGCTCACACGTGCTATAGATAAAGAGGGGGATTCCTGTTTTACAGAAATGAGAATGAGCTGTAAAACAATTTTTAAGAAAACTAAACATTATCTCTTAAATATAAGAAAATTAAAGGAATTTATTTGATTTGGTATAAATATCCTGGCAGATATTAGCCATTCCCTTTTCTATGTCTTTGTTAAACAAAGGACACTGAACTTACTCATAATTTTACCCTTTCTTTGTCATTATGCTGAACTTCAGGGCCTAGCATCAGTTGTAACACTCTAGCCCCTTTTGCCTGTTGATCAGTTTTCTGGATTTTTCACTTGTTTCCTTAATATTTCTAAAGTTTATAGCTACTTGTGTGGTGTTGTCATGAATTTTACAGCTCTCGAAAATTTCTGCCACACTTTAGTTGGTTTGCATTTTTCCCAGTAGCAGCATTTTAAGGAATGATTAGGTCATCAAAGGTCATTTTAGGAGTATATAATTTTTGGAAGGTATTTGATGAATATGAAATGCACTATTCTTAGACATATAGTCTGAAGAACTTTATGACTTTTGAATGACCCCATTTCTGTATTTGAAGAAAGTTTCTCTTGGAAAGAAATATTTATAATCAGAGGACTGGATGCATAAATGTCAAATGGTCTGACCCTTCCCCACCCTGGCTTCCGCCTTCGGCTGCCCCTCCAGTTGACTGCCCAGTTAAGCGGTCCCCCCCTTCCTACCAACCACTCCTCCCACCGCTCTCCCCAGCTGCAGCTGCAGGGGGCTGGGTCAGAAACTAACCATTCCTGAAAACCAGTCATCCAGAACTAGGCAGAATTAGCTGTTAAACCCATCACATCCAACCAAATCGCAATACTTCATAAATAGTGAAGAGAAACCAGGGAAATCTGCAAACTGAGTTTAGGCAAATGAACTTACTGCAAGTTGGCCTCCTTCCAAGAGGCGGCACCTTGATGACCTGGCAGAAGACGGCTTTTCTCTGAGCCTCGAACAGTTCCGAGGCCCATTGGCCAAGACACCTTCTCCTCCTCAGTGCTGCTCTAGACAATTCCTAGCCTTCCCACCCTGTACCTCCCTTGATGGACTCCTTCTGATTTGCTGTGTTCCAACACCAAGCACATTCAAATCATGGACAAAATTTGATTTAATTCTGTAGAGAAATATTTGCAAACAGGCACGGAGATGCCTCGTTGTCAAATTTCCATCCTAGGGATCCATAGTGGAAAACTGGGCGTAGCTGAAATGTCCACTAGAACTAAAACTTAGTTCTAGTCCCTCTGGCCTGGGAACTTTTAGCATGAGGCTCTTGCCTACAGCATCAAGGACATCATCACTATTGACAAATATTTTAGTTATTCAAAATTCTTTTCCACTTATTTACAGTTTTTAACCTTCATTCTGGAAGTTGGCAGTTTCTGTAAGACTAGAAAAGTGTAAGAGTTACTTGAATCATCATGTGCACTGTTGCGACCAGACATTATATGAAAGCAAATTGTAGCAGGAAAAACAGCATTTGGTCCTTACTTTATATCTTTCTAGGAATGGTTCAATAGAATAGACCCACTTCAATATTAGTGAGTAATTTGCATTTTATATGCATTGGTGATGGTCTCAATGAACGGTCATCACACCACCACGGATCACCACCATTTTACCCATTCTGCGTTTTTCTCTAAGTTGGGATCCCAGCAGATTTTCTCTCCTTCCTTCCTTTTGGCATTAGAGCATTCAGGCATCTCTGGAAATGCAAGCTATTTCTAACCATAATTTTGTACCGTGTTGGGCTGGAAGCATTGGGAGTCTTTTTGCTTTTGAAGAGCGTGTCTCTTTTTTTTTTTTCTTTCTTTCTTTTTTCTTTTTCTTTTTTTTCTTTCTTTCTTTCTTTTTTTTTTTTTTTTTTTTTTACATTTTTAAAACATTCTCCAGCTGGTGTTGGAAATAAACCTTAATTTCCCTTAGCTTTTTTCTTTCACTGAAAGAGAAAAGCAACAGGATTGAAGGAAGGAGGGGAGTGGTGGCAAATCATTGTTGGTTCTGTGTTTGCTCTCTGCATCTCTTTTCTTAGTAAATTACCTCAGGAATTTCTGCAGTCAGCTGTAATCTACTCTTGAAAAGCCTCCTTTTAGACCATGCTCTTCTAGTGAGCCAAAACTCTCTCTAGGACTGCGAGGTTTGGGAGATGATAATGAAAAGAAAGGGAGTATGCATAAACATGTGGTCCTTCTATTGAGATTACAGAATTTCCTTAAATTGTAAAAAGTGGCTGGGCAAAAGGAAAAAATCTGCTTTGGGAGGCAGCCTGCAACATTGTCCCCTTTCCCCTTTTTTTCCATCCTCTTCCACTCAAATTGGTTGCCACATGCAGCTTTTATTCATGATTCTGAAAACGGGGGACTCTGAAAACATTTGTGTTCTGCTGATACCGTGGACAGGTACCAAATATTTTTCTTTTCATATTTTGATTTACGACTTACCTCAAAATAAACATGAAGTGCAAATGATAAAAATTGCACTTTTATTACTGCTTCTCAAGTCAATTCAACATGGAAATTAATGCTGGAAACAGGTTAAACAATTTTCGTAGAAACCACTAAAGACAAAGGTATTTTTAATCTGATGGCTGGCATTTTAAATGGCATTCCTTCCCCTCCTACCCACTAAAGAAAAGTTCTTACTCTATCAAGTCAGAGGCAATCTTTCCGAACTTACAACTTCAGCCATTAATTTAGCTGAAAGTGAGAATTAATTCATGTTTCCTTAATTCAAACAATTATGTGAAGGAAGCTTATTACTATTTTATGCCAGGATCTGGGCTGGAGTTTTAAGAAGTTTGGCAGAAGGTGGGTGTGTCTGATACATAAAAATCCTGAAAGTTATTCCTAGTTCTCAGAAATTATAAAAAGGAAGGGGTGGAAACAGACTTCAAACACCCTATTCATAAGATAAGAGGAAGAGGGAGGAGGAGGGAGGGTACTGATTCTTTCATTCACTCCACAAAAATGTATTCTGTACCTATTATGTGTCAGTCACTGTTTAAGGTCCTGGGGCTATAGCGGTGCATAAAGCAGACAAAAATCCCTGCTCTTGTGGAGCTTACATTGCAGTGGGGGAGACAGACAGTAAATAAAGTAAATAAATAATACAGAGAGTGTGACAGTGATAAATGCTATGGTTCTGAAATTTGTATATTTGCGTACATGTTGGAGATTTTAAATAGGGCAGCCAGAAAGATCTCACCCAGAAGGGGATGTTTTCTTAAGTGAAGATGTGAGGCTGTGAATCAAATGTGGAAAGAGGGAAAGCCAGAGGACAAGGGGGAAAGCAGGTGACCAGAGAGGGGGCCACGGCATGACCCGGGCGAGGGATGATGCTTAGACCAGGGTGTAGCAGGGGAGTTGGATGAAATTCTCCCTGGATGAGACGGGGGCAGGGGGTCCAGGAGAGAGAAGCAGGAAGGCCTGCCACAGGGTTCTAGCCCAAGCGCTGGACGCCAACCCCTGGTCCCTCTGCAGTGGTCTCTGAAGCAGAGTCACCTAAGACTTTGTCCTGTTTTATACTTTGTGGAATTTTCATACTAGGTTGCAAGCTCCCTGAAAGTAAGCTTACTTCTTCTTCGTCTTTCTTTCACACTGCATGGAGTACAGTAAATGTTTATTGGCTGGAACCAAATTGATAATTCCAAGATCAACCTTTAAGAGACACAGAACATTGTAGAATACTTCCCGGGTTTAGATGCATGACTCACTTGCAGCAAAATGATAGCCAATAGAAGCACTCATGCCCCAGAAACAGACGGACTCCTCTCTGAGCCAATAGACGGACTCATGCCCCAGAAACTGATGTGTGAACTCAGAACATGGGGAAGAGAGGCAGAACCTCACTTCAAATGCATTCCCCTAGGGTCCCCCAATGGCTTGAGAGCAGCCTGGGAGGACTGTGCTTTGGGAGGGGGTTATCAGAATAATTTTGGAATTTGGCAGGCAGTCTGACTTCTGGTTTGAAGGGCAGTCGCTGAAAATTACTCAGAGTTTTTAAGTGTGTCCTGAATCCAGGACAAGCCAGCAGGGCAGTGTGGTTGATGGAGAGCTAGGAGAAGTCTGGGTCTGTACTGCCCGATGTGAACAGAACTTTCAGCAGAGTCGGGCTCTGCTTGATGCTCCACTCAACATAGCCAACCAATGTCTTTGAAGTGATAAATAAGTAGTAAGCTCACACCTGCTCTTTTCTCTTTCTAGCCTGTCATTGTGTGTGTGTGTGTGTGTGTGTGTGTGTTTTAATAGATTAGTTAATCTATTTATTGAGTGTGAAAATCACGTATGTGTCAGAGGAGTTCACTCCCAATTGGCTCAGTTTGTTTTATTCCCAGATGAGAAAAGTCATAATTAATGCTAGTAAAATACGTTACCAAGTATTTTCACAGGAGCTGGGCAGGTTTTATAGTCTCTCATTTTTCCAGTGAAGGACTGGCTTGGAGATTAATTGTAGTTAAAGGTGGAGGTGCCTCAAAATCTTTCTCGCCAGTGCCATATCTTGAATACCATAACATTTTGCCACTGGAGAAGTATGTTATGCCTGACACTGGTTAATGAGCTCTGAAGAGTGGGATTAGATAGCAGGATTAGAAGCACTGTGTTAGCCACCCTTGTACTCTTTTCTTGGAGAAGGTGTGGGCTCTTTTAGATTCTAACTGGCCACCCCTTCAAATTCTTCAAGGTCAGTGGTTCTCCCAGTATGATTCTGGGACCTGTGAATAGCGGAAATACAGAATATCGACTTCCTATCTCAGATCTACTGAATCTACATCTTTACTTTACAAGCCCGCCAGGTGGTTTCTTTGTACTTTTAAGCATAAGAAGAGTAAAAGTCCCACACTTCAGCTGTTTATACTGGTCTATCTTAAATCATGTTATATGATGATTGCAACTGTGGATAATCCTTAGCCATGAGGCTCCTCGCATAGGCAGCCTGTGCCTCTCATTGCTTCCCTTTTGTTGCTGATTTCTGTTCACGTGTCCAGTTCCTGTAGTATAGATCACAGAAAATGTGTTGCACATATTTCTAATGATTTGTTTTGCAATGGAAGGTAGCATGTGGCTGTACTCCTTCTGTGTCCTTCACATGCCACATATGGGCCTGGACAGGGAAGGGTTACTTTTTAAATTCTTATTTGATTCATGGAGATGCTGAAAGTGCTTTTCTGACTACAGGCTGACTTTGCTGAAATGTCCTCTAAAGAGAGGAATGTACTAGTGGAATAAGGCTAAAAATCTAGTCTTAGGTCCCAATGAGAATATGAAAAACAGTCCTCCTTATAATTTTCAGACTAGGAGAAAACGAATCAAATCTCCGTTTCCTTGCAATGCAAAGCAACGGTTTGGGCATTGCAAACAGCTTGGTTTTATCCTAATGGCACCTTTATTTGCAGTCAGTATTTGAGGGAGCCTCTAAGTGTGGTATAATGACGGGTGTTCGCGTCTCTTTCCTGAAGAAAGAGCTCCAGCCCCTCGGGGGGTGTGGTGAAGGCTGGGGCCCTGCTGTCCGACCACAGAGATTACTGGGCATTTCCCGTGCCTGTGGTTCTGGTCTGTGTGGAGCGAGGGCAGAGCCCAAGGGAGACCACACTGGGGGCACCAAAGGGAGCCCTCCTCGCCAGCTTCCTGTTCCTGGTTCTGCCACCCACCCTCATAGCCCTGCACCTAGAATTGCTACCAAGATAATGGTTGGCAGAGCGTATGGCTGAGCCAAAGCCCCGTCCACCCACCTTGATCAATTGCTTGCATTTCTGCTCCTGGAAGTACATCTGCCCTTGGGAAGGAGGGGCCTGCTATCTGCGTCCAGGGGTGATGTGTATGGAGCCTTGGGCATTAGGAAGTGGGCAGTAGATCACCACAAGCCAAAGAGAACTTCATCTCTTCCAAAAGTGTTTTTAAGTCCCCCTTCCCCAACCACATGCCTGACTATTGTCAGGTATCAGTTAGAAGTTTACTCACTTTCTCTCCTTAAAATAATTCAACTGGTGAAAGGCCTGCCCCGATTCAGGGAGATGTAATGAGTGCGTTGCAGTCTTAGAAGAGTGTGTGCCCTTTTGCTTGTCTTCTCCTGTTACAGGCCAGTGGTTGTGACTCTTTCTTTTAAAAGCTCCTTTGGCTCAGACCCTAGGTGACTTAATGGTAGAGGCACCGAGTGAGCACATGAGCCTGCCCATGGAGCTGATCATGGTCCACAGTCTGCTTTCAGCAGCCCCTGGCCCTCACTCCCCACCAGGGCTGCCCCATGCTTGCCCTTTGAACTGACTCAGGTAACGCAGGTGGACCCCAGAATGGAGCTGCTTCTCCTGAAGCAGAGACCCTAGATGGGAAAGGAATTCAGAGCCATCTGCACCGGCGAAGTGGGCCTCATAGGCAGGTGCGGATGGGGAGTGCTGTTAGAGTGCTTTAAGTAGCTAACAAATGGCACCACCATGGCAAGACACCATCCACACAGAGCGAGCCTGACACCTAACACAGAGCGGGTGACGTCTGTTGGGTGGGGGAATATCAGGAAGTGGTCCTCAGACAGCCTACCACCAGCATGACTGATGCCTGTTCCAGGAGTCAGCTTGTGTCTAATCGAGAAATGAAATGATGCTGCTTATTCATGGCTCTTCTCACTGGTATCAAAGGACCGCAAGGCTCCTGAACAATATCGAGTGCCCATACGTCTTGAGGTTTATTACATCTGTGCCCTCAGCCTGGAAAGTCATGCCTGCCTTTGTTCACCTGAATAACTCTGACTCACATTCCTAGAGCTTGCCTAGGGGTCTTGGGCTTCTAAAAGCCTCCCGGAACTCTCAAGATGATTTGGCAACCCCTCTTAGGCCCTCCCTTGTTTCATCGCTTTCTGCGTTAAACTGAATGTATCCCTTGGTGGGTCTCTCCCAGTAGACTCTAAGTTCTTCATGGGAGGACGGGGTTTTGTTCATCTTTGAGGCTGGGATGCAATGCCTTCTCCATAAAGTATCTGCCTGCAAGTGACTCAAGTGCCCCTTCTCTATATGTCACTCAGTAGCTCTGTTATTCTGTGGGAAAAGTTACAGCTAGGCAATAGCTGATTATGCTAGGAAATGCTGATAAAATATTAGGTTCGGGAAGTCAGTAGTGGCCTCCTTTATCCATGGTTTTGCTTTCCATAGTTTGTTACCTGTGGTCAATTATGTTCCAAAATCTTAAATGTAAAATTTCATAAATAAACAATGCATAAGTTTTAAATTGTACACTGTTATGAGTAGTACGATGAAATCTTTCTTGTGCCATTTGGCTCCTTCCTGCCCAGGACACGGATTGTTCCTTTGTCCAGTATCTTCCCGCTGTAAACACTACCCTCCATTAGTTACTTAGCTGTCTTGGTTATCAGATCGATTCCCCAGGTATCTCAGCATTTCTGTTTAAGTGACCCTTATTTTACTTAATAATGAGCCCAAAGTATGAGAGTAGTGATGTTGGCAAATCAGATATGCCAAGTACATGTGTGCACAGAAAAAATATAGTATATGTAGGGTTTGGTTCTCTGGTTTCAGGCATCCATTGGGGCTCTTGGAACATATCCCTGTAGAGAAGGGTGCGGGGAATGACTGTACTGATGCCACCGAGGCTTCTCACCCTGGATTTTCTGGTCCTCCTCTCTGTAATGGAAGTCTGCCAGAATTGGAAGCCACATCCACATTGTTTCCTGATCACGTTCTCCATTACGGTGGATTCACCTACCTGCTAGCACAGGGGGGATAAGCAGTTATGCTTGGGTCACTTTGCATTTTCACTGTGACGACTTGTTGCAGTTGCTTGTCACCCTCGGCCTAGCCCTGCTTGACGCAGGGCCTTGGCACAGCCTGGAAATCGACTCAGAGGGAAAGTGTCAGGAGGTCAGAGAAGATGGGGAGGCAGCTTGGCCTCTGCTGTGTAGAAACCTTCAGTTTAGATGCGAATTTCTTACAAGACAAAACCAATATTTAACGTTTGCTACACTCAATTGTAAAAATGCAATGCTATATTCTTTAACTGTGGTCTCCCCTGCCCCTTGGTTGGTGAATAAACTCTAATCAAAAGAGTTGTTTAAAAAAAGCCTTTTCTCTGCTGGAGTTTTGTTTGTGTTAGGAGCTACTCACCGTAGATAAACGACTGTTTCCATCTTGAAGAATACTTAACAGAAGAGCCTGGCCCCATGGGGTGGGTCAGGTGAACCACTGAGTTTTGCCATCTCTGCTTGGTGACATGATTGATGCCAGATTGCTCCCTTTTGACCTCAGCTAATGATCCTTATCTTCTCTCCAAGGATTAGACAGCCATTTCTTTTTTTCAAAGTGTTTAGGGCAGGGATGGTGAATATTTTCCCTGTCAAGAGCCATTGACCTCAAGAAGGAAGAGGCTGTTTCTTCGGGGGAGTGATCATGCGTTGGAGAGGCAGGAACCCCCAGGGCCTGGCCAGGGCTCTCTGAGCTCAGGTGACCTTCTCAGCACAGTTAGAAGAACCTGACAGATGGCAGAAGGTATTTTGCCAGCCCAGAGTGCAGCACCCATGAAAGGCCTGACTAACCACTATGCAGAGGATCTTGACTATTTTTTAGAAGTGTCATTGAAGCCTCTTGGGTTGGAGAAACAAGAAAAAAAGTCTTTATTGAGCCTAAAATGTACCAGGTACTTTGCCAACATTATTGTGTTCATCATCATATCACTTCGGAATACTGCAATGTGTGTTTTTACTCCTGTTCTACTGATCAGAAAACTGAGGCACAGAGAGGAATCTCGTCTGAAATACAAACATCAATTTAGGAGTCTGGATGGTGGTATTGTCTAAGGCTATGGGGGTTGATGTAGAAGGCCAAGTGCAAACCAAGGCCATGCAGGGTGAAGACCTTGCCAGCTGGGAGTGCAGGAGAAGGGAGGTGAATTGGACACAGTGACCCTAACGGTGGGCAGGGGAGGAGGGCAGGGGCTGGGGGTGGTCAGTTCTGGGAGCTGAGGCTGGGGAGAGTGGGGTACTTTGCTGAGGTCAAGACGAGGCCAGTCGTGGCTACAGTCAGTACTCAGGTAAGTCTCAATGTGTCTTCACAGGCTGGTAGGATGGACATGTGGTTTTGTGCTCTTGTGCTGGGATGGTTCTTCCCAGGAAGTAATGCAGAGTTGAGTCTTCCACTTCATTAAGAGGGATGGTTTCCTGTGGGCACGCCCAGGGACTCTGGATGGTTCTAGAAGCATCAAGAAAAGAGCGAATGCGCTAGTTTGTTCAGGAAGCCTCTCTTCCCTTTGTGCCCTGCCTGTAGGGGTGAGAAGGGTGGCCGCCATTGTTCTGTGGCCAGTTCAGGGGGAAAACACCCACACTCAAGAAAACTGGGCGGTGCGGTTTCTTTGTTATTGTTTAGAGGACCGGAGAAATAGATGTAATTTTGAAAAAAAACATACATTTAAATGTTTCAGCTCAATTCTCAAATAACGAAAAGGAATTATAAAAGCCCATAAATAAAGTAAATATTTTGAGGTTCTCCAGATTCCTGATTAGGGGAGAAGAGAACAAAGGAAAAAGGAAATGTAGAAAGAGAGGAGAGAGGGAAGGCAGGAGGGCAGGCTGTCGAGGCATTTGCAGGAGAGAGGGAGGGAGGGACAGAGAGAGAGAGAGACTGGGGGGTGAAGGGAGGGAAGGCAGGAGGGAGAGAAGCTAGTCATGAAGTGAAATTCATCTGAAGTAAAAGGTCCCCGCACCTGTTTGTCCACTACTGGTGGCATAAGGGTGTTTTGCTTCTTTTCAGATGCTAATGATCTGCTTCCCGCTGGGTCGAGCCCTTTTAGAAGGGCAGTGTTAAAGTGCTGACCCCTTTCTGCACAGGTGCAGGGCTTCTGTGGATGAGGCAAGTGGCTCAGCTTTTCCTCAGATGGAGGCAATAGGACTGGCTGGTCTCTGAGGACCCTTCTCTACCATTCTTTGCTCCGGGGCGGGGGGGTGGGGGGAAGAAGGCGTGTTTTTACCAGAATTCTAGTCCATAAGGGGCCTGCACTAGCTGACCCCAGCCTCCCAGCCTTTTTG
Source organism: Rousettus aegyptiacus (assembly GCF_014176215.1). Classification (NCBI taxonomy): domain Eukaryota; kingdom Metazoa; phylum Chordata; class Mammalia; order Chiroptera; family Pteropodidae; genus Rousettus; species Rousettus aegyptiacus. The sequence goes on from NW_023416287.1 coordinate 67,129,877, forward strand.
CCTCTGAGAAGAGGAACACTTTGTTAAAGCAAAGATGGGAGCAGATGGAAGTGCACTTTGCTGGGGGCCCAAAGCCAACCAGCTCCCTCAAATTCAGAGGGAAAAATATTTTTCTATGAATGAATTCAAGCCCATAGGTACTGGCTTTGCCTGGGATGCCTTCCTCAGTGAAGATGAGGAGGGTGGCAGAGTGGTTTCCATGGTTACAAGACAGGGAAACTTATGGAGCTGGGTGGGACTCAGCAAGATCGTCAAGACAGACAAGCAACCACACACATAATCCTATAATTTCAAGTCTGGTGCAGCCTCTTGGTCGACAGCGCCTTGGAAGCTGTTTGCCACTTTAAGGGGGGCCTTTTACAGCTTGGCACGTCCCTAGAGCAGTGACTCAGTGCCCCCATCCTCTGCTGACAAGTCATTTGCTCCACCCACTGTGAGCGTCACAAAACTAGGCCATGCCTTGTTTTTCTTTTTTACTTCCTGCCTGGCATGGCCCTTGGAACACAATAAGCCAGAATTGCCTGCCGAGGGCTACAAAGAAGCATCCTAGAATGTCAGGGTTCTAAACACTCTTTGCCCTTTGTAAGTCAGAGAAGGTTACAAACCTGTGCTGTAAACATGCACAGACACACCTGAAACTCACCCATGGACCCTCTTTTGGGGATCCTAGGTCAACAAATTCCTGGCTGTAGGTGGTAGAACGTAGTCATGTGTCTGTCAGCCTGGTATACCAGGTGCCGCCAGGGGCTGGAGTGCAATGTCGTGGATGAGAGCTGGCTCTGCTGTGGGAGATCACAGAAGTACACATGGAAAGTAATGCTTTGTGGCAGAATATGCCACGTCTCAGGCCTACGACCCCACAGGTACAGAGGGATTGTAGAGAGCAGTGCCTTTCACAACTCCAGACTCATGGCCTCTCACTTCCTGTGGTCTTGCCGTTGGAGATAAATATTTTTAAAATAATTTTTTTTTTTTTTTGTGAGGGCATGGGAGTTGTGGGGCAGGGAATGGAGCAGTTTTAATTTTAGGGAAAAAAATTGAACAAAAAGTACAGAGTTCCCATGTACCCCTCTAACCTCCCCCAATTTCCCTTGTTATTAATATTCCCTTGTAACACTATTACAATTGATGAGTCAATATGATACATCATTATTAATGTATCATGAGTTGATACATCATTATTAACTAAAGTCTTTAGTTTACTTTGGGGTTAATTCTTTGTGTCCTACATTCTGTGGGTTTGGACAAATATATAATCACGTGTATCCACCATGATACTATCACATACAGTAGTTTTATTGCCCTAAAAATCCCCTATGCTCTCATACTTCTCTCTCTCCATGAGCTCCTGGCAAATACTGATCCTTTTACTGTCTCTATGGTTTTACCTTTTCCAGAATGCCACGTATTCGGAATCATACAGAATGCAGCCTTTTCAGATTGGCTTCTTTCCCTTAGCAACGAGCATTTGAGTTTTCTCCATATCTTTTTGTGACTTGATAGCTCATTTCTTTTTATTGCTGAGTAATATTCCATTGTCTCATGTACTGCATTTTGCTAACCCATTCACTGATTGAAAGCTGTCTTGGTTGTTTCCAGCTGTTGGCAGTTATGAGTGCGAATGTGGTTTTCATTTCTTCTTTGTGTAGCGGTGTAGCCAAAGAGACATGGCAGAGTGGGGCTGTAGCTTTAGGGGCTGGGCTCATTCATAGAAGTCAAGACTCTAGAATGTTCTTATGTTTGGCTAACTTGTAAAGCTGTGACTGAGCCAGATGTTGGGGGCATTAAGAATCTCGATGATATGTGATCCTCTCAGGTCATTTATTGAGATATTAGGTACTGAGGTTATAGAGGTAATTTGTTCACTGATCCCTAGTCAGAGGGTAGAATTGCAAAAGAATCCTTATATATTGGGAATACTTCAAGAAACACTGTGTGAAAGTGAACAATTGCTGATTCGTAGGGTGAATAAATAGACAACTAAAACACTAGAGAACATCATTGTCATAACTAATTTCAGCCCCGTGTGACAAGTATTCCAACACAGGTGAACACTGGAACATCAGAGAGGGGCTTGGGAGGCTGAGGAGGGCTTCTCCAGGAGGAGCTGACCCAGGACCCACGGAGGGGGAAGTGGAAGAAGCAAGAGACCCTGTTCCAGGCCAGAGCATGAAGGCTGGAGCATGAGGTTTCTTTTGACCTCAGAGACTCAAGGATGGTATTTAGCTCTCTTGTGGGTATTACGTGTCATTGAGTCGGCTCTGACTCCTGTCGACCCTATGAATGAGCAATATCCCACCCTCAGCAGCCTCACTCAGCTCCTGTAGACTCATGCTTATGGCTTCTTTTATGGAGTCAATCCATCTTAAATTTGATCTTCCCCTTTTCCTGCTGCCTTCTATTTTTCCCAGGATTATTGTCTTTTCCAAAGAACCCCGCCTTCTCATCATGAGCCTGAAGTAGGCCGGCTTCTGTTTTGTCATTTTCGCCTCCAGCGATGTTTCAGGCTTAATTTGCTCTAGGACTCACGTGTTCATCCATCTGGTGTCCAGGGTGTCTGTAGAGCTCTCCTCCAGCACCGTATTTCAAATGAATCTTTTTTTTTTTTCTGTCAGCTTCCTTCACCGTCCAGCTTTCACATCTGTGCATAGTAATTGGGGGCCCATTTCAGGGCAGAGGCGCTGCTTTCTGGCAGCGATTGCGCATGTCCCCCAGCATCCCATCTCTCAGGGAGTGGCCTCCCCTCAAGACCAGTTGGCCAAGCCGGAACTCTGGGAGTCCTTCACGTGCCTTGTCCCACTTTTAGCTCCATTCCTAAATCTCTCTCAGATCAACCCCTCCTCGTCACACCCACGGCTCGGTTTTCACTTTGAACTATCACCCCTTGCCCAGATGATTCTAAAGCCCTCCTAACTGGTTTCCTGCCCCTCCCCACTCTCCCTCCAATTCACCTGCTCTGGCTGGCCATGCCAGTGTGAACTTGATAAACCCTGTCTCGTTAAATCCCTGCTTAAAACCCCTCAGAGCTCTCTGTCACTCAGGGCCTGTGGCGCGGCAGCATGAGCTCCTCCCTGTGTCCTCAGGCCAACGTCACTGCCACCGCCTGCTGGCACACTGGCCACGCAGAAGTGGTTGTCCTTTTTGAACATGCCACTTCCCCCCGCTGCCGTCCAGCCTGTGCACCTGCTCTTTCCTCTTCTTTAGCGTCCCCTTCCATACGGCACTTCTCATCGTGGTTAATTTTTGCCTAGCCTTCGAAGTCTGTTCAATGTCACCTCCTCTGAATCTTCAGTCTCAGGCCCAGGTTCATAGGGTTTTCCACTCCTTTCTCCGTGGCCCCATAGTGTTGCTATTACCTTCTCACATGACATTGGCATTATTTGGGGACATATCTGTCTCCCCTACTAGCCCATCAACTCCTTTGATGACTGAGACTGTCTTCATTTGCCTTTGTAACCCTGATGCTCAGCGTAATACCTGCTTGGCAGGTAATTAACAAAGGAATATTATAAGGATTATGTTACAAATAAATATTTGAAGCGTGATGGTGCGCCAAAGAAATTTGGGTTTAAATAAGGTCTTCTTAAGGAGGCTGTCTCATCAGGTCTCCCAACCTTGTCATCGTTTACATTTAGCCTCTTCGCCCTCAGGTTGAATGAGCCACCTCTTGGCTAATTGGCCAGTTGGGGGAGCAAGGAGAGCTTCACGTATCCCTACTCACCATTATCACCACGGGCACGTCTCCCAGCCAGTCTCCAGGACGAAAGCCCTTGCTTTTGTATGTGTGATGTTTTATCTCTGAATTTCCATGGTGACATGAGTGTCATGGTTAGGATGTGGGTGAGTTTCAGTGGCTCAGTTGTTTATTGGACATCTGAACATATGGCCCGTTCCATTTTCTGAGAGCCTCTCCTCCCAGTGCCAGGGTCAGAAACTATGTCACTTCTCTGGCCTTGGGTTCCTCACCTTTAAAATGAAGATGTTGGATTAGATCGAGGATTCTTGGCTCATGTCCATAGAATCTCCTGAAGGCCCAGAGGAAGTTTCCAGGTACCCATACCCTCTGAAATTGTGTTAACATTTTGTGTGCCTGAACATCTTTTTTTTTTTTTTTTTATGGCTTTTTTTTTTTTTGGCTTTAAAATGAATTCGTGGCTCTAAACAGCTTAAATATCACTGGAGAAAAACAATTTCCAAAATTTGACCAAGCAGTTTTTTCACTTAAAAAATTAAATTTCTACTGTGCCACATTTTTTTTTCTTTGTATCAACATGTAATATTGAAGCAACAATTGCAGGTTGAAATGGGTTATGCTTCCCAGTCACTGGTGTTTCGTGTGGCATATTTGAATTCATGGGAAGAATTTCCAGAGTGGAATTCTTTTGACTTAGTGCTGACAATAACTTGGACTGTTGGCTTCCTGGCAGGGAAAAGAGCATAACTCAAGGTTGGCCACCATTTTCTGCAGGCTGTATTTTGTCACATTCTCCAGGGCTATTCTTCACCAGCTCTCTCTTGCTCGTGAGTCTGAAGAACACATGTCGTGCAGGTAAATCCTGGCAAAGGAAGAACTCATATCTCATGGCTGCACCTGAAAAATCATGATGATTGTGTTCTTTGTAGCTAGGAGAAACAGATTTTTCAAGGTGGGCATGGGCATTTTGCCTGGGAATAAATTTCCTTCCTCAATGCGATGTCTTTTGTAGCAGCCCGAGGGTAAAAGGAAAGTTATTGTCTCCCTGGGCAGAGGAGGGACTCTGAGGTCTTGGTCCAAATTTCTCCTGGTTAATGTGTTTGACACTTGGTGAGAGAAAGCTGTGCTGTAATGGTTAGTCTTAAAGTCCGCGATTTTATGGGCTGAAAGTGTGATAGTCTAGCTCTGTCCTTCACCCTCCCACTTCCCCTGACACAGCCACAGATGCCTTTGGTTCCTCCCCTCCACGTTCTTCCGCTGCTGAAATTGGTTCTGATTTTTTCACTGGTTCCTTCTAATGTTCTGGTCTTTCTTTGTTGTCCTTTTGGCTGAGCAGGAGGCACAGGTGCCCTTTGGCTGTGCTTTTCAGCACTGATATTTGTGGACCACGCAGGTTTCCTTTCTAACCACAAAGCAGGAATGGTTCCCAATGGCCTTTAACTAATCTGCCCTCTACTCCTTGTTATTATAAGCTAGTTTAGAGTATATTACATTAATTGTGTCTCTTAGAGGAACATGTTTCATTTTAAAAGGCAAAAACCATGGAGAGAGAAAATATGAGAGGGCAGTTACAAAGACTTTAACGATGATGTTTTGATTACACCTCTTTCCCCACCAAAGGTAGACTCTTAATTGCCCTTTACTCAAAGGCTAACACCACAGAAATGATTGCACTCTGGGTAGGTTCAGCTTGGAAAAGGCTGGAAGAATAAACGCACACGTTCCTTTATTCACGACACACAGGCTGGGTTGGATGTATAATCCACCCGCCAACCCCCAACGTCTCCCCAGCTGCTGGACCGGCACTGCCTCTTCCATGGGTCCCCCGCAGCCCGAGTTACTGGCTGCCCCTTGGAGGCTGTGCTGGTGACAGTGGGGCCTTCTCTGCGTATCTTCCACGTGGCAGTCTCAAAGCTTCAGGAGAATGGCAAACTTTTGGGACTCCAATCTGATTCTAGCCCTATACCTTACACGTGAGGATTCCGCTTTGAGTTTTATCATTGTGTTTTCTTGACATTCCCCAGGAAGGGGTCCACATTTCACTTCTTAGTCACTCAGGCACCTTTTCTCTGATGTTCTGACTTAGCACTCTCGAGCCGAGTCTGGGGTGGCAGGAACCGTTTTCTCCTTGCACTGTTCCCTGGGAGGGGCTGCACCACCCTCACTGGCACATGTTCATAAAAGGTAGACAAAGGAAAGAAAGGAGAACTTTTGAGCTCCTGGGAGAAGAGTGACATTCACATGTAAGTGAAGTCTCTGGGGCTCCCGTCTTGCTGGCATAGGGTGAACTTCAGGCCCCTCCCCCTGCTCTGCATTTGGGGTCTTCTTTTTTTTGCATTGCCTGATTTTCAGGCAGTGTGTGCACATGGAATACCCTCCCTTGGCATGTGGGAACCATTAGCACTGTCTACACAGCATAGTGGGGGTAGGTGGAGGGTCAGAGGATCTCCAAGCTCTGCTACACTACCCACAGGCTGAAACCAAATGTGCACCCCTACCTGCACACGCAGTCCCACAGACATGCAGATAACACCTGGGGGAGGGTGGGGAGGACACATGAGAACACAGACTCTTCAGACACTGACGGTAGGACAAGGAAGCACCAAGGTGATCAGTCATTCTGCATCAAGGAAGCCTTGCATTTACCATATAAACCAGGGCTAAGAATCACAGCTGAATTCTGCATAGACAGGCTACTTCTAAAGAAGCAGTGATTGATGTTCAATAGCAAATGCATCCATGAGTGACGTCGAGCATACCTTTGGGAAGCTTACAGACCATGCTCTGTTCCATGCCCTTTACACTCTAGTCTAAACGGAAGGAGAGGCCTACACATCCATGGTGAGTCTGACTTTCTGTATGGGGAGGCCTGGATGTGACACCAATGGAATACTAAATTCCTCAACACAGAGTTTCCTCCAGCAGTTAAAGCTGCAGACCATGCCACCCATGGCGTGGCTGGCCCAGCAGCAGGGAAGCCAGGACCTGGGCAGTGGGAAGGAATGCTTCTCCTTTGGCCTGTGTGGGTCACTCTTGAGCCACATCAAAGAGCTAGCAGCAGTCTTTGGTTTTGGTGTAAAATCTGACGTGGTGAAACATCTGCTGGCTCCCCTTCTACTAGGAGGAATTGTGCCTCTCATAAAATGACAAATTTTATGCCATTTACATACATCCATCACCTCGAATCCTTCCTAACCTCTAGGTAAACAACAGTATCTCCTAAAATGCATGTTAAAATCAACAGAACAAGACATATAGCTGGCCAACGGACACATGAAAAGATGCTCAACATCAGTGATCATCAGGGAAATGCAAGTTAAAACCAAAATGAGATGTCACCTCATACCTGTCAGACTGGCCATCATCAATAAATCAACAAACAACAAGTGTTGCCTTGGATGTGGAGTAAAGGGAACTCTTGTGCACTGTTGGTTGGATTACAAACTGGTGCCTCTCCTATGAAAAACAACATGTAGATTCCTCAGTAATAAAAGACAATTACCTTATGACCCAGCAATCCCATTTTGGGTATTTATCTGAAGAAATGAAAACACGAATTTGAAAAGATATAAGCATTCCTATGTTTATTGCAGCATTATTGACAATAGTTAAGATGTAGAAGCAACCTAGATATCCGTTAATAGATGAATGGACAAAGAATAGATAGAATATTACTCAGCCATAAAAAAGAATGAAATCTTGCCACAGGTGGCAAACATAGATGAACCTAGAGGTTATAATGAAATAAGTTAGACAGAGAAAGACAAATCCTATATATTTCACTTATATGTGGAATCTAAGAAACAAAACAAATGAACAAACAAAACAGAAACAAACTTATAGATACAGAGAACAAATGGATAATTGTCAAATGGGAGGGAGTAAAGGGAGGGAAAAAAGGTGAAAGGGATTAAGAAGTACAAATTGTCAGTTATAAAATTAGGCGGGGTTATAGTGTATAGAATAGAGAATATATTTAATAATGATAATAACTATGTACAGAGACATGTGGTTGTTAGACTTACCATAGTAGTCACTTCGTATGGTATGTAAATGTCTGATCACTGTTGAACACTTGAAATGAATACAATATTGTACATCAACTGTAATTTAAGAAAAAATAAAAATAAGAATTGACAGAACAAGTCAGGTAGGAGATAGAGGCTTTTTGGTACCACTACCTTTTTAAAGTTGATGGCAAGTTTGAGTTTTAATTAAGGACCGTTATTTCATTTTACATCATGATATTGGTTCTTGGTAGAGAGATAATATCAATTATTTTTTCCCAAAATCAGTACTCTAGAGTAATATCTCTTTGAATTAATATTTGGTCATTTAAATTTCAACCACAATGGTGATGACTCCAGTATTGTTCTCATATGATATAGAGATTAACTCATGACATTTGTTAAAAAGTTGATTGCATAGAAAAAGGGAAGATTTGCAGTACTTTGGGAGAGGATATCTTTGCCTGTAAAAAACAAACTTTACTGCCTTTACTTTAATGAAGGGTAAAACAAACAAACAAATAATATAAAAAAAAAACCCTGCAGCTTAACAGATACCAGATGGAAGAATTTCGATCTAGACCTCACCTAGGGCTTTATAGTTTATGGAATTGGAAATCAGAGTGTTTTAAAGGACATTTCAGCAGAAATACATAATATTTATGTTAGCTGATCTTTTGAGCTTTAATATTTAAAAAACAAAACTACTTTAAAATTTGTGAATGTCTCTGTGTCTATAGTGATAATTTTCTCATAGAAAAGAAATAATTATTTGGGAACCACACTATTTTTTTTTTAATTCAGCTTTGTTTGGAAGAGACAATTATTTAAATAAAATGAATAATGATAAATATTTTTAAAAAAATTAAAGGCAGTTGGATGCAAAGTACCTACTCCTTGGATAGAAATTGTAGTTTAATTAAAATACATGGTGAAAAAGGAAGGGGAGAGTGTTTTTGGCACCACTCAAAGATATTGTTGGCATTTGTACAAGGGTATTTCTCATCAAAGGGTCCCTGAGGGTCTTCTGTTCTAGTGCTACACAGGAGTCATTTGTGGTATCCTAGAGGTTAAAAACACAGTCCAGATTTGCTTAAAAGTCCAGACCACTTAAAAGACAGAGGTTTTCAGGTTGGATAAAAACAAGCTGCAACCATATCTATAAGAAACTCTACATAGATAGGTTAAATATAAAAGGATGGAAAAAGATACACCCTGAAAACATGAACCAAACACTTACGCACAGCTGGTAATCACAGAGGCAGGGTTCTGTGGGGTGGGGTCTGGAGGATGGTGTCTCACCCCAAGGCCTCCTTAGTGTTCGGCTGCCAAGGAGTCCATGATGGGGCTGTAGAAGTTGGCAGGAGTCCGCAGTCAGGGACTATTGAGGCAGGACTCCTCCAGCTTCCCTGCTTGGAGCCGGGACCCATCCTTGAACATGAGTGAGAGCTCAGGTGCAGACAAAGCTGAGGCTGGGTTCCTGTCTAGAGAGCTGTCTTCGAGGGAGCCAGTCAGTCCTTAGAGCCACCATACTGTCCTTGGGTCTCATGAGATGACCATCAGACCCCAGGGAAAAGGAGGCACCGCAAAGCTTTCTGAGCCCAGCTGCAGAAAGCACGGTGGTGCAGGGGCTGCGAGGCAAGGGAGGAGGGAAGTGGAAGGATGAATTCTGTGTTGCCAGTATCGGTTATCTTGGTATTGTACACCATCGAGTGTAATAGTATATAAGTAGCTGGCAATAGAGATCTGGAGAGAGGAAAATTGGGGACTGAGGGTGCAAATCTGGACGTCATTCTCTACAAGTTATGCCTCCACACTTTCCCGCCACCCGTAACAGACCAGGCTGTTTGTCGCACTGTTGGAGGTTAAGTCTGTACGCTAAATGAAATGGATTCTGTTTACTCACCTTTCCAGTGGCAATTCTGTAATTGTTCATATCCCCTCTGTGTTTTTACTATTCCTTGAGTCAATGTCATTAATTTTACATATTGTTTCTTTATTTCAGAAAAACTATACAACTCCAGTGGGCGAGATTTAAGAAGGGCCCTTTTCTCCCTGAAGCAGATATTTCAGGTAAAAAAAAAAGAGAGAGAGAAAACTGCTTTTAGGTTCTGTTTTTGCATAGCTTATAGAATAAGATACAGGCGAATCCATACCTTGTATTGACTACAGAAAGGTCTCTTTAGATTACAATGTAAATTAAGTCAAAATATCAGTTGAGAATATTTTTACCATATCAAATATTTCAGACATAATAAGTAAAGACAACTTTACCAACTCATAGTATTTTCCATATTTACTTCAGATTTTAAAAAAGAAAAACCTGCTGCAGGTTAATTGGAGTCTCGTGTTCTGCTCCCCAGTACCAACCACCTTCTCCCCACCCCACCGCCAGGTTCCCTTGCTGCTGATTGTTGACTTTGATGTTCATCATGACCATGTGTGTTTCCTTACTGATGGCGAATATTCACCAGCAATATGTTAGACTCTCTTGTACTAACTTTATATGTATGTTATCATGTCGCACAAATCATACTTCAACTTATTTACTGAGAGCAGGACAGACGTAGGCCTGACTGGCGTAGCTCTAAGTAAATATCCCATTATACGAATGAAGCCCGAGTTGCTTTGTTCATTTTTCTATGAGAAGTTTGGTTTATTTCCAGTGTTTTGCTGTTATAATCCATGCTGCTGTGGGCATGTCTCCCTGAGCCCATGTGCAAGTGTCTCTCCGGTTTCATCTCATCCTTCTCTCCTAAGCCTTCCCTCTGTCTCTGCCTTGACAAAGTCATGAGCTTAGTGAAGAGGGCTTGGACATGTGTGCATTTGGGCTCCTAGACTATCGCCTACATGAGACCGCAGAGGAGAGGGACAAAGCCAGGGGAGGAGGACGAGGCTGCTGTGCCTGGGCAGGATCAGGAGATGGCTACATAGAGAAGGTGACATGTGTGTTGAGCCTGTGTCCGTGTAGGTTCATCATTCTTTCCATTATATTTTTGGACTCTAGGGCATATTCCAATTCTCTTCAGTTCCTATCCTGTATACATCCTTAAATTATCTTTATCAGTAACAGTTCTAACCAGAGTGACAGTCCCCTTCAAGGGTATCTTCCTGTCTGAGAGATAGCAGGCAAAAAGACAGGCCAACGGTCCCTCCCATCTGCATGCTGTCCTTCCGTTCTTCCTTAAACTTGTTCAATCATGCCTTCATATTTTTCTCACAACAGAGAAAACATTTCTGGAGATGAGTCCTTTTTACTCTTCTTCCAACAGCTACAGGTCTAAACTTATCATGTATTTGCCTTCGGGGTGCGTATTACAGAAATGCCTAGGGATTTGGGGTTTGCCTTGGTTCAGGCCATTTCTTCTGGAGAAATTACAACAGCTGTTCATGGGCACTGCTGCTTTTAGTCCTCCCCAACTCAATCCATCCTTCAGCTTCCCACAAGAGGGATTTGAGGAAGTCATTCTCTTGCTGGTTCCATGTAACCTGGATTGCGTAAAGATTTCTCGGTATAACATTAAGGCCCTATGGATCTATCTTCTGCGCATACCTCTTGGCTGCATCTCGAGTTCCACTTGTGATTACATTTGGGAGTACGCTGTGCCCTCTTTCTTCTGCGCCTTTGCCCCTGGACCCATTGCTTCTATTCCAGAATGCATTGCCCCTGCCCCCGCCCCCTGCCCCCGCCCCATCTACTCTCTGTGTCTCTCATTTTCCCTCCTGGTATCTTTTCCTGCCAGAGAGCTTCTCCCTAAAGTAAATGACCCCTAACCACAGTCATGGGCCTTCAATATCTCTCATGTCCTCTGTGCTTATGTCTAGTGTAGAACTTAAGATACTTCAGGGCACTTTTGTGAGTCCAGTTATCTGAGAGCTTCCTGGTTTCCATTGTTGGGTCCTCGAATCTTGCACAGTGTCTGGTGCCACTGAAGCAATGGATGAATGGACTGGGTAAACCAAATGTCTGTCTTCGGTCTTTCTTGCCTCTGATTTAGTAAATGCTTTACTGACTAATTACTTGTCCCGAAGTTCCACTTCCCATGTATCCATCTGCATCTCCCTATTTCTTAGCTGAGCAAAGAAAAACTTCTTCACCCTCCAATACATCCTCCTTTGGAATTCAGATTCCTGACGGCAGTGAGGCTGGACTGATACCATGCCACCAGAGGGCCATGTTCATGCCTCTCCTCACCCTAACTCATTTAGTCTCTCTGTCCCCCCACTCTTTCCATTGTTCAACTTTGACTTCCTTCAAAACCTGTGTTTGCCTTGTTGAGTATCCAGTTGGTGGCAGAACCACACAGAGAAGAGCTATTCTAAGTGACTTTAAAACACTGTAATTTGTGCATCTTGAATAGGATATACCCTAAGAACAGAAAGAACCACAGATATACACAAAATGAACTGTTTACAATAATCACATTGGTGGCGGTAGTATTGGTGTCGCTATTCTGAGACTGGAGTGTGTGTGTGTGTGTGTGTGTGTGTGTGTGTGTGTGTGTGTGCGCGCGCGCGCGATGTCACAGTCTTGTCATTCTTAGAGTTCTTAGCGATTAGGATTCTTGGTTTGTTGGAGAAAGAAGATAGAAAGGTAGATGATGATAAAAATTCTGTATTGCTGAATTGGAAAAATCAGATAGAACCCATGGTGCATATTATTGTAACAAGCAAATGAGCATATTTTTAGCTCTGTTTATAGAAAAGGACTAGAAGCAATCATCAACCCACTAGCAAAAAACACCACTAGCAACAGGTTTGTGGTCTTAAAATACTGAAAGGAACCAGAACTATTTGGAATAGCCGGTTCCAAATCTGGAGCAGGAAATGTGTAAAATAAACTTAGAACATTTTATATAGATAGCAAGGAAGCTATCAAATACTTCTAGGATTATTGCCAAAATAACCCAGGAAGAGTCTCTCACTGGCTTGGTAAAAAGTTGGGATGGTATAAACATCAATAAAAATAATAATTGCAATGAATCGAAACACATCAAGTAAATTTGCTTTAAGGAGTTCATTCTAATACTAGAAAAAAATCCAGTGGATTGGTTACCATGGGAAGATGCTAGTGAACCAGCTCATTATTTTGAAAATGGGTAAAGTTTTAGACTCTCCTATTTATCTTGCCTTTCCCTATATAAATTTTAAGATGACAAATAACAGTAAATAATCGTAGTTTTGTTTATAAAAATATTATAGCCAATAAGTAATAGGAATGATAAAATTAGAATATCCTGATTTTGCAATTCCTGAATTAATGGATGTAGGTGTTGAGCATCAAGAGCTGCTGATGTGATGGAAATGAGATACAACCAGATATAATGTGCTCCATCATGGAAATACACACTATCATCAACGATGTGGTCAAGCCAACAAAATCAATCCTGGATTCGATCATGTCTCTATATACAGTCACCAGCTTATAAATGATCTAGGACTGAGGCACATGTTAAGTGACACCACAGGAGTGTAATCAACAAAACCCAGATTGTGGGCTACCCTACAGTCTTCAGTCTGCAGTCTTCCTTGTCTCTAATGACCAAGGTCCTTGAGCGCATACATTTCAAGGAAAAATAAAGGATGAATTAAAAGACATTTAAAAGTTATATCAACTAATTGCCACACGTGGATCTTATTTGGATCTTAATACAAATTGTGCAAAACAACGTTAGAGAAATTTACTGACTGGACATGTGATAACATAAGAAAGTATTAATTTTTTAATTATGAGTAGATAATTTGAAAAAGAGTTCCTATTTTGGAGATACATATTGGAATACTTATGGATTAAATGATGTGATGTCTGGGATTTGCTTGGTATCAGAAGTTTATAAACTGTTTGGAAGGCACCCATGTTTGCACAAAATAGTTGTAAACCACAGAGCAAGGATATATTGAGAATTGAATGGATTACACAGGCTGCAGTCTGCTCAGGCTCTAGATCACTTTTCACACTCATGAGCCTGTCTCTCTATCACCAACTGTGTTTTCTACATGTGGAGGTTTTTTTTGGAACTAGACTTGTAAGGGAGTAAAAATAAACACACACACAAACAAAAAAACTAGAGCCATTGGTTATTTGAATTGAGTTGAATATTCTTTGACTAATTGGCATTAAAAAATGATCACAGATTAACACATGGTTATTATAGAAAACTCTGAAATGCAGAGATAATCACTTATCATTCTAGTCAGAAACCAGTGTTTTAAAAAATGATTTATTAGTGCTTATATATTTTAGGATATGTGTTTAAATTCGCCAATTTGGAAGATGCTCTCCACATTTATTACCCATAAATTTCTATTTCCTAAGTGCCTTATCTACATATGTGTGTACATTTTAGAGTTCTGAATTATTTTTATAAACACTGTCTACTCTGTCCAGTGCATTTTACGAGTACCTTTGCCAGACAGTCAACTCTGCTATATTAATATTAGTGATTAGCTTGAGTGGTTTCTTGAGAGCTTGTTCTCACTTTTTTTTTTTTTTTTTTTTTTTTTACCATGAAGTCATGTGTGAATCTAGTTTTAGTTAAAGTAATAAACATTTGTTACATGCTTGGAAAGACTTTCTGACTAGACATGAGCTCATCTAAATGTTCACTTTTCACATATGCTGGTGGAAAAGGATATGGATGGAGAGAGAATTATTTTTTATTTCCTTTATACATGTGAGTGTAAAGTAATTTTCCAAAAACTCATGAGATTGTCCCATTTTCTCTTGCTTTCCAAAGCCATGATTATCTTGAAGTCGGAGCTAACACAGCTGTCTCTCATTACCTTCAGGGCACAGGCATCGCCCCCGCCTCCCCCGAGCGCCCTCTGAACACTGAGAGTGCTTTCTTGGTTCAAAGGGAGCCTTTGCCTGGCCTGCCCACATTTAGCTCAAGTCCTCCATCCATATAATTGGAAAATGCCATAAAGTCTAAATGAGGGGCTGATTTTACATAGAGACTAGAGAATTATGCCAGTTTGTCTAAATTATTTTTTCTTTTTGGAGATAAACCATGGTTGCTGACCATTCCTATAAGAATAACCTTTCATTATTCCATTAAGCTTTCTACTATTTACATCACTGAGGGTTTTTTGTCTGTCGTTATAATCGAGGACGAATGTTCCAGTTTGATCTTAGTTGCATTTTAGACAAGGCACTGTCCAGTTGAGGAAATCTCCTGAAATAGTAGTGGAAAACCCCCTCTCCTAGAGCTCCATAGAAGTGGCTACTACAGGAAAATGACGAGGCTTGGGGGCCAACCCGACATAAGTGATCTTGGCCAAAGTTTTGCCACTCTTGAGTCTTTATCTGTAAGGAGAAGATAGGACTGGATCATTGGTTCTTGAACTGGTTGGCCTTTAGGGATTTCTTGGGCTTTAATAGCAAAGACTGGGCTTCCTCCACCCCAGAAATTCTGGCTTAAGCCCATCTGAGGAGAATCCTGCTCCCTATTCCTTTTGAAGCTCCCAGATGATCCTGGAGTAAAGGAGTCAGAGCTGAGACCCATCTGAGCACTCCAGAATCACCTGGGCGGCTTGGTAAGCACAGGTCACTGGGCCCTGCAGTAGTTTCCTGTCCTCTAAGTTCACAGGTGACACTCTCACTGCCCGTGGGTCTAATGACCTCTTTGTGAACCACCGAGTAGATGACTCCTGAGGCTTCTTCTGTGTCCTGCCTTCTGCAATCAGGTCTGCAGGCAGACCAAAGTGGCTCTTTTTAAATTAAATTAAATCAAATTTTTAAAATTAAATTTATTGAGATGACATTGCTTAATAAAATTATGTAGGTTTCAAGTGTACAATTCAATAATATGCCATATGTATATTATGTCATGTGTTCACCACTCAAAACCAAATCTCCTTCCATCACCCTGTATTTGACCCCCTTTACCCTTATCTACCTCTTCCCCACCCCCTGACCCTCCAGTAACCACTAAACTGTTGTCTGTGTCTATGAGTTTTTGTTTGTCGCTTTCAGTTTTATACCCCACATATGAGTGAAATCATGGTTCTCAGCTTTTTTTTGGTCTCGCTTATTTCAGTTTGCATGATGTTCTCAAGATCCATCCATGTTGTCGCAAATGGCAGTTCCGAGGGGTGATGTAGCTGCTCCAGATACACAGCTGGCTGGTTCTGCTCTCCGCCTCCCACTCAGGAGGTGGAGAGACAGCTTTCTTACTTTCTGATACCATTTGCAAGATTTTTGGAACCACTGACCTTAAGGACTGTCTTTGGGACATATGAGAGGCTTTGAATCCTTCACTTGATGATCCGTGCTATCAAATGTTTCCTGTTGTTAAAACCCAGTGAGCTTCATGTGGCCAGTCCCTAGGGACCTGTGGGGAAGCAGAGCCTGGCGATTTCTGAAGAATGAAAAACAGAACACTATAAATTTTCCTGACAGGGGATTCATTTGCTTTATCTTTATTAGATTGCCCAGAAGGCAATAATTGGTCTTTGGCAAACAACAATGTGAAAATTGGTTATAAAATTCCTCTGGCAACAGTTAAGATGCTTCATTTGAATAGAGCAGAACAGTCTTTAGGGGTCGGTCTGGCTTCAAAGGCTTGAACATAGTTTTAACAGCACAGCCTGGATGCAGGATGGACTGGGATGGTATTTAAAGTCTTTCTTTCTCCCTGCACCCCTCTTTCTCGCCAGGATGACAAGGATTTGGTGCATGAATTTGTCGTGGCTGAAGGTCTGACCTGTTTGATCAAGGTGGGAGCTGAGGCAGACCAGAACTATCAGAACTACATCCTGAGGGGTAAGTATGACAGGCTGTGGAGCGGCCAGCCCCTGCTACAAGGGAGATCTGGGGTCCCCTCCAGGAACTTCAATAAGAGCTTTTTAAAAGACTTGGATTAAGGAGTAAGGTGATGAAACCACCCTGTAGCAAAAGGTGACACCTTCATCAAGTTTTGTCAATTTTCAGTAATTAGTGACTGAGCAAATTTTACTGATTTTCATATGAAATCTCTTCTGGTTATTAAGAAAAAAGAAGTTACTATGCGCTAGGTTCTTTATAATCTCTCTTATTTGGTGAGGAAGGAGACAAATTAAGTGGACATGGGTGAATCCTGCCTTTCAGCAGAAAGCCACCCAAAACCAAAGAGGCCAATTTATTTCCTGGGAAAAGTATTTTCTCCAACTTGAGTTATCACTGGGAGTGCTTGTCAGAAGTGCACAGTCCTCACCAGGTCCTCCTGTCCTTGACTTGGTAGGTTTGGGGTGCACCCAGGAATTTGCATTATAAAGAATGACACTGATATCTACCTTCATAATTTCATTTTTTATAAAGCAATGCACGTGTGAAGTTTGAAGCACTGATTACTGTTCCAGTTCATAAAGTTAATGCTCTTCTCATATAGCTTTTTGTGCACCTTCATATAAACTAATTTTGTTTGATCCTGTGAAAAAGACCTGCGAACAACAAAGCAGGAATTGTTAGATTGGACCATCTATCTGAAACCTCTACTATCAACAGTTTTGACCTAGAAAAGGAAGAAATTTAGTATAGTTTAATATTATCTCCATTCTGCAACTGAAAAATTCAAGACTCAAGGACGTGGAGCGTTTGGCTGATAAAGTCACTTTCTCTAATGGGTGGTCAAGCATGGCCATGCCCAGCCACCGGGGCACATCAAGGCTGAAGAAGGTTTTGTTCACCCTTCTGCACTGTGTGCCTGTAACCCCACAAGGTCGTGTTCTGTGTTCATATAAGGAAAAAAAAGCCCTCCTTTTCTTTTCCCTTGGGTGAAGGAAAAACATATGAAATGTGCAATTTAATGTCAAGTGTCCATGGTTAGTTGAATGAGACAGCCCAAACGAAACAGTCTCCTAGGGCTCCTGCTGTGTTTTGCTTGAGAAGGTGCCTTATGTTCTGTGTTGCTACCTGGCACATTGAACTCTGAGACCTTCTCCCTTTTCCCTGCTCCCGGAGAGCCACTGGAACAAAAGGCGGAAATAAAAGGGGAAACTTAGGGCTCACTTTGAAAAACTTTTTTAAGGATATATTTTCAAGTTAGCGTTAGTTTTTTTTTTTTTTTAATTCATTTTGATAAATGCCAAATATGTGCGTGTAAGAATTTCTCAACCTCTGGTTTTTTAGTCCTTGGTGTCTGTGAGGCGGGGCACTTGTCCCCTTTAGTTGACTTTTAATCTTTTCTTGGTTGTGTGGTAGATCCTCATTACAAGTTGTTGGTAGAGAGATTGTTTTGGTGGATTTTATGATACTGTCCCCAATATAACGAAAACATTTATATGAAAACTTTTGTGGTATGTGTTGACAAGTAAACCATACACTTTGTCCTGCTGTGATGTCTCCAAATGCAGCTGTCTTTCTGTGTCTGAAGAGACAGTGCAAGTCTTGATTCTTATCCTCGTATTCCATTCACTCTGGTCTAATATCCCAAGTAGAGGAAGGCACAGAAAGCAGGGTGGGAGAGCTTCCTCCAGTTTATTTTCCAGGTCACTTGTGGATGTTCATAAGTTGAACCACATGGAAGGAAATATACCTAGAATGGCCTAAATCTGAACAGTGGGTCCAAAATGACTATGTATGCACATATACATTTACATGCACACATATGTCTATATGTGTGTGTGTGTGTGTGTGTGTATAGTTTGTTATGTTTGAAGTATACATCATCTTAACTTTACAAAAAGAAGTCTTTAGTGGGCGTGCACATTAAAATGCACACACATACGTACCTCTATAGAATTAATATTATAATAATCTATGTGTTTATCTTTATTCTTCCAACCCTTATATAGGAGTGTAATGTATATGTGCATTTTTATAGAGTAATCATCTGTGTAAACATCTACATTCATCTACATTATAAGACTGGGGAGAGGGGAGGGCTCTGCCAGCTGTGGTCAGCTCCCTTTTATCAGGAAGGTAAAATTCTTGTTAGAAGTCCCTCACATACTTCCCATGGATTAGAACTGGGTCGCATGACCGCCGTAGCTGGAAGGGAGGCTGGCAGAGTGAGTATAGTGAGTCCTCACTTAACATTATTGATAGGTTCTGACAACAGTGTTGAAATGACTTATAATGAGACCAGTTTTCCCATAGGCTCGTTTATAGAAACAAGAGGTAGGTTCCTATGGCATCTCATGAGCGTTATAACACAATGGCATTGAATGAAACAGTGTTATTCAAGGACCTGCTATGTTTGGTTTCCTGGACTCTAAGCGGAGACAGCAAGAGACCTGAGGGTTACTGGTGCCTGCCACATGCCAGGGGTTAAGAAGAAAAAGCTCAGCCCAGCTGAGAAAGCCTTCTAGTGAGCAGCCACATGGTAGCCTGGTTGAAGATAATGAGGGCTTCCCTGACACTGAAGAAATGCTTGTGTAGGGGGCAGAGTAAGCTTAATGGCTTTACAGGGTCCCAAATGGTGAATTGTGTGAATTGTCTTTCCTTACAATGAAAGATGGTTTTTATATAAAAATACTCACTACCTTAGGAATGCTTATCACTAAGGTAACAGTTTGCAGTGTTCTGATCAGTATTAGAAAGGTGCCGAAGGCAGTTACCAAATGTTTAAGAATCAGAATGCCTAAGCATAATCAAGGGAGAGCCCTTTTGACCACTTGCTGCTTCTCTGGCTGTGCAGAAAAGGCCACCAAGGGCAGACCCTCACTGTAGACAGCTCTTCCTAACATGTGAGGAGACTCCGCATTTTCATTGCCATCACCTGGACCTTGTCTTTAGATTTTGCTTTTCCAGTAGCCTCTTTAGAAGGCTTAGCATGTGTTACCTGGAAAATGATCAAGTGCTCACTCTCTCTGAGGTTATAAGAAGGCATCCTGCTTTCCACATGTGGAGATGCCTTTGCATGCCTGCCCCACTTCAGCTAAGTCTCAGAAGACTTGGGGTAACCAGGGTACTCTGCAAACATCAGCACATTTTGATGCATTTGACTGAAACCGAAGGCCACGAAAGTACCTTCTGAGGGCTGTAAATGACAGATTTCTTGGGGTGTGACTTTTGTATTTTTATATAAGGAAACTATCATTTTTCCTAACCCACATGTTGAATCACCCCTTCCTGACTTTGAAAAACTTATCATGTAGGCTTTTTTAGGTTGTGATCGGCTGTTGGCAGCCAGTAGACCAATCAAGGATAACCTTTGAATTACCTCTTTATTTGTCCAACCATCTTTTAACCATGTTACTTTGGGTGAGGTATGGTGAGGCCAGATCGAGAGAAACTGGAAAGAATTACAGCTTGGTAACTCAGTTACATAGGGAGGATACAGGATGTGACCCAGGGCCACTCAGGGCCAACGTGCGGTCCTCTGAGGTAGAATCTTTGTTGTGGCTTCCATGGGCTAAGCAGGTTCAGGATTGGCTACTCTGCATTGTTCCAGTGGGCCCTAAAGCTGGCCCTGGCTGATCAGGGTGGGAACTCACGGCCTGGAGTGTAAGAGCCGGATGTGGCAGGTGGTTAGGGATGTGGACTTAATGGGGTGCTGGAGAAGGGGAGCTGATGGACATCTAGCCAGAGGCTCAGTATTGGATCGATATGGCGTTTGAAAAAAAACTACATCACACACCTAGTAAGAAATAAAGCAGGCATCTCTGGATATTAACAACCAAAAAAATAAAGAAACCCAAAAACACATATTACAAACTGTAATGTGAGCGGCTTGTCCAGGTGCTGTGGAGGAGCATGCCCTCACGAAGTCACCTCAGGAACTCCACTCTGTGCGACCATATGCAATCCCCAGATCCAAAGGAAACAAGCACATTTGGAGAACCCCGTGCTTTCCACATCTGCTTCTAGATCTCATTTAATTTATCTTTATTTTTATACTCAGCCCTCTGTCAGCTCTTCCTTTAAGGCCCAAGAATTTGTTGCTTTTAGTAGAAGATGTATCTGCTGAGAGGTAAAGATAGGTTTTGAGTTACGGTGTAACAAAGTGGTCTCCAAAAATTGAGACGGCTCCTGGGAAGAGATCTTAAATGTACAACATGTAGAAATAATATTTATCTGGCTTATTATTCTTGGATGATTACACCTAATGATCTGATTTTTTTTTTTTTTTGTGATAGTATTCAATATAAATCTGCTCTGGAATTTGTTCCTCACAATGATTCTTATTGAAGTCGGACCTAGAGTGATATATTCCTGGGAACATAAACTCTGCAAACACGTACTGAGCCTTTACTGTGGGCCATGTTGATTAGTCTCAGGCAAGTGGCAATAAAACCAAGATACATCCCTGCCCTGGAGAAGCTCCTGGAATGGGCTACACTTGTCTTATATGTTTAGAAATTGCATATAGATGCTATAGTTGGGAGAAGAGAGGAGATAAGTAGAATCAGTAAGACCAGCCACCTTTTCTGGCTGTACCTCAAGAGAAGCTGCCTCTTAAGAGTTAGTTTGGCATGGAGAAATTGGATTTGATACTTTTACCTAAAACAAACTACCCATTAATCATAAAACATCACCTCAGTCATTATCGGAGCTGGATAAAATCTTGGAAATCCTTAAGCTCAACTCTTTAATTTTAGGAGGCAACTGCAGGTATTTTGTTTGCTGCAATAGTATGTTTTTAAAAATGTTTTAGTGGTTGTCAACATTAAAAATGAGATATTTAATCCAGATTTTAGATTTCTTTGGAAAAACTACAACTCGAGAAATTTAGTGCCTTGCCAAATATCACTTAACTATATTCCACTATAGGAAAAAAATGCCTTGCATATTAGGCAGCCTCTTAATAAGGATCAGAACTTCTGGGCAGATGGTTTCTGTCGGCATCTACGTCACCAGCAACAGAAATATAACAGACAGCATAGAGAGATTTTATGTTAGCAGGCAGTGGTACAGCATGATCAAAATAGTAATTAAACCAACATCCTCCATCTCAGAAGAGCTTAAAGTACTTGTATTTTGGAATTTCAGAGCAGAGGAGGAGAGCAGAGGTTGGGTTCAGACTATAGATGTGGGGAGGGCAGAGAGGAGCTCAAACTGGCCCCAAAGTGTGGAGATGAGAGCAGGAGGGGTTGCTGCTTACTTCCTGAGCTGAGGTCAAGTCCTTGGCTATCGCGTTTTTCACCGAACCGCCTGGCCTGACTGTCCTGGATCCCCTGACTCTGGTCCAGGAGTGCATCCGGATGCCTGGAGAAACCTTCTTCTCTCCTGCCCCTTGCCGTGAGCTTTCTGTGCTCGGTCAGGACGTCAGGGTTTAATCATGGTGCTGCATGGCCTGGCTTTGGTGTGCATGACACAACTGCACCAGTGTCCTAGTCATGCTGTCACCTGCCCCAGGGGGGTTGAGGCCAGTGTTGAAGATGGCGTCCTTCCTCCCGTGATGGCTCTTCTTTTCCTGAGTCAGCGTGACAGGGACTATTCCCAGTTGGGAATCATGTTGGCTGGCATGAACTGAACCTGCAGTGTTTCATTTGCCCAGTCTATTGTGTTAAAATATTTTAAATAATTATGAACAGTTAAAAATTGGGAGATTTGACATAAAAATATGTATTTCTGGCTTTTCTTAAAAAGCTGAAAGCTTGAACCTGCACAGGGTCTTCACTGCTGTGTGGCCACAATTAGCTGGAGTTGGAAGAAGCCACTCCCTTTACATGGGGTACATGGCTCTGTTTGCTACAGTCCCCACGGCTCCCTTTGGTTTATCCCTGGGTCACTCCACTTTGTTGCCTCTGTGCCTCATAGGCATATAAGTTTGAGACCTCTGACTAATGACATCGCAATCTGTGAAATGAGAATTAAAGTTACCTGACGTAAAAGAACTCAGCTTTATTATAGTTAGACATAAGTTGCGATGTTGCTGCTACTTTGCAAACTTGATTCTCGAGGAAGTTTTTTATCCCCTCACCCTCCAACCCTGGCTTTTCCCATTATGTGAAAAGCTCATTACTGTCTTCTGCCTCCTCCCCAACCCCAGCCCTTACATGATCATCTGAGGATAGATATCCTGTCAGGACATGGAGAGCAATGTCATATAGTCTGAATAGCCAAGCCTGGGAAACAGAGGCTGAGAGTAGGTGGAGCCACCGGCTGAGGCGAAAGCATGTTGACAAGATTCCAGCTGGAAACGTACTACATTGGTCGAATTTGTAATGTGACTACAGCAAGGATTTCATCTCAGTTCTGAATCGTGAGTCTCAGAATCCACCACAGAAAGTCCTTTGGGTCTACCGGTCAAAGGAGAGGTCCAGGCAGGTCCCAGAGATACCTGCCAGAGGGTAAGGGCCAGTGAAATAAAGGTGGCCTAAGGTAGAGATGTCTGAAAAAAAAATTGCGTAAAAACTGAGTGATGTGAATATTTTCCTTGAAACAGAAATTCTTTTTATCAATTTTTATTGTATAATTTGTGAACACAAAGTTGCCTGAAAAGCAAGCAGCATAAAAAGGAAAAACATAAGAATCACCCATGATTCCATTGAACAAAGGCGAACGCCATTTTTGACACACACGTGCACGTGCTTTCTTCGCACATGTCTTTTGCATATGCCGTGAGCCATGTCTCCTGGAAGGGAATGATGTGAAAGCACGGGCCTTGGAAGCTGTCTGGACCGCGACATCACCTAGACCTTGGCACAATTATCTAACTTCTTTTAAAGCAGCTTCCTTGCCTGCGAAAGGGAGATCATATCTACTTTATAGGAGTGTTGTGAGAATTAAAAGTCTAAAAGAAAAGTCTAATAGTACTGAACTGTAGCTATGACAGTTATTTTCAATAATAATCACTGATATTAACGCAGTAACCGCCTATTGTGGGCCGAATCATGCACATTTAAAATGTATGTGTTGCAGTTCTAAACCCTCAATACCTCAGACCAAGACCGTATTTGAAGATAGGGCCTTTAAAGAGGTAATCGAGTTAACATGAGGCCATTGGGTCTTGATCTAGTATGACTGGCGTCTTTATAAGAAGAGACTAAGATACAGATCTGTGCAGACCTGTGCACGGGGAGATGATGTGAAGATACAGGGAGAAGGTGGTCATCTACAAGCCAAGGAAGGAGGCCTCAGAAGAAATTAACCCAGCTAACACTTTGACCTTGGACTCAACCTCCATAACTGTGAGAAATAAATATCTGTTGCTTACACCCCACAGTCTATGCTTTTTGCTATGGAGCCCTAGAGGACTGACACACCATCCTTGCACAAAACGCTGGGAGTTATTAGGATATTACCTAGGGCAAAAGTCCTAGAAGTAGAATTGGTGGAAGATATGTACATTTTCGTCTTGTTTTAGGTTGAATAATTGCCCTCCAGAAAAGATATGTGAATTTATGCTCCTGCCTATGTTCTCCATTTCTGCTCATTTACCCCGGGCAAATGTTTATCATTCCTGTGATTAAGACACACTTATTCTTGCTAATGAACTTTATAGTCAAATTTTTAAAGTATTTTGTAATTTTGGTTGTCGTTGCATTAAATATGTCAATTAATTTGGGAGGGATTGACACATTTATTTGAAAATTAAAAACTATTGCTTGCATGTACTTCCAAGTCCTGGGACAAATCCTTTTCAAGCTTTTATTCTTCATCTAACTCTTGTGTGCAATGTTCATTTCCTTCTCTCTCATTACAGAATTTTATACATATCCTCCCGTGGCATTTTTGTATTTATTTTTTTCTCATTTGTTCATTTTCGAATTGGGCCTTGATATTTACCACACGATAAAGTGAGAGGATTCTCTTGGGTCATTTTCCTGTTTATTTTGTAAATTTGGTTTGAGAATGTTATCTTCTGAGAAGAGTCTTTCTCACCCTCCTTGGGTGCATTTTGCTCAAGTCAGGGACACTTGTGTCTTGGGGCCTGGGTTCCCCAGTTGTGGCAACCACTTGGCAAACACAGTAAGTCTTGGAACCTGTGGATTTGAAGATGGCGCCTGCCTGCTCATGATGTGGGAATCAGCAAAGTGTTTAAAAGGCATCACATGACAATTAGACTCCAGTGCAGCAGCCAACGAGAGAGCAAGTTCATAGGAAGACCTGCCCCAACACAGTTACACCAAAGTATATTTTCAGGATGAATTTCATATTTCTGTCATCTTTTGGAATAAATTATTTTTCTGCTTTTCATGGAGAAAAAAAGTCCCTTTCCCTGAGAGTTAGCTGCCTTTCCTTGTGCTTACATGTTTGGAAATCTTCCTTTGAGCACTGGACTAGGAGCATGTCCATGTCCAGTGGAGACTTGGTCTTTCAGTTTTGAGCATTCACCAGCTGTGGCTTGTGGGCTTGGGGAAGGCTGGAGAAGTTGGGCTACTCAGAGGCGGGGGACGTGGTCTTCATGTCTTGTTTGTTTTTTCTTTCTCCTATAGTTGTTGAAACCTCTGCTTTTGACATCTAATGTTCTCTGTGCTCTGGTGCGTCAAACGTCAGCCTGACCTTTCTGTTCACGCACTTGGCACGCTGTTGGGGATGTGGCCACCAGGTTGAACCAGCTGCAGACCTGCTGAAGGGTTTGGTCAGAGGCAGGGAAGCCACAGTCCACCCTGACTGAGGAGGGAGGCTGAGTCACTTTTGCTGCTGCTGTTGGTGCATGGTGACAAATGGCATCCTGAGTATTCCCACTGTGGCCCCTTTGCTACCCCTCCATTCCCACTGCATGAGACCTGCACCCCTCTTTAAAAGCTGGCTTTGAGGGTAGCTGAGAGCTGCACCTGTGTTCTTCATCTTCCAGTCTGTTCGGCCACAGGGGCCAAAACTGGACTCGTGCTGGGGCAGTTCACATCTCTCCCTTTCCCTGCTCGGACTATGGGGTATCATAGACTTGCCCAACTTTCTTATTTCTGCAGCACTACATTTCCCAGGACAGGGAGCTGGGAGCTGGGAGCTGGGACCTGAGCCCAGTGTTTCCCATGAGCCTGCTGTAGTCTCTGGTGTATTCAGCTGGACCCTCAGAGTCAGTGGTGTGTGGTTGGCTACCCCTAGTCTCAGGGCTCATGGAATCTCTTCTCCAATTATGCTTCTTGTGGATCTTTTGGGTAGATTGGTAGGAAAGTGTTTTGGAAGTTTCTTGTTATGTTGCTGTTTTTTTTCTGGAAGTTCCAGATTATCTGAATCATCATTGCTTGTGGTTTGTGACCTGACATCCCCTCAGTCTGCCGAGCTATGCGCAGGAATGTGGTTTGCCAGGTGGGCAAGAGAGCTCCTGCTAGAGGAAGTCAGGCAGGGCCAGAGCCAGGGCCTGACCTACAAAGGGACAAAGAGCATTTTGTTTTTCCTCTGGGTTCTCAGGTGAGAGAATCACATGCTGGGCTACACCACAGGTGAGGCAGGCAACATGTGTGGCTCTGAGCTCCTCACCACATTTGGCAGCAAGTAGGATATTCACTTTCAGTTTCTAACTCTAGATGGATACTTCCAGCTTTAAATATGATTTTCGTTTCCTCCCTTACCCACTTTCAAGGTATTTTTTTCTTATAATTACAGAATGCTTATACGTTGGTAACTTTGCCTTAGGATTAATAATTTTTTCTTTCAAGTTTTAATTTTTGTAAGGAAAAAATCAATTAATACTGTTGAATGTAGCGAGGATTAAGTAGTAACAGAAATACTTTGTGTAGAGCAGTCTTTATAAAGCAATACTAGCTGTGTATTATCCCCAGCCTGGAGCATTATTAGACCTAATTATATGAAATTGCTGATATTTGACCAATTTTTACCTACAGAAATGGCAAAGTCGAATGGTTTAACTTAATATAATTATAATTTAATCTTAACTTGATTCATTCCTAGAAGAAATTAGATGCTTCTTTAATTTTCAGCTTGCATTCTGTATAGAGTCACATCCCTCCAGAAACTCAAGTCAGTCTGCAGACTCCCCCAAAATGGCAACGACAAGAATAATAATAAGCCCTTGTAATTTTGTGCAGGTCTGCCCTAGTGTGTCTATCCAGTCCTGGCCTAGTGTGTCTGTCCAGTCCATTTCAGCCCACTCTCTAACCTCGGTGTCTGTCTACGAGGCCCTCCTCTCCTGGTTCACACTTTATCCCTTGCTTCCTGCTTGTCTTCACAATGGGGCTTAGATACCGTATTCTCCAGGAGACCTTCCCTTGTCCCTTGATATTTTGGCCCTCTGTGTATACCCTGCTCTTGACACTTACCTCATCGATAATAAATATTTGTTGAGCATGCTCCATGAGCCAGAGATCCTAGGCTAATTCATTCTACCATATTTGGCTGCCTGCATGTCAGTTTCCATCCTTGATGCCAGGCACATTTTAGGAGCTCAGCAAAAATTGGCTGAAAGAATAGATGAATGATAGAATGTCTGTAGGGAAGAGAACTCACGATACCTGAGGAAGTGGCTGGTTTATACTGAGAACCTGAGAGAGCCTGGATTTGCTAATCTGAATCTTTACCTCACCAGATCTTTTTGTTTCTGAGGCACTCTAGTTCATGTTGGTTTGTTTTGGGGACTTAGAAAAAAATGCCAAATTACCAAATTTTCTTTTTGATAATTTTGCTGGTCCAGTAGATCAAGATGGTATATATGTCATGATTTCTGCAGATAAAATATATGCAAAAAATGGATTATACTGTATAACCTGTTCTGTGTTAACATGTTATTTACCTTTCTCTGAAACAGATGGATCATGATTTCCTTGGTGGCAGGAATTGTCATCATAGCCTTTGTGGCCCCAGCTTCAGCCTGCTCCTGGATGCCTCAAAGATATTCAATAGCTATTTAATTAAAAAAATTAAGTGAATGAATGAGTGGGTGGGGAATGTGTGAAGCCATGCCCCAGAGCTCGGTCTGGGTCTTACTGAGTGTTTTCTGAGCCATTGAGGGTAAGCACTTATTTTATACTGAGAAATGGACATACATGGTCAGGAGATGGGAAATGGGGAGACAGCAGTACATGATGACATGTGATGGGAAGCGTTCTCATTTGATTTGGTTTTCGGTGTCCTCATGATCTCACTCATCCCGTACTTCTTTTTGCCTGCCTTTCCTTTCCCCAGTTCCTTAAAAATGGACTCCCCTGAAGCCACTCTTGAGCTAGGTTGGCCTGACTCATTTGTGGAGCCGGTTCCTGCAGGCAGAAGAGTATTCCATGGCCGCCACTGCACACACTCAACCCCAGGGCCTTTTTGGCTCCGGGTTTCTCTGACACACTATTAGGTCACCCTGATCATTCTAGAAAAGAACGCTACTCCTTTCCTGTCCTTGGGGCTGGGCTCGAGACTGAAAGGATTTAAGGGGGATAAATTTAGACGTAGTTAGATATGTAGGGGTTGTTTTTGGAGGAAGAGACAAACTTGTTGCTTTTGAAGGCATATTAGGAGCAATGAGTAAGAGTTATAGGAAAGTGGTTTTTAACTGAAGACAAGCTGCAAGAACACAGTTGGAAAATTAGTTTATTTCTTTAGCCAACATAAACTGATCAGTGGTGACTTTCTGGAGCCTTCTGTTGAGGATTCTGAAGCCACATCCAGCATCAGCAGGAAAGAGTGCCACGACTGATTGGTGATGTCTGTCAGCAGCCTGAGAGGTGGGAAGTGAGAGTAGGAATGCCATATATGGTGGTCGCTTATTTTGGGGGGATCTTAGTCATTTTCAGAATGCTTGTCAAGTTGAGTTCAGACAGGTGTGTGGCAGTTAGTTTTCCAACCACAGAATACTCTGCTTTGTATTGGGAATGCTCCAGCAGGGACCAGGTGGCCTGCTAGGGCTGCGAGGCTTGGGGTAGGGTGCAATGGGATGACCTCTTAGATCCCTTCTAACTCTAAGATTCTGTGATTCTAAGTAAAATTAGAGAAAGCAGAGGGGATAAAAGCAGAGCTATTTGGCTCTCCTTCTTTATGTTCTGTCTCAGTTGCTGTAAGATCCCCTGGGCTATCACTAAGCATATATTGTCCTGTTTTAGCGTCACAGAAGGCCATCTGGTTACCTGACGTGTAGAGCCCAGTCAGTTCACTGAAAAAGGAAGGTGACTGAACTCAGTAATTAAGGCGCTGGCATTCATGTTGGTCTGCAGAATTTTGAAGGATTAGCAGGGTGAGTGTTGGTGTGTATCCAGAAAGTCGTATGTACATGGGGAAGTCAGGAGGTTTGCTGCTTCTCCCCTTAAACCCTTGCAGGACTGGGAGCCATAGGGTTGGACTCATTGGTCAAACCTAGGCGGTGCTGGAGAAGCAGGTTGGTAGCCATGAGGAGAGTGCCCGCAGGCAGGGCTGCCTCACTTTGCTGATTTCCCGCTCCCTACCCCCGCTACCGCCATGGTCTAAATGGTTTCTCTCCTTGCGTGCATCTTGCTTCCCCATATTCTCCTTTCCAGATCTTCTTTCTGTCTTTTCCCAACTCTTCCAGGTCTTAATTGGAGGGTAGTTACATAAAGATCGACCTTCTCCAAAGTTTAGATTTTATTGCTTTTTGTCAGTTGTGGCCCCGATTTTCCTGTGGTGGAAGCCCTCAATAAATAAAGATGGGTAGACTATATCATTCATTCATCAGCGAGTGTGATGTGATTGTCACTTTGGGGTCTGAGAGTAGGATAGCAAGAACAATACAAACTAAACAATTCCAAGTTAAGCTGTTAAATCTAAGAATAAAGTGCTATGAGAAGTGAATTTATACTGTAGCAGGGGAAGAGCTGTGCATACTGTTGTAGGCATAATTCTAAGATGGCCTAAAGGAGTCCCACCTCCTCCTGTGTGATCTTCTCCTCTCAGTGTGGGCGAGACCTGTGATGATGATGGATTTGTGAGTATCACAGAACCGTGATTAGGTTACATTTTATAGCAAAGGTGAAAGGATTTTGCAGATGTAATTAAGCTTCCAAATCTGAGTCAGTTAAAAGGGAGATTATCCTACATGGGACAGGCCTAAACAGGTGAACCCTTAAAAATGAGTCTAAAAGTCAGAGACACTCTCTTCTGCGCTGACCTTGAAGAAGCAACTTGCTATGAGTTCTACAGCTGCAAGGAAGTGAATGCTGCCAAAAACCGCATAAGCTTGGAAGGGGACCCCAAACCTCAGATGGGACCACAGCCCCATCTGACACCTTGATTGCAGCCTTGTGAGACCCTGAGCAGAGGACCCAGCTAAACTGTGCCTGGACTCCTGCCCCATGGAAATTGTGGGATAATGTGTGTTTTTTTTTAAGCTGCTACATTTGTGGTAATTTATCATACAGCAATAGAAAACAAGAGCAGTTACATACAAAGAATTGCCATACAAAGCCATCCGGACATGCTAAAGTTGGTACAAAATTTTGAGTGACCTCAGAAGAGGCAGAGGTCTTTGGCGGGGGTTTAAGGGAAGGTTTCGTGAAGGCAGCAACTTCTAATTTTATTCCTGGGCTTCTTAGGCAGCCACATGCCATCCATCCAAGCTGGATTCTCCTCCATGTCCCTGCCGAGGTTGCGTAATCCTCTCATGCGGTCTGCTTAGGCCCCTCACTTGGGTGGTGCTTACTCATTTGGGTCTCTCAACTTTGGTGACATCCACACCCACGCAATTACAGGGCTGTCTCCTGCTCGCAAATGAGAAACTGAAGGAGAAGGCGATGCGGAAGAAAATTCAGTATTTCCAGTATGTCAGTGTCATGAGAGAACTGGCAGTGTTATAAGGACTGCTGAGCTTTAGGAAAAGAAGGGAAATTGGTGAACAGTCATGTGGGTTATCTTGGGTTATCTTGCCTGTGAATTAGAGATGGATGACTGGGGCATGAGGGCTCCGGGGCAAGCCTGGCTTCTCTTCAGAGATGGCTTTTGCTCATTCTTCTCTGCGTCTCCACCGTCCGCCCCTTCATGTGTTCACGCAGTCACGCATTCCGTCCAGGCCCTGTGCGGAGAAGGCAGTGGGAGGGGGAGGGCTCCAGCTGAGGCCCCGCACCACAAGGAACTTGGCAGTGGCCTTAGGATAAGAGCCACCAAGTAAAGATGGATATACAGGAAAACACTGTATTAAGTTAGGTTTTGGATGAAAAGCTTGAAATCCTGTTTTTTTCTCTCGACTTTTCTTGCATCAGCATTATGTTTTCAAAGGTGGTTGATAAATTTTAAGTAGTTCAGTCCTAGATCATCCATTTCAAAGACACAGGAAACTGATTTTTAGTTATTTGTTCCTCAGCCATTCAAGATGTTTGCTTTTCATAATTTAGCTTTTTTTTTTTTTTAAATAGAATCGGCTTAATGTATCATGTTTCATGGGAATTTCATAAAACATGAAATGTGGTACTTGAATCAACTGTTCATTCTCATGTAGGCAAAATGCTGCCCAAAGGTCCCTAGGCATTATCAGACTTGAAAAGAAAGGAAATGTGTAATTTTATGGTTTTATTTCTGAATTCCATGTAGATTACCGTATCTCTCTTATATCACTTGTAGTCCTGATGTGAAAGGTGCTTGGAACTGAAAATGGCTGACCTTTTTGTAAATAACAGTTGATTTAGCATTAACACTACAGACCTATTAAGAAGCACTGACTGTGGAGAATGCATCTGCAAGCTGTGGCACTAGGGAAGGGAACAGTGCCCGACTGTTCATGTTTCTGGAGGGTTCCTGGAAGTATTTTCCTGCTTACGGCCCTTCTGACTATTCCGCTAGGAGCTGTGCCTGGTCAGCGTGTGAACAAGGTGGTGGCTGTTGTACTCTTTAAGCCAAACGGGAGAGGCATATCATCATCTGAATTATCTGGTCTAAATTCAGTTTTCTGACTAGTCCTGCACTGAGAAATATGTGGACTTTCTCAAAAAAGATTTATTTAAAAGGTACTGCAAGTTCCCTGTGAGTGTTCTCTGATTTGCCGCATCTTGAGAGACGATAGCAGTAGAGCCTGTCTCATAACCTGATGGAGCTCTTGAACGAAACTAGTGCTTCTTTTCAGGCTTGTTGGTTGTGGGACGCTGCACAGGGAAGTGGCTTTGGGATGTTTTTTCCCCTATGGGGCTGACAGTAAAGGTGGTGAGCATGTAAGAGCTTCCCCAGCCTCTGTGTCAGCTTCTGGGTCTTCTGTCACCTGAGTGCAGTGGTATCTCTCGAAACTTACCATTATGAGCACCTTTTGGCCTCAGCATATAGACTGGACATGGCGCATATTCATTTGCTTGGCATGTGGCAATGGAAGTGAGAAGACAAACGTTTGTATCTCCAGGGGAGTAGGACAGGCTCTACTCCGTTGGGGTGCACATGCAGCTGAACTATGTGGAAGCATCTGGCTACTGTGCACTTGACCTCTTTGCTTTGCTGACACTGACCCTTTGCCATCTTCTCCCTGGCTTACTGTAGGGTTTCTCTTTTATCAGTTGAAGTCCTGTGACACCATTTCTATGCTGCCTTCCCGGGGGCAGGGTCTTTCCTAAAGCCTTCTGGGGGGATGTGGCTTTCCTACCACACAGAATATATGTAACTATTTTTCCGCTTGTTCTTTACCCTGATGACATTCTTTCTTATTCACACATGGGTCTTCCATGTCCCACTTTGAGCAGGCACCTCATGCAGTGCCTGGTGCTTGCTAGATGCTTCAGTAGAGTAATTGACTATTGTCCAGAGGATGCTGAGGGAAGAACACATCTATGCAACAAGGATAGGGCAGAGAGGTCTTAGAATCAAAGGCAAGAGAAAGAGAAGGAAAGACCTGCAAGAGAAGCCTGTGACCATAGCCAAAGCCATGTCCATGTACATGTGGATGGTTAGTTGGAACCTCAGCATTCTTGGCTTTTCCCCTGCAATTTGCCATATTAAATAATGGGAACCTGAAATAATTAGCCCCATTCTGGGCATTTGGAATGGTTTGCTGGGAAAAGAGCACTCTGCATTCCTGATCAGAGCCCTGTGTTTCTCAGGAATAAAGTCCGCCCTTCTGTTGCTCACTTTTTCCCTGAGCAAAGGGCACAGTGCTGAGAGAGCCCAAGGGCAGTGCAGAATGTCCTGGCGCTCTCCTCTTTGAGGTTACAAGCACCCCAGCCTGGGTATCTGAGCTGGCGTCTCCCGTCTCCCTCGGGCTTTCCCTTTTAGCCTCAAGTAGTGTAGGAAGCTCACTCTGTGGTCCTCTGGGGGCTGGGTGATCTCATTTGCTCAGTGTTTATACAAAGCTAGTACAATATGCAGAACTGAATGCCTTTGGCTTACCTCCTTAACTAGACTTCTTATAGTATTAACAAGGGAACATGGTTATTTTGTCAGATTATACCTGGAAGGTTTTGGGTGCCGGGAAAGAGTTACTTCATTGTATGGCTTCTGCCCTTTAAGAAAGCTGGTCTTGTGTACATTACATCACCTATTTCCACCCCTGCTTCTGTGCCAACACGCTGTGCCGAACTGCCACTCACCTTGCTTCTCAAATACTTACTGCCCTGCCGATGGATTGCTGACAGCTGGACAGGATGCGGCACATCACAGCAAATTCCTTATAGTCTCTAGGCGGACTCTGACCTCAAGCACACATCCCCATCATTTGCTATAAAGGGGGTCTCTGGAGGCAGATTGCTTACCTGGAGTTTTATAAATAGATGTAGCTGTTGGTGATACTCAGGCTGGCTTTGGATGTTGCTTCTCTAGATACAGCTAAACACCAGAATGTTTAGCTCTGAAAATCCTATTGGTGGGAAGTTCCTGCAGTTTTTCTGGAAATGTGGTAGCATTCAAGGACAGACAGGTTTAAATTCAGATTCCTGACCATCCTGGTAGAATTTGACATTTGATTTTTGTCTGCTGCGTTTTGTTTAGCTGACTGCTAGTATTTACAGTGGGGCAGTGGCCATATCTTTTTCTGTTATATTCCTGATTAGGGTTTAGGAGAGGTCTACTTCAGCCACTTTATGTTTCCAGGTGGAAAATGCCAGGAATAAGTGCATCTTGTTTTCTGATTTTTCTTTTCAATCTGGGAAGCTAAAGAAACATAGGTTTTGGGGAATATTTTCATATCACGTGTTTTAAAGGTGTGAAAAGGCTAAGGCAGTCTAAACCCTGAGAAGCCTGTGTAATTTGGAGCAGGGACCTGTTGTCCAACATTGGAAGTCAGATCTCTGACAAGGTTCCCTGCAAGGCTCTGTGGCAACAGACACTACAAGGAGCGGGTCGATTCTGGGAGCGTTGCTTTTGAACTTGAGAGCCTCTGCTTCCTGAGAGATGCCAGCCTCCCTCCGTGAGAGGTTCGGTTATGTGGGGTGGGAACAGGAACTGTGGCCTGCAATATCTGTGCCCACACCCACTGAAGGCATAAGGGACTCGAGGCGCCTCTGCCAGGGCGCAGCACCCCCCACCCCAGGTGTACACTAGGCTGTGTGTGTGGGGAGGAAGGGGCGTAGGGGGTGGGTGTGGACACATGACTCAGTATCATGAGAATGGGGCATATTTAAGTTTACAGTGAGAGACTGTCTATACTCTCATCTATTAATTACTTCCCTAATCAATCTTAGTTGTAGTTAAAATTATTTTGAAATATATCAAACTTATAAAGGCATAAAGAGTAATAAAAACGACCCACATGCACCCGCTGCTCAGTTTGAGGTAAGAAGCATCAACCAGCATGCGATCTGACCTTTCCTGAGCACTGCGTACAACAGCACCCCCTCTGTACCCCACTCTTCCTTGCTTCATGCCTCTCTTAGGGAGCGGCATAGCCTGCCATACTACGTTGTTAACTGGTAGCGGTTCCTTTTCTCTGACCCACTACTGAGACAAGGACTTCCTTCATCCCTTTTGTTCAATCAAGTGTCCCACTGTCTAGAACAGCGCTTCAGCACAGAGTTTCGCTGTGTGAGTGCTCGTTGAAAGGATGTGTGAACGTAACGATGTGAGATTCATCCAATGGCTAACGTGGCCCCGCCTGTTCATTTTCACTTCTAGAGAATGTTCTGTTGTTTGATCGCATTGCAGTTATTGATTGGTTCTCAGGTTGGTCCACGTCTAGGTTATGTCCAACTTTTTGGATTTGTAAACAATGTGCATTCTTGTGTTTCCTCGTGCACGTGTGGGAGTTTCACTGGAGTGTAACAGAGGAGTGGAACTGCTGGGTCGAGGGAGTTTTTATGTTTATTCCATAACATGCTGTGTGTTTCCTGGCCTGAGTGCTGCTACCGAACACAGGCGTCTCGCCTTCACAGAGGGTTGCTTCTCAGTGGTCGGGGCTTTGATTCTGAGTCTTGCTCTCCCTGAGGCCCCTGTGGTGAGTGGTCATGTGACTGAGATGGCTGGCGACCTTAGTACTGGAATCTTTGGGCTGGGAAGAGACAGGGCCTTGCCTCCATGAGCATGGCTGTCCTAGGTCAGTGTCCCATCCAGTGTCTGGCCTGCCCAGATGCAGGGTGTTAGAGCCGGAAGGTGCCTTACAAGCCTCCTAGTTGGACCTTCTCATAGCACCCGTTGGGGTCCAGAGGGCTGAAGTGACTGGTCCACGGCCTCACAGCTGACAAAGCCATACCTCACTCCTCTCAGGGAAATTTTTCTTATTGTTGACCTTGCTTAGAAGTTTGTCTCTTTGCTTTTTCTTTCAGCCGTGACTTATTTCAGTGGTCATTGTCACATAACACTGGGGTCTTTGGGTCCCTTGCCCCATCCTGTGTCCTCCCTAGCTAGCCCCTTCCTCCCTCCCTTCCTGAATCACTAAAAAGCGCCTCTCATGTCAGTGGGAGTGACAGATGCAGCACATTAGGTTACACAAACTCCTTGGTTTAAAAGGAGCTCGTTTGATATTAAAGAAAAATTGTGCCTTGAATGCCCTGCTGATGCAACAGAACTTAGAGGAACAGGTTAGAAACCAATGTAAGCTAGGAAAATGTCTCCAAAATGGAAATCTCTGGGGTTGACTCTTAATCCAGCTCCTGACCCCCATCTTTAGCTGTCTACAGCCCACCGTGTACTCGGCCACACGCCCCAAAGCAGAGTTGTTTGCCCACAGCCAGCTCCGCACGGAATTTCCCACGTGCGCCACGTGCAGCCCTGCCCAGCCCCTCTGCGTTCCCCGTGTCCTTTCACCAGGCCTTGAACTTCAAAGAAGGGCTGGTCCCTGCCTTTTGCTCTGCCCTCATGCGCACCCGTGGCCCTGCTGCCCGCCTGCTCCTGCCTCTGCTCCGGGAGTAGCTTCCTACCTTGTGGTTGTTATGACATCAGTGTAGGAAACCCCTGAATTCCTCCCATGCTCCAAATCCTGCCCCTACTGTTTATTCTCTATAACTATAATTTGGGACATCAACAAGGCTCTGTAATTTTAAGGCTTAAAGTATGCTAAAGTATGGAGTGTCTTATTTCTCAGCAGGTTTTCCGTGTACGTATAGCAGTGATTGCCACGGTTTGGAAAATCTTGAGTCTTGGTCTGTGTGTGTGGGAAATGCCAGGGCCCTCACCCTACTCGTCCCCCAGCCACTTCCCTCCAGTCCCCCTGCCCCCGCCTCTGTAGAAGAGAGAAGGCAGGCTCTCATGTGAGGGTGACCAGCTGAGGCGTCCTTGGGGCACCATGGCTGGTAGAAGGAGCTGCCACAGTTCCTGGTCTTGTTCTCCTCTTGGCAGAGGTGCCTCGTGGGTTTCCTTCCCCACTGGAAACACTTCTGAGGCTCTTACCTCTGCTCCTGGCGGGAGACTGGGAATTAAAACTTTCACCAGAACCTCTGTGAGTGGTCTTCAGAGCAGCCCCCACTCCCATTTGTATGAGGGAACAAATTTGCACATGTTACTCCACAAACCCTGAGGTCCCACCCCCCAAATAGAAGCAGGAAAAGCATCCCCACTTCAATCACGGAGCTCCACTTTGGTCTGTTTTATAGTTCAGGCTTGCGTGTAAATGCTCTTTTGAAAAAGGTTCTGTCGTTAAAACATTTAAAGGTCAGAAATCTTTTTGAGCTCAAGAGCGGTTTCATCCTGTCGTTCAAGCCCCTCTGTGACAGGCCCCACCAGGGCGGCCGTCTCGCCACCCAGGGCGCGGTGCCACTTGGTGAGGGCGACTTTGGAAAGACCTGCCCCATGTGATGCTGACCTGCGTGTCCTCTGCACAGTGTCGTGCCTCCTCCCTAAGTACTGTCGTTTAGGGTCTAGGTTTGGGGCTGTGGTCAAGGGTTGGGCTCTGGAGCAGTTGCTGTCCTCACCTGTTTATCCACTTCAAGAGCCCGGACTGTGGCTCCAGAGTGGAAATG
Source organism: Rousettus aegyptiacus (assembly GCF_014176215.1). Classification (NCBI taxonomy): domain Eukaryota; kingdom Metazoa; phylum Chordata; class Mammalia; order Chiroptera; family Pteropodidae; genus Rousettus; species Rousettus aegyptiacus. The sequence goes on from NW_023416287.1 coordinate 67,166,642, forward strand.
CTTTGTGTTCCCCTGAAGCAGCCCTCCTGTGAGTGGCCACCCTCAGCCACCATGTCATCGTTACTCAGGAGCCCTGTGTGTTTAGTCTTCATGCCCACATGCTCCCAATGCCAGAGGAATAGGAAAGGATTTGGGAAAAGATAAGTTAGGGAGAGGGAGAGAGTGGAAAGTTATATTTTAGATCCAGGCACTGGGTTCGATTTTTTCACTAGTTGTAGAGATATCATTTAAGATACCCTTCTATTGCCGGATCTCATTCATTCTGCCATTGGTTCAAGAATGTTGCATCAGCAGCAGCCAGATTTGGATACCTCAAGTGAGGAGGCAATTCTCTGCAACAGGAGGTGGACCAGGGTTCCAGGGTGGGTGGGGTACAGTAGGAGTGTAATTGAAAAATCTCTGACCTAAAGGAATTATGCAAAGTGGAAGCTTCTAGGCAAGGTACTGTAGTGCTGAAATTAATTCAGAGGCATTTATTGAGAGCCTGCTGAGGGCTGGGCCTGGAGATAAAGAAATAAGATAAAGCCCCAGCAGTACCATCTGGCTGGGGAACAGACACAGCACAAGTCCACCCTCTCATCCCCAGGGGCTCAGTGTTGGAACAGCAGAATCCCCTAGGGGGCGTTGTGGGCCTGAAGTGGCAGCTCTTCCAGCTCAGATGAGGAGGGGAGGAGGGAAGACGTGGTAACAAGCAAGTCTGGGGCTGGGGGCAGGGGCAAGGGAGGGAGACCTGTAGGATAATGATTGGCAAGGAGATAGGGAATAAAAGCACAAGGACAAGGGACAGCGTAATGCCTGCCAAGACCTTCCAGCTGTGGGGTGACCAGAGCAGCAGTGAGGTGCACTGGTGCTGGAGGCAAGGCCAGGCCTGATGGTGCAGGCTGTTGGATGTCCCGTAGAGGAGCTGGGACTGGGAGGGGAGAGCAGGAGAATGAGAGCATCTGGGTGGGAGGCGGCGTGGTCCACATCTGGTCTGGGGAGATCACTGTAGGACTGCGGTAGTGGGAGGGGGAGAGCAAGCCTGGCGGTAGGTAAGAGAGAAGGCCCTGGCCGAGGGTGTGGGGGAGGGGAGAGCTTTCTCTCCAAACAGGAGGTGAAAGCATCAGTGTCTGCTGGTGTTGGGGCTTATGGCGAGGGTGGCATCAGGTGACTAATAAGTGCCAAGCCTGAGTAGTAAGGCAGAGTGATACCACTAAATGAGGCAGAGAGGGCAGTAAGGGGAGCAGTTTGGGGGGCGCATTTGAGTTGGAGCTGCTTAGAGACATTTACATGGAATCATCAGCAGGCAGTCAGATATCTGAGTCTCAAACTCAAGAGAGAGTTGAAACAGGCTTATGGGTTTGGGCAACATCAAGCTTCCCTAGGTGATGGAGAGGCAGAGTGTGGGCCTTGAGGGTGGCTCCAGCCCTGCCAGCCTGGGCTCTCGACTTTGGTGAGTGGTGCTGCCTCTGTGTCCTGAGGATTGCTGAGCATTGGCGGGGTGGGGGTGTGAGCGAGTTAGCACGGGGCCCGCTGAAGTCGTCATCAGGCCCAAGATGAGCAGGAGCTCTGCATGTGGCACTCAACAGTGAGAAGCAAGGGAAAAGGCACAGCCTGGCCGCTCTAGACCGCAGGGGCTGCAGGAAGAAACCAGAGGCCACGAGGGAGCAGAGAGCAAATGGTCAGGGAGGTGGGAAGAAGCCCCGAGGACGGAACTGTCCCAGCAAACCAAGAGCAGACCTTCAGGGACCCAAGATGCCAACTAGAGTGGACCTGCCCTGTGAGGACTCAGGTCACAGGTGATATGGGAAAGCTGGTGCTTCATCAGTGAACACGGAAAGCTCTGGAGGACCTTAGAACTTGAATTGGGCCACTTGTGGAAGATAAATGACCAGGTTTTAGTACTAAGCACTTGAAAATTTCAAAGGCATAGTTTTGTGATCTATAAATGGGATAATACAAGTATCCCCTTTATAAGTTGCTATAGGATTGAATGAATGTATGTGTGTGATATACTTAGATTCATTCTTATACATAGGACTGTAGAGATACTTGGTCTGCTACTGGCATATCTCGAAGAAGGGACAGACTAGGAGTAGAAAAGAAAGCTTTGAAGGTCCTAAAGGTCACCTTGTTTTCCTTGAATATTTACTGAGTGTCTCTTCTTTATGAGGCATGTCGCTGAAACAGTTCCCGCTCAGAAGTGCTTGTCTTCAAAATGGACTGTTAGTTGTGGCTCTGGGATGGCATCGAATGAGTTTAGTGCTGCAAGCTGCTGTTATATGCCCAATGGCTCCCAAAAAGATCCAAGGGCCTTGTCAGTGGTCTCAGGATAAGCTTCACAGGGAATGAAAACTGATCACTGTGGATATGAGGTGGACCGAGGTATCAGTGCGTGAGTTGTTGGCTACATCATGGTGGCTGGCCACCTCATAGAGGTACTCTGGGAAGACAACCTAAATGCCTTAGTTGTTGAGGGAAGCATGTCACAGCCTGGTACGCCTTCCGGGGCCTACAGAGAAATTGCAAGGTAAGGATAAATCTGATAGCAGAGGATCATATATATATATATATATATATATATATATATATATATATGTGTGTGTGTGTGTGTGTGTGTGTGTGTGTGTGTGTGTGTGTGTGTGTGTGTGTGTGTGTGTGTAGCGGATAGGAGTGGAGAAGGGAAAACTGAATAGTGTGAAACATCTAAAATGCCTGTTGAGAAATATTTTCCTCTGGAGCGGTGACCCATCCTATTTTCGGACACTGCTGACTAGCGACAGTCCTTCCTTTTTGAATCTGTACCGTTGTAACATCCTCCTTTTGGCCCTGGATGTGGGACATGAAGCAGCTCTAGTACCCATTCCAGTGACAGCCCTTCAGATACCCAAAGACATTAGTCACCGTCCTGCTGTGGTATTAAGAGGCGATAGATCCACAGCTAAGTCAGGGTGTGGTCCCCCTTCCTGTCTCTGGTAATATTGTGTTGTGTTTCCAGTAGAGACAAAGGTGGGCAGTCTCTCATGGCCAGGTGGGGCTGAGACAAGGTGGGTGCCAGAGCACAGAGCACGGGGTGATGTGGAGGAAGGGACGTTCTTGCATCTGGTCTTGGGAGGGACTGGTCCCCACCCAGGGTCACCATCAGAGTTGGAATTTTATTAGTATGGCTCCTAACCCCAACATCTGCCTATCTAATCATCTTGGGTTATTATCGTCGATGAATATCTTTGAAGGTACCCCAGGTACTTTCACAAGATGAGCAGGAACTGAGTCACCTGCTCGTTTCATCTTTCTTCTGTTTTGCAAAGCTCTACTGGGCCAAATGGCTCTAGACACACGCTCCAACCCCCCTCCCATACCGCCTTCCCCTGCCTCCCCACTTCCCGCTGCCCCGCACAAGGGAGAGGTTTGTTTCCTTGGTGCTAACTTGCAAACCCCAGGTCTAGCTTTTACTTGACTCTATAAATTTGCTGTCCTTAGAAGGCCATTCAAAACACACAGTACATCTGTGGAAGTTTACTCCACCTCGGGGGTGGCAAGGCAGGGAGAACCCACTGAGCAACTCTGGGCCACTTTGATGTTTTTATCATGTTTTTCTTTTTGAGTTTTTTTGTTTTACTAACTTGTCCCATTTGTTCCTTCAAACTCCATCCCACTGCTACCCTAAGAAAACCCACTTTTTCAGGTTAAAAAATATCAGTGTTACAAACAAACCAAATCAGCATTACCAAACAGTGTGGCTCGTGACACTGGGCTGTGAGCTAATACACAGGGCTTAATGGGTTGGTCATTTGCTTAAGTTTAATGTGCAGTTTTCACTCTCCAAGAGTAAAGTCTTTAAATTGATAACTTTTCCCAAGATTAGGGGATCCAGAATGGCTCCCCGAACTGGGCATTCTCAGTCCTGCCTGCCCTGGGGGAGGCCTGCAAGCCCAAGCTGGTGTCTGGCTGGCAGAAGCCTGCTCTCCTCCCTGGTTCCTATCCCTCCCCACACTTCGCCTCTCTGCCTCCAACAGTCACCTCCTCGTTCGTTGCTATGGGGAGAAGTAAAGGGTTAATCTGAACACTTGAATCTTATCAAAAGTAAAACACTGGGTCAGGGAGGGGAGCAGTTAGTGTGGACTCCCTTTAATCAGGTCTGATGTTATTTTATTTTGGCTGGAAACAGAAGGGTCCTTAGAGAGAAATATTCTGAGTTAGAGGATAGTTGAAAATAAAGGTGACTTTTAAGTTACAGAGTCACATAGGCAAATTGAGCGCAGCTGAATTATGCTTTAATGAACAGGCAATTATGTAAAATTCATATATTTTGTTTCTCTGGCTGTTTTAACAATATTTAAAAAATCATTTTTGGCTATTTTATTTATATTGTTAATTTGTGCCATCGGTTGACAACTTTTCCTGTAAAGGGCCAGAAAGTAAATATTTTAGGCATCTTGGATAAAGAGGCAAAATTGAGAATATTGAGTGGGTATTTCTATGATGACAGAGAAAGCAAATTTGCACAGACTTTTTATTAACTAGGTTCAAAATATAATAATTGAGTACATGGTTTTATAACTCAGGACTACTAACGATACAAATGGAATTTTAGTTGGGAGAGATAACATTTTAGCTAACTGTGGTTCAAAATTAGTGTTTTCTATTGTCAAATTGACTGCAAATGTTTACTGTAAAAACCAATTCTTAGCTTTCAGGCTGTACAAAAACAGGTAGTGAAGAAAAGATTTGGCTCCTGGGCTATGGTTTGTCAATCCAGACTTTATGCAAATGATTTGCTTGGAACATTCATTCCCCTCTCCGTGAATGGGGCCAAGGTAACTGTATGTCTGGTCTTATACAAATACAATTTTATGCAACTTCGCGGTCTCTTAATGTTTATGAATTTTGTACCACTTTGATTTTAAACCAGTGCTCTGTGCGTTTGCGTGATTTTACAACTAAGTCTTGGTGACTTCCTGTCATTAACAAAACCAGATTTAAGGAAGTTGGTGCCCCACTGAGCCCACTTAAGCAATCTAAATTCGGCTGAGACAGGGTTGCCCTCTGAGCTCTTCCTACTATGTGCACAGTTGGCTCCCTGTGCATTTCCTCCATATAGGCCCCGTGCTGGCCCTACATGTGTGCGTGTGACTCTGCCCTGCCCCTGTGACTGCAGCCACCTGCCTGAAAAGCTGCCCTGAGTACAGGCTCCCTGCAGGAGGTGGGGTGGGCTTCCACAGCATCCCTGCGAGGATCAAAGCAGGGAGGGGGCGGGAAGGACTTGTTCCCACACTCCTGTCTGCTTTTGCTTCAAGGAGGCTGCGTCATCCCTGGCCAGTCAGGATGCACTAATTCTGCTAGCATTCCTGGTCCCAATACAAATGCCCAGGAACTATTCTTTTGTTCCCCTTAGTTCAGCTACAATAATGTAATATTTCAAATGGGACCTTTTCTAGAATTAATAATATAAAAGGAGAAAACAAAAACCAAAAATTGAGAAAGGTAGATTTACAGAATCAAAGTTGACCTTGATTAATACGTGCTAACCTGAATGAATTCTGACGCGGTCTTGGTTTCCCCCCAAGTATAGGCCCCCTAAGCCCCCTCATCATTCTTGTTTGAAAGCCAAGGCTCCCTCCTGTACTGCCTGTCTGCTGCACCAGGTTTAGCCTCCGGGCTGTAGCTGGATTGTTGAGTAGTCAGTGAAGCCAGTCTTCACTGTAGACCCAACACCAACTAACTCCCTGACCACAACCACCATACTTTTACTTCAGGGTAGGCACTCTGGCCTGTGAGGTCCTCGGAGCCTCCCCATCATTCACACTTAACGTGGGCCAAAGACCCCAAGCACTCCAGCTTTCTTGGCATTCCCATTTATCACCATGATGTCACACTGTTGCTCTGGGTTTCTCCACTATGCCATCTGGTCGCCTCCTAACAGTTCTATGTGCTGTTCTCATGTGGGGAGCTGGGACGTTCATCCCTTTCTGACAATAGGGGTCTCCCTCCTCTTGGGGGTCAGTGGAGACTATATGGACAATTGGACATCTACCCTTCCCTGGTGCCTAAAAGGTGCCCTTCTTTTTCTTTGCTGTGGGGATGGGGGACCAAAAATGGCTAAGTAGAGAGTCAGGACTTTTGCTACTGATTAGTTGAAACAAGGCAAAAATTACCAGGGACAGGATAGAACATTGTATAATGATGGAAAGTTTGGTCTGCCAAGAAGGCACAACAGTCTTAATGCATACACACAAAACAGCAGAGCTGCAAAATCTGTGAAGCAAAAACTGGTAAAACTGAAGGGAAAGATAGACAAATCCACAGTTATAGTCTGAGACTTCAATACCCCTCTTTCAACAATTGATAGACCAATAAGAAAATTGCAAGGATATAGAAAAATTCAGTGTCACTCTCAAACCTATAGAATGCTCCAGCCAGTAACAGCAGAATATACAATCTTTTCAAAGGCCCATGCAATATATACCAAGATGGACCATACTGGGCCATAAGACAGATCTCGATCAGTTTAAAAGAACTGAAATCATACAGACAGTGTTCTCTAACTACACTGGAATCAAGTAGAAACCAGTATCAGGGAGATACAGGAAAATATCCAAACCCTTGTAAACTAAACAGTACTCTTCTGAATAATCCATGAATCAAAGGAGAAGTCTCTAGGGAAATAAAAATATATATAAAATGAAAATGAAAATGAAGAACAATACATTAAAACTGTGGAATATATTTACTAAGAACAGTCCTGAGAGGAAAATTTAGAGAAGTAAATGTTTGCATTAGAAAGTAAAAACAGCCTCAAATGAATAATTTAAGCTTCCACTTCCAGAAACTTGGGAAAGAAGAGCAAAAATAAACCTAAGATAAGCAGAAGGAAGAAAATAATCAAGAACAAAAATCACTGAAACTGAAAACAGGATGACAGTAGAGAAAAATCAATGAAACAAAAAGTTGTTTGAAAATATTAATAAAATTGGTAAATGTCCAGGAAGACTGTTAAAAAAAAAAAAAAAAGAGAAGACGCAAATTAATATCACAAGTGAAAAAGGGATATCTCTACAGATATCAAATGAATAGTAATGGAATACTACAAATAACTCTGTACACACAAATTTTACAACTTCAATGAAATGGACCAATTGTCCCTCAATAGGTGACTGTTTAAAGGAACTGTGATGCATCCATACCACGGAAGACTATGCAGCAAGAAAAAAGAATGAGCCATTGTCATATACCACTTGGATGGATCCCAAGGGCATTATGCTGATTGTAAAAGGTCAAATACTGTATGATCCCATTTATATAACATTCTTAAAATGCTATTATAGAGATGAAAAATGGAAGTGCAGGGGTTAGAGATGGTGGTAGTGGGTCGGGGAGAGAGTGTGTCTGTGAAGGGGTAGCATGCAGGGGATCTTTGTAGTAATGGAGTAGTTCTTCATCTTGCCTTTGGTGGAAGCTATAGAAATCTGCACACATGATAAAATGATGTGGAACTACCCACATGTGCTATACCAATATGAAGTTCTTGTACTAGAGATATGTAAGATGTAACCATTGGGGAAAACTGATGACAAGTACTTGGGTCCTCTCTGCACTACCTTTGTAATTTCCTGCATATTCGTTTCAAAGTAAAAAGTTGAAAAGAGATCAGTGGGCATTATTTGTCATTTTGCTGCTATAAAAGATCCACAATCAGCATGGGCTGCATTCATGGATTCGTTGAATCCCTTGAAGGGGGGTCATAGTCCTCATGCTGTGTATGCTGATTAGACCCATTCTGCATCACTTATGCACTTTAGGGTCTATGGGCTGGGCTGGCTGGAATCCAGGACAAGATGTAGTTGGAGGAACTTGGGCAAGATTTGCCAGGGAGGTCATTCTATGACTTTATTTGAATAGTTCATAGATATAGATGACATGTAATTAGGCTGTGTGTATATTCCAAGGCCAGAACCAGTGCCAGTGGATGGAAGTATCTGGAGGGAGATTGAGCCTCAGTATAAGGAAATCAGTCTGGTCACTGTCCAGGGAGGTCAACAGCTTAGAGGGGTGAGCAGACTCAGAGACACACCTCAGAAATGCTGTCCAGGTGGGGACTGGAGTAGCAGAAATGGGGATTCCATGCTACCTTTCAAAGGCACCCCGAGGCTGTTGGCCAAGTTGTGATTAGAGTAATCCAGCACTAGGTGGGCAGAATTAGGAGTGGCGAAACCTTCAAATGGACCATGTCGCAATCTTCACCATTTTGAGAAAATTAAAGTCAAAGCCTAAGTTTCTGGGAATATCATTGGTCCCATTAGAGTACTAGTTCCAGTGTGGGAACGGCAGGGTTTGAGAATGGTTTCACCGTTAAAGTACCCTATCCCCTCAGGATGGACAGCAGTGATAAATCTGAATGGCTGGATTTCAGGGAGAAGCCTAGTTCTGGCGTTGCAGTTGGGGTGCAGCTCTATGTATCCCTGCGAAGCCTCAAACTCAAGCAAAGAGAGGCCTTGCAGAATAATCTCTGCTGCCTCTGGCTTCATGTAGCCTAAGTTTAAATAATAACCCCTCTCATTATGGTCTTCCAACAAGCATGCTTTCCATAGATCAAAGCAGATTCCTCGATGACACACATAGAAATGCAGGCGTAGCATGGAGTTGACCTGAAATATTAATTAAGCAGGTTTGTAGGGCTTTTCAGAAAGGAAGAAATTCTGCATCTCGGGTACATATGTCCAATTTGGCCAGGTTCCAATTAGTGGAGTAAAGTCGAGTGTCAAGTGCAATGGTAACTAATTATTTACTTTATATTTATCAGCCTGCAGAGCAGCTGAGTATAGTTTCCATCAGCATTCTTCTTTTTGGAATAACTCAGAACTGTGGTGGCTAAAAGTGTAGGTAGTATAGAATAAGCATGCACAAACAAAGATCATATGTAGCCATATTAGGCACCTTTGTGACCAGAAATTGAGATTACCTGAGCTAGGGCTTTCATAAACGGTTTGCAGGTACAGTTGAGAAGAAGGGTGCTCATGGTGCCAAATATAACTTAGAGACGTTGGGGGTCTTACTGATTATGTGAAGTTAATGTACTAGAAGTAATATATTTGACAGTGCTGTTGTGCAAGCCTGTGGTACCCAGTGATTTAAGTAGGCATAGGGGAGATGGTGGGCTGGAGGAGTACAGAAAGAGAAGGGAGAGTTGTACAAAGTGAGAACAGGAAGGGCTGGTTAGTTAGAAAGCATCTTTCAAGGAAGGACCTGGAAGTGCTCCCTCCCAGTCCCCAGCCCTATCCTATGGCTACTCTACATGGCATTGCATGGCATCCTTGATTCCTAGTCCCATCATGTGGGGCAGAGCACAGCTAAGCCCATTCCTACTCACTTTTTGTCTGTACAGAAACACTATATATATATATATATATATATATATATATATATATATATATATATATATATATATAACATTTTACACACACACACGTATAATGCTGGAATTAAAAGGCTGACATACCAAGGATAGAGCTCTTTATACTAAGGATGATTTTAATGGGTTTCCCCACAGCTCTTTGTCGAGTTAGTACCATCCATGTCTTTTTACGATGCTAGATGCCCTGTGAAAATTAGATGGATCAGAGCTGGTGCCCAAACAGGAAGTAAAACCTCTCATGATTTTCATGGTTGATGTGCTTTTAATCTCATGGTGTCAAGGGGGGTAGAGGTAGAGGTACCCTTATCTCTTTTATAGACACAAACCCCATTCTCCAGGCTGGTTGGTCCTCACCAACAGGAAATGTTTGGTCCTGTGTTGTTTCTTTTCTTATAAATGTTGCTTTTCAAAAAGGAGGTCATGAAAAGAAATGTTACTGCAAGTTTATTTTTTTGCTTTCCATTTCAGCAGTCGGAAATCCGAAACAAGATGTAGACATCTGTGTTTTCTTTTTCATTATTTTCACATTTCATTATTCTAAATAAAATGGGAAGTTAATTGGGCAGCGAGTAAAATGTAGGACTAGCTGCAGAACATTAGGACAACAGAAATTTTGTTGATGGTTGAAGTTCTGGGTTCATACTTTCCTAAAACCTTTTAAAGTTTAACCTTTTCAATGTTGGTGTTTAATATAACATGACTTTTTATGGGACAGAATTGGAATTGAATCCATGAATCAAAATGAGCTAAATCTCCAAGTTGTCCCTCTTGAGAATTCTGAGAAATTAATGTCCTTTCTTTTAAGTACTTAGAGATCTTCAGATAACAATACTCTATGCTTATAAAGTACCCTTT